>NC_069657.1:185484356-186721231 GCF_027244095.1 Hemicordylus capensis
GCCTTGTCAGCTATTGATTTGGTTTCCAAAATTTCTGTTGTATCCGTGGTAGAGTTTGGTGACTCAGCGAATAAAAAGCTTGCCTTCTGTCTGTCAAGGGCACCAAAGCAGACGTCCCAAAAAGCAAATTTGGGACTTGTCACTTAATCCCTCTCTGCCTCGCAAAGCTATTGTTAAGCTATTGTTCCCTCTGTGCAGGGTGAAACTAGCCTGGCCATAAAGCTGAAATGTTCTTGAGAGTGGGTGATTTGGTGAATATTTAGAGTGGTGGAGTGGTAGAGGGGTAATGTTGTGGTTTAGTAAACTTTACATGCAAATTGTCCAAGGGAACATTCCTCTTCCTAAAAGATGCTGCCAGTTACAGGTAGACAGTACTAGGATACATAGATCATTAGGCAGACTCACTCCTTGTGGCCTTAGGGTGGAGCTGCAAATTGTAAGCAACACAGGGTTTTCACTGAAAATGGTACCTCTGTGTCAACTTTTTTCCAGTCTAGCATGGCCTTAATCATGTCCTGATGACAGCACACTAAGTTGTACTACACGGTATGAAATGGGGAGAAGTCCACACAGGTTTGCATTTTTGGAAGCAGCCTCATTTTTCTTATATGTAGCTCCACCCGTATATTTTCAGCAGGAACCACAGCTTGTTGGCAAAACACATTCTCGGCCAGATTCAGGTTCAGTCCTTGGCATCTCCACAAAGAATATCAGGAAGCTGTGCTTGGAAAGTTCCCTAAGCGAACCATAGAGAGTCGTAGCTAGGCACAGCTGGCTTTGTTAAGTTAGATAGTGGTTTGACAGAACGCAAGCAATGCAGCCTCCTCATCTCTCTTATACAGAGCAAACAAAGCTTTATTTTAGGAGCACCAGGACCTGGAAGTGAGCATGATAAATCGGAACATAAAAGCCAATCACTACTTAATCATCATATTAGCATTCTTTGAAACAGGCAATCTGAGGAATGGAGTACCTGCCTCCTAGGGGTTAAAACAGTTTTCAGTCACTATTGTTTGAATTCCCTAACAGGGCATTATCAGAAACCTGGGCCTCTGGAAACTGTTCAACTTGGATGTCTGCCCAGTGTTGGGTTGATCTGTGTCAAGGCTTTAAACTGACTACCGGCAACTGTTCCTGGCATTATGAATCAAAGACTGATCTATACAGGGCTGAGGCTAGGGTGGTGCTAGTTTCAAATACAGAGCATTGCAACAAGCAGAGATCACTTAGTTACCCACAGCAGCTGCTTGAGATGTAAAGGTCAAGAACCCAAAGAGCTACGCCATGACTTCATTCTAGATCAGAAAAGGCAGCCGCCCCCAGGCCTTCTAGCCTTTTGCACTACAAGAAACATGCTTCACAGAATTATATAAACTGTATGGTCTTGTTCTAGAATGCACAGCTTTTAGGAAATGACTTGATTAGCAAGCCAGAGGTTGCCAGTTCGAATCTCCGTTGGTATGTTTCTCAGACTATGGGAAACACCGATATCGGGCAGCAGCGATATAGGAAGATGCCGAAAGGCATCATCCCCTACTGCGTGGAAGATGGAAATGGTAAACCCCTCCTGTATTCTGCCAAAAGACAACCATAGGGCTCTGTGGTCGCCAGGAGTCAGCACTGGCTCAACGGTACACTCTTTTTCTACCTTTATGGTGGGTATGGCTTTACATAAACTATTACTGGTATTCCCTAAATTTTAGGGAAGCCTTACTCTTCTGGGGTGTCTTCAGAGTTAGGTTTGGTAGTGACAAATTACTGGACACTGGCATAGAGAAATTGTCCATGGCAAAGCTTAGCTGGTGAACTTTTTGAAGTATCTCTTTGGCATAAGAACTTTTGAAAGAGGAACGCTGCTCTTTGAATTCAGGGGTATTTAAAGAACTCTTAGATGGTTCTGTGAAGGCCAAGCAGGGGACTAAATCATAGTGCAAGATGAAGCTTCCAGATGAAACAAAATGTGCCTGACCTAAAATTAACTCTTCATCAAGAAAATTTGAGTTTCAAAGAGGCACCTGTCATGAGGGTGGCTGCATCGTTCTACAAAAGTAGCTCTAAGAACAATTTGTCAATTTTGTGCTGCAGATCACTTAATCTGGTTTGATCTCCACTGATTAGATGCTACTTTCTTCCTGTTCTTCCTGTGCTACAGCTGATTCTGTGAAACACTTTCTCACGCTTTCCATGACATTCTTCTATGGCAGAAGCACCCTGGTACTCCAACAGTGTTCCCTGCAGCAAGCATATAAAGTACAAGTGGCAGATGCACACGCTTAATCACATGTACACATGTTGAAGAATCACTGTCCCATCAGGAAGCCTAGGTGAGTGTACATGAGTGTTTAAGAACAGGTGTGGTGTTATTGCTTTATATCTTGCTTGCCATGGGAAACACCAGTGTATATGCAACAAACATGATTTCAAAAACTGTGTTTCAAAAACAGTTTCTCTGAACTGTCTTCAGAGAAAGGGATATTCTCTATAGAGATATGAATATGAATAGCATGCCTGCTTGTGATTCATTCCCCAACAGCAACATGCGTTTCATTTTGGGATTTGTTGAGCTGCACCAGTATGATTTTTGAGTATTCAGCATGTTTTAAAGCAGGCACTGGTAGAGTCTCACTTTGCGAGGCATAAGTAGGCTGATGTTATCATCAGCCTCCTTAGGCCTGGTCTACACATGCAGTAGAGTGAGGTGGCAGAATTCTGAAATGGTCGAGAGGAATGTATCCTTTAAGGCTGCAGGTGGGGCAGGGGGAATACCACTTCTGAATGCTCCCCCATTTAAAAACACACAAAAAATCTCCCTACAAGTGAAAAACTAACACAACAGGAGGAGAGGTTCTGGTCTAGTTTGCACTTTGTGCTAGTTTCCTTCTTGCAAGGTCCCCTACTACTTGAGCCAAGAGGCACTTCTCAAACAGGTGTTTCTCTTCTCATTAGCAAGGGGAGAGCAACTTTCCCTATCCAACCTCGGCACAGCATCTCCCCCAGTGTTGGTTGCTGCTGTCTGCTTTGTGCTCCTTTTAGATCGTGAGCCTTTTTGGGACAGGAAACCATCTATCCATAAACCACTCTGCAAATATGTTAAAAAGTGGTATAAATATTTGTAGTAGTAGTAGTAGTAGTAGTAGTAGTAGGCTTTTTCACATAAACGGACATTTGAAATGTGACTCCCCATCTGAAGTGAGAGGAGAGCTGTTCTTGTGGTAGCAAGCATGACTTGTCCCTCTAGCTAAGAAGGGTCTGCCATGGTTGCATTTGCATGGGAGACCACATGTGAGCACTGTAAGATACTCCCCTCAGGGGACAGAACCGCTCTGGGAAGAGCAAAAGGTTTCAAGTTCTCTCCCTGGCTTCTTCAAGATAGCGCGGAGAGAGATTCCTGCCTGCAACCTTGGAGAAGCCGCTGCCAGTCTGTGAAGACAATACTGAGCTAGATAGACCAATGATCTGACTCAGTATATGGCAGTAAGTGGAATGATCCTTTCCACTATCTCATTCTCATGTCAGTCTGCTGCATGTGTAGACCACCCCTCAGCCACTTTAATCCTATGGAAATGGCTTTCTTGTTCTTGTCCATGGATTCTTTTGGCAACCTAGTCATGATTTTTCAAAAATCTGAAGAGTCATAATAATCAATATACTAAATAATGATTCTGTGGATAGGGCTAAAAAATTGAAAAGTGTTCTCTGTTATTTTATTTTCTTCAGTCATTGTGTGCTTAAGAAAGTAGGATGCATTGCAAAAAAATAAAAATAATAGTAGTAATACATCGGTCTCTCTGCCCCAAATATCCCCAAACGAGGATGATTGTGATGTTGCCAAAAGGAAACTCCTGCTGTGAATAAATTGGATCCTTTTTAAAATGATGTTCAGATGACAAATCTGTATATCTTCCAGGGTTACGTTGCTATTCACGCTGGAACCTACACACTGTGTTACGAGAGAGAGTACAGATGGCAGCAAGTTGTGTCTATGCAGGGATTTTTGTCCATCTCAAAAAATATTTCTTTAAAATTACCCGAGACAGATGGAAAGACAAATCTGTCTTAAGATATTTAATCCCAATATATGACTGTTTAGATGACTTACAACAATAGGAAATCGCCAGTTTGTTTTCTAACCCTCATGCAATGTTTGCCATAAGAACACAAATTATGTGTACATTTTAATGCATCTATGCTTCATAATTATGCATGGTTGTGTGCTGTTATAATTGACATAAAATATAAAACAGGTCAAAGAGCAGCTATTAAAACTATTTTTCATTTTGCTTTCTGACAGCCAGCAACATCGCAGGCTAGTGCATTTAATAGGGCCTTATGCAGCATGCAAATATAGTTATATAATTTCATCCATATTAAAGCCTCCAGAACTTGCAACCTAATTATTTCCTACACAATACTGTTGCAAAGTATATTACTTTATTTGGAATGCATCCATTTTAAGATTAAAGAATCGAAGTACATTAAATTAGCACGGCTGGAGCAATAATAAAACGTAGTTTTCTTCTACTTAGTCAAAAATAATGATAGAAATGGACTAATCCAATCTGGTTATTTTAATTACTGAAGTATATTTCCAACCAGTAGGATAAATTGAATGCTGTTTCAGAGAGTAAAATTAGAATAGGTAACTTACCTGGTATGAAAAGCCTTGGATCATCAAAAAAAGAGTGTGGTGGAAAGCTTTGTGTGTGTGTGTGTACACGCGTGTGCGTGCTGGACATGCTTGGTGTAGTGTTCGAAATGGGTTCTGAATCTACAGCAACTGATAAATGAGACTTTTCTATCTATATATGCATGCATTTGTGATCATGCACAAAGATGGGACATGCCCTTTAGGAACATGGGGATTAGCTGCTCTTGAGAGAATTTTGATCTTATAACACTCTCCAAGTTTATTCAGTTTCATGAAAACCTCTACAGAACACCCATGCAGTTATTCCAAAACCCTACCTGTGGCATGATACCTGTGACAACAAAAAGCAAACCCAGCAATAAGGTAAGTAAATATGAGCATAAACATAAACATAAACAAACAAACAAAGAAATAAATAAATAGCGGTGCAATAAAATCAGTGTGCAAATATCAGGAGCAAAAGCCTTTATATTCTTGCAATGGTGAATGTTTCACTCCTTGAAGTAGGGATTTGCTGGCATGAAACTTAGAAGTCAGGCTGCAGTAAGGGTGATGGATATCGAAACATGCCTGCACTCAGGGCCAGCCTTAGGTGTGGGTGAGCCAGGTAGATGTGTATCTCAAAGGGGTGCTGAGCGGAGCTGCTAGGTTTTGGAATTCAACACAAGCCACACAATTTGGCAACACTGATAAACTAACCATAGTTGGGGTGCGAGGCAAGATACTTCTCAGTCAGGACACTATTCTAGGGCTTGCCCTGTGCACTGCATATTAATATTATTAATATTAATTAAACAACTTTATTTGTTAGTCTCCCCATAACAAATTTGTTTTCTGGGCAGCTCACAACACAGCATTGAAACATCAGATAAAAACACATTGAATACATCAAATCATCACACACACACACACCACATTTTTTTTCTTCAAAAATCTATTTCAAAAAGCCTCAATGAACGAAAAGGTCTTCACCTGCTGCCTAAAAGAACGAAGTGATGGTACCAGGCGAACCTCTCTGGGTTAATGTTAAGGTGAGCTCTGTATCACCAGCCAAGAATCCAAAGCTGAGCCTCCCAGCCCCTGCTGCCCTCTGTCTTTGAATGTAAATTGGAACCATTTTCTTCTGAGTCCTGCCATTCCGTTGCACTAAATTGGAATCTTTCCTGCCAGCCCCTCTGGATCAGCATCTATGGTGTTGATATCTAATTTGGTAAGGTTTTCATTCTGGTTTTTCCCCTGGTACCATCCCATCCCCCAATGTGTAAGCAGTATGGTTTGGTGTTAATTGTAAAGGTCAACACTAAAATATTCTGGAGCTGTTTTCCTTATCAAAGAAAGAATCCCTTTGACACAGAGTGATGTCATAATCCTTTATAAATTAAGAGTAGATCTCAGAATAAAATAAGTTTGGCAGGACAAGTTTTCATCTTGACAAACCAGCTGTCGATAGTCTCTACCAGCTGAGGGGGCAAAATGGACTGGACCCTAAGATGGATACCATAGTAGATTCTTCAGCTTTGACATCTTGACCTATGACATGTCACCAAATATTAGGATGCTATGTAATGTTTATTTTGGTACAGATAAATTTATTCTATTTTCTCTTTAATATTTTACTCATTTAACAGTTCTTTACCCCTGGACTGTGGGCAATGGGCTAGAAAAATATGCACAGAGTTGCATTGGCTGAACTCCTGACTCTGTAAGTCTCCAGAAACCTTCTTGGTGAAAAGAAAGGGGTTGTGTGTGTGGCAGTGACTGGAGGAAGGTTTCACAATGAAATCTGTTTCCCCCCGTGTTGCACATGTCAAAAGGAACCCCAGAACAGTGCCGAGAATGACAAGCATGTGAGATCACCCTCTGGTTTAACCATAAAGCCCAAATGTCTAATCTTGTTTTGACTATACTATTTAGCACCAAGGATATTTCTTTTCAGCTACGATGGTACATGACAGAATCTATTACAGGAAGCATGGAAAACCCAGTTCAGGCAAGCATGCTAGTCTGGTTACCTTTAAGGCAGATCAATAAAAAATACTTGGTATTCCTTACCAGCAGCATCTTTGATTGTGGAGACATAAAAGAATATATACACGCACGCACATACACACAATGCCTGGCAGATCCCCTTTGTTCCTGGTTACCGTGAAATTATGAAAAGCACATACATATTTCCTTTTGCTGTTTTTCATTTAAATCCTAACTCGTTGAAGTGCACTGGTTAGTATTGATTGCAAAAAAGTGGATTATGTGAAGAAAGATGACTTTAAAGGTGACAGAGGAAACCTCAAGGTCCATTTGTGGTATATGTGTTGGGATGTCCAGCTTTGAGCTTTTAAAGCTCCTCTGCAGAAACTGCTTCACTTGTCAGCATCTCATTTAACTACAAATGATTACCATGCCTTGAAATCTATTGTGTTATATGGCACCGTAGTGGGGATAAATGTGATCAGAAGCTGCCACTGGAAAACACCTCTCTGTGCTTTGTCCCTTGCATCTTTGCACAATATTCAAGCTTGAATACAGTATCTTGTGTCTCCATCTACAGTATCTACTGTGGCCACAAATAAGCTTTGACAGCAGTTCAGCAAATTGACACACAGGTAATCATAATTATTTCTCTGTGAAATAAAGAGAGGGGTGTCCTTATAAAAATGAAGCACGTAGGAGATCTAAGAATTCAAAACAGTTTTATTGCCTTGAAAAATCTTAGCTATAGTAGTCGGGGGCAGATGGATTTTTCCCCCTTGTTCAGGAAAGAGAAAAATGGAAGGCACTAGTCAAACAATTTATGAGCATTCCACTTCTTAGGAGCAACAGAGACTTCATTGTAGCCCACATCAGGTCATTCAGGCAGGCTTTTGGAAGGAGCTGACAAGGCTGAATACAGTACAGCAACCCAACTCTCCTCTTGGAAACTTCCAGGCTGCATTCAGCCTCCCTTACTATTTTTTCCATTTACTAATTGTATTTATTTATTTCTATACCTCCTGACATGTGCATCCCTTGTACATAAGTTACAATACAGCAAATATAAAAATAGGATAAAATTATTTAAAACAATTATAATAGAAAACCAATGAAAATTAATTTAAAGGCTAGGGAAACAGGTGTGTTTTAAGGGTCTTTTATAAAACAGCCAGAGATGGAGAAACCCTAATTTTAAAAGGAGTGCATTCCAAACCCCGGGGCAGCCACAAAGAAGGCCTTGTCCCGAATAGCCACCAAACAAGCCAGTGGTAGCCATAACCAGCTGTAACCAGACCAGATTTTAAAAGGCAGGAGGGTTCATGATGAAGGTAGCACTCTCTTAAATACCCTGGACCCAAGCTGTCAAGGTAATAATGGCTTTGTAGGTAATAACCAGAACTTTGTATTTCTCTCAGAAACATTTCGGCAGCCAGTGCAGTTCTTTCAGAATTGGTGTTATATCGTCTCTTTGGGTTATCGTGGAGACCAGTCTGGCTGCCGCTTCCTACACCAACTGTAGTTTCCAGAGTGTGTACAAAGGCAGCCCCACATAGAGTGCATGACATTAGTCAAGCATTGAGGTTACCAGCATACTGTATGTACCACTGCTTTAAGGTCCAGAAATGGGTGCAGCTGATGTGTCAGCCTTCGGTGAGTGCTTAATTCTACAAGCACATCTGAATCTAGAATAGAACTCTTCTTTCTCACCTCCTGGTTCAAATCTACACCAGAGGAACAAGGGGATGTAGGAGCTGCAGAAAGGGGAGAATTAGCAGGAATTTGAGAGGATGTGCCTGGAACAAATAGAAATAGTCTGCCTGTGGAAAAGACTCTTGTCTAAAGCCAGTGATTCCATTTTATGGTTATTCTTATTGTGATGTTTTAGGACCTTCGGGTAGATGCTTACATCGCAGAATATGTAGGGTATTTCAAGACTGCAAGTGACTGTCAACAGTACCTTTGGGGGGGGGGTGTAATTCCTCTTGGTTTTAAGAACAGTACATCAAACCAATTTGAATTTGGAGCAATAGCTTTTTATGAAAGGAATTTCTATCTCCTAATTGTTAGCTTTTGGAATCATTCTGTTAAATGCTTGTGATTGCTACCTCTGCTAGAAAGAGAAAACCTAGGCATCACCTTATTTGCATATTCTAATCTATTTAATTGTATGCACATTTCTAATTGCCTGTGTGAGGGGGGATAGTATAAGTGGGGGCTCTTCTGCTAAGCCTGTTTAAAGCTCATCAGAAGGCAACACAAGAAAGTACCGTCTTGGATTTCCCCCCCACTTGACTTAAAGAGTAATTCATAACAGCATCATAACGCTAGGACTCCATATTATTGTCACTGTTGGGGAGGATCAAAATAAAATACATTTTGGGGCTTAATTTTAAGAGAAGGCCATGTAGAAGATAATCAGAAAGTATAGTCCATTGTCCCAAACAACTGGTGGTTGTTCTCCAGCTATAGTTTGACCATAGTATCCTTTGCCTCTAGAGTATAGTACTCCTGTAAGGTATTACCCTCAGCTTATGCAAGACAGTCACTAGCAGCTTTGGATGTAGCCTAATTATTTTAGTGAGACGGAGCTACTGTGTAAATTGCACTTTGTGGATAGGCTTCAACCAGCAGGATTCATCTTCTATGGTTCCCATGCACAATCTGGTACAGTTCCTGGAATCTGCACTTGAACTTAACAAAAAAATAATAATTCAAGCTCTCCCAGTTGTTCAAAACCTTGAACAGATTTTCAACTACCTGTAAAGCAATTTATTATCATTATTATTATTTAATAATGATGAAAATATTTATACCCCACCCCTCCAGTACACTACTGCTCGAGGTGGCTCACAACAATAAAATAGATACAAAGTAAAATAAAAGTAATAAAATTAATCAAATTAAGTAAACAAGTTAAGTCAGACTAAAAACCACAATCAGTATTAAGTTTCAAATTAAAAGTTATATTAAAAGCTAAAAATTGAGAATTATAAAAACTAAAAACCCTATCAGATATAACCACAGAGGGAGCATTAAAGAGCCTCTTTTAAAAGATGTGTGTTTAGTTATTTTTTAAAAAACACTGAGGGAGGGAGCATGGTGAAGCTCTTCATCCAAAGCCAAGGGGCCACAACTGAAAAGGCTCTGGCTCTAGTCCCTGCTAACCAGATCTCTGTTAGTGGTGGGGCCATGAGCAGGGCCTGAGATGCTGAACAGAGGGCCCTGACAGGTTTATATGGTGAATGTGGTCTGACAGGTGCCCCAACCCCAAGATGTGTAGAGCTTTAAAAGTCAAGAACAGCACCTTGAATCTAGCCTGGAAGCTGCCCGCTAATGAATGAAGCTGCTGCAGGATGAATGTGATAGTCATAAAGCAACTTGCACCCATGAGCATCCTTGCAGCAGCTTTCTGGACAAGCTGAAGCTTCAGAACTGTTTTAAAGGGCAGCCCCACATAGAGCGCATTGCAGTAGTCCTATCTGGATGTTACCAACGCATGAGTGACTGAGGTCAGGTCCAACTTCTCCAAGAAGGGCCATAGCTACTGTACCAGTTGTAGTTGGAAAAAGGCACTTCTGCACACCGCCACCACCTTCACCTCCAAGGACAGCATTGGTTCCAGAAGCACCCCCAAGCTGTGGACTTTGTGTTTCAGAGGGAGTGTGAACCCGTCCAAGACCAGATTTACCTCACTTCTTGGATAATCAGTTCTATCAACCCAGAGCACTTCCATCTTATCTGGACTGAATTTCAGATTGTTTGTCCCCATCCAATCCAGAACATCCTCCAAGCCCCACTGTCTCCCTGGTGCCTGCTGACTTAAAAGATAGGTAGAGCTGGGTGTCAACAGCATATTGATGGCACCGCAGCCCACACCCACGGATGACCTCTCCGAGAGATTTCATGTAAATGTTAAAGAGCATGGGGGTCAGAGTAGATATCTGTGGCACCTCATAGGCCAAAGGCCAAGGAGTGGTGCAGGCATCCCCCAGCACCACCTTCTGAGTACAATCCTCCAGGTAGGAACAGAGCCACCACATAACCATGTCCCCAAGTCCCAACCCAGAGAGACATCCCAGAAGGATACCATGGTCTATGGTATCGAAAGCTGCTAAGAAGTCCAGGAGAATCAACAGAGTCACACTCCTTCTGTCTATCTCCTGGCATAGATCATCCACCAGGGTGACCAAGGCAGTTTCCGTCCCATATCTAGGTTGGAAGCCAGACTAGAAAGGATCTAAGTATTCAGATTCATCCGGGACTGCCTGGAGCTGAGACGCCACAGTGCTCTCCAACTCCTTGCCTAAGAAGGGGAGGTTTGAAGCTGGTCGAAAATTATTTTAAGTCATCTGGGTCCAATGAGGGCTCTTTTAGGAAGGGCCTAGTGACTGCCTCCTTCAGGTGAAGGGGGACCACTCCCTGCTCTAGAGAGGCATTCATCACCCCCACCACCCATGGACCCAGTCCCTCCTTAGAAGCCTTCACCAACCATGAAGGGCAAGGGTCGAGGACACACTTGGTAGGCCTCAGCCTTCCAAGCAGCCCACCTCCTCAGGCAACACAGTCTGAAAACCATCCAACATAACAAGACCAGATGGTGCACTGGCAACATCCAGTTCCAGTGCCACAAAAATCTTGGCATCCAAGTCAGAACATATATGAGCTATTTTATCTGCAAAATGTAGCAAAAATTGTTCACAGCAGGTTGCTGAGGGTTCTGTTTGGTGATCTTTGGGGTCCTCACCTAAGGGGCCCTGAACCACTTGAAAAAGTTCTGCTGGACGTGGAAAAGTAGGATTTCTTCACTGCCTTCACCGTTATAGAATAGGCCCTAATATGGGCTCTAGCCTATGTTCAGTCACATTCATTCAGAGTTTTCCACCAACAATGCTCAAGCCATCTACCAGCCTGCTTCATTGTCCACAACTCACCTGTATACTAGGGAGTCGCTTGGGCTCGGCAGGTCAGGAGAGGATGCCTAGGCGCAACCATGTCATTTGCCTGACCTATCTCCTCATACCAAAGGGAGACCAGAGCATCAACAGGATCATCCACTCTCTCAGCAGGAAACTCCCCCAGCACCATCAGGAATCCATTAAGATCCATAAGCCTCCGAGGGCAGACTATCCTAAATGGTCCTCCCCTGCAGAGATGTATTGGGTCCACCCTCAGTTCAATCTTCACCAGATAGTGATCTGTCCATGATAATGGTATTGAGACCTCCTAGACTATCCATGGAGCATCACTGTCCACTATTGATCCAAAGACCAAGTCTTTGGCCTGCCACATGTGTGGGACCAGAAATCAGTTGAGACAAACCCATGGTCATCATGGAGAACATGAAGTCCTGAACTGCACCAGACAAGGCAGCCTCAGCATGAATATTTAATTCCCCAAGATAACAGCCGTGGGGTCCTCAATGCTACCTCAAGCAGCTCAGGCAGGGAGACTGTTAGACAGTAGGTGGGCAGTATACCAACAGAATCCCAACATTGTCTCGTGCTCCCATCACTACATGCAGGCACTCAAACTGGTCGGAAAGGCAGACAGTGCATCTGGTAAGGGGAATGGTCTCCTGACAAACCAGGGCAATGCCACCTCCCTGTCCACCCTGCCTTTGCTGATGCAGCATCCGGAAGCCTGGTGGGCACAATTGGGAGAAACGTACATCTCCCCCCCCTCCATCCAACCATGTCTCCGTAATGCATGCCAGGTCCACATGCTCATCCAGAATAACCTCCTGGATGGCTGTGGTCTTTGCATTTATGGACCAAGAATTTAATAGCACTAGCAGGCAAAGTGGGCTGCTGGGAGAGTTACTGGGGTCTCCTTGGATGGGAGAAGGACCAGAGAGCGTAATGGCTTTAATATAGCTAGCGCACCTTCCCCTCACCTGGCAAATCCTACTCCCATCGTCATTTCATGCTCTGCCAAGGACTACCTCAATCGGAAGGGCCTCCTCCAAAGTAACATGCCCTGCAAACACACATTGTGAAGACCAACACCTTGGTAATAAGAAATAAACCCCTCCCTGTTAAAACAGAGGCAATATTCTAACTAATCTGGTAGGCCCTATGCAACTGCTAAAACCTCAGCCAGGTATGGAGAGAGCTGTTGTTGTCAGTACTGCTTTGCAGTACTACTCAAAGTCCCTGTTGTACTTTTGTCCTTCTGATTCCTGCAGTCCAATGGCTGCTCCCCACATGGCTGGGCTCTCGCCAAGGGCTGCTCTTTTATGGAGGGCTGGAGGTACCCGCATGGTGTTTTTTAAAAATAATACCATGCTGTTAGAGTCACAGTCTATAGTTACAACAGAGAAAAGTATGAAGAATGAAATAATGGAAATCTACATGTCTTGGGTAAATTTCAGTATCTTTGGTATGCTGGGGAAAGTAACAAGCTTTGGCAAATGTTTTGCCAGATACCAGTTCAGGCATTGACAGACCCAGTGAGAGGCTACTCAGCAGAACATGCAGAAACAGATGGGTGATTTGCCATCCCTTTTAGGATAACCAGGACTGCAGAGATTGGGACAGCCATCAACCCATTCCTACACATTTGTCTTAGTGTCTTGTTACTTACAATGCACAGTGGAGGGTGTGCACACTCCTCTTGAGGCTCATGCTGCACTTTGCCACATGTAGGCTATTACTACCAGGACCATCACGATGTGGATTATCTCTAAGACAAGCTCTGTTACATATTGGGCCCTTTCCCACGATCAGGGACCTGGGTGGGAGGGCTCACAGAGAGGAAGGCTACAGAGGCTTCCCTCCCCCTCAGACAACCAGTTCCCAGTTGCTGGGCACATGGATTGTGCGCCCAGATGGTCTTGTTGCCCCAGGCAGTGCAGAGTTGTGGGGACCAGGACGTGTCGTCCTGGCCCCTGGAAATCCCACAGTGCACCATGCAGTTGCATGGTGTATTGTGGGTATTCTCTCCAAATATGGGCAAGTGCCCCTCAGTGCTGGCTGAAAACAGTTGGCACTGTCAGTGAAACAGGGTTAAGGGAGTGCTCACTTCCTTAACCTCATTTAACAGCTGGGCTTCATAGCCAGGTCTGCCACCGAGGTGCTGCTGCTGCTGGGTGCTGCACGGCTCCTGGTGGTTCTCACAGGCTTGGCTGCTCATGAGAACAGCCTCACCATGTATTTGGGTGCCATTGTAGTGAAATGTGATCCTACCAAGAGGACGGGCCAAAGGCCTTATAAGAAGTAGGAGCAGGGGCGGAGCAAGGTTGGAGTGGGCCCAGAGACAAGAGTTTAAAATGCGCCCCCCCCCCCCCGAAGCTCAGTTCATGAAGTTAAAAAAAAATCTTAAATGAGGCTGAATAGTGGAAACAAAAAGCATAGTAAAAGTTTTATACACACACACACACACACACACACACACATCCTATTTTTTAAAGGGCTTTGTAAATTGTGGACGATGCAAGTCATTTAATGGTACTAGAGAGAGACATGCTGCCCTGGTAGCTCCAGGTCTTGACACTCACATCAGTTTCGGAGGATGAATCCAACTGAAGGAAGCCTGGGCAGGTGTGCAGCTGGGGGAGTCAGTCATGTGACTGGCCTCTGGGGGGCCCCCCAAGGCATTGGGCCCCCAGGCAACTGTCTCCTCTTGCCCTATTATAGTTTCGCCCCTGAGTAGGAGTGTTAAGCAGGGAGAGAGAGAGAGAGAGAGTGAGGAGTGAGTGAGTGAGTGTTTGCTCCTTGTTCTGGACACCTTCTGCAGCTCAAGCAGAGTTAAAACAGTGAAGAGGTTTTTCCTGTTTCAACCGAGTTTTACTACTTTTATCATTCCTATCAAGAACTTGGTGAAGAGGGGCCACTTTCTAGTGTGTCTCTGAAGCGGCAGAAAAGAAGCAAAAAGAAAGCAAACCCAGACCTCTTCTGCTGGCCTAGCCTGGTGAAGTTCTCTCCCCCGAAGGCTTTGATTTTAGTAGGCCTGCAAGATGAACTGAATGGAAGCAGCAGCAGTTCTCCTGTTACAGGATTCCTACAAAGCTGGAGAAGAAGAGATCCAGGTCTGTGCTCTCCTTTATGCAATAGGTCCACAAGCAGAGCAGATTTTAAAGTCTGTTACCTTTGCTGCTGCTGGAGAATAGGGATAACTACCTGGGAAAATCTGATGACTATATTGTGCTAAAGAGGAACCTTATTCACAAGAGGGCCTGCTAAAGGACTCAGAAGCCTGGGGAACCAAAGGAGGCCTACATAAGATGGCAGCAAAAAAAGCTGATGATTGTGAGTTTGGGAACAGCAAAAATGAAAATATTAGGGATGGAATAGTTGTGGGCATTTGGGATAAAGGCTTATCTCAGAAGCTGCAGATGGAAAGCAACCCAACCCTAGAAGGGGCAGTGGAGATTATAAGGAATTTAGAACTGGTCAAGGGCCAGGTTCAGGACCCGGGAGCTTTTTTAGGGATTCAGGAAGTTGCTAAGCAGCCCCAGAGGTCAAAACAAAGAAAGGGAAACTGCCAGCCCAGAAAGGGAAACTGCCAGCCCAGGCAAGTTATGCCCAAAGACAAACAACCTTCCCCCCAAACAGAGGAAAGTTCCTAATTGCACACACTGTGGTAAAGCACATGCGCAGGAAACAGAGTGTCCAGCAAAGACTGTAGTATGCCACAAATGCGGGAGGCTGGGTCATTTTGCTGTTGTCTGTTGCACTCTTGGGGTGAGAGAAGTTGCAAAGCAAAATAATCCAGAGGAAAACTTCTTTTTGGGACCAATCACCTGCCTAGATGGCTCTACTGACTGATTGGAGGTGCAGCTGCAAATTAATGGTGCCCTAGTGAGATTCAAAATTGATACAGGCCCTGATGAAGGGGTGATCTCAGAATCTGTCTACAAGAGTTTTTTTTCAACGCACCACATCTCCAGCAGACATCTGCGTGGCTCATTGGCCCTGGAGGGCAGAATCTAAACGACATGGGATATCTTACAGCCACTACAAAAATAAATATGGCTTCAAAATATGGGTGCTCTGTTCTAACAATCTTCTAAGGTCTAACAATCTTCTAAGCTACTGCAATGGACCTGGTAAGCTGCCTGAAAGAACTTTCTACAGAGTCTCATGATGAGGTAGGAACCTTAAAGACAGCACAAATACAGATAAGACTCAAGAAGGGGGCAGTTCCTTATGAAGTCCATACAGCTAGAATGAGGCAAAGAATGCAGCTTCAAAATATGGGTGCTCTGTTCTAACAATCTTCTAAGGTGTAACAATCTTCTGAGCTACTGCAATGGACCTGGTAAGCTGCCTGAAAGAACTTTCTACAGAGTCTCATGATGAGGCAGGAACCTTAAAGACAGCACAAATACAGATAAGACTCAAGAAGGGGGCAGTTCCTTATGAAGTCCATACAGCTAGAATAATATCAGTTCCACTACTTCCCAAAGTGAAAGCTGAATTAGAGATGATGGTTAGATGCGGAGTCATTGAACCAATCACAGAACCTACTGATTGGTATGTGCCAATGGTACCAGTACCAAAGAAGGATGGCACAGTTCATATATGTGTGGACCTAAAACAGCTGAACAAAGCTGTGAAAAGAGAAAAATACATTCTCTCCACAGTGGATGATATCTTTCCATGCCTAACTGGTGCCCAAGTATTTTCCTTTCCAGGATGCAGCTGGTGGATTCTGGCAGATCTGGTTGGACCCTTCCTATGCCAAACTAACAACATTCATTACATCATTTGGAAGATATTTCTTCAACAGATTACCATTTGGAATTTCTAGTGCTCCGGATCTGTTCCAAAGGGTCATGTCAGAGGTTTTGCAAAACCTGGAGGGGATTTCTGTGTGCATGGATGACATTATTGTTTATGGCATTACCAAGGATGAGCATGATGAGAAGCTGGCTAAAGTCTTGGAGACTATAAAAGCTGTTGGATTAAAGTTGAATGAAAACACGTGCCTTCTGTGCCAGACTTAGCTCACCTATCTGGGACACCACATAGATGAACATGGGTTAAGTCCAGATCCCAAGAAGGTGGAGGCCATTTCTGAGATTAAACCTCTAGAATCTGTAGCTGAGTAGAGGAGATTCCTTGGCATGGTACAGTAGCAGAAGTGCTATACCCCTTAATGAAGCCTTCACAAGAGTAAAACCATTTTAACAGAGGCTCCAGTGCTAGCATTCTATGATGTCAATCATCACACTGTTGTCAGTGCTGATGCTGGCAACTATGGGTTAGAAGGAGTGTTATTGCAAGATCACGAAGGAGCGTTGAAATCAGTGGCCTACTGCTCCAGGACACACAAATATCCCTGTGGAGCTGTTAAACGGGTGGGCCCCCATTCTGGCAAATATTTTCTCTTATATTGACCGGGTGGCCTGCATACCGGAAGAATGGGGTACTGCAGTTATCAGTCCCATCTACAAGAAAGGCCAATTCTCCAACCCATCTAACTACAGCCTAATAAACCTGCTGAGTATTGTACTTGGATATAGTTTTTCATGCGGTACATGGGTCACATAATGCAAATGTGCTGCAGCAGGTGCACAGAGGAGTGCATCTGCCATATTAAAAATGTTCTCACTAGAGGGGGCCATATCATCTGGTGGCTGTATACCTGGCCAGAGTATTGGCACAAATCTGTATGGGGTCCAGATTTGTTCCACTTGTAAACCCATGGAAGTGGCTGAAGTGGTTCAGTCCAGAATCCAGATTACTTCGCAAAATATTTCAGATGCCCAGATGTTTCAATTGCCATCTTATACCTGGAGGTGGGTTTAACAAGAGTTGAGGCCTAGGGGTGGCTTCACACAATTAGCTACTCACTCAAATTACATTATTGCCATCAGGGCCATGCTCCCCTGACCATGTGCGTGCTGATGCCACATGGAGGCTGCAGGGAGCAGCACAGCAGCTCCATGTGGCCCATTGGGGACCGGGCACGGAGCCCAGAAAAGCGGCGGTGTGGAGACAAGCAGGTAAGGAGCTCCTTACCGGCTCCTCAAGGGAACTGCTCCCCACCCCTCCAGCCCATACATGAGCTGTTTGTGCACATCTCTAGATTTAAGTCTTATTACCCTCAGTAGTATTTCAGGTGGCTTCCCAAACTACCGTCAGCCGCCCACATACCTTACACATTTGACTACCTTAAATCAGAGGAGAGCTTTTTTGCCGGTGCTGTTCAATACCTTGCCTTCTGGAAGGCAGATTCAAGAGCATACCTCTCAGGAACTGCTTATGTCCATGTGGTTTGGTCAATATTGAAGTCTATCACAGATGTTCTTTTATATTTATATTATAGAGATATTCTCTGTAATATCTATTATAGAGAGATTTGCACTGTTATGGTTGAACTGCTTCTAAAGAATATGCCAGGCAGATCAGATGAGTACTAGGTATCAGCCGAGATGGGAGTTAGTCGACTAATTGGCTATTAATGGCTACTAGTTTGGTGGCTATAGGCCACCTCCAGCCTCAGAGGCAAGATGCCTCTCAATACCAGTTGCAGGGGAACAGCAGTAAGAGAGAGGGCATGCCCTCACCTCTTGCCTGTGGGCTTCTCAGTGGGCCACTGTGGGAAACCAGATGCTGGACCAGATAGGTCTTGGGCCTGATCCAGCAGGGCTGTTCTGATGTAATTGAGATTTCTGCATGTATATGTTATGATGCTCTACTATCCAGCTTTGTTGGTTTTGATTTTAATTTTTAATTGCTGCTTGTAATAAAGTTTTTTTGTTTTTTAAAAAAGACACACAGATGTAGAAATCTGATAGCTCCACTTGAGAGAGTGCCTGGCAGCAGTATGGGCAAGTGAGAAGTTCTCAAATAATCTCTTTGGGCTGGAATCCTTTGAGCCCTATACAAACCACAAACCTTTGGTGCCACTGATAAATTGCAAGAATTTGGATCAGGTGCCAATCTGATGCCAGAGACGACTTCTCAAAATGATGCAATATAAGCCTCTTGCGGAGTACAAACAAGGCAAGACACTTGTAGTAGCTGTCAAGACATCCACTCAGAACTGTTGGTCTCTAATCAGTGCAACTTACAGAGGAAGTTTAGACCCAATGCCATTCGGTGAACTGTGAGTGCCATTGGAGCCAGCGTGGTGTAGTGGTTAGAGTGCTGGACTAGGATCGGGGAGACTCGAGTTCAAATCCCCATTCAGCCATGAAACTAGTTGGGTGACTCTGGGCCAGTCACTTCTCTCTCAGCCTTGCTTACTTCACAGGGTTGCTGTGAAAGAGAAACTCAAGTATGTAGTACACCGCTCTGGGCTCCCTGGAGAAAGAGCAGGATATAAATGTAAAAAAAAATTAATTTTAAAAAAGGATCAACTAACTGGTACTGAACCAACACTCTCAAATAAAGCCCAATCCTAACCAATATCCGATGAAGCTTATTCCTCATCTTCACTTGGGAAGCAGACAATCTGTAGTGGCCGCATGATCTGGAAGCCTGAACATTACAGAGACTGAGCAGTACATAGTTAGAAACAGCACCCATCTGAGTGGCAGAATAATCTCCAGGGGCTGTTAGAGGTGACTGACAGTCTTCTCTTCACCTCCAGTTAGGAATTGTTTAAAATGGCTTTGTTTCCATTGGTTTGTCTTCCTTATTGGGCTGGGTAGTTTGAAACTCAAAAGGGGGGAAATGTTGTGAAATGAAGGAGTGTGTGCATTTGTGTATTTGCTCTTTGTTCTGGAGATCTTCAGCAGCTCAGAGTTAAAACAATAAAGAAATTGTTCGTGTTTTGAATGAGTCTTCACATCATTATTTTTGTCATTCCTATCAAGAACAGCCATGATTTGCACAGGAAAACCATGTTGTTACTGGTGTAGCTCTTATGTCATAAGGAAAACAGTCATATTGTTCAGTTCAAGGGACTCTTATAGTGAAACTAAAGTATACACCCAAAGTTATTTCAATCAGAACCTCATCAACAGGAAAATTGGATTGTGTCTGCTTTAAAAGGAGTTCAACAGCAAAGACAGTTTTCCTTCTGACAGGCATAGTAACCCTACTCAGGCCTAGGTCTTAAACGCTGAAGAACTATATCTCTGTCTACCTTTCAGATAAGAGCTTTGTTGCACTCTGAAGAGAGAGCCTTTCACAAAAGCTCAGGCATTTGGAAGCTTAGATACGATCTGTGTACTTGTGCTCGGCTGCCCTGTAGACTATTTGTTAATGAAGACCTTGGATTACTGAGTCTCTTCTCAAGCCCAAATTTGCACTTTAAAGTGTGGCTTGAGAAGCATATAAAAGCTTTGGCTTCCATGATTGCAAAATGTATCTGCAAAATGTTGAGCTAGGTAATTACCTTAATCCAACTGAAATAGTTGGTCACAGTGTACATTAGATGAGCATCCAGAGTCAGACTTGAACAAGCAGTCAACCTGAACAAAATGAGCTCAGCCACAGAGGGCCAGATTTCTTAATTAGTTCTCAGTGGCAAGAACAATTTAATGTTTCCCAAAGTCAAGTGCAAACTCTACAAGTGACACAATTCACAAGGACTCTGTAAGGTTGAATTAAACCTAGCCTGGTCTCCCACTGCCACATGCTAACTT
The DNA here is from genome assembly GCF_027244095.1 of Hemicordylus capensis. Lineage (NCBI taxonomy): Eukaryota > Metazoa > Chordata > Lepidosauria > Squamata > Cordylidae > Hemicordylus > Hemicordylus capensis. The sequence goes on from NC_069657.1 coordinate 185,504,516, forward strand.
CATTTATTCCTCACTGTTAGGGTTCCAGCAAACTTCCATAGACTGAACCCTAATAAAAGAGGAACAGTATGATTAACTTAGGCAGTACTAAGCTCTCATGTTCAAAATACACATTCGGCTCTCATTTTCGCAAAGCGACTAATAGTATCACCTCGTCGGCGGAACAATATATTATAGTACAGTCTAATTGGTTACACTGGCATGTGTGCCATTAACAAAATGAATGGGATTCATGAGAATGCTCAGTGGTCACTTAGTGATGGCTTTCTTTCTGATGTTATTGTTTCAAGGTTAGAAAATCCCTTGGTTTCGTGTTGCTAAATATTTATTAGACACAGCTTGAAGTATGCTGTGTAGGATGTACTCAAGCTAAACAACTGACTTCAATAAAAGGGAGCCAAGTCAATTCAGGATGGGAGAGAGCGGTGCCACTTCATGCAAAGAAGGCAACTGTGTTTGCAATCTGTTTAAAAGTTGTGTGGATTCACAATTAATTTCTATTCTGGGGTCAAAAGTAGCATAAAAGTGTGTGTGTGTGTGTGTGTGTGTGTGTGTGTGTGTGTGTGTGTGTGTGTAACATCACTGCAGGGACTCTCTTTTTTTGCTTATTCAATATTTTTTAAAACATCCAACCAGCACCACTGTATTTTTCACTGGCAACATATAATTGAGCTTTTGTTGCTGCCCCATCCCATCATCCAGTTAGCCCCTTTTCCAACACGATTATTTCTATATACATCAGAATGCAGGTCTATGGCCTGTATTAGTGGTCAGTTCAATATCTGTGCAGGATATGCTAACCCTTGGAGCACTGTGTAACTCTGAGGAGCATAACTGAAAGAAGCAAAGAGTCTGGATTGACTTCAGTTGCCTCTGAAGGATATGCTTTTAGAAGCACCTCTTTCATTTGGGAAGGGGGTTGTTTATTTATTTAGATTTATATACCGCCCTTCCAAAAATGGCTCAGGGTGATATGGCTACAATCCAGTTTTAATATCTCAGAGTTCAAAAAAAGGAAGCGGGGAGGGGTGGGGGCATTGTCTGAGGCAATCTCATTCAAAATCTGCCTGCTCATGGGAAATTAGCACACTGATGCACAAATGCTAGCTCAATTTACCTCACTTGGTTCTATCGCAGAGACTTGGCAGCAGGTTTCTATGGAAAGTGTTGCACTCTGTTGTATGGCTGATTTTATCCAAGGACTGTCTTTATAGAATAGCCCTCTACAAATGGCACCTGTAACATGTGCTTCTGTAAGAAGAAATAACAAGAACAAATGGATTAATATGTTATTTGCCATGATCCAGACCATAAGCATTGGAAACTGGGAGCTCCCAGTCCGTTTCCAGGCCCAATTCAAAGTGCTGGTTTTAACCTTTAAAGCCCTAAATGGCTTGGGGACCAGGTTACCTGAGAAAGCGCCTTGCCCCATATGTCCCAACCTGAACCTTAATATCTTTTGTGGAGGCCCTCCTCCAGGTGCCCCTGCCAAACAAGGTGAGGCAGGTGACTACCAGAGAGGGGGCCTTTTCGGTGGTTGCACCCCATTTATGGAATAGCCTCCCCAGTGAGGTGTGCCTGGTTTCATCACTTTGGTCTTTTAGATGCCAGGTAAAGATCTCCCCACCCCTCTTCCACCAGGCTTTTTAAATTCTAGTTTTCAGATTTGATCAGATTTGTAACTGATTTTAAAATGAGTTTTTAAGCTGCTTTGTATTGTATTTTCTTCTCTTCTTCTTTTGTCTGTTATGATTTAATGTGTTATATTTATTGTATGTTTTAATCCTCTGTTTTGAGCCACCCAGAGAACAATTTGTTATGGGGTGGCTAACAAATAAAGTTTATTATTTATTTATTTATTACATTTATAAACCGCCCCATCCAGAGGCTCTGGGTGGTTATTATGATGATTTTATTTAATTAAAATAGTTCTTTGGCGGAGCAGTCACTCAAATTAGGTTCAAACCAAATGATGGAGATGCTTAGAAACCATTATTTATCTGAAATTATTGTAGTATCTAAAATTTCCATATCAGAACCACTGATAAACTGAAGGCTTAACCTTCAGATCTGGATTAAGGGTGTTCAGCAATCCTGTGATATAAACAAAAATATTTTGATGGCGCAAATTAGATGAAAACAGCCCAGTTGAAGTAATGGCAGGGAAAAAAATTGCAAAATTTGTCTGAGGTTGTTGAACTAAAAATATTTTCTGATACTTTTGCCTTTTGAATGGGAAACTAGATTTTGAGGAAACCATGCTTTAAGAGGCTTTCTGCATCTGTTGACCTAGGGGAAACGACCTTCCTGGTAAACTCTTTTCTCTTTTAAAAACAGAGTTATTTAGGAATGAAGTGCAATAAACAAATTTAAATTATTATTATTTTAGCTAATTTAGCTAATTTTGCCACTGCAAGCACACTCTGTGTTAAGTGATATTTTTAAGATGCACAGTTTTCCTTTAGGACGTATGCACCCTGCACATTTTGAGTTGGTGGACTTCCCCTGAGGGAAGAGGAAAACAGCATCACCTATGGATAACATTATATTATACTAATAATTACAGTATTATTCAGAAAAAAGGGTTCCATATGATTCGAGCATTTGAGGCAATCAACACATTTCCGCAGTGAATTTATAAGGGAACTCTGGGCACCAAGATATCCAGTATCTGATCCTGTGCAGAGTTAGGAGTGCCTAAGCCAAATGAGTTGTATCCTAAGATTGCACATGGCAGTGCTCCATGGATGGAGAAATGATCTTCCAGCTATGTATGGAGTGGAGGAAGATGTGCAACTTGCTGATTCAGAACCAAGTTGTCATGGAGAGAAATGGAGGCACTTCTGAGGTGGAAAAGAAAAGAAGAATGAAGGTTAAAAGCCACTGAAAGGCATGAGTGGGGCGGGAGGGACCCATTTGCACATCGCAACTTTGCATTCACCTGGAATGACTATCTACTTTGCTAAGGCAACATATTTTGTTCTCAATCAAACCTTTGGAGACTCTAAATTGTCTTGAAGAGTTAGGCTTCAGAATTGCCCATTCTAAAAAGCAAACCATTCAGACAGTAAGATAAAGCAAGAAGAGGAAATATTGAGCTATAGTGGAGAAGACAGTTACTGAGATCAGTCTGGGATATGGAAGCAGCTGAGACTTTCTCTTCAGGCTGGCTCTCCTCCCTGTTACCTCAAATTCATCTGTGCTTCTTTGTCTCCCACTCGTCTCATGTAGAATAAACCAAAAAGGTTTATCCCACTTTCATGAGTATCTGTGTATCTTCTTCCCAAAAGTTGACAGTGTCTGGAGGTAGCCATCTTGTCTGGCTGGAGCCAAAGCAGAATATGCAAATCAGTTTATCAATGAAAATGGGGGGACCACTTGTTCATGCATTATTTAGTTCATTCTGCCTGAGTTCCAGCAAACAATCAAGATGATGGTTGGGAGTTGCACTCTCCTATATGCCAGCTGGAGGGGCATATCTCTCCCCAGCCCCCCCCCCCCCCCGTTTCCCCTGGCATTGCTTATATGTTGAAACCCAAACTGAAAGCTATTCACTCTGGACAGAATTCCAGTGAGAAAATTCTGAATGCAGAAAATTAACTGTACAAAACTGATATGGCATATGGGCTATGAGACGGAGGGATGAATTCCAAGTTTCCAAAGTATCCAGTCACCATGGACTTGGGGCAGGCCAGGGGCATAGCTACATTTGAACAGGTGTGTGGGCATGTCCTTGGGCCCCTGAGCTAGGCGACAGTATGGTCTTTGCTCTTCTGCTCAGGGGGGGAGAAGAATATGGATAGGGGTACATCTTCATTGTTCATCTCAGGACCCACTTCAACCTTGTTCTGCCCCTGGGTCAGCTGCTCACTGTCAACCTTCACTCCCCATGTGCAATGCAGGCATGATAACATCCTGTGGAACAGCTGTGGAGATACATCTCTGAAGTGCACCTTTTGTTAACTGACTGTTGAAGGTTTTCTTTTCCATTTTAAAGATGATGTAGCAGCAGAACCTGGGGGACAGAAAAGGTAGGGAAGAGCAAATCTCTCCCCCAAATAATTGTCTATATGCATTTTTAAGGAAGCTATTTCCCATGTATTATGAATACATTTGTACTTTAATATGGATAGTACATGGATGCACTCCTGCCCTCACAAAGGAACACTTCTGCCTTCTTCTTCAGTACTTGAACAGTGCTGCATGTATTTCTCATACATTCATATATTTTTATATGTTTTGGCCTTGTCTGAAATATCCATGGGAACAGTGAACAAATGGCGGTTACTGCCACCATTTCTGATAGAGTTCTGTTCAGAGTTGGATGCCTTTCAGAACTTGTCCAAACAGAAATGACTAGACATGGTCATGAAGAATCAAAGCAGACTATTATAAGCTGTTTGCAAAGATTAGCAAAAATATAACTAATTGTAAATGCCATATAAATAATGTCAAATTCCCAAATCTAAACCATCATTCTGAAAGGTCATGTTCGTGGCTCAAATTATATGTTTAGGCCAAAGATTAAGTTTTTCAATTCAGAATAAGCCTGATGTTCTGAAATGGTGGCATTTCATAGACCACTGCTAGAAACAAATGTTGCATAAAATCTTGGAATTCGCGACCACCTTTTATTGAGAAATAGACTCTAAGTGATGGCATCTATTGTCAAAGACCTCTCTTTAAAAGCAGCCGTTTCTAGAAAGGAAAAAAGAAAAGAAATGATTGTCTTTTAAGTAACATAAGAGTTGTGCAATTTTCTCCATTTTTGACCCCTTTTCTATTTCCTGTGGGTTTTAAGTGCCATTTTAAAGTACTATGCCAATTTAAAACCTATTATTCGGAAGAAACAGCTTTTCATCTCCTCCCTCAGTGAGGTAACTGTCCTCAAATCTTTGTGAGGCTATTTTCAGCATTAGTATTGGTTAATACAGTGGATATCTTTTACTGAGTTTGTGTCAGATATTTTAAAATTAAATTAGTGTCCCATCCAGCTCAAGAACTTGAGATAATTTATAAAGAAACAACACTACAATCAGCGACAATAACAATACAATTTCTAACACAACCAGATATTCTCAGTAAAACAGACTCAACTTAAATAGCACCGAAGGTCTGAGCAGGGACATGGCTATATTGAATGGTGTGTGTGTTTGTGTGTGTATGTGTGGGAAACGAATGTCCCTGGGTACTTTGCAGGGGGCACTGGTGGGTGGCAGCCAGCTCACTAGCATGTTGCTGGCTCCTGATTTAAACGACTCATCTCAGCCTTAAGCAATAAAAGTCCTCTCCAGTCGAGAGGAGTGTCGAGCAGTGTCCCTCCCTCCTCTTGACTAGCTGGCTAGTCTCAGGTTCAACCTACCCCTCCCTCAACCTGACTGACAGGTTCAACAGTGAGGGAAATGTTGCTGAGCATCAGCAGTTAGTCACAACGCAATGAAGAAGGAAGGACGCTGCCTGACACTCCTCTCCCCTCCATTTCCCTCCTAAAGTTGAAACAGAGCCGAGAAGATCTTCAATTAGAAGAGCTTTCAGACAAAAAGGGTCCCTAAGAATTCTGCCCCTGTTTTTTTTTTAAAGGGTAAAAGGTCCTTTTCTCTCCTCACCCCTCACCCCTGCGCCAAGGCAGCATGCCAAGGCAGCTATGAGCAGAACTACCATCCCCAGACACTTAAACGTCCTCCCAGCAGTCATGTGGGCCTGCCTGCCCCCACAGCTCTCGAGAATCACTGCACCACCCAGCTGCCCCCATGCCAGTGCTGAGTGAGCAGTTAAAGGGCTGCCACCACCACTGCACTACCTGAGGTATTTGTCCTGTGTTCTGCTGCCTCCTGGTGGTGTTTGTAGGGATTTCTGATGTTGGGAATCTGACTTTACCAAAGCGCACAGTCTTACCAAATATTCCTTAGCAACTAGGTTCGTTCACCCCGAATCCTGGGTTGAAATCTAGGACTAAATTTCCCATGGGAAACTTTTGACAGGGTTGTGGGTGAGGGGAGGAGAGAGAGAGAGAGAGAGAGAGAGAGAGAGAGCATGAATGGGCAAAAGAAAGATAGAAGTGTTGTTGGAGTTGTATGAATATATGTGGTGATTGTAGTACGTATATATGTTAGAGATTTCTGAGTCAGAGAGATGCATCTGTGGAAGTGTACGTATGAAAGTGTGTGTGTGTGTGTGGGTGGGGGAATGTGTGATAGTATTTGCAGAGGAGCTAGAAAGAGGGTGTGATGAGAATGTTTTGGAATGCCCCACTCTGAATGCATGTGCATGCACACGGTCTTGCTACGGCCGCCCAGAACAAAATTCATTCCGCACAGAGATGAAAAAAAATTAGAGAGAACATTGGTTGATGGTTGTATTGGCATCTTGAGGGGAGGAAGGCACTAGTCCAACCTGAAGAGGCAGCAGCTAATAGAAATGATGGTGGTGATGTGTTGCCTTTGCTGGTGGCAGCTGTGGCTGCTGCTGCTGCTGCTCCTCCTTCTCTACCTCCTCATAGGGCTGTCAGTAATGGTTCTACTGGTCAAGGGTGGCTCAAGACTTTTGTGCACCTGAGGCAGGGTGCCAAATGCCACCCCGCCTTGCAATACTCCCCCCCCCTTTTAAGGCAGAGGGAGGAGGGCATCTTGCTGCCTCTCTGGTGCCCCAGTAATCTACTGCCTGAGGGTACCACCTCACTTTGCCTCATGGAAGGGCTGCCCTGCTACTGGACCCTTTGAGGAGAAGAGGAGCCCAGTCCCAGCTGGAGAGGGAGAAGTAACAGCCGGTGGAGATGGGAATGGTGATGTTGTGCTTTGCTGACTTCTTCTACCGGGCATGCCCGGGACTTCTGTGTGCACTTATTGCAGAGAGTGTCACATGACTTCCTGCATGTATAGAGATTGACTGGATGCAAGTGTTTAGCTGCAGTCCTGTTTCTAACTACGCATGTACAGGCAAACCTTGTTATCCACTGATTCAATACTCATGGTTTTGTGTATCTGCAGTCAGGGAATAGGCACCCAACCTCAACATACATGGGGAACACACACACACCCTGAGGAACTTGCGTATCCGCGGGTTGGGGAGATGGTGGTGGCACCTTTTTAAACCACCGCTGTGTAGCATGGATGGCTCTGGAGGTGGTCCCGGCATTTGGGGGTGGCAGCAGAGGCAGCAGCGGGTACTCCTTCTCCCTCCCAAATGGTGGGAGAAGGAGGCAGTGCTGATATCTTTCTAAACCGCTGCTCTGCAGTGGGGAGGCATGCTCAGAGAGCCCCCAAATGGGGCACAGACCAGCCCGCATGGCCATTTGGGAGGAGAAGGAGTCCCTGCTGCTGCCTCTGCCACCATCCCGAATGCTGCAGCTGCCTCTGGAGGCATCCCCATTTCACAGTGGCAGTTTTAAAAGGGATTGCCGCCTCCACCACCTCTGGGAACTAAACCCCCCATTCCCTATTGCCCCAATGGCCCGATATTCACGGATTCCATATCCACGGCTGTAGAGCAGAAGGGAACCCCCATGAATATGGAGGTTTTCCTGTGTAAGCTTTGTGAAATCACAAGTGATGCCAGGGCATTATCTCATGATCCAGGAACGGAGCAACATATAATAAATTCAATTATTTCTAATTTTCAAATGCCCCTTTTTGTTGGACTGTTCACTCAACTGCTTGGAAGGCTATAACATTTTCATCAAATTTCTGGATGATTGTTAGGAAATGTCTGCCTTTACAGACATCAGTTGACCGTTATTTTACAATAGTCTGCCACATTGACCCCTCTTTCCGTCTCTTACTATATGCACCAGGATTTCTTATCAAGGAAACACTGGTAAATTGGGAGTGTCTTACCACATATGCAGTGAGAATTCCCCCTCCTCATCAATCCCTGTCATTCCCAAATCAGTCTGAGGAAGGTTTGATGGGATTATGTTTGAAAGCATGTTATACATCGAGCCCTTTCTCACGATCGTGTGCAGTGCTGGTTGCTAAAAGCCACTCACTCTGCTCAGGAGCAGGGCAATGGGGTTACAGGAGTGAATGCTCCCTTCACCATATTTAAGAGGGTTTGATGCCACTTGGCTGCTGTGGCTTCACACAGACAGACAAGAACGGGCTTGGCTGCCTTAACCCGCTCTTGGCTGTGCATGCGAACAGCCTCAACATCTGCATCTGACGCTCTAGCGAATTGCCTTTGCAATAAGAAATGATGATGGCAACTCAGTTTTTGAAAATCATTTGTCGAGTTGTGAATGAGAATTAGCAGCTGAATCATAATTAATATAGCAAAACAAACAAACAAACAAACAAACAAACAAACAAACCCCACCACCTTCAGTTTAAGAACTGAGCTAAAATGCTAATATTTTTCACTCAAGCCCTCATAAAGTGTGGACATTTCAAGTTAAGGTAGACAGCTGAACTTCTATACTATGAATGCCGAAACAGAAATTCAACAGGTGCAGCAGCTTCCCCAATCACCCCCGCGCCTGAACTTTTCTCTCCCCTTCATTCAGAGGGATTAAAGGACTTCCTGGGATCTTAGCCTGAATAGAGGAAGGTGTGCCAGATTCCACCTCTTCCTGGTTTTGTGCCCTGTATTCTATTACACTCTCTTGTTTGGCAATGCAAAAACAAGAAGTCTGAGTAATGCCACCTGCTGCCGCCACCACCTGCTGACATTATCTCCCTGAAAAATAGCAAAAATTTAGGGCATCTTGGGCCTGGACTTAAAATGTTTGTGAGCCATGCTCTTCCCTTTATTTGGTTTAGCTCTAATTGGGCTAGCTAGTTGCTGCTGTATTTGAGGCTCAGTGTCCTTGTCTGTCCTTCCAGTTTCAGTCAGAGATGCCACCTCAGTTTGCTTTGTTCTTGGACTTAATCAAAAGATATGTCATTACAATACCCAGTGCCACCAAGCAGGGGCGTAGCAAGGTTGGAGTGGGCCCAGAGACAAGATTTTAAAATGCCCCCCCCACCCGCCACTGAAGCTCAGCTCATGAAGTAAAGAAATCTTAAATGAGGCTGAATAGTGGTAACAAAAAGCATTTCTCTCTCTCTCTCTCTCTCTCTCTCTCTCCTATGTGCCACAATAGAAAATTATCCTAAATTATTTTTAAAGGTTTTGTAAATTGTGGACGATGCAAGTCATTTAATGGTGCTAGAGACAGGGGCATAACAAGGCTGGAGTGGGCCCAGAGACAAAATTTTAAGATGGGCCCCTTGCTGATACACACACACACACACACACACACACACTTCACAATATATAGCCATGTGACTTGCCTCTGGGGGCCCCTCGAGGTGTGGGGGCCCCCAGGCAGCCGCCTCCCCTTGCCTAATAGTAGTTACGCCCCTGGCTAGAGAAAGACATGCTGTTCTGGTAGCTCCAGGTCTTAACATTCACATCAGTTTCGGAGGATGAATACAATTGAAGGAAGCCCGGGTGGGTGCGTGGCTGGGTGTGTGTGTGTCAGTCATGTGACTTGCCTCTGCCCCCCCCAAGGCAGTGGGCCCCCAGACAACTGTCTCCCCTTGCTCTATTATAGTTACACCCCTGCCACCAAGTTTAACAGATCAGTCTTATTAAACACTAGTAATTTTAAGCCCGTTATAATAACGGGCGCTAGGTGTTGTTTTTTTAATTTATTCCTTCTTCCTTTCTCTTGCCCTTTTTTGGGGGGGATGCTTTCAATTTGCCAACAGCCATTTTTAGAACATAGAGATTAAGCCGTGCCATATTTCACACTAAAATCCATTTTGATAAAATACTGCTTACCTATCGCAGTTTTCTTGTCAGATCAAGATTGGCAGACAGAACACCAAACCTAATCATATTATTTAAGCCAACCCCAACTGTTGCATATTAAGAAATATTTATTAAGCAGCCAGATAGATTCATAATACTGGGGCAGCGATGTTCTGTGAAAAGCAACAGTACTTTCCTCCGAGTAAACTTGCACAAACTGCAAACTTAAAAAGAGGAAGTGCTACACTCGGTTGGAGAACGTACCTGCATTATTAAAGTGCTGCAAATAAAATCCGCTTATTAACATGCCACATTCTGCGGTGATTGTTGTTTTAAACGATCAATATTGAGACGGCAACTTCTGTGTTGAGCAACCGCCAGCCCTCCCAGCTGCCGAAACCTCTTCTGCCCGGGACCACGTAGAGAAGGAGAGAGGAGCTCACATGCAGAGCTCCTCACTCCTTAAAGCCTCTTCACGTACTGCCGCTTTGGCCGAAAAGGACGCCTATTGCGTTCTTTTCGGCCAAAGCGCCAGTACAGGAAGAGACTTTAAGGAGTGAGGAGCTCTGAGTGAGCTCCTCTCCAGTCCTCTCGGCCGCCGCCAGTGGGGCCAGGCTTCTCGGCAGCGGCCGCCGCCAGCGGGGCCAGTGTTCTCGGCGGCGGCTCGGCCTCCGCCAGCGGGGCCAGGCTTCTCAGCGGCGGCTCGGCCGTCACCAGCGGGGCCAGGCTTCTCGGCCTCCGCCAGTGGGGCCAGGCTTCTCCGCGGCGGCTCAGCCGTCGCCAGCGGGGCCAGGCTTCTCAGCCACCGCCAGCGGGGCCAGTCCTCTCGGCCGCCGCCAGCGGGGCCAGTCTTCTCGGCGGCGGCCACCGCCAGCGGGGCCAGTCCTCTCGGCCGCCGCCAGCGGGGCCAGTCCTCTCGGCCGCCGCCAGCGGGGCCAGTCCTTTCGGCCACCGCCAGTGGGGCCAGTCTTCTCGGCGCGGCGGTGGCCGCCGCCAGCGAGGCCAGTCCTTCCTGCCGCTGCCGCCGCCTCTCCCTGCTCAGATACAACATGGCCACCCGTGTCTGGGCAGCCGTATCTTTTTGGCAGTTCTGCGCACGCGCTCCGCGCATGCGCAGAACTGCCCAAAAAGACACGGGCAGCACGGCCGCACACCTAACCATTTTATGGTATAGGATGCACAGGCTTGTGTTCTAAACTGTCTGGAAAAACTGAAAACTAGCAAATCACCAGGGCTGGATGGCATCCATCCAAGACTCCTCAAAGAACTCAAAAGTGAAATATTTAACTTATCCCTGCAATCAGGCTCTGTACCAGAGGACTGGGAAGTAGCAAATGTAACACCAATTTTCAAAAAGGGATCCAGGGGTGATCCAGGAAATTACAGACCAATTAGCTTAACATCTGTTCCAGGCAAATTGATGGAAAGCATCCTCAAGGAGAAAACTGTAAAGCACATAGAAGAACAGGTTCTGCTGGGGGAGAACCAGCATGGCTTCTGCAAAGGTAAATCTTGCCTCATGAACCTTTTGGGGTTCTTTAAGAGTATAAACAAGTGTGTGGATCAAGGTAACCCCATTGACATTGTATACCTGGACTTCCGAAAAGCTTTCAACAAAGTTCCTCATCAAAGACTCCTGAGAAAACGTAGCAGTCATGGGATATGGGGACAAGTACATGGGTGGATTGCTAACTGGTTAAAAGACAAGAAATAGACGGTAGGGATAAATGCAAAGTTTTCACAGTGGAGAGAAGTAAGAAGTGGGGTCCCCCAGGGATCTGTACTGGGCCTGGTGCTTTTTAATTTATTCATAAATGATCTAGAAGCAGGGGTAAGTAGTGAGGTGGACAAATTTGCAGATGATGCCGAACTCTTTCGGATAGTCAAATCCAAAACGGATTGTGAGGAGCTCAAAAAGGATCTTTCCAAACTGGGTGAGTGAGCAAAAAAATGGCAAATGAGGTTCAATGTTGGCAAATGTAAAGTGATGCAGATTGGGATGAAACCCCCCAACTTCAAGTATACGCTGATGAGATCTGAGCTGTTGGTGACTGACCAGGAGAGGGATCTTGGGGCTGTGGTGGAGACAGAGCTCGTTGAAAGTGTCAACTCAGTGTACGGCAGCTGTGAAAAAGGCCAATTCCATGCTAGGGATCATTAGGAAGGGGATTGAAAATAAAACTGTGCTTCTCCTCTCTCTCTTTTCTCTTCTCTTCATCATTATGAAGTTCTCAAGGGAGATGGGTCTTCGCATCATGTGTCCAAAGTATGATAGTTTGAGCCTGGTCATTTGTGCCTTGAATGAAAATTCTGGATTGATTTGTTCTATGATCCATTTGTTTGTTTTCCTGGCTGTCCATGGTATCCTCAAAAGTCTTCTCCAGCACCAAAGTTCAAAAGCATCAATGCTTTTTCTATCTTGCTTCCTCAAAGTCCAGTTTTCGCATCCATAAAGTATCACGGGGAAAACCATTGTCCAGACGATTCTAATCGTTGTAGGTGTAGACACATCATGGCATCTAAATATAGTTTCCAAGGCAGAAACCTGTTCCACACTTTCCTGGAAGGAAGTTCAATTGAACGCAGTAGGACTTCCTACTAAAAAAAACATGCACCATGCACATGTACCATGGTTGGTTTAGGGTTTATAATGTTCATGTTTCTCATGAAAGAACTCTGGTGAGTGGGGATGGGAAGAATGAGGCATCAGGGTGATCTGGACTGCTGCTGGCCCATTGCGCCCCTGATGGGGCCCCTCTGATACTTTCACTGGCCCTTTTAAAAGAAACCTGGCATTTCTCTTGGTGCCAGGGGATTGGTGGCAGTCTTCTTGGTTCCCCAAAATGATGTTGAGTTGGTCTGGGCCATTGTGGGAAATCAAGATGGCTGCCAACCGCCCCTAGTGCCAGGAGGAGGAGTGTGATATCAGACTCTTGGCCACTAGGAACACTCATAGTAACCACTGCTGTTGCCCACTTCAAAAGCCCCATACCAGGAGGATGTAATTCAACAACTGATTAATGTTTGCCTCTTTCTGTTAAAACTGACTCTTTCCTCAGCAATGAGTCAACTAAAGCTTTAGTTGATAAATCTACCAATTTAAAGCTTGCTGCCCTAATGGATAAGAAGCGAGCTGATTACATTTAACAAATTTTGAACAAAGAAAGAGTTACACCTTCTGATACAGGCTAAAGTGGTTTGTTTCTGATGGCATATTGCAGGGTGTTGCAGCAACTGAACACGTTTCATGGTGTGTGTTTATAAAGCCTGTGCGTACTTTATTTAAAATAAATAAATAAATACATAAATAAATAAAAAATAAAATACGGTATATTCTGTTCCTTCTGCTATGGCCCACTATGAACTACTGAGAGCACCCTTTGGTCATTCTGTCCAAATCTCTTGTGGGATCCATAAATCTAGGATGGGAGAATGGGATTAAAAAACAGACTCGTCACAAAATAGACCACATTCTATATTCAGTAACCATAAATGTGTAAAAAAAAATTATTGAGCAGAAAAATCAGAGCAAAAATGTAATTGTTTAATGTTCCTTTAATTAAAAAAAAAAGCCTGGACAATCTTTTGCTCTTAGCTTCCTATGGCATTTTGGCTGTGCACTTCTGTAGGATGGCAGTGCGCTCTGTATCTTTTTTAAAAGCACACATGCTGTACCATTTGGCGTGACAGCTGCTAAGGTAGTGATGGATTTCTAGTGAACAGTGCCATAAATAAACATACCAAATTTAAAAAATCCTTTCCAAAGAAGAATAAAATTTGGCACCAAAACATATTACTTTAAAAATAAATCTCTTATTGCTTGTTTCTAGCCCATCAGTTCCACCTATCTAAATCTAGTCGAACTGATAGTGGTACTGAGCTTTCTTCTTCTTCTCTCGCAGTTTTTAAACAAAGCAAAAACCCTGGTGCACACATTTGCTTTAAATTTTAATGATCATTTCAGCAAGCAGGAACTGATAACCCTAAGTGTATCGTTGTGTTAAGCTATGGCCATAGAGAAGGAGACATGTTATTTCTGCCTGCACGTTTGGGATAGTGGATTCTGCTTCTGTGTCTAGCTACTAAGGTGTGTCAAGTAAGCCCAGGGTATTCAAGGTAGAGCTTGGTCCAAAGCCATGTAATGCAACTCTATGACTGAAGCTACTTAGGTCTGGTGCTGGACGCTTCCTAGATGGAAGACCACCTGGGAACCATATGCAAGCTGTTCTGAGCTCCTTGGAGGAAAACCAGCATAAAAGTGTAATTAATAATTAGTAATCCAAGATAATTTCTTTTCTATTCAACTGTTGGAGAATCTTGGAACAAGACTTACAGTACTTGGACAAGCCTGCTTTCTTATGCTGAAGCAAATTTGGAGGGCATATTTGGAGAGACAACTGCATTTCTCCCTGGAACTCAAGAAATTTTCAATATCTCAGTACAGTATCTCACCTTCAGTGAAAGCCATAGAAAAGCTTGGGTGCTCTTCTAAACTTGTAAAGTCCTTGGATTTCTGTATGGCAGGCGAATAAAGAGTGTGCACACTCCAGTCTGAAATAAACTTGATGCCGCAACAGCTGTAGTTCGAACCCTCAGGGTCTATCTTTTTCCCTGTGTCTACTTGATAATCTATTCATTATTGCTCAAACTTTAAGCTCTGTGCTACAAGAAGATCATTAATCATAGATATAATTTAATGACAGCAGGGTCATGTTCCACTAACTAAGTACACCTTGTTTGCCTCAAAATGCTAATCGCTTCTCTGCAACATTAATGAGGGACAATTGATATTAAGCCTAATAATCATGTGTCGTCTACTTAACAGTTTTATTCATATAAACCGGGTACTTGGGTTATGGCTAAACATGGTGAAATCTAATTATGTAAAACATACATCTAGGTAGCATTCTAACAAAACGTCTCTGAAATATTTGTAAAGTTAGGAAAGCAATAACTAAGGTAGTTCCTGAGAGAAAAATAGCAGTAACTTAGACTTTATCATACATGCTATTTGACCGGTGAGATCTGCTCTCTCACTAGTTACACATACACCAGTAATTCAGGAAATGGGATGTCTAGGTGTTACTTCCTTCACCCTTCAACTCAAGATAGCCCAAGGTTTTGTGACATGGGGATGCAAAGCACCAAATGCTGCTTTGCCCCACGCCCTTGGTGGGGGGCCAGCTCCCTTTCAAAAAGGACTCTTACAAGCTTTGAAAGTGATGAGAGGAGGCAGGGAGGAGGAAAGATTTCAGCAGTCTCCTCTCCTCTCCTCTCCTCTCGCAAAACTTGCAAGGATCAGATTGATCTCCAACAACTGCTCTGCTCTTGCCATACTGCTGGCACCCCAAGACTCCATTGCCCAAGGTGTCACCTCACCTCATGATTCCAAAAGCAGTTCTAGAGGTTAAAAAGCATGCATTCTAGGGATTGCATTGTCTCTTTCTTTTTAATAATGTGTTCATGTTCATCAGCTTCAACAGATATGTGTGTATTGCCATTTTGAAACTTTGTAAAGCAACTTACAAACGAACTTCCTAAAGGAACACTGGCCTGTTAATTTCAATTAAATGTTTTAATCTTAGGAGTATATTTTTGGCATGATCTGGGCCCTTTGATCTGCACCAGGAATTCTAAATGTATGGCTTGCATTTACCTTTTGAGAGGACGGGACCTCCAGATGACTGACAGTAAAGCAACAGTATTATTGAATGCCAAAATTAGTGGAGAGCGATTGCTTCTGGGTCAGGGGTCAAACTGACATGTGGGTCTCCAAGTTAGACCCTTGTGGGTCTCCAAGGCAGAATTACACCAGTAATCCTTCTTGATCCGAAATATGGCAACTTCTGCTCAAGTTAAGTCTAACCACTGGAACTTTTAGAGATGTTGCTCTGAGAGAAAATACCATGTTTCAGAATGCTTGAATAGTTTGTCCTGAGCTGACTCGCATTTTGTTTTTGTTTAACAGAATTAATGTTTTTCTTACCTCCAGTACCAGCATACTTTGCTGCCAGAAGCAGCTCGAAATGGTGGCCCCTTATCCCTTTTTCTCCTATTAAAACCATTTTATTTCCCTGCTTCAAATCTCTTCCCCTTCTTTCCCCCCCTATAAGGAAGGAAAGATGGTCTACAGAGTGGTGCTATTTCACCTTCCTCTGCAGCAGGGATATGCACAAAACCGGAAAATGCGGTTCAGTTCAAGTCGAACCAGACTCAAGCTGAACCGGGTCCAGTTCAGTTTTGTGCACACCTAAACCAAGCCATGTTCGGCTCGAATTCGAGCCCAGTGAGTGTGGGGGATTTTGAGGCTGTACTGGTAAGTATCCAGTAAGTATTCCCCTTTACCAGTATAGGCAAAAGGGGAACCAGGGGGCTTAAATAAAAAGAGTTGGGGTGGGAGGGAAGTAATGTTTTATCTCAGATTTGCTGCCAGCGATGGTGGCAGCTGTGAGAGGGTGGTTGGGCATGTTGGCAGGGGTTTCCCCCACCCCCACCAGAGTGGGCAACTCCATTGAACTGGTTTGCACATCCCTACTCTTTAGGCCATCCATGGGGAGGGGCAGGGCGCCAGATGATTCTGAGAACTAACCCACAATCTGCGACTGGAAACAGCCCCCCACCCCACTTCCCCTGCTTATGGCAGGGCCATCCCTGCATCGGTAATTACTTCTCTTATATGAAACACCAGCAGCTTGTTCCTAATTCTCTCAAAATCAGGAGCAGAATTCTGATTGATTGCATTAGCAAGAAGGTGCTTTTTGAATCTGTTGTTTACTTTTCCTGCACAAATCAGTTGTGTCACAAAGTTTCCATAGGAGACAGGTGTTGAAAAAGAAAAAGAAAAAAAACCATCTAGAGTGATGGCAGTGCTTAATAGGCCCCTTTCCCAACAAGATAAGACCATCTTTTGAACTCAGCAGGACACCACTGTTAACTGCTATTGAAAAACTGTTTGAAACCATCAGTTCAATCTGGTGTTTTTGAGCGCTGCTTTGAACAAAGCTCTTAATTTTAATGTATTCTTCTTTTGCCTTGAATGCTGGAACTTGCTGGCATGCAGCATCCAATGTATCTTCTGAGAGGTCTTTAAAACAGCAACTATATTTTCCAGAAACAAGTGTTGGGTGATAGTTTTTGGTTTTTTTTAATGTTAGTGGAATTTTTCCTCACATGCATTTCAAAACAATTTTAATGAGCAGACTTGATAGGGAACATCATAAATCAGTATTCCAGAGCAGCATCAAGTTATGACTTGAATGTGCGAATGGGCCATCACAGACCACACAGAGAAGGTTGATGCCATCTCTCTCATCAGCTCAAACATACTGCTTTTCAATTGTGCTGGTCCACAAAGTTAGCTGTGGCTCACCAAGTGCTGAGAAAGATGACAAGTAATTGCTACAAGTACATGATTACAGACAAGTAATCATGAGGTACTTGCAAGTGTGAATTAGGCCCCTAGTTAGAAGCCTCTAACTAGGGCAGCAAGCTTTCCTTAGCTGACATTTCACTCACTCCATCAGAGAATATTCCCAGGTACATTAATAGAATGCCAAACAAGTTCGACCACCTTTAGCTGCTTGATTACCTAATACAGACTTTCTGTGAGCTGATTTCATTCTGTTTAGACTTAGTGACTTTTTCATATTATTAATATGGTGCCATGCACAGGATTGGGGATTGGATTTTGGTTCTTGATACTTGGATATATTGGTGTTCATACATAGTTTCCACAGGAGCTCTGTGCATTATGGATGTGCCATTCAGAGAGGCAGGAAAAGCCATACAACTAATTAGTAGCAGGTGGTAGCAGTTCAGCATGAAAAGTATATTTTCAAAAAGTAAATGTATATAAATATAAATATAAATAAATATAAAGTATATAAATAGCAAGTATAAAGTATATAAAAGTATATAAATAAAGTATATTTCGGACTCTCACTCTTACAGTATAAGATGGGATTAGGAGGCAGGGGTACTTTTAGGTTTGTTCCCAAGCCTACAAGCATCTTTACCAGATGCAACTTTAGACTGGACTGCTTTGATCTTACAATACTGCCTGTTGAATTAGCAATATAATCAGATTGTATAGGATAAATGGGTTGGTAGCAATGTTCATTTCCCACCATTTTTGTCTGTGGCAGGTGACCAGATCTCTGTAGTTCCCTCTTAAGCTCACTCCTAAGGCGAATGATCAGTTTATCTTGATGCTACATGGTTATGATGGTCATAAAGCCAAATCCGATAAAGCTCAACTGTTTGAGAACAATTACGGCATTGATAACAAGGGATTCCTTTGAGCTTTTTCATCAACCTTTTGCTTTAGCCCATAGCTAATAAGTGCATTTAAGTGTACCTGCCTTCCTTAGGAGCTTCTAGAGGCTGGCCAAAACAGACTGCTGGATATAGAATGGAGTCTGGTCTGATTTTACAAAGCAGCTCTTATGTTTTTTTCTGGACATCCCAAATTGCTGCAAAATGTGGGACAACCTAACTTGCTGCATAGTGAGGGAGCAGATTAGGCAAGCAGCTAACCTCAGGACGGTGTGAGGAACCATGCTTGCAGGTGGCAGTGGCACCATCCAGAAGCTTCACCATCTGCCTTCCTCTGTGGTGGCTATTGCTCCTCCTGAGAGACACAACTTCTGCCACCAGAGGGTGAGTTCAACAAGGAGTGCCTCTCTCCCTCCCCCCGCAAATGGTTCACAGTGCTAGATTCTGGCATGTGATCTGCATATTTGTCAAGGGTGCAACTAGAGCTGCCAGTCCCCTGCAGGCAGCTAATAGAAATATTACCAACACATAACTTCCTAACTCCCAAGCTTTGGAGATGAGAAACTGGGGACCACTGTATTTATTTGCTAAACTGTTGCATCCGTGTTTAACTTTCGCTCCCCAGCCAAACGGCGGCTATATAAACCTTTTACCCACACAAATAGTATTATCAACTGTCTCTCATATCAGCACCATGCAGACTGGCAACACAACAGATTGATTTAACGACTGAATGGGTACACCAAACAATGCAAGGCAAAGACAAAGGTCCCAGCCTTCCTTGGGGAGGTGTTCTTGGTGACAGCCCAGCTGATATTGCTATTCAGAGGGCACTGGATGGCCTGATAGAGGGAACTCTCCCCTTCTTGTCAAGTCTGCACCGAGATGATGACTCAGGACAGCTGTTACTACTGGGACAGCAGCTCCTGCCAGTCTTCTTGGCACAGCCACCTTTGCTAATTTCAGACATTATCCCCCATGATGTATTTTCACTGATGGTGTAAATCTCATCAGGTCCTATTGTGCTTCACAATGCCATCATATTTACATATTGTAATGTCAGGGGACAGGTCTAGCAACTTCCAGCTGACTTTTTCAGAGTTGTGCCCCCCTGCCCCCCGCAACACCTTTGTTTAGCAAAAGGATGCTTTCTGTGATTTTTAGACTGCTTTGCTACATCAGTCGTGTGTGTGTGTGTGTGTGGCGGGGGATGAAGGGGTTCAAGAAGTGATAAGGTGCTCCAAGAGCCACAAGACTTCCAATAGGTCACATAATGGTGTGATATATAGAGACTGAAGCTATATAATTGTAGGCTGATTTTGATGCAATGCAATGTTTTTCTTTTATACAGGAATGTATGTAGAGCATGCTTTGTAGAGAGGACATCCAAATCTAGGAATGATCCAGGGACAGAATATACTGGGTTCCTGTTGATTTCTATTCATTAACCTTTTTAAAAAACCCATGTGGATTTTTATTCCTATGCATTCTTTGGAGAAACAAAGGATTTTGCACTAGAACCGGGGAATAGAAGAACATGATGGAAATCTGGAAAGTAAATGATCACAGGTGCTTCCCTTTCTTCTGGAATCTCCATCCTTTATTCACTCACGTTTTGCAGAACATCTAGATCAGGCCTGCTCAATTTAGGCCCCCCAGCTGGTTTTGGACTACAACTCCCATAATCCCCAGCCACAGTGGCCAATAGCCAGGGATTATCGGAGTTGTAGGCCAACATCTGCAGGAGGGCCGAAGCTGTGCAGCCCTGATTTGTAGATGATGTAGTTTTCAAATTGTAGATTTAAAAAATGGTAAGAAACCAGTAACTGAAGATTCTCCCCACCATGGGAACAGGAGCTGATGTGGGGCAATTCGCAAAGAAGCTATATAAGGGGCAATTACTCACTAATACCCAGCTCAAGGTTCAGTGATCAACCAACTGGGATCAATAAGAAGAAATAAAACCAGTGGAACTTGCAAATAATAAACTTATATTTGAAGGTGCCTGCTAGCAACATTTGGTGAATGGTACTTGCTTGCAAGTAAACATAATAGAAGGATCTTGGTCATGGGGAAGGATGTTTCTAATGCATGTAGAACCATATTATAGTGCTTTGCAACATTTCTCTTTTAATTCCACTTGCAAATAATGGGGAAAAGCAAATCTCCAGCTGTTCTAAAGGGCCCCAGTGTAGAAGCACAGCAATCTGGTTGTGACATCCCATTGGCAACATGCAGTCCTCTACTAAATGGTATCCTATCCTTGCAGATACCATCATCCCTTGCCAGCCACAGTTTAACAATAGTGGTTTTGAGTATATGCAAATGGGAAATTGTGACAGATCTTGCCAACCATGACCTGAGTATCTGCAGCTGGCATGGTTTTTTAATGATGGGTCCCCACCCCCGCCACCCCCAGCAATTGTGAGGAGGTTTCAGAGGTTCGGTCTTCTCATTCCTCTTGGTGACCCTTGCTGTCCCTTGCTAATTTAAAATGCCTTTGAGTGATTTGTGCAGGGGCGGGGGGTGTGTCAACAAATTTCCAGAGGTTTGATCTGCTCATTCTTCTTGGTGACTCTTGTCCAATATTACAGGATTTTAAAGCAATTTTTGTGGTATTTCCCCCTCTATTGTAGGTCTTTTTGCGGTCATGGTTCCCCTATCCCCCTGTTTCCCAGATGCCACACCAACCGTGAATTTGCCACTGGCGAGGTTTTGCCAGAACAGAACCCTAGAAGTTGGCAAGGCATGACTGTACCAATTTTTCTGAACTCAGCAGAAACTGTGACTATCACAAAGGATTTAGCAGATACGCAATCTGGTATTTTAATATTTCCATTGTATACATTGTTCTTCTTTGGTAGGGGGCAGAAGAATTGAAAGAAAAGAACGAAAGAATGTATAACAGTACTGTATGAGAGTGTGGGTTGTGTTTTTTTAAACATACTGCTGTAGAAATATTCATTAAGAAAACACTACTGAAACAGAGTGTTTTTGTAGCAGAATCTTGCACACAATTTATTTGTATGCAGTGGCTTTTTTTTAGAGCATCTTTTTGTGTCTGCCACTGATTTGTTAATGATATGCCTTTGCCATCTGAAATATGTTCAGCTATACACCACTGGTTTCAGTTTTGCACACAGAAGCGAAAACCTGGGATTTCAGCAATGATTGCAATCTTCTGCTCAGTGAAGAAAGGCTTGGGCATCAAAGATTTAGATGTCAAAAAGGATGGTGATAATCTTATTAACCTTGAGTTTTTCATCTCCGTTGAATCTTTATCTTATAAAGTATGCAACCCAGCAGGTGGCCGTTGGATTTCAATGTTTATGCTCATTTAATACCCACCTAGAATTATTTTCTTCCTGACAAAAGAAACACAACTGGAAAAGAACAAGTTAACTTCCAGTTCAGGAAACTAGTGAAATAAATACTCTCTATCAAAATAAATGGATGAGAAGATATCTTCACACAAATGCTTTATTCATACTATGGCCCCTATCCAGTTTTAGTCACAGGCAACTGGTGGCCCTGGATTGGGATGTATATCAAAATATGCCTCAAAGCACACATTTAGCCAGTTAGTGGAATCAATGTAGTGGTAGTGAAATATATATTCATATGTTTCTCAGCAGCTCCATTCTCAGCTTCTGCACACAAATCTTTCTGGCTGGAATATCGTGATTACCTCTTTATAGAAACTGCATTACTTGACTAATCGAGTATTGACCTGAGTCTTATGGAGATATTAAATAAAATATATGATTTTCTTTCAAAACTCCCATTTACTTCTGGAGTTCTGATTCAAGAAGGGCCATCACAAAGTTGGAGTAGGCATTAAGACAAAAATGGAAGATGGGCCCCTGGGCCCCTTGCCAGATATGTCTCCCCTTTGTATCTTTGCTGCAAAAGAACTATAAGGAATTTGTGGGAAACAGAATATTCTTGGCACACCCTTTCTCTCACTACTGTGTAATTACCCACCACCACCACCACCAATGCAGACTCTTTCACATACATTTCCTTGGCTCAGATACATTTTAAAAAACATGAATATACTTTAGCTTGAAGTTGAGGTGAGCCAGCAATGACTCAGAAAGACAGGGGGGAGCTTCACGGGGGGCTTAGGTGCATTTGTCCCCCTGGCTTGGCACAATTATAGCTGTGCCTCTGAATTCAAACCTTTTAGGCAAATTGCCAGAGTGGAAAATGGTTAGGCTATATTCTATTCAAAAATAATAAATGTTCACATTGTGCTCCAATGAGAAGCTCTCACTGAAGCCCTTCACACACATCTGCAACCAAATGGTGTTATCTCACAGGGCTAAAAGGATAGACGCACCAATGGGAATAGAACCATAAGAAAGCATGTGCCATGTGAAGTAGACCTGACTCATAGGGACTGTAATGGATTTACCCAGCCTTTGTCTCAGAGAAAGCCCACGTGAGAGGAAGGAAAATGCTGAACCATCCCCTCCATGCTTTATAAATAAAGGCTTCTCCTCCAGAACCCTCCTAGATTCCTGGTAGATAACACGCTGCCACCACACCCAATAATCAATAGAGTCCGCCCCCCCCCCCCGCTTGGGTGAATTTCCAAGGAAACTCTCCTTCTCTTACTATTTGAAACATGTAAGCTTACACGTGGTGAGAAAACTTGGTAGCTGATGAATAATCAAATTGAGGCATGTTTTTCACCAGAGAAAACCCTTACCAGCCCTCCCTTTCCTGAGTTAAAAATCCACTCAAAGAGGCTTGTTAAAATTGCAAATAACAAAAAAGAAAAATGAACTTTATTTAAAATACTACAGACAGCTTCTGTCTGAGGCTCTCTCAGCTTTTAGTTACAGGTAAAAGAAACACTTAGTAGTTGCAAGAATACTTCAAAAAGCACCCCAGCTGATATTTGGGGCAGCACATTTTAAAAATTGTGGTTACCCATTTGCAAAGAACTGGAATGTAGGAAAAAACAAAATTATCTTTTAAAACTTTTAGAGTCTTTTACAATGCCCTGGAAGAATGGGCACAGGCAATTGTTTCTTAGCTTAGTTACATTACAAATACACAGTCCTAGACCAAGGATATACAGAGCACATGAAAGGAAAATAAAAGTCTAATGCAAACTAACAAACTGTCCCCTAGGCTGACACCCCTTTCCCTTGAAAGTCACCTATCACCTGATGAGAATCAAGCTTCCTGCAATCCTGTCTCTCAAGGATCTGCAGTTGTTTCAGCATCCAAACTCCATGGTCCTGCTGCAAATTCAGCCCAGCTTCAACTGAACAAAGAAACCCTTCTTTTCCTGCCACCTGCGGTCTAGGTCCCATCCACCTGGCGGCTGATTGGTTGAGCACTAGCCTGTCAGTCAGGACAGGGTACACTTCTGGTTCACTCTTTAGGGGAAGGAAGAGGCCATTACTGGCTTATTGTTACAGGGGCATAGGTGACAAGGATCAAAGGCTGTCTAGTCCAGTGATGAAAAAGTAGGACCAGTACATATACCTTGACTCACTGGCCATGCTTTTTTTGATCAACAGCATGGGAAACTGCGGCATGATGCTATAAGGAACCAAACCCCAGGTCAACCCACCTGAGAGGAAACTACTGTTTAGTCATGCCTCCCTGAACTTCATGGCTGTCTGGGTTTAAAATTAACTAAAAGAATCCCTGGTAGATTGTATCACTGCCACAACCACTCCTTAGACAGCAGGATTTTCCCTGATGGAGAGGGAATGATATCCTTCCATCCTCTCTTCATATTGCTAGCAGACAAATATTTTTTAAAACCAAGATATGTGTGTGTGTGTGTGTGTGTGTGTGTTTAAATGGGGAACTAGCAGGTTATGCAGTCCTTTTTGAGAGTGTGTGAACTAGACACTTCCCCACCCCCATTTTTCCCTGAGTCAGCCAAAAACTCTGAGAGGGCTTGTAACCAAAGAAAACAATTTATTGATTTACTACTAAAAAGAATAAGCAGACTCAGATTTTCAAGCATAGCTGTTTCAAATATGATTGGCTTCTTAGCAGTTACAGGAGTTTTTCCTATAATCCAGATGTTTATAGGCGGTACTTGACATAATCATTACTAGGATGTTGTGGCAGCGAGGTAAGTATAAAGGAGATAAAGGGTATTTGCGCGCACACACAACTTCTAAAGCAAATCGTACTAAAAGACTAAAACATTTTCCCTTCTGAAGTGATATGCCTTGGCTTCCTTTCCTTGGACCTCACCAGAACTTAGTTGAGATCAACCCTGTACCCCTGACCCCTAGAGACTTGTAGAAACTCACCCTGAGAGAACTTGGCAAGACTCCATTGCTCCCTTCTTACCTGGGCACACTTTCTTTTCCCCAGCAGACCTTTGGAGACCCTTTAGTCCCGCCCAACTTGTTAACTGATTGGGTTATGACCCAGGGTCTGCAGTCTGTCAATCAGGGAAAACCACTTGATGCCTATAACCCTATAATTGCTGGCTGGCAACCCACTACAGATACCATAACACTATCTTTCAGATTTTTAAAGTTGCTTATCTGGTCATCTTGTGCATTGTGAGATTTCTGTTTGCAAAGGCAGCAAAATAAGAGAAGGATATAAACTATTCTATTAAGAAGTAGATTCAGGCTAAACATTAGGAGGCATTTCTTAGTTGTTTGACTGCGGGACATTCTGCCTCGCACAGTGGCAGGCTCTCCTTTGCTAGAGGGTTTCAAACAGAGCCTGGATGGCCATCTGTCAGGGATGCTGTTGCAACTTCTTACTCTGAGCAGAGGGTTGGGCTAGACCATGTGCAAGCTCCCTTCTAATTCTAAGACGATGATTTATTATGATTTCTTGTTTACACAGTCAGACAGGTGTTATTGACTGGTTTGTTTTATCCAGACATGGAGTCCTTCCCAAGGACCTGGGATGGCTGAATTTTATTATCAATATTGTTGTTGTTATTATTATAGATATCGTCACAGACTATAGGCTGTTCCCAGTAAAGTTGCTTTTTGTAATTGGCTGATGGTGATTTCTGTGGCACCTATGGTGTTGAGGTGCTCTTCAAGTTGTTTTGGAATTGCACCCAGGGCGCCAATTACTACTGGGATTATTTTGGTCTTTTTCTGCCACATCCTTTCCATTTCAATTTGTAGATCTTTGTATTTTGTGATTTTTTTCCTATTTCTTTTTCTTCTATTCTGCTATCCCCTGGTATTGCTATGTTGATTATTTTGACTTGTTTTTCTTTCTTCTCAACTGCAGTTATATCTGGTGTATTGTGTGGCAGATGTTTGTCTGTTTGTAGTCGGAAGTCCCATAATATTTTTGCATCTTCATTTTCTACCACTTTTTCAATTGTATGGTCCCACCAATCTTTGGTTACAGGTAGCTTGTATTTTTTGCAGATGTTCCAGTCTATCATCCCTGCTACCTTGTCATGCCTTTGTTTGTAGTCAGTCTGTGCGATCTTTTTACAACAGCTGATTAGGTGGTCCACTGTTTCATCTGCTTCTTTACAAAGGCAGCATTTGCTGTTTGTTGTGGATTTTTCAACTTCTGCTCTTATTGCATTTGTTCTTAATGCCTGTTCTTGTGCAGCCAGTATTAAACCCTCTGTTTTTTTCTTCAAGTTGCCATTCTTAAACCACTGCCAGGTCTTGGTGATGTTTGGTTTTCTAGTTATATTATGCAAATATTGACCATGCAGTAGCTTATTTTTCCATTTTACTGCTCAGTTCTTGACTTGTTCTTTCTTGTAGGCCTGCTTTCTTTCATTGGTGTTGAATAGTTTCTCACTATTGACCATTTGAAGTGCACCTTCTTCACTGTCCTTGATATATTCTTCAAGGCCTCTTTTCTCCTCCTCTACTGTTTGATGGACTTGCAGCATTCCTCTTCCACCTGAGCTGCGAGGGAGGTATAGCCTATCTACATCACTGCAGGGGTGCAGAGCATGATTAATGGTCATTATTTTCATAACAACAACAACAACGACAACAACGACAACTTGAAGAAAGAAACAGAGGGTTTAATACTGGCTGCACAAGAACAGGCACTAAGAACAAATGCAATAAGAGCAAAAGTCAAAATATCCACAACAAACAGCAAGTGCCATCTTTGTAAAGAAGCAGATGAAACCGTGGACCACCTAATCAGCTGTTGTAAAAAGATCGCACAGACTGACTACAAACAAAGGCATGACAAGGCAGCAGGGATGATGGACTGGAACATCTGCAAAAAATACAAGCTACCTGTAGCCAAACATTGGTGGGACCATAAAATTGAAAAAGTTGAAGAAAATGAAGATGCAAAAATATTATGGGACTTCCGACTACAAACAGACAAACATCTGCCACACAATACACCAGATATAACTGTACTCAAGAAGAAAGAAAAACAAGTTAAAATAATCGACATAGCAATACCAGGGGATAACAGAATAGAAGAAAAACAAATAGAAAAAATCACCAAATACAAAGATCTACAAATTGAAATTGAAAGGCTGTGGCAGAAAAAGACCAAAATAATCCCAGTGGTAATTGGCGCCCTGGGTGCAGTTCCAAAAGACCTTGAAGAGCACCTCAGCACCATAGGGGCCACAGAAATCACCATCAGCCAATTACAAAAAGCAACTTTACTGGGAACAGCCTATATTCTGTGACGATATCTATAACAACTGATAATAAAATTCAGCCATCCCAGGTCCTTGGGAAGGACTCCATGTCTGGATAAAACAAACCAGTCAATAACACCTGTCTGACTGTGTAAACAAGAGATAATAATATAAAAATGAATAAATAAACTCTATCTGTTATCCACCCCATGACAAATTGTTAAAGAGGATTTATTAGGGGAGTTCAGCCAAATAGGTCCTAGAATAGAATATCATTTTAAAAGGAAGTCCAATCAAATAATAATCATTACAAAAACTAAAAAGCAGCTATACAGCATACAAGCAGCACACATTCTAAGAATTCCATACTTATAAAAGATGTTTAAAGGCCTGGTCAATCATAAGGTCATGACCTGGTACAGAAAGGACACAAGGTTCAGTGTCAGGTAGGTCTCCCTGAAAAGAACATTTTTCATGTGGGGTGCCACAACAAAGAAGGCTCATTCTCCACTCACGACCATCCTCATTTTCAAAGCGAGAAGGACATACAGAAGAGCCTCAGGTAAAGGTAAAGTTGTGCTGTCAAGTTGGTGTCGACTCCTGGCGATCACAGAGCCATGTGTTTTTCTATTCAGGAGGGGTTTACCATTGCCATCTCCCGTGCAGTATGATGCCTTTCAGTATGATGCCTTTCAGCAACTTCCTATATCGCTGCTGCCCTATATAGGTGTTCCCCATAGTCTGGGAAACATAATATGAGGGATTCGAACCAGCAACCTATTGCTCCCTATGCAAGTTACTTCCCCACTGTGCCATTAGGAGGCCTCAGAGGCAGATCTTAATATCTGGGCCAGTTCATGTGAGAGGAGATGATCAAGACATTCCAGAAATGGGACACTATGATTTTAAAACGCTCTTTCCAGTCACCATCAGTCTCATGTCTGAAGGTGGATGGTGGATAGCCTCAGAGGTAGATCTCAGTACCTGGGCAGAAGAAAATGGTCCTAAGCCTAAGATACCTGGATCTTAAATCGTTTAGGACTTTAAAGGTTAAAAGCACTATTATATGGAAATGAGCTTCTCTGGAATAATTTGCTTTAACTCTACTGATTACACAAACTGGTCTTTATTTGACATTTTATTTGGCAGAATAACATTATATCCAATACTTTAATTATCAGCTAATTTGTATCAGCTGGGGAAAAACACCCTCCTTGAGTTTGCTTCTTGCTACAAATTGAAAGAATTCTCATATTCCTTAACTCTTAAGACATATTAGTCATGGGATTTCCATCATTTTCTCCCTTTGTTTTCAGTAGGGATATAGAGATACAGTTTCACAAGCTGCCTTGTCCAGCTTCAGTTTTCTTTTAGATCTTTTGATAGTCACTGCCGACATATTTCCAGTGTATCCTCCATGACAGAGAATCAGGCCCCTTCCATTGGTCAGGCTGGGACCAATTGTGATCTGGCCCTTCCCCTCCGAGTCCATCTGCAGCCATTCCACTTGCAGCCAGCCAGCCACTCTCCACCCGAGGTGCTGATAGAAGACTATACCTGTGAATGGCCATAGCAATATGAGGGATCCATACAAGTTCTTCTGAAGACCCCCTTGGTAGTTAGTATCAGTGCACCTTTTGGTATTAGGTGGAACATCTGTATCTATAATATAAAGCTGCTTAGGCCTCATTGCCTGCCTGCCTGCCTGCCTGCCTGCCTGCCATTAAACTCCCAGACCAAACCACAAAAGATAGAAACATGCTGTTTTCATAGGTGGGTTCTTGTCCTTGCCCTAGACTATTAACAACAACAACAAAAAAATCCCAGACCTTGGAAAAATGTATTACTTTCCAAGAAAATCTGTAAAATCTCTCCCATTGGAAAGCACGGGGAATGAGACACCATAGAGATAGTAACAGACTAGAGTCACAGCAAGATAAGATGTTCAAATGCTTGCTACGGGTGTGCATAAACCAAAAATCATGGTTTGGTTTGAATTTGAATCAAATTCGAGCTGAACCATGTTATGCCGAACCAGTTCAATCAAACAGACCAGTCAGTCCAGTCCATTTTACCAAACTGGTTCGGTGGTTTGGCTAATACTTGTAAAGGGGAATCCGCTGAGGAATCCCCTTTACAAGTAAAGGGGTGGTAGTCCTGGGAATGCTAAGGGGTGGCCAGGGGACAGTGAGAGAGGTAGTAAGGTTCTTACCTGGAATATGTGGAGGTGATGTGCATGCCAGCATCACACAGGGGCAGTAGGAAGATGCCCTTCCGGTGTGTGGGTATAGCTGGGGTGAGCACCAGGATGACAACAATGTCTGCAAGTGCTTGAGGAGCAGTTATGGATCTGCTCTCCTCTGCTTTAAAGGGACTGTGTAAGCCCTTGGTTTTAAAGGGATGTGCCCCACAGTGCAGCAGCCAAATTGCAATTCGGTACATCTCTATTAACAAAGTTATATCCACTAGAAGGTGGTGCTGGGTGACTACTGCTTGGGTCCTTGGCCATTGGCCTGTGGGGTCCTGCAGGGTTTGGTTTTGTCCCCCGTGCTGTTTAACATCTACATGAAACTGCTGGGAGAGGTAATCTGGGGACTTGAACTGAGTTGTCAGCAATATGTAGATGACACTCAGCTCTGTCTTTCCTTATCACCTGCTCCTAAGGAGGCAGTGGATGTCCTGTTGGGGACTGGAGGCAGTAATGGGTTGGATTTGGACTAATAAACTGAGATTGAATCTGGGCAAGACAGAGGTGCTGTTGGCCAGTAAGTAAGCCAGTTGGGATGAGAGGATTCGACCGGTTCTGGATGGTGTTGCACTCCCCTCGAAAGAGCAGGTGCACAGCTTGGGGGTATTACTGGACCTGGCTCTGCTTTTGGAAGCTCAGGTGGAGGCAGTGGCCAAGGGTGCCTTTGCACAGCTTCAGCTAGTGCTCCAGCTGCATCCCTTTCTCGAGAGGGCAGATCTGGCCACAGTTACCCTCCCTTAGTCATGACACGGCTGGATTACTTTAACACACTCTACATGGGGCTGCCTTTGAAGAATATTCGGAAACTGCAGCTAGTGCGAAATGTCGCAGCTAGGATATTATATGGGGCTGCCATTTGTCAGCCCTTAATTTTACAACACCTGGTCAAAATATATACATGTAAGCCCAATACTGTTCTATATGCTGCTTTTATTGACCTTCAATTTGCCTTTGACCTAATCTCTAGAGACCAACTGGATGATACACTTTTAAATTCCTCACTGGACCACTGACTTCTCCTTTTACTTTGCAAATTGCATGAGAACTCTCGGCTGAAGGTTCACTCTGCTGCACTGCGGCTGGACATTATACAAAAGAAATTCCAACATACAGAGGGGTTAGACAAGGTGGCATCTTGGCTCCATCACTGTTCAGGTTTTATATCAACTCCACCATTTCTTGCATGAATAATTTGGCCTTTCATCTGCCCAAGCTGGCTAACAGACATCTTGATATTTTACTTTTTGTGGATGATGCAGTCAGCCTATCACAGACACCAGTGGGCCTCCAAAGGGCCTTATGCTCCTGGGCGGTATTTTTTCAAGACCAAGCACTTAAGATCAACTACACCAAGACAAACATACTTACCTTTGCGAAGCGCCCAAGATTTTGGAATTTCTTATTGAATGGCCACAAATTACAAGTTTAGAGTATTGTTTAGTAATACAGTGCACACCTTCAGTTTGTAATTAAAAATGTCCCAATGATCCCCAACAATCTTTGATCCCCAAGGGTGTTTTTCTTGAAAATCAATTATTCAGCCTTAATCCCGCCAGATATTTATCCCAAATAACAATTTCCAAATATCATAAGATGTTTTCACTAGCCTGGTTTAACATGTTACCTACTGCAGTACTCGAAAGAAAATTTAAGAAAATTCCATGTGCTCAAAGATTCTGCCCTTGCACATCAGGCACTATTGAAACTACTGCTCATGTTTTACTCTACTGTGGGCTATATAGGGATTCTCGCTGGCTTTATATCTCCTCACTTTTAACCAGTTTTCCAGGTCATTTGGATTTCTTTTATCGAAGTCTTCTGTTATCAGACCGGAAAGATGAGACATCCCTAAATATCGCCAAGTTCTGCTCAATTGCCAGTAAAATCCAGCAACAAACATTAGTGGTGAGCTCAGATAACGAAGGGGGCTCGAATTTACTCTGTACAGGGGGGACAGTGTTGCATACAGGGACATAGCCACCATTGTGCCAATGGGTTCAAAGAACCCAGGCTGCCAATGGTAGGGGCCACTGAAGCCCCCAGTGGGGCGTGGCTCAGGCTCCAGAAGAGCCCCGAATGAAGCTCCTCTCCCACATCCGGGCTACTAAGAGCCCCGAGTGAGTGCGTGCCCATCTTTTTCAGGCAGCTTTTGCTGTCTGAAAGCACCTATTCCCCTTCTCTCCCTATCCCTAACCCTAGCCAGCTTGCTCATGTTTTACTCTACTGTGGGCTATATAGGGATTCTCGCTGGCTTTATATCTCCTCACTTTTAACCAGTTTTCCAGGTCATTCGGATTTCTTTTATCTAAGTCTTTTGTTATCAGACCGGAAAGATGAGACATCCCTAAATATCGCCAAGTTCTGCTCATTTGCCAGTAAAATCCGGCAACAAACATTAGTGGCGAGTTCAGATAATGAAGGGGGCTCGAATTTACGCAAGCACTGCCTGCAATGACAGGGAAGGGCTCGCTTAGGAGCTTGAAGCCACACCCCCTTTGGGCATGATGTCACACACAAAGGGGCGTGGCCTCGAGCTCCAAAGAGCTCAAGCGAGCCCTTCCCTGTCACTGCAGGGAGTGCTTGCTGCCTGAAAGCATCTATTCTCGCTTTCTGTCCCTGGAGGGAGAGAAAGGGGAATAGATGCTTTCAGGTAGCAAACACTGCCTGTAAAAGGTGGGCAAGCACTCACTCGTGGGCAGAGAGGGGATTTCTCTCGGGGCTCGGGCACGCCCCGTGTGCATGACATCACGCACACGGGATGTCATCAGAGGGGCCACCACTTGGCTGGCTCCGTGCCTGGTTGGATACAGTATTAACTTTGCTACTCTACTATGTTTAATTACTTCTCTTTTCTCAAACATGGCACTTTACTGAGTTATCTACTGGTCTGTGACCATATTAATAAAGACTGATTGCATTTGTTTCCAGGTCCAATTCAAGGTGCTGGTTCTGACCTTTAAATCCCTTTAGGCCCTGGATACCTGTAGAACTGCCTGCTCTCAAGGGTTTCTGCCAACTTGACAAGGTCATTGGCGGGGGCTCTGCTCCATGTGTGGCATAAAAACTGAACAACAAATGTGCCAACAGTGGAGGAGGCTTGGCTGTCAGAGGCTTGGCTTTCTCAGGTATTGCCCCCAGACCTTAGAATGCTCTCCTGGTGGGCATTTGCTCCTGTCTCCATCACAGCTTTTAGAAAGCAAGTGAAATCTTGCTGCTACTTTGCATTTAATGGCCTCATTGTGGTAAGTTTTTTAAAACTATTAAAAAGATTTCTATTTTTATATTCCGATTTAATATTTTTGTTCTGTAAATGTTTTATAGTTTTATATCATTTCACATGTTTTATAAACCACCTTGAGATTGTTTTAATGAAAAGCAGTCTAAAAATCTAAAAATAAATAAATAAGATTTGCAGTTGACACTATACAACCCCCTCGTTTTTGCATTGATGATTTGTGTGATGTCCTTTGTCATTGTGTCCATGCATACAGAGTACTGAAGTAATAGCGTCAAATACAGCAGACCTCGTTTTGCATCATGAGATCCAATATTCCAATGTTAAAAATGCATCCCATGTTGGTTGGGTTGCCTGGAGAGCAAGTCCTCCTCCTTGTATTATTCTGGCAATTGGTTGTTTTTTTAGCCCCAACAGCACAACCAAGAATATATGAGTTAAAACGGAACAAGACATAACTGCAGTTTCAAATGAAGGGGGAAACAATCAAATAGATTTTTATTTTTATTTTTTAAAAAATCCTTTTGTGACTAGGTGTTGGTTGCTCCATTGCAATTGGCTACCTTCTTTCTTGGTGTGTGATTATACCCTGCATTTGGCTTCTACTTCTCAGGAGGTGACAGATTGGCTAAATTAATGTTGAGTAAAATCAGTGAAAGGGAAAATAATGGACGCCACATGATTTATTGCCTTTTGTAGAAATCTGCTAGGCAAATTCTGGGTATGCCTTTGTACAATGTGCAAAAGAAAAGTCTCAGGAACCTGAACTGCAAATTGTTTGCTTAGAGTCCTTAAACAGGAGGGGGAAGGACTTGAACGGCTGCTGTTGTTTCAAGTATGCAAATGAAAGTTACTGAGTAACATTGCTTCATTAGACCAGTCAGTGCTGACCCAATAAATTATCGAGAATATATATTTTACAGGAAATTGATTTAATTGAAGCTTTTGTTAGTCACTACGAAATGTGTCTGGCTCATGCCACAGTAGCCAGGAATTTATAAATGAGTTCAGAATGTTGTTCAGGCACCAGAAAATAAACCTCCAAGCTATTTACTACCTCTATGATATATAAAGTTTGCAGTTTTGATTTTGTGTGATTATGTTCAGCAATGGTGACCTTTAGAGGCAACAATATTGAAGTGTAATGAGGAGATGTTTGATCACTGGTCTACAATGAAGAGTTGGCACGACTTCTCCACTCCTTCCTGGAATTTGTGAAATTCAACTGACAGGCTTTAACCTTTAGACTGCTGAAGTTTCAAAATGGAGAGAGATAGGCTTTCTTATACACCCTGTTAGGTATATGAAGGTGTGTGTTTTGTTTTTGTTTTTTTAAATTAAGTACCTTTTCAAAAATCATCCCACTAAAATGGTATTATCAACATGATACTGCATTTTAATAAATAAATAAATAAATAAATAAATAAATTTAAAAATGGCTGACATACCAAGCAAGTGATTGAGCAGCCTAACTGAAATCATCCTACTTAAATGGTTTTATCAATACCATTTTAACTAATAATAATAATAATAATCCCCCAGTGAGGCACTACCTTGGCGTGGTTGTGGGGCTTGTGTGCTCTGAGGAAGGTGAGAGCTATGCCAGAGGTCCAACCATACTGGACGGGTCTCACCAGAGGAGCCAGACAAAGAGTGCCTCTCCCATCAACAATATGGTGAGACGTAACTTTAAAAAATCCATACCGGATCAGTTGTCACCCGGGTCAACAAGGACCACACCAGGTGCTATAGTCCCTGGACATCTGGTGGCAAGTGGGCAACAGGACTCAGGATCTTCAGCTGAACAACCAGGGCTGGAGACTGCAAGGTTACTGGAAGAAACGTCGCTTAACCAAAAATATATATACGAAAAATGCCAACAAGGAAATAATGATCTGCTATTACAAGTCTAGTCCAACTAGAAGAGGTTATTTAAAAAGAATGTACCAAATTTGGAAAGAGAAGCATCCAGATACAGAAATAACAGAACAAAGGCTAGCAGACCAGAGAAGATACATAATAAGAAATAAAGTATTCACAGGAGTTGAGCTGGAAGAACTGCAAAGAGCAACACAGGCTCAAGATATGAAAGAAGAATTACCACCAATTGAAGAAGTTGCTCAGGTGCAGGTGGAGGAGGTGTTGGAAACAGAGGATGCCACTGTTACTGAACTGTTTCAAAATCAAAACCAGGCAACCGCCCCTTTGCCTTCACCTCAAAAACCCAAATGCCGTTTAACAGAAAAGCAACAAGAACTAAAGCAAAAAATAACTGAGCACACGAACCAAACAACCACCCGGGTTCGACTTCCAGCTCTAAAACAGTTGCCAAAAAAACAACTTGCTCAGGCATTAAAAGATGTCAATGCTGCACTTGCAGAAATAACAACCAATAATTTGCAAGAAACAAACTAACTAATGTATAGTGCAGCAACAATAACAACACAAGAGCTCGGATATAAGATCAGTGGACCTGTAAAAAAAGAAAGCAGTACATCACCTAAATGGAAGATTAGATTAGAAAATAAAATCTCCAGGCTTAGATCAGATGCTAGTAAATTGAAAGATATGAAAGACAAGAAGCTGAAGAATGAAAACACCAAACAGTATCTGATCCAAAAGTACCACCTAGATTCAAGGAAAATTAGAGAAGTCCTGGAAATAATAAAGCAGCAAATAACAGCAGTGTCAAAGAAGATTAGCAGGTATGAAGCCAGAATTACACAACACAGGCAGAATCTCCAATTCCAGTCAAATCAGAGAATCAGTTTCTACCAAAGCATAGAAGGAGAAACTGCAAGAAACCTAGAAACACCAAATGAAGAAGAAACAGTGCAATTCTGGGGGAAATTATGGGACAATCCAATAGATTATAATAAAAAAGCAGGCTGGATGAAAGAGGTCAAAAAATGTAACCAACAAATGCAAGATCTAATAATAACATGAGAATTAATAAGTGAAAGAGCAAAGAAAATTAAAAATTGGACTGCACCAGGTGACGATGAACTGCATGGCTTTTGGCTTAAACACCTGACAAGCCTTCATAAACAACTATCAAAGCAGTTCAATCACATTTTGCAAGGAGGTGATATTGAACAATGGCTAACAACTGGGAAAACACATCTCATCATGAAAGACCCAGCAAAAGGTGCAGTTCCAAGTAATTATAGACCGATAACCTGCCTGCCAACCATGTTCAAATTATTAACTGGAATAATAGCAGATGAAGTGATGCAACACTTATTAACTAACAAACAGCTTCCAGTTGAACTGAAAGGAAATTGCCCGAACACCAGAGGCACAAAAGACCAGCTGCTGATTGACAAAATGATTTTAGAAAATTGCAAGAGAAGAAAAACCAATCTAAGTGTTGCATGGATTGACTACAAGAAAGCCTTTGATTCATTGCCTCACACATGGATACTAAAATGTTTAGAAACAACTGGTGTCAGCAAAAACATTCAGATATTTATTTAAAAAGCAATGAGCATGTGGAGTACACAGTTAACAATCAATGGCGAGACACTTGGACAGGTTAGCATTAGAAGAGGCATTTTCCAAGGGGACTCACTATCCCCTCTGTTGTTTGTAATCGCCATGACCCCGCTTTCACAAATACTAAACAAAACAGTCCTTGGATACCAAACATCTAAAACATCCAGTCAAATCAACCATCTGCTGTACATGGACGATCTGAAGTTGTATGGAAAGTCCCAGTCAGAAATCGAATCACTGCTAAACACTGTCCATATATTCAGTAGCGATATAGCAATGGAATTTGGATTAGACAAGTGTGCTGCATTAATAATGAACAGAGGGAAAATAAGAAAAACAGAAGGAATAGAACTACCCAATGGAAGCAAGATCAAGAACCTGGAAGAGAAAGAACATTACAAATACTTGGGCATTCTCCAGGCTGATAACATCGCACACACTGAAGTTAAAAGAAAAATTGGCAGTGAATACATCAGGAGAGTTAGAAAAATCCTCAAGTCCAAACTCAATGGTGGAAACACCATACAAGCCATAAACACCTGGGCTATACCTGTTATCAGATACACTGCAGGAATAATAGACTGGACCCAGGCACAGCTAGAGATGCTGGATCGTAAGACCAGGAAAATCATGACCATCAATCATGCTCTGCACCCCCGCAGTGATGTTGATAGGCTATACCTCCCTCGCAGCTCAGGTGGAAGAGGAATGCTGCAAGTCCATCAAACAGTAGAGGAGGAGAAAAGAGGCCTTGAAGAATATATCAAGGACAAGTGAAGAAGATGTACTTCAAATGGTCAATAACGCGAAACTATTCAACACCAATGAAACAAAGCAGGCCTACAAGAAAGAACAAGTCAAGAATCGAGCAGAAAAATGGAAAAATAAGCCCCTGCATGGTCAATATTTGCACAATATAAGTGGAAAATCAGACATCAGCAAGACCTGGCAATGGCTTAAGAATGGCAACTTGAAGAAAGAAACACAGGGTTTAATACTGGCTGCACAAGAACAGGCACTAAGAACAAATGCAATAGGATCAAAAGTCAAAAAATCCACAACAAACAGCAAGTGCCACCTTTGTAAAGAAGCAGATGAAACAGTGGACCCCTAATCAGCTGTTGTAAAAAGATCGCACAGACTGACTACAAACAAAGGCATGACAAGGTAGCAGGGATGATAGACTGGAACATCTGCAAAAAATACAAGCTACCTGTAGCCAAACATTGGTGGGACCATAAAATTGAAAAAGTTGAAGAAAATGAAGAAGTAAAAATATTATGGGACTTCCGACTACAAACAGACAAACATCTGCCACACAATACACCAGATATCACTGTAGTCGAGAAGGAAGAAAAACAAGTGAAAATAATCGACATAGCAATACCAGGGGATGGCAGAATAGAAGAAAAAGAAATAGAAAAAATCACCAAATACAAAGATCTACAAATTGAAATGGAAAGGCTTTGGCAGAAAAAGACCCAAATAATCCCAGTAGTAATTGGCGCCCTGGGTGCAGTTCCAAAAGACCTTGAAGAGCACCTCAACACCATAGGGGCCACAGAAATCACCATCAGCCAGTTACAAAAAGCAACTTTACTGGGAACAGCCTATTCCGCGACGATATCTATAACAATTGACTATAAAATTTAGCCATCCCAGGTCCTTGGGAAGGACTCAATGTCTGGAAAAAACAAACCAGTCAATAACACCTGTCTGACTGTGTAAACAAGAAATAATAATAATAAATTGTAAAAATGGTGGACATACCAACAAGGATACACCAGTGCAGTGACTGAGCAGCCTAACTAAATTTCCTAACTAACTGCATCGGTGCAGTGAGGAAGTGGTGATTTTTAACGTCCTCCCCTTCCGAATATGTCCTCTGTGCCACCTGAAAATATTTCCCTGAGGGTTGTGCAGCCCTCGGATACATATTTTCAGAGGACATATAGGGCTTCCTGGGGAAGGGGAGGTATCAAAAATGCTTCTTCCACACTACTCTAGTCCAATTAGTTGGGAAATTCTATTAGGCTGCTCTCTCATTGCACCGGAGTACTCTTGCTTGGTATGGCAGCCATTAATAATAAATAATAATCATGTTTGCTGTCCAGTCATTTGTCATAAGTCTGGCTTTAAAATTCATGACAAAATAAACCTAAGGTGTGATCATAATTCTAAATATGGTCACTGATTGGAAAGGCCTAATTAATAAATATAGGACTTACAAGTTATGAATGAGTCCCATTGAAAGCAATAGAATGGGATGTGTATCCTTAATACCACAGCTCTTATCCATGTTTTCTTGGAAGTGATTGATTAATTAAGTGCCATCAAGTCAGTGTCAACTCTTAGCGACTCTTAGTGACTTGGAAGTAGATCCCAGCAATTTCAATAAGGCCTACGGACAAGTACACCCAGAATTACAACCTTATTTGTGACTATGTTGCTGGACTGTGCCTAGTGTGTTTTAGATTTTGGTTCAGTGACAGGATTTTGTAACATCAATTAACATATTGCGGAACTAAGGAATCTGTTGAGTTAAACCACAATGTATTGTGGCTGGGTATATTGTAGTTCAGCAACAGATGGAGGGCCAAGGTTCTCTACCCCTGGACAAGATGCTCTTTCTCATCCAAAGTCCTTAAAATAAATGATCTAGCAAATAGGATTGCTGTGGACATTGGATATATGTTTTAAAAGTTTCAACTGTGGTCACCCCCTTGACCATAGAAACAGGACAGGCAGGGTCAGAGACAGATAGGTTCAAAGAACCCACCAGCATTCCCTCTAACAGGGAATTCCAGATGTTGTTGACTACAACTCCCAGTATCCCCAGCTCCGATGGCCTTTGGCTGGGAATTATGGGAGTTATAGTCAACAACATCTGGGATTCCCTGTTAGAGGGAACACTGGAACCCACACCACTCAGCTACAGGCAGCCACCTTCCTTGGTTCCCCCACCCAGTACTCATTTCCTAACCGGCTTTTACTGGCTGGGTGCATCTATTCTCACTGGAGGGAGTGGGGTGGGGGAGAAAGCATCAGCCAGAAAAGACTGACTAGAAAATGAGGCCCAGAGGGCTCTCCTGGCCCTTCTGGGACTCTGGCACACCAGCTGGCATGGGATGTCAGTGAGGGAGAGAAAGCAAAATAGATATTCCTAGCTGGTGTTTGCTGGCTGGGCATGAGCTCCAGAGGTCTTGCGCAGGCCTTCTGGGACTCTGGCCATGCCCACTTGCACATGACATCATGTGCAAGGGGTGTCACTGGCACATGCCCTGTGCATGCCTCTCAAGGCCTTGGGCATGGGAGTGAACACGGGCCCCCATTCCCCTGGCTATGTCAGTGAGGGCAGGTTGGGGGGGGGGCGGGAAACCTGCACACACATACCATGGCGGATATTAGGACTGAATTAACTATTATGCAAATGATGATATATGATAGGAAACTGATAGAGTGAGTCTTGCTGTAGAATAATTGAAGAATAATTCTTCCTTTTAATTTTAAAGTGAATAATGCTTACTCCACATGGGTAATTTGTATCTTACATTATTGGCTCTAACAGGAGATGCACGACTCGCCTGTATCTCTGCCTGCTTGCTAATCATGTAATGCAGGAATCACGGGCACACAGTTCTTGTCAGTGGCCAGATTTGTGTCATGAGATGAACAAAGCTTGGAGCAACTGAATCTGGCCACGGATAAGAGCTACTCAGAGTCGACTTGAGTGCAGAGTTGTGATGGTGTCTTGTGTTTTTTTACTGGTGCTAATAATGTAACAACACAGATGTGGCTGAACAGAAATCCCACCCTTGCACCCCACTCCAACGCAGGCAAGATTGTATGCAGGGCTGTCCTAAGGCTCAGGGGTGAAGCTCATTGTCTGCTCAGGCACCCTCCTGGCCACAGCGGACAGGAGGGTGGGTGGGTGAAAGGGAGCACATGCCTGTCTTCCTTGCCGCCACTGCTGCTGCTACCTGCTGCTTGATGGAGAACACCCGCTCGCTCTCCCGCCCGCCCTTGCCACCACTGTGAAAATTGTGCATGGAGACGGCAGCAAGGAGGAGGGGGTGACTGGGTGGGTGTTCCACATCACCCCACCTGCCCTCCTCACCACTGCTGCCAAGCAGCGAGTAGTGGCAGCGATGATTAGGGCAGGCGTCTGATCTGCCTCGCACATCCACCGTCCTGTCCACTGTGGTCAGGAGGGTATCCGGGCAGGCAACAGGGGATGTGGGGGCCACCATCCACTGGCCTTGCCACCTTTGTGTTCCAAGAGGGTGCTTAGCCAGCTTTAATGGGCAGGCTAGCCCTGGGCCTATGGGGCTGGTTTAGGTTTTAGGGAATCACTTAATGAGGCACAACCCACATGCCCTGTGCAGGTCTGGATTATTACCTGCTGAGACCTTAAGTTATGTCAAGCTTAAAAGGCTCCCATAGCATTATGCCCCCCCGCCCCCTGATCTAACAAATAGGACCAGAGGCGTATCTAGGGAAAATAGTGCCTAGGGCAAGCACTGAAATTGCGCCCTCTGTCCAAACATCTGACACCCATCTGATTCTCTGTACATAGTGCCAAACTGAATATGTGTACAGTGTACAGTGACTTATATTATATTAATTAAAAAAAATTACCTGTAGCCCCTTCGGAGGGCTTCCTAAAGGCTGTGGGGGGGGGGTCTGCAAAGGTTTCCCCTCCCCTCTCTGGCCTCTAGGGCCTCGCAGGGACCATTTCAGCATGTGCGGTGGCAATTTTTTTTAAAAAAATTATTTTTTTTAAATGGCCACTGAAAACAAAATGGTGACTGCGCATACTCAAATGGCCTCTGCGAGGCCTGGCATGGCCTTGGGCCTCACAGAGGCCATTTGAGCATGCGCGGTGGCCATTTTGTTTTCAGCAGCCATTTTAATTTTTTTTTAATTTTAGAAAAATGGCGCCCCCCTTCAAGTGGCACCCGGAGCATGTGCCCTGCCTGCCCTACCCCTAGATACACCCCTGAATAGGACAATGAAAAGCGAAATACTTGGCAAAAGTGAAACACAAAACTAATAATCTTTTTTTTTTTGCAAATTCAATTTTTATTGATTTTAAGAATAGCAATATTATCATTCATTTAAAATACACACAAAAAGGGAGGACTTCCCGCTCACATTTCTTCGTGAATCAACAACTATAAAATTTACCCTTGCTATGATAATAAATCAAAACATAAGTTCAAACCCTTACAAACATAATTAATCTAACCAACCTGCGATTTATACTAAATTTCAAACCCTGCTGTCAAGTCCATAGTAGGAAAGTAATTCTTTAGATACAACAAAAATGGTTTCCAATCTTCTTTAAAACATTCCAAGTTTTGATCTCTCAATAGTGCTGTAAGTTTTGCCATCTCCGCATATTCCAAAATTTTTATCCGCCAGTCTTCTTTTGAAGGCAGTTCACTAGACTTCCATTTCTGTGCATATATAATTCTAGCCGCCGTGGAGGCATACATAAAAAATGTTAAATTGGTTGTAGAGATTGCACCTTGTGTTATTCCCAGCAGGAAGGATTCTGGCTTCTTAGGAAATGTCATTTAAAATATTTTCTTTAATTCATTATATATCATATCCCAATAGGCTTTAGCCTTCCCACAGGTCCACCACATATGAAAAAATGTGCCTTCAAAATGTCCACACTTCCAACATTTGTTTGAAACATTTTTATACATTAATGCTAGTTTTTTTGGTGTCAGATACCATCTATACATCATTTTATAATAATTTTCTTTGATAGCATAACATGCAGTAAATTTTAAGTCATTTTTCCATAACTTTTCCCAGGCTGCCATTTCTATATTATGCCCCGCATCTTGAGCCCATTTTATCATAGTCGTTTTAACCACTTCCTCTCTTGTCTCCTCCAAAAGCAACAGTTTATACATTTTAGATACTAATTTTTCATCGTTTTGACATAATTCCTTCTCAAAATTTGAAGTCTGGTCCTCAAATCCAACATTAAGGTCCTTCTTATACATCTCATTTAACTAATGATACTGAAACCAATCTCTAACCAAATCTTGTATTTCAGTTAAGCTTTTTAACTTACAATCCTTTTCCTGAAAATGTAACAAATCCCTATAGGTACCCCTGCCCTACCCCTAGATACGCCCCTGAATAGGACAATGAAAAGCGAAATACTTGGCAAAAGTGAAACACAAAACTAATAATCTAGCAAAAACAGCTATCTTGCACAAGGCCTATTTGCATTAGAAATACCTTTAAATGAAA
Organism: Hemicordylus capensis; assembly: GCF_027244095.1. Classification (NCBI taxonomy): domain Eukaryota; kingdom Metazoa; phylum Chordata; class Lepidosauria; order Squamata; family Cordylidae; genus Hemicordylus; species Hemicordylus capensis. The sequence goes on from NC_069657.1 coordinate 185,546,366, forward strand.
ATATATTATGTAAAACTTGAAATGTAGTCATATTTATTCAGAAGTCCCTCATAATGTGAGGCCCTAAGCTGTAGCTTACTTAGCTTGTGCCTAAATCCAGCACTGATCCTGGGGCACAGCCATGTGGAGGGGAGAAACATCTGATCTGATAATGCCCACCGGTGCATGGGTGGTAAGTGGCGACGGTGCCAACTGAAAAATAAAGTTGCTCCTTTGCTCATGTGAATGGATGTTAGGAAGCATCATTTAGATCTGTGACTGCCAAGTCAGCTGTTACTTCCTCCTTGTATCTGTGTCCCAGAAGAACCCCTTCATGTAGAGCAAGTCTGTAGAACATAGCAACACAGGAACATAGGAAGCTGCCAAATACTGAGTCAGACCATTGGTCTATATCGCTCAGTATTGTCTTCACAGACTGGCAGCGGCTTCTCCAAGGTTGCTGGCAGGAATCTCTCTCAGCCCTATCTTGGAGATGCCAGGGAGCGAACTTGGAACCTTCTGCTCTTCCCAGAGTGGCTCCATCCCCTGAGGGGAATATCTTGCAGTGCTCACACATCAAGTCTCCCATTCATATGCAACCAGGGCAGACCCTGCTTAGCTATGGGGACAGGTCATGCTTGCTACCACAAGACCAGCTCTCCTCTCCTAGAACTCCAGCACTCCAGCTCTTGGACAGAATAGGAGGACAGCTCATCCTCCCCAGCCACAGTGCTCAGGGATGATGGGAGGGCCAAAATTGGGCAGCCCTGATGTAAAGCAATATACTAAAATTTGAAATGATCTCTGAAAGTGCCTCTGTGTGGAGAATAAGGCTATGCTGTTCTCTATGCTAGGTCACACTTGTCCAACCTGAGGTCTGCCAACTGCTGTGGGACTACAACCCCACAAACCTCTGGCTATTGTGACTGGGGATGTTGGGACTTGTAGTTATAGAGCTACAACAGCAGCTATAGAGCTCAGGCTGGCCATCCCTGTGCTGGGTTATTTTAGAATTCTGCATTTGCCATGATCATAGCAAACAGTTTCTGCTCCAACATATGTCAGAGAAATAATCACAGTACATGGACTGAAGACACATAATGCAACTAAACTAAGCAGCTATGTTCCTGTCTGGATGTGAGAGTGAGACTGTCTGGGAATCCCATGTTAGCTGCCTTGAGATCTATGGAATAAAGGTCTGATATAAATGTGATAAATAAGTAGGAATTGTGTTCCCAGTTGTGGGAAGGTTTTGCATCCTGGCAACCTGCACATCATGAGGAGCAGCACGACCATGTATGCTGCATTCGGGTATCTTTGGAGCATTAGGGTAGTATCTTTGGAGTGGGGGAAGGTCACTTGCTTGTGAGTCTCTATGGCTGCTGCTGGATAACAGTAGGCGATGGAAGAGTGGGTCAGGACTCTCTGTGGTGTGGTGGCACAGAGCTCCCATCCCATGCCTTTTAATCTTCCTCTACTGCAAGCACTGTGCAAATGATTACTGCAAGTCACAGCAATAGCAATAGCACTTACATTTATATATCGCTCTATAGCCAAAGCTCTCCAAGCAGTTTACAATGATTTAGCATATTGCCCCCCAACATTCTGGGTACTCATTTTACCGACCTCGGAAGGATGGAAGGCTGAGTCAACCTTGAGCCCCTGGTCAGGATTGAACTTGTAACCTTCTGGTTACAAGGCGGCAGTTTTACCACTGCGCCACCAGGGGCTCTCCCCAAGGCAGAAATGCAGGCAAAGTAACCCCAGGAGAGAATCTCACATGACAAAGATGTGGATCATGTCTCTGTCCATTGAGAATTCTACTGGTGTGTGGCATAATAGTGTATAGCTCTTAAAAGTTTAAAGATTTAACATGTTAAGAGGTGGAGTTAAATAAAGGAAGGACTTCCTCCCCAGCGAGTTATTCGCACATGGCTTCATGCTGCGGGGTAAATGTTGAGTGAATTCAATTCGAACCACACTCTCAGCACTGAGGGAAGCAGCTCCTCATCTCTGCTCTCGGTTTTTGTTTTTACAAGTTCACATGGCATGCCTCCATGTTTTCCTTCTAGGAAAAGCCTAGAGGGGAGATACATTACTAAAGAGCTATATCTGCATTTCAAAGCCAGTATCCCTCTTATCATGCTAATGATTCTATGTGAGTGCCTCTTCCTATTTGCTCTGGTGTTTTCAGAAAAAGTAGCTTAAAGCCAGCATTTTAAAAACCCGGAAATAACTCAAGATAAGCTACAATTCACAAGACAACGCCCGATTTGTGTGTGGAGTGGGTCCAAGGATCTCAAAGGGACTTCGGGGTAAGTTTGGCAAGTGTGTGAATGCACGACACTCTCTTCTGAAGGAGATTCAGGGTAGAAGCCCGGTGTGTAAAGCCTCCTAGGAAGCTTTTTCTTCAGCTGGTGTTCTTCCAAAATGGTTGTTCATCTTTCTTTGCAAACACTACATGGTGTCAGAATGGGATCCTTTCATTGAATCAGCAAAGAAAGAATAATTAGAACAACCCACAACAAAGGATGAGAGCAAAAAAGAAGAAAAAGAAAAAAGAGGAGAGACTGAGATTGCTGACGGATACAGCCAAGGGAACATTTAAGGACATGAGTTTGGAAAGCTATGGGTCCTTTAAAAAAATACATGGCCCATCTTCAGAAATTTTATTTTCAAAATTCAAGCAGTTGGTCCATCTGTATGAGAAAGTTTGAGAGGTATAGGATAATTTCTGGCTTGATGCAGAAATCACTGGAACACGAAGTGAATGCTCGCATTTTTGTTATGGGAGTCACGGCAGATGATATTCTGTGTGGTCTTTCTTTCTTTCTTTCTTTCTTTCTTTCTTTCTTTCTTTCTTTCTTTCTTTCTTTAACATATTTTTATACCGCCCAAAACTTACATCTCTGGATGGTTTACAAGATTAAAAACAAAAGTCAAACATTAGTTAAAAACAAAAACAAGAAATTTAAAACACTTAAAAGGTTAAAGGTGTAACATGTTGAGAGGTGGAGTTAAATAAAGGACTTTCTCCCCTGGAAGGCTTTTTCTTCAGCTGGTGTTCTTCCAAAATGTTTGCTGGTCTTTTGGTGATAATGTGAGGCCTTACATAAGCAATCCCATCTTCACACAAGCAACTCTCAAGCACTTGATCATATTTGCATTTAAGAGTTGTTCTGTCTTTATGGAGTAAAACTCTATGCACAGATGCCAGTGAAAATAGTAGCCTGGACTGAGATATGTTATAAAAAGATTATTAAATATAAAATCTGTGGAATGCAGTAAACAACTATTTTTAAAGCTATTATTAATTTTATGGCTGGGTGGTCTCTTTGAATATAAGCATCAGGGCTTCTGCACTTTCACAAAGAGATGATTTTACTGTAGGTTTTTATAAAATCCTCAGAAGTGAAGTCTAAGAACAGTGAAACAAAATAGGTTTTTTAAAAAGTCGGGGGCCAGCCTGTGGAGGTGGTGGGTTTATACTGTATTCAGCCACCATTCTTTCAAATAACAATTTCAATTTTTTAAATAAAATACTTACATTTTGACCTGGTATTAGCTGATATACTCTTCCTCCCCATCAGCAGAAAAAATGCCCTTGCAAGTCAGTCATTTTATTGTCTGTGCATGCACAATTTGCATGTGAGTTCATGTGATGTCATGTACTATGTCTTACATAAAGTGAAATGTTGAATTTAAAAAGTGCTGCTTTCACAAAAATGGTGATAGAAAGCAGGACCTGCTTCTGCTGTCAAACAGCTTTTAATGGCATAGTGTCTTCATGAAGAAAACATGGCAGCCCACTAGCTACTTATTGCTGTCCCTCACCCTGTGCTGGATCTGGGAGTCCTTTGTGAAAGATGGCACACCAAAACAAACAGCCAATTTGTTTTCTACACTAACTTTGAGTAAAGGCCAAATTAGACAGGGCAAAGAGAGGCCCATGAATGGATCTCTTGCATTGAGTTTCAAAGCAGCTCTCGAAAAGTGTGTATATTTCAGATTCACACACTCAGCTTGGGTGTGTGAATTCAGATTGGAACCAGTGCACTGGGGGATAGTGATTTAGTCATTTCCCCAGTCACTTTCCTTATATAAATTACTACTCCCCAAAGCTGTTGTTTGCCCCCCAGGAGGAAACACACAGGTATTAACTGAGCAAAAAGCAGTTTTGGTGGTGGCGAGGACTTATATTGGGGAAAATGACTCAGGGACAGTGGGAAGGTGAAATTCATTTCCTGACAGCACTGCTGTCCTGATCTAAATTGGACCCTTGAGCTGCTTTCAGCTTAAAGCGGGGGGTGGGGGAGGGGAGTAGCAGGAAAACCAGTCCTGGATCTCTAGTCTAGTCTACAGTCTAGTTGCATTGTAATGGTTGAGGTTGTTCTCATGACTGGATGGGCAGGGCTTCAGGGAAGGCTGCAGAAGTCTGCCTTCCCCACAGACAATCACTGAGGACCGCCTGAGCGTGCGCATTGCACGCCCAGATGGTCTGCCACTGCCCCAGGGAGTGCGGAGGCATGGGGGCCAGGACACACATCCTCCTGGCCCCCAGAAATCCCACAATGCACATGTGAGTGCACACTGCACAGTGCATTTTGGGATCCCCCCCCACAGTGATGGGCGGGTGCCCATCAGTGCTTCAGCAGATGACCAAATAAATGCAGTTAAGGGAGGGCATATAAGAGGCGGGCTCCCTAGGCTGGCTGGCCACCGAAGCACTGCAGGGAGCCAATTGGCTCCCAGAGGTTCTCACAGGCAGCCAAGCCCGGGCTTAGCTGCCTAGCCTGGTACTGGCTGCTCGTGAGAACAGCCTCATTGTTTTCTTGCTGATATGATTAAAGGAAACAAACTCTTAGTTTCATTTTTAGCCTGCTATCCAGTAGGCTTATGAGATCACCCGGCATATTCATATTCATTCTCTCTCTCTCTCTCTCTCTCTCTCTCTCTCTCTCCATCTGTGTGTCTGTGTCCCTCGCCATCAACATTTGGATATGAACCAAATCGGGTACAGTTGTAGGGACACACAGGGACACCACCTCAATGGCGTCGTTTGTGATGATGTCACCCACCCCGATCCAAGATGGTGGATGCATAAACGTTTGAGGCACAAGTAGGCTAGCTTGTGAACCGCCTAACTGATTTGAACCAAATTTTCTACAGCTGTAGGGACACATAGGGATGCCCTAATGGCGTGGTGTGTGATGATGTCATGGATTCCAATTCAAGATGGCGACCACGTGAACATCTGCGGCACAAGTGGGCTGTCTAACCAATTTGAACAAAATTAGGTACAGTTGCAGTGGATGACACACAGAGATACTTCAATGGTGTAGTTTGTGATTATGTCACTCACACCGATTCAAGATGGCAGATATGTGAACTTTTGAGATGCAAGTGTACTAACTTGAGGACTGTCTAACCAATCTGAAACAAATTAGGTACAATTGCAGTGAGTGACACACAGGGACACCTCAATGATGTCATCCACCCCAAGATGGCGATTGCATGAACATTTGAGGTGCAAGAGATCAAACTCGTGGACTTTGATTTGAACCAAATATAGTCCAGTTGTAGAGACAGTGAAAGGAAAGTAGACTGATTAATTCTTGCTAGAAAAACATGTTCCCAATGCCACTTGCACATGTGGAAACTGTTTTATAGCTGCTTTCCTCATACAAACTTCATATTGGTCCAGGCGCTGCAAAGTTGTTGTTGGCGGGGGGCAAATGGGCGGACACATGAATGGACACACACACAGAATGCTGGGTGATCTCATAAGCCTACTGGAAAGTAGGCTAAAAATGGGGAGGGGCACTGATGGGACAAAGTGTGTGTGTGTGTGTGTGTGTGTGTGTGTGTGTGTGTGTGTGTGTGTGTGTGTTTGGAGTGAATATTGTCCCACATGTTAGTTTTCTGAAAGAAAATTAATGATGTACATAAACAGAAGTGAGCCCATGATGGATGTGTGTGTGAGTGTGTGTGTGTGTGTGTGTGTGTGTGTGTGTGGAGAGAGAGGAATAGAATAGAATAGAATAGAATAGAATGGATGGATAGATAGATAGATAATAAAGAAAAACACTCTTGAGTATGTAAAAAGCACCTCCCTTTTTCGAGTTCAGCAATGCAGGGTCCAGCTCAGCTACATGCCTGGGGGAGGGCTTGCTCCCCTCATGCCCTACTGGACCTGCCAATGACATGTGCATTGTTCTGCTTGCACACGCAAATCATTTCCAGCAGCATGCAGCAGTCCCCAGAGACCTGTGCACATGATAGCAGACTGCACACCTACTTCAGCACTCCTGGAGTTCTCTGCTGTTTCTCCTGTTGCACTGGAGGCACAGGCCAATCTCCCCTTCCCATAGCTGAGTATTCATTGAGCACACGCTTTGCTTGCAGAAGGCCCCAGGTTTTATCTAGCAGCTTCACTTCAAGGATCTCCGGCACATCCGCCTCAGACCTTGGAGAGCTGCTCTCAGTCAGAGTTGACAATACTGAGCTAGGTGGAGGAATGGTTTGATTCAGTAGAAAGCAGCTTCGTAGGCTCCTAGAATTCATCTCAGGGTGAGGGGAAGGAGATGGACACGTACAATTATCTATTTGGTGGCACAAGCTCTCCTTTCTCAACAAGAAATCAGGCCGAGAAATATGTCGCATAAAAGGTATATTTGCAATAAGATATGATTAAAAGCATAAGAATCTAGGGATATGTCTTTTGTTAAAAGAGCAGAAATAGATCTGGGGATGACCTGTTACCAGTCAGAGCTACATTTTAGAACTAGTTTCCCCTCCCTTCTAGCGACTTTCTAGCATAGCAATTAATTTTCCTTGTATATCTTGTGCCACCATAGCTCTTCTCTTCAGGTCCCTACTTGAAGTTGCATGCTGCCCACTTCAGCACAGCCTCCATCCTCCTGCCTTGCTTTCTTCTCCTTTCAAGAGTGTTGTGACTTGAGGCATCAATCTATACCTCCAGCCAAGGCTTTTAACTGCGGAAAAAGTTAAATTGGAGGCAATATTTTCCCCTCATTAATCTGTTACTTTTGGATGAAAGTTTAAAAAGAAAACCCACAAAGCTGGCATAGCTGCTCAGTTGGAACTTTTAAAACATTTGGCTGAAAACTTTCCTGTCTGTCAAGCTTTCTGTTGTTTTGGAGTTTGCTGGGTTTTCCCCCCAGTGTTGCTGCTGCTGTCTTTTAAGCATACTCATTTTTTAAGGACTGTATTTTGACAGAGCAGTTTATAATCTAATAATAGGATATTGTTTTGTTTGTGTGGTTATAAGCTCTTGTGATAAGCTCTGAGGGCCTCTGTGGTGAAAAAGCAGGATATATGTTTAAATATAAATAAATAAAACCACACACACAAGGATTTTCAGTGAGGGGGGTGGGAATTACGGCTTTTGTTCTACTACACGAACTGGGAGTGTTTTGAGGCTGTGAAATTTCACTGCTTGATCTTGTTGTACACATGTAGTATGTGTGTACTAGAGTATTCATTGATGCTTAAGTATTATTCATAAAGTATAGAATGCATACACACACATGTAGGCACTCTCTATATTGTGCTAGTATTTGCACAGATGTAGGATCTTCAAGAAAACTGAGGAAGCTCCACTCAGAATGCAGTCTGCCAACAGATTCTGTTTCACCTAAAACCAGAATATCAAGATTTGTGAAATACCTGACAAAACCATTGGGCTGAGGTTGCTAACAAGGTATTCTTTGAGGCAGCCACTGTGGTTCAGTCATCTCTGTGACAGACACTGCTTGGCAATTAGAGCTCTTTGGATGATGGTCTAATCAAACTGTACAGATACACAGAGCACACACAACCACTGCTTGGGGTGAGCTTAAATGGAATCTCAGCCCTACAATAGTGTAAGATATGCAAAGGAACGTTGAACCCTGCTAACTGGGCAAAGAGGCACCTTTTACCGTGGTGATTCTCTTTATTTAGCAGGGGGAGAGTAACTGGCCCTATCCACCTCCAGCACAGTACTTCCAGTGACTGCTGCTGGTGTGTGTCTTATGTTTCTTTTTAGAATGTGAGCCCTTTGGGGACAGGGAGCCATCTTATTTGTTATTTCTCTTTGTAAACTGCCCTGAACCATTTTTGGAAGGGCGGTATAGAAATTGAATTATTATTATTATTATTATTATTATTATTATATCAGATAAAGTGTAACAACGCCAAGCATCCTTCTTTGCCGAAAAGAGGGCCACAAGCTCTACTCTGTGGGCATGGCTGAGTTAAATGAGATTGCTAGGCTATGGGAAGCATCTCTCTTCCATATCCCCCCTCTGTGTGAAAACGTGAGCATTACTTTGGTTAATTTCTAATGATAATCCATAATAATGTACAAGAGGGTTTGGATAATGAAACAATGTAAAAAGAAATGCAGATCCAAAAATAAGTCTTTCCAGGATGGAAAAAAATGTCTTTAAAAAGCTACAGTATTTAGGGGTTTAATTAGTATATTGGGTCATTATGACATCCAGCTCATTTCATTACCTTCCTAATGTATTATTAGCTGGCAGTTAAATACTGTCTACTGGGACCAGAGAGTTTTCCTCTTGTCGTTCTGGACATACTTACTGCCTAGGCCGACAGCTTACCTGTAGTGAGGAAGAAATGGAACACCAATTAGAAAGCTTTCAGCACGGCACCCATGGAAAAGCCAAAAGCTGATAAAGGTCAGCGTGAAATTTGAATGACAGGGCTAAAGTCTTTTACTCATAATTTTGTGTTTGCAATAGAATTCAGAGCAATTCACAGCCTTAAAGGCCTTAAGTGAGAACAGCAATTAATTGTAATGAATAATCTGACAAATCTGGTTGACATATGGCTGCTAATGCCCTCCTTTCTAGTGGGAGCAGTGGAGGGATTAGATTAACTCAAATGAAATCTGGGACCGCCATGCCATCTGCATGTTCAGTAGGAAACGGTACACGTTAAATGGTGAGTGGGTAGATATCTGTCTTGTACTCATCTCTCTCTGAGCCCTTGGCAGATATGGGAATAGCCATTTTATTATTGCACCAGCTGCCTGTCAATCCAGCAATACTGGAAAGTCATATAGCACAACCTACAAAGCTAATATGCCAAGAAGCTGTTAAAAATTAACCAGACCAAATTAACATAAGTTGATAAATTCTTCTGTTTATACAATGTGTGTATTTATAGGTTGATTACCCAATTGAATATACTGTAATTAAACAATAGGATTTGCATATTTCCTATTTACAACAACTGCCCTTGGGTAGAACTGCAGCAGCCTAACTATCTTGGATAAAATGAGAGAGAATTTTAAAAAGCAGAATAAAAACTGTGGAAGATTCAATGGCCACCTACAAATCTCAGTGCAAATATCAGTGCCTTGTACTTCCATATTTTCTTGACTTGCAAATATGTGTGAACATAAAGAAGGTCTACTAAGATGTCTTACAGCTATTTAAGTGGTATGTAATAGTATTAGTAGTAGTAGTAGAAGTAGTAGTAATTTTTATTCAGTCACTAACCAGCAAAATTTAAGTGGTATGAAATCTGGCTCTTTCTAGTTAAGCAAGAGAACATTTTTACAGAATTCTTTTATAGACAGGAATCATTCATAGTTGCAAGACAGAACTGACCGTAACTGCCACTAAAGTAGTTGTAATGTTGGTGGCCAATCAGATACTCCAGGATTACAGTACATCCTGGAGTATTGGAAATTCAGTTCTGAACATCAAGATTACATTTCATTTTTCCCCATGAGTTTCACTTTGTTTTTCTAGTGAAGTCCCAACATTCCTAAAATATATGAAACATATATACATTGGTTGATATGATGATGAAAATTACTCAAAGTAGTCTCATTGAAATTAAAAGGGCAAGTTAGGTATTTTCTAATTTCTCCTTTTGATTTCAATGAGACTTCTTTGAGTAATTTTCCTCATCATGGCAAGCATTAGTTGGTACATATGCTGTTTATTTCACCTACCCATTGCTGTGACGATGTAATTTGTCTTGGATTTTTACTATCGTTTAATTCAGGGTTTCTTCCCTGGATATTAATGTCTGCATAATCTTCATGACTAAGGCACATGACTTGGCACCTGTTCAGTAAATAATGTAAGCCAAGAAAAACAGAATAAATACTTAATTCATTGAGACAATAGTTCCATATCTCAATTCTGAAAGAAAATAATAGAACATTCATATTGTCAGAGCAAAACATGAAACTGTTATCCCATATAATGTTCTGTGAGACTTCTGTCATCCCTTCTTCCAGCATACAGGTGCTATTAAGACATTTACTGATGATCTAGACCAGGGTTCCCAAATGGGAGTTGTAGTTCAGCAACATCAAGAGCACCACAAGAAGGCAACCACTGTTCTAGATCATGGGTACCATTTTAGATTTCAGTGGTCATAGTAAGGACACAATTCAGTGCACACTGTTAAGTGACCTGATAATTTAAGGACAAAAACAATGCACATGTGTATATACAGTATACAGGGAAACCTCACTATTCGCAGACTCATCATCTGCAGTTTCACATATTCGTGGGTGTCTAATTGACACCCGTTTTCATTATCTGAGGACATGAAAGGGTTAAAACCCAAGTATCTGCGGTTATAAGAGGACCAGAAGTGACCACGGAGATCACTTCTGCCTGCCATTTTGTCCATGGGAGCCATTTTGTGGCTCATTTCTTTTTTTAAAAACTAACTTTTCCTGCAATTTTTCCATTCTGGGGAGCATATTGCATTTCTGGGGGCATTCCTTGACACATGCAGAACATTCCTGGGCACACGCAGACCCCGTGGAGCATGGTACAGTAAAGTTTTTTGGGGTTTTGTTTTTGTTTTGCTCTTTTTAATGGAGTTCATTTCTTCTCCATTCTGGAACCTAACCCCCTATTCCCCATAGAAATAATGCCTCATTACTCACAGTTTTGTTATTCATGGTAGTAGGTGAGGAATGGGACCCCCACGTGTAATGAGGTTTGCCTGTAGTGCAAATGCAAGCAAACTCATAATACTGCATTAATAGATGTGCAAAACCCTATTCACTGGTTAAAGAATTGTGGATGCAGTCTCCAGATACAGTGCCCACATGGGAGTACACCAGCAAGCCCCCCCCCCTCCACAGCACTCCAGAACCCTGCTATCGTGCTGTCCATGAGTATAATATTTGTCTGAGGAAACAAACTTTGCACTCAGGGAGAGATTCTCCTCATGGTTGGGAATGCTGGTTGCCCCAGCATTCTCAGCTGAGGAAGATTGTTCCCTGATCACAGGATCTGCCTCTTCAGACAAACAATGTAGGATAATTAGGAAGAGGCCTTGAGGTTCCTCTAGTCCAACCTCCTGCCCAGAGCAGGAAAGTACTATAGCATCCCTGACAGATGGATATCAAGCCTATCTCTGAAAGCCACTAGCAAAGGGGAGCCCACCACCGCCTGTGCAGTGCAGGCTGCTCAATGGTTGAACAGTACTTGTGGACGGCATGGGGCTGGGGCTATGGAGCACATCAGTACAGGGGGTGGGGCTTGGTAGCACGCTGCCATGGATGCTGTGCCTGGATACAACATTCATGCTTGCCCAGCAAGTGACTGCAATTAGGATCCATATATTCCACAGAAATCTGCTGCTCATATTCAGGAGAGAGAACGGAGAGATGGAATTCTTCCAGCAGGTTTTACACATGCCTAGGACTTCTTTGGCACCCTTCCCCATTTAGCCTAACAGATTATCACTTCAGCTGCTGGAGGGGAAAGAAGAGCCCAGTTTCAACGCAGCTGCCCTCTCCTTTTTCACAGGGGCAGCACTATCATAGCAATCACGATCTGCTTGAAGAGAGTGGAGGTTTAACTCTCCGAGGAGTGAGTTCATTTTGACATGAAGCAAAGATCAGGAAAAGGCTAAAGGTGCTGCCTTTCACTCAGATGATTTCACAGTTTTATCTCCTATATTCTGCCAGTATTAGTTTCCATAGTCAACCAATAGCATCACTCTTAGCTGGGTGTTCCATACATCAAGCAAAAAGAACAAATTGGCTTCAGGATTCTCAGGACCAATTCCCATACTTCCTTTTAAGGAGGGAATATATAGATTCCAGCTCCCTGCTCCCACCATTGTCTTTAGAGCATAATACGAGCCTTGCTGATTGGATGATGAGTTCCTTCCCTAGTCTAGCATCCTGTTTCCAACAGTGGCCAACCAGATGTCTCCAGAAAGCCCACAATCAGAGTATAAAGGAAACAGCCTTCTTCTCCTGTGGCTTCCCAGCAATTGCTGTTCAACAACAGCAACAACAACAACAAATATTTATATACTGCTTTTCAACAAAAGTTTCCAAAGTGGTTTACATAGAGAAATAATAAATAAACAAGATGGCTCCTTGTCCCCAAGGACTCACAATCTAAAAAGAAACGTAAGATACACCAGCAACAATAATGGAAGTACTGTGCTGGGGTTAGATAGGGCCAGTTACTCTCCCCCTGCTAACTAAAGAGAATCACCATGTTAAAACGTGCCTCTTTGCCCAGTTAGCAGACTCCATGTTGAATGAAGAAGTATGATCTTTTATCAGTCCTGAATCTGTTGCCTATCATTTTTATTTGGTGACCCTGGGTTTTACTTTGGAAAAAATGAGAAAAATGGCTTCCTATCCACTCTCTCTACACTGCTCATAATTTTAGAAACCTTTACCATGTTCTCATATTTTTAAGCTATAAAGCCCTAAATGCTTTAGCCTTTCTTTGAGCCACTGATAATTTCTGTTATCATGGACCTTCTATTATCCAAGCATCCAATCATAGCCTGAAATTCCACATATGGCTTGGTATGCTCTGGAGCGGAGCGAAACACTGACCTCTTTTTATGAAGTTAGCTTCATGCACCGTTTTTCACTTTTAGGTGTGAAAATGTTCAAATGTTCAGACTTTTCTAGAATCAGTGTGCCTTGGAATATGTCTACCAACTTTCAGCTTCATAGCTAATGTGGGAGTCATTCAGTCATGTTGGGGCAGATCCTCAGAGACAGAAATGTGCACATGTCTCCCTTTCAGGCATTTCTAGTCATAAATGACCCCTGCTAACTTGGCAAAGAGGCATCTTTTAACATAGTTGTTCTCTTTATTTAGCAGGGGGAGAGTAACTGGCCTTATCCACCCCCAGCACAGTACCTCCAGTGACTGTTGCTGGTGTCTATCTTGTGTTTCTTTTTAGATTGTGAGCCCTTCGGGGACAGGGAGCCATCTTATTTATTTATTATTTCTCTATATAAACCACCCTGAGCCATTTTTGGAAGGGCGGTATAGAAATGAATGAATGAATAAGTTACCTTTGGCTACATGTGTGCAAAATTGTGTGTCAGGCGACCTGAACTATCTGAACCATGTTGGAGAACACTTTGAATCCTCCACCGAGAGGGAGAGTACAAATGTCCTGTTTTCGGATTTGTCCAGTAACTTGGCTGTCTTGCACTGTCTGTCTACCAAATTTCAAGGCTCTAGCTCATCAGGAGAGTACACAGATATTGCAGTGTATCCCTCCTATTCAGGGCTCCAGATGGAGTTGCCAGATCCACCCCGCCCCCAATTTCTTTCTAATATTTTCCACAATATTAAGCCATCAACATCTCCAGAATTACTTTCAATAGTTACTTGGAGAGCAATGCTGATTCCCGACTCCAGCCCTCTGGAAGGTTGGCAACCCTAGACCTAGCCAGCCTGGAACAAGAGCCTCTTAGAACTATTCAGGGCTTTCGGGAGTGGGCAGGCGAGTTTAAGGATGAAAAAGAAAAAGGACACACTTTTCTCCTCATCCCCAGTCTAGTCACTTTCCCCCATTGTACTATAATGTCTAAAAGGCGTCCAGCCCCAAACCTCCATGCTTCATTTGCTATATCAGAGTGGGAAGCCAGAGCATGTGTATATAGGGAATAAAATAATTTAAAATTGGTAAAATAAATAAAAGAAGCATGGGTGCCCAGTTCTGCCATGTTTAAGCCCTTTTGATTTCAGCAGGAGAGAGAGTGAAGCACATGTTTCACCATATCCCATTTATGCCAATGGAAATGGGCTTCCATTGACTCTAAATTTTTATTTATTTGATACTTGTTTCCATCCCTCTTTATCTCAGGAAAAGTCATGAAGTAAACAAGTCTTAAAATGGGATCTAAAAGTCAGTACTTTTAAAAAGGAGGAGGGGGTGGGCAGGAAACCGGGGGCCTATCCAAAGCAGCACATTGACTACTGGCAACATAATATATGCCTGAGAAGCACAGATTATAAATGCAGGATGTTTAATTTCCCAGACGTCTGTAGGTGTCACGTAACATTTCTTTTTGCATATATGCACCTAGCAATAATCACTATAATTCACTCTGTTGCTATAATTCATCTGTCTTCTCCCTGCTTTATTTCACCTTTTAAACTTCAGGGTCTTTGACGGGAAATTTAAAGCAGATCTAAAATTCCTGTGTATAGGTATTTTCCACTGAAGCATGCTTGGATGTGATGGTTAAAAAATTCTATATTTTGGACCATACAATCGTGCTTAAGGGAGGGGGTGGTTGGATATGCAAAGCTGAAATACAAGGGAAAGCCTGAACTGTTCCTGCATCTTTTAAGCTTGCCTTCCCCAGCCCTTTTTACAGGTGTATAATAAATTTCTAAGACCTACTGTAGGAGCAGTATCTTTTTATTTTAATAACTGTCACTTGGCTTAAAATTATATCTGACTGAGAAAAATTGCATATAATACTACAACTTCTAAATATATTTTGTTTAAAGAAGCTACTCCATAAATTTCACACTATTTTTGGTTATTAATTGCTAAGTCTGAAAAGGGCTAAATTCAGAGCAACTCTCGATTCCAAGGAAGATCTAATTGCCAAGGACTGAGCCTTAATATTAACTAGGATAATTATTATGCAAAGCATACCCACCCAGAATGTTTGCATAGCTATCACAAGCGCTTTCATAAATGATGCTTTAATTAGTCTTAATTAGAATTTGTTTAAGTCAGCAGGGAATGCAGAGCCCGTGAAATGATGTATGTAATAAGCATCAGGCTCACTTTTTACTTGGGGAATAGAGCTGACAAAATCACATCACGTTAAATTGATTCAGTCAGAATTAAAATTCTTATGGTATTAATTAAATGGGGGATCTCATTAGCAGGCTGCAAGGTGACGGAGCGACTCTTTGGTGACCAGATGTGAAGGAAGCAGCAGTGAACAAGAGCACCATTAGACCAAAAAGTCAGGCTAGCTCAGTCACAGAAACGGTGGCATTAAGGCTCAATGCAAAGTGCTACAACCATGGTATTAAGATATCAGAAATCTAGAGCTCCTTTTCACTAATTTGGAGCCCTTCAGCTCATTCAAGTCATCGAAAAACGACAGTGTGGATTTTGTAAAACAACGGGCTGTTTTCAGAGGGCACTGATTGGGTGATTAAAGCCAAGGGACTTATCAGAGGGTTAGGGGTAGGGGATCTACAATGGGCCCAACTGCAAAGATAATCAAGTGACCTGTTTTTAATCAAGATTAAGCCTTCATAGACCTGCAATCTGTCCAAATATCTCTTTCACCAATCTCTCTATTAGCAAAGGCATCTTGGTTCTGCCTTGTAATTGAGCAGGGGTGTAGCAGGGTTGGAGTGGGCCCAGAGACAAGATTTTAAAATGTCACCCCCTCACTGAAGCTCAGCTCATGAAGTAAAGAAATCTTAAACGAGGCTGCATAGTGGTAACAAAAAGCATAGTAAAATTATTTTTAAAAAGGTTTTGTAAATTGCAAGTCATTTAATGGTACTAGAGAAAGGCATGCTGTTCTGGTAGCTCCAGGTCTTAACACTCACATCAATTTCGGAGAATGACTACAACTGAAGGAAGCCCGGGTGGGTGCACGATTGGGGGAGACAGTCATGTGACTTGCCTCTGGGGTCCCCTCAAGGCAGTGGGCCCCCAGACAACTGTCTCCCCTTGCCCTGTTATACTTATGCCTCTAATTGAGCAAGGGCAAGGTACACAGAGAGGGTTCCAAACATGGGTTGCCTTCCTGGATGTGGAGGTGAGGATACAAGGGTGGGATCATAGCTCAATGATGGAGTATCTGCTTTGCATGCTGAATGTCCCAGGTTCAATCCCTGGCTTCCCCAATTAGCTGGGAAAGACTCTCACAGGAAATTGTGGAGAAGATGCTGCCAGTTGGTGTAGATAAAACTGAGCTAGCTAGACTCAGTATATGGCTGCTTCCTATGCTGGGAAATGGGCCTGTAACTTGGTGGTAGAGCATCTGCTTTGCTTGCAGAAGGTCCCGAGTTCAGTCCCTGGCATCTCTGGGTAGGGCTGGGAGAGACTCCTGCCTGAAGCCTTGGAGCTGCTGCCTGTCAGTGTAAGACAATACTGGACCAGTAGATAGACCAATATTTTGACCCATATAAGGTAGTTTCCTATGTTCCTATGAACTCTTCCTATCTTCATTCAGAATGGATTCTGATTTCTAAGCTTTTTCAGAAAATTCTTGGGAAAAGCTCAGGCTTTCCCCCAAATGTTTCTGAAATACCAGGAAAAAACCTCCTGGGTGCTTTCCAGATTAAACCCTACAACAGTGTCACTATGGATCTGCTAAGTGTGCTTTTGTACTTCCTGTGTTATGACACCACAGTCCCTGAGCTGACAGCAAGGTGCCGTTCACATTTCCGATGCCTTCTTTTAGATTTTATCTTTGTGATATAGTGCTACAATGTTGCGTGCGAGCAAAAAAGTAGCTGTATTTTCCCATTGTAGGAGTCTGAGCTTCTGTGGGTCATTTTCAATACGATCCTTCCAAGCCGAAGCATTTTACCCCTGTTGTAGGGTTTAACCTGGAAAGCACCCTGGCCCATTCCAAATACTTTTCTGCAGCCTTCCACTCTCACCAGGTTTTCCTCAACAAAAAGCCCTCTGCCCTCCCCCACCGAGCCAAATGTAACTTCCAGCAACAATATCAGACGACTCTGAGCTCAGGTGATCCATCAGACTATAATTTCCAATCCCCTTTGTGCTGATTAACGAAGCGCCTTTGTTTCAGCTTAACGAAGGCCTAAAGAACAGTCACTCTCTTCACAGCCCTCCCCCACCATTGCTGTTAGAAAATAAATTTAGGAGACGGAAGTGGTCAGCTAGGAATGGCTCGAGCTTATTTATGAGCTGAGCTGAAATTCAAAGAGATTTTGGTTTGGAGCATTAAAAAGCTCATTATTTCAAAAATGATATGTGTGTGTTTCCAACCCACTCTGCCCCACCGACATTCTGAAACTTGGCAATGTCACCAGCTGGATATGTGCAGCATATTGGAATTAAAAAAAACTGTTGGAATTAGAAAACCCCACGCCTAGCACCTAGGCTGAACACTTAGGCTGTGTTCAGCAAAGACTGTACTAACAGGAGGATGGCACAGTCAAATCTGATACCACCACTCATCTGTCTCAAGGAGTGAGCTCTGAATTCTCTGCTCCTTCTCCTTACAAGTGATCAGAGCTGGTATCAAGTCATCAGCTCAGGAGCTATATATTCAAGGATCTGCGGATCAGGGCCATCACATTTATCTCAATTAAAAGGAGGATTATACGAGTGTGGAGATTTGTGTGGTGCTTCCATGGACTTTATCTAGATCAGGAGTTCCCAACCTTAGGTCCTCAGATGCTGGACTGCAGCTTTCATCGTCCCAACCACAGTGGCCTTTGGCAGCACTCAGGGACATATTTGTGAGTGGTGTAGGGCACTTCTAGGAAAGGAGAGACTGGTGCAAATCCGTCATCTTTGTGTGTTCAGCACTGCAGAGTTCTGGAAGCTTTCCACAGTAGGGATGCTTCTTCCCTTATGCAGCCTCATGGATAGTAAGGATGTCAGTCAATGTTTTCAATGGAGTCCATTTATACATTCAAGTGCAAGTCATCAAACAATGAGAAATCACGTGAGATAGATGCACATGTGACCCATCCTGAGTGATGATAATGATTAAGGTTGTTCTCATGACTGTTCCGGGCAGGGTTGGGGAGGGCCAGGGGGAAGGCAGGACACAACCTACCTTCCCCCACACAATCCGCAGTGTCCTGTGATCACTCGCACCACATGCTCACATGACTGGGGCGCGAGCGATCAGTGAATGGCGAGGGGGTGGGGATAAGCAGGCTGCAGCCTACCGCATCCCACAATGTACCTCAGGAGGAGCACGGGCTCCCCGCTTCATTTGATCTAGGGATTTCCCCGCCACCATGTGATCTAGCTCACCTCCTTCTACCTCAGTAAAAGCCAAAGGAAACTCAGGCTACCCAGTGGGGCACCGGGATCAGGCCCTGTCCCAGTGTTCCACATGAGTAGCCCTACCTGGATAGGGCTGTGCAAGTCTGAGTAGGGGAACTCATGTGAACAGCCCCATTTTCTATTGAGTCCCTCTTCCTATTGCCCGGGTAGCAGCAAAGATGAACATGCATTTCGATTGCTTTCACACAATTGTCTTGCTCCAGAACACCGAATTTGCAGTATGGGGCAAACTTGCTGCATGGTCACGGGACAGCGGAAGCAGTTGCTTCAGCACCATCAAGGTGCACTCGCACATAACCTTCTCCCATGATTTCAACATTATAGCACATGAAAGTAAACGCCCTACAGACATCTCATTTATTTCAGAGGCATTGAAATAAAACTAGTTAAAGGTGCTTGTTATGAGGTTTCTGATCAATATAAAGCTCTTAACTCATTGTGAGAAGTCCCCATTGATTCCAGTGAGTATTCCTGAAGAGCAGGTAGGCTGGATGAAAGCCTTCATAAGCTGTCTTGTGCATTTAACTGCTAATGTTAATGGTCTACTTGCATAAGCCACATGATGTCCAAGAAGGAAACTCACAGGAGTTTGCAGATCCATTTCTATAAGTGGGAGGTGCTCCAAAACTGGAAATCCCTGACCACAGAAGTTGAATTATCTTCTAAGAATTTCCTCTCATGTGAACAGTTGAAGGTGACATCTGAATGGCCTCAGATTAAGGATGGGGACATCATTAAGACCATTTCCAAAATGAATGGCCATAACTAGTCAAGCTGGCAGAGCTTTGTGCACCAAATACATGCATGACAAGGAGAAATTCAGAAGGAAAATCTCTACCCTTCCTTGCTGAGGAAGAGTTGGATCTGTTGAACACCTATCTATTATTGTTGTTGTTGTTGTTGCTGCTGCTGCTGCTGCTGCTGCTGTTGTTGTTATTATTATTATTATTATTATTATTATTATACTTAATTAATTAATTAATTAATAATTAAACTTCTATACTGCCCAAACTTTCGTCTCTGGGCGGTTAACATAAAAACAACTAAAACACATATAAAAGTTAAAACAATATCATGCAGTTGTTAAGCATGGGAGTCTATTGGGTGGCCGGGAGGTGGGGAAGGCCACTTTGGTGCTGCTTGTGTCTTTAAGCTTCCAGAGAAGATGTGTCTTTGAGCTTCCAGAGAAGATGGTTGCTGTTGGAAACAGAGGAGGAGTGGACTAAATGGAACTTTTCTAATCCAGCAGAGTTAGGACTATAATGGGAAAAGGAAGACACATTACCATGGGCTGTATTTCTTATGATGGGAGAAGTGTGAATCTGTTCCATGGAGATGGCCCTGCAAAAAAGATGCAGGGTGAATTAGTACAATCTTGCTTGAAACAGCTGCAAAAAACGGGGTGGGTGGGTAAAGCTCTTACATCCATGGAAATCAGTTGTCCTACTGATGTTTCCAGGAGACAATTAACAGTGTATATCCATGTCAGAAACCAGCCTGACTGTCACTGCAGATCCAGATGTGATTGCAGCTGTTCCATCCCCACCATATTTTGCTGTCATCCTGTTTATTACATGACAGCAACCATCAGCAGATTATGATCACATATTGCTTTTGTGGACTGCAGGATAGATGTTGACAGATGGACTCTGGAGGAAGAATACGAGGGATCTGGTTTGCCAGCTTGTGAACCTAGATGAATTAGCTTCACCCTCCTATGTCAGAAATCTTATTGCCTTACTAGAAGTGTTATTAGCAGTCTCATTTTCATTCAGTTTCACTGGCAAATCACAAAACCAGGGAACAGTCCTAATCTATAGAATGCTCAGCAGAACATCATTATAACGAACCCTTTCATGGCGACATCACAGACTGTCTCTTGTCACTTAGATTACTGTTACTTCCTTCCTACTTAATTTCCTTAGATAACTGTTTTTCTAGGCTGAATTTCCTTCTTATCTGCTTTCTATACACAGAGCAGGGCAAAGGCCAGGTTCCAGGGGGCCCTTGGCAAACTGCTCTTCATGACTCCCCTCCTATTTGTGGGGGTGAGTGGGTGGGAGCTTGAAAGAGTCACTCCACCACCGCCAAAACATGAATGCAGTGGTGATCTCAGAGATCAGCATCCCTTCTCAATGGGGCAGATCCTCTGAGATCCACCCTTATTTTACTGATTCCCCCCTGGCAACCTAATAACTCATTTCCTTAATCCTTCAGACATTTACATGGGTAGTTGCTCCTCAAGCCTCCCCTCTGTCTGCACCCCGGCCCTTCAGAGGACCTTTGGCTCTGAGTAGATGTACAACAATGCCTGACACTAGCCTCTGGCACCAATGATGGCTGGTGAGGGTGCTGCTGGGGGCAGCAGTGGGAGGCACCTGAAAGCTTTTCTCTGTAGCACTGCACCACCCAACACATGCTGTGGCGGAGGATCAACTCCACCACTCAGCTGGCAGAGGCCATTTACATGGCCAGCAAATGACCTCCATGCATGTGTAGAGACCAGCAGAGTGGTGGGGCTGATCCTCCATTGTAGCAGGTGCTGGGTGGTATGCCGCTGATGAGAAGAGCTTTCAGGTGTGGTGGTCCAGGAGGTAAGCACCTACTAATTTACACTTAAAGATGTTGCCCACCCCCCACCCCTGTGACATCTGCACCATCCTCCACTGCCTGGCACCATCCCAGAATCAAGCAAACCTTTTGTGAAAACTTGCTCCACACAGACATTCCCTTCAGCATTTTTAGGTAAGGGGAAAGTCATATACACTCCACATGACAGACTCAATGTCTCACATAATAATACCTTCACCAAGCTACAATTTTCATGGTTGATTGTGAGAAGCCATAACAGTTAAACTGGTATAAACTCAACATGAATTTGTCATTCAGTGCATACAAGTGCACGGCAAGTTTTCGTTCCTATTTTTGAGGGCTTTTAGACTTTTTGTGATCCCACTCAGCAGCACTTTGTGAGATAGAGGTGCTGGAGATTATTAGTGTCTGCCGTGGAGTAGGGATGTGCATGAACTGGGGATGCCATTCAGTGGTCACCCCCCCCCCCCATTTCATGTGGTGGTCAGTAACAACATGATAACCACGTAAATGGCATCTGCGCATGTGTGGAGGCCATGTGCATGCCAGCACCGTGCATAGCTTATTGGGGGGAGTGTAGTCTCAGCAGGAAGCTTCATGGGGTGGCGGAGAGGAGGTAAGGACCTGCTGAACTCTTTTTTAAAGGTCCCGCTCACTGCTCCCCCCCCCCTCATGGCACCAAACTGGTTCGGCTCTTGCCTAAACCAGTTCAGTGCTGAACCTGTGCATGAATCTAGGTTCATGTACATCCCTACTGTAGAGAACCAGTGGATGGGAAAGGGGACCCAGCACCCTTAACGTTGGGTGTTTCGAGGCATGGGAGCTATTTACTTAGCATTGTGTAGGTACATGGCTGCCAAGTGGTTAGCAGCAACCAGCACAGATCACTAACATCACGTGACCTGTGCTGAGGACTGCTAGCCACTGCTTCAAATGAGGAATTGTTCCATCTGAGAAAGCACTTGCCATTTAAAAATAACAATGGCATGACTGAGTAAAAATGTAACCATTTTAAGTTCCATGAGTCTCAAGAGGAAAGGTAAGAATGGACTTAAAGCTCTCCCATAGCAACGAATGGAATGTGCCGCCTCAGTCAGTGTATAAAACTATAAAAACATAAAACCATTATTAAAACATTTAAAACAAAATTTAAAACCCCGGAAAACCAGGCCAAACCTTTACAGTTTAAAAACAGTTTAGAAACCCTAGAAGGCCAGGCCAAACAGATAGGTCTTAAGGGTTCTCCTGGAGGCCAACAATGCATTCAGACTACGGATTTCAGTTTAACAAATAATTTGGGTTCCAATATTAGAGACAAAACAGATGAGCAGAACCTCACATGATAATCTGTTGCTGTGTTGTACCTTTTCAAGTTGCATGTGAGAGGAGACCATCTCTCTCTCTATAATTCTCTAAGGTGTACCCATGGCTATTCCCATGCGTGGCAGCTCTCACAAGAGTTCGCAAGCAGAAGCACCATGGTGATTGGGCAGTGGGGATTCCATATGCAGATAGGGAAGAAGAGCCTGTGATGGTTAAGGTCAGTTGGAATGCAACTGTTACTGGTCGGAAGATGTTCTTCATTGTAGAGGAGAGGAATATATATATATATGAAAGTGGGCAAGGGTCTGTGAAAAGAGGGGTCGTGAAGGAGGAAAAAGTCCCTTCAGGAGAAGCCGTTGTGTGAATTAGATGAGGAAACAAGATGAACAAGATCTGTTAACTCAGGGAGGGAGGGAGAAAGAAAGAGAGAGAGAAAGAAAGTTAAAAGAAGGGAGGAGAAGAAAAACAGAGGGGAAGAGCAAGTGGAGGAGAGAGAAAGAGAGAAAAAGAAGGGAGGAGAGAGAGAAAGAAAGAAAGAAAGAAAGAAAGGAAGGAAGGAAGGAAGGAAGGGTGAGGACGGGCCTGGGTCTTTCAGTGGTCTGAGGGGAATGAGTGACCATGGCAGTTGCAGCAGCGAGGAAGGGCCTGTTCAACCACTGCTGCTGCTGCTCCTGTGGAGAGGAGCAGGAGTGGGGCTTGTGTGAGGGTGGGGAGGTCTCTGGGATAGGGGGCTGCAGCTTGGCCAATAGGTGCCAGCAATGCTGCAGCTGCAACCAAGAGGGGTGAGGGGAATGGAGTAAAGGGATGGAGGAGTGACCAAGAGGGGTGAGGGGGATGGAAGCAACCAGATGGAGGAGGAGGAGCAGGAGTGTGGCTCAGGTGAGGATGGAGAGATCTGAGATGAGGGGGGCTGTGGCGGGGTGAGGGGAGCAATCAAATACTAGTGTGCAGATGCTCTGCACGGGTTAAGCTAGTTGAACAATAAATGGTTCTGTGTTCTCTACACATAAACTGTGCTTTACAAACACAAAACTAGCATGCCAGGCAGGAGATTCTTGGCTAGCTTTCCCCCTGACCTACTGAGTTTGAATGTGCAAGAAGCATTGTATATGAAGTAGCCTTCAAACATTTGACCTCCCCCACACCTCAGTCTGAATAGTACAGCCTAGGAACAGACAGGTCATGGATTCTATTAAGAAGACTTGTTCACTTCTAGGCTGCATTCTTGTGTGTGTTTTATTTGGGAGTCAGAACTCAATGAGTCTTTCTTTTGAATAAATCTGCAAGGGATTGGGCTGCATTCTTCCTCAGCTGTGGCCTATGTGCATCAGCTGATATTTTAAGACTTCAGAGAAATAAGATATATATATTTTAAAAAACCTAGTATAAACCTACTAAAACATTCACTCCTTCTTACTGCCTAATGCATTTATTCATGGCCTATATATATTCTCCATTATATCCTACCCCTTCTTCATGTCTTCACTTTTAATAATATTGCGTATATGAAAATTGCTGGATAAATTATTCAATTTTCTCTATAATCTAGTATATCAGCAGTAAAACTGCTAACCTACCTCTGTAAATACATTGACAATAATTAAGGTCTGTCTCTTGTTAGCTTTCCCTCCTTCCCTTTCTATTCTTCCAACAGTCCTAAGGCAAACTATTTACTCTTCATGAGACTGGCAACAAAGAATAATATTTGGTTTCTGTTTACGGCATAATGAAGGCAATCTGTTTAGGAGATGCACGTATGTTGTTACTTTCCATTTCCCAAGAAATTTCATTAGTGTTAAGTATAGAATTAAACAGGGGTAGTTAAGTCATTCTTAATCACAAGTCCACAAAGCCTAATCGCCATAATAGCTATGCAGAATGCTGATGTTCAAAATAACAATCTGCTGAGAAGTTCTCCTGCTTGTAAAGCTGTGACTAAGCACCCATTGTGGATGGTTTTGCATTTTGCTGGCATATTTTGGAGAGATTATGTACTTCTTAGCCCAAGTGCAAAGATGATTATGTAGAGCAAGAAGTGAGGATCGGAGGAAATCTCATGTGGAAGAACAAGACGTGGAACCTCTTGAGAGAATTCCTTCCACAATCTGAAAGCTCAACTTAACAAGGTTTTTGTCACCAGGTGAGTTATCTTTGTTTCTAAATTTGGAACATAGACTGCCTTAGATTCCAATAAGGGTTGTGTGTTATTGGAACAACGCTTGGAGTTTATTTGAAATAAGTTACTCCTATTGGCCTGTATGGGTATTAGATGAGAAAAAAATGAAATATATCTTGATGTATCATAATCAGTTCCATGAGTGGAAAGCTGTCCCAATTGCCAAGATCTGTGTAAAGTGGATTGATTTTGAAGATTATCATTAAATGGTATTGTTGGGATCTTCCTATGTCTTTAGTCCTATTCAGACATTATGTACGTGTATTCTGATGTCCATACACATGTACATATTTCTGTGTGAATGACTGTACATGTGTTCATTTTAAAAGTAAAGCTGGATACAGGTTCCTCAAATGCATGGTACAGGTAGGAAGTGCACAGCAGTATGTATTTTCAACATGTGTGACTAATTGTACATGTGTGCAGATCTCTATATGTGTACACTGTGCACATATTATAGATGTTTTGACCATAACATGTGAATAATGTTTGGGAGAATCAGCTGGTTAGTCAGTAGTTGAAGTTGGTTCTCAGTAAGACAGTGCCAACAGGCTGGGGCTCAGGCCATGACTTTGATAGCTGATGGAGAATCCTTACTCAGAGTATTGCTCATTTTAGGCTGTGGATTGGTGGTTTACAGAACTGAAAGCACAGTGTAAAATAATAATAAGGTGGCTTTGGAACAAGTCAAGACTTGATATATAATGTATATTATGTGCTACATTTCTATCTTCCTCTCTAAGAAGCTCAGGGGTTGTGCAAGGTTCTTTTCTTCTTCGCAACTTTAGTTAATGGTACTGCTGGGGAATTGGAAAACACCCCTGACTACTTTTGGGGCTTGTGTGGGGAACTAGCAAGCGTGGATGGAGACACTCCCCTCAGAATAAATTGTGCAAAGCTTTGGCCTTGGAAAGAACAAACAGAAAGTGTGTAGTTCAAAAATAGAACCAGGTTCATTTTAGAGTTTAGGGGTACAGGAAATGAAATGTGATTAATAGGCAATCCAATACTTAACTAGCAAAACTACCAAGACTAACAGATCAGTAGGACTGTTACGATTCACAAAGAGGCAATTCGGCTTGAGATTTGAATTAAGTGCACTTAAAGCTGACTAGAGAAATGGTCTTGGAGAACAGCTTTGGATTTTGGAGGGAGCACAAGAGAGAAAAGAGGGGAGTAAGAGGTTTTGGAGCAGAGATTAGTGATACTTAGGTGGGGTGTGTGGATCCTTGTAGCTCAGCCGATGTCGGCTCTCTCCCCTCCAGGACAGGCAGGAACATAAAAATGGGGACCCAAGCACCAAACGAGGATCTGGGAGCCAGGCAAAATCCAAAGGGGGTCTGATTTTGGGAGACCAGTATCTCGCAGCCAAGGGTGGTGCACAAATTGGGTTTGGAGGAAAGGGCCAATCCGAAGACAGGGAGTGGAATGGGAGCAAGAGTCTGGGCACGGCAAGATGGAGTGGCCAATGTCCAAACGTCCAAACACACAACAGGTGAATCTGAGGAAGAGACACACTGTTCGATTGTGTCTTGACTAGAAATAGACAGCATCTTGCCCTGAGGTGGCATGCTGACAGCACCTTTCTGTTGACAAAGGTGACAAGAGGGATGGACAAAGGGGCTCATCCTTGTCCTTGTTCAACTTAGCGGGGTGTGCTCTTTCAACACAATAGGTGAATGGGGTTGAGAACCCAGAGTGGGGCAAAATGAAATGGGCACACCAGAGCCTATCTCTTGTTTTCACAAGATAGGAGTGTCTAGGAATCTTGCTTGCTTTGTTTCCCATGACCAGAGCCAGCCATTAGCACTTTTGCTAGAGAAGGAGATGAGCTTCTTTGCCTCTTATCTATCCCCTCCTGCAAGGGTGATAGGATTGAACTGATCTGATGTGCCAACATAGGGGGAGAGCATTTGGCTAGTTCTGTAGAAGAATAGTGCTTGATTAACTTGTGCCAACTCTGGCTTCCCCACCTGAAAGGCAATCAGGGACATGAGCACAGGGATAGTGTTTCTGTGGTCTTGGGTTAACTTGGACCTAGAGCCACTTTTTGCCAGGCTATGTGCCAGATGATATTGTTGGAGATGAACTTCCAGTGCATCGACCTTTTGCACCAACTGTCCTAATGACCACTAGGGGCATTGGGAGTAGAGACAGTGAGTCAGGGTCTCCCTATCTGTCCCTGCTCTATGACCCCTGAACTGACTCTGCAGCACTTCCTATACTGAGTCACAATCCTTCCTTTCCTCCTAGAGAGCAGATGGAAACATCTCTCTCTCTCCTTACCTATCCACTATGTAGTCCTTTAGATTAGAGATAGGTCTTTCCTATCTAAGTGTATTTAACCAATAAATATTTAGTGTTTAGTCATACAAGGCTCTCCATGTGTTTTCTCTAAACAGCTGCAATATCCAAACCATCCTCTGCTACCTACTCTGTAACTGGAGTGTGTGCTCATTCCTTAGTGCTCTGCTGTTTTACCTATTGTGGGTAAAAATCAACAACCTCTAACAGATATATCCCATCAGTTAGCTCATGCGAACCAAATGTTGAGCCCACGACCCCATAAGTTCTGAAAGGCAAAAATGGAAACTACAGGCCTGTAGCGCCAAAACAAGTATAGGTTCACTCCTGGGAGCCCCCAAACAAGCTATCTCAGTAACACTTGTAAAAGTCCTATTGCTTAGTGGTTCACATACTGTGCAAGGCAATGTGGGTGACTGGAGTACCACCCCTGCCGCTGCATCCATGTAACCACTGCCAATGGTGTTGTACAACAGCACTATTCCACTTTGGGGTAAAGTTGCAGAAATGCAGTTGCATAACACGATGCCCACGGGAAATAATGGGTGTTGTGCAACTGCATTGGCACAATATTTTCCTTGGAGGGCTTGATCAAGCTATAGTATGCTGGTTAACAGCTGACTATGGTGATTTTTTTCTTAGAGATGGGCGATTCGAGTGATTCAATCTAGAACCAAATTGCTCCTAAAATGAAGGGCCTGGTTCGGGGTTAAATCGAATAACCCCCAATTCAATAGGAATCGATTCAAGTTATTTGAGTTGTGGGTGCCATTTTATCTCTGTGTTTTTCTCTTGCATTGTTTTTCTGGCACTGGCTTCCGATTGGCTTGAGATTTTCTTGCTTCTTGGTTGGCTTGTTGTGATCCAAATCAAGTGTGTTGGCATGGGCAACTGTGCCCCCATTGGCTGGGCAGGGGGAGGGACCAGGGAGTGGGGAGACCAAAGGAGGGATTTTCAAAATGTATTTAAGGGGCTACTTGGAGGCAGAGAGGCACTGAGCAATTTGTGCCCCAGAGGAAAAGGATCAGAGAGAGACTGCAGCAGAACTGAGAGGAGAGCAAAGACTGGTGGTGGCAGCCTGGGCCTGCCTGCCTGACTGGCCAAGTGCGTGGAGCGGGAGACAGAGAGTGCCTGCGGGGCTTATCTGACACTATTTTTTTATTTGGGATTTAAAAAATCCTTTTGATTTGCTGTGCTGCCAACAACTGCTTTTATTTTCTTCTTTTTAAACAGCAGGCCCAGTGGCTTAAACTAGGTGCTGCTTGGAATTTATTTTCTTCTGTAGTCCCCCTACCCAATTGCTTTTAGCCAGCCCCCTTTAATAACTGGGGTACTGTGATATTTTTTCTTTTCTTTTCTTTTTTTAATTGTTCCAGCAGTCCCTGGCCAGGCTTTAACTGTGTGCTGCTTGGGATTTTATTTTATTTGGATTTCTTCTTATTCATGTTTGTAGACAGCCCCCAGTGGCTTCAATAACTGGGCTGCTGTGCTGATTCCCCCCTATTTTTCTAAATGTACCAGCAGCTCCCAGTGGCTTTAACTGGGTTGTGCTTGGAATTTTATTGTGCTCTCCCCCTCCCACAATTGCTTGTAGCCAGCCCCCAGTGGCTGAATAGCTGGGGTGCTGTGTTTATTTATTGTTTTTATTTTGCAGCCCTGCCACCTTTGCTGCTGCTGTCTGTGTGCTGCCTTGTGGATTAGTTTTTGTAGGTTGGTGTGTGGTGCCCAGCCTTCCAGGCTCCCCCTGTTTCCCCTTTTTCCTGGTTTTTGTTTGTTTGTTTTGATTGTTTGGGTGGGGGGGTGCCCACCTGCTGGCACCCACTTCCCCTCCCCCCAGATGTTGAGTCCCGGTGTCTGCTCGGCCCAGAGTAATGTTGAATCCTGGTGTCTACTCCAAGAGCAACACCTGGCATACTCCAGCTGAAGAGGACAGAACATAAGCCCTCAGGTGAAAACACTGGAAGGTGAGAGCCTGCCCACCCCCCTGCATCTTGGTCAGGTTATTAGAGTTCTTGAAATATTTATCTGTTTATTCAACATATTTTTATACTGCCCCAAACCTACGTCTCTGGGTGGTTTACAACAAAATAAAAACAGAAAAAGTAAAACATTAGTTAAAACAAAAACAAAAAATTTAAAACATTACAACAATTTAAAAATTTTAAAATAATATTTGAAAACAGCATTAAAACAATATTAATTAAAAGCCTGGGTAAACAGATGCGTCTTTAAAGACTTTTAAAAAGCTGTCAGAGATGAGGAGGCTCTTATTTCACTAGAGGGCTCATTCCAAAGCCTTGAGGCAGCAGTGGAGAAGGCCTGTCCCTGAGTAGCCACCAGATGAGCCAGTGGCAACTGCAGATGGACCTCTCCTGATGATTTCAATGGACAGTGAGGTTCATGAAGAAGAAGTTCTCTTAAATACCCAGAGCTCAAGATGTTTAGGGCCTTATAGGTCATAACCAACACCTTGTATTTTGCCCGGAAACATATCGGCAGCCAGTGTAGCTCCTTCAATACGGGAGTAATATGGTCTCTCCGAGATGACCCAGAGACAAACCTGGCTGCCGCATTCTGGACCAACTATAGTTTCCGGACTACACACAAGGGCAGACCCACTTAGAGCGCATTGCAGTAATCCAGTCTGGAGGTTACCAGCAGATGTACCACTGTTTTGTGGCCGATCATCTCAAGAAACAACTGCAGCTGGCATGTCGGCCAAAGCTGATCTGGCCACTAGCCACTGCCTCAACCTGGGACACCAGGGAGAGGCTTGGATCCAGAAGCATCCCTAGATTGCCAACCTGTTCGTTCTGGAGAAGTGTGACCCCATTCAGAACAGGCAGATCAAAACTGTCTCTCGAGTTTTGACCCCGCACAATGAGTACCTCCACCTTATCAGGATTCAGTCTCAGTTTGTTATCCCCCATCCAACCTATCACCACCTCCATGCAGGCATTTAGAAACAGATTTGAGTGTCTTCAGCATACTGATAGCACTCTGCACGAAATCTCCTGATGATCTCTCCCAGAGATTTCATGTAGATGTTGGAGACAAATAGGGCCTAGAAAGGGGATTAGGTGGGTAGTGACAGGAGTGTAGGACAGGAGACTTGGGTTTGGGTTAGTGAGGCTACAGTAATCCCCTGCCCTTTGCCTTTCCTTCCCTTAGACTAACTTGCCCCATTGTTGCTCGGTTCCTTTTTTTAAAAGCCCCACTTATGTCCTGCAGTGAATACAGACAGCATAGACTCCTGCTAACTTGGCAAAGAGGCACCTTTTAACATGGTGATTCTCTTTTATTTAGTAGGGGGAAAGTAATTGGCCCTATCCACCCCTAGCACAGTATCTCCAGTAACTGTTGCTGGTGTCTTAATTATGTTTCTTTCTAGATTGTGAGCCCTTTGGGGACAGGGTTCCATCTTATTTGTTTGTTATTTCTCTGTGTAAACTGCCCTGAGTCATTTTTGGAAGGCTGGTATAGAAATCAAATAAATAAATAAATAAATAATAGTGTGGGTCACCATGGCAGAGCTCAAAGTGGTCCCATACCATGCTGCTCTTTGTCCAGGACGGTTTTGGTGTGGTGGACTGTTTTGGTGTGGTGGTATTGAGACTGCTGGTTCATTCTGGGGGCCACCCCCCCCCATCTGGGCTGAGAAGGTCCAGGAACAACTGGAATGACCTGCCTGCTCCTCTTTAATCTCGGGATGGGGGTGGGTCACACTTACAATGGGGATTGGGGAGGATGAAGGTAAGGACCCTACGCATCTTGGGACAATGGAGATGCTGCAGCACCCACGATGGCATCACCTGGGGGTCCATGCTCCTGCTGGCAGCAATAGGCTTTGTGTGTCCTTGGTTGGTGGCAAGGCACCTCCTTCTGCTCCCAAGCAGAGGAAGTTGCCTGTGCAGTGAGTGAAGTCAGTAGGCAAGCAGTCTGGTCACTCAGAGCCTCATCTCATCACCCAGGTCATTGGAGAGATGATCACTTTGGACTATCAGCCATTCCAGATGGTGGAGAACACTGGCTTCTGCCTGCTGCTCCAACTGCTTGCCCCTGACAACAACATCTGCTCATACACCACCTTTAGCAAGCACATGGTGCCCTCCCTGTACTGGTCATGCAGGGAGGCCACGCAGAGGCGGTTGTGTGCAGCAGTGCCTGACACCCGCATGCACTTCACTGTGGATTTGGGGATCAGTCCCAGTGGGAAGCACACTGCTTTGTTCTTGGGCTGCAGCCAAGTGAGACATACCTGCTGCAGACACTGGGTGCCATCCTCCTGTTGCCATGGATGCCACTGTGGAGAGGTGCCACAAGATATCAGCTTTTTTCTACTAGATCAAAAATGATAGGTGGATGCTCAAAGAGAGGCAGCTTGTATTCCACCCACCTGAACACATGTTTCTTCAGGATGTTCTGACCTGGAGGAACTCCACCTTTCTCTAGCTCCAGCACCTGCAGGAGCAAGAGGAGGCCATCCACGTTCCAGTAAGGAGACGTAGCTTGGTAATGTGCGACCTCTCCAACCAAGACTGGGCGCTCCTTTCTGAAGTTGTCTTGGCACTCGAGCCATTCTTCATTGCCACAAACAACTCATGTGCAATGCTGAGCCAGGTTTTCCCCACTGCTCTTCTCCTCTAGAGGATGATGGGTGAGCCCCAAACCATGCTGACCACTGAGGAATCAATCGCCTTGGCAGGTTGGCTGAGGACTGGAGTGGTGGCTTGGCTTCACACACCTTTGGGTGTATCAGCAGAGCATGTTTTGTCCTGCCTATGTAGCCCAAGGATGAAGGGCAAAGCGGTAACCCCTGACCAGCTGCACAGGTGGAGGGACCTACTGGCTGAAGAGGTTAGGCAAGCAGAGGAGAGAAGGCTGGGGCACAACCAGGAGGAGGGTGCCGGAGCACCTACTGCTAGTGCACAGTCCACCCCTAGCAGCACTATCACTGCCACTTCCCGGTCCAACAGCATGGTGTCCCTGCACCAGTCCAGCACCAATCTGAGGCTGTGGTGTTATCGAGACACAGGTAGGCAGGCAGGCAGGGATATATGTTTCTGCTGGAGAAGAAGAGAAGAACATTATTCTCATGGTAAGAGTCTAGAAGCCTTTTTTTCCTTGTCGAACCATTGGTCCATCAGGCCATAACTGCTGCTCTGTCCTCCTGTCTCTCTGTGGCAGGGAAGATGGAAGGAAGGTTTGATTTTGTGGTTTTCTTTTCTCACCATTGAGTAACTAAGTACAATATGCTTGATTTGCTATTGCTTGCTGCTAACTATCTGGTTTTGCTGGATCTCAGATTGACAGAGGCAGAACTTGGGTACCTGCCTACCTCCCATGATTTATGGTTTGGTCTGTTTGTGAGATGGTGTCGTGGTGAAAAATGGACAGTGGCAGTTCTCTCTGTGTGTAATATTTCTTGGTGATTGATATGATGAGCTCCATGTCTGGCCTTGAGACTAAGTTGTGCTTCACTCACTGCTCTGTTCTGTTCTTCAATCACCATTCTGCATTGCAAGCTGTACTCAGTCAAAATGTAGCTGAATATATTGTTCTAGTTGAGCTTATGGCCTGCTGGCTTCTAAGGGTACTGCTGTGGCAGCTGTTGCAATGCTGAAGTAAGGAATCATAATTGTGTGTGAGAGTGAAACTTGTGCCAATGATGTTACCACAGTGCAGACACTGTGCCTCGCAGTGGATTCTGGGTCTGTGATTTTTGTGTGTGGCCATTTTTGGACTATGAAGTCAGCAAAATTGGTGTTCTGTGTTGGGGACTGTTCTGCAGTGTTTTTCAAGGCAGGGTTGCCAACTTTGTGCACTCTGCCTGTTTTGGCCATAGGAAACAATGGGGAATTCAAATCACCCCATTGTTCCCCATGGGTAGGTCCTAGGGACAGCAAAGTGGGTTGGGTGGTATGGCATGATGGGCGTTACATACTACCCAATCCACAAAAGGAATGGGCAAGTGTATGATTTTTAGAATTTTTTTTAAACTCCCCCCCAAAAGAACCCATAAGATCCTATTTTGGGGAAAAGGTTTTTGGGGAAAGGTTAATTTCTTTTTAAAAAAACCATCCACTTGCCCCTTTGTCTGTGTGTGTGTTTGGTGGTAGATAGCACCCATCATGCTATCCATAGATACCACCCATCTCACTTTGGTGGTCCCTAGGACCTACTCATGGGGAACAATGGGGTGATTCGAGTTCCCCATCATTCCCCATGGTTGAATCACTCTCCTTTTTTTTTTTGAACTGATTCAGTGGCTGGCCATTTCAAAAAATTGATTCAAGTATTTGTGGTTTGATTCAAGCTTGAATCAAATTGCAGAAACCAATTTGTGCACATCTCTACTATTTCTCCTATACTGCTACTACTACTACTTCTAGGAATGTTTATATACTGCTTTTCAATCAAAGTTCTCAAAGTGGTTTAAAGAGATGCAAGTTTTGGGCAGTATAGAAATATGTTAAATGAACAAACAAACAAGAACAATAAATAAATCAGATTTATTTGGGGAGCCCTGTCCCCAAAAGGTTTAAACTGGGAAGAGTTATATTCAACCACATGGAGGAGGGGAGGAGGAAAGGGGTGAGGGAAAGAAGGAACACTCAAGCTCATCGCTCATTCCTGGAAGATCATGAATGTGATGTGTGAGTGCTTCTTATTTCCCTCAGTGGCTGCTGCACTTCTTCCCAAGTGTTTCTAAGAGCTGGTTGCTACGTTACCTCAGAGGTGCGATGGCCACCGAATTATCATTTCTTCCTGCACTGTTCTGGTAATGTAAGAGCTCTTAGGTCATGTGAGAGGAACTGACGATGAAGTTGCCTCCTAGGACTGTATCAATCTTCCTGGGAGCTGGGGCAATGCTGGCATGGGAAGTATCTGTATCATAGTCCCTCCCATGTGACCTTAGAGTTCTCGCATTACTGGAGCAGCATGGGAAAGAGCCACGTAATGCTGCAGAGCCTGACTTGCTGCTCAAATAATGTAAGAATAGGCCCATAGTAGCTTTATTTTGCAATATTCCTACATGCAGAAGCTGGTGATGTGATTATAAACAAGGCTTCACTGGCATACTGTGTTTACAGTAATATTATCTGTCTATCTGTCTAACAGAGTTTTAGTAGGAAGAGTAAAGGCTAGGATACCATGACAATTCCAGAAGTAATGGGAACCCAATGCAAAATCCCCTAGTTATTATATAAAAGGTTTTTTTTTCTGATTTATGAATGATAAACTGCCAAGAAACATAAAGACCATGGTAAACATCGTGCCCATATTTTACGCTAATGAAAATGGAACCAATCACAAGCATTGTTGGTTTGGGTACTCTGCAATATTAAAACATTTGGAATGGATTTCATCTATGAAAAGTTTCTATTCCTATTGAGCTTTGCACAAATTAAAAGTAGAGTGGATTGTTTCCATTCATTACCAAACAATGCTTGATGGCTTTTGGTGGCTAATGCACAAGCCAATCTCCTGCATGTCCAGTCAATTGTTTCACCCCTTTCCTAGGGATTCTTTGTCATTTCAGAATGCCCACATGGAGCACGATGAAGCAGTTTAAATTATTGGGTTGTGTGTGTTTTTTTTTAAAAAGGCCAAATGGAATGCCGAGAGTAGGTTTGATCTAACTCAACCTTTTCAAATTACTACACTAATTTTCGACATATGAATTTAACTGTGTGTTTGCCCCTCTATAAACAGGACGAATAAACACTATATCATTTTTACACTTGAACTGTATTATGACTTTAATGCAGGCTTAGGTGAGATGAGGTCAGAGGATACAATTAAATGGATCTGGTACCATCTGGATATTAGGGTCTCTTTAACCATGCTTGGGTGATTTATCCATCAGCAACTCATGTACTGCTCCATAAAAATTGATATCTGTTTTTTTTAAGGTATTAAAATACAGTGTACTTTTAAAATTAAAGGCTAAAATATTGCACGGTTGCCAGCAGGTAGTTTATTCCTTATTTAGTGAAACAGAAATTCCTTATACACTACTACAGCTAAAGTACTACAACTGAGTAAATAGAGGATATTTAAGCTAATGGTATCATTATATATCTATATCTATATAATATATAGATATGCACACACATAACACAAACCTTTGAAAGAAAGGCCTCTTGCATGCACACGCATGCACACACACACAAATCTAAATCATGTTAAAATCTATGTGCGAAAATTGTTTAATGTGATTACTGTTAGCCCTGTTAAAGGGCTATATATCTGTTATACCTTCTGGCACAATTAGATTCCTCTGTGCAGAGTAAGAAATGCCACACAAGCCCATTTAATAAAAAGAACACAAAGCTATGAGGGTACCACTTTTTTTATTTTATTACAACTTTGCTACTAATAGTGTATGGCATTATCCTGAATATATTGTGTAATCAAACTAAATTGATGCAGACTCAAATATTTCAACTGTCACTGGTAAAGGCAAATAAATAGGAGGAAAAGAAATCTGGGCAAAAAATGTAATCATTCATCAATATGCCTGCCAACACGCATTCCCCCTGCAAGAAACCAACCCAAACAAAAACCAAAATGACACAACCACATTTAAAAAGTAACATTTTATTGGGCATTTCCTAAAAAAGAAATAAAAATACCCAACAAAAAGTCAACAATACTTCTGGACAGTAATTTATATAGTTTAGTAATTTGGCTGTCAATAGGATACAAATAGCACTAATATATTACTATAATGCTTCATTTTCATTAAGACATCTGCCAAGTTCTCAAAACCCTTTTCCCATTTGGGACTTGACTTATAATTGCATAATCCCTTGGGGGAATGTCAATATTATTTTAATCAATTTTAACCACAATACACTATGGATGATTACATTGCAATGTCATTTCCAAAGTTACCTCCTCCTATTAGTCATTTGCAAAGGGAGAGAATACTACAAATGTTGGTAAAGCATGTTTCAGAAAAGAAACCAACTACAGCCAGTTAAGAATGGGCATCTGTTTCATTCAGAACTGTCATGGGCAAATATAGATATATTGCATATTCACTTTCCTATCAACAGACAAAAGAATAATCATCTCAATTGCTGATTTATTTTTTTAAAATCAATTATTCTTGTTCTACACTTTTGGACTACTTACCTTTACTCAGTAATTCAACAGGCCAATCCAACATTCTTGTACATAAACACAAACACATACACAACTGTCCAGTCCCAGATGTTGGCTTAGGGTTGATTCACATAGTTCTGTTAGGATGGTGAGATGTAAATTGTTGGATGCATGGCTGAATCTGCAGTAAAGTGCTATCTGATTAATCCACCATTCAATTGGCTACCATGTTTTTCACCAGTGTGGTCCCAATTTGGATTAGCCCCCATTGTGTCTGCTCTTTCCCCTGGGAAGAAAGCTCCCATTTGCAATAATGAGTGCCTTTGGCCAATTACAGCCAAAGGGATAGTGACTGATCAGGATCAGGAATGCAGCAATGGCAAACCGTTAAAGACCTCTCCTTCCCTCTTCCCTCTAAGGCATGCACATGTGCATGCGCTCACAAGTTTTTGGATGTCTGCTCAGTTCATTTTTGGATGTCTGCTCAGGTTGAATCAGGAAGGCCCCATTCTGAATGCACGTGGGCATACACTGCCTTGATATTGCCGCCCAAAACAAAATTCATTCTGCACAGAGACGAAAAAATTAGAGGGATCACTGCTCTCCTTCCCCTCTCTTGTCCAGATCCAAGCCTAGCATGGCTGCTATTTTCATTACAACAAACAAACAAACAAACAAACATGCATGCAGGTCCCAAATACTGTATTTACCTGAATCTAAGACTAGGTTCCCCCCTGCCCCAAGTTTTTTAATTTTAGAAATCAGGTCTTCTTACATTCCTGTTCCTTTAGAGTAAATGCAGGTAACCTGTATTTAACCTCTACTTTTTAAGGGGATTATCTTAAATTCAGAGTCAAGGGTAAATATGGCATGCAATCAGTGTATCGCCTATTTTGGTCCTTCTTCCAGTTTGTAACAATGTTTTAACTGCACATGTTTAGGAAATTACCAGATTTGTTCAATCTCTCCTTTTCATTAAACAAGTGGTATTCTGAGAAGTGGTTTTGGGGTCTGTTTTAAAGCTGTCAATGGTGACAAGATTGTTTGCAGCCCCTGGTCTAAAAGCACATAGGAATAATCTCCTGACTACTGTTGCAGGTGTTACTCATGTTACGAACTGATTTGGAACTTGGTGATATAAATAACAAGATATAATGTTATGAACGGATTTGGTACATGGTGATAGAAATACTGAGAGAAGTTCACCTGGTCCCCTAATGGTGTGAGGCCTGCCTCCAGCATGAGATTTTGGAGTATCATTGAGGACCAGCAAATCAATTATTTGATTTAATATCATATTTTTAGCACAACAGAGGTGCCAAATGGATTTTCTTCCTCAAGCATTGAAATATCTCAGACTGTCTTTGTATCTCAAAGGAACCTGTATGCATTCACCAGATCTGTCTCCTTGTTGAAGCTAAAATCTAACAAACAACAACAACAATTTATATACCACTTTTCAATGAAAGTAAACATAGAAAGAGAAATCTTGGGGATTCCTGAAACCACTCACTCCAGAGCCATAGAATTGGCTAAAGTGACTTGATTCAATAGTAAGCAATTTGAAGATTTCTGTGGAAATTTGACAATCCCACAGTTCATGGAGTAGAGACAGAGAATTGAGAGTTTGGAATTATCAAGAGAAAGCAAGGATCAGAGGGTGGGGAAATGAGTGTACATATCAAAACTTAGCAGTAAGATTTATTAATCAATGAAAAATTAGGACCAATGTTTGGTTATCCAAGGTACATATTTCCTGCACATATTTAACATAGCAGTTCTTACACAGTCCCAAACGCATTTAGACACTGACCTTGGCGATATTACAGGCATAATATTTTCACAAGGCGGATTTCTTCCTGAACGGAGTCTCCAATATATTCTGAACAAACATTCTTTCCTCACCAACAGGCATACTGTAGCTATCTTCTTTCTCCACCTGTTTTTTCTTGAATGAGCACATTTCTTGTGTATTTTAGGCCTTTCAAATGTGATGTGTTATGCACACACGATTCTGCTAAAGAAACTATAAACCATTTGTTAATTGTTGCCTGTAGGACAGGTACATTTTCTTTACAAATTGCCATGCAGAGTTATCATGGAGGTAATTTAAAGCTGCATGTCTAATATGCTCAATGTATTTGGAATTATTATATACTGTTTGTATTTTGGGGTATTCAGACCAGGCTTGATGTGAAGGCTGAAATCTTAATTCTGCCATCAATGGCAAAACCGTTTACTAGCTTAAATAAATCAGGATGGTGCTCAGGCTACTTTAAGAGAAAGTCAGCTTGGATGATGTATTCAGATGGGGATTGTAAGAACATGTGGAACTGAGCACGGGGGCATAAAGGCTGTTAATCTCTTCAGGCAGTCTGCAGCCCTGATGTGACTGATACCAATAGCCACACTTGGAGAAACTGGAGGTCATAGGAACATAGGAAGCTGCCATATACTGAGTCACACCATTGGACCATCTCACTCAGTATTGTCTACACAGTCTGCCAGCGGCTTCTCCAAGGTTGCAGGCAGGAATGTCTCTCAGACCTATCTTGGAGATGCCAGGGAGGGAA
Organism: Hemicordylus capensis; assembly: GCF_027244095.1. Taxonomy (NCBI): domain Eukaryota; kingdom Metazoa; phylum Chordata; class Lepidosauria; order Squamata; family Cordylidae; genus Hemicordylus; species Hemicordylus capensis. Next base: position 185,584,739 of record NC_069657.1, read on the forward strand.
CTTGAAACCTTCTGCTCTTCCCAGAGCGGCTCCATCCCCTCAGGGGAATATCTTACAGTGCTCACACTTCTAGTCTCCCTTTCATATGCAACCAGAGTGGACCCTGCTTAGCTAAGGGGACAAGTCATGCTTGCTACCACAAGACTTTATGGCAGCTGCAGCTCTTGCATGGCATCAACCCTTAGCACCAGCAACCCTATTGACCACTAAGGGCATTAGGGGTAGAGACAGCAAGTATGGGCAATCCCTTTCTGACCAGGCTTTCTCTAGTCTATTTCTCCTTAGTTACCGAGGTTTCATTCTCTCACCTGAGAGAGAAAGACTTCTTTCTTCTCCCTCCCCCACTTCCTGTATGTAGCCTGCAATGAGGCATGATAGGTCTTATCTATCTCCCTAATGGATTTCCCAAATCCACTTCATTTGGAACTAACTCCATGTCTCCAGACAATGTTAACTAGCTGGGCTCCCTTACCTGTGCACTTCCGCTGTAGCTGGGGCAGAGAGAGAAATCTTCCCTCCTAAGCTCTCTAACAGAATATACAGTTGTATATGTTAACAGTGGGTTGTATCCTATCTCTATCTAATACTCTTTAATGCTTTGTAATTAGAAGTTTGTCTCAGTGGGGATCCTGAAGATTGTGTGTTTGGGGGGTCGGGGGTGGAGTCAGAAAGGAAAAAGTGCAGCAAAAGGAGAAGGATGAAATGGAGATGTTTCTGAATAACCTTTTAGTTAAATCTATCTAAGATTACCTTGTGTTTGTAAGGGAAGCAGCTATAAAACACAGTGGCCGAATCTAAGTGTGAAATGCCTGTACTTTCATGCTGCACTAGTGTGCTGATACACAGTTGGGTATCATGTTGATAGGTGGAGGGACTGCAGGAAATTCAGCCCCACAGTCATAACCCAAACCTCTGTGAGGCTACCAATGATGTCTGTCTGACTGGTCATTTCCAGTCTGTGGACAGGGTTCCAGATAGGGCAAAACATATGTTGTGAACCAAGCCTGATTTGTATACTAGATAGGCTCTGGAGCTAGCATATGAAATTAGGCTTGTTTCACCAGTGTCAGAAAGTGACCAGTTCTTTATACAGTGACCATGTACAGTCTGGGCACGAAGGTAGAAAGAAGACCCCAAACACGCCCAAATAATTCAATGGGCTTTATTATAGGAAGTTGCTTATCAGGATAAAATTTAAAGAGGTCATCCAAATTAAACATGTTTCCGATTCAAGGTGTAGTGCAATGTGCCTGGCTATCACATATGTGTGCAATCAATAATTACAGCTGTCTAACAAATCCTAATACAATGTTTAGAGAGAAAGAGAGAGAGAAGAAGGAGGGGAGGGCTTAGGAAAGGGATGGCAGTGATTAGTAGTGAGGAGGGACACGGGGAGAGCAGGCGGCGCTGTGCGTTGAATAGGCATCTCACCAGGTTCACGAAGAAGACTTCAAAGGACTTGTTCGTTTCTGGGGCTTGAGAGCAATGAGGCTTCAGATGGAAAAGGCTGGTGCTGGATTTCACAGAGTCAGCCCTTGATTCTTCACCACGTGGCAAGAATCACTGAGCAGTCTCTTGTCTGCAGGTTCCAAGCCTCTGCTTAGATATGCAGTTAGACAGCAGGCACTTTGGATATGCACATGAGCAAATATTGCTTGTTAGGCAAAGACTACTGATTTGCCATGTCCAGAGACCCCTTCCTATAGTTATTCCATCATCTGATTTCCATTGAGTCTATTCAAAATATCATCATCCTTCCTGGGTCACAAAAGGTGACAATTTGCTGTTACCCTCCAGATCCTGTCTTCTAATTGTTGGTATTGGTTCAGGATATTAGGTCAGTCCAGGGTAAACAGGATCTGGGTCCCATCTCCTGTTTGGGCAGAGTATTGTCCTATTGACATTCCCAAAGCAAATCTGCATGTCTTGAGCTTGTAAATGGGCATCTTTTCTTGTCCACAAATTTTCTGGTGCCTTTCCCCGAAAAGTGTTAAAAAGGTGTTAGGAAGGAAATTCAAGGCTATAGGTGTAAGAAATTAGTTCTTTTGTGTGCATCTACCTAGGGTGGAATTCGAAAAGGCAGCAATAGGGTATAAACAATGCTTCTAATTCTACATAGCAGATATTTCCTCAGAGAAAGACGGGATTATCCCCCAGCAATTCAAGACGGGATAGCAGAGCAATCACCCATGATTGGTGTAAGCTCCACAGTGATAGCATTTGGATATGTGTGAGACAGGAAACCACGCCTGGCCATTGTGTCTCCCATTTCACAAACATTGGGAAATAATGCTGGATTGTCCCTACCTTCACAAAGCAATTACCATCTGTCCCAGAGATAATTCATGAGATCTGGGTGTTATGTACTGGTCAGTCCATCTGAGTTCAGGCATTAATTGATTCCTTAATAAAATGGAATCAGACATAGGCTTGGATTCCACATAATTCTGGATTGGTAACTCTGGGTTTAATGTTGGAGTCAGGGTGTCCACAACACATAGCCTTGGGCCTTCCCTCTGTGTTGTCAATATGAACCAATATGGCCTCAACCTTGTTGAGCCTCAGAGCAGTTTGCCCCCACTTTGCCCTCTGACTGTGGATAAAACATTTCAACAGTGCTCACAGTGGATCTTCCACCTGCAGTATGATCTCAGTCTTATAGCTTGTCATACACACATACATCAGCAATGTTTCAGCATACATTCAGCCATCAGTGTTGTTTACACACACACACACACAATTTTTTTTTGCCTTATACAACATTGCAAGACTGCTCCAGTTGATGTACAGTCACTACATCACCACAGCAGCAGAATTTCTCTGCTTTTGCCTTGCCCTATCTCAAGTTCATTCTTCAGCATGCTGAAAACTAGGGGTGTGCATGGAACCGACTGGCCCGGTTCGGTTCGAGTCTGGACTAGACTCGAACCTGACCGAGCCAGTTCAGTCCGGTACCCTTTGAACTGCCCCCCAGTCCAGTTCAGTCCAGTCCGGGGTGTGTGTGTTCATATATTTTTTTAAAATTAAAACAAATTTAATTACTTTCTGTCCCTTCGGGGAGCTTCCTATAGGCAGCAGGGGGGAGGGATCCACGAATGTTCCCCTACTTCTCACCGGCCTCTAAAATCACTGCTGCAGCCCACCAGAGTATTATTTTTTGGCCCGTTTGGGCCTCCATAAATCGCCGGGGTGGCCATTTTGGAGGCTGCCACACATGTGCAAATGGCCATTTGCGCATGTGTGGTGGCCATTTTTTTAATGGCCGCCAAAAAAATGGGCGCCGCACATCCACAAATGGTCTCTGCAAGGCCCTGGGCCATACCAGGCCTCACAGAGGCCATTTGCGCATGCGTGGAAGCCTCCAAAATGGCCACCACAACTATTTATGGAGGCCCGAAAAGAATAACACTCTGGTGGGCCAAGGCGGTGATTTTAGAGGCCAGTGGGGGGTAGTGGAACATTTGCGGACCCTCTCATAGCCTATAGGAAGCCCCTCGAAGGTAATTAAATTAAATTAAATTTATTTATTTATTTATTTTAAAATTGTGAGCCAGCTGGGGGGGTTCATAAGAACAGCCCTGCTGGATCAGGCCCAAGGCCCATCTAGTCCAGCATCCTGTTTCGCACAGTGGCCCACCAGATGCTGCTGGAAGCCACAGACAGGAGTTGAGGGTGTGCCGTCTCTCCTGCCATTACTCCCCTGCAACTGGTACTCAGAGGCACCCTGCCCTTGATGCTGGAGGTGGCCCTCAGCCCTCCGACTAGTAGCCATTGATAGACCTCTCCTCCATGAAGTCATCCAAACCCCTCTTAAAGCCATCCAGGTTGTTGGCTGTCACCACATCCTGTGGCAGAGAGTTCCACAAGTGGATCACGCGTTGTGTGAAAAAGTACTTCCGTTTGTTGGTCCTAGACCTTCTGGCAATCAATTTCATGGAGTGACCCCTGGTTCTAGTGTTGTGTGAGAGGGAAAAGAATCTCTCTCTCTCTCCACTTTCTCCACACCATGCATGATTTTATAGACCTCTATCATGTCTCCCCGCAGTCGTCTTTTTTCTAAACTAAAAAGCCCCAGGTGTTGTAGTCTTGCCTCATAAGAAAGGTGCTCTAGTCCCCTGATCATCTTGGTTGCCCTCTTCTGTACCTTCTCCAGTTCAACAATGTCCTTTTTAAGATGTGGTGACCAGAATTGTACGCAGTACTCCAAGTGTGGTAGCACCATAGTTTTGTATGAGGGCATTATAATGTTAGCCGTTTTATTTTCAGTCCCCTTTCTAATGATCCCTAGCATGGAATTTGCCTTTTTCACAGCTGCCGCACATTGAGTCGACACTTTCAATGAGCTGTCCACCACAACCCCAAGATCCCTCTCCTGGTCCGTCACCGACAGCTCGGATCCCATCAGCATATACTTGAAGTTGGGGTTTTTTGTCCCAATGTGCATCACTTTACACTTGCTAACATTGAACCACATTTGCCATTTTGTCGCCCACTCCCCCAGTTTGGAGAGATCCTTTTGGAGCTCCTCACAATCCATTTTGGATTTCACTACCCGGAAGAGTTTGGTATCATCTGCAAATTTGGCCACATCGCTGCTTACCCCTGCTTCTAGATCATTTATGAATAAATTCAAAAGCACCGGTCCCAGTACAAATCCCTGGGGGACCCCACTTCTTACTTCCCTCCATTGTGAAAACTCTCCATTTACACCTACCCTCTGTTTCCTGTCTTTCAACCAGTTAGCAATCCACACATGTACTTGTCCCTTTATCCCATGACAGCTAAGTTTCCTCAGGAGTCTTTGATGAGGAACTTTGTCAAAAGCTTTTTGGAAGTCCAGGTAGACTATGTCAACTGGATCACCTTGATCCACACACTTGTTGACACTCTCAAAGAAGTCCAAAAGGTTGGTGAGGCAAGATTTACCTTTGCGGAAGCCATGCTGGCTCACTCCCAGCAGGGCCTGTTCTTCTAGGTGCTTTACAATTTAATCCTTGAGGATGCTTTCCATCAATTTGCCTGGAACGGAAGTTAGGCTAACCGGCCTGTAATTTCCCGGATCGCCCCTGGATCCCTTTTTGAAAATCGGTGTTACATTTGCTACTCTCCAGTCCTCTGGTACAGAGCCCAATTTCAGGGATAAGTTAAATATTTTAAATATTTTCGGTACCAGTCTGGACGGAACTGGGCGTGTGTGTGTGTTTCAGTTCGACTCCGAACCCCCGGGCCCCCAGACCGGTTTGCACACCCCTACTGAAACGCTCCCCAGCCCAGCTGGCACATTGAGAATGTCTTTCAAACTGTCTTATGATTCTTTAAATGTTACATCTTGGCTTCAGCTGATGTTTGATTTCATACAATGAAACTCGTACCTCCATGTGCATAGGTTGTAGAAAAAATTAAAATACAACCTTTCTTCCAGCAGTTTATATTCTAACAAATAAATGAAGGCTCTTGTTTGGCTTAAAGTAGGGCTCTTGAATGTTCATAACAATTTTGGCTTGGGGCAATTCCTGGGGGAATTAATGATAAAGAGGAATGTGTGGCCTGAAAGGAAGCCAAGGGCTATCAGCTTTTCCCCTCCACCTGACAACATTTCTTAGACCACAAGCACAAGAGCTTAATTGATGTATCACCAAAAGGGTTAAACAAATCCTGACTATTTTACTACATGAATCCTGTCAGTGAGATGCATTTGGAATCCCCGTTTAAAAGACATGTAATTGCTTCAGATTCTTTATATTATCATAACTCTTCAAAATTGATTGGTTTTAGGTTTATGGAAAAATATGCAAATGTGCAAAGAAATATGACACACATTTCTCATTGTGGAAATAAAAGTAGTTTGCTGAGAATCCATTTGATTGCATTTGATTACTGAACAAAATCTAATTATTTAAGATACACGTCTTGAGGTTTCTGGAGGGGAACACTGTGGGGATGAAGTATTTGGTATACTTGATTTTTGTTTGCCCGCATTTGAGTGGTTTATTCACATATATTTTGACAGGACAAAATGTTAGATAAAGTCTTGTGAATAATTTTCATGAAAGCTGAGCCCAATGTGATCCAGTGAATATTTTAAATGAAAAGATTTCTGAGGGGTGGGGTCAAGATTTTTGGAAAGACCTCAAAAACTGTACCATCTTTGCTGCAGCTTTGGTGCCATTTTTTTGGTTTGAAAAATAGCCCTTCTTCTTTGTTGTAACAGTTATGCCATTGTACAGTCAATCAAATTTTGCTACGTTACAATCTCACTGTAGGCAAATGAAGCCAGTTTAGAGTAAGGACAAAAAAAAAATCTCATTCTGAACTAGCTTTGTTTTTGAGGATTGATGAACTGCTGAGCACTCACCTTGGAAATGATTGGAGTTCTTCCCTCCTCAAATGGGTAAGAATTTTGATAACTCATCAAGTCATTCCTAGATGGCTTGGAGAAGTTGTCAATCTTCACTCCACCAGCCCTCTGCATATATGTATTGGCAACAGTAATAACAAAGGACTTTGTGTAAGAAGGAGGCAGGCTTTTTTCTCCCCTTCTCTCTCCTTTTGTGTCTTCTTCCCCCACCACTGCCTGTACTGCTGTTCACTCTAGTGTGTCAAGGAAGAACTAAAGGACACTTTCCCCCTTTTGCTGGTCAAGGACTGAAATAAAGATTGATTGATTTCCCCCCTTCCTATGACAAGCTACTCCCAAAAGAGCAGTGACCTTTGGGATTTGGAATCTTCACAAGGGCTCCAGTTACAATTGCCCTTGATAATACTCCAGATCCCAAGGATTCACTAGAGCTCTTTTCCTGGTGTGCTGGAAGTGCTGTAACAACCTCTGTGGGAAGAGGTGGAGAAAAAAAGTGTTTGTATGTGGGAAGGTCCTCCTCCTTGCCATACAAACAGCTCTGCTGCCATCTTTTTCCTACTACCCCATTGCCACTGAGACAGAGGAGATGTTGAAAGGCTGGCGGTGAAAGTCTACTTAGGAGTAAGGCTTGGAGCCATTTCACAATGGGAAGTCTTTCATGAGTGTGGGAAGTCTACTCATGAGTAGGTAATGGGGGTTTACATGTGAGCCGAGAACATTCCGTTCCTAATTAGTCATCATTACACTTAGTAGTGTGAATGGAAATTAGTACCTTCTCCTTACTCAGTAGACCCCTCCCAATTATTTGCAATTACTTGCAAGTAGACCTATCCCCACTCTTGAATAGACCCAAGATTTGCCCCTCCTCTTATTCCTGAGTAGACTCAAGCCTTATTTATTAATAGACTCCATCCTCTTATACCCTGCCTTACCAACAGATAGAATGTGCAGTCTCACTCCAGTAACTATACTTTTCCCAACACAAATAGTGTACTTTTAAAAAACTGTCCTGTTTTTATTTTACTATGGCTACTGTGGGATATAAAATTTGCCAACCTAATTTTTCAAATTCAGTACACTTTTCCCTTTAGAGAACATTTGGTTGCTGCCAATTCCCTACCCAAATATCATTACCTGCCATAGCAATTTCTGAAGAATGGTGGCCATTTTCTAAGATGGTGGGCAAAAGCATTTGGCATAAAATAGGGCAACCTTGATTTTCAAATACAGCTGTTTGAATTCAGCACATATTTTTCATCGTAGCACACTTAGTTGCTGCTAATTCCTTCAAAGTGCTTTGACCTTCCACAGAAATCCAACTAGTCCAATAAATGTAGATTGTTATCTTTTCTAAATTTCTGGGATCATTTCACTAGTTTTTATGCTATTGTTGTAGTTGTATGTGGTTGGAGCTCCAGAAAGGAGCAGTTATTTTTAGATTACCAGTTTGTGATGTTCTAGAAATAATTATTTTAGAAAGAGCTATGAATGTAAGTTGTCTCCCATTCAGTATGTACAGTAAGTAATTCTAGTAGTAAAGATGTACTGTCCAAATATTTTTAGCACACATTTAACATTTATTTAAGAACTCCATCTTCTATATTTAAATATATATTCAAAAGATGAAATGAGAAGAGAACAATAATTTGACTCATATATGTTTGTCAAGGATTTTTTTTATAATGATTCTGAAACAGCTTGGTGTAATTACTTAATCCACCCCTCTCATAAACAATTATGATCTTTTCCCAATTAGCATTAAGTTATAATCTCCGAAATCACTTGCATTAAAATAATCCACATGGTTTTTACATTCCCTTCTCATATGAATACTGTCTCCCATGTAGCCACTTCCATCTTTTCCAGTCAAATTTCTGCTGATATAACATCCTATCTCTGGTACTTTAAGGGCATGATCACGTTAGGAAAGAAATGACTCCCGAGAAGAACTGCCCACTTACATGGTGTTGGGGGAAGATGTAAATTGAAAACCAAGTAGGTTCAATGTCATTTTATTTGCATATTGTAAAATAAGTATTCAACATCTTTTAATCCTCCTGGTAGCTTTTCAGGGGAAATAAAAAAGATGGACTGATATACAGAGAAAGAATGCGCTAGTGCAATGAGAGAGCAGCCTATTGGGATTAACTTCACTGATGCAGTGCAGAAGGGGCAATTTTTGATGCACTTCCCTTCTCCAGGAAGCCCTTTCTGCCATTCAAGAATACATCCTTGAGGATTGCATAGCGCTCAGGGACATATTTTCAGCTGGCACAGAGGGCTTCTAGGTGAAGGGAAGGATGTCTATAACTGCTACACCAGTGCATTTGTTTGGGAACTTCTGTTAGGCTTCTCTCTTGCTGCATCAGTGCATCCTTACTCTATATGTCAGTCACTATTAAAATAATATTTTCTAGATTCATAGTGTTAGAAGAGACTTGGTAGGCCATCTAGTCCAACCCTCTGCTTGGTAAAGGAAATCCAGAGCTAGATTATATCCAACAGATAGTTGCCAACTTGGCAAAGTATGTCAGGAATTTGTTGGAGATTTGGTGCTTAGCAGAATTGTCTCCCAACAAATATAAAAGTAGTTGAAGTCTTTGCAATGTGGTTCTGTTTAGGAGGTAAATTATGCTGCACCATTTGGCCTGCTGGTTGAGAGAACATGGGATACAAAGAAGTCCAAGCCCAGAGAACTCATAGCAGTCTCTGGTGTCTTCAGCAGAGGCTGCTGGAAGAATATGCAGGTGAGATGCTTTGTTTATTATAGTTTTATTTGCTCCCATCCACCCTGAGTTTTTATTGTTGTTATTATACAGGAAGTCCTCAACTTAAGACATTACATTTGTAAATGCCACCTTATTTCAACTTTCCAACTGTGTTTCACTTTACAATGCTCACCACAGGAGGAGAGGCCCCACTAGACAGCTTCTGGTGCATGAACAAGAGGAGGAGGAACAGCAGGCAACAATGGTGGCTCACATTGTCATTGAGACTGGCAATCCTGGCTGCAGTTGTATTGGGTTGCTGAGGATTTGGCTGACTTGCCTGTCCAAGATGCACCCTCACCATCAATCCTACTGCATCAGCTTCTCCTTTTCCAGGCCCAGCTGCTGTGCTGTGATGGTGAGATAGACAGACAGCCTGGCCTATTTCTAGTCCACATGCTGCTTCCTACCTACCCTCTTTCTTTCCCTGTCTGACTGTTGTTCAGGAGGAAATGGAGATGAGCAAACCAGTTGCCTCCCTTGTTTGCAGAAATAGCCAGGAGGGGCTGGGAAGGGAGTAGATGGCAAGGCTGAGCAGCTTCTGATTCACCACTATCAAGTTCTCTGCTGCATGCCTTTGACTGACACCATCAACTCTGACAGCATCAATAAAAAACAGGGTATCTAGTTGGTTCAAACACCCATTAAAACATTGTTTCCTGTGGGAAAATAGGTTATGCTCTAAAAATGTTTCAATTTAAGACACAATTTTCAGACGTTTCAACTTAAGACACAATTTACAACCAATTGTGTTGTAAGTCTGAGGACTTCCTGTAATAAGTCTACTTTCCTCACAAAGAAACTGATTCTTTAGAAGAATGCTGCTAAAACATCTTGGAATATAAACAATGCACTACTATGATAATAGTTGAGATTTTAACTGGAATTTCTATAATTAAATATTTATTTTATTTTGTAACTATTTTTGTTTTAATTTTGTTTTAATTTATTTTGTAACTATTTTTGTTTTAATTGGCTACAAAGCCCAAATGTCCTATTCATAATCTCCCAGTCTTGCCTCCAAAGGAATGAATTTTGTTTCTTCTGATTTCAGCATCATCAATTCTAGTTGTGAATACTTTGGTGATGGATTATGTCTGTGATTTTCTATTTTCTCCACCATCTCATCTCCTTGATGTGATAATAAGCCCATGTGTTAAGCTAGAATAAAGCAATTTTCTCCTGATGTTAATTTTTTCAGTCTTCCCACCTGAAATGGCATCATTGCATATACAATTAACTTTGTGTTTAAGTACATAAGGGATTGTATTAGTGTTGGGCAGAGGTGATTTATGTGTAAATTCCTATTGAGTTGTGTTGGGTGTCTAGAACTGCTATATCAATGACTTATTCTTGAAAGGGGGACTTTTTTTAAATGGGAACCTTGAAGTGCAAAATTCTAACAAGACAGTCTTGATGTGCTTCTTGCTTATGATCATTTATCTTTCCCCCCCAAAGTTGGATGAAAACAGATGTGCTAATCAAAACAAAAGGAATATACCTTATCTAGATCTAAAAACTGGTGCCAAATACACAGTGAATTCAAAGGGCTTTGTGCCAAACAGGTAATCAGGTTGCTCTGCCTTATGGACAAATCAGTTTACAGAACTGATAAGGAGGACCTTCCTACCGCCCAGTTCACTAAAGTAGCAATTTAATCTGAACATTTATCTGCCTACAAGATAGAGGTATAAGACAACTGCTTTGCCATGCAGCTGGATACAATGTTTCTTGTATGATACCTGTATGTTTTGCCTCATAAGGGAAATTTTGTAGGGCCTGCTCAAAGTGGGGAAACAGTGTGGGGCATAGGGGGTAATCCTCTGCCCTCAGTGATGTGCTTCTGGTTTAAATCTCCTCAGGCTACTATTAACTTTTTTAAAACTTCAGAGATTTTATTCACAAGTCTCCCTGTGACCTGGCAAACCCCTGCTATCTGTGCAAAGAGACACCATTGAAGGTGGTGGCCCTCTTATATTTAGCAGCGCGAGAACGATTGTCCTTATTCAGCCCAGCAATATGTCTCTACTGTGAGTGTTGCTGGTGTCGTCTTTGGGTACTTTTTTTTTTAAAGAACAGTGAGCCCTCTGAGAATGGTGGCCAGCATTCTGCACAATACAGCCTTTGCATTTTGTGTTGCTTTGGCACTTTCCCTATTACTAATGATTCTTTCTGAGATTCTCCCAAGAGAAATTGAGTGTGTAGTGCAGACCAGGGGTATATATGCATTTGTGAGACTGCCTATGTTCTGGCAGATCTTGTGTTTTCACATTGCAAGGTCTTTATATGCAGGAGGTGCTCAGCATCCTTAATTGTTTAATTCTTCCAGGTAGGATTGCTTTCTCATATCTCATCCGTGATAACTACCTCCCTCTTTGTGTTATGAATTTATTAAGTACTCAGGGAATGGCACTCAGCACTGTAACGGATTCCGTTTGTAAGTTTGCAGCCTACAGGCAAGACAGAGTTCCTTGCGGAGAAAGAATGGATGTGCCGGGTAGCTCTCCAATAAAATAAATTTTGTATCTGGCAGGCCGTAAAGTGCTCAGGCATCATGAAAGCTATTTCACAGGATTAAGAATTATTTCCTGGATAGCCTGAACAAACAACAGTAGTTCCAGTCTAAGGCACTTCATATGTTTTAGAGAGAGTTCTAAAGTATAAAAATGAGGTCGGGAAAACTGGAATCCCTGAGCTGTGATACTGGCTCTGGTCACAGGGAGAATTGTGAATAATCTGGCTCTTTTAGCCAAAGGCAAAGTAACAAACTTCACTCTTTCTGCATTGCAAATTCTGAAGGGTTAATATACTTCCTTCCCAATTTATAACCTCTCTGACTCATGTGCTGCTTAAAATAGACTTTCCCCAGGCTATAATGACCACTGACTCTAATTCCATATTTATTCTCCAGCGCCATTTTGTTTTGGCACAATCCATTAACACATTGGTTTTCAACTAGGGGATGAGCACTCACATAGGAAGCTGCCATACACTGAGTCAGATCATTGGTCCATCTTGCTCAGTATTATCTACACAGATTGGCAGTGGCTTCTCTAAAGTTGCAGGCAGGACTCTCTCTCAGCCCACCCCCGGTGCATAACCTGGCGGTAGTCCATCCTCCCCCACTCAATCTCCTTCGGAGAGTTGAAAGCCAGATCTTCCGTCTAGTATGGCACACAGCGTCCTTCCCTTTGGCCCGTACGGTACATTTAAGGAGGCTGAGCAGGGAGGCCTAGCCCTACCTGCCCTGCAACCCTATTTTGTAACTGAATTCATGTGCTACAATTTTGGAAACTGGATTTTTGTGAATGTCCATAATATGTCCAACCTCCTGCAAAAAACCTGGGTCTCGCTTTTCGCTCTGCGTTGGCGCAAGTCAGCATGGGGCATAGCATGGTGGGGGAAAGGATCTTTCAATGGTAATATCACACAAGTATTAAAAAGAGAACACTTGGACTACTTGAGAGATTTGTTATTCACACTTAAAAAATGGAAGGTTGAACCAGAACTATTTAAAGGATCCTCCTCAGATAAGCAGCTAAGGAAAACAATTTATGGAGAGATTCTAGAAGTGGGTTTCTTAAAACCTGATTTAGAACGTAAACGCTACAAACACCGCACTTCACAGTACTTGTTGCAACCCAATCACCCTATCGCTCTCTTTAAGGAGAAAAAAGTCCCTTTCCATTTATGGGAAACAAGGTGGCGCTTATACCATCAAGTACTACCACTTAATGCGGCTAAGCCATGGCTCCCAGAGGACCAGCAAGAGTGCCCTAAAATCACCTGCAAACAGAAAGCTAGTGAGCTAGGTAAAACATTTAGGGAAACCCACTCACATTTCTTAAAAGAGTGTGTGGTAGCCAAGAGAGTGTGGCAGGGAGTAAGCAAGCTGTTAGAGTGGCCTGATTTGGAAAAACAGACTTGGGAAGAACTAACCTCGGGTTTGAGCGATAGAACCTCTTTTTGAGGTCCCAGAAAGAAACCTTCAAGGAAACGGGATGGAACGGGTGCCCTCATACTAGGGAATTGGAACGTTCCCCTTCTCGTAATCAGGTTAGTAAACCTGTATGTCATTTATGCAATGCTCCTGCATAGGAATAGGGAGGGAAGACGCGACCAAGAGGTTCACGCAGATGAGACAGTAAATCTCTTCTGGAAAAGTTTGTATGGTTATGTGCAAAGAGACAAGTGTATCTCTTCTAAACAGCAATGGGACAAATTGTGGAAATGGACGTCGGACATAACCCCCCCCCCGATTACCTGATGTGCCTTGAAATCCCCCACCCCCGAGTTACAGTACTACCTGCATATACTTCATAACCTTGTGGGTTTCCAAATCCTTGTGTGTAAATCTTTGTAGATATATCATGTACAAACAACCACTTTGTATATAATTGTGCTTTGGCAACATGCTTTGGCATATGCTTTGGTAGTTTGTTGGTTCAATAAAAAAAAATCTTGTCCTATTAAAAAAAAAATCTTGTCCTATTTTGGAGATGCCAGGAAAGGAACTTGGAGCCTAGATGCTCTTCCCAGAGCGGCTCCATCCCCTTAAAGGGAATATCTTACAGTGCTCACACTTCTAGTCTCCATTTCGTATGCAACCAGGGTGGACCCTGCTTAGCTTAAGGGGACAAGTCATGCTTGCTACCACAAGAACAGCTCATAAATGGGTTGTAGCTAGTGATGTGCACAGACCGCGGAGGCACGGTCTGATGCCGGCTGTGTGTGTTGCTTTAAGGGTGTGGTGGAGGGTTGTTCTTACCACTCCCGCCACTTTTCTCCCTCTGGCGCTCCAAATTTGGCAAAATCTTCGGGGCGGCAGAGTTCCTCCCTGCTGCCCCTGCCCCCTTGTTGTTCTCCAAACCCAGAAGTAACACAGGCGCATGCGCCCGCCACCGTGCACGCCCCCGACATGCGCACGTGCACCGTACACATCACAGTAATGTGCGTGATGCGCGCGGCGGCGGGCGCATGCACCCGTGTTACTTCCAGGTTTGGAGAACAACAATGGGGCAGGGGTGGCAGGGAGGAATGCTGCCGCCCCAAAGATTTTTCCAAAAACTGGAGTGCCGGAGAGGGAAAAGTGGCGGGAGGGGTAAGTGCAACACCCCCGCCCTTAAAGCAACACACACCCCACAGGCGGTTCATCAGACCGTCGGACAAGCGAACTGGTTCGCAGCCCTCCAACATGGCCTGCAAACCGGTTTGTGCACATCCCTAGTTGTAGCCTTACCTAAAGTAACTCTGTGGCACCATGATCATTGTCTTGTTTAGGAATTTCTTAAGAGGGAGGGAAAGACTCTGGAAGGGAGACAAAGGAGAACAGGCACATGTGCATGGAGATGGGGGAGAGAGAGGTTGGGATAAAGGTGGCTCTCGGGCCTTAAAAGTGAAATCAGTGCTGTAGCCAAGTCAGAAGGGGCCCATGTTCAATAAATGAACATTGAGGGACCTCCTTTGGGGGGGGGGGCAGTGCTGTAGGTGCTGCCAAAATTTGTTAAGCCTCACTTTTGGGCAGAACAATGGAATACAAAGTTTCTCCACACCATGCTGCATGGCAAGTGTATCTGCTTTTTTCTAGCTGGTTCACACAGTGGTAAGATAAGCTTGAGAAAGGAAAGAGCCCATTCTGCCACTTAGCCCTGTGTGAGCTGGCTAAGAAGTGATGATGGTGGACAGGTGGCTGACAAGAAGAGGAGGAGGAGGGGGCAACAACAGGTGAGGGACCCTCAGTGGCCTCTCTTCTCGGGGTGGTCTGGAGTGGCTCATGTTCTCGGAACATGTCTGACCAATTGAAATAGCCACTGGTTGAAATCTATTGCTCTAACATTTTCATCAGAATTTTGTAAATAATTACACTAGTAGTAGCTGAATTAATTACCATGGTCCTAAGAGAAGCTGTACCCCAAAGCTACATTTAGCATTGGAAGGGAAGCTACCAAAATTGTCCCAATTTTCAGCAGGACCATAGCACAAGGGGAGAGGATTAAATACTCCCTCTGTGCATGCCATAGTCTGGATTCTGACTCGGGTTCTCTGCAGTTGGAGCCAGCATCCCTATAGTGGGGGGGGGGGATGGGGGACACAATTCCGGTGCAAAACTACTCTCTCTGGTTCAAATCCAACATCTGTCCACTACACAACCACATGGTCTCCTGGCTATGCACCATGAATGTCGGACTAAATACAAAATAGTAACTGCTAAGTTAGCATCAGATATATTCTATACTGCTTAGTTTTTAGGCATGTGCACAAACCACGGTTTGAACTGCAGTTTGAGCACATTTCAGTTGCAAGACCCGTGAGCATTAAGAAAGTGGGGAGCGAGTCCTTACCTGCTCTCCGCCACCCAGTCAGCTTCCTGCTGGAGCGATGCACATTCCAAGAAGCCCCATGCAGTGCCACAATGCCCATGATGTCCGTGCATGCGCAAGCATTATTTGCGTGGTCAGCAACACCATGCTGATCACGCAAATGGTTCCTATGCATGCATGCTGGGGTAACCAGAAAAAAAACACACATGAAAAAAGCCCACAAGAAAATTGCACACAGAAAAAACCCCACTGTCATGAAAGTGCACAAGAAAAATGCGCACATGGAGCATTGCCCACATGGATAAATGCCCACACAGAAAAATACACACATATATACTACGCTCCAACGCAAGAATTTTTCTGTGTGGGATTTTCCCATGTGGGCATTTTCTTGCTGTGAGCAATTTTACATGTGGACCTTTTTTGGTGTGAGCAATTTTCCGTGTGGGTAATTTTCCATGTGGGCATTTTTCGGTGTGTACATTTTTCTTGTGCACATTTATAACAGTGGGTTTTTTTCTGTGCACAATTTTCTTGTGGGCTTTTTTCATGTGTGTTTTTTTCATAGAACTGCGTGCTGGCACCACATGGGTCTTCTTGGGACGTGCACCACCCCAGCAGGAAGAGACCTGCTCTCTTCTTTCTTAAAGCTCCTGGGGCCTGCAACTGAAAAGTGCTCGAACCGTGGTTCGAACTGCAGTTCGTGCACATCCCTATTCGTTTTCACTGTCTATCAGTAAAAATCAAGCTGCTTCTCCCTGCTTTCCTAAATCAAAGATTTTAGTGGGCAAATGAAGTGTGTGAATATACCTGATAGCTTTCTTTCCTAATGCTCGCTGCGGCATCTCACTCCTGAGCTAGGGAGGGTGCTGGGAAGAATAATTTCATCTTAAAGGGAGGGCAAAATGCTATACAAATTAGGACAAGTTCTCTGCCACATATACACAATATTCATGATTTTCATTTATGCGGAAAAGGGTATTATAAAGGACTGGTTACTCTATTCTGCCTAAACAAACTTCATTCTCTTGTGATTTACTGGCCGGTAAAACTCCAGGTACACTATTGTTTCTTTCTGCAGGCATTTTAGCAAACCCAGTGAATAGCTCACTGGAGAAAAGTTGTCACATCCACTGATTCATCAACACTCCCCCCCCCGCCCCCCAGTAGCAGTACCTGAGCCATCTGTGTTTAGCACTTACAAAGAAACCTCTTTGCAACTGCCATACAAATCAGGGGCACACTGAAGGTCACACTGAAGGGAATTTCAGGACACCGAGAAGATGTTCAGCTGCACGGTGGTAAGCAATAACAGCATCCCTACACAAGTTCTCTAAAATCCCAAGCTGCTCCTCCCCAGCCTGGAGCTGCCGAGGGTCCACTGGGAAATGTGTATTATGCCTGGGTTAATTTACTGATTAATCTCTAGTCAGTGGTTTGTGCTTTCCCCAGATGGCCAATTAAAATTTACAACTGGCAGAACAGTGCCCTGTTGGCAGACTGCTGTGGGGGCCAAAGCTAGAGGCAGTGACAGAAGGCATGGGCCTAGTTTTTTGCCTTAAAAAAAAAAAGCTACCTGCTTTAATCAGAAGTAGTATAAAAGCCAGGTTTATGCAGGAAGTGTGGGATGTGTGGTGCAGTTTACAACTCAGCTGCTATTTACTCTCCAAGATTCCCAGGACTGCTCCAGTATTCCAGGCATCATCGGTTTTACCAACAGCAAATATAACTGACAAAATCAGCCAGGGGGCACAACTGATTTAACAGCTTTTGAAATGTAATAGCCTCCCCCACCCCGATTTGCAGTCCCTGTGGATTGATAGTCTAATATCATTCACTTCCTCACAAATATATAAAACATTCACAGTTGTTTGCGTAAATCAAAGACAAAGTGCTGCGTGTGAAGCTGATAATAAGTAATGCTGTGATACATATAAAAGATAACATACTTTTATAGCAACAGTGGGGGGGGGGAATCACTGGATCTTTGTCACTTCGTATTCCTTCCCAAATTGCACGTGAATCTGAATAAAATATTGCAATAAATTATTTCAGATAAATTGAAATAAAGGAACAATTTAACCCAGTTCTTATTGGCTGACATAAAGGATGCACCAGTGCAGAGAGAGCAGCCTAACAGAACTTCCCAATTAACTTCGCCAGTGCAGCAGGGAAGTGTCAATAGTTAGCACCTGCCCCATCTCCAGGAAGCACTCTGTGCCACCTAAAAATACATTCCTGAGGGTTGTGCAGCCCTCAGGGACATATTTTTGGTGGCACAGAGGGCTTCCTGGAGAAAGGGAAGGCATAAAAAATTGTCACTTGCCTGCTAAACTGGTACAGTTATTTGGGAAACTCTATTGGGCTGCTTTCTCACTGTTCTAATGTATCCTTGCCTTTTAATTTTTAAATGTTTAAATGTTCTTAGAGAATGCTTTTTTTGGCTCTGTGGTCACCAGGAGTTGACACTGATCCGATGTCACAATCTTTCATTTCCTCCCCGCCCCCACCCCTCTGAACATGGATGGAATGGGAATGCTATAGTAAATTCTCAGTGTGGGTTAGATCATTTCCTGAAGGCACTAAACAAAATAAAAGGGACATACATATTTATAGCAGTTTGTAATTTTGGTGTACTTGACTGATTAGAGAGATACAATATATCAAACTAAAAAGACCTTTAAAACACACCAAAACTATTTCTGCCATTGTATTGTATTGTGCAGTGAAGTCACAGGTATTGTACATGCACAAGGCTACAACATGTGGGGCTTAGACAAATTCATGGAGGACAGGTCTATCAATGGCTACCAGTCTTGATGGCTATAGACTACCTCCAGGTACAGTGGCAGGACGCTTCTGAATAACAGTTGCAGAGGAGCAACAACAGGAGAAGGGGTACGTTGTAGGATTCCTGGAGGCATATGGTGGGCCACTGTAGGAAACAAGGTGCCAGACTAGATAGGCCTTGGGCCTGAGCCAGCAAGGCTCTTCTTATGTTCCTATGTACTTAAGTGTGTGACATAATTTGTCACATAGTGGTTTTGTTTTGTTTTCTAAGTTGGCTTCATGAATATTGATGATAAACTTAATAACTACAAATCCCAGGAGTACAGTCAGCTATTGCTGCACATAATGCCCACTAATACAACCAGAAGCAGATACATGGACTAGAAAAAACCCATGACAGAGATAGGCAAAATACTTCTTAAAAGTATTTTAGATACAAAATACAGAATAGTATTTTAAAATACATCTTAAAATACAATGCTTGAAATAAGGAAACAATTTTGAGATGTTTGTTACTTATCCGAACTTGATTCCATTTCCTTTAAGTGATACAAGTTTTTCAAAGATTAAATCACACAAGTTGTGCCTTCTGGGACTCTGAATCATCCCAGCAAAGGGAAATAACCGTTCTACAGGACCACTTGATGTTAGACTTGTATCATATCTAAAAAATAGTGGTCAGACAATAGTGGTCAGACAATATCCAACATACTAATGTGCTTGGATTTCTTTCCAGCTTTTTAAACACTCCATCAGATCAATAATTCACAAACAACATAATGCCCTGTTTCTTTTTGCTATGTTTACTATGTCAAAGTATGTCAATAGAAATCAAAACATGAAAAGGATGTATCCAAAGTTAATCCTGCTTAGAGTAAACCTATTGGAATAATTGGAAGTTAGTCATGACAAAGGCTGCAGTCCTATAGCTGTGGCATAGTCAAATGGGCAGCAAGTTGTATGTATGGTGAAGACATCATATAGCCAAATGGGGAGGAGAACAATTCCTTTTATCCCAATTAATCTGCTTCCCCTTTCCTCTCTCTCTTTGCTATTCTTGAAGCACTGAGAGCAATTGAGGGTTGTTTGTTTTTTTACAGGAGTGACTCAGAAGGATTCCCCTAAACCCAAGCTGCTACTCAGTAAGAAAAATTATCAGCTAAAGAAAACTTCGTTTTTAAACAAATCAAAAGGATTTGTTTGTATATTCTCCTACAAATCAGAAAATAAAGAAGATTCTAACTGCCCCATAAGCCAATGTGGTGTAGTGATTAGGTTGTTAGATGAGGACTGGGAGACCCAGGTTGAAGCCCTCATTCAGTTATGAAGCCCTCACTCAGTCAGATCACTGGATGATCTTGGCCACTCAATGAAGCTATTCTGATTATCACTAGGCTAAGCCCGCTCTCCCTGCAAAGCACCTCGAGGCACTTCACACTAATTGTGTGAAGCACCTCACTATTTCTCAGCCTAGCCTACCTCTAAGGATTGTTGTGAGGATAAACTGGGGGAAACAAACTTGGGATACTGTATATGGAGTTATCTGTTCTTGTGAGTCTCCTTTTCCCTCCCTCCCTCTTCCCCTCCCTCCCCCGCTCAATGTGAGCAACTTTACAGGCTGTTGTAAGGAAAATTAGCTACTCTCTACGCACCTCACTCTCTCACTGCTTGAGAAAGTCATACACAAAAACCATACACATCAGTATTTGAAAGAACTGTAGTTTTAAAATGTTGTTCTCATGCTGACCTTCTTTAAAATCTAAACAGAAACTAAGCTTGTATACTTTTTCATGTTTTAAAGACAGCAGGAGTGGAAGAACAGTGAAATAAAGATTTGCGGGGTGATGAGCGGCTCTAGAGGTGGGGTGGGGAAGAGGAGAAAAAAGCCAAGGAAGGGGTTAGCTACAGTGGGGAGAGGAACAGGCCATATCCAGCCTAAAGTTTGAGGGGGGGAGGGGGAAAGAGAGATAACAAAAGTTTGGGTGCTCCCAGTTATAGGGTCTTTTAAAAACAATTTGCAGCCTAAGGCACTTATACTGAAATAGTGCAAAAGTCAACAGAAATTAGTTTTCTAAATCAATGTCTTTGATTGAATTCAATAATAATAATAATAATAACAACAACAACAACAACAACACATGGTTAAAACAGTAAGTGGCTTACAACAAATAATCCTGTTGTAAGCCATTACAACAAGATTATGTTTATTATTTATAACAAATAAAAATTCATTAAAAACCTACAGCAGAGTACTGTTATTTATAACAAATAAAAATCTACATAAACTGTAAACTGTTTTCATTTAGCAACCACAGCAGGAGTACTTCTAATTTATAACAAAAGGAAGCCCACAAGCAGGAGAAGGTG
This sequence comes from Hemicordylus capensis, assembly GCF_027244095.1. Lineage (NCBI taxonomy): Eukaryota > Metazoa > Chordata > Lepidosauria > Squamata > Cordylidae > Hemicordylus > Hemicordylus capensis. The sequence continues at coordinate 185,605,342 of NC_069657.1, forward strand.
TGGATTTCCCTCTCCTGCTGCCTTGCTGCCCTGCAACATGTATGCAATGAATGGCATATTGCCTCTGAATTATGCATGAAAATATTCTTGAACAAATGTGCCCATTTCACATATCAGAAATACAGAGGCCAAGGTAAAGGATAGTCAAAGAGCAAAGTAACCCCAGAGTCACAGAGCTGAATTTTACACACAGCACTCAGAAGGAATTCATGACTAATCATTTCTAATTTATATCATGCTTTTCAGCAACATATTTCCAAAGTGGGAATAGGCAAGTTGCAGATTTACACAGAGACTGGACCAGAAGAACTTCACCCTCTTCAGGTCAGGTCAGGTTTCAAGTTGCAGTGTTGCAGCTAAAAGGACAAAAAAAAAAAAAAATTAAAGCAAAGGAGCTGTGAGGTAGGGAGTTCTTTTGCATCCAAAATCTTGAGGGCAGGGCTGCCCCATCTCCACCCCCCTCCGCCCCCCAGTGGACACCCATGTCACTCTCATTCCCCATTTCCCATTTTACTCACAGAAACCGTCTCTCTCTCCTCCCTTGATTTTTCAAACTTGGCTGGCTGACCAGTCAGCAGCAGAGTAAAACTATTCCAATTTCAGGGGGCAGAGAGGGAGGAACAGAGCACACATATGAGGATGCTAGGCAGCCAGTAGGCTGCCTGCTTGCAATAAAAAGGTAGCTCCTGAAGCAAGAAAGCAAAGCAATAATTGGTTGAGATGTATTTTAGTTTGGGCAATGTATTTTAAAAATACAAAATACCTGAGTAGATGTATTTTTGATACAAAATACTTTCCTGAAAATTATTTTAGATACAAAATACAAAAGAATTGAAAGTACGTATTTCAATACTTGTATTTAACACATACTGGAACAGATACTGAAATCAGCCACTCCTGGTAACACTTTCCTTCACTTAAGCATAGATACTAGTACTAAGGCTTTACTATAGTATGTTTTAAAATAGGGGGTTATTGTAGTAACTGTCATCAGAACAGGAGCACAGTGTGACAGTCCACAGCATGATGGTCCTCTCAACAGGGAACTTGTGGAGTGGTGGTAAAAGCATCACTACACTAGCAATACATTTGACACAAACACTCTGCTAGGCAATTTCACATCCAACAGAGTCACTGAATAATACTCTGTCTTCATATCAAGGAGGCTATAAGTGTGGAGCCTTTCTTGAGTAATCCAAGCACAACTCTGGCACACAAATAACTCAGTAACTCAGCCATGCGCTGCATTAGTCTGGATGTCAGCCAGCCATGGGATGGACAAGGCAGAGAATGATGGTACACACTGAACATTTAAAAGTCTTAACTAAGGACGACTGAAAAGAAAATAGATGCATTTATAAATAGAAAATCTGATAACTGACTTTAAATAGTTGCCAGTGTCACTACTACTAGCTACCAGGGACTAGGCTGTCTAAACTCTGAACAAGAGTCCCTGAGCACAGCAGGTATAGCTTAGCTGAGAAAACTTACCAGGCAGCCGAGTCCAATTATAATAGTAATATTTTAGCACCGCATACATGCTCTTTCCCAAGTTCTTAAAGTAATTTACATAATAGTGTCTCAATAATCCTTAGAACAACCCTGTAAGAGACAGGTATGATTATTCCCTTATTGTTGATAGAGACTGAGGTAGAGAACATGTATACATTACGATATGATAAATAAATATGATAAAAATATGAGAAGTTAAAAATAAATAAATACATGGCTGAAATCTGAACAAGGGACTTGCATCTAATATCTTATGCTCCTAATTATTCTTCGACCCTAATTGTACTGCTTCAGGCTCTGAAGAATTTCTGGAGGAGTATGTGTGTGGATGTGAAAGAGAGAATATTCTTGGTTGCTTGGAGCTATGAAATCAACTGGAGTGCTGCTGTCATGGTCATCATTATTTTGAGCGGAAGAGAGCTGCAGCACTAAGAACCCGAGGATGGAAACTGGCTCTGGATGGGCTCCTTTCCTGCTTCCAGAGTCCAGCAGCATCCCAGCCACAGTGTAGCTTAGTGATAAATCCATTGGCGTTTCCTCTCCTCTTCAGTAATAAATTCATTTGTTGTCAAGAGGGTGTGCTGTAAGAGGCTTGAAGAAAGGAAATGGTGAGAAGGACCTGGAAAAGCTTGCGTATTCCCCCTGCTCCTCGAAGTCTCACAGAAGCATAATGAAAATACAAAAATGTGCAACACACATGCCTGAGACAATATCCAGTAGCATCTGACTTGAAACATAAGGCCATGTTCCATTTATCATATAGTCCTCCTTATGTGGGAAATCTCTCTCAGGCTGTAGAGTATTCTAATTCTTACCTTTCTCCAGAACATAACACACCTGACAAAGACAAAGTAGAAGAAAATTGTATGTATGAGACTTTCAGCCGAAAGGTCAGTCTGCATAATGTGAAGCCTTACTTCATGCCTTTGCCACAACTTTCACCGTCGTTGCAAGAGGTAAAATAGTTAATCGGATACCATCTCATTTTGTTTTTCCCAATGGCTAGTGAAAACTAAAAGCATGACATATATAAATTTTGATAAGCTGTAACCTGGACATTACTGAGATCTTTACATTTGCCTCATAATATCTAGAGGAAATATGAATAAACAAAAGCAGGTTTAAATTATAATGCATTCTTATTTATTTTTCTATGAAAACTGCTTTGAGAACTTCTGTGGAAAAGCAGTATAGAAATATGTGTAGTAGTAGTTCTGTCCTGTTGGAGCTCCCTGCATGCATTAGAGGCTTCCTGTTCACCTGGCTTGTATTGCAGCCCCAACGAAATAACAATGTAGTGATTCTAAAGCAATTTCAATAGCCAGAGCTCCTTTAAATTATTTTAGCGCATAGGAAACTTGGCAGTCTCCCCCATTGCCACTTACCTGTGCGAGAGGGACAGGCAGCTCATGTGGTCCCAGTGGCAGCCAACATGCCCCCTGCATGAGGCATCCCCCCCCCCACGATTGAGCCCCTCCTATTGACTCAGTGGGGGGACAGGTAAGTGCAGTCTTCGCTCCTGTGGCCACCCATGGACTCACAGCTTTGGCTAAGGTTGCACATGTTCAAATTCCCATTCAGTTATGAAGATCACTGTACACCCTTGGGTATATTACTGAAAGCTACTTAAAGGATTTCTGTTAGGATAAAATTGGATAACCTTGTGTCTGCTTCTTTGATCTCATTGCAGAAAGGGAGGGTTAATGTCAAGCATCAGCAAGAACCAGACTCTAGGCAGCTGGGGTCCAGGAAAGTTGTCTTTTAGTCCAAGTGGGCCATAAGCAAGTGTCTGATCCAAAATAAGAAGGGGTCAAGTTTGGGAGAAATAAACAAGTATCAGAGGGGCAGGAGGCAGGTGCTTAGTCAAAACCAGACAGAGGTCAAAATCCAAGTCAGTAAAGGAGGATAAGGAGAGTGAGAAACAGGTGTGCAATCAAAGCAAGGCAGGAGGTCAAGTTGCTAGGGAGCAGGAGCTTAGGAAGTGTAAGACAAGTTACTCAGACTGAAGAAAAAGTTCTGAGTAGTACTTGGCAGAGCCGGGAGGGCAGGGGTTGAGCTCTGGGGTGAACTGATCCCATGCTGTTAGGCTGGTACTGCAGTCTAGAGGGCAGCCTCAGACTACAGAACTCTGTCTGCCAGGCTTTCAGTGGAATGAGAGCACTAGTAGCAGCACAGCCTGACTGAAGGGAGCCCCAGTTTGAGACCCCAACACCTTAAAATAGAAATGCGATAAACAAATCTATATGGAAAGGAGCTGTATCGTAGGAAAGGGCTGGCAGAAGTTGTCAAACTCTAAATATCTCATTCTAGTGCTGTGATTTGGGCTATCCATCCTGCTACAGGCAACAGGAATAAGAGCACAATTGGTCAGTGCTATAGAGGTGTGCACAAAACCAGGTTGCCCGGTTCAGTTCGAGTCCAGAGTGGACTTGAACTGGACTGGGCATGTTTGGTTTTGGCACCCCACAAACACCCCCTGGGTTTGGTTGGGTTTGGGGTTTTTTGGGGCAAATTTTACTTACTGCCACCCGGTTTGGGGGCTTAGATTCGGCTGTGTGTGGGGGGGAGTCTCTAGAAGTTCCCCCCTGACCTCCATTCCTGTCCAAATCACCCAGTTCGGGCACTCTTCAGTCCATTCTGGGCCTGCCCTCTGTTATGGCGGCCATTTTGGAAGCTGCCATGCATGCCCAAATTTTTTTAATTTTAAAAAATCTCAACACCCCCCTCCCCCGCAAATGGCTGGCGGTGTGTGTTTCAGTCTGATAGCAAACCGAGCCGGGGGGGGGGGGGGTAGTTCGATAGTGAACCATTGAACCAAATCGATTTGATGTCAAACCTGTTCAACATTTAACCTGTTCGCACATCCCTACAGTGCTATTTTAAGAGTTTTAAAATGCTGAAAGCAGAATACAGCCTCTTAGAACAAAAAGAAAATGTAACTGAAAACAATGAATGACAGTTCCTCCATTTCCACTGTTTAGGTTTTGGTTGAGGTACCTAGTTAGCAAAACACAAAAAATCTTTCTTTCTTTCTTTCTTTCTTTCTTTCTTTCTTTCTTTCTTTCTTTCTTTCTTACTTGCCTTTCTCAAGTTAGTGGTCTCCTCTCTTTTACTGAGAGAGATATGCCCTCAATTAACCTTTTTAATTTTACTGCAGTGGGTCACAAGCTGACCTGCTGCCATTGAACCAGAGAGAACTTTTCACCCACATGGTTAATGAGAGAGAAATTTCAGAGCATAGCACATGGGATTTTGGGGGAGGGGGATCAGACAAAAATTGTATAGTAGGAGCCACAAAATGAGGTTTTAAATATTATAAGCATTCAGCAGAGATATTAATGGCTTTGTCTCCTTAATGTTTGCAAATAATGAGAAACAGGGGTATGCACAAGCTGTTCGTGCACAAGCTGTTCGTGTGGGGCAAGGAGGGATGCCTTTAACAAACAGGTAAAGAGCTCCTTACCTGCTCTACCCCTCCCTGAAACTTCCCCCCCACCGGTGTTTGTTTTAGAAACAGCCACATGGGGCTGCAGCATTCCTTCCTGCAGCCCCAATCAGCATCAGCATGCAAATGACCAGCGCATGTGCACCCTGGTCATTTGCATGCTGACACCAATCGGGGCTACAGGAAGGAACGCAACAGCTCCACGCGGCTGTTTCTAAAAAAAAATTACGGGCGGGGGGAAGTGGCGGGGAGGGGATGAGCAGTTTAGGAGCTCCTTACCTGTTTGTTGAAGGCACTCCCCATGGCCACTAGGCAGTGGCCACTAGGCTAGCAGTGGCCATTAGGCTAGCTGTTAAACTTGTTCGTGCACACCCCTAATGAGAAAGCAAAACAACAATATTCCAAACCACCCTTACCATAAATACATGCAGTAAAGCCTTGACTGATCCACAGCTGAGATTTTGAGTTTCAGTTCAGTAGAGTCGTGTCTCGTTCATTATCCCTCTTTTGGACATTGACAGCTGAAGTTATGGTTCCATTTTGGGTAGCTGGAGGATCTAACTCATCCTGGATTCTCTTGTTCTACAGGGAGAGAGCAGCAAATCAATAAGTTAGTAATGTCTATGATTTGTTGCCAGTACTAACTGGAATCCTCGCCTTTTAGGTCTTGCAATGGAAGCTTTCACTTTGTATCTTGGAGGTAAAGAAAAACCATAGAGCTTATCAAGCTTGATGATCCTTAGGCTCTCATCCTTCTATTTAGCCAGGACACCATGGCAGGCCTCGAAAATTTTTCTTTGGGTCTAGCAGTCAGCTCAGAAAAGTAGGAACCAGTCTGCCCTCTGCTCTATGGGAAGTAGTCCCGCTGCTCACCTCCACAAATGCCCTCTGCTCCAAAGGGAGGGGGCAGACTCCCTGTCTTGCTTGTTCCTCCCTTGCTTGCTCACTTCTTTTCCAGGCTGTGTCAGGCAGTCAATGGACAAATGCAAGCAGGAGGAGGCAGTAAGCAAGACTGGTGTGAGGGTTGAGCTGTGAGCAGTGGTCACTAGGCTAGCAGTAGGCAAGGCTAGGAGCCAGAACAGGGAGAGTCAAGCAACCGGTCAGGCCTCAGGGATCAAAACCAGTAGCCAAGGGTCAGGAATATGCTAGAGGTCAAGCCATGTAGGCTGTCAGGAATTGGGACAACCCAAGAGCTGAAGGTCAGAAACACACCAGAGGTCAAACCAAGCAGACAGATCAAAGAGGTAAGCATGAATAGATGCACGAGCAGCAAGGAGACAATGAAACTGAGATAAAGTCTGGCCGCATTCACACATAACGTGAAACTGGAATGTGAAACCTCTGAACCTGCGGTAAATTTTTCTAACTGTGAATTGCATTGTTGACGTTCATTGAACTGCAGCCTGCAACCTCCATTTTTAGGGTAGGGAAGCCACTCCCTCTTCCTGGTCCGCCAAGTCCTCATCCCAGCAAACTCTGTAGTGCTTACATCAGCAGAATGTGGGCAAGGTGTCAGAATGACTGCAAGGTGGCTGCCATTGTCCACAATCTTCAAGGGGGCATGTCAAGTGCAATTGTGCCTTTTCAGAATGGCTCTCCCACCCTCAGCAGGGAAAGAGCATTTAAAGCCATTTAAATGCCATGCAAGCCCTTCATCTGACAGTAATTGCACTGCCACCCCATAAGAACCCTGCAACAAAACAGTGTCGCACAAGCACAATTTTTGGCAGTGGGGGGATGCTGAGGGGCACTATATTTCTGTTACTCCAGGAAGGGAACATGATTATTTCCTAGGAAGGGATATGTATAGGAGGGACAGTAACAGATCATGGTGTCTGGCCTACTGTGACTAAGAATGTTCTTGCAATGGCTCACCCCCACAAAGCAGTCCATGGAGACCAAACCACACTCCTGCCCCTGTTTTGGCTCGCTGTCGGGGATTAGCCTTAAAAAAAAGTGCCATTTGAAACGCTTTTTCCCAACAGAATGGGTCTCCAAATGGCATTCAAATCACCTGAATTGATTGGGGTCTAATTGAGGGTGATTGCCCTCAAATCTGGATCAGGCCGTCTATTTTAGGGCAACTTGATTCAGGGTCGAATCTGTGAATGACCCTTGATTTGATGCATTTCCTTTCAGTCCACGTATTGTCACCCATAATGATTCTGTGGGGGTCTCCGGTCCTCCTAGGTTTTCCAGCTTGTTGGATGCTCTACCTTCCTTACTATACAGTGCTACTTCACTCGCAATCTGCTCCTCCCTGTCATTTCTGTAGAGTTTGTATCCAGGAATAAAAGTATTCCACTGGTTCTCAGCATTATACCAGGTTTCTGTTATTGTTGTTGTTGTTGTTATTATCACAGTCAGACAGGTGTTATTGACTGGTTTGTTTTATCCAGACATCGAGTCCTTCCCAAGGACCTGGGATGGCTGAATTTTATTGTCAATGTTGTCGCTGTTGTTATAGATATTAGGGATGTGCACGGAACCACAGAGGTGTGGTCCGGCACTGGGGGGAGTGTGGCTTTAAGGGTGGGGGGGGTAGTACTCCCCCCCCGCTCTTCCCCCTCTGGCACTGGACTTTTCTAAAACGTATTTGGGGCGGCAGAGTTCCTCCCTGCCGCCCCTGCCTCCGTTGTTGTCTTCAAAGTTTAGAAGCAGTAAAAGCTAGCGCAACACATGCGCCCATCGCGGTGCACGCGTGCCCGTCGCCGCCACCGGCACATGCGTCACATACATGATTGTGACGTATCCCCCTCCCCCCGCTGAACCGCCTGAATTCCGGACTGGTCCGGAGGCCTTCTGCATGGCCCCAGATCGGTCCGTGCACACTCCTAATAGATATTGTCGCAGAACATAGGCTGTTCCCAGTAAAGTTGCTTTTTGTAATTGGCTGATGGTAATTTCTGTGGCCCCTATGGTGTTGAGGTGCTCTTCAAGTTGTTTTGGAATTGCACCTAGGGCACCAATTACCACTGGGATTATTTGGGTCTTTTTCTGCCACAGCCTTTCAATTTAAATTTGTAGATCTTTGTATTTGGTGATTTTTTTCTATTTCTTTTTCTTCTATTCTGCTATCCCCTGGTATTGCTATGTCGATTATTTTAACTTGTTTTTCTTTCTTCTCGACTACAGCTATATCTGGTGTATTGTGTGGCAGATGTTTGTCTGTTTGTAGTCGGAAGTCCCATAATATTTTTGCATCTTCATTTTCTACCACCTTTTCAATTGTATGGTCCCACCAATGTTTGGCTACAGGTAGCTTGTATTTTTTGCAGATGTTTCAGTGTATCATTCCTGCTACCTTGTCATGCCTTTGTTTGTAGTCAGTCTGTGCGATCTTTTTACAACAGCTGATTAGGTGGTCCAAGGTTTCATCTGCTTCTTTACAAAGGCGGCACTTGCTGTTTGTTGTGGATTTTTCTACTTTGGCTCTTATTGCATTTGTTCTTAGTGCCTGTTCTTCTGCAGCCAGTATTAAACCCTCAGTTTCTTTCTTCCAGTTGCCATTCTTAAGCCATTGCCAGGTCTTGGTGATGTCTGATTTTCCACTTATATTGTGCAAATATTGACCATGCAGGGGCTTATTTTTTCCATTTTTCTGATCGGTTCTTGACTTGTTCTTTCTTGTAGGCCTGCTTTGTTTCATTGGTGTTTAATAGTTTCTCGTTATTGACCATTTTAAGTGCATCTTCTTCACTGTCCTTGATATATTCTTCAAGGCCTCTTTTCTCCTCCTCTACTGTTTGATGGACTTGCAGCATTCCTCTTCCACCTGAGCTGCAAAGGAGGTATAGCCTATCGACATCACTGCGGGGGTGCAGAGCATGATTGATGGTCATGATTTTCCTGGTCTTACGATCTAGCATCTCTAGCTCTGCCTGGGTCCAGTCTATTATTCCTGCAGTGTATCTGATAACAGGTATAGCCCAGGTATTTATGGCTTGTATGGTGTTCCCGCCATTGAGTTTGGACTTGAGGATTTTTCTAACTCTCCTGATGTATTCACTTCCAATTTTTAAACAGTTAAATTCACAAAAGCCTGGAAAAACAGGTTACATATTGAGGTTCTTCCTAAAAGCAAGCAGAGAGAGAGATGCTCTTATTCCAAGAGGGAGTGTATACCAGAACCCTGGGGCAGTAACAGAGAAGGCCTGATCATGAGTCGCCACCAAACAAGCCAGCGGCAACCATCACTGGACCTTTCCAGATGATAAGTCACTGGACCTCTCCTGGCGACAGGGTTCATATTTAATTTCTTAAAGTCTAGTTTGGCCCTCAGCTCTGCTTTCAAGTACATCATCTAGGTTGCAGTACCAGCCTGCCAGAGCTTCCAGTCAGCTGACACTAAAAACAAATCCCATTGTTCCAAATCTTGTAAAACCCTGGCTTCAGTGGTAGTCCCTCAATTTGAGCAACTCATCTCTAGTATAAGGCTTTTTCCTAATGTCTGCTTTATTTTTGCGATTTCTACCTGCGGTCTGAGTGACTTGTACCATGTACTTGCCTCTGACCCCTTTGATCCTTGCGCAATGCTCTGAAATTCCACTCTTTGCCTGTTTTTGGCCTTGTACCATCTTCTGACTTGCTTGCATGGACAGCAAACCCTCCATGTCCTAGAACATGACAGTCCAGAGCTTGATACGACTATTGATATTGATATAGATTTTTCATGGAACGTGTGAATCAGAGATTGTTTTGCTATATGGAATAAATTTGTTTTCTTTTGTTGGGACTATTCATTGCTGAAAGTTTTCTATCTTTTCATATCTCTTTAGATTTTTTCTAAGAATCCAACACATTAATTTGTATTAAAGAAAATTACCACAGCAGGATACTATTACAGAATTTTAGGTACACTCTAGAATTGCTCTACACCAGCGTTTCTCAACGTTTTTGGAGTCATGGACCTGTACATTATTCATGTGCAGTTTCCTGGACCAGGAGTTAGTAAGGGGGTCGCCCCCCACGCCCCCACCCCTAGGCACCCCCCCAAACCAATTTTGGGCAGCTCTCTGGAGCTCATTTCCAGGCAGCCCTTGCTGCTGGAAGCGAGGAAGCGATATGAACGTTATCCAGCAGCGAGGGCTGCCTGGAAGTGAGCTCTGGAGAGTTCCCGCTGGCCCTCACCAGCCCTATGACTAGTAGCCATTGACAGGCCTCTCTTCCAGGAAGTTATCCAAACCCCTCTTAAAGTCATCCAAGTTGTTCGCTGTCACCACACCTTGTGGCAGAGAATTCCACATGTTGATTATGTGTTGTGTGAAAAAATACTTCCGTTTGCTGGTCCTAAATTTCCTGGCAATCAATTTCATGGGATGACCCCTGGTTCTAGTGTTATGTGTGAGAGAGAAGAATTTCTCTCTATCCACTTTCTCCACTCCATGCATGATTTCATAGACCTCTATCATGTCTCCCTGCAGTCGTCTTTTTTCTAAACTAAATAGCCCAGGTGTTGTAGCCTTGACTCATAAGGAAGGTACTCTAGGCCCCTGATCATCTTGGTTGCCCTCTTCTGCACCTTTTCCAGTTCCACAATGTCCTCCTTTCAGTGTGGTGACCAGAATTGTACACAGTACTAAAGATAATCAAAGACCAGGTTAAGCTATTTGAAGAACCAAGCAGTCAGTAAGAATTAAAGTTTGCTGTTAAAATCTAAATAATATTTAATATTCACAAGGTTTTTAAAAAGTGAACCACAGCAACTGAAATTGGTGCCACAAAAGGTAATACCATTGGCCATTTTCAGTCAGCGTCTTATAGGGCCTGATTAATATCTTATCATAGTGGTGTAGAAGTCATTTACCCAGTTCTGCATCACAGTCTGTATGGAGAAATCACACTGGCAAAGCAAGTTATGTGGTTCATTTCCATGTGGATGTCACACAGCCCCAGAGAGGACGATACGAATGTGGTAAATAATTCCATCAACCATGCAGTTCCATCATACAGATTTACTGAAATGTTGTGGAAATGGACCAGGACTAAGGGACTCTGATGCTACTGCAGTGATACATGAATTCAGCTTAGGTTTGTTGACCACAGGTGTTTACTCCATTTTTAATATAAATAAAAAGATTGAGACCACAAGTATGTAAATATCATAGTATTTGGAATTATTTTCAAGAGAAGTTTGCTGTCAATCATAGAAAGAAGAGCACACATGTCATTGCCACCCAGCTTCTTGGACATACAGCTGGCAAGATGGTAAGAGTTTCTTTCTTTCTTTCTTTCTTTCTTTCTTTCTTTCTTTCTTTCTTTCTTTCTTTCTTCCCTTCCCTTCCCTTCCCTTCCCTTCCTTTACATCTTCTACTTCTGATAGAAAACAAGAATCATGTGATTTTGCCTGGGACCGTTCTTATACAGTACTATGATTATTATTTTTGTAGTTTGCTGCCCATAGAAATTAAGAATAATCTCAATTTGTGGAAATTATATTATGCAATTCCTTTGTATTGTGTTCAAACAATTTTTTAAAAATACATTAAAGATTTAAAAATATTATAGAACCAAAGGAAGCTGCCTTATACCAAGTCAGACCATTGGTCCATGTAGCCCAGCATTGTCTATACTGACTGGCAATAGCTCTCCAAAGTATCAGGCAGGAGTCTTTCTCAGCCCTAGAGATGCCAGGAATGAGCCTGGGACCTTTTGCATGCAAGCAGATGCTCTACTACCGAGCTAGGCTGGGGATATCTTACAATGTTCATATATAGTCACCCATCCAAATGCAAACCAGCCAGGGGTGGAGCCATAATTGAGCGGATGTGTTAAAAGAACACAAGCTGCTCATTGCCGGGGACCATCATCTGGGCTGCCTCTCCCCTGCCCCCAGCCCTCCGGGCTAACTTTCTTCCACCCATGATCCTCAGGTACCCCCTCCCCATTCACTTACAGCCTCCAAGGCAGCACCTAAAGTTCTAAGAGCTGCAATGGCAGCTTTTAAGCTTTCCCTGACAGCTGGCTCTATAAAGACATCACAGCCCAGCACCAGGCCAAAATGTTTTTATAGTGCACAATGGTCAGGGAAAGCTTAAGAGCTGCTGCTGCAGCTCCTGGAGCTTTAGGTGCTGTTGCTATAACAGTGACTCCTAAACTTTCCCTGGACATTGGTGCTATAAAAATGGTATAGCCCAGTGAGCTGGGCCATGACATTTTAATGTTAGAGAGCTTGGACGAGAGATTTCTTTATCAACCCCAGCTGCAGTGAAAGTCCACTGGTAAGGAGAGCACTGCTAATTAATATTGTCAGGAGACATGGAGTTCTAAATAAAGCAGTTTATTTAGGAAATCTTCAGCAGGGAGATAGATATGGCCTACATGCCTTGCAGCTAGCTACATACAGGAACAGGAGAGGGAGAAGGAAGTATCCCTCCCCCGGTGAGAATATTAGTCTAATAAAGGGAAAGTAGAATAGAGAAAGGGTAGTCATCATATAGGGGATTCCCTTGCGCACTATCTCTACCTCTAGTGCCCCTAGTGGTGAATAAGGTTGCTGGTGCTAAGAGTCAATGCCATCAGGAGCTGCATCTCAACACCCCTTCTCATAGTCTTGTACACCGATCCTCATCTCCCATATTCTCTCGAAGAATCTGGAACTGGTCTTGGTAGAGGCTTGGTCGGCCTTTCTGTTATCATGTCTTTAGTTGGACAGTGCTACAGCTTAACTAGCCCATTCTCTTCAGCATCTCAAAAATAGTGGTGCTTTGCATCTATGTGCTTTGTTTGAGACATAGTCCTTTCCATCAGAGACAGTTGGATGTATCCTTGGTTGTCCTCAAACACTTTGTTGGCTTTGGCTCATCAGTTCCAAAGGCTAACAGTAACGTGTGGAGCCATGTGGCTTCCTGACATGCTTGGCCAGCTGATATGTACTCTGCTTCTGTGCAGGAAAGCACAACAATTGATTGCTTCCGGCTAGTCCAACTGATGGCTCCATAGAAAAACAGGTATCCACTTGTGGACTTGTGCCACTGTGCAGGGAGGAAAACAGTTGTTCTTGGCACTGCAAATAAAAATAGACAGATAAGCCCAGCAGGCATTCTCTGTCTTTCTCTCCACTGGGCCAGATGGGCAGGTTCAGACCAGACACCACCACTACTTTGCTGCTCTGCTGCTGCATTCTCTGATCCAATCTTATCCTCTTCAAGAGACAGACAGTATAAGAGTTCTCTCTGGCCCAGGGTCCCCTTAAATACATTTTAAAATTCCCTCCTTTGGCCTTCCCCCTCCCTCCTGCCTTCCCCCAGCCAATAAGGCACAGTTGCCCATGCCAACACTTAATTTGAACGATAACAAGCCAACCAAGAAGCAAGGAGATCTCAAGTCAATTGGAAGCTAGCATCAGAAAACTGATCAGCAAAGTAGAATAAATTCAAATCAAATAAATTTGTACATCCCTAATCCGGCTTTGTAGAGCTCAATTTCTTCTTCTGCATTGTATTTGGTTTTGAAGACCAATTCGCATCCTACTAACTTTCTTCCAGTGGGTAGTCCCACATGTTTTATTTTTGTGTAGAGATTCTCTCTCTTCTTTTGTGGCTTTTCTCCCATTTTTAGCTTCACATGTTGGCATTCTTTCAACGTCTTCCCATGTGCAGAGTTCCTGGTTCTCTTCCTTTCAGGCCTCAATCTCCTAGATGGAAACCCTTTGTTCACCCAGGCCTTTAATTAGATACTGTTTTAATTGTGTTTTAATAGTTTTAACTTTTTAATTTTAATTGTCGAAATGTTTTAATCTTTTATTGGCTGTTTTTATTGTTTTGCAAACTGCCCTGAGAACTTGCGTTTTGGGCGGTATAGTAATGTACTAAATAAATAAATAAATAAATTTGTTGGATCTTTGTGAGCATCTCACTTCTGGCTCAACTTCTGCTTCCCCTTCTGGTTCTGGTTCATTGGTTGTAGGAATTTCTTCTTCTCTTGGTTCTTTTTTTCATCTGGATCTCTGGTCTAATTTCTGACCACAACTTCACTTGTGGTTGGCTTTTGTCTTTCATCAAAATATACTACATTGCATAGTCTCACTGTTCCTTATCAATGATTCTGTATCCTTTTCCTCCTAGTATTAATCCAGAGAGTATTCCCTCTTCACATCTGCAGTTCAGGTTATTTCTTTTCTTTTTAGGAACATATGTATATGCTTTTGATCCAAACACTCTGATATGTCCTAAGATGGATTTGTTCCTATGCCATAATTCAAAAGGTGTCATGACTACTACTCCCCAAAATTTGCTTGCCAATCCTGCATCCTTGAACATGTACCTTTTTATCTCTAATAGGGAATGATTCTCTCTTTCTGCTACACCATTCAGTTGTGGTGTGTAAGGCACTGTTCATTCATGTTCAGTGCCTTGTTCCTTTAGATATTTGGCTATTTCCTTTGATGTAAATTCACTTCCATTATCAGTTCTTAGTCTTGAGGTTTTCTGCCAAACTTGTTGCTCACTATGGCAACATATTCCTTAATTTTTTTCAGAACTTGGCTTTTCTCTTTTAGCATATAAGTAAAAGCGTATCTGGAGTAAGAATCAATGAGAGTCAAGAAATATCTGTTTCCTCCTGATGATTGAATTTGCATTGGTCCAGACATCACTATGACTCAACTCTAGGGGGTGCTGTGATTCTCTCTCTGGTTTCTGATGAAAGCCTGTACCGAATCCATTGCTTTTCAAACAGCACACACATCATAAACAATTACTACTTGTCATTATTATTATTATTACTATATATTACTATATATTATATTATATTATTACTTATATTACTACAATTATTACTTGTCATTACTTGTGCAAGGCTGAACTCTCAAGCCTCTTGCTAAATCTGCCTTCTCAAATTGAGAAATTACTTTAACTTCTCTGTGTCTGAATCTGCTGTGCTACATGGTTTATACAAACATCTTTTTGCCACATTGGCTTTCTCATTAATGCAATCAATCTCCAACAAGCCATTTTTTCTTACAGAACCTCTCATTAACAACTCCTGATTTGCTCTGATGCAACAGTAATCATTCTTGAATTTTACCTCATAGCCTCTGCGCTTGACATATTTGACAGAAATTAAACTGTTTTCAAGGGGCATAAAGAGCTTTCTCAGTTCTCAAGGTTATACTCCTTCCCTTTGGCAGCTTGCCTTTTATTTTTGCTTTCCCTCTGCTCTCTGCAATGATCTTTCTGCCATCTGCCAGACTTATTGGGGTTTTATAATTCATGAACAACTCACTAAACAGTTACTTGTCTTTAATCAGATTTGCAGTTGCACCACTATCAACAACTAGATTCCCATGGTCATTTTTGCAATTATTTTCAACAGATTCAAAAGTTTCAAAAATTGGTCCAAGCCCTTTGTCTTGTCATTTTCTTTGAATCCCTGTTAGCCCTGTTGTTCTGGTTTGGAGAGATTCCGGGTGGTCCCTCTGGGAATTTCTTTCAGCAGTTCTGCTGTGGCCCAGGGCCTTTGTTCTGAGGACAATTCACTTTCAAATGGCCTGGCTTCCTACACAGCCAACACACCTTGCTCTTTTGTTTGGTTTGAAATGCTGTAACCTGACTCTTTTGGTCAGAGGCTACATCTGATCTCATATCAAATATGAGATTTGATATGCTGGGATATGCAGAAAAGCCCTCCATTTCATCAGCAGGGCCTGCTCCAGAAGCAGACGTCTGGCATAGCTATGGTGTAGCTGGGCCTCCATACGTATGCAGGCCCTTGGGTGGAAGTGCCATTGGGAACCTGGAGACATCAGCATGTGCATTAGGCAGAGCCCTCTGTCTGTCACGGGGGCTGAGATACTTGGTGCTTGGTAAGGTTTGGACCTGGACCAAGCCTCAGTCCTGGAGCTTATTGAGTGGCCTTGAGTCAATGTCTCTCAGCAAAGCCTGTCTTGCCATAATGTTGTAAGGATCAATACCATGCAAACTACCAAGCACTTCGTGCAATGAAAAGTGCCATAGCAATGATAAATAATATAAGTATTTGTTTTTCTCTAGGATAGGAAGAGACCTGGATGGCACAACTTGCTTGCATAAAAGCTAATTATTAATTGACAACAGCATGCTGTGCAGTATTTGTCAATTACTTTTAAATCAGTTATTTTCTCAGATATAATGGTCTGAAGATTGGATGACAAATGGAACATGGGCTTGGCTCAAGAGTCCCCTGAAGCGCCTTCAGTTCACATACGGGGAAATAGCATATTCCTGCCTCCCTGTGCTGCACCAGAAAATAAATGTTGCGGGGGAGGGGCTGCATAGAAGGGACAAAGTGCATTTCTGGGTGGGCTGGACAAACTGTGTCTCACATGTTAGATTTCTGAAACAGAAATAATGGCAGTTTCACATTAACGCTTTCATCCTGAAAATATTTTCTCTGAAATAAATTCTATTGATTTTGACAAAGCTAATTTAGGGGATATATAATTTATTTTTATATTACAAGTATTAACCAAACAATAAGGAAATTATTGAATTCACCAAATTCAATCAGGGGAAAAAGCATTCAAACAAGCTAGAGTTTCTACACAAACATTTTGTTGATATACAAATTAGACAGAAAGGACAAAACAAAACAATTTTTTGAGGCAAACTGAGGCAAAGCAATGATCTTCAGAAGCTGAATCTGCCATTTTTATGAAATTCTGCATAACAGTGTCATGGTCTATGGAGAATTTATTTTCTGTTGCCAGTATGGCAATGTTACTTACGTGTTCATCACCCATAGGTAAAGGTAAAGTGTGCTGTCAAGTCAGTTTTGACTCCTGGCACCCACAGAGCCCTGTGGTTGTCTTTGGTAGAATACAGGAAGGGTTTACCATTGCCTCCTTCCCGCACAGTATGAGATGATGCCTTTCAGCATCTCCCTATATTGATGCTCCCCGATCTAGTACCAGTGGGGATTCAGACCGGCAACCTTCTGCTTGTTAGTCAAGCATTTCCCCATTCAACCATACTGCTCCTCAAATAAGTCTTAATTTGATACAGACATTAAAATGTTCATTCACAGCCAGCACTTGTTATATAATAAAGAAAATTACATGTGAAAAGTGCCTTTCCCTCAAGGGGTCCAGAAATGGGGGGGGGGGATGTGGGGGCAGACTATTTGACTGAGAGGGCACCCGCCAGCCACAGAGCCGCAAGTGCTGCATTCCTCCCTGCCAGGCTGAAGCTCTTGAAAAGTCATTCTAGAGAGAATCATATATTTTGGAGTCCTATGCACACGAGGCTCCAGCTCAGGGGAAATAGATGGTGCCCCTATCTGTAAGCCAAAGTGCCTTCCATTCATACAAATGAGGCCTTTGGATCCAAGCCATGCAAGGTTAAAAATAAAAAATAAAAAATAAAAAAACTGAAGCAAAACTAAAGATTTTTTAGTCTATACTCTTCTCTGT
Source organism: Hemicordylus capensis (assembly GCF_027244095.1). Taxonomy (NCBI): domain Eukaryota; kingdom Metazoa; phylum Chordata; class Lepidosauria; order Squamata; family Cordylidae; genus Hemicordylus; species Hemicordylus capensis. The sequence continues at coordinate 185,622,687 of NC_069657.1, forward strand.
TTCCAAGAAAGTGTTTCTCTAGTGCCTTATGCATGCATAAATGATGATTCAAGAGTAAAAAAACCCAAAATAACTAGCCTCTCTATGGATTTGGAGCCTCCCCCCACATAAACTTGTTCCTTATCACTTCAAAGATATATCAGTTCTATCAGCCATGTGAAGCTGAAAGATAGCTTTCTACATCTATCAGAATGGGGAAATATCATAAGGCACAGAAACTGCCGTGATTTCCCCCCCTTAAAAAATAAAAATAAAACCCAGCAAGGAAACCACATGGCTTCAATGAAACAGAAATGAGGTTCAGCTGAGGAAATATTGAAGGCAGACAGCTCTTCTGCCAGTGAGCCAAATGTCTTTATCAGCCATGTAAATGCAATAAAAGGATATATGCATAATATTATAGGATTTATAGCAAAGAGAGGAACAAAACCATATAAAACCGCATTTCTGTCTTAAAATTTTGTCTGCACTCTTAGCACAGGTTAAAATGTGCACATGTATGGCAAAAAATGTATATCTGCCTGTCTTTTCCTAACCAAGTATATAAACGCATATTATACTTGCCTTTTTGTGAGAACTGGACAATTTATAAATGCTATTCACATTTAATTAGTAGTCATTTCTTCCCCATAAGCATATTTACTTGGGTCCTTTGTTCCTACGGCAACCCAGTGAGAACTCCTGCTACAAGAACAGTCTAGGCTAATCTAAAAAAAAGAGGGGGGGGGAAAGGAATGTAGATTAATGAGCAAGCTTGATATTAAGATTATACTGCACAGACCAAGTACTGAGACTGGTGAGAGAAGCATTAAAAAGAACCTACAGCTAAGAATCTCTTATTTCAAGAAGCCTATTTATAGCAATTATGGATTTTATTTATTCAAGTGTGCCTATAGTACACAGAAGTGTGAAAGCGGACTCATTTAGTACTAAGTTCGCTTTAATTGGCCATCAGCTCAGGTAGAGGCTTTTTAAGAAAAAAATAATTGCAATCCATTTTCAACCTAGTTTAAAACATTTATCAGGGGAATAGCTGAACAATATTCTAAGCATTTTTGTATTTATGGATGCTCCCCTTACAGGCATAGCTGTATTTTAAAGCAGGGAGAGTATCTAAATTTACTTAGAGCACTAAAACCATTCTTAGAGAAGACAGACTTGACAATAAAGACTTGTAATTTTTTCTAATTAACTCTTTCAGAGCTTTTGCCTCACATCTGAAGTACTGAGTGCTGTTTAAAGGGTCATTTGAAGTAAATAACAGTTGTGGATATGGGAAATAATTAAAAGTGTTTTTGTCTCCCAGGTACTCATCTGGTCAGATTAATTTGGACATCTTTTAAAAAGCACCCTTAAATTGCAAAATAAAATAAGCAAGCATTTGTGTGCAACCCAATAAACATATTTAAGTTAAAGACTCCATGCTGGAACCAAACTATTCTTTTATTAACAAACTGCAGAACTGGAAATAAATGGCTTGCTATGGGGGTGTGTGTGTGTGTGTGTGTGTGTTTATTAAAATAGTTGCATTTCCAACACCTACATTTTGTAACTTCATTATTTTTTTAGAGTCCTGTTTAAAAGTGTGTGTGTGTGTGTGTGTGTGTGTGTGTGCACATGTGCACAAATGTGAATGATGGGGGAGTGGTTGAGTGTGCCATTATTGTGAGTATAACCTGACGCTCCGAAATGATTTTATTTAGTAGGGAAAAAGAGAACAAACAAATGTTTTTGTCAAACCTATTGTATTATATGTGATGTAAACTATGAGTGTAAATATGGAGATCCTGGGATTGATTCTTTTATATTTTGAAAAATTGCAAGATTTTAGTGATTCATATTCTTTGCCATCCTTATATAACTCGTGATCTGCTCTTCTTGCTTATATGCTATTTAACTTTGTTTTATTTAATTAATAATATTAATTAATGTTAATATTAATGTTGATTAATATGTTCAGCTCCATATATAACCATATCCTCTATAGATAACTATATGGAACTGTATATGTGACAGCCCGCCCATTCCCTCTAGCACCCCTCCAATTTTGTTGTTCATATCAATGGACAAATCCATTATCTGAGCATAAATAACTTCTATTGGACTGTGTCAGATGCTGTCTTTAGAGCATTTCTCATCTGAAACTGTGGCAAAGGAGCAAGGGAATTTTAACTAATTTAACTTTTAAAATATAATTTCTAAATCAAAGACATTTGTTAAAACCAGTTCAGCTGACTAGACATCCTTTCTTTTAAGACTTGACCCATATTTCAGAACATTATACTAGCGCGCGCGCACACACACACATACACACAGAAAAGTGAAAACATCATTTTCTTTCTTGTTTTGTTTTTGAAACATAGTGTAGTAAGAGCTAAAAGCCACTACCTTCAGCCAGCAAAACGTTAAAGGCACAGGAGCTCAAATCTATGGAACATGTTCCTTTCCTCCACTGCATGTTGAACTTCTGCAGTCACTCTGTTTGTGCTGATGTGAAAGAGAAGCAATACCTCCACACTCCACCACTCTTTCAGCCAGCCACCCATATTTTGCAAGGGCGGTATATAAATCGAATGGATGGATGAATGAATAACTTTATGTTATGGGATAGAGGCTGGGTGGTTTAAGGCTCTGCCCTTATGGAGGGGTTAACTAGAGGAGGCTTATGTGTGCCTCCCTAGCCTTTGGGGTGGTTCTCACATTATGCTTTTAGGTGTACATCTAAGAAATTTTAAGTGTACATCTGGACTGTAAAGTATGAATGCAACAATGGATTTGCAAAAGCAAATACAAAGAGAAACTCAAGTATGTAGTACACCGCTCTGGGCTCCTTGGAGGAAGGGCGGGATATAAATGTAATAAATAAATAAATAAATAAATAAATAGCATGTATTGTACAGCTACATTGGCCAAGGAAAGAGAATAAGCAGCAATTCCCTATCAAATGTACACGACTGGAAAATCCAGGCTTGCCACTGCATAATGTGTGAAACTTTCTTCATTCTAGAATTCTTTGAAAGGATGGAAGACATAGACCAATTGCATGCTGAATAGCTTGAAACCACCCAGTTCCATATAGATCACATCACACAATGATTGCAAAAACGTACCGCGCAGCATAGAAGACCAGTCATTCAAACATGCCCTTGCTCTCCTAAACTTAACAGAGGGTGAGGAATTTTAGAAAAGATTACAGTGATTTTAATGCATGATAGCTTTTTCCCTCAAAAAAAACCCGAGGCAGCTTTCAGCAACTGCACATTGAACAAATTAATTAATCTCAGCAACTGCACTGTGGAGTGCACCTCTTTCCCATATAACTTGTGACCGGAGCCCAGCAATTCTGCATGTACTTCTGGGCTTGTATGAGGTGCATTTTAATACCAAAGAACACAACAACTTAAATGCCATTCCCCTAGTTTTATGAAAAAGCAATATAGGAGAATAAATAGGGCAAATACCAACAAGGAAGGACACACAAGTTTAGTCAAACAGTAAATCCAAATAATATCACTAAATCTACCACAGGAGGCACTGTTTGACTGAAGCATCCCCAGAGGTTGTTATTTTGAAAAAAGAAAAGAAAATTCACCTCACAAATATAAGAATAATCACTTTTACACAATAAATGATTAATAATGAACACAGGCATGTGCACCTTAATACTAATCCAAGTCTTTTCCCACAGGGTTAACACTATCACACAAGGAAAGAGATACAATGCTATTTTTCTGTGGTACAGTGTCATGCTGCTACTTCTTTTTTAAATAAAAATTAAATTACCTCCTCTACCTTTTTTCTGATTTTTGCATCAAGATCTCATTCACTGGAGAGAATCAATAAAGAAACATATGGGAGATGATCAGATGAAATTCAGCCTCAAGATCAGGGAGATTTGTATCCTTAATAATAAAAAAAGAGAGAGATAACCCCACAGATAATTATTTGGCGTTGTAATTTATGACCACCCGACAATTAAGATCTAATTTGCCTACCCTTCTGAAAATCATTGTAGTGGTGCATTCTGTAACCTTCGCTGCAATGTAAATAACAATGCTAGTGATTTGCATTGACTGTGTTAAAACCTGATGCACACCGAATCTCTCCCTCTCACACACATTGCCACAAACTGCAGCCTCAAAGTGCTGGAGCCCAAGTCCCTGCTCTTAAACAGAAGGCACACAAAAAGCGGGGGGGGGGGGGGGGAGGAATTGAGATTTGCAGATCTGATAATGAGCCAGTTAATGACATAAATGATACCTCAAGAACCTCACTAAACCATCCAGGTCCTACAATTTAATCTGTAATAAATACTCCTGCATCATTGCGAGATGGCTGCTCATAATGGCAAATGAAATATGCTGGTATGATAGGTACAATAAATCTGGATTTTCCTATGGTTCCCTCAGGCTAGAACAATATGTAACCAGAGTGCGCACTGTCAGGATGAGCAGATCTCAAAGCCATCATAAAATCTAAATGGGGACTAATTAGGAGGCCCTTCCCTTCTAGAGTTACTATTTCTATTGACATTTTCCATGCATGAGCCCCTCCATAACATCATAAGTCACCAAGATAAGAACTCCCTAGATTATAGGGAAAAAGCTTTAATGGAGAAGTTGAACTCAAAGGCGATGCATAAATTTTCCTTTTGATGCTACAGGAAGCCTGTGTTCAGTACTTTCTTTACAAACTTTCATTCCCTGCACTGGATACTTCTTAATCTTATGAGGGCTTCTGCTGAGGGCATCCTCCTCTCCCCACCTCTGCACTCTGATTCCTAAACACTATAGGGCATGTGTACATGGTTCAACTATTACTTCACATGGGAGTTTATTCTTAATTTATATATATTTGCAACAGTGTGGAAAATATGGCCTGAGTTGTGCAACAAGTTTAGAGACAACCACTAAGGGGAGAAAATGTAAAGTAACAGCCTGTATGACAGCCATTTCATATGCACTAGGCCCTCAGAGCTGATTCAAATTACCTGTATTGCATACGTGCAACTATCAGATCTTAGGAGAGTTTATGTGATGTGACTATCATAGATCAGCAGTCAGGCACACATATATTTTTAAACACATACAGGACCCATCAATTCAATATAGATAATCAGATAAGGAATGTAGCACTTTGTGACTACAACACCTGGTGATGTGAACACTCCTTAAGTTGTTGCAGTGTTGCCTGTAGGGCAGGATAAGACACTATGGTATTTGGTATCATGGCATAATGGGGAGGAGAAAGCCAATTATGTTTTTGTAGAATATCTCTTTCATCTTTACATTCCTGAGAATAAAAGCAGAACAAGGCTGGATTAACCACTGAACAGATGATGATCTCAACCAAGTTGCATTTCCTATTGATTAGTTACCTGGAAATGGGAATTGACCAATATGAGATGCACCCATCCTGGTTCTCATGGAGCTTCTTTCTAGAAATATGCAATGCTGGCTCTTCCCATATGACAGGGGAGCAGTACTCTCGACTTCATTAACAATTGCACAAGAATCAGCAATACCAGTACTAGTCCCTTGTGCAGCAGTGTCACCAAGTGATTTAGAGCCATGTAACAGCGCAGGTGGGTGTGCATCGTGACATGTCACCCACCAGTGAAAGCAGTAAACTACTTTCACTGGCGTTTAAACTGAATTTGATTAATCAGTTAAAAGTAAGACTGTGCTGAATATTGTTAACTTCTGATATTTGGGTCCACACTCATTATTTTGATAGTGTAGAAATATCTCCTTCATAGTAGTCAAATTATGTGAATATTTAGCTTTTATCAATTCTGTTCAGTGCTACTGTTTCTTTCTTACTTGGAGCCAGCATGGTGTAATGGTTAGAGTGTCAGCCTCGGACTTAGAATACTTAGGTTCAAATCCCCACTCAGCCATGAAATTCACTTGATAACCTTGGGCTAGTCACTGGCTTACAGTACATCCACCGCTAGCCTCCACACTGCTGTGTGCTCTTTCCAAATCATGGGCTAGCTCTGAAATGTATCTGCACTTTTGTACAAGAACACAAGAGCACCCATGCTTCAGGCATTGTGTGGCAGTGGATATTAGTAATGTCCGTGATACACAAAACTGTTTGGTCTGGTTCGGTTCAAGTCCGGACCAGACATGAACCAGACCGGGAAAGTTTGGTTTTGCACACCCCCGAACACCCTCCGGCTCAGCTCAAGTTCGATACAGAAGATACCACACAGGGTTCTCATGAGAATAAAATGGTAGGGGACAATGTGAGTTCCTTGGAAGACAGGTAGGACAAAATTGTAATAAATATGCATGGCAACAGAGATGAACACACATTAGAGTCTCAATATACCAAGGCAAATATTTAGGGCCAAAATAAGCCATCCTTTCCCATTCTCCTCAAACGTTTCCACTACATTTTGACATTAAAGAGTCATCACATATTCACTGAATATTTGCTCAGTACCCACTAAATGTTCTGTATTTGATATAAATATTTTGGCATTCACCAATAGTTCAGATAAATGTTTACATTTAAAAACTGAATGCTAAAATGTGAAATTTTATCCAGTTTCAGTTTTGGAAAAGAAACTACTTCAGGACTAAGCAAGACCTCCTTTACCATTCAGTCTTTAAGATCAACATTAGTTTGGATGGCACTTGTTCAGAGTGTCTCTAAGGATGAAGCTGCTGTTGGGAATGGAAGAATAAAGAATGGGAATATTGAACATATCCTATTATTGTGAATCTCACTTATTTAAAAACAACAACACCAGAGTCAGTTACTCATATTTTTGTACAGCTGAATCCTATGCACGCTTATACAGTAGAGAAATAACTCCCAGGGAGTTTAATGTAGCCTTGGAAATTTCTCCAGTATCTCATACAACCTGTGTACATGGTACCCACTATTTAGAATAAAGCGTGAACATTTTTATCTCTATCAAAAGAGTGAGGGCCAGTATTAACAGCAGATTTAGGTAAGTTGCAACGGACTAGATCAGAAAGTGAAGAACACTGAATTTGCCCATTAGCCTGAGATCTTACTATATTCAGTAACGCACCAGAGTATATCTTCAGAAGTTAAAATCAGCTGACACAATATGGCACTCTGTTTTGGGTGTATGAGCTCTGATGCACACACAAAGCTCCTCTAGCAGGAACATCCCTCCCATCCAAACCACAAAAAAAATTAATTGGAGAGATTACTGCAATAAAAATAAATATACTTCTGTGAGCCTTTCAAACATTTCTTAGATTATGAATATATAAAAGTATTGTATAAAAATACACTGCAGAAACATATATAATCCATGATGGCTTAAATCTTTGGTGACATTTATCTTCACTCATGAGGAAAGACCTAATAACATCAATTAGCAGAACCCTCCTTACTCCTGAAGGAAAATGTCATTAAAACTCCCAACCATGCCATCTCGTTGACTCAGTATGCCACAAGTTAATCTTTATCTTTAGAATGGAACCTACTTTGAGCTACGATGGTTTAAAGAAGGATGATCTGGAGAATCACATATCCCACAACATATAAAAATAGTTATATTTGTACATATTAAAATAAGGACAATCTTCTTGGTTGGCAATGCCCACGTACACCATTATACATTAAATGGAGGCTCTTCTTTGCATTCACGCATAGCCCAATAACCTGTCCTGCAATGATTTAAAAGCAAGAGGTTGTTTCTTCTTTTGGATAAATATATACTTGAAAAAACATAATTGTCCTATAATGTGTTATCAGTAGGGCTGAGTCAAAGAGGACCCTTTCCTTCCCCACTCTAATTGTTGGTATATTGAAAGGCGGGAAGCCATTTTAGCAATTATTGGGGACTAGAGTGGAAAATTTCAAGGAAGTAAATTGATACCACCACACTGGTGCTCCTTCTGGTGGCAGCTGATTGACAGTTGTCATTTTGTTCATCAGAATGCTCCTCCAATCTATGCTCCATCATCATATAGTGTCATTCCAAGGGGGCATTCTGGGGGGAAATGGTGGCAGTTGCTGTAAAAAGGAGCACTGCTCCTGCTGCAAAACACAGGTGACAGCAAGAGGGGAAAGTGGGGGACGGAAATGGGATGAAATCTCCCCTCCAAATTTGGTTGAAAGTCTGGTCCAGAGAACTTTCAGTTCAGCTCCTGTTATCAGCTGTTATCAGAAATAGGAACCTATTGCTATTGTGTACAACATGGTGCCAAAGACTGGAACAACATACTGCATTATGGCCAGAACATGTCCAGTGCTACAATCAGCGCAAACATGTCCTCTTCTTCCTCTCTTCTTTAATCCTGCACAGCGGGGATATGGCATTACAAGCTTTCCTTACTCCACAAGCAAAAGCTAGCAAAGTGCAGCAAGGGAAGGGAAACATGCAGTGTGATGACTAGTAAATATTGTAAATTTGCCTTGGTAAATATTGTAGAGTAAAGGAGAATAAAGAGATTAAGCGTTACCATCTTGGCAGAAAGCACACAGCAGCTATAACAGGGAATCTTTAATAGTGATTGTGCATTCATTTACATGCATGTGCACTGCAGATGCATGCCCCACTTTCTTGAGATATGTTATTTCTACAGATCTTGAAGAAGGCACCTCGAACCACTTTTTTTTTTTTTTTTAAAGGAAATTCTGAAATCTCCCCCCAAAAGCAACATAGTGATTTAGTGGGATGAGGTCCTAGAAACTTGAGACATTCTAATCCTAGTCACATATTATGCTGTATGAGTGTACAAATGCTGAACACAAGTATATGTTTTTGTAAGAATGACTGTACATGTGTTATTTTAAGAAGTGAATCTGGGTATAGTTTCCCTCAGATGCAAATAGGAAGTGTATTATTGTACATGTGTTAACCATAATGTGTGAATAACTGTAGACCTATTCAGACATTATGTTGTATGTGTGTACAGATCTCTAACACATGTAGAATAAAAAATATTTTTATTACAGTCTATTGTTCAGCAAAATACAAAATACCTTCCACATAAGGCCAATAAACTGCAAAATTCAAAGGGAACTAGAAAACACCCCTACCCCAAACTCCTATGAATAAAAACATGTTCAGGATAATAAGTTGTTCAGGATAACTTGGACTCATAAAAAACAGATATGAATAAAAGCATGATCTGTACTCATGTACAGATGGACCTTGTCACATGCGGTCCTGGCACCTGTGGTTTCATGTATCCACTGGCAAGCAATGGAGACCCGACCTTGGCATACATGGTAAAAAAAAAAAGTTAAAATCCACATATCCGTGATTCCTAGGTGGCCAGAAATGACCTCTGAGGTCATTTATGGACACATTTTGCTGAAAGAAACCATTTTGTGGCTCTCTATTTGGAAAAAAATTCTCTGCAAGAATTGGGGCTTTTGGTGGCATTGCTAGACAGCTGGAGACCTGCACAGCATGGCACGCTATGTTGTTTCTTTAATTTCTGCCTTTTAAAAGCTTTACACATGAGTACCCAGAATGTTGGGGGCAATATGCTAAATCATTGTAAACCGCTTAGAGAGCTCCGGCTATAAAGCGGTATATAAATGTAAGTGCTATTGCTATTGTTATTTTTCCCACCCCCATGAACCTAGCCCCCCGATTCCCATTGACGCAAGGTCTTGTTATCCACGGTTCTGTTACCCAGGATTGTAGCCAAGAACGGAGCCCCTACAGATGAAGAGGTCCACCTGTACATCTTCTTGTGTGAATGGCTATACAAGTGTTCCGTTTAAAAGAGAACCTGGGAACAGGCTCCTTCAAATGCAGGGTACAGACAGGAAGTGTATTGAAGATAAGGTGTGAATAACTTTATATTTATATGGATCTTTACATTCATACACTGTACACAGAGTGCACATGTGTTAAACATCATGTGTGAATAGGGTTTGTAAGTGCATACACTTCTGAATGTGCATACACAGTACACAGACTGTACATGTGTTGAACATGATGTGCGGACATTGGAACATATGGTATCTCAAGGAGAAAAAATTTCAGAATAATTTGGACCTGACTGAAAATGCTGTCTATTTCCTAAGTAGTAGTAGTAGTAGTAGCAGCAGCAGCAGCAGTAGTAATAAACAACAACAACAACAATAATTCATCATAATTTTAAAATGCACATTATATTCTTGAAAACTACTGACTTGTGTAAACAAGCATTTTCTGAAAAGCAGCATTCCTGGAGGATGAGTCTAAATACCCTTCTCTCAACTTTGTGTTTACATAGAGTTATACAGGGGAAATAAGCCTTCTGAGTATTATTAGAGGGCAAACCAGAAGCAGCTGAGTTTATGAAAAAATATCACAAAAATGACTGAGAGGATAGAGATCTATATCCTAAGTCAACTTCAGCTCAATTTCATTTTTTTAAAGGAAAAAATCATTGGCAGGTGCAATTTACTCTTTATTTTATACCTTTATTTTGTTGAAGACAGGGAGCTGTTCTTTTGATTCCCAAGAAATAAAAAATAAAATGCAATCCTTTCCAAACAGATATCTCCTTGGCTGGGGAAAAAAGTCACTAGCTTGGGATAAAGGACTAACTTTCCTGATTTGTGATCAAACAACAGAAATATATAAAAGAAGTTTGACTACCTGAATAGAAACGTACTTGTGACTACACATCACACATCAATCAGTATGTAGAATTGAGAGTGATTTTCCTTTCACAGCAGCAGTTAGAGAAACAGAAAAGAAAGTGTTAGTGCCTGACAGAACTACCCATGTGAAATGAAATATATTTCTTTTGCAAAACAATGGGTTGTGTTATTCACGTTAGTACAAGTGTGGAAGGCCCGTCTGCTCACTCTTCTTTTATACCACCGCCAAAAAGTTCCACTACCCTGAACTACTTGCTTATGAAAGGAAGCAGGATTTCTCACACAGTTGTTTTTCACAATTGTTTAGACTTATGTTAATTTTTCACACACACACACCCCACCCGCTCTTCCATCAAGGAGCCCAGAGTGGTGTACATGGTTCTGTTTATCCTCACAACAACCCTGTAATATAGTTAGGCTGAGAGGTGACTGTCCCAGAATCACTCAGTGAGTTTTGGGGCTGAATTAATAGGGATCTGAACTCAGGTTTTCCTGGTCCTAGTCCAACACTCTAACCATGCTGGAAGAGTAGGAATCTAGGGCTTCTGGAGCCATAGATGCTCCCATTTTGCAACCATGAGGATTCAGAAAAGATAGCTGCTTCTGGGTTGACATTATGCAAGCACGAATTCCTCCTGGGATTGATAATCTTAGATCTGATGTTGGGAGGAGTAGTTTGGGCCAGTCTAGCAGCAGCAATCTTTTCTGAGTTTTAATGATCACAAAATGAGAGAACATGGAGTTCTGAAAGCCCTACATTCCACTCCTCCAAACATTTAAAAGATCATGAGAACTAGCTCTTACTAGTCTTACTAGTACAAGTGTCTTACTAGTTGTTATTCATTGTGAATTCATTCATGAATAACTAGTTGTTATTCATTGACCAGAAAAATGATTTTAAGTGATAGGAGATAGAGATATTCTATACTTTTTAATATCTCATTTGCTGGACTCTCTATATAATTGTTCCAGATGTACCTGCGCTATCTATCTAATTTATATTTCACCTGATAATATGTGTATCTCTAAGTGGTGTACACAATTTAAAACACAACACATATGAAACAGAGTAAAAACAATTAAAACAATTTCACAGAATAAACATTTTAAATTAATTTCAGTTAAAAGCTTGAGAAAGTCTTCCTAAAAGCAATCAGAGTTGGAGATGCTCTTATTTTTAACAGGCAACAAATTCTGAAGCCCTGAGGCACCATAGAGAAAGGCCGGTCTTAAGTCTCTACCAAACGAGCTGGCGGCAACTGTAACTGAACCTCTCCAGATGATCTTGATAGATGACAGGGTATATGACAAAGAAGGTGCTCTCTTAAGTACCCTGGACCCAAACCATTAAGGGCTTTATAGGAAATAACCAGCACTTTGCATTTCACTCAGAAACATATTGGCAGCCAGTGCAGTTATTTTAAAATCAGTGTTATATGGTCCCTTTGGGTGGTCCCAAAGACCAGTCTGGCTGCCCCATTCTGTACCAATTGTAGTTGGTACAAAGGCAGCCCTTCGTAGAGTGCATTACAGTAGTCAAGCCTGGAGGTTACCAGCACATGCACCACTGTTTTAAGATCATTTACTGCTAGAAATGGATGTTGCTGACACATCAGCCAAAGCTGATAAAAAGCGCCCCTGGCCACTGCCTCAACCAGAAAACAAAAGAGAGTTTGGGATCCAGGAGCCCATCTAGTAACCCCACCCAGAACAGGCAGATCTACAACATATCTAGGATCCCTTCTCGACCCCCCACAGTCAGTAAGTACATCTGTTTTATTTGGATTCCATTTCAGTTTGCTATCCCTCATCCACCCATTACAGCCTTCAAGCAGGCATTTTAGGGAAGTTATGCCATTTCCTGATGAGATTGATATGGAGAAATAGATCTGTGTGTCATCAGCATATTGATAACATCCTGCACCAAACCTCTTGATTATCTCTCCCAGTAGTTTAATGAAGATTTTAAAGAGCATTGGAGACAGTATGGAACTCCATACTTTAGTTCTCGCTTTGCAGAGCAGCAGTTTCAAAGCAACACCTTCTGGAATCTACCAGAAAGGTGATAGTAGAACCACTGAAAAACAGTGCCACTCAATCCCACCTCCCTCAGGTGACCCCGAAAGATACCATGGTCGATGGTATCGAAAGCCACTAAGAGATCCAGGAGGATCAGCAGAGTCACACTCCTTCTGTCGATAGTCAGTTGGAAATCATCTGTCAGGCTGTCCAAGGTGGTCTCAACCTCATAGACTGCTCGAAAGTTGGTTTGAAATGGGTCTAGATAATCTGTACCATCCAAAACTGCCTGTAGCTGAGAGCCACCACCCGCCCAGACACCTTGTCCAACCATGGAAGTTTGGAAATGGGTCTGTAATTAGCTGAGTGATCCAATGCAGGCTTCTTCAAATAAGGTCTAATAATAGCCTCCTTAAGACAAGGAAGCATCCTGCCCTCCCTCAGAGAAGCATTTATAAAATTTACCAGACCTCCCTGATAATATGATTACCCGGTGAAATAAGCCAAGTTGTGTAAGGGTCAAGAGAACAGGTTGTAGTACATACAGTCCAAAGCAGTTTGTCCACATCCTCAGAATCACAAACTGAAAGTGAATCAACCTAATCCTATAAGAGGAGTTGCTGGACACCTCAACAATAGACTCTGCAGTAACTGTGGAATCCAGATCGGTGTGAATGTGATAGATCTAATCCACAAAAAAGTCATTTAAAATGTCACAGCATGTGACTGATTATTCCAAGTTCAAATTCAAGGGGGAGGGGGCACATACTAGCCTCCTCACAACTGTAGACAATTCCACTGGACATGAATTTGTGGAAGCAACGTGGGCAGAAAAGAACTGTTTCATTGCCATCCACACTGCCAGAGCAAAGATCTTCAAATGTGCTCTCTGTTGTGATCTGTTGGATTCACACCATCTTCCTCCTTGCACTCTAATAATCTACCTCACTGCTTCAGGTCCCATAGTTATTCCGAATAACATGGGGCTAATTTTGAAGCAGGTTGGAGAGGACACTTAGGAGCAATTGTGTCTACTGCTCTAGTGAGTTCATTATTTCATGTTTGCTCCAGAGCATACACAGAACCACTAGCAGAGCCATCTCTAAACCCTTTCAAGGCTTCTTGGAATCCTATTAGATCCAATAACCTTCTTGAGTGAGCCAACCTAATATGTCCTTCACCCCTGCAGAGATAGTTGTGGTTTCAAGTCCTACCTTAACCAGGTCATGGCCTGTCCCTGACAATGGGAAGTCCCTACCCATGGAACACCACCCTGATCAAAGCAAAAGACCAAATCGAGTGTGTGATGGTCCAGAGACTGCTTTGTATCACTGGGGATAGGACCATAGTCACATTGGCTGCTATGAACTCCTGAACCACTCCAAACAACCTGGTCCCAAAATGAACATTGGAGTCCCCCACCACCAACAACCTGAGCAACTCCAATACCAACTCTCCAACCAGTTCCGTCAGCTCTGTTAGGGACTCTGTTGGGCTGCCGGGTGATCAGTACACCAATGGAAGTCCCAGTTTATCCCTAGGCTTAGGTACACACATACAATATAAGCCAATTTCCTGACACTGATCTTGGTAAGAAAGCTGGTATTCTTATAGATCACTGCCATCCCACCTCCCTGCCCACATCCTCTCACCTGCTACACCACGGAGTAACCCACTGGGAGAAGCTGGGACCAAACTGGACCAATTGTCTGTCCTGACCAGGTCTCTGTAATACATATACTCTATGCTTGCGAAAGCATTACTGTTATATGGCACCAACTGAAGTCACTCATGCAATATGCAGATGGTAATTTTTCAGGCACTGAAACACAAGATGAGCATGCCATTGTTGCCCATGGTAAACATCTTTGTTTTTTCTCCTGTCCCATTAGCAGTGTTTCAATAAGCTGCAAAACCCATATGATCAGAGACAATAGCAGAACATGGGAAGGAAGGAAGGAAGAAGATTGTTCCATGTGCCATAATGGTCTGGACTATCATATCGGCAAACTGTGTATACAGCCTCAAATGAAATCTACTCATCAGTTTAAATCAGTTCTGTTCAAGCTGTTGTTTTTTTAATGGAAATTGGGAATGCTGTGAATCAGCTCTTAGATATCCCCAGGTCCCCTATAGCATAGACCTCTCCTTAATGTACTATTTAGCTACATGCAGGAAGTTTTTTACATGAGGAAGAATTTTTTAAAAACCCATGTATCTATAGTATGAAATGGTACAGTCCAGAATTTGTCTACCACTTCATTCTAAGGTGTAGGACAGCTCTATAATTCACACAGTTCCTTAGGGGGAAAACCATGACAGTTAAGTCAGCTGAAGTGTGTTGTGTAAATATGCCCTCAGTCTAATAGGAGGTCAGTGTCACAAAGTTCAAATGTGCTGTACATAGAACTTTTTCTTTATATTGAATGCACTCAGGACCATGGCTTTTTGGAAAGTGATGTCTTGATCTAATAGTCTGTCCACATCAGATTTTTTGCACATAGAAGATGATCAAGAAACAGGATGTTGCCAAATATCTTTCTTTTTTTGCTGGCCAGTTATTATAAACTTCCACACAGCAAAAGCAGAAAGATTTTTCATTATCAAATTGTCTCAAGAGTTAGTTAATTAACAAATTCATACTCGTTCCATATGATGCTCTTTTTAATAGAGTATTATTTTTACAGTTCATCTCATTTTACACACAGGATTATAGTTAGCAGATTAGTTTAATTAATGGGAAGCAGTCATATTAGTGCTTATCACTTCAACTGTCGCCCAATATATCTGCCTGGTGGCTGAGGGTTTATAGGGGACCGAACCATCTGTAACAATTTAGATACAGGTACGTACACGTATTCATTGTGCCAGTAAATGATATATTGGCAGAGAGGTAGGTTTCCCAACAGTGCATCTCCATGTATTTTAGATGTCAGCATAGAAACCCTATTGACCTTGATGAGGTTGTGGAAAATATGGATAGAGTTGCAGGAGTGGCTTACTGCATCTTTTCAAATCCCTCAAAAAGTATTTAACAAGGTTGTGATACTGCATAAGATACTAGCAATGGATGAATAAAAAATGCTGAAAGTGATTTGTCAAGGATCATACTGAATTCTAGCTGTGGAACCAAGAATAAAGGTATACTATGAAATTGGTGTTTTTGTGATGAGCACTCCAATACTGCAAGTTATTCATGTTCATTTGCAAAAATCCGGGCTGATCTTCACTATTTCCTCACAAACAATAGGGCAGAATAACTTGTACCAGGCTCATCTAGGGAAACTGTGTGAAAAATGATGCAACTAAGGCTTCAGTCCTGTGCACACTTAATTGGGAACATTTCTCAAAGACTTACGCCTGAGTAAAAGTGCATTGGATTGGGTTGCATGGAATGCCAAGCAGGATTTCTTCCCAATAAATGTCTAATTGTTTCCCATTTCTTGTGCACAGCTCATGTGTTTTTCAATTGCACCATCTCATTTCTTATCTCATTTAAGCTTATCTCATTTCTGACTATTCAAAACACAATACCTGGGGAAATAGAATTCTTCCTTCAGGTAGGGCTCTCTTTGCCGTTCACCATTGAGATGCTGGCTGTGATGGTTTCATTGCAGTGAATGTAAGGGCAGCATCCAGGCTAGTTAGTCATGACTCAGCATCCCTGAAACCAATGAGACAAGTTATTCATGAGTAACTTAAGTTCCATTAATTTCAATGGGACTTAGTAATGGCTTAGTCTGCATGCTGCCTACAGTCTGCTCCCAATTTTATATTGTTTCAGTGTTGAGAAAAATTAAATGCTTGTAAAATGTACTAGAATATTGATGCAGAAAGGTTTCTTGCCAGACTTGAAAACTTGCTAAGAATGCTGCTTCTGCTGTTCATAGTCTGCTGTTCTAAAATCTCTCTGAATATCTGTCAAGCATATTTAGTTGTTGTTCCTGCAAAGATCCCTTCTGAGAAATTCTAGACACGTCTAGAAATTCTAGACATGTCTTTAGTTTTTTCCTACTGTAAGACTACATTTGTTTAATGATTGCTGTAATTATTATTAATTTTATCACGGTTCCTAGGGAAGTAAACTTGTGTAACTTGTGTAACTGTGCAAACATTCTGTTGCAAAGCAGATGGAATGCTCTGCAGTATTTTAGCCATTAAGTCCATAAACATTTACTTAATCTTCTTTTGTGGGACAAAGGCCAAAATACTGAATATATGGGCCATATATTCAGTATGTTGGCCATTGTACCACAGATGAAGAAGATTAAGTAAATGTTTATGACTTAATGGCTAACATCCTGCAGAACATTCCACCTCCTTTGCAATGGAGTGTTTGCACAGTTACACAAGAGCATTATTTTGTAAAACTGCAGAATTGTACAAATAATGCCCTGTATTGTGCTACTAACCTCTACTGCACAACTGCATTTGTGCAATTCTGCAGTCTTGCACAAGAACACTCTTGCACAAATACTCCATTGCAAGGCAGGTACATCAGCCACTAAATACTGTATTTAGAATTTGTGTAGAACGGGTTTATTGTGTTGCCTGTGTTTGTGTGTGTGTGTGTTTCTTTTGTTTTTAACAAAAAGTTACTTGGTAATTTTCTGTGGATTTTTTTCCTTTGCTTTCTAATGCTATCTGTCTCTCATAGGTTTTATGGCTCCCTGTGTTTGTCATTTTAATAATTTTAATAAATGATGTGAATTGGGATGGGTTCTGCTGTATATCCAAATGGTGCCATCCACAGGGAGCTGGCTGTGGTTCTCTGATTATTCTTTCTCCACCACAGGAAGTAGTTAGAGCAGCAGGGAACCCATTGCAACGTCTGCTGCCTAAGCAAGCTTGGGATAAGAGCTCATGTCAATGGAGAATTAGGCACCAGTCTTGGTTTTCCCTTGGAAATAAATGCCCTTGAGATTTGCAACTCAATATGATGCAAAATGTCTCAAGAAGAGTTTAAAGTCCCACGGAGAATCCAGTTATTTTAAAGAACTTGCCATAGACCATGAAACAAAGCTTTATTGAACAAGTACAAGTTCACACCTGCTCCCGTCAAGAATTCTATCTGTGGGATGGGCAAGTGGGCATGTGTGAATGCTGTTCTGCTTTTTGTGAAGATCTCATTAATATGTTGTATATGTGTAGACATGTGTGCACATATTTCCCATGCCTTATATTACCTTGTACATGCATTCACTGGTTCCTTTACTGTATGTACAGAATCGCCTTGAGTTTTACTTTAGTATTTATTATACACCCTGGATTGTACTCCAAGCGTCTTTTCTCAATGTAAGTGAGAAAGGGCTCAAGGGAGAGTGGTGAGGAAGGCTGCTTGCACTTACCTCCCCGCAGACGATCCCTCTTGGCTCCCTGGACGGGCGTATCACCCGTCCACACGATTGCCAGCAGTCACTGGCAGTTCAGAGGGTTGGGGGCTGGGACGCTTCATCCCAGGTCCTGGAATTTCCATAATACACCACATGAATGCATGGTGCATTATGGAGATTCCCCTGATGCCGGCCAGGAGCCCGCAGTCTCCCAGATGATCAAAAAATGGAGCTAAGGGAGTGCTTTTTCTCTTAGCCACATTTTAAAGGTGGGCTCTGGAGGCAGGTTTGCCACCTGGAGCTGCACAGCTCCCAGTGGTTCTAATGATCAGCCGAGACCGAGTTTGGCTTTCTTAACCCGGTTTTGTTTGGTCATCAGAACAGCCTCCTGGTGTTTTTCTTTGATCTTTAGGAACAAAGGTGGGGGGGGGGGGCACCCACTGTTGCTTGTTTCTCTGCTATTGCCTGGAGAAACAGGCAACAGAAGTTGCAAGAGACCTTAGACACAGTGTTCCATCATAAAGGCCCTGGCTAAGGGGGAGGGGGAGTAAACACCCCTCTTCAGGCATTCAACTAGACCAGGCATCCCCAAACTGCGGCCCTCCCGATGTTGCTGAACTACAACTTCCAGCATACCCAGCCACAAAAAATTGTGTCTAGGGATGCTGGGAGTTGTAGTTCAGCAACATCTGGAAGGCTGCAGTTTGGGGATGCCTGAACTAGACAAAGGAAGTGGAGAGGGGGAGTTTCGATGTGCCGTTATGTGTGCTGTCTTAATCTCCACACATTTAAGAGAACATGTGCATAGAAGCTACCTGCATACAACTGCATACAACCTGCATACAACTTCAGCTGAACATCTGAGTAGGGCAACCTGTCTGCCCATGGTTTTTGACAATCCCTTGTTACGTGCACTGTATGCCATGTTGGAATTTCACCAAGGGCCAAGCTAGATGCAACATGGCAGTTCTGTGTCTGGAACTCCCAATGACTGATATCCAGATGGATGCTGCAGTTGCACAACAAACAAAGTTGCGCACACAGAGGAAGCTTCCGGAGCTGCACACAATAGCAGGGATGCTCAAAATTGTGCTTGCTCAATGACAGTGGAACAGGATATGAGCATCTGCTTCAGTGCCTTGTGCAAGCACACCTTGTTGGGCTAGGGCAGCACTAGTCTGGAACACAAGCTCCTGACTTAGAGTATCTAGTTAGCACAACATTCTTGTGCTAGCACATGTTTGCACAAATGCACCATATGTCAACCAATTTCTTTTTCTTTTTCAAAAGGCAGTTGCAGGATGCCCCCACCCCCCAGTAGCTACAGATTAAGTGCTGAGGGGGCAGTCTAACCCTTCTCCTCCTATGGATACTTTTTAAGAAAGAAAAAGGCATTGAGTGTACCAGTCACAGAACTCCAATGTCATGTTTAATTTGGCCCCAAGAGACAGAACCCAAGAAATGATTCTATACAGTTTAAGTACAGTAGTTAAACATACAGATAAAGCAACCCTGCATTGTAAAAAAATAAATTTGCATTTAATGAACTCTACACTAAAGGCCAGCTTCAGTAAGGACTCACACAAACAACTTTACTTTTAGAAATTGGGAGCATTATTTCTGAGCTCTTAATCCCCACTGGTCAAATGTGTGGGGTACATCAGTTTATACAGTTCAGTCTAGACTTTACCAGTGTCAGAGCTGGTTACAGGCCAGCCTTTGCTCTGAAATCCACATGGGCCTAATAGGAATAATTCCTACCCCAGGAACATAGGAAGCAACTACCTGTAAGTATCTTGAGGAGGCCACACAAGTAACACATGTAAATAATAATGTTATTTCTCATGGTTTTGCAAACTCTAGAGAAATTTCTGTGTTGCGGAGCTAATAATATTCCCAATAAGCACAGCTGTCTACCTTGTTCTTCTGAACCATTTCACTTATAAGGCAATGTTTTTGAAACCTGCAGCATGGCCCAGTTTACCACTGTGAGTTCAAAACTACCTCTGCTGCCAGAGGTAGTTTTGAACTCACAATGGTAAACTGGGCCATGCTGCAGGTTTCAAAAGCATTGCCTTATAAGCAGATAAGGTTAGGATGGATAACTCAGTGACACTGTATAGTCAAGAGGCGGCAGGGACACACTGCATTATGCAAAGACTTATTCTGCCAGCCCACTTTTCATTATACATTGCTGCCATTGTGTGGGCTTCCTGCTAGTTCATTATAATGAACTTGCATAACTAGGCCCAAGATGGTTTGTTCATTAATAAAGAAACAACATCATAAATTGTTAAATCTTGCACTGTAATTCGGGGTGGGTGGGATCAAAGCCAAACCAAACAAACAAACCCAAAAGGCTCTGTCCATTTTGCAGAATTTCCTTGTTTTCACATTCTTTAGATAATTTCATCAGGACGTCCATTTTATTTACTTCACAACATAAAGAAAATCCCTCCTTGTTGAGTTCAAAGATTTGTTCTCTAGAGAGCCAATACACTCATAAATCTATGGCCTAATTGCAGATAGCTGAGGATGGTCTAATAATAACAACTCATTGAACAATGTGTTATTGATAGCTTTACCTTGTATGTGTGAATCAGTCGTTGATCAAGCATGTTACTAAGCCAAATAACAGAAGACAATTCTTTGAGTTTAGGTCAGTCTTCCCTACAACCAAACAAATCAAAGGTAAGGAGAGAAGAAACAGAAGTATCATTTAAGGCACTTGCAAAATGCTTGCAAACAGCAGAGTAACCCCCAGTGTGGTCAATTAACACAGGGGATATTTAATCAGTTAATTAAATAATGATAATTCTTCCTCATCTTCATACTTATTTAAAGACTCCAGGTGGATGGTATAAATATATCCTGCATTGTACTGTTAGAGAGAGATGGGTTGACATTCATTGCAGGTTCACATGACCTTTGGTATAGATATGTTTCTATGGATACTCTTCAACACAAAGCACAAGCACATGCATCTATTGTGAAAGCTACTTTCATGTCTTACGACGCACATACAGTAACTCCTTTAAGATGCTCAGAGACAGCTTCTCTATTCTCTCCAAAACCCTAATGTTGTGTGTTGGTATGAAGCAGGCCAACCAAGAAACACATCGAGAAAGGTGAAGAAGGAACTTGTTCCTCCCAAGAGCTATTTGTAGCATCTTGATCTTCACTAAAAACCACTGTCCTTGAGGATTGTTTCACTTCATTTTGCTAAAGGTTTTGCATGACACTTGCCTAAGACTGAGTGATATCTGGAAGAGAGAGGATTAAATGCCATTAGAAGAAGATCTTAATTATAAGACCAGTTCAGCAACTTTTCCGAGAAAGTTACAGAATTTCCTTAGTGATTTTTAGAAATGGTTGGAAGGACATCCTATGGGGATTCTTGAAGAACAGGATATGAACACAAATGGCAGTGAGCTGCAGTATGATAAGAAGCTGTAGCTCAGTGTCAGATAATCTGTTTTATGTGTAGAAAGTCCCAGGTTCAAGCAGTGGCTTCTCCAGGCAGGAGGACTGAGAAAGACCCCTCACTGAAACTCTAGAGAGCTGCTGCCCGTCAGTGTAGGCAGTAGTGACCTAGATGGACCAATGATTTGATCCGGAAAAAGCAGCTTCCTGTGTTAATAGTAAGATGGCCCACTAGATTCCTTTTAAAAGCTGATTCTCACTTGCGTATATATTGCTCGATGATTCACAGAGTTAAATGTGAGTTGTCTTTGGTTCATTGCAGACAGCAATAAGAAGCACTACTTGAGAATTTTTCACCCAAGATCCAAATGCGAGTTTACTTACCGTCCACACAGTAGTGCTGGCTTCTAGCTTCCTTCCTAGTGTGAATTCATGCCTTGATCAGAAACAGAGCAAGTTCCTCTTGTGATTTCTGGCCAGTTCTTGTTTTCCAAGAAGAACTGATTACTACATTTCTGACAAATGGGCAAAAAGGCTGGTTCTGTGTTGAAAAACATTGTGAAGTAATATTAAATCTCTGCTGGTGGAATTTGATCTGTGATGGTGGTTCCACATATGCAAGTCATCACTTGATGTGCAGATATGGCAAGATGAGTGTGAGTGTGTGTGTGTGTGTGTGTGTGTACGCAACCCAAATGTAAGATCATTATATATTTCAAGATTTTCCTTACACTCATCCTGTATAGGAAGAGGGTAAAATTAAATATCAGCCATATGTCGTGTGTGTATTTGAGTGAGAGAGAGGGGGAGGGAGAGCGTATGCACATGTGTGTTTGGCCTCACCTGAAGACAATTATTGCTTCTTCCAGGATGTGGCACCAAAAAGTTATTTGTGCCTGGCAAATCAGCTGCCATTTTGTTTGAATACTCCAGGGTAAATCATGAAGAAGAAGCGTTAACAGTGACTGGCATTACTGTTGCCTTGTTATTGGGTTCAGCATAAAATTTAGTAGTAAATAGCAATGCTAAATTCATAAAATTCAGTGGTAATGCAGTCAGCATTACCTGACTACACAATATTTTCCACTCAATGGAACACCAAATCCTTTATGGAATAATGAACTAGGAGCTGTGCCAGCCTCCAACTAGTAATTCTTTTACGCTCATTTCCCCCGTTGCATGCAAGCTATGGAAATATCCAAAATACCATAAGGTGGAAAAAAAACCTTCATTAGAGATGAATTTTTTTTTAAAGAAAGGGAAATCCAGTGTCACCTTGCAATCCGATAAATATAATACCATTGGTAACTGGACTGCAGTAATGGCCCAGCTCTATAAGTGTATGTAAAATGTTGCAGCAAATAAAATAGGTTTCAGCTATCTGCCCTGTAAGGATTGTCATTTAAATACTTAAAAGCATGGCAAAACATAGCATTAGGCTTCTACAAAAATGCAACAAAGCAAAGCAATCTGAAAGAAACAGTCTTGGAGCTGTGGACAAAGGAATTACCCATTTGGTACAGCACCAATGCTGTATCCACTATGAACCTAATGCTGCTTCTGTGGCCCTCTCCTGATGACCTTAACCGTAACAGCACCTGTTATGGTGCTGTTCTCAAAGATATGGGGTCTGTCTCAACAAGGAGTGGGCATTATTGAAACATGTAACAGCTATAGCTTAGTAAAGTAAGGTAAGGTCATTCTCATGACTGGGCAAAGCAAGGTAGGGGCAGGAAAACCAGGGTGAAGAGGCTTGTATGGAGCAATGGGACCCACTCCTACCCTGCTGCAGATCAGGGCTACCCTATTTTTTTTTATCTTAGTCTTAACCAAGGTAAGAGGGGGAAGCCCTATCCTACCACACAGCCCCAATCATGCGTGCGACTGGGGCTGTTCGCAACAGCTCTCGGCAGCCTGGATCACTCTCAATCATTGAGTGTCTAGGAAGCTGAGAGCTGCTGCATTGATGCGGGCAGCATCTCTGCTGCCCACACAATGCATTGTGGGATACTGAAGGACTTCCTCCTCCAAATCCCTGCTGAAGACATCTCTACATTGTTGATCATGTGGGCGCATGGCACAGCGGAGCACAGTTGAGCCCTTGCTTAAGTGCAAGAAGATAGGTATAATAATAATAATAATAATAATAATTATTATTATTATTATTACATTTATATCCTGCTCTTCCTCCAAGGAGCCCAGAGCGGTGTAGTACATACTTAAGTTTTTCCTCACAACAACCCTGTGAAGTAGGTTAGGCTGAGAGAGAAGTGACTGGCCCAGAATCACCCAGCTAGTATCATGGCTGAATGGGGATCTGAACTCGGGTCTCCCCGGTCCTAGTCCAGCACTCTAACCACTATGCCACGCTGGCTTATAATAACCACCACCCCTGACCGCATTTGTTAGCCACACCATAACAAATTGTTCTCTGGGCAGCTCACAGCACAACATTTAAAAAACATCGGAGAAAAATGCATAAAACACAATAAATTACAACACAATACAAAAATACAATACTAAACATTATTGCATAATCCTGCCTTACACCCAGCCCTAACCCTAGCCCCAAGGATTTTGGTCATGAGAATGACCTTATCGTGTTGTTTGGGTGTGAATTTGTTGTAAGACCAAAAGCGGCACTGTATAAAGAAGTTATAATCCCCTGCTAACTTGGCAAAGAAGCACCTTTTAATGTGGTGATTCTCTTTATTTATTAGGGGGAGAGTAACTGGACCTATCCTCCGCCCAGCACAGTACCTCCAGTGACTGTTGCTGGTGTCTGTCTTATGTTTCTTTTTAGAATGTGAGCCCTTTGGGGACAAGGATCCATCTTATTTGTTTGTTATTTCTCTGTGTTAACTGCCCTGAGCCATTTCTGGAAGGGCGGTATAGAAATTGAATTATTAACAACAACAATGAAGGGAAAAGGAGGAGTTTATTTCTTGTATCTGTTCTGTTGTTGGGCCTTCTAGAAGTTTTTGTTTCTCTCCTTCCTGTTCCTGGCCACAGTTATGTGGAGCTGCTTGTTTTGTGCTGGCCTGTATTTTGTCAAGCTGTAATCACAGGAATTGTCTCATGTGCTGTTTCATCTTCTGCTAGTTGTTCTTTGATCTGCTAAGACAAAATACTTTGCAACAAAAATTGTGTGAGGTGTTTCATGGAGAACTGCATCAGAAATGTACATCTTAGATACTGGTTTTGACCTATAAACCTGACATAGTTTGGATCTGCCATTGCCTTCAAGGTGAACTGGGGATGTGTAATGCATGCCAATAATGTGATTTGGCCATGTTTTTCCAATTCTCTAGTTGGCAGGAACACAGCCCAGATATGGTGCATGTGCCTTTCCTGCAGAGGTTTTAGGATCTAGGGTATAACAGTGTTCTGCTGGAGGAAGACTAAGGGAATCAGAGGAGAAGCAAGTCCAGATGCAACCTAAATACAGGACTCATTGCAAATATTTTGCATTTCTTACAGCTTGCTCTCCTCCCAGATAGAGTTAGGAGCAGCTGTTCTCTTGTTTAAGAGAAAGTATAGTTTGGGAGAGAGTATCTGTAACTGAAGTCACTACAGCACAAAACTAGTATCTTGGGCTTGTGAAATATGCACATTTCCTCCATAGACACTCCCCACAGACTGCTGAACTGAGGGGAAATGGGGGTGGAAGTTGTGGCAGAACAACAAGGCTGTATGATAACCTAAGAAGTGAAGTCACACTGAAGCAATGAGCCTTTCTGTTTATCTGAGCAGCCAAAATGGAAAACGTCTAATTCTTTCATTGCATTGCCTTTCAAGGCACTTAATATAAAGCTTTCTACCAGTACTACAGCAGCACACTTGATGTTCCATTAAACTGGGCTTGTATTTAGGGGTGTGTATTTCCCAACGCCCCCAGAATAAATGGAAACCAAACAGAATGAGGCCCATTCAAATTTGTATCCATGTGTCCAAATATGAACATGATACTGAGTGAATTGATAGGAATGGTTGGAGCACCCATTCATTACCCATTCATTTATTTTTTTAAAAATCATCCTTTAACTTTGTTTTCATCACTGCCTGTGCTGGTAGTGGCAAGAGCTATACAGGACAGCCACCTCCTGGTAGGCACCATATTGTCACTCCTACAGCCCTGAGAGGACACTGAATCGCAGAGCAGTATTGGCATTAAAAATGGTGTCTACAAGGAGGCAGCTATGCATTACTGCCACCACCGCCGACAGTGGAAACCAAGTAAAACTAAACTGTTTTTCAGTTCAAAAGGAAAGGAAAAAGAAAACAAATTGAGGCCTTGAATTGAGACCCTCCAAATGAGTATGAATACTTCCAGATCCAAATGCCCCCTTCCCCAAAGCAAAATGAAAGTCACCCCCCCAAAAAGGGAATCCAAAATTCTTTTTTTTGTTAGTTAGGTGCACATCCTACATGTATTTTGTCATAAGTAGATCAAGAAAGATTTGAAGAAAACTGAAGCAACTGGGCACAGAGGTAACTTTTAAAGAGGTGGCTCTCATATTTTGCAGAGGGAGAGCAAATGTCCCTGTTCAACTCAGCAATATCTCCCCAGTGGCTGTTGCTGGTGTTTCCCTTGTGCTGCTCTTTAATTATGAGGCCTTCTGGAACAGGCAGCCATTTTATAATTCCTTTTGTCATGCAAAAACGTATTACGAACTTCTTTTGTGGAAAAGTGGTCTTTAATATTTTTGTATGGTGCAATCTTCTGTGAACTTTGATTTTTCCCCCCATGTATCAAAACTGTAGACATTACTGAATATAAGTTTCTACATTTTATCTTTGCAGAGACTCTTGGAACCAAATTGCAAAAAGGATTCTATTTTTAAATATATATATATTTTGCTCATTACATGTTTATGTCACCCTTCCTCCAAGGAGCTCTCACAACATCCCTGTAAGATGAGTTCAGTCGTTGAAAGGGCATTTGAATCTTGGGCTCTGCAATCTGTCCAACACTTTAACATTCCACCATGTTGGCTCATTGGTACTTAAACTGAAAACATTTAATATCTGATTTTGAACCTTTAAGGTGTATATGCTGCTACAAATGTTGAATAATATGCAACTAATAGACTCCTCCAGCTGGAACTGCTTACATCTGGATACCACCTTTTGTTCATATTGTAGGAATATTATATAAAGAGAAGATGGAAAAATATGGAAGATTCACTGATAAGTGTGCATTAATATGGTAAATGTTCCATAAACGCAGTATTTAGGAGCACACATCTGCACCTTTTATTCTAATTCTGCTGAAATGCTGTTCTGGAAGAACTAATTTAGCATACGTGTGATTGATGGTTATATGATGAAATATTTTAAATGAGCAATAAAATAGTCAATAAGAAGTAATGTCCAAATTAGAAACTGACTGAATTATTAGCAATAAATAATATCTTTCATCGAATTCACATTTTTCCATCTGTAGAATGTTTGCACGTGGTCATCAGCTTATTCATTAGTTATATTTTTTATTAAATTTTGTAACTTATTTTGTTTTGAAGCTACAATTTTATAATATCTCCTTATAAGAATTGCCAATGGTTAAAATAATTTTTTTAAAAAAACCTTGGATGGCAGGGGACCTGGAAGCAGAGTCCTCTTGCTCAAGGAGGGGAGCAGAAAATGGGGCTGGCAGAGCCTGGTATCTTTTTGGTAGGCCTGGGGCAGAGGCAAACAGCCCAGTGCAAAATCTGTCCATGCACCTAAATATAGACTGTTTTTTAAAAAAGGAGTAAAGGTGGGGACAGGGACCTTGTTTCCTCCTTTCTTTTCTGACAACCAAGGGCAGTCCACAGGTAAGGTGAGGTGACTGCCTCAGGCAGCCAATTATTTGAGCCCCAGCATGGTAGAAAGATGCTCCCTGCTACTGCCACCAGAGAAGTCTTTGGGACCCATCTGATCCTGGCAAACATTTCAAACAGTGCCTCTCCTCAAAGATTGCAAGAATTATGAAGTTGGTTTTGGAAGGCGCTGGCCCCCACCAGGGCCATGAAGAAAGCAGCGTTTGATTCCTTACTTCAGGCACCAAAATACCTTGGGCCATCCCTGCTGGCAACTGTCCCCAAATTAAAACAAAACAAACAAACCAGCCCAGTCTTCCCCGCTTGATCAGCTGGCTTGATCAGCTTGATCAGTTCCCTAACATTGATTTCCTTCATCTGTGTGACAGTGCCCAACTGAACCATCTTGTGCGTGTTTAAAGGTCATAGATTTTAGAGATACAACCACTACCATTTAATTTTCTAATGGGGACAAGTCTCACTCCTGCTCCCAAGAGCTGTTATGTTTCTGGCTACCAATGGTGCTTGCATATTAGTTCTCAGCCACCGTGCTTGCTGGGGCAGGAGGAGCAGTGAGCAAGACAGCTAAGGCCTTGAACACGGCAATTAGCCCCACTGCTGTAGCTGCCCTGCTGCTGTGGACACTCAGCTGGCAGAGGCGCAAGCATACTGGCCATTTCAGGTTGAGCCCAGTAAAAAAGTGACAGGTGTTTCTTTTTAACCAGGCTTAATCTTGAAATGGCCCATGTGCCTGTGTGTCTGCCAGCTGAACGGCTGTGGCCGCAGTGCAGCTGCATTGATGGGGCCAATTACAGTGTGAAAGGCATCAGCTGCCTTGCTGACCACCTTTCCTGCCTCATTGAGCACCAGCTACCACTATGTCACAGAAACAGTTAAGTGTGCATCTATCAGATAATTTGAATTAAAATCACTACTTTTCTAGGGGACTATAATTTAGAATGCAAGTTTTTTTGTTCGAAACACACACACACACACACACACACACACACCCCTGGATAGATATGAAAAGGTTTTCATGTGCATGTTTTTGAAAGCACCCTAAATGGCATCACTCAGTTGTCATTGGCCCTGACACACACAAGGTTGAAGATCCCAAGATCACCCACCCCACCGAGGCTGTCTGAAGAGTTTCTATGTCAATATTTACTTATCTATATATTTAATTCCCTTAAACGTACCTGTTGCTAATCCCATGCGTGGCAGCTCTCATGAGAGTTCGCAAGCAGGTGCTGCTGGACTAGCAACCAAACGAGAGAGAAAATAGGGATGTGGGGAGCAGGCAGCAGCAGGCTGGCCCAGCTAGCGGGAGCAGGCAGGCCGTTGGAAACAGCAGGCGGTGGTGGCAGGTTACCCAGCCATTGGGAGCAGGCTGCAGCAGCGGGCCGGCCCAGCCGCCAGGAATTGGTGGTCACCTGACCTGCCAGCCAGAAGCTGCAGGCTGTGGGCGGGGTAGAGAAGCGGGCTGGCCGGGCAGCAGAGGCGCAGATGTTCTGTACCCAGCCCAGCTAGTATAAAATATTTCTACCTTGCCTTTCCATTTAAAAACATGCTCAAGGTGGTTTACATGATAAACCACAACTTAAAACAAGACTAAAATGCAAAATAAAGCCAATAAAAGTGTGAAGAGATGGCAGAAAGAAACTGTTCAAAATATACGAGGGCGATTCAAGCGAATAACTCAGGAGACTAAAATGAACTAAGTCCAGGGTCTTTGCCACTGCTCTCTTCTGAATGGAGCCTCAAACTTTTGATGTCTAGGGTTTCTAGGACCCCTCAATGTCACAGCCACTTGAATGGAGGAGGGTATGGGGGTTGCAGTGGGAAGGGGACCACTGAAAAGCCGGATGAACTTGCAGAAATTTGCATGATGCTCTTCAGATCCCAGTCATGGTACTTAGTTAATAAAACTGGAAAGATAGCAGGTAATTACATTACTAAATTACATTTACATTTATTACATTTGTACACCGCCCCAAACTTTCGTCTCTGGGTGGTTAACAATAGTATAAAACAAGTTAAAAAATATACAAAAACTTAAAACAATTTAACAGTTTAAAAATCAACCATGAATTACAGTCATAATATTGCCAAAACTGAGGTTGTGCGTAACTCCAAAATGCTCATATTGTATACTCAATCTCATTGTTGCTAAATCTGCACCTTCCACATCCACTGTCATGCCTGAACAGTCAGCCGATTGATCAAGTTGTACATCCCAGCACTGACTGCTCTGCTGCCTCTTTTGAAAGGGCCCTCTCAGGGAAGGGCCCTCTCCCAGAATAGGCCCTGATGTCAATCAGTTTCCATCCATGCTGCCTGTGATGACGACCCCCCCATCAGTCTATAGAGGTCTGCAACAAATCCAGCTGGTGAAGAAGGAAGCAGGGATTCTAAAGGAGGAAGCTCTGTATAGAGATTCTCATTTTGAACAGACTTTGAGACAATTATGACAGACTTATCATTGCCTGCAGCACAGACATTCCTTCCCCTCCCCCCCGTCCTTTTATGCTCTCTGTTCAAAGAGTGATTCAAAAACCTAAAACAAAAACAATTTGACCAGAAATTATGCATGACAGACCCCCGCCGCCCACAAAAAAGTATGTACTGAAGGCAATGATGGTGCTATGATACCACTTTGAGCTGCTGAAGAAACTGTTGCCTGTACAAAGCTTCCATCAGTGTTTAAATGGCAGGCTAGTGTTTTTGAGGGAATTATGAGGGATAAGGAGTGCTAGGTGTGAAAGGCCCTTGATCAACCCCCTTGGGATAAATCTGAAACAAGTTGCATTATCTAGCCTTAATTGGCCATCGTAAAAGAGAAATAACAGTGACCTACCTTGCAGAGTTGGTGTGTGAGGTGAAGATTAGTATTGGAAAACACACGTACAAGCATGTTGAAAGGCCTTGATGTTGATATCAAGATGCAACCCACCCCGGCCAAAGAAAAACCCAAACAAACTAATTCTCCTCTGGGGTGGAAGAAAAAGAAAGCCTAAACTAAACAGGGAGAAAAGCAAGTCAATGGCAGAACTACAGTGGTCTAAAGTTGGGCAGTACAGTTTTGGCCCTCCTGCAGATGCTGGACTACAGCTCCCAACATCCCTGGCTATTGGCCACTGTAGCTGAGGATGATGGGAGTTGTAGTCCAAAAAATAGCTGAAGGGCCAGAGTTGTGCAGTCCTGGTCCTAAAGTGACCCAAATATTCCAGAATATGGCTAGCTTTATTGCCTGCAGCAGTAATTTGTCCACCTCCATCAGTGCTAAACTACTTGTACCAGCCTGTTTACTTCCCTATATGCTTCTTTCTTCTTTCCATAGTCCTGTGGAAGCTGAGGGAAGCCAATTACTGCAGGATGCCTCAGGGCCTTCTTCAGTCACAAAAGAGTAAGGTGGTACTTCCACATGGTCCTGAGGAAAGGCACATGCCCTTGTTTGGGACAATCCCAAACTCACAGTGGAAAGGCAGCCATATAGACTGAATATCCCATACAAATCCCTATTAGCAGAGTGGACTGGTGGAGTCAAAGACACCCAGGTCTGGATTGGTGGATCAGAAGCACCAAGACAGCACTTGTGCACTTGATCCCTGGAATTAGAACTCTCTGGATCCAAACTTCAGATGTCCAGGAACACAAGAAAAACATCCAAATATTTTCAAATGGGCAGAGTTGTGCAAGCCTCTGCACAAGTGATTGGCACACTTAGTTCTATGAAACAGGCCTCATTATATAGAAGTAATTCTCTGAATGTGACTATTTTCTTCACACAATCTTCTGCTTTTGTGAGGAAAATGTCTTCTTCATGAGCAGAAAAACCCACAACCCTGCAGAAAAGTCTCTCTAGAATCCAGACAATTTTTTTATATACACATCATAAAATCTCTTTTTAAAAACTCCAGGGATTTTAACTCCTAATAGGCAATTACAGTTGTATTCAAAGCACTGGGACAGAAAACATGGGATGGGGGTGGGGGTTGTTTTATTTTTTATATGAGTTTGGACTTCTCTTTTCCTCAAATACATAAACGGAAGTCCTAAAAGGAGAACGCTTTCCTCTACAATACATTGCGGAGCTGACAAGGGCTCATAAGCCAGGCCTACCCTGCTGCTTGGGGAAGCTTTATAACTGATTGTTTTAAAACCAAAGTGACACCAGAAGGGGTCAAGTAAATAAATATGCATGCCTCACCATTTCAAAATAATAAAATTCCAATGTGTGCAAGCCTGCTTGTTGAACATATGTTTGAGGCACGGCTAAGCCATCTGGCTCAATGTCAAGCATTTACACCAACTGCAGTCTTACACTACCTGACAGCAGAAAAGCTTTATTCCCTTGGTGTTTGGGCACAAATGGAGAAATATTATTGAAATGATTATCTGCATCAAGACTCAGATTTGGTTTGACATTTAGCTGGCTCTGTTTAATCCAAAGGGTTGTCTGAATGAATAAAGAGAAGGGTTCCTCCAGAAGACGCTGCAAGCCGTGGGGGTTGGGAGGGGAGAGAGCCAAATGATTAATGAGACTGAAGGGCTGGGTGGACCCTGCCCACCTCTACCCAGACCTCAGTGCCAAGAACTGCATATAAAATTAGGCGGATGCTTTCCGTGCCTTGTCAAGAGGAGTCTCAGCCACCTTGGAGGCCTCTTTTATTGGGCCTTGAGGAAACAAAGGAAAAGGAAGCCCTGCATTCTTTCACACACAGAAAGAGCTCATAAATAGGAACAGATATATCTGTAGTATACTTAAGCTATCATTGCATCACACAGCAAGATACATAACAGCTATCCTGGACTACTAATAGAGCGGAGTCGGAGTCTGTTCTTTTTATTCTTTACACTAGCTTAAGGATCCCAGGAGAGCCAAAGGAGAAAATGGGTGCATTCATAGGAGAATGGGAAAGGGCACAAGCCAACCACTGGAATAGAATCTGCACATGTAAATCCCATGAAGACGAAGAGAGTTGTTCAAAGTCCACAGCACCTTTTCAGTGGCTTTTGCGAAATATCCTTTTCTGGTTGCCCTGTTTTTCTTTAAAAACTTGCAACTTTTGAATTGATGTCAGTTGATCAGGAACAAGTAACTGACTGACCAATAGTAATTTCAGGACATCATCAGTTAGCCACCTAAGAGCCATTACGTTTGGTTTTTTTTTGTTTTTTTTTTAAGTAATTGTATATAATTCACTGCCCAGAATATCTTCTCCATTCAATTCAGCAGATGGGATAGTTCATTGTGGGTATAAAGATGTATGCGCAGACTTGTAACATCCACAAAAGTGAATGGGGAAGGCACTGTGTATAGGGAGAGCGAGGAGATTCATATGTGCATTGAAGAATCAGGAGCTTCAAACCTTGGTGCAATTCTGGTTTGATATCTTAGCATCTTCACAACCCGTGGTTAGAACAAGATGGGGTTTGCAAGATTTGGACACAATGATAAATCTTCGTTCGTTTTAAATCAGGAATGGAAGTTACAAATTTCTTCCCCTTGGACATGAATAGGAAAGGAGAGCACTTGAGCTCGAGGCTCATAATAGTAATGCTAAACCATGGTTTGATCAAGGTTTTGCATGAGGTCTGAACGTAGCAAGTATGTTACACAAGTTTGTGGACAGTGGCTGACATCCTGACTGAGGAAGCATTGGTGCAAAAGGATAAGCGTTGGTGGAGCACCAGTGCTTCGTAACAGTTCCAGACTAATGTAGCACTGGTGCTAGTGTGTCTGGGGAGAGGAATTTCAATACCTCTCCTTCCCCCAGAAGCCTTCTGTGTCACTGACAATAAGCCCGTGAGGGCTGTGTGACACCCAGGGGCATATTTTCAGGTAGCACAAGCATTTCTTGGGGTTAGGGGAAGCCATCAAAGTTTGCCCCCACCTCTCAGTCAGAGGTGGAGCAGAGTTAGCTGAGCTTTTCAGAAGTACAAGTGATTTGTTAAACAGAATGTCAGCCAGTATATATAGTACAGGAAATGAAAAAGTCAGAGCGCCATATCCTAAGGAGAGCAGAAGGAAGCTTGCACAAGCGAACTCCCCGTTCCTTTCTCAGCACAGCAGACCTATGAATTCTGTTCCTGAGGATCAGAATTGTATAGGATGCAGAGGGCTGCAGCAGGAAGAGGAGAGTGACAAAAATAACTCCCCTTTTGCACCAATGGAAATGCCTTCCATTGGTGCAAAAGCCACTCAGGATAGCACCTAGAACTTAATATAACAAAGACTGCATAGGAAAAAAGAACAGATTTTGAACAATATTCATAAATAAAACCACTTGGATTGATATTTAAGTTCAAGGCAAATGTTTCTGCATAACATGAAGTAAATTTACACTTGTTAGCTTCCATAGATTAAAAACATGGCAATTTTTTAAAAAATTGCAACCCTTGATTTTAGATTTGGATTTGAAATTAATTTGGTGATTTGGGTTTAATATGAATGTTAGACATGATTTCCTCTTCACTCTTACTTTTAATTAACTTTTTAATTGAGATTTAAATGAGTTCTAATGAATACAATTGGTAGCCTAATTGATTTGCTGCCACAGCATAGTGAGTGATCAGTATGCAGCTAGCATTTTAATATACTATTCTCGCATGACAAACGGTTTACGGGTTAATTTTTTGGCAGAGGTTGGTTAATGTGTGCTAAAAACAAAGATTCGCTTTTTGATAGCGAGGAACGTCTTTTTATGTATATTGTACTGCATGATTTTCAAATTCCATTATTAAATGTCTGTCCTTTTAACACCTGTAGCACTGAGCTGATGTGTCTTGATAAACACACATTTACACTTGCAAAAATGAATGAATTCATAACTTTAAAAAATGTGTGCAAATACTAAAAAGTACATTATGCAAAAATAGTAAAATAATTTGATATTTATAATGTTTAATTTATAACTATTCATTTGAGTCCCTCTTTAAAGGGGGTGATTAAATGAATCTCTGGGAAATTATATTCTTTCATCATGTTAAGAACAATGAACGGGTGAGAAAATATATTATGACATAGTTAAACACAAGGCTATAATTTCTAAACTGCATAAATTACATGTTTTCCCCTATTATGATCCAGACAGACAAAATGAACATTTTTTGAAAGAAAATGACCAACGCATGATTAATTGCAAGCTCGCAGATTTTGCAGCTTCAAGAGTAAATCAACTGCTAAGAAGTGCTAACTTGCTAAAATATAAACTAATTTTAGTCTCTGGATATTAAAATATAATCCATCTTCTTCCTCCATTGGGAAAGCTAATTAGAAATTGTGACTGGCATAAGGAGAAGAAGCTGAGAACACTGGGATTAAGTTCACTTGCATGAGATCTGAACTCAAGAAAAAATGGTCAGTTGTTCTGCATTGCACTATATTGTGAGGGAAATGGGGGAAACTTTTGTGCTAATTATGGTACCTAAACAGTGCAAGAGATGCCCAGAGATGAAAGTTTGGAGTGGTGTACAAATTTGATAAATAAATAAAATAAAATAAAATAAGTGATAGAAAAGTCCATCCATAATTAGAAGCACACACATGTATGTGTGTGTGGAGATGTAGAGGCTGCCTGCTAAAAACTTACATCCAACTGGATGTTATCATCATCATCAACACATCTCTACAGAAAAGGCTATCTATGCAAGTTCAAAAAAATACAGGGAACCCAGAGCACTCATTGATTTTAAAAGGTACTGGATTGCATCAGCTCTGGAGATAAATATATACTATGTAATCTGTGCACAGGTGTATGTATATGGGTGAGTGCATGCATTCTCAGTTGTATTGTATCAAGAATATGATTATGGACAAAACTTGTTGTCTTCCACCCCTGCCCCCCCCCCCCCCAGTCTAAAGCCCTGTCTCATTGTATCACAGCACTCCCTATTTTATATTTATTCTGCTCTGGGGCAACATGGGCAGTTATTCCATCCCTCTGTTCCATCTCTACATCCCTCTGAGGTAAGTTGTTGAATGTACTACTTGTTATCCTTACCACTGTTAAATATATATCTCAAGATCTCTTAAGACTCTATGGGCAATGGAAACACTACACTAGCTTTTCTATAAAATAATCTCATAGGGAAAGGACTGCATAATTTCAAATAAACAATCCTTAAAAGCAGTGTTCCCACAGCACACCCGCCCCAGGTAGCACAGGACAACTAGGAGGGGGACAAGGTTCCATGGAAAGATAGGCTCTACCTGCCTCAAGATCCCACTTTGCTGCAAGATCCATCAGCCAAGGTCTATATGACTAAATGTCCCATAGTAGAAAATCCTCTTTGATTCATATTGAACTGTGAGGTTGACTGCATCCCCACTGCTCCATATTCTCAATTTGATAGTGGAAGAAGAAAAGCTCCAGAAAAGAGACGATGTTCTAAACTGTCTGTAAAATTAAAAACTAGCAAATCGCCAGGGCCAGACGGCATCTATTCAAGAGACCTTAAAGAACTCAAATGTGAAATTGCCACCCTCCTTGCCAAAATATATAACTTATCCCTACAATCAAGCTCTGTACCGAAGGACTGGAAAGTAACAAATGTAACACTGATTTTCAAAAAGAGATCCGGGGCAATCCAGGAAATTACAGGCCAGATAAAAAACGTCCATTCCAGGCAAATTGATGGAAAGCATCCTCAAGGATAAAATTGTTAAGCACACAGAAGAACAGGCCCTGCTGGGAGAGAACCAGCATGGCTTCTGCAAAGGTAAATCTTGCCTCATGGATCTTTTGGAGTTCTTTGAGAGTGTCAACAGGTGTGTGGATAAAGGTGATCTAGTTGGCATAGTATACCTGGACTTCCAAAAAGCTTTCGACAAAGTTCCTCATCAAAGACTCCTGAGGAAACTTAGCTGTCATGGGATAAGGGGACAAGTACATGTATGGATTGGTAACTGGTTGAAGGACAGGAAACAGAGTGTAGGTATAAATGGAGAGTTTTCACAATGGAGGGAAGTAAGAAGTGGGGTCCCCCAGGGATCTGTACTGGGACTGGTACTTTTTAATTTATTCATAAATGATCTAGACTAAACTGGTTGCTAAATTTTTATATGGGGCTAGAAACTGACCTCTCATCATGGGGTTTTATGAGGCTGATTGTGTATATTTTAGTTATTTTATGCTGTATATTTATCCATGGTAACAGTCTAAAGTTTTAATTTTGTTTGGCTTGTGGCCATAAATAAAATGATTGATTGATTGATTGATTGATTGATCGATCGATCGAGAAGTTGGTGAAGCAGCAAGGTGGCCAATTTCTGAGTTGGAATAAGAAGTTGTAGGCACTTCAATAGATCAGCATTTTAACTTCTGTTGTATAATTGGTGAGACCTCCACCTCTTTCTAGTACTGGACAATTAATTCTCTAGTACTGGACCATTATTAATTTTACTGTGAATAAGTGAAAGGTAATCTCAGTTTTCTGTTTAGAACCTAAGTTATCTGGGTAACCCAAAATGATAACCAAGGAATCTAGTGAAATCACTATGCCAGTTTTTTCTACCAATCTGCCCAGTAATTGGTTCTAAAATGTCTGTATCAGGCTGCATGAGACAATGTGACATACCATACATGCCAAAGATCTGCCTGGATAGTCTTACACTGTCAACAACTGAAAGATTATGTTAGGTCGATTTCCTTTAATATCCAAGGGGATATTAGTCAGATGTCAAATGCACCATAATTTTAATTAAGAGTATCTTATTGGAAGATATTCATTCCTTTTTTTCATAAATTTGCCCTGCTAACTGGGCAAAGAGGCACCTTTTACCGTGGTGATTCTCTGTATTTAGCAAGGAGAGAGTAACTGGCCCTATCCACCCCCAGCACAGTACTTCCAGTGACTGTTGCTGGTGTGTGTCTTATATTTCTTTTTAGAATGTGAGCCCTTTGGGGACAGGGAGCCATCTTATTTATTTGTTTGTTATTTCTCTTTGTAAACCGCCCTGAGCCATTTTTGGAAGGGCGGTATAGAAATTGAATTAATAATAATAATAACAACAACAACAACAACAACCCCCAGTGAGGCACTACCTTGGCGTGGTTGTGGGGCTTGCGTGCTCTGAGGAAGGTGAGAGCTATGCCAGAGGTCCAACCATACTGGACAGGTCTCACCAGAGGAGCCAGACAAAGAGTGCCTCTCCCATCAACAATATGGTGAGACGTAACTTTAATAAATCTATACCGGATCGGTCGTCGCCCGGGTCAACAAGGACCGTGCCAGGT
Source organism: Hemicordylus capensis (assembly GCF_027244095.1). NCBI lineage: Eukaryota > Metazoa > Chordata > Lepidosauria > Squamata > Cordylidae > Hemicordylus > Hemicordylus capensis. Next base: position 185,660,103 of record NC_069657.1, read on the forward strand.
GCTGGAGTCCCTGGACATCTGGTGGCAAGTGGGCAACAGGACTCAGGATCTTCAGTTGAGCAACCAGGGCTGGAGACAGCAAAATTACTGGAAGAAACGTCGCTTAACCGAAAAAAATATACGAAAAATGCCAACAAGGAAATAATGATATGCTATTACAAGTCTAGTCCAACTAGAAGAGGTTATTTAAAAAGAATGTACCAAATTTGGAAAGAGAAGGATCCAGATACAGAAATCACAGAACAAAGGCTAGCAGACCAGAGAAGATTCATAATAAGAAATAAAGTATTCACAGGAGTTGAGCTGGAAGAACTGCAAAGAGCAACACAGGCTCAAGATATGGAAGAAGAATTACCACCAACTGAAGCAGTTGCTCAGGTGCAGGTGGAGGAGGTGTTGGAAATAGAGGATGCCACTGTTGCTGAACTGTTTCAAAATCAAAACCAGGCAACCTCCCCTTTGCCTTCACCTCAAAAACCCAAATGCCGTTTAACAGAAAAGCAACAAGAACTAAAGCAAAAAATAACTGAGCACACGAACCAAACAACCACCAGGGTTCGACTTCCAGCTCTAAAAACAGTTGCCAAAAAACAACTTGCTCAGGCATTAAAAGATGTCAATGCTGCAGTTGCAGAAATAACAACCAAGAATTTGCAAGAAACAAACCAACTAATGTACAGTGCAGCAACAATAACAACACAAGAGCTCGGATATAAGATCAGTGGACCTGTAAAAAAAAAAAAAAAAGCAGTACATCACCTAAATGGAAGATTAGATTAGAAAATAAAATCTACAGGCTCAGATCAGTTGCTACTAAATTGAAATATATGAAAGACTGAAGAATGAAAACACCAAACAGTATCTGATCCAAAAATACCACCTAGATTCAAGGAAAATTAGAGAAGTCCTGGAAATAATAAAGCAGCAAATGACAGCAGTGTCAAAGAAGATTAGCAGATACGAAGCCAGAATCACACAACACAGGCAGAATCTCCAATTCCAGTCGAATCAGAGACGTTTCTACCAAAGCATAGAAGGAGAAACTGCGAGAAACGTAGAAACACCAAATAAAGAAGAAACAGTGCAATTCTGGGGGAAATTATGGGACAATCCAATAGAATATAATAAAAAAGCAGGCTGGATGAAAGAGGTTGAAAAATGTAACCAACAAATGCAAGATCTAATAATAACACCAGAATTAATAAGTGAAAGAGCAAATAAAATTAAAAATTGGACTACGCCAGGCGACGATGAACTGCATGGCTTTTGGCTTAAACACTTAACAAGCCTTCATAAACTACTATCAAAATAGTTCAATCACATTTTGCAAGGAGGTGATATTGAACAATGGCTAACAGCTGGGAAAACTCATCTCATCATGAAAGACCCAGCAAAAGGTGCAGTTCCAAGTAATTATAGACCGATAACCTGCCTGCCAACCATGTTCAAATTATTAACTGGAATAATAGCAGATGAAGTCATGCAACACTTATTAACTAACAAACAGCTTCCAGTTGAACAGAAAGGAAATTGCACGAACACCAGAGGCACAAAAGACCAGCTGCTGATTGACAAAATGATTTTAGAAAATTGCAAGAGAAGAAAAACCAATCTAAGTGTTGCATGGATTGACTACAAGAAAGCCTTCGATTCATTGCCTCACACATGGATACTAAAATGTTTAGAAACAACTGGTGTCAGCAAAAACATTCAGATATTTATTTAAAAAGCAATGAGCATGTGGAGTAAACAGTTAACAATCAATGGCGAGACACTTGGAGAGGTTAGCATTAGAAGAGGCATCTTCCAAGGGGACTCACTATCGCCTCTGTTGTTTGTAATCACCATGACCCCACTTTCACAAATACTAAACAAAACAGGCCTCGGATACTAAACATCTAAAACATCAAGTCAAATCAACCATCTGCTGTACATGGACGATCTGAAGTTGTATGGAAAGTCCTAGTCAGAAATCGAATCACTGCTAAACACTGTCCGTATATTCAGTAGCGATATAGCAATGGAGTTTGGACTAGACAAGTGTGATGCATTAATAATGAACAGAGGAAAAATAAGAAAAACAGAAGGAATAGAACTGCCCAATGGAAGCAAGATCAAGAACCTGGAAGAGAAAGAACCTTACAAATACTTGGGCATTCTCCAGGCTGATAACATCGCACACACTGAAGTTAAAAGAAAAATTGGCAGTGAATACATCAGGAGAGTTAGAAAAATCCTCAAGTCCAAACTCAATGGCGGGAACACCATACAAGCCATAAACACCTGGGCTATACCTGTTGTCAGATACACTGCAGGAATAATAGAATGGACCCAGGCAGAGCTAGAGACGCTAGATCGTAAGACCAGGAAAATCATGACCATCAATCATGCTCTACACCCCCGTAGTGATGTCGATAGGCTATACCTCCCTCGCAGCTCAGGTGGAAGAGGAATGCTGCAAGTCCATCAAACAGTAAAGGAGGAGAAAAGAGGCCTTGAAGAATATATAAGGGACAGTGAAGAAGATGCACTTAAAATGGTCAAGAACGAGAAACTATTCAACACCAATGAAACAAAGCAGGCCTACAAGAAAGAACAAGTCAAGAACTGAGGAGAAAATTGGAGAAATAAGCCCCTGCATGGTCAATATTTGCACAATACAAGTGGAAAATCAGACATCACCAAGACCTGGCAATGGCTTAAGAATGGCAACTGGAAGAAAGAAACTGAGGGTTTAATACTGGCTGCACAAGAACAGGCACTAAGAACAAATGCAATAAGAGCCAAAGTAGAAAAATCCACAACAAACAGCAAGTGCCGCCTTTGTAAAGAAGCAGATGAAACAGTGGACCACCTAATCAGCTGTTGTAAAAAGATCGCACAGACTGACTACAAACAAAGGCATGACAAGGTAGCAGGGATGATAGACTGGAACATCTTCAAAAAATACAACCTACCTGTAGCCAATAATTGGTGGGACCATAACATTGAAAAAGTTGAAGAAAATAAAGATGTAAGAATATTATGGGACTTCCGACTACAAACAGACAAACATTTGCCACACAATACACCAGATATAACTGTAGTCGAGAAGAAAGAAAAACAAGTCAAAATAATCGACATAGCAATACCAGGGGATAGCAGAATAGAAGAAAAAGAAATAGAAAAAATCACCAAATACAAAGATCTACAAATTGAAATTGAAAGGCTGTGGCAGAAAAAGACCAAAATAATCCCAGTGGTAATTGGCACCCTGGGTGCAGTTCCAAAAGACCTTGAAGAGCACCTGAACACCATAGGGGTCACAGAAATCACCATCAGCCAATTACAAAAAGCAGCTTTACTGGGAACAACCTATATTCTGTGACGATATCTATAACAATTGACAATAAAATTCTGGCATCCCAGGTCCTTGGGAAGGACTCGATGTCTGGATAAAACAAACCAGTCAATAACACCTGTCTGACTATGTAAACAAGAAATAATAAATTAATTCAAGTATTATGATTTATATTCCTTTGAAAGCTTTATTTAATCTTAGACAATATCTATTTTTAAAAACATCTAAACTCTACTAATGTCAAATATATTCTGTACAGCATACCTTTATTCATGCTCGGGATCGTTTGTTCAAATGTTGTTTCTTTTCTCAAATATCTATCGAGCCTGGATGGCTTTAAGAAGGGCGTAGATAAATTCATGGAGGACAAGTCTATCAATGGCTACTAGTCTGAAGGCCATAGGCCATCTCCAGCCTCAGAGGAGAGATGCCTCTAAATACCAGTTGAAGGGCAGCAACAGCAAGAGAGAGGACATGCCCTCAGATTCTGCCTGTAGGCTTCCAGCGGCATCTGGTGGGCCACTGTGTGAAACAGGATGCTGAACTGGATGGGCCTTGGGCCTGATCCAACAGGGCTGTTCTTATGTTTGCTCTGTAGCCAGTGCCTACTTGTAACAACAACAACCACCCCGGGAACCTCTTGTTGTTTTTACAAACCAGAGTGTTTTATATCCTCTTCTAGTTTCCTGCTTTCGAGATCCTCAGAGGCAGCTGCAGAGTGCATGCCCCTGCAGATGAAGATCTCTACTAATGTCTCATAAACTCTAGACAGCATACTTGTGATTATGCTTATGTTCAAATCCTGTTTCTTTTCTCAAATATCCACCCTTAAAGTTTTTCTATAGTAGGGATGTGCCTGAACCGGTGAGGAGGCCATGCTGGAGGCCTCCGAACCGGTTCGGATCCGAGCCGGTCCGGTGGCTCAGAACGGAGGGGGGTTGTAGCTTTAAGGGCAGGGGAGGTAGTACTTACCCCCCCCCCGCCGCTCTTCCCCCTCTGGCACTGTGTTTTTTGGTAAAGTTTCTGGGGCGGCAGCGTTCCTCCCTGCCGCCCCTGCCCCCGTCATTAGCCTGCCAGTGTCATGACCTTGAGCTCCAACAGCGAGGAGGAAGGGGAGGTTAGCAGCTTTTCGGCCGAGTCAGGAGTGTCTGAGGGGCAGAGCCCGGCTGTCAGCGTTCCTGAAACAGCTGTGGCAGATCCAGCTGGTGATTTGCAGCAAGCACAGCAGCCTGACTCAGCAGAAAGCGTGGGGGACCAATGCGAAGGAGGGCAATCTAGTGAACCACCAATGACTCCCCAACAGCGCAGAATCACGAGACGCAGAGAGCAATTAGAGGCTGTTAGAAGAAGCAAACACCTTTTGCTGAAGGCTGACCAGCAGTGAATTCCTACCAGCTGGGATCGCTCGGCTTGCTCTATAAATAACCTCTCTAGCCTCCTACTCATTGCTGAGAATCAACATTCGTAAATCAACCTTGCTGTTCAGCCAAGCAGTCTCGGATTTCAGCAGCTCCGCTTGCTTCGTGAACTTCCTTGGTAGCAAGCCAGACCTTGACAGCCAGAGCCTAAGTAAGTAACATGCATGCGCATACTTAGGCTCTGGCAGGCTAACCGCGGGGACAGGGGTGGCAGGGAGGAACGCTGCTGCCCCAGAAACTTTACCAAAAAACACAGCGCCGGAGGGGGAAGAGCGGCCGGGGGGGGGGTAAGTACTACCCCCCTGCCCTTAAAGCTACAACCCCCCCCCATGCCAAACTGGACCGGTTCGGAGCCATGCACATCCCTATTCTATAGTGCAGGCACAACAGAGAGGAAGATCAGAACAGAGCCCAACTTCAAAAAGGTTGAGAATCACTGTCCTAAATATTGTTCTTGGACACATGAAACACCAATTAAAGCAAAGCAGGCAGTAAAAGGTGCACATAGCAAGACATAGAGAAATCACTGGATTTTTATTTAGTATGAGTGATTGCTCCCCTCACTGCCCGCCACAGCTCCCTCACCTCAGAGTTCTCTCCACCCTCACCTGAGCTGCGCTTCTGCTCCTCCTCCTCCATCCCATTGCTTCCATCCTCCTCATCGCCTCACCCTTCTTGGGTGCACCTCCATCCCATTGCTCCATCCCCTTCACACCTCTTGGTTGCGGCTGCAGCATTGCCAGTGTCACTTGGCCAACCACAGCCCCCTAAACCCCAGAAACGTCCCCACCCTCACCTGAGCCCTGCTCCTGCTCTTCCCCGCAGGAGTAGCAGCAGCAGCTCTTGCTCGCTGCCACCACCACTATGTCTGCTCATTCCCCTCAGGATGCTGACAGGTTCGGGCCTGTGCCTCACCTGCCTGCCTCTCTCCACCATTCATCGGGTCCTTCCTCGCTGCCACCACTGCTGCCTTGGCGACTCGTTCCCCTCAAGCCACTGACAGGCTCAGGCCCGTCCCTCACCCTTTCTCTCTTCCCCTCCCTTCTTTTTCTCTATCCTCCACTCGTTCTTCCCCTCTGTCTTTCTATCCCTCCCTTCTTTTTCTTTCTTTCTTTCATCCTCTCTTCCTTCCTGAGTTAACAGATCCATCTTGTTTCCTCATCTAATTTGCACAGGCAGCCTCCTTCTCCTTCTCTCTTTCTTCCCTCACAACCCTTCTCTTTGCATACCTCTGTACACTATCTTTTATATAGAGAGATTCTTCTCTCCTCTACAATCTTCCCACTAGTAACAGCTGCATTCCAACTGACCTTAACCATCAACAGGCTCCTCTTCCCTATCTGCATATGGAATTCCCACTGCCAAATCACCACGGTGCTCCTGCTTTGTTACCTGTTATTGGTAAAGCACTGTGTGGGCGGGGCTTGCAACAAACCATTTGCCACGGACCACCTAAGCCTTTTATATATAGATAGATAACTTTGTTTGGGACTAAATAAAATTATCAGTTGGAAAGGGAATCCCCAGTGGTATTTCTTGGATAAATAATGATCAGGTGACACTAAGATATACTAAATATTATAAGGCCTGTCTCAGTGCTGTCTATCCAACTGAAAGCAGCTTTCTAAGGTCTCAGACAAGTCTTTCCTAGTAGCAATAACTGAGACAATTGGCAAACTCTCTCCTATTCATCACACTAACTATATGGATTTTGCAATCATTCCTTGGGAGTACTAAAAAAAACAACCCTCCAGGGGATTTTGCAAGTACTCACCAAGAATGTTTGGAAAACATTTCTAGCAAACACCCTTTCATGGGGCGAGGTGAGGTGGACACCTCAGATGGCAGATTACTGGGGCACCAACAGGGCTGCAAGATGCCACCCCCCCACCCCCACTGCTGCCATCACAGCAGATCTTCAGGACTGCTCTGACCTTTGCAAGCTTTGCAAAGAGTGCCATTCAGAAGGCTGCTGGCAACCTTCCATCCTCCCTGCAACACTTTCAAAGCATGCAAGGGTCAACTTGGAAAGGGAGCTGGCCCTGATCAAGGTCACTTGCAAAGGCAGTGGGGGGCGGGGAGTAATCAATGGTGGAAGGAATCTTCTAGACTAGTTCCAGAAATTGAAATGTTGCTTCTTGGCATGCTCAAGAATAAAGAAGACAACAAACTTCTCCAAACTCAAGTCAGAGAAGAACATTGGAAGAATGAAAAAGCTGGGTTCAAAGAAGAATCAGTGGGGGGAAAGTTCACAATTATTTTATGTTTGGAAAAGTTCATCAGTGTTCTTCTTAAGGTGCATTATAATCTGTCAGCACACAAACTAGAACAAGCAAGCAAGCAAGATGAAACTAAGTCATTTATTATGTTTAGCCCCAGTCTTAAGCAGAAAGGGTTTTTGAAGTTTCAGAGTCCCCTCAGGAAGCCAAGAAATTCTCCCTAACCTTTAGCAGAAAAAACTGGGTGCAATCCTAGAATTTGTCTGAACTAGTTCTGAAAAATCTTCTTCACTCAACCACTTAGTCAGAATGTAAAGACAGAATTATTTATTCCAAATTAGGCCCATTGTGCAGTCATGGGTTTAATGTCACGTGTAATTTGACCCTACGTTTCTGGTTCAAAGTGAGTGTGACTAGGCATTTCAGTAGGATCTACTTATGAGTAAATGTGTTCTGTTTGATCAACATATTCCTAGAATATATAACTACCCTGTAACAGCCAAATGATACAAAGTTTGAATTTTGCCCCATCTGCTTATACGAAGAAGAAAGTATCTTCACTATGCCTTTTTTTAAAGCAAGGAAAGCCTTTCAATTAACTGTTTTCATTGTATGAACAAAGAATCTACTTTAAAAAAGAAGTCACAGAACCCTTAAGGATCCCCAAGTGCATTTCTGTACATCCAAGTGAAGTAGTGCTGGTTGTGGCTTTGAAGTGTGCTTTGCTTTCCTATGCTTTTGCCACTCCTTTATCAAGGTACAGGCTTCACCCTACTGGCCTTAGGCAAGCCATGGGCATAACACTGTAGGGACAAGCACTAGTGTTTATAATGGGTTTCAAATCCCTGATAGGAGTTGGATTGCAAAAGGGTGTAAAATTAATGCAGAATTCAGCTGAATGCTTTCAAGTGGCACGGGATTAAGATCATATCACACACACAGCCAACTGACTTATGTTTCATATTATCATAAAAGAATAAATTAGAAATTTCAGTGGAAACAAAAATGGTTGCTCTACCTATTTTATTTCTTTCCATCCAAGAACCATGTTTGCAACCTAAAATACCAGGCTGAAGTTCACAATTTGTTTAAATGCATTCCACTTACATGGCTTTATACCTGTTTATGTGAGATTAAGAGAAGTGTACATTTTAGGTTGTTTCTCCTTCACAAATGATAAAAATATTTTTGTTGAAGACTGATGAATTTCTTTCTTTCTTTCTTTCTTTCTTTCTTTCTTTCTTTCTTTCTTTCTTTCTTTCTTTTTCTTCTTTTCTTTTTTTCTATCTTTCTATCCCATTAATCCCAGCTTGTATTTCCATGCATTTCTGATGCGTCACATTTTGGACTGCAAGGTATGGGGAACAAACCTGTTGTCATACTTCGTACAGCACCACATGCATTGGAGGCACTATATTAATTAATACTGCAATACATTTTCTCATCTCTCATCAGCAGTGTAACATAAGAACAGACCTCCTGGATCAGGCCCAAGGTATATTAGGTCCAGCATCCTTTTTCACACAGTGGCCCACCAGTTGCCCCTGGAAAGCCCATAAGCAAGAGGTGAGGGCATGCCCTCTCTTTTGTTCTTGCTCGCCTGCAACTGGTATTTAGAGGCATCTTGCCTCCAAGGCTGGAGGTGGCCTATAGCCACCAGACTAGTAGCCATTGATAGATCTGTCCTCCATGAATTTGTCTAAGATCTATCTATCTATCTATCTATCTATCTATCTATCTATCTATCTATCTATCTATCTATCATATTTCTTTACTGCCTGATATAGACATCTCTAGGTGGTGCTAAAGCCATCCAGGCTAGGGGCCATCACCACATCCAATGGCAGAGATTTCATAGATTAATTATGCACTGTGTGAAAAAATACATCCTTTTGTCTGTCCTAATTTTCCCATCCTTCAATTTCATGGGTTGGCCCCTGCTTCTAGTGCTGTGAGAGAGGGAGAAACATTTCTCTCTGTTCACTCTCTCTACTCAATGCATAACTTTATATACTTAAATCATGTCTCCCCATAGTTACCTCTTTTATAACTTAAGAGCCCCAGATGTTGTAGCCTTGCCTCATAAAGAAGGTGCTCCAAGACCCTGATAATCTTGGTTGCCCTCTTCTGCACCTTTTCCAGTTCTACAATGTCCTTCTCAAAATACGCTGACTCTCCTGGTCAGTCGCCGACAGCTCAGATTCAATCAGCATATATGTGAAGTTGGGTTTTTTTTTTTGCCCCAATATGCATCACTTTACACTTTCTTACAGTGAACCACATTTGCCATTTTGTTGCCCACTCACCCAGTTTGGAGAGATCCTTTTGGAGCGCCTCACAATCTGTTTTGGATTTCACTACCCGAAATAGTTTGGTGTCATCTGCAAATCTGGCCACTTCGCTGGTTACCCCAACTTCTTGGTCATTTATGAACAAGTTAAAGAGCACTGGTCCCAGTACAGATCCCTGGGGGACCCCACTTCCTACTTCCCTCCATTGTAAAAACTCTACATTTATTCCTAAACTCTGTTTCCTGTCCTTCAACCAGTTGCCAATCCACACATGAACCTGTCCCCTTTTCCCATGGCTTCTAAGTTTATTCAAGAGCGTTTGGTGGGGAACTTTGTCAAAAGCTTTTTGGAAGTCCAAGTATACTATGCCAACTGTTTCTCCTTTATCCACATGCCTGTTGACACTCTCAGAGAACTCCAAAAAGTTAGTGAGGCAAGACTTTCCCTTGCAGAAAACATGCTGGTTCTCCTTAAGCAAGGCCCATTCTTCTATGTGTTTAACAATTCTGTCCATAAGTATGCTTTCTATAAGTTTACCTGGCACCAAAGTTAAGTTAATCAGCCTGCAATATCCTGGATCCTACCTCCACCTGGATCTGTTTTTGAAAATCAGAGTTACATTAGCTACTTTCCAGTCTTTGGTACAGAGCCTGATTGTAGGGACAAGTTACATATTTTTGATAGGAGATCAGCAATTTCACATTTGAGTTTCTTCAGAACTCTTGTGTATATGCCATCTGGTTCTGGCAATTCGTTAATGTTTTTTCCCCCAAGACAGTTTAAACATCTTCTCTTATCATCTTCCCTTATTGGCCTAGTTCTTCAGCCTCCAAGCCTGAAAAGCTCAGTTGCAGAGAGGATATATGGTCAGTATCCTCTGCCATGAAAAGAGACGCAAAGAACTCATCCAGCTTTAGGAATGTGCACGGAACTGTGGAGCTGCGGCCTGACACTGGGGTGGGGGTTCCTTTAAGGGTGGGGGGAGGGTGTACTTACCCCTCCCACCACTTCCCCCCCGCTGGCGTGCATATTTTAATAAGCATTTGGGGTGGCAGGGTACCTCCCTGCCGCCCCTTCCCCCGGTCGTCAGCAAAAGGCTTCAGAAAGCCTTTTGCGTGTGCATGGGTCACACACGCATCACGTCTCTGCGATGTGCATGCATGACACAGAGATGTGACTCGTGCGCGATGTGTGCATGTGCAAAGGGCTTTCTGAAGTCTTTTGCTGACGACAGGGAGAAGGGGCAGCAGGGAGGTACCCTGCCACCTCAAATGCTTACTAAAATACGCATGTCAGCAGGGGGAAAGTAGTGGGAGGTGTAAGTACACCCTCCCCCCACCATTAAAGGAACCCCCACCCCCGGCATCGAACCGCCAAACCGCCCCATGTCTGGACCAGTCTGGAGGCCTTTAGAATGGCCTCCGGACCAGTCTGTGCACATCACTATCCAGCTTCTCTGCAATCTCCTTATCCTCCTTAATTATCCCTTTCATGCCCTCATCATCTAAGGGTCCAACTGCCACCCTGGCAGGTTTTCTGCTTCTGATATATTTAAAAATGTTTTTGTTATTCCCCTTGACATTTCTAGCTATATGCTCCTCAAACTCACTTTTTGCATCTCTTATTGACTCCTTGCATTTCTTTTGCCAGAGTTTATGTTACTCCAATGTAACAGTGATCTAAACCAGGGGAAGCATCCAGACTAGTCAGCCATAATTAAGCACTATTGAAATTTACAAGACAAGTTAATTATAACTAAGTCCCACTCATTTCAATGGGACTTAGTCACAACTAATTTAGCATGGCTGCAGTCCCAAGCTTGCCTGACTTGTGACCCACCAAGTCAAATGCAGCCACTAGTCATATAGGCCTGCCTACGTCCTGATTTTGCAGGCCACCTGGTGGGTTGTGTTCAGTTCAGGGGCATAACAATAACAGGGCAAGGGGAAACAGTTGTCTGGGGGCCCACTGCCTTGGGGGGTCCCCCAGAGGCAAGTCACATGACTGACTCCCCCAGCCGTGCACTCACCCAGGCTTCCTTCAGTTGTATTTATCCTCCGAAACTGATGTGAGTGTTAAGACCTGGAGCTACCAGAACAGCATGTCTTTCTCTAGTACCATTAACTGACTTGCACCATCCACAATTTGCAAATGCTTTAAATAAATAATTTAGGATGATGTTCTATAAGGGCACATAGGAGATATCTATCTATCTATCTATCTATCTATCTATCTATCTATCTATCTATCTATCTATCTATCTATCTATCTCCTAACTCTGCTTTTTGTTACCACTCATTTAAGATTTCTTTACTTCATGAGCTGAGCTTCAGTGGGGGGGGGGGGCATTTAAAAATCTTGTCTCTGGGCCCATTCCAACCTTCCTATGCCCCTGGTTCAGTTTTAGGGGTGTGAACAAATGGTCCACAGCAAATCGGTCTGCCACGAACCGAGCCAGTTCGAGCAGCTCGATTGCGAACCGGACCAGACTTCAGGAAGGCCAGCCAGTCCGCAATCGAGCTGAATTGAGCCTGGTTCATGGCAGACTGATTTGGCAGTTCTGGAAGCTATGTAATGTAGCTTGTAAAGGGGAATCTGGTGAGGATTCCCTTTTAAAAGCAAAGGGAAATCCTTCACAAGAAGCTTCTAAAGGGCAGCCGGCAGAGCTGCAAGAGCACTTTAAAAAGTAAGTGATAAGGTGCTTGCCAGTGGCAAACACGGTACCTCTCCTCAAAGCTGCCTGGCCCCAGTGTGGAGCAGCAGTGCTCCTGTCAGCAGCCTGTGCGCAGCAGCACAGCTCAGGCACTGACCTGACCTCCATGCATGCACAGAGGCCATATCAGCACTGGTGCCATGCATGCTCTACTCATCACCCCCAGTAGTTCAGTTCCCTGTAATTCCAGTGAAGTCCTCCTTTTCTCCATCAGTGGCCCCTGATTGACACAGGGACCATCACTACAGGTGAAACTCGGAAAATTAGAATATCGTGCAAAAGTCCATTAATTTCAGTAATGCAAATTAAAAGGTGAAACTGATATATGAGACAGACGCATTACATGCAAAGCGAGATGAGTCAAGCCTTAATTTGTTATAATTGTGATGATCATGGCGTACAGCTCATGAAAACCCCAAATCCACAATCCCAGAAAATTAGAATATTACATGGAACCAAGAAGACAAGGATTGAAGAATAGAACAATATCGGACCTCTGAAAAGTATACAGTGTACTGTGCTTGATTGGCCAGCAAACTCGCCTGACCTGACCCCATAGAGAATCTATGGGGCATTGCCAAGAGAAGGATGAGAGACATGAGACCAAACAATGCAGAAGAGCTGAAGGCCGCTAATGAAGCATCCTGGTCTTCCATAACACCTCATCAGTGCCACAGGCTGATAGCATCCATGCCACGCCGCATTGAGGCAGTAATTGCTGCAAAAGGGGCCCAAACCAAGTACTGAATACATATGCATGCTTCTACTTTTCAGAGGTCCGATATTGTTCTATTCTACAATCCTTGTCTTCTTGGTTCCATGTAATATTCTAATTTTCTGAGATTGTGGATTTGGGGTTTTCATGAGCTGTACGCCATGATCATCACAATTATAACAAATTAAGGCTTGACTTATCTCGCTTTGCATGTAATGCGTCTGTCTCATATATCAGTTTCACCTTTTAATTTGCATTACTGAAATTAATGGACTTTTGCACAATATTCTAATTCTCCAAGTTTCACTTGTATGTTAGGTCTCACTTCCTGATTCCCAGTAATCTCCCCTCATTTATATAACCCTGCCCTTGGGTTTGCCTTGTAACTGGAGAGCCAATTAATGACCCTCTCTCCATAGAACAAAGCCATTTCCTCCATGGTCTTGCTTAGTTCTACCCAAACTTGTTGTTTTTTTTCCCTGCTCTGCTCTTCTGCCAGTTCTCTGAATCTGCCTTCTCGTTCTACCTGAACTTGTTCAGGTCTCTTTCTCCCTTCTGCTCTCCTGCTGGATCACCAGACTGGTTCTGCCATTTCTCTTTACCCGATCTCTACTGGGTCTCTTTCTCTCTGTGTCCTGGTCTCCTGCCGGATCTCTGGACCAGCTCTGCCCTCTTTTTCTGCCAAATTTTGGTTGGGTGTCTTTTTCTCCTTACTCCACTCTTGTGCTGGATCTCTGGATCGACTTTGCCTTCTCTTCTTCTCTTCTGAGTGATCTCACTCAGGCCTGTCCCCTCTCTTTCTCATCGCTTTCCCACCACCCCTTCCCTGCCTAACCTTCAGTACTACCTTTAGGTAACCTTAGAGCAGAAGTAAATTTTCAAAGCCCAGACTTGTGAACATCTTAAGAGTCTGTGTAACATGCGAATATCAATGTGTCCTGTCATGTCCAAGCCTCCACTTTGTATGCAATAAGATATATTTTTATTTGAACATTAAGACTGTGGTTGTGTCTTTCTGGGAAACTGCCTGTTTTATAATCTTGCCTCCAAAATCCTGAAGGGGGTGCAAAGGTGCCCCTCATAAAACGATTAGGAATTTATTTATGTTTTTATTTGTTATTCGATTTCTATACCGCTTTTCATTAACATAATCCCAAAGTCATTTACAATATAGTTAAAAAGCACAATTAAAATACATAAAAGTACATATTTTAAATATAAATATAATATAGTTCTGTTTAAAAGTTTAAAAACCTATATATAACAGTAACACAAAAAACAAAAAGCAGCAGCAGTAAAAACTGTACACTCATGTAAAAGCCTGGGTGAAGAGCCATGTTTTTACTTGTTTTTGAAAAACTGTGATGGAGGCTGAGGAGCAGATGCCATCCGGGAGAGCATTCCAAAGCCTGGGGGCAATGACTGAGAAGGCCCTGTTCTGCATGCTCGACCACTGAGCCTCTCTCACCACCTGCCTCTCTGACTGAGCCTTTCACTGTCGGCACATGGAGCATTGTCCCCTGTGCAAAGGAATTAAGCTAATTACTTAATTACTAGTTAAGTCTGTGTTTGGGTCAGCAACCCTAGGAGTAAACCAGATGAGGCCTCCATTCCTGAAATAGGAGCTGGAAGCACAGTCAGTCTCCTGAAGGCCTTGCAGGCCTTCCCATCATGCTTCATACTGCTAGTGGATTGGAAAGCCTCATTATATCAGTAGCTGCCTCTGATTGGTCATGAAGGGGCAGGAGGTGGGACCAGCCCTGCTGAAGTGGCCACAAGTATAAGATCATCATGCTTTGTGGAATGGTAAATTCATGGATGGAAGCCCCTGTAGACAGGCCTGCTGTGGATAGAAAAGTTGAGTGGATCCATATGCAGAGGCACTTTTACTCCTGGACTTTGGGGCCAAAGTCCACGGCCTCCGCAACTCCTGCCCCCCGCAATCTATCCCGAGAGGTGTGGTCACCTGGCGGAGCATGATGATGATGCTTAATTTGCAGGAGAGCTAGCTCCAAAGGCGTTTAGGTCCAGGTTCAAAAATTACCTAGGTGCACCTCTGTCCACATGATCAGAAAAGAAAGGTAGAGAGGTCCCTTCTCCTCCTAATTTGGTTAAGAGCAGGGTATGAAAGCTGGGCAACCCTGCTGGGCAACCAGAGTCAGAGGGATTTTTAAAAGTTCTTCACACAATCATGCAAACAAGGCCTCCTACCCTGATTTTGATTGTTGTGAGAACAGGTCTAATGTGTGATGACAAGAATGATTTTAAATTGAATCCGAACGCAGTAGTGCCCGGCAATCCAGACTTAAACTGAAATGTCCTTACTTCACTCATCAAAACATATGAAATCATGTCCATGTCAAAATGTAATAGATCTCTCATGTTTCATCCATCTAGAAGAGATATTGGACCGGGTCTCACGATCCGTGAGACCTGGTTTGGGGCAGTGAGCCGGGAGGGAGCCCTGGGCAGCCAGATTGGCCTCCCACACGATTGCCGGCTCTGAGACGAAGCTGGCAGGGGCTGGGGAGCTCGGGGGCCACGCAGCCCCCAGAAGCCCCAGTATGCCCTGCGTGAGCGCGCAGAGCATACTGGGGAGACCCCTGGAGCTGCGAGGCAGCTTTTTGCCTCCCCTCTGGGGGTCTACTCACAATTCAAAAAACCAGGTTTGTGGAGCGCTCGCTCCGCAAACCTGGTTTTGTGGCAGGGGTTCTTGAGTGGGTTACCCACTCCAGAACCACTGGGCTCGCAGCCGAGCCCGGTGGTTCTGACGATCTGCAAAAACCGGGCTAGGTTCTCCTAGCCCAATTTTTGCAGATCATCAGAATAGCCACATTGGGTTTATGTATCTGGCTCTCTTACATCTGTTCCTCTTCTTTCCACCTATCTGTTTTATATCTACTTCCCTTGTAAATATAAAGTAATTTTATGTTTGTTTAGCTAAGACTTTATTCCAGGAACAATTCCATTTTCTCCTTCTCCTCCCCTCCCTTTTCTTTCAGACTCCACCCCACACAGCCTCCAAAGGATCCCCACTGGGACAAACTTCTAATCAACAAAACATAAAGGACTGCTAGATAGAATACAACACTACTCCATTTCTAGAATTCCTGTACCACTTCTCACACATCCTGCACACTGCCTACAGCCTTCCTGGAATGTTCTTACCCAGTTTCTATGCACTTCTTATCCTGTCATCTCCAGCCTGAGCTAAGAGGTCTGCAACATTCATGGTTTCCCTCTTCTATAATCCTAGAAGGACTGTGATTTTAGAGCAACTCAGAGCCTTGACTAATATCTCACTTCCTTCAGCCTCAAAGGGGAGAATCACCCCCATAGTTTGAGAAAATGTGTCTGAAGTTGTATCTGCTTCAGTGGAATATACTTAAAGTTACATATAATAAGCCTGAGGTAGCAATATCAGGAATAATGTTGATGTGTTGGTTTCTAACTTTTGGTGGAGAGTTATTTCATCATTGGAAGCTTCTTCCAGGAATGGAAGGAGAGTTCAACTCACACAAAACATCCTTGCGCAAGCACCGCTTTTCTTCTGTTCCTTGAAGGTGCTTCCAATAATGGAGCAATGCTCTGCCAAAAGTTAGAATCAAACTCAATTTTTGATATAGAAACATTCAAATGCATAATTATTAAAAGTGACTTTTTAAATATTTGCAGACTGAAGAGGTGAATTCATTTAGGGACTTTCATCTGCTAGCCAAACATCCCACATAGCTTTCTGAGGTTTTGTGTCAACCAGCTGCCATTTTTGTCTCTCTCCATAGCTTCCTCCTGACATATCAACTTCCCAAAGCCCTCACAGTGCTTTCCCTTTCCCTCAGAAACCCACCTTCATTGTGCACTACAACCTTACTTCCTCTCACCCTATTATCTCCTTGCCAATGTATCGTTATCTTCTCCCTTCCCACTCATTTACTGTTCCAAACCCAGGCCAGTAGGCAGTCCCTGGTGCTCCTCAAAATGCTGTCACTATATACCAGGCCTGCTCAACTTCGACCCTCCTGCAGATGCTGGCCTACAACTCCCATAACCCCTGGCTATTGGCCACTGTAGCTGGGAGTTATGGGAACTGTAGTCCAAAAACAGCTGGGGGGCCAAGGTTGAGCAGGCCTGCTATATACCCTCCACCCAGAATATAGAATGACTGAGGCCTGGTCCACACAAGCACTAGAATCCTGACACAGTTCCGTGGACTGTATCATTTCAGACAGCAAGGGGGAACTTGCATTTTTGAACACGTCACAAAAATCCCTTCAAGTAAAAAAACTAGCATGTCAAGTAAAAAGGCTATATTCCAGCTTGTTCACTGAGAGGGTCTAGCTCAGCTAGATTTTTTAGCTGTAAAGTGTATGTAAGGGAGAACTCAAAAATGTAAAAAAACAACAACAACCCATGCCTGCAGTCTGAGGTAGTACAATCCATTCCACTGCCTCGTTTCCACTTCATTTTGCCTTCTAACCTCACTGTCATCCTCAGTGTGAATAGGAAGGTCTTGAGTACGCATAGAAAGTATAGGGTTATCTAGCAGCAAAGCAGGAAGTGGCCTCCTTTTCCACAACTCTTCTCTCTGCAAGGAAGAGTTTAGATATTAAGGGGAAAGGAGGTATGAGGCAGGCAAGAATGTTTTGGCTCTGTGCCCACCCAGAGTTGTATCACTTGGGCAGGTGAGAGTGAAGAGGAGAACACTGAATAGGGAATTTATTTTCACTGTACTTCCCCTCCCTCTAAAATCTGTCTACAGAAGAAATTACCTTTGGGAGATTTAGATAGGGATGGTATATGGAGAATGATTAGTCTTCAGTGGAGAGGAGAGGGTAGATAAGTCAAAATAGAAGAATGTTTTAAAATGTACTAAGCTACTGTGAGCCCTCCAGATTTGGGCAAGCGATACATTCAGATCCATCCATAACCAAATTCATGTCAGTCTTCTTGACAGAAGTGCAGTCAGTCAAAAAATGAAGAAGGGACCCCCACCTCATTCTCACAAGGAGGAAATATGTATCTAATCATCTAGAATCTGAGCAAGGGAGAGTTGGTGGGGGGTGGGGGAGATTGAGATCAGAATGTGAGTCAAGCGTTTATGAACCTGCTTTTCCTTCGGCATCAGAGAGATAAATCGATGCCATGGTATTTATTTCAGATGTCCCTGATGTTATGAGCATGCCTATGAGGAGGGCTTCCCCCTGCTCTCATATCTCTTTAAAAAGATCTCCGTTACTATGTACATGATATCATCTGCCAGGGTCTTTGAAATTTCTGCTTTGCATTAAAGACAAAGAATTCCTCTCAATTAACACTCTTGGAGAGTTTCCTGCCACAGGAACATAATTAACTCTTTGCTGGCCTGGCTAATTTCTGCATTTTAAAAAAGTAGTCTGATAATAACAAAATTGGAGCACTCAATCCACAGGGTAGCCATTAAGCACACACCGTTATTGTGTAGCCTGCATTCAGACCACAATTACTGTCAGAGAATTGCACTGGAAGCGGCTTCTTGTACGCAAACAAGAATACCATTCATTAAGGACCTCCTCTCTAATAAAATACAATCTATACTTTTTTAATGAATATTTGAGAAAGAAAAATATAATTTTGGCTTCAAAAAACCTGCAATATGATTATTATTCTTTTAATAACAGAGTTTCTCCTGTACATTTACTGACAGATGTTACAGGAGGCGGCAGAAATGAGATGGATGGTTTGAGAGCTAAGGCTTGGCCGGGGGAGGGGGGAGGAATGAAAAGCAGAGTTCATAGCAAACTAAGTCAATGTTAAATAAGGTTTTCCCAGTTTTGCCATCTAAAAGACACAGTCTTTTTATCCTGTGGGTTTTAAATATATTCCTGGGCTAGCAGATTCTATTTAAGCCATTCATGACTAGTTAAACATAGGAGCATGGGATATTATAAAGACTGTAATCTCAATCCTACACACACTAAATGGATCTTATATCCAGGTAATGCTTTTAGAGAGGGGTATAAAATCCTATAGACCTTCTAGAAGTGTTTCAGGTGTCACATTTACTTCAATTTTTTTTTTAAAAAAATACTGTCTTTTTAAAAAGGGAATGTTCAATTTTTAATTATACAGTGGATGATACAAGAACCTTTCACTTGCGTTTTGCAGAAAGTAGGAGGAAAAAACCCAAACCCACCTAGTATATCATTTTTTTAAAAATCGATGTTATTTTCTGTGAACTCTGAACATAGCCTCAAGGCTCAGGGGTCAAAGTTAAAAATGTGATAGTGTATATCATTTTCTGCACAGATTTGTAGTAGATATATTTGTTCAATATGACATGGGCCTATATTTATGGCCCTGTGGGTAATACTGGAAATCACAATTCTGGTAAACATAGTGTGGATATATACGTTTTCCAGGCCAGTTTGGTTGCTTTTGCAATACAGAAGTCAGTAGCGAAAGACTACAGAACAGTTTAGTATATTTGCAGTGTCTGAAGGCTGGAGAAAGGCATGTTTAGGTTTAGGTATCATGAGGGAGGGATTCTGCCTATTTCTAAGGAACACATTTTAAAAACAAACAGGAGCACTGCCCGAGAACCCTTAGTACGAACTTCTTCTTTCCTGAGAAGCGATGGTTTCAAAACAAGACACTTAAGCTCCACCTCCCAGCTTCCTTTGGCAGTTCAGACTGAAGATAGAGACAGGGCCTCATTAACACTGAAAATGTTAATTTTCAACGTTTCTCCTTGTCCACAAGGAGAAAGAGAGGTTACCAGCATCAACAAATTTGTATGGAGTTGTGTATCCCCCGCCCCCGATTTTGTTCAACATCTTGTGCAGCAAATTGTAGAAAAGCTGTCTAGGTTTTGAGACAGGCAGACGCAGAATGTTGTAGGCCCAGTTTATGCATAGAGCCATTTTATTAAACTCTTTAAAATCTCCTAGAGCACCATTAGGGCCAAACCGCAGCTTGCTGGCCATATAATATCCCTGAAGTAGAGAAATGCCAGAAGAGCCACTTGTTACTTGTATGGATAAATGTGGCAGCCTATGCTGTGCAAGAAGCCCTTGCTTCTGTAGTGCAATCAGATAAGGCTCTTGCATCTAAGGTGAGACTGCTAAGGAGCAGAAGGGGAGATTACTCAATAGGTGAGAAGCGCAAGAATAATGAGACAACATTTAGCTTTTACGTTTCTGATAAAATCAACATTGTTGAGGCCACACACAGCACTAATTAGGAACACAGTATCAGAATCTTCAAAGAAGCAAAGAAATAGTTTGATGCTGCAGTTAGAGAAATAATTACATTACAGTTAGAGAAATAATAATAATAATAATAATAATAATAATAATAATAATAATAATACACAAATTTACTACTGCTGTTTTGCTCCTTACACCATCTGGCTCCTATTAATATTCATCTCCCCACCCCCCAACATATTTCCCCCCTCAGGCAACAGTAATAAAAGAAAGCAATCTGGCATAGTTACACACTACCAAATCCTATCCATTCTGATGCACAGAAAACTGCAGTCAGAACAATATCAACTGACTGTTCAGTAACTTGGCTTTTTTGGTGCAAACAATGCAAATTCTCTTTAAGCTACAAATTCCAACACAATACCAGGCCATGAGTTCACAAAACTGATAAGCAACCACAACCTCCATTTCCGTTTTAAATGACACAAAGCAACTACGTATCATTGTTAGAAATAATACTATTCTGTAAGGGTGCCCGGAATTATCTGCTAATTGAATGGGGGTAGAAGTGGATGCTGACTGAAGTATCTGCAACCATTTTGCAGATGCAAGTCTTTTCCCTGCTTGCCTTTTGCTGATAGAAAGAAAAAACCTTCCCAAGTGAGCATTCCCTGCTTATGTGTGCCACTCATGCATGGAGTGAAATGTGTTAACCTTTAAACAATTTAGAAGTTGGTGCAGTTAATAGGCAGGACAGATAGTTACAAAGTCCTGATTAACTACAGAATACAGAGACATGTGAAAACTTGTACATAGCGAAAAAAGAGACAGCAGCTATTACTTACCAGTCCAGAACACAGGTAAGGCTCTTGGTGGAGTGGGATTCAGAACAGCAACATTGCCCTCTTTTGGCAAAACAGTGCACAGTGTTTACTCCTTCTAAGAATCCGAAAAGCCTTTTCCCTATCACTCTTTGGCTAGTACAACAGAAATCAGGCTGAAAATGATGAACATGGAGATTATTTGTAAAGAAGTAGGGGAGAATGGCATGAAGAATTATTCTGTGTGCCAATAGGGACTCATAGTGGAAAGTTCTGAATGGGCCGAAGGAGCAAAAAGATGAGGTGATGCACCACAGAATCAGTGCAGTCTTCTCTTGCTGCTTTGCTACAGTGAATTAAGGAGAGTCTGTGACTCCTGGGGTGTGGGTGACTTCATTTTTTATCAGGTACAAAATAGAAACCTCAGTGGTAGACTTAGGTGATGCCTTGCTCTCTCTTCTTGCATGTTACTGTGGAGGAATTCAAGAGAATTAGGCCTCTGCTGTGTTCCCAAGCCATATTCAGGTGGAAACTTTGGCAGAAATTATAAAGAGTCAGAAAAATAACATCCTCCTCCTCCTCCTCATCATCATCATTGAATTGCTATGTTTCATCCATACTGCTATTTGAAAGATAATCCTCCTTAAAATACGGATTTGTTTCCCTTCTGATATTAGATCTTTTCCATATGCCATCTCAGTAGGCCACACTGGATTCCTTTCAATGACCTTTCAGTGAATATCAGGTTAGCGTCAGCTTGTATTTGGTACCATCAGTGATAAGCACATGGATTATACTGAAAGCATTGTGGAACTCTGCACTTCCCTTGGAGGACTAACTAGGCATTTTGCTTTTTTGGACAATGTGCTCAGGTTTTGTGGGGATAAATCGCAGCTTATTTATTTATTTATTTATTTATTTATTTAATCAAATTTGTACACTGCCCCAAACTTTCATCTCTGGGCAGTTAATGTGCTCCTTTAAGAGAAGGAGGGTGTTTCTCTAAATTAATGATTGCTAAATGATTAGCATATGGCAAATGATAGCTACATATGACAACTGTATCGATGTCTCTTCCTCCATCCCCAACTTTGCTCAAGATTGGATAACTTGTTCTAACCCAATTATAGCCCTCATCTAAGCAAGATGTTGGTAACTCTGGGTTTACACGTAACACAGCTAGTAACTACAGGAGAGTTACTGTTGCCACCAAACTTGCTTTTCTGCTACTGTTGCTATTTTCATGATGTGAGAGCCTGGAAACATCTGGCAAATATCAAGCAGAGAATATTGATTATTCACCTCAGCCCGACATTCTTAACCAACATTTGAAGTTGGCTTAATGATGTCAGGTTGAACTGGATAACAGACATTCTCCATCTGACATTGGTGGGTTCGTATGTCACAGAAATGGCAGCACAAGCACATGCCTGGTGGCAATTGGCAGCCCTCCTGTACTTACTTGCTGCCGTTATGTGTGAATGTAACCAATAAAGTTGGGAGGTAGTTTTGAAAAGGCCAGGATCCCTTACCAAACCATTCAAACCCTTTTGTATATGTTCAGAGCCACATTTGTAGTGCAGACGTCTTCAGCCTAGTTCACACATTCATGAACATCATTTGACTTATTGTGTAGTGAAACAATCATTTAAGCCAGGGATCCTCAGCGTTTGGGCCCCAGATGTTCTTGGACTTCAACTCCCATAATCCCCAGCCAAAGGCCACTGGGCCTGGGGATTATGGGAGTTGAAGTCCAAGAACATCTGGGGGCCCAACGTTGAGGATCCCTGAGTTAAGCTGTTCATCATGGGCCCACTTTCCACTTTAACTCATGGCTACAGGACATGTTTGAGGTGTTTTTCATTAGCAAACTGGGGCCTGGGGCAATGTTAGGGTCATCAGATAACCACTTCCACCAACTTATTATTCAGTTCAGGCAGGATTCAAAATGGTCTCCTATACGTGGTTCTGTGAACTCGTGGTTGTGTGGTCTATCTCTTGCCACCCCACTGAAATTGTCATGTGATAATCAAACCCTCAGGTAAGAGTTGTAACGCAGCTTGATTCCATTTCTTTCCCTCTTAAGCTAGCAGAAACAAAAGGACACATGTATTGACCATACATTTGCTGCCCTGTCAGTTTTAATGAAGGTAGCACACTATAGAACCATAATAAAATATTTCAGAATTTATCAAATTATATCTATTGCTATTGCCTTAGTCCGTCCTTCCTTCCTTCCTGTTGTAGAAATAGGTTTAGCTTCTGAAGCTTTTCTAATTTATAACTTGCTTTGTAAGCAACCTGGCTCTTCTGTAAAGATTTTCTTTACTGAAGCTACTGCACATTTTCATCAGCTACCATACATCAGCCAGAATGTTATCTACCTTCCCCTCAGTGGCAGTTTTGAACAGCCATTTCAGCTCCTCCCCACCCCCCACCCTGCACAACTTGATATTGATGTTAAGACACGGGGTGAAGCTTTCACAGTAAGCAGTTGGGAGCGAGAGAGGGAGGATAAACCCATATCATTTGTTTTCCCCTTCCTTTGGATTAAAAGATGAAAAAGGGATGGGGTTGTTTTTTCCTTTGGCCATCTGAATCTGCAAATTCACATAGTTATATATGAAAGCAAGGCTAATGTGTGTCACATGCTGTCTGTGTCTGCAGAGGAAAACATAAACTACAATCAACCATAGTTCTGAGCTCGGTACAGCAAGAGTTCCATGTCGCTCTTTTATCATTTACTATATGGCACAGCAAAGCAGATTTTGTATCACGCTTCTTTTGCATGCTGTAACCTGCACCAGTGCAATCTCACTATTAAACAACGAGGGTACAAATTGCTTTAGGAAACTGAGAGATTAAAGGGGGAAATTAATGCATGATCATTCTTCCACCTGATGTTTTACTGAATATCCCTTATTGATTTCTGTACCATATTCATACCTATCTATAGACATTCCTCTTTCTAGTATATAGGACTATGATGATGCATGTACAGAATTCCATATATTCAGGTACTGCACAACCTTCCAAGAGAAAGGACAATGTTCTGAACACAGAGTGGAGAATCTCTGGGCGAAGTAGAAATAGAAGAGACCAGAAAACCACTGTGCATGTCAGGAATGCTAACACTAACAGCCCGTGTTTGGTTCAGTGGGGTTTGGGGCACTACAGCACATAGGTAATGCCCCAAACCTCTCTGATGTCTTCTCTGGTTTGAAGTTGTACTACCCAAAACTCTTTATGATAGCAGCACTAGCACTAGTCCTCATTGCAAAGGACAGTTATCTGTTCCAGCACTTCACACTTCTATTACATACATATATATAATTAAGTTAACTTACCACAGTGGTTTCAATATTTTCAACTAAGCAGTATTTAACTAACTTAAATACTGGGGAAAAAATGTAACCTCTGGAATCATTACTATTAAAAAGTTTGAAAGGTCTATTATCTCAAATTTGTCAACTTTTACTGACTTTAAATAATTCAGCTGGAATAATATCATGGGTACATAGGGAAAAATGCTGAAAATAAAAACAGATTGACAAGTCATGTTTTCCTATGTTTTCCTATACCATCTCTATGTATTAATATAAAAGAAAGTTGTTATAAAATGCCTTTTTTGTTGGGATTTAAAGCTTTATTGATTCAGCAACATTTACAAGAATGGACATTATAGGGCCAGTGTGGATTTACTTACTTACTTACTTACTTACTTACTCAGCACAAAACTCATGTCTCTGGCAGTTTACAATAAAACAACACAGATTAAAAAGAAAGTTAAAGCTTTAAAACAATTTAAAACAATGATAAATTCTAGAAGCCTAATGAGAAGCCTAGGTGAATAAATGTGTCTTAGTCATTTTAAAAGCTGTCAGAGATGGGGAGGCTCTTATTATTATTATTATTATTATTACATTTATATCCCGCTCTTCCTCCAAGGAGCCCAGAGTGGTGTACTACATACTTGAGTTTCTCTTTCACAACAACCCTGTGAAGTAGGTTCGGCTGAGAGAGAAGTGACTGGCCCAGAGTCACCCAGCTAGTATCATGGCTGAATGGGGATTTGAACTCGGGTCTCCCCGGTCCTAGTCCAGCACTCTAACCACTACACCACGCTGGCTCTCAATTTAGTCAGGGAGCACATTCCAAAGCCTCAGGGTGGCAATGGAGAAGGCCTGTTCCTGAGACCAGATGACTGGTGGCAGCTGCAGAAGGAGCTGATAATCTCCATGGGTGGTGGGGCTTGTAACGGAGAAGGCATTCTCTTAAATACCCCGAGCCTAAGCTGATAATATGTTTCAGTGCTGGCCCAGCATAGAGCCCCATCCAATGACCTTGTCAGGAAGACAGAAACCTTTGGCATCAGGTGTTCCTTTAGGTATCCAGGACCCAAACTGTTAAGAGCTTGAAAGGTGATAAACAGCACCTTGAATTGGGTTTGGAAATGAATTGGCAGACAGTGCAGCTCTTTCAAAACAGGGTAATATGCTCCCAGTGACCAGCTCCAAACAGAACCCAAGCTACTGCATGTTATACCAAGTGCAGTTTCCAGGTATTTTTCAGGGGCAGCCCTACATAAAATGCAGTGCAATAATCCAGCTGTGATGTTACTAAAGTATTGCTAACCAGGGCCAGATCTGCCTTCTCAAAAAGGGGGCACAGCTGGTGCACCAGATGAACCTGTGCAAAGGCATCCTGGCCACTGCTTCTATCCAGTCGTCCCAAAGCAGAGCCTGATCCATCAGCACCGCTAGACTGAGATGCTACTCTTCCAGGGGCGTAGCAAGGATGGAATGGGCCCAGAGACAAGATTTTAAAATGCCCCCCCCACACACACTGTAGCTTAGCTCATGAAGTAAAGAAATCTTAAATGAGGCTGAATAGTGATAACAAAAAGCATAGTAAAATTATATAAAATCCTAAATTATTTTTAAAAAGGTTTTGTAAATTGTGGACGATGCAGGTCATTTAATTGTACTAGGGAAAGACATGCTGTTCTGGTAGCTCCAGGTCATAACACTCACATCAGTTTCGGAGGATGAATACAGCTGAAGGAAGCTGTTGGAGGAGTCAGTCATGTGACTTGCCTCGGGGGGGGGGCAGACTTGCCTCTGGGGGCCCCCCAAGGCAGTGGGCCCTCAGACAACTGTCTCCCCTTGCCCTATTATAGTTACCCCCCTCCCCCACTTCATAGGAACATAGGAAGCTGCTTTATACCCATCCCCTATGGGGAATCACATACAGAGGCTCTTCACACGAGCAGTGTGAAGTACCATAAAGGGGTTTGTGGGGAGAGCAGGCTTGACCCACTCTCCCCACACACAAGCAGGCAGCTTGCCCTGGGAGGCTGGATTGGCTCCCCACACAATTACCAGCTCCATCACGGTTGGGGTGGTGGGCATCAGGGGCTTCCCAGCCCTCTGAAGTCCCAGAATTTCCCATACAAGTGAGTGTGGCCTTCTGGGGAACCCCCTGATGCCAGGATGCTTGTTGTAGCCTCCCCACTGGAGGTCTGCTCATGAGTTGCCATGGCGCGGAGCCGCACCATGGTGACACACAACCAGGGAAATGGGGTCAGCGGAGTGCATGCTCCACTGACCTCGTTTAACGGGGGAGCATTTAAGATGGCTTGCTGCTGGGAGCCGTGCAGCTCCTATTGCAGCACACAACCAGCTGAAACTGGGCTGGGCTCCCCTGGCCTGGTTCCAGCTGGTTGTGAGAATAGCCTCATCGTCTCCCATTCAAATGCAAACCAGGGTGGACCTTGCTTAGCAAAGGGGACCCTTCATGCTTGCTACCGCAAGACCCGCTCTACTCCCACTTCAGTCCTTGACACTCGTGAGAGGTTGCAGAGTTCAGGGGTGAGTAGATGGGAAGCCACGCCCCCTCCTGCCTTGCAGTTTTCCCTCCCACACCAAGTATCTGTGGCAGACGGAAGAGAGACTGTGAGCCAAATGAGTGGGGAGAAATCTCGCCTCCCACTCCCAGCTTGCCCTTAGCCATCATTCAAGCCACCATCCTGAGGAGAGCATGGGGTGGGTCCAATTTGGCAGCACCTTTTCTAGCTCATCATTAGCAGCAGCCTTATGCATGATGAATTGTTGGGCAAGGAAATACCGGACATGACCATTGCTCTTTGCATTGTAATATGATATCATTATAATGGCTGCTTTTTTGTTTCTGTGTTCAGGTGCGCCATAATCGAATTCCACCAACTGGACAACACAATCTGACAGTGCCCTTAATCTTGACAAGTTTGACTCCAGCAATCCTAGTTTCACATGAAGGCCGTTAGTCAGTGGGAAGGTCAGATTTCTTAGCAGGTTTCCTCAGCGCTAAGTCTGTCACTGGCACAAACACAGCCACCCTGTCTATTACTTCCCAAGCCACTTTATTCCCCTAAACATTATTTTCATTTGATTCCCCTTTTGATCCTAAGGAATTTGCTTGCGATTACCTGCCAGAGAATATGTCCTTGTGCAAATTCCTCCTGACAGCAATATGCAAACTCTTATTATGCTAAAGAAGAGGTAGTTCCCTATAGCCATATATGTCTTCTGTGCAAATGCGCTTACTGACCTTCAGGAGCATCCACATAATAGTGCACAAATTATTTGGGCAGTAGTTTTCTTTGGAATCAGTAGGGTGTGTGTGTGTGTATCCGTATCCCTTAGTAATGCTTTAGGGGAGAATGTTCTCTGCAGAAATCTCTCCCTTCCCTTCATTATTACAGTCAGAATAGAGAGAGAGCGAGCGAGAGCGAGAGCGAGAGAGAGAGAGAGAGAGACTCATAGAACTAGTATAGATAGAATATTATTGTTAGGAATGTGGCTGGAAATGGGTTTTTATGTGACATAGCAACAAAAGCAGCAACTCTGCAAGCATAGTGCCAGACCACATATAACGAATGCACCAAACATTATTTTAGTGGGACCAGCAGATGAGACCACTTATGGTATTAGTCTCACCCATTTTTTAAAAAAAAGAAATTCAGTTTAACAGAGGAAGATAGAAAAGAAAAATGAGCAAAGGATCATACTTCAGGCCTGTGCCAAATCTATCTATCTATCTATCTATCTATCTATCTATCTATCTATCTATCTATCATGTTTTTATACCGCCTGATATGTATATCCCTAGGTGCATGTAGTGCATGTAGTACAAAATTTAAAATACTTAAAAGTCACAAATTAAATACATGACAATAAAAATAGAATAAAATTATTAAAACAAGTTTCTAAAATTATTAAAATCCAGGAAAATGATTGGACACTGATCCTTTTCTGTAGCTGCTACTCACTGCTAAATTAGATGAGATACTGAAAGATCCCCCCCCCCCTTTTAGTTCAAAATTGTTGTTTAGCTATTTTAGTTTTTATTTTAGTTCCAAGCTGCAAACCATGAATCAGACAGGGCAGTGCTGTGGTAGGTGGCATTTAATCATTTCCCCCCTGCATGATTTCCTAAATTTAATTGGTCCACTAAAGTAATTATTTTCCCCATAAAGAGAACACATGCAAATATCTATATGGGGTCCATATGTTTCCTTCTGTGGGACAAGAAGGAGATTTAGTGGGATGGTTAAGACTGGGGGAAGTAGCCAACACGCACACACAGTACTTTTGATCCAGTTTGTCCTCCCCCTCTCCACATATTCTGCAGCTGCTTTGAACTCAAAAGAGAGAGAGAGAGAGATACACCTGTTCATGGGTCTCCCAAGGACTAATCCAGTTTGGTCATTAGTCAGGTTCCAAATAATGTGGTACAGCTCTTCCTGGACTGTATCATTTTTGATTGCAAGGTGGAAGTCCATATTTGTAAGTGCTTCCCCATGTAAAAAGATTCTTGTTGGCTGAAAATCATCATGAAGCAGGTTACACTGTTACAGGGTTGCTCAACTTTGGCCCTCCTGCAGATGTTGGCCTACAATTCCCATAATCCCTGGCTATTGGCCATTGTGGGTCAGGATTATGGGAGTTGTAGTACAAAAACAGCTGGGGGGCCTAAGTTAAGCAGGCCTGCGCCTTTTCCTTGACATACTAGCTGTCTGTGTGCAGGGCCACCTCCAGCCTCAAATGCAGGATGCCTCTGAGTACCAGTTGCAGGGGTGTAACAGCAGGAGAGAGGGCATGCCCTCAACTCCTGCTGTAAGCTTCCAGTGGCATCTGGTGGGCCACTGTGTGAAACAGGATGCTGGACTAGATGGGCCTTGGGCCTGACCCAGCAGGGATGTTCTTATGTTCTTATATTCTTAAGTTTAACACAGTCTATCCCCAAAAGTGATACAGTCTGTGAAGGGCTGTAATTGTAAGTTCAGCTTCAGGACCTGTTTTCAAGTCCCACACTGCAGATCCCGAGTGTATGTTCAGTGGCTTATCGGGGGGAAATGGTGCCCAGGGCAAGCTCTGGCCCTGAAATGGCGCCCCCCCACCCCCCGGCCCCCACATACCTGTGCCGCCGGCACGGCAGCGCCCCAGGTGGCAGATCGCCGGCGGTGGCGGCGATTCGGCAGCGATTCGGTGGCGGCAGGCGGCGGGTCGCCCGCCGAGTGCGGCGGCGGTGGCGGCGATTCGGTGATGGCGGGCGGCGGTGGCGGCGGGTCACCCGCCGAGTGCGGCGGTGGCTGGTGGCTGGCGGCGATTGGCTGTAGTGTAGCGGCCCAAGCGGCAGCGGATCACCCACCGAAGAGTGCAGGCAGAGTGACACCAAGGCCTGCCGCTCGGCCCGGCGTCGCTCTGCCTGCACTCCTTGGCGGGCGATCCGCCACCGCTTGGGCCGCTACACTACAGCCAATCGCCACCAGTCACCGCTGCACTTGGTGGGCAACCCGCCGCCGCCGCCCGCTGCCGCAGAATCGCTGCCGCCCGCCCGCCGCCACGCTCTGCGGGCGATCCGGGGGGGCGGGGGGCACTTTTTGGCACCCCCCCATGTGACCCGCCGGGGTGGCGCCCAGGGCACGTGCCCTGCCTGCCCCCCTATCGTTACGCCCCTGTGTATGTTGCAATAATAAAGAAAATAATATCCCTGGGTATGTGTGGAGCAGGTTTCCTTCAGCACTGAGTTGCCAGAGGCAGCGCTAATACGTATGTGATTAGGGGGTGGCACTTCAAGGTCTGATGGTGCAGGTAGTCAAAAAATATAGCCACTACTCACAAGGTGTGAGCTGCCTTTACAGAGGGTGCACTGGCTCATTCGTCCTTACCACCATACACAGCAGAGAGGGCAGAAGAATAAAGAGACTAGAGAAGACAGGGCAAATGAGTGAGGCTGGCCGTAGGCAAAATGTCACTTGCCTTATCATTCAAGTTAATGCTTTTCAGTCCTAAAGTCGGCTTCCCTCTGCAGTTATAGGTCAGTATCCTTTGCCCAGGTCTCTTTGCCACCTTCATGTTCTTCTGCCCCTGACTTCTGCATCATCCCTCAAGAGCATATTCTTCTCTCTATTTGATCTTAGTGAATGAAGGCTCATGCAGGGAACTTGGCCACTTTTTCTGAAAGGCTATGGTGAGAGGCGGGGTGCTACCTACCTTAGCAGCAGGCATTGCTGAGAAGCAAAGGGTGGCTTGGACTATGCTGTTGTGGGGCTGGATGCATGCAGGCGTTGCATGGCCAGCTGCACCCTGTGCAGACAAAAGCTGTACTTCCACACAAGGCAGCCCCAGCTAACTCTGCCTTTCAGCAACACCCACAAGAAATGGCATGCCCCCCGCCACCCCCCCGGTAGCTGTTCAGAGGCAGCAGCAAAATATTATGCTCTCCACACCCATCTTTCTTTACAACATATGAATCAACCTTGAGAAAATGCACTTTGTACTTACTGTAGAAACAATGTCCTTAATCTGCTAGGTTAAAAAAAAAAAAAAATCTGTGACAGTCGATTGCACTGCTGTTCCCCACAGAGCAAGCTCTGAATTTTCATTTGAGAATGCACTATGCAGAGCCTGAAACACTGGCCCACATGTTCTGCAGTGTTATGCCGGTGTTTCCAATTGGCCTGCAGAGCTGTGGGTGGCAAAGGAAGTGCTAGCGGTCTTACACAAGAGCACACAAACTTAAAGTTGTGCATTCACACTTCAAGAGCGCAACATACATTGGAAACAATGTAAGTTGCATTCCCAAAGTGCAGGAGCACAAGTTTAAGTATTTGTGCAAGACCGCCAGGGTCCAGACACCTGCAGCAGCTGAAGCAGAGCAGAAATACTGATGTAACATTACAGAGCATCTGGGCCACTATATCTAACTGGCTTCTATACTATCCATATAGTAGATCTCTCTGTACCACATCTTTGTTAGGAACTAAAAAGCATTTAATCGTAAGATTACACAGGCTGTGAACCAAGGCCCTTTCTGGAGTTTTTCATATTTGCTATATCTGTGGCTTTAGATCACTGATGGACAAATATTTCTTTTGGCACTTTCAAGAAGGCTCTGAAAAAACATATTTTTTGGCAGACTTTGGGGTTTTTTAAAAAGTGTTTGTAGCTGTTTTGTTTATATTATCCTTTGGTCAATGACCATAAATACAATAAACTAAACTAATTGTTTATATTGTTTTGTTGTAAACCATCACACGATGGTTGAGTGGAGGTATAAAATGTGATAGACTGACAGACAGACAGCCATGTCCATCTGGAAGCATTAGTCCACAACTTCACTAGATCCATTTGTTCATTTCTCAATATCAAACAAAAATAAAGATGGCTATACAGTTTAGTCAGAGGATAAGCTTTTTTTACTGGATAATAGAGAAACACACACAGAAAATCAGATTAAGAAATGAACCTGAGGCCTAGCATGAGGAAATAAGAATGAAAAAAGAATGACAGTGCGGGAGGGTGGGCGATTCCATGATGTGTGACAAATCTGTGGAATGACAGAAAACATGTAAATCACACGTATTATCAGGCCTCATCTGAATGTCTGTACAACATATACAAGTTGAAGGATTAAGTACTGGACGAGCTTTCAGTGCAGAGAAGGTACTGAGGGCTGGTGTGACACTCTGATTAAGACACTGACAGAGTGCACAAAAAACCATTTGTTGGTGTGACATGTCAGATGGATGAAGCATCAGTCTTTGTCCGTGTGAGTTCAGCTTTCTTTCAAAAGGCCGTGTGGATCTGCTGTGGGGAAACCGGGGAGACAAGCAGCACATTTGCTTAATACAAGCAACATGCAAAGCCTCTAACAATGAAAATCAAAGTGATTTCTATAGCATTGGTAAGCGCAGCAAACAATATGATTTAATACAAGCAGCGTTCTTTCATCTCTTACTTCCCAAAGCAGCTCATATTATAAAGCTAATTCCCCTTCTACCTGTGAATAAATTGTGTAGCTGGCTTTACTTTTGTTTGATTTTGAAAAATAAAATGATGGAAAATTGGAACCAACAATGTGTTCTGATTATTCCTATGCTATAGAATATTCTCTCAATGTGACAAACCATGTTTATCTCACTAGGGATAAAGAGGGAGGGATTCCTTCTGATTTATATTCATTCATGTGTGCCACTGTTAAATAGCCATATTATCATCGAAACAGAGACAATGTTATATTTTTATTTTGGTTTTCCATAATTATTAAAATATTAATTTTCAGAATTTTAGCTAATCACAGTATTGATGTTTCCTAACATCAACTGTATTGACGTTAGGAAAGCAAAAATATGGGAAGGACTCTTCTGAGTGCCCAATCCTGCATTGTCTTAAGGAAATTTCCCAATAGCCATAGCTGAAGGCCAAACTCTGTGTTATGTTAATAATGTGCTTGGTCATCATGGGGGAAGGCATCCAGATTGGGACCAAAGCATGGAGGACAGGGAATTTAAGCATTTGGGTTCTCCTTTGTATCTGCTATTTGCCCTGCTCAGGCGGATGCTTCCATTTTGTACCAATTGGAGCTTTTCCTCCTGGAACAGCTGCATGGAGAAGAGGGCAGGAATAAGCTGAGGGGGGCAAATTTGTCTCCTGGGGAAAGAAGCAATCCCAAACCAGATTGGGATTGTGCCAGAGACAGGGAAGTAAACCTCCTCTCCCTTGTGCCAGATTCCCAATTTGGCTAAGCACATTATTAACCAAATGTCTATTTTGGCTCTGAATTATGGTGAGATTGCTACTACTGGTGTCTTTTTCAAAACTTTCCCATGTAATTATCTCCTGTTGATGGAAAATAGTAAATATAGTCTTATGCAATCATGTTAAAAAAAGTTTAAGATTTTATTTCAAATTTCTAAAAGATTTGGTTGAAGAAAGAGTCAAATAGAAAAGGCAGGTTGATTACCTGTAACTAATGATCTTTGAATGCTCATCTCTGCAGTCATACCTATGGGGTTCTGCACCTGTGCAATACCTCATTCAGAAACTTCTATAGCTTTGCTTTTAAGTATTTTGATGGAAATCAACAACCATGGTTGTATATAGTGCTGTTTTACCTATGCCCCCTCAGTTTAATGAGACCACCATAGCGAACCTATTTATTTGTTTGGTTTGTTTGTTTGTTTGTTTATTGTTCAATTTATATACCACCTTTCATAAAACTCATCGCAAGGTAGTTTACAAAAGTTAATACCATAAGATTCTATAAAATCATGTTAAAACATTAAAATCAATTAAGACCATAAAAAACATAAAAGCACCAAAAAATAACAGCCATAAAAAATAAAGACAGTATAAATAAAACTTCTGATTAATAAAGCTGCAGTGGGGAGAGAAGAAGGTTTTGTGATTGTACAGATGATCACTTAAAGAATGATCCATAATAGGTAAGCAACCTGCTTGTATTCTTCACAGTCTTTCTACATTCACACCTATGGGAATATGGTAAGTTAAAACTTATCTTGAAGCTGGGTACAGCAAGAAGAGGTTCTTTGAAAAAGAGATTCCAAAAGTGAGCACATATCCTTGGTCCTGAAGGTAATAGGCAGCATCATTACAGAAGGCATAGGAAGAAAGTATCTAAGAGAACCTATGAAAACAAGGAACAAAGAACTGCTCTGCCAAAGGACATGTCACATCAAGTCATTTGATTTCACGTACAAAGAATAATATTTAATAAACACCTTGAACCAGGTGGCTTACATTGTTTAAGTCTAGGATTGAGACACCTTGCAAAAAATTGCTCTGGTTGAGGGTGCTTGGGTTTGACACAGGAAGGTCTTTTTAGCAAGGAAATAGTGGAGGAGCCTCATTGAGAGACTCATTGAGAAGAAGGTTGTCGACCTTTTCTAGGACCCAAGTAGTAGGCAAACAGGTGTTGAATTTTGTGTAATGGAGCATTTCTATGCAGACAGAATGATAAGACACTATGGACCAGGAGCATAGCAAGGTTGGAGTGGGCCCAGGGAAAAGATTTTAAAATGCCCCCCCCCACTGTCTCTGTGTGTGTGTGTGTGTGTGTATTTAAAGCTTTTGTAAATTGTGGACGATGCAAATCATTTAATGGTACTAGAGAAAGACATGCTGTTCTGGTAGCTCCAGGTCTTAACACTCACATCAGTTTTGGAGGATGAATACAATGACTGCGTGACTGGGAGAGTAAGTCATGTGACTTGCCTCAGTTGCCCCCAGACAACTGTCTCCCCTTTCCCTATTATAGTTATGCCCCTGCTATGGACTTTAAGCGTATGATATGCCTGTTTGGTATCTGAGGTAGGAGAAGTGAATAGAATGGGGAAATGAGCATCTTGAGAGAAGTGAAAAGTGGAGACCTTAGGAACCTTAGGAGGAAACGAGGGGTTAGGCTGGGCCAGGACCTTATCCTTATGGAATGAAGAATAGAGGATTGGAATTCAGAGAGGCGGCTCTCCCACTTCATGGGCCAAAGTAATGGCTATGAGGACAACCACTTTGAATGAAATAAGCCAAAGTTCACAGGTAACCAGGGGTTCAAAGGGTTTAGGACATCAAGAAGGAAAGCACCAAGTTGAGGTCTCAGGTGGGAACTGCAGGAGGTATAGGTGGAAACAAGGGCATCACTAAAGATGACAAGAAGAGGAAAGATGAGCAGGAGGACTGATAGTAGGAGGAGATGGCAGCAAGGGGATTCAGATGGACAACACTGACAAATCTACTGGACAGAGAGAGGAAGTTGGGTCGAATGAATTCTAGTGCAACTCCATTAGAGAATTCCAGTGTGACTCCATTAGATGCAATAGCAAAAGGGCAGCAAGTGAATAAAATATACTTCCCAGGAAATCCAACTTTCTGTCTTCTCCTTCGACTGGCGCTGATAAAGGATGCTATCTAGACCACAATTTTGTCGCCTCCATCATTGCCAAATTCAGTAATAGGTGCTTCACCATAAAGGTGGTTTTTGAACTGAATTCTGTCCATATTTTCTGAGTGCCTAGAAGTAGCTAAAAGCTTTATCCCACAAGTACTTAGCAACGTCTTATAATGCAAGATGCATAAGCAGTAAAACTGGTGGATGTGCATTGTTTTCACTTCGATCAAAGATTAGGGCCTTTAAGGAGAAAGCAGCTTGGTGTAGTTCCAGGTCAAGGAAAGTGACCATTTTGCACACCTTTTCCATATGCAAATAGACCTCTTCAGAGGGGAAATCAGGCTTTGTGTCCCATACCAAGTCCAGAAGATCAAGCCTAATGGAGGGTAAGGTGCATCATCAGAATCAAAGTCAGAAAGTTTTGGAGAAGGAGGAGGAACAGCCTTGAGCGCAGAGAAGATGAGGGCCATTCAGTGCCCTCTAGCAATAGGTGCAAAGGAGGAGGTAGTGGTTTAAAGGGCAGGGAGGGAAGTGTTATCTAGTGAGAGAGATGAAGATGGTGGTGTAGTGCAGATAAATGGGGGCCTGGAGGTATTTAGACTATTACAGTGGGTTGGGGCAGGGGGACATGAACCTCGCAGTAAGAAGTGAGATCTCATCTCAGACTGGATGAGCTGGTGGAAGAGAAACGGGCTGAATTCAGACATAACACAAAACTGGACTTAAACTGGGCAGAGGTTGGGACTCCAGTACATCTGAATTTGTGAAACCGTGGTTTTGAGCTGAGAGTGACCAGCAGTTTGCCTTGCCAAACTCCAATTTGAACCTTTGGTTTGCACAAAGGTTCACCACCTCTGGTTTGGCCGCCGAAGGGTTACATCCAAACTCGGACACCACCCTAACTGTGGTTTCATCCTGATTTTGGAACTGCAATAACAGAAGCAGCAGCACACACCAGCCCAGGGACTTGGCTGATCTATGCATGTCATGGCTCTTTCTGGCTGCCTCTTGGCCACAGCACCATGACCCCACCATCCTCCCCTCTTCCCCATTCTGTCTGGCAACAGTATCCCATCCATTTGGATAATTTAAAGAGACACAATCCTTTTGGCTATTCCTAGCTTTCTGCTGCTATCAAGGGGGACTGGGTGCCCCCCAGATTGGTGGGGGGGGGGAGAGGGAAGAGGATATTGGGCAGTGGGGAGGCACTCCCACCCACAGCTGTGCATGTCTTGCCACTAGCCAAGCTGCAGACATCTGTGCATAAACACTGGTATGCACCACACAGCACTGCACTGTAGCACCTCACCCAGCAGGGCCCCTTCCAATAGACAGCAGCACTCCACAAAAGTGGCGTACTGCTTATGTAACAAATACAGCAATGCCCCTCACAGAACAACCCATGCTGTTATCCCATCCACACCAAATATTATTTATTTTATTTATTATTATTTAATACATTTCTATACCAACCAAAACACAAGTTCTCTGGGCAGTCTACAAAACAATAAAAAACAGCCAATAAAAGATTAAAACATTTCAACAATTAAAATTTTAAAAGTTTAAACTATTAAAAGACAATTAAAACACAATTAAAACAATATCTAATTAAAAGCCTGGGTGAACAAATGCATCTTGACTGCCTTTTTAAAAGTTGTAAGAGATGGGGAGGCTCTTCTTTCAGCAGGAAGTGCGTTCCAAAGCCTCGGGGCAGCAATGGAGAAGGCCCGTCTCCGAGTAGCCACCAGACGAGCCAGTGGCAACTGCAGACGAACCTCTCCAGATGATCTCAATGGGCGGTGTGGTTCATAGCAAAGAAATGCAGCCAGCCATGATACTAGCTGGGTGACTCTGGGCCAGTCACTTCTCTCTCAGCCTAACCTACTTCACAGGGTTGTTGTGAGGAGAAACTCAAGTATGTAGTACACTGCTCTGGGCTCCTTGGAGGAAGAGCGGGATATAAAATGTAAATAATAATAGAATAATAATAATACCTGTTGCACAGGTGTGTACCAAAAGCAGTCACCATTGCCTGGGTCCCGGACAGATGGAAGGTAGTGGGCAAGGGGTACCCTGCTTCTCCAGAAGCAGAGAAAAATACTATGCTGCTGTGAAAAGCCTGGGGCACAGGTTGCCCTTGCTGTGGTCCCCCTACAGCATCTCCAGATAGTTATCTGCTGCAAAGTGCTACCTGGCCAAAGTGAGGCGGCCGAATGCCAGCAGGCTGCTGCTGTGGGGATGCACAGTTTAATTCCCACACACCTGCCCCTCCCCTCGCAGGCTAACTCTACCATAGAGCGTGTAAATAATATGATGGGTGTGTGGAAGAACCCATTGTCCTCCCCGTGCAAGAACCTGGCGATTGTCAAGAAGGTTGCTCATTAATTTATGAACCAGTGGGGATGCTTGGATGAGGGCGTTGGAAGGTGAGAGGCACCTTGTCCAGCTTGCCAAAGACCTGGTCATGGAGAACGCAGAGAGCTCCCAGGACACCCGTGATGTGCTGCATGAGCTAGACGTGAGAGAGAGGGAAAGGCCTGAGGAAGAGAGGCAAATCTTCAAGGAGGCCACAAAACGGACTGTGAGTGTGTGTGTGAGCATACCGTGAGGGAGGCAATGCATGCCTATGGCACACTGTGAGGGAGGCTGTGGGTGCCTTCTGATGAGGCTGCTGGGAGACGGTTCAAGCACTACACCGGCTACCTCGAATGGATGACCAGCACCAGGGAACGGCTCACCATTCAGCCGCCATCAGTTTGTGAGATTCTCAGAGCTTCCACACCTGTGCTTTTAAAATCTCTGACGATAAACTCACAGTGGCATCTTCTACTATTACTACTACTGAGGCTGCTACTATTAGGGTAGTGATTGCTTTTACTACGAGTAGTAGCAGCAGCAGGGTAGTGATTGGGCTTGCTCCTTTGGTATACGATTTCTTCTTCTTTTTATAAGTGGAGTGTGTGTGTGTGTGTGTGTGTGTGTGTGTGTGTGTGTGTGTGTGAATGATCTGCAGGAAACCCCAAAAAAGTATCCTCCAAGAGAATGCAGCATCTCATTTATAAGCTGGAAGTGAGGGTGCGGGGGGGGGAGTAGCAATTGATCGAAGCATTTCTTTTCTTCCCTTTGTGTCCCTGACATCAAAACCATCATTTATGACTTCTCTTTGCTTCTTCTTGTTGTACATGAAGTGGCCTGACCAGCTTTCCAGCATACATTATGCTATTGTCTTCAGAAATGCTTAACTGCTGCCAGCCCTGCGCATCACATGGAATGCCTCAACCGAGCTGGTCTTTGTTTGACATCCAGTTTGTCTGGCATCTGACATTAGCATTGCTAAGTATCAAATTGCTGAGCGCTTACCAATTTGGATATTGTGCTGCCACATCATTCATCCATCCCTCAGCCAGTAGAGGGGGAAAGGGTGGGGGGAGGAAGGGAAGGGGGAAGAAAAGAAAGTAAAGCAACTTCATAGCAAGGGACACATGTTCTAGGGGGATGTCCAGATTAGTCTGTTGTGGCAAGAAGTCCCAACAAACAAACAAGGCTTTGGTTCTGGGACATATTGATTGTTTGTAGAAAGTCCCAAGTTCAGTTCCTGGCATCTCATGTATCAGGGAGGAGGAAATTCCAAATGAGTAATTGCTTGTAGATAGGACTGAGGTAGATGAAGGACTCCTTGCTCCCATCTGAGGCCCATCTAACCAGTAAGATCTTCTTCTTCAAGGATCCTGCTCAGGGCATGCTCACCTTCCGCGTGTGGTGGGCAGCAAGCAGGGCTCTCTCAGTTGTGCTGCCTCACTTACCTTGGGAACTCCCTAACCACTGAATTCCAAAAATGCCTACTCTCACTGTTTTGGGGCAACCGTTGAAGACCTTTTGATACTCTCCAGCACTGAATGGAATCTGGTGTTCTAGTTGAGTGTATGGCTCATGCTAACAGCATCTGCTCTAGTTTCAAGTGTTTATAATTGTTACTGTTTCCCAATGTTGTTAGCTGTCTCAAGAGTAACTGAGAAATGTTTTAGTAAGTAGATAGAAGGTCTGGCTCAGTAAGGCAGCTCCTTAAAGAGATTTAACCAGTTTATTGTATGATCATGGCACTTTTCCAGCTTGGAAACTATTCTCAGTACAATGCCTCTGTGTGTGTGTGTGTGTGTGTGTGTGTGTGTGTGTGAGAGAGAGAGAGAGAGAGAGAGAGAGAGAGAGAGAGAGAGAGAGAGAGAGAGAATCAGATATACCTGTAATATGTGCCTGTCTTAGGAATGCTCAACATACTTTTAAATATTTTACATGTTGCAATTAAGGGGATGAACTAATGGGGTTTCAGAGTTTGACTCAGGCTGGATTGTGCCTAGAAATTTTGAAAAGTTCACAAAATGGTGTGGTCATGGGAATAGAAATACGGCACTCATTACTAGTGAGGAGTGAGTACCATCCAGTATGTACTTGTGATACTCACCGAGCCATATGGCACTATTACAAAATATTTTGAAAAAAATACCCCTTTGGTTTAAGATGAGAATTAGTGCTTACAGTTTCCACTTGTGCTCCAAAAAGTGTGGAAATTTCAAGTTAGGGTGCACATTTTAATTTCTGCACTATGTAAGCAGTAAAGATTTTGTATAGTCTTGTATATTATGCTGGCTCTACAAATTAGATGCCATTAACTCATACTTTGGTCTTTCAGCTTGACAATGGGAGGGATGCGTCCAGGCAGAAAGTCAACAGATACAGTTTCCCCAACCACTTATTAGAGTTGCACCTGATGAAAGTCTGCCCTGTGCATTTCTACAAGGCAGTGTTTCCCCAAAATGCCACATACTAGTAAATGTCCAGGTAGTGATGACCATAAATCCAGCCCTCAGTCTCCAGTCTCCTAAACCCTCCTGGCTTGCTGCTCCTTTTCTTATGGGATAACCCCAGGATCTTTTTGGAGGGGGCAATGTGACTTCCTGGGCCTTATACATGGAGGAAGTCACATCAGGAAACTATTAATTGAGAAAAAAAATGGCATTAACACACAGGGCAGTGAGAAAGAAGTATGGCCTCAAATGAACATTCAGCCATCAGCTTTAAAAAGGACCTAGAGGTCCTCCATCACAGATTGGCTGACCTTTCCCTATTACCAGTTCAAACATTTTGTGACATCTAAGGCACTAGCCAGTATTTCTTATTGATGTCAGGAAGCCAGTTTTAGCCAATCACATAGCATAGTTAAACCATTAAGCATTCCAGAACTTTTAGTGGTAGATACAGCCATTATCATATATAGGGAATGTGCTTTTCCCACATAATATCTCAACCCTGCAAACTACTATCTTCATTTCCAGCAGTCATCCATAAACACATGCCAGTACATAAACACCTTTCTTTCTTTCTTTCTTTCTTTCTTTCTTTCTTTCTTTCTTTCTTTCTTTCTTTCTTTCTTTCTTTCTTTCTCTTCCTTCCTTCCTTCCTTCCTTCCTTCCTTCCTTTTATAAACTGCCCCATCCAGAGGCTATGGGCGGTGTACAACTTTTTAAAAAGACATAAAAACCCACAACTCAAACCCAGTGCTAAAAACAATATAAAAACCATTCAAAAATGATTAAAACCACTTAAAACCAATTAAAATACTTTTAAAAAACAACACTTTACAAGCCTTGGAAAGCCAGGCCAAACAAATAAGTTTTTAGGGCTCTCTTAAAGCCGAGCCTAAACTGCGGATATCTGTCAGGAGTGCATTCCATAGATGATGAGCAGCTACAGAAAAGGCCCAGTTCCAAGTCACCAGCAGACATACCGGTGGTAACTGGAGACGGACCTCTCCAGATGACCTCAATGAGTGATGAGGATCATACCGAAGAAGGCACTCTCTAAGGTAACTCGGACCCAAGCTGTTCAGAGCTTTAAAGGTAATAACCAGCACTTTGTATTTCGCCCAGAAACATATCGGCAGCCAGTGCAGCTCTTTTAAGACAGGCATAATATGGTCTCTCTGGGTTACCCCAGAGACCAGTCTGGCTGCTGCATTTTGAACTAACTGAAGTTTCCGAACTACGTACAAAGGCAGCCCCATGTAGAATGCATTGCAGTAGTCAAGCCTGGAGGTTACCAGCTGATGCATCACTATTTTGAGATCTTTCTCTTCAAGGAACGGACGCAGCTGTCGAATCAGCCGAAGCTGATAGAAAGCACTCCTGTCCATAGCCTCCACCTGAGATACCAGGGTGAGGCCTGGGTCCAAGAGCACTCCCAAGCTGCGTACTTGTTCCTTCTGGGGGAGTGTAACGCCATCCAGCACAGGAAGATCTAACTCATCCCTTAAATTCCAATCCCCCACAATGAGCACCTCCGTCTTGCTTGGATTCAGCTTCAGTTTGTTATCCCTTATCCTGGCCAGAATTCCAGTCCATTTCCCCAGATCATCCACATTTTCTGTTAGTACCCCTGATACTCTAACTTCCCCCCATTCTACTACCGTTACTACAAAAATTTATATACCACTTTTCAACAAAAGTTCCCCAAAATGGCCTCCACACCAGCGCAGATGCCAGAAGTGGGCTGGAGGAGGCCCCAAATGGACCCCAAATGGGCCACTGGCCCTTGAGACTTGGGGGAGGCTGGTGGGGGTTGGGAAAGATGCTGCTGTCTCCCCATGGATGCCTCAGCTGCTGCAATTTGTAAGTACTTATTTACACTCCCCTGAGTCCCCTCTAAAGTTAGGGAAGCCCTCCCCCCGAATCTTCACCAGACTGCCCTTTCCCGGTAGGGCTTTAAGCTGGTTCTGAACCAGTCTGAATGTGAACCAAACCGGGGAGAGGGGGTGCGGCTCAGTGGGGCCAAAACCAAACCAGTACGGTCCACTTCAAATCCAGTTCAGATCTGAACTGAACCAGGAAAACCAGTTTTGTGCACAGCCCTAACCTAGCACCCATCTAGTGGGAAGACAAACAGAAAACAAAGCCACCCCACACAGAAATTTGTACAAGCCACCTGTTTCTTTAACACCTAATAGGAGCACAGAATGGCTTACACTTGTTAAAAGTTTGCTTGCAGGAGTGTTGCAGAATGGTTATGCAAAATGATGATAAGTAATGTTTTTGAGTTTTTTCATTATCATCAAAATGATGATAAGTAATGTTTTAATGTTTTTGAAAAGACTGATTCGATGTGAGCAATAGTTTGTGACTACCTGAGTGAATCTATGTTCAAAACATACATGTCACATCAGTTGCTGCACAGCCACAGTTCATATTCCCCTGCCCCTGTCAATTGATTCTTAAACTGGGCATGATCCAGCCAAAGTGAAGCATTTTTGCTTTTGATGGAAGAAAATTAAACAGGTGCTTCACTATCCCACTGAAGTCAATAGCAGTCAAGATGTCTAAGAATTGCTAACTGTAAAATTACTTTTATCTTCCTTTTCTTCCTCTTCTATGTTCCTTGTTTATTTCTATTTATTTATTTATTTATTTATTTATTTATTTATTTATTTATTTATTAACCTATTTTTATGCTGCCCAAAACTTATGTCTCTGGGCGGTTTGCAACAAAATAAAAACAGAAAGT
Source organism: Hemicordylus capensis (assembly GCF_027244095.1). Taxonomy (NCBI): domain Eukaryota; kingdom Metazoa; phylum Chordata; class Lepidosauria; order Squamata; family Cordylidae; genus Hemicordylus; species Hemicordylus capensis. The sequence goes on from NC_069657.1 coordinate 185,702,584, forward strand.
AAAACATTCGTTAAAACAAAAATCAAAAGTTTAAAACATTACAACAATTTAAAAATTTTAAAAGAATGTTTTAAAACAGCATTAAAACGATTAAAACAATATTAATTTTGTTGAAAAACAATTTTTAAAACAGCAGTCAAAAGCACATATTAGACTAGACCATGAGCCCTTTCTCACGTGCAGCGAGAAGGGCTTGAGGGCGGGCTGCAGGAAGGGTGGATTAAACCTACCTTCCCCGCAGATGATCGATCCAGTGCTCCCCCTGCACCCAAACAATTCTCTGCTGGCCCAGGCAATGGGGAGGGCCAAGGGCTGGGATGTTTCCTTCCTGTCCCTGGAGTGCCCATAATGGACTGTGAGAGTGTGTGGTGCATTATGGGGATCCCCCCTCCCCTCCCTGGGCTCTCTGCAGCCGTGGCTGACAGATGATCAAAAAGATGGGGTTAGGAGAGTGCTCACTCTCCTAAGCAGGTTTGCCTCCATAGTGCTGCCGTGATTGGGTGCAATCCTGGCGGTTCACACGCATGTTCAAAACCAGACTGGGCTTCCTTAGCCCGGTATTCCATGGGGTCTCCATGCCTGTTTGTTTTGGCGATTTAACTATCTTTGCACATTGAATTGTGTCAATGACTGGAAAGATACAAGGGGTGGACCTGGAACAGTATAAAGGCACAGGCTTGGATATTACGTTACTCTTTTATGCTTCCATTCCTGCAAGAGGGGAGAGAGGCTTCCTGCCCTGTGCTACTTGCCATTCTATTCTGGAGGCTCTCCCAATCCTCAGGAGTTGATTTTCTAGGGGCACAGGGGGCTCTACAGGGAAGAGGGGAGAAGCAACAAAATCCCACCCCCCTCACACACACTGTCTGCAAGCAGAAGTACCTTCCATTAGCACAAGAGCAACTGAGGAGCCAAGCCACAGTGATCATTGTGATCAGTGAGTAAGATCTTTTACATGCTCATCTGGGGGTGATTTGGGGGAGGGGAGAGCTCCTACCCTGACCCTTCAGATGAGCAGACCCTCCATTAGGGTCTGCGAACTCACCACCCACCGCTGCAGTCAAGGGAGCTGGGTCCTCCAAGGACCGAAGGAAGTATCCCAGAATACATTGTGCTCCCAGTAGACAGGCAGCCCTCAGTGAATCAGCAGCCCTCCTCGGCTTGGCCCCTTGAGCTGCAGCACTCTGTAACAAACAAGGTGGCTGGCTGCTGGGAGCTGCAGAGAAAGGGAAGTGCTCACACACTTCCTAGTAGGGAGGATGGCTTCTCTTTTCATCCTATCTCAGTAAAAAGTCTGGTACAGGATCTGGGCTACACACATTTGAGTGGGGTGAATTGAAGGGCTTCCCATGGGTTCCAACAGGTAGTACTAGCTGGGTTTGCTGCCTCCTTGATTGGTTGTTGAACGGGCTCAGTATATTAAGCCCAAGCACCTGAATTTTCCAGTTTCAAATGTAGTATCATGATGTTTGGAAGGCTCAGATCAAATTAAATCTAGCAAGTTTGGCTTTACTGGCTGGTAGATCTCCACTACAGCTGAAGACCCAGCTGATATCATACTTTGAGAGAAAAACTCCACTAGCTAGAATAGTCAGTTGCAGATGGAAATTTTTAAAGCCCACTTTACAATGTATCATCCTTAATCACTAAACCAAAGAAACCACAAGTGCCAAGTTCAGCAGCACTCTTTCGTACTGAATTAGATAACATTACTAGAAGCAGACACCATTCATGTGGGAATGAATGCATAAAAATACAGTTTTGCATAACAATGTCAAAATCATAACTCTGAAAAGAGACCGCTTAGTTAGAATAAAACTCGAGTGGAGTATTGATACAGTTATCTTTGAAGACTTCCTAGATGCTTTGTTATTGTGCATTGTATAATATCTCTGACAAGATAGTGGGGTGGAGGGAAAGGCAGGGTTTCATTAAGTATCCAGGCACGGAGACCAGATCCCACAGCTGTTTTCCTGGGCTCATGTTTGTTTTAAGCAAAGGTCACCCACAAATAGCCCTTTTGAGATCCCTGATATTAGAAAAGCATAAAGGAGCATTTGCATGAGGGACCTTTGGGAACATTATGTTTTTTAAAATAATAGAATTAAAAAATAAAATAAAAAATAAAATAAATCCATCAATATGGGATTGTGAAGGGCTTGTCCCATATAATACTACAAGATTAAGACTATCAGTGCACATGGTGGCTGCTGTTGAATGTCACGGCCACACATGACTTCCTCCTTTCTCCCCACTAACATGAAGCAATGAAAAACCCAGCACATGATGTCATCACCTTGCCAGTTTTCCTGCCACCCCTGGTGGCAGGCAATGAAGTGCTGGAGAGCCAGAGGAACCCTCAGCACAGTGACATAGTGGCACAAGTTTTGCATTACAAAATACGATGGGGAAGAAAAGAGGGGGAGGGAGAGGAGGAGGAGATAATGCAGGGCCACAGCTTGTAGTGACAGTCGTGCTTCAACCATAACATCTGATTCCAGCCTAAACCTTAAATACTATAAGGGTATTCATATGACCCGCGTATGGGCAGGTGGTGGTGGGGAGGCAGGGTCCACTCACCTTCCACCCAGATGATGGAGTGCCTCCTTTCCGGGTGCACTGCTGCCCACACAATCCACGCTGCTTGGAGCAGCGCAGATCTCCAGAGGCCGGGATGCTGCCTTTTGGCCTCCAGGTATCCCATAATGCACTGTGCAACAAGCATGGTGCATTGGAGGATACTCCCATGAGACAGGCACTCTAGGTGCCCATCTCTCTGTGTGCTTAGACTGCTGCAAACAGCCCAAGCTCACACACGATCCTGGCAGCCAGGTTGAGGACACGCTCGCACTCTTAACCTTGGCTAAAGGCCGGGCTTAGAAGTTGGGTTTGGCTGGGCGGGAGTTCCAGGATCCGCATGGATACATGGGCTAGGCTGCTCATGAGAACAGGCTTTATATATTTTTCACAGCAATTGCAGTTTAATTGAAAAGTGTAAGATCCATCACACCACCGTTTAAACCGCTCCGTTACATGTTAGTTGTACATGTTGTTGAAAACTCTGCCTACCTCCTATTGGGGCAAATACCTCTCCAATACATATTTCTAAATGGCTCTATTTATTGATGCGGTTTTTATTCGTGTCTCTCTGCTGCTAGGCTCCACTATTTGTGATGCTGTTTATCAAGAAACACCATGTGAAAGTTAATAATCACATAATTTAGAGCAATAATTACATTTTTATTCAATAGCTTTGGGAAAACACTGAGTTGAATAATGAGATAAAAATGAGTGTCTTGGTTCTAACAGGACATTAATCAACATATTAACTGTGTAGGCAAACTGATTTGAGGCTGTTATAGCTTAATTTGTCTCAAAATCATTATTTTTAATGTATTGCATAATGTACTTTAAAATATGTGTTGAAGTGATTCTATGTATGCATTAGTTTTCCACAGAATAGATTTTACTCTTTCTTCTGCCATGAATGATAGCTTTTTATGGAATACAGTATAAAATCGATATTTTTGAAACTCTGGCATTTCAGAGCCAGGTTGAAATAAAACAAAATTACTCCTAAAACATATTTCCCTAAACTTTATTCAACTACCGAGGCCACTTGGGTTTCACTGCTGCTGTTCAGACTTGGCATTGTGGAACTGGCTCGTAGAACATTGCAAAATGCTGCTTACATTTTTCAGAATTAGTGGTGCAATTTAACTTGGTGTTCTCTAAATATTTACAAAAACCACCCAGCAGAGCTCAGCAGTCAGATCTGCTCTACTGTTCATCTTGCTTGTATTCAGGAGAAGCACAGAATATATACATTACCCTTTTTTAAAGCAGCCAGCTCTTCTTTGTGCGAGTGCAGCATCTACTCCCCGCCACAAACACTTAAGAGAGCAACATGAAGAAAACAGTGGCAAGTTAATACGTTGTAAAATGAGCAACAGTGGAAGAAGCAACGAATAAGCCAGCATGACCGTGTGGTACTGTGCAAGCACAGCAGCACATGTTCTAGTTACCACCAGGAAGCATCCACTATCAAATGATATTTCAAATATCCACAGAACAGGATCCAAGGCAACACCTCATGTGGACAAACCAGCCCAGTATTGTGCCACCTCGTGGTGAACTTATGAGGTCATCAGTAGCTAAGGCCTTTTCCTTCCCATGGAGGGGAGTGGTTGTGACATTGCGCTACCATTATCAAGATCCCTGCCCCTGAGCTGCACAACTGATTTCCAGATCATACAAGTTGTTCTAGTAAGAACTAATCTGCCTGACTTCCTTTCACTATCCCTACAACTGGACTAAATTTGGTGCAAACTGAGGACCAAAAGGGAGACCTCTTGTGCCTCAAATGTCCATGTGTACACCATCTTGGATAAGGCAGGATGACATCATTACAAACTACACATTGAGGTGTCCCTGTATGTCACTCACTACAACTGTACCAAATTTGGTTCAAATTGGTTAGACAGTCCACAAGTTAGTGCACTTATGCCCCAATAGTTCAAACATCTGCCAACTTGGGTTGGGGTGGATGACATCATCACAAACTACACCATTGGGGCATCCATATGTGTCCCTACACCTGTAGCAAATTTGGTTCAAATCAGTTAGAGGGTTCACAAGTTAGCCCACTTACACCTCAAATGTTTATATGTCCACCATCTTGAATTGGGGTGGATGACATCATCACAGACTACACCATTGAGATGACCCTGTGTGTCACTCACTACAACTGTATCAAATTTGGTTCAAATTGGTTAGGCAGTCCACAAGTTAGCACACTTGCACCTCCAATAGTCACACATCCGCTCTCTTGGATCGGGGTGGATGGCATCATCACAAACTACACCATTGGAGCATCTCTATGTGTCCCTATAGCTTTAGTAAATTTGGTTCAAAACGGTTATGAGGTTCATAAGTTAGCGCACTTGTGCCTCAAATATTCATGTATCTGCCATCTTGGATCAGGGTGGATGACATGTCCTGTGCATGTTCCTGTGTCAGTCAGTACAACTGTACCTAAATTGATTCAAATCAGTTAGATGTTCCACAAGTTAGACCACTTGAGCCTCAAATGTTTATGTAGCTGCCATCTTGAATTGGGGTGGATGACATCATCACAAACTAAACCATTGCGGTGTCCCTATGTGCCCCTACAGCTGTAGCAAATTTGGCTCAAATCAGTTAGTTGGTTCACTAGTTAGCCCACTTGCACCTCAAAAGTTTACGTGTCTATCATCTTGAATCGGGGTGGATGACATCATCACAAACTACGCCATTGAGGTGTCCCTACAACTGTACCTGATTTGGTTTATATTGGTCCAGGCATTGCAAAATTGATAGGCGGGGGACACACACAGAGAATGCTGGGTGATCTCATAAGCCTACTGGCAAGTAGGCTAAAATGGGAAGATGAGTGTAACTAGTAGGGCTGTGCATTGGGTCGGATCTGACAGGCATGTTGAACCTGATGTGCCCTATGTCATGCACTATTGGAATGAGTTCTGCAATGACAGGAGGGACCTCCCAACAGTCGAAACACCAACAAAATTTCCTTCTATCTGCCAGAGTTCCTACCTGTCAGACTACCCTGCAACCATTGACCTCTTTCTGTCCCCCTCTCTTTCCTGAGTGGGTGCAGAAAACAGCAGGTAAGATGTCTTCTTCACTCCCCTGGAGCACTGGAGCTAGCTGTGGCTTCTGATTTTAAAGGTACATTTTCTTTCCTCTTTAAGTTTATTTAAGCACCTACAGATGCTGGGGACTGTGGGAACTGTAGTTATTTTAAGTGATGATCTATGGCTGCATCGTTTAAAAGAACTGAAGTGAGGTAAAGTGTGCCGTCGAGTTGGTATCAACTCATGAACCACAGAACCCTGTGGTTTTCTTTTGGTAGAATACAGGAGGGGTTGACCATTGCCCTCTCCCGCACAGTATGAGATGATGCCTTTCAGCATCTTCCTATAACAAACCAGCCGGGAATCAAACCGGCAACCTCTGGCTTGGCAGTTAAGTCATTTCCTTGCTGTGCCATTTGGTGGCCTTAAAAGAACTACATGTCCACAATACCCTGTGCCTGAGAGGTTGGTGTGTGTGTGTGTGTGTGTGTGTGTGCGCGCGGGGGGAGGCTATACTTATTTGTTTGTTTAATTTTATTTATTCAATTTATATACCACCCTTCCTAAAGTGGCTCAGGGCAGTTTACATTAAAATCAAAAACTCATAATAAAACAATTAAAATAAAATAAAAACATTTAAAAACTAGATTATAATTTAATTAAAACTAGATATCATTAAAAGCCAGACTAAAAAGGTGGGTCTTTAAGGTTCTCCTGAAGGCCTCCAAGGAAGATAATACTCTCATAGACATGGGGAGTGTATTGCACAACCCAGGGGCGACAACTGAGAAGGCCTGATCCCAGGTCACCACAGATGAACTGCTAGCACCCGAAGACGGACCCCTCCTGATTATCTGAATGAGTGGTGTAGATCTTGTAGCGAAAGACACTCTCTCAGCTAACCCAGACCTAAGCCATTCAGGGCATCAAAGGTAATAACCAGCACTTTGTACCTTGCCGGGAGACATATCAGCAGCCAATACACCTGTTTAAGAACAGGCATAATATGGTCTCTCTGGTTTACCCCAGAGACCAATCTGGCTGCCCTATTTTGAACTAACTGAAGTTTCCAAACTACGTACAAAGGCAGCCCTACCCAGAGCACATTGCAGTAGTCCAACCTGGAAGTTACTAGCTGGTGTGCCGCTGGATTGGGAAGTGTGTAGTTCTGGCTCCATGGCTGCAGAAAGCTCCAGCTAGCTCCAGCTCTCTGAGGGTAGTGAAGATGGTCTTGTGCCTGCTGTCTCCTGCACCCACCTGGGTCCCAGGTAAGGGAGGGTGACAGAGAGAGGGCAGGAAAAGCTAGGGGAAGTAGCGGGGTGGGATCCAACGGAATGCTGGAAAATGGTCAGGTTTCAAACATGATCCAATCAAACCTGGCTCGTGGTGTGTGTGTGTGTGTGTGTGTGTGATATTGGTCCTTCTGACAATTTCCCTGGCAGGTAGGGTGAGATTGGATCCAACCATTTTGAGCATGCATGCACAGGCTTGGTAACTAGCCTTTCAGCCCCATTCTCAACATTTTTACCCAGGAGGACATATTGGATGCAATGGTATTTCCTTTCAAATGGTAATGGTTGGGATCACTGTCTCCAGCAGCCAATCCAAATGTATTCTTTGGTGTTTGGCACTTAGTTATAGTCATAGCCAGCAGTTTGGGTTCAGCTAGAACCTTTGAAGCTGCCTTACACTGAACCAGGCCATTGTTCCACCTCAACTTTAGCTATTCTAACCTGCAGCTGCTCTCCTAGGACCTGTGATTTTTTGCCTGCAAAATAAGAATCCTGTCACTAAGCTATGGCCCGGATTAGTTTATCCTTGACTGTTTGGTTCAGATATGTTCTGGATAGGTAAAGTGTGCCCTCAAGTTGGTGTCAACTCCTGGCACCCACAGAGTCCTGTGGTTGTCTTTGGTAGAATATAGGAAGGGTTTACCATTGCCTCCTCCCGTGCAGTATGAAATGATGCATCTTCCTATATCACTGCTGACCAATATAGGTGTTTCCCATAGTCTGGGAAACATACCAGTGGGGATTCGAACTGGCAACCATTAGGTGGCTGATGCTCATTCAGTACTGAATTTGATTTCAATAGTTGCTATCAAAATGGAGTGTTTCCAGACTTTTTGTTTTGTTTTGTTGTTTGTTTGCAGTCACTGTACTGTGATTAGAGGTTCCACAGGATTTAGTTCCAGACATTTTTTTCTCAGGGTAGCACATGTGCTGTAGAGAAATCACATTTAGCTACTTCATCAGTTATGATTATACAGACATAGTCATGCCCTTATAGTTATGGTGAGCTGTAAAAACTGCATTTCCTCATGTTTTCCACCATGATACCCCCTGAACATTCTATTGGTCATACAATCCAAACCCCACCCCTCCATCCAGTCCAACTGAAATTTGGCATGGAGCAACTAGTAACACTGAATTATGTCTACGGCATGGCATGATGCATCACCTTCTGGAAGACATCTTGAAAAATGACCATTGCTACTTAAAGCTGATGTTGACTCCACATTGGGATGGTTTATAACAATATCAGGTACACTTCCACCAACCAAATTAATTCAGTGCAGCCGGCCAGATTGTTTTGGCAGGGCAGGCTGCGGTACCTTTAAGCATGAACAGGTCTTTACCTGCTCCTCTGCCATCCTGCCACTTTTCCAGGTGCAGCACGGTGCCACTCAGAAGTCTGCACGTGGCTACAGAGTTTCACCCAGCAGCCTGCGTGCAGCAGCGGAATGCACATGGTCACTGCACATGCATGGCAGCCATATGCACCATCAGCAACACCGTGCCGACCACACACATGGCCACCACGTGCAGGCTGCTGGGTGAAGTCCTGTGGCCACGTGCGGACCTGTAAGTGGCATTTACTCCTGCTGTAAGGTACCACTCCCCGCCTAAACATTCATGCACATCCCTAATATCATCTCCACGAATCTGGCAGCCATTTAAAAACCTGAACAGAAATAATAAGGACGATTGTGCCTCCACATCTGATATTGCTCATGATGTCTAAAAGAGCATCTCTGCCAACCTGTATCACATGTTTCACAAAAGGAACAATCCTGATATACACGGGCATACATCGTCCCCATTATAATAGGAAGTTGTACATTTCACGTGAGTTTGGCAAGAACCTGCAACAGGATTTGCAAATCCAAGAAAGCAAAGGCCTTGCCAATACAATGTAATGTAAAGACAAGATATATATGTGTGTACTGCCAGGTTTATCGGGGCTTAACAAGACAATCTATCAAAATGGTTAAGAAACTGAATGTATTTTTATTACTTAAACACATGGACTATACTGTGGGAGAAAAACTGCAGTTCCTTTACTGAGTCAAAGTTCCTTTGGCACCCTCCACTTATACTTCCAGGAATTGTCATGTATTTCAATAGCAATCCTTCTTTATTACAGCCAGTCCTAGTTAGTATCTCGTCTTTTTCGTGTTCCAGAAAGCTCGGCTCTTGTTTGTGTCAGTCCTCAGGCCACAAATGCCATGACAGGGACATTCTCTCTTTCATTGGCAAAATTAGAAACACTTATCCTGAACATATTCTAGAATAGAAAAGGGCTTTATTTGAGCTTCTGATCAAAAAGGAAAGGCTTTGGGGGAAGCCTCTGGCCCTATTTACAGGTCTGATCTTTAAGTAAATAAGTCCCATTTAGTAGCAGGTTCCTTAAAAGCTTTCCTAAAGCTAAGCCCCTTGAAAGAAATGTGGAACCCAAGAAAGAGAATACTCCAGATGAAATCCTGTTCACCACACCTTTTAGCCCTTTCATCGAGGACCATGACCCAATCCCATTCCTTCCCCAGGCACAGCCAGCAATACTCCTTGTTGAATAGTTTTAGAGGAAAGAGGAAGACACATTCATGCTTTGGTCATGTACCTCTTGGGAATCCTTCCCAGTTTCTGTTCCCAGTTTCTTCCCAGGTTCTGTTTAAGGATAGATCTTTTGGAGGATTAATTTGCTCATTTGTTACATAATATCCAGATGTGGGTTCTAGATCTTTGTCTGTGAGTACAAGATGCAGCCACCTTGTTGAAGCTAAGCAGGTCTAGGTCTGGTCACTGTCTGAATGGGTGATGACCTGGGAATGCCATGTATTCTGCCTTGAGTTCCATGATAGATAGGGGGATATCAATGTAATAAATAGCTTCCTTCAAGGCAACAGTTTTGTTTTAGAAATATATCTTCACCTTTAATTACCTTTAAAGCCCTAAATGGATTAGGACAGGGTTACCTAGGAGAGCGCCTTCTTCTGCATGATTCCCACTGCACATTAAGATCATCAAGAGGTCCATCTCTGTATGTCGCCAGCCCGTCTGGTGGTGACTCAGGAGTGGGCCTTCTCTGTAATCCCTCCTGTGCTGTGGAATGTGTTCCCTATATACATTCATTGTTTAATATTTTAAACAACAATGACAAAATTGAATCCACACTCATTTCCTACCAGAGAATCTACTCTCAGAAGAACACCCCAGAAACAACAAAACCCAGTGCCCCATGGGCTTGTGGGTTGGGGGTGGTTGGCCCCCTATTTGCACTACACCACCACTCACTCTGGGCCACCCTGGTGCCCCCCAAGTGGAGCTATGGGGCTGCTGAAATCCCCATCATTCCCTAGGGGAGGAGCTTAAAGACATGCAAAATTCAGAAATTCTTTAAAAATCTCCCCTTTCACCAATTTCTTTGAAATCTGGGTGGTAGCAGGCACCCATTAGGGCAATGTCATCTGACCCACTCTTCTGTCCCTGAAACCCCCTTTCTGCCTCAATCTGCCCCAAAGACATGCCAACTTCATTTTTTAAAAAAATCACCTCTTTGCCCAATTCATTTGAAATCTGGGTGGCAGCTTCCTTGCACCCACTGGGAGTTTTAACTAAGGCTGCTGAAATCCCCATTATTCCTATGGGGAAAAGTGTAAAGTAGTGTAAACTTCAAAAATAATTTAAAAATCACCCCTTTGTCCAATTTCTTTGAAATATGGACGGTAGCCTCCTTGCACCCACTGGGCACTGCCACCTACCACAACCTGCTCTGGGCCACCCTGGTGCCCCCCATGTGGATCAATAAGTTTGCTGAAATCCCCATTATTCCCTATGGGGAAAAGCTTAAAGATGCACCAAATTCAAAAATTCTTTAAAAAATCACCCCTTTGCCCAATTTCTTTGAAATTTGGGTGATAGTTTCCACTTATTAGGCACTATCACCAAATCCACTTTGGCCACAAAATTGAGGTCCAAATCTCCAAATTTTGGGGGTTTGAATCTGGGGTGATTTCTCTTGAACCCAAATCTAGGCAATTGAGGACAGGGGTGATTTGTTTTGTCTACAAATCACCTAAATCAGCCAGATTAAGGTACAAATCATTTTGTACCTAAATCATTTTGCACATCCCTATTGATTACAAGCAACACAACTATACTCCATGCACATACCTTATTAACGCTATTCACACATTATGTTCAACACTTACAGTATACAAGTGTACACAGGTACAGTTCTGTACACAGGTAAGTTATTCACATGTTATGTTGAACACAGGTACAGCATAACACTTCCTATCTTTACCATGCATTTGAGGGGCCTGTACCCAGGTTCACTTTTAAAAGGAGCCATATACAATCCTGCACACAAACACATGTATGAGTGTACAGACAGTTGTAGACTTGATATAATGTCTGAACAGGATTATGATGTCTTTAAAAACCAGCCTGATCATCCTGTAAAGAGAAATTCACATAGGCCCTGAAAAACTGACTAGTTTCAAGGGGAAAGTGTAATGAAGTTTCCCTGGTAGGTTCTCATGTGCACACACACGCACACACAGAAATCAGCCTTCAGGCTCAGTGGCACAACTAGGTAATTTTGGTGCCTGGACCACGCCCGCCATGAGCCCCTCCCCCCCACTGCAAGGACCTGCTGTGCCAAACCACTGCCACCAACCATTCTGTAATTTTAGCCACCATGTGTGTGGTCAGGGGTGGGGGAGCCGAGCAGGCCTCCCCCCCTTGCATGGTGGCAGTGGTAGGTGGAGCGTCCACTGGTAGGTGGAGCGTCCCTGTCTGTCCAGCCCAGCAGCCCTTGAAAACTGCAAGGCGCTCCAGCATGCCTGCACAGTTGGAGTAGATAGCCGCAAGCCTGCAGCTATCTAGTCCAACTGCACAGGCACGCTGGAGCAGTTCGCAGTTTTCAAGGGCCGCTAGGCTGGATGGACAGGCCCAGTGGACACTCTGCCTGCAGCTACAGGGCAGAGGCCTGTTTGGCTCACCCTCCACCCCCCAGCTGCGCACATGGTGGCTAAAATTACAGAAAAGTGGTGGATCCGTGTGGTCGGGTGGGGTGGTGGCAGGAGGCCCCCCATGTCATTTGATAACCCCTCAGATCTTGGAGGCCATGGACTGTTGCCCCAAGGTCCGGTGGTAAGAGCGCCTCTAATCAGGCTGTGCCTCGAGTTGTACCAGTTGCCAAAGTGAAGTTGATAAAGGCTTTCTCCAGAGTTTACCTTGAAACTAGTCAAACTCAGCGCATCATTCAGGCTTTACAATATGACGAATATAGGAATACGGCAAATATTTATATACTGATTTTCAACAAAAGTTTCCAAAGTGGTTTTCAAATGAATGAATGAATGAATGAATGAATGAATGAATAGTTTCCCTGTCTCCAAAGGGCTCACAATCTAAAAAAGAATCATAAGAGAGCCACCAGCACCAGCCACTGGAGGGATGCTGTGCTGGGGATGGATAGGGCCAGTTGCTCTCCCCCTGCTCAATAAAATCATCACTTTAAACAGGTGCCTCTGCTCAGTTAGCAGTTACAAGAAAGAAGTAGAGAAGCAGCAGCACTGTTATCCTACTCTGTCACAAGGCTACTCCTCATTCTGTGAACTGAATACTCTGCTGTTGCAAAGACTTTTAAAAGCAATTCGTGTGTATGTGTGCGCGTGCGCTAGAGAGGCCTTTTCTTCACCTGCCTCAAGGTATGTGGTATAGCTTTTAACTCTGAAATTAAACTTAACTATATATTACTGAACACAGAAACCGAATCATATTCATGGGCTGACATCCATGAATAGCCTCACTAAAATTAATGGCACAAGTTTGTCATGACTAACTTGTCCTATTAATTTCAATGGGAGTACTCATGAGTAGCCTTGTCTGGATGTCGGCCATTGGCTCTATTTTGCAATATAAAAACAGATCAGTCATTTGAGTTGTGTGTCTGTATATGAATTATAAACAATTACCAGTTAAAAATTCCCTTCCACCCAGAGACAGATTCCTTCAGCATGCTGAAAATGTAAGTAATCCACTGATGGCTCTTATATGAAAAAACCTTGCCTGTAGGGTAGTAAAATTGCAGAGGCTGGTGTTTAGAGATGTACACAAGATGATTTTTTTCATTCATTTCTAATATGAATCGAATTCCAAAAAAATCATTTTGAATTTAAATCAAATTCAATTCTAGTCTGAAAATTCAATTCAAATTCAAATTGATTCAACCCTGTTTTGGGCACCTTTTGTAACCAATCAGGGGGTCTGAATTGTTTTAAAAGGTGCCAAGTGGCTCTTGGATAGAATTCAAATAGAATTTTGAAAATTTGATTCAAATTCAAATCAAATTGCCCTTTTAAGGGCTGATTTGATTTGGATTTGAAATATTTAAATCATTCAGATGTGAGTCAAATTGATTTGAATTTGAATTGATTTGCACATTCCTAGTGGTGTTGGGGCTTTGTCCTCCCTCCTGCTCAGAACTGCTACCTGTTTAACCTATAGCCTCAGCCAAGCAAGCCTTCCAGCTCACCTTCAGGGAATTCTGAAAATAAATAGGGAGAGTTAAGTCAGTCGTCTCTCGACAGAGCTAATGGCTGCATTTGCTTGTAACATGGAACTGTAGTTGAAAGGGCCAGAGGTTCTGCAAGAGTTATGGCTGAATGCAAGCAACTGCAGTCCTGTGTGGTGATGTACCCGAGGTTTCGATTTTCTGTTTCCAATCTGAACCCTTGGGTTGTAGTGAGTTTTATCACTGCAACCCAAAGTTTGACGCAGCCTGGTTTTTGTTTGAATTTGGAACTGCAGGCTGCATCCCCTAGAACTGGAGTTGAGGGAGAAAGTTCCTCCCTCAACTCTGGCCATGATTGGATGTGTGGCCTGTCCTTCATGGGAGAAGGAATCCCACACAGCCAGTTTCCCCTTTTGTCTACAGTCTCGCTGACTGCAGAGAAGGAGCTCTCCATTATGTCCAAATTCAGATGGGGAGGGAAGGGAAGCAGATCTGTGTTACATGCAATTCTGGCCAATGGGTGATTGGGCTTCCTGTGATTCCTTGCAAGACAACACACTGCCTTGCACAAGAACAGGAAATATGAATGGTGGAGGCAACTGACATTAGACAGGAATAAAAATATTAAACTGACTGACAAATTAAATGTATTTTCTTTACTTTTGTCATTTTTAATTTTCTTCTTGTTTGAGGGGATGTCTATTAGGGATGTGCACAGAACTGGTGGGAGGCGGTGGTTCAATGGCAGGGGGATACCTTTGGGGGGGGGAGGGTGCTTTTACCCCTCCCGCCGCATTTCCCTTGCACGCGTCAGGTACTTCCAGTCACTTCTGGTCCAACAAGACAATGGGGCGGCAGGGAGGTATGCTGCTGCCCCACCGGACACTTTTAAAGTGCAGCACCAGCAGAGAAGAACATGGCGGGAGGGGTAAGAGCACCCTCCCCACCTTAAAGGTATCCCCCACGTCTTCGAACTGGCTGAACCGCCAGTCGTTCAAACCTGTTCGGAGGCCCGTAAAAGGGACTACAAAAAAGTCCGTGCACATCCCTAATGTCTATATGCCTTCATGGGAGCGGGGAGTACAGGGCGGGTCACACTCTCTCTACATTTACTGTGTTTAAAAAGGCACTGCACTGGTGTCTTTGAACTGGGACTTGCAGGGCTATCCTGGGCAATAAAAATGTAGGTGAGGGAAGCTTTCAACTGATCAGCTAGATAAGTCCCGAAGGCATATAAATGCGTTAAAAATGAGATCATGTTTATTTCATCTGCCAATTTCCTTTTTTTCTATTTGTTTGTTTGTTTGGTGCATTTTTATACCGCCCCCAACCCAGAGTCTTCACTTTATGCAGAAGCTAAACTAACCACTTCACAATCCTTGAACCCAGCTCCTTTATGAGCCCCTCTCAAGCTGCCCCCCCTCCTTTAGGGAGCACACATTTTGGCATACTGCAGCTAATTTGTTGGCATGTGTGCAATTTCACAGTCTCCACTATTGTTTTCTTAAAAATAATTAAACCCCCAAAGCCTGTGATCACGAGAAGAAGAAATACATATGAATGATGAATGTGTGAATATAAGTGCTAGAACATGGGGTGGGGGGGATTTAATTAAACAAATTCAGAGAAAGAGCACTAGCTTAGATACAGACTAGCAGCTGAATACAGAACTACTCTTGTAAATGGAGGCTTGCCTTCTATACACATAAAAGTAGGGATGTGAGTGCAGAGCTGTTGAGGAGGAGGAGGAGGAGGAGGTATGAGAGATGCTTAGCTTGATTGAGAAAGGTTAATTACATGTGAAATGAGACTGGGATTCAGACTGTTTGCTTTAGATTTTGTGTGATGTTATATCAACACTGGGATACTCTGTTCATCTATTAGTAAAATCAACCTGTTTTGTTTAGTTTCATTTCAGCGTTGTTTTAATCCCACTGAACATTTATACTGTTATTTTAATTTTGCTAAACATGTGTGGATAGTAAAATACCTACAGAATTAAACTACCCAAGGATATGAAAGTGATCCAGTTCTCATAAAGATTTGATCTGCTAATTAGCCACACCAATTTTATGGATCATTGCCACCCACTTAAAACATATTGTTATATGTTCATAATCTTTTCATAATGAGCTTTTATGGAGAGCAGAGGCCAACTTCAGTGCAATGTTCAACAGAGCCTTTTCTCTCTCTCCTCATTCCCCCCCCCTTCCAGGTTCTGCATGCACACCCACCCTATTTAATCATAATTAAATTCCACAGGAAAAATAAGCAGCTATTGCAATATTTTTCTCCGCTCTGTATCTGGAAGTGTTAGGCCCTTGGCAAAAAAAATGGCCTCGTATTTTTCAGACATGGCTTTAGAGCTCCGTGCAGCCTGATCCTAGGCAGGCTTACTCGGAAATAAGACTCTCTAGTGTAATGAAGCTTACTTCCAGGTAAGTATGCATTAGATGAAGCATGCAAAGGCACTGCAGTATCCCACACATCATCCTGGAGGCCATCCTGCCAGTTCCAGCCCTTGCTCACCTGCCCCTGTGTACAGAATGAACTTTGTCCATTCTGTGCAGCTCTGCTGCCCGTTGCCCCTTCATGTGGCAGCCCTATTTCCTTCCTTCCTTCCTTCCTTTCACATATTTGTATGTTGCCCAAACTTACATCTCTGGCAGTTTACAATAAAACAATACAAATTGCAACAGAAAAAAAAAAGTTTAAAAGTTACAACAATTTGAAATTTTAAAACAATGTTAAAAACTATTACAACAGTATTTAATGAAAAGCCTGGGTGACCAGATGCATCACTTGTTACAAGTTGTCAAAGATGGGGAGGCTCTTATTTCAGCACTCCATGTTGCATTTTAGTCTGATCTCATCCTTCATTTCAGAGTCTGATGGTTGGCTCACCTTCTTCCTCTCTGCATCTTCTCCACCTTGGTTTCTGGAGATTCATACTGAGAAATTCAGCCTTCATACTGAGATACTCAGATACTCTTGCCTTCTACCTCCCTTTGCTCCTCTCCACCTTTGGACTGACTCCCCCATTCACTGCTTCAGGCAATCTCTTGATCTTGACTCCACTAAAAAAAACTGTTATGACTGACTTTTCTGCTGTGGATTTCTCTTGGTCTGATCATAGCTAATTCTCCTTCCATACTGCACATACTCCACTATCTCCACAGTCTGCCTCCTCCTCCTCCTCCTTCCATGACCTGTAGTTCATTGATGCAGTGGCTTCCTCAGAAACATCCCTCTCCTCTCTCCTGACATTTGTACCCGCTCCTTTGAATCTTCAGCTTCCATCTTTTCTTCATCCCTATCCACAGCTTTTGACTTTCTCTGTGCCACTCTTCCAATGAACTATCCATCCATTCATTCATTCATTCAGTCAGTCAGTCAATTTCTATACTGCCCTTCCAAAAATGGCTCAGGGAGGTTTACACAGATAAATAATAAATAAATAAGATGGGTCCCTGTCCCCAAAGGGCTCACAATCTAAAAATAAACATAAGATAGACACTAGCAACAGTTACTGGAGGTACTGTGCTGGGAGTGGATATGGCCAGTTACTTTCCCCTTGCTAAATAAAAGAGAATCACCATGTTAAAAGGTGCCTCTTTGCCAAGTTAGCAGGGTTAACTGTTCAATCCTCAAATCCCTCTGCTCACCCCCTCCGTTCAATATCTTTGATCCTGCCAAATAATCCTTCTTTTCCATTTCCCTGACTAAGCAGCAATAACACGCCATCTTATTCCACACCTAATTTAGGAATCCTCAGTGCCTCTACCATCCATACCTTAAGGCAGTGTTCTTCATTGTAAGGCCTGGGGGGCAGTGGTGCCACCATTGACCCTAAGTGTGGCCCTCTAACCAATTGTTAATTGGGCCTGTGTGAGGCTTTGCCCAAAGCTGAATACTCCTGACAGTCCTCCTGGCACCAGACAGAGGTGACCATTCTCACCACACAATGCTATGCTTTCCCAGTACCAGGGCGAAGGCTCCTTTAAGGGAAACAGTGCCCTCTTGAGCCCCTGCACCATCTTGGAAGGTGTTCAGAGAGACATGCGAAACCTTTCCCAGTGTTTCTCCATAGAACTCTTTATGAAAGGGCTCCATCTCTCTTAAAGAGCCCTCCCAGCACTGAGAAAAGCACAGTACTGTGCCGAGGTCAGCACAGTGGGAAATGGCTCTTAGGTTGAAGGTTTTTTGCCAAAGTGGTCTCTGCTTGAAAAATAGCGACAATCACTGCCTTAAGGTCTGCCCCACCACTTCCCCCCTCCTTGCTCTCCACCAAGACTTTGTCTTCTTCTTCACTGGTAAAATAGGCATCATCTGCTAAGAGCAGTCTACTTCCAATAATGTCAGTTTTATCCACACACTATCTACAGGCAGGGGTGTTGCTATAATTGAGTGGATGGGTTCAAAGAACCCGGGGCCCCCAGCTCCTGAGTGGCTCCAGCTCCACCCCTCTCTATTTTCATCATTATCTTCCTCACACCAAGGGGCTGCCAGGGAGAGGGGTGAACACGGGCCCCTGCTCCCCTAGCTACGTCCCTGTCTAAGGGTCACTTCATCAAACTCCATGGGTCACAGTCATTGTATGGTAATCACTCCCAGCTTTACTTGCCATCACTGGGTGACATCCAGAGCAGTATTCCAAAGATGCAGTAGGAGCTACATCCTTGCAAGGAGAGGCGGCTCTTAATTCAGCCAAAGACTTCCCAAGCAGAAGAGCAGGCACAGGATGCGGAGAGAGGAGTGATTTTCGCTGCTCTCCTGTGCTTTCGCAAGTGGCCTTTCAGAAATATGTGGAATGCTACTCTGCATGTCAGCCTCTGAACTCTCCCCACCATTCAGCTCTTTATCTTCAACCATCCATCTAAAATTTCTGCTTGGATGTTTCATCACCATCCCAAATTTCATTGCTGTCTCCACAAACCCCATGCTTCCTGACAGGAATGCCAGTGTCGTTTTCAGTAAAGAAGAGAAAGGCCTCTTCTGTCCCTAGTGAGCCCTTTTTGCAGCTAGTTATTCCATTTCTTTCTCAAATATAAAGTTTTTATATTTGAAGTGGGGGGTCCGGCAAGGGGGTCGGTAGGTGGAGAACAAACTCCATTCTGAGAGGGACCAAAATTCCAAAGGGGTGTGGACTGAACTTGACATGAGGTGAGGCTTTTCAAATGTTATGAACTCCACCAAATGCAAATGCAAATGCATCACAGCAGTCACCTTTCTCATTGATCCGATGGTGTGAATGGAAGGTATATTCTTCCTCTTTGTAGCCTCCTACTACTCTGTCAATTTTTCGATTGAGGAGATTGTAATCTCTGGGCAGGCATCTGTCTTTTTGTATGTTACTCTGTAAAGGGCCTGCATGTCAACAGTTCTATTTCAATGATGTTGATGATGATGATGATGATATACGTTGGAGAGAGAGAGAGAGAGAATAGTGGCGGGGGAGCTACTTGGCTTCTCTTGCAAAAACAAAAAGCAAATTTGAGATTCTTGACTCTGGTCTGACTTTTAAGTTGGGAAAATATTTGGATTTCTGATCAACCAAAGCTAGAGAATTAAAACCTGGAGCTATGCACACCTAATTCTTCTCCAGAGTATAAGCCCTAAGGTAGACTAACATTGGAAATGCCACCTCCATTCCGTTTTAAGATGTTCTAATCATTTGAGCTGCAAAACTCAGAAGGAATCAATTCTGCAATGTGCAAAGCAATCCATTTTGCTTTGAGCCGACATAAATTTCAATTTATTTCCACGCAGATTCTACAGGATCTAAGCTGTTTAAAGAACTAGAGCTAGTGCTTGACTCACTCCCTAAGATTATACCTACATTTAATATTTAAAATAAACAATGAAAATAAAATAAAACGACATGACAGATGTGTATGGGCATGTAAGCTGCTGACTTCTGCAAACATTCTTCAAAATCTGGCAATGGACAATACCAGTGGTAAGATGGACTTCTATGTCTCTTATATTCAGTATCCACAAAATTCCATCATAGCAATATCTTCTCTTGCATGTATGATATTAGTCCACCAGTGATGGTGGGTAGGTTCAGCTGACCCACTGCAAGTAAGTAGGACAGAACTGGAAATTCCCGACGAGTGCCTGCTCCCGGTTCCCACTGGTACTACCACCCCTTTTGGTATCATACTAATCTGGAAATATCAGGTGGAGTATGTTGGGTTCCCTCCTCTTCCCGACATTTGCCCAAAATCTGAAGTTGGATGCAGAATGTTGTGAGGTGGAGGGAACCTGACATTCTCTATCCAACATTTGTGGGTTTGCATGACATGGAAAGGAGAATAAGTACTTGTGAATGCTGGGAGCGCATGCTCACTGAGAACCTCCAGTTTCCTCTTACTTATCAGCAGCAGCTCATCTGAACCCACCCAAAGAGCTCTACCTGAGGTATCTGAAACAGGATTAGGAACACAGGAAGCTGCCTTATACTGAGTCAGACCATTGGTCCATTAGCTCAGTATTGTCTACACCAGGCCTGCTCAACTTTGCCCCTCCCCAGCTGTTTTTGGTCTACAGCTCCCACAATCTCCAGCCATAGTGGTCAATAGCCAGGGATTATGGGAGTTGTAGGCCAACATCTGTAGGAGGGCCAAAGCTGAACAGGCCTGGTCTACATAGACTGGCAGTGGCTTCTTCAAGGTTGCAGGCAGGAGTCTCTCTCAGCCCTATTGTGGAGATGCCAGGGAGGGAACTTGGAACCTTTTGCATGCAAGCATGCAGCTGCTCTTTCCAGAGCAGCCCCGTCCCCTTAGGTGAATATCTTACAGTGCTCACATGTGGTCTCCCATTCAAATGCAATCCAGGGTAGACCTTGCTTAGCAAAGAGGACAATTCATGCTTGCTACCACAAGACCAGCTCTCCTCCCACAGAACATGTCTCCTCCTGTGGACATAGGAGGACCTCCTGCTGCTCTTGGCCATAGATGCAGGGGCATATCTAGGGTGGGGCAGGCAGGGCACGTGCCCCGGGTGCCACTTGAAGGGGGAGCCATTCTTAAAAATTAATTTTTTAAAAAATGGCTGCCAAAACCAAAATGACCACCATGCATGCTCAAATGGCCTCTGTGAGGCCCTAGGTCATGCCAGGCCTTGCAGAGGCCATTTGAGCATGTGCGGTGGCCATTTTGTTTTCAGCGGCCATTTTTTAAAAAAAAAATATTTTTAAAAGCGGCCACCACACATGCTCAAATGGTCCCTGAGAGGCCCGAGAGGCCAGCGGTGGGAGGGGGAACCTTTGCAGACCCCACACACATGGCCTTTAGGAAGCACCCCGAAGGGGCTACGGGTGTGTGTGTGTGTGTGTGTGTATGTGTGTATGTATGTGTATATATATATATATATATATATATATATATATATATATATATATCACTGTAGACATACTTAGTTTGGCACTAAGTACATAGAATCAGGGCTTGTGAATACTGAGCTGAAGCCTATGAGCTAAGATTATATTCATATGCTCTTACTTTGCTTCTTGTGATAAGTGAGTTAAATGTGATGTCTTAATAATACGGCTATTAATGGTGAGTTTGTCTTTGAATCAGTGTGAAAGCCTTAGTATTAAGGCCCACTGGGAGTTTCTTGCTCTCTTTCTCTCATTTTAATTGTCTTTCTGAAATACTAGACTATATTCCAAGCAGTGACACATATTTTCTCTGCATATCCTTTAATTATTTTCAGAGTATCTGGGAAAAGTCAAATTCTCCATTTATTTTTAAAACTTATGTAATAGCTATGCTACAATGCATAGAATTAGACAGGCACTTCTGTTTAGTTTTCCAAGTACACCTCCACATAGTATTTGGGTATTTCATGAGCCCCAGCATACTGAAATTTGTAGTTTTCCAGCATTTTTTGGTCTGGCTACATCCACTGCTAAATAGTTTTTGGAACATTAAAAGATTAACAAGCTTGACTTGTATTTTTCAGCTGATATTATGGTAAAATTATCTGAAAGATGGGTGTCAGATGTTTGAACAGGGGGCGCAATTTCAGTGCTTGCCCTAGTTGCTATGTTCCCTAGATACGCCTCTGCATAGATGCTGCAAAAGTCACAACCCCCTGGTTATAGCAAACAGAGAGAAAGCTCCACTGCAGAAAATGGAAGCAACACACACACCCTCTTCCCAGTCTGAAATATGAGGGATAGCTTCCTCCATCCACTCCTCACACACGGAGAGCAGAAAGAAGTGAGCAGATGCTTCATATAGCAGGCATTCTTGATCATGCATCCAGATGCCATTATGGCTGGGGGTGATGGAAATTGTAGCCCAATGACTGGAGACCCATGGTGAGCACTCCTGCTATAGACACACAACTCTAGTATACTGGGGGAAAGGCTAGCCTGAAAGGCAATCCGTCTTTTGGGCATGTAAATCTTACATGTCTTATATGTGGGGAATATACCCATGTTCAAAAAGAGGCACATTTATGTTTCTCCTTTATTTTATCAGTTTGTTTAAACTGATTCTCTTTTGTGAACGTAAATGGTCATTTGGCCAACCCTGATTAACTGGCATAGGGAATGTAAAATAACTTAATCATAGCAAAATGTATGAATTATTCACACACACACATTCAGATACGGAGAGTTGGGTGAGAATTGGGTTTAATCGGCTTCTAATTTCTAATATATGGCAGGTGTACTAGCACATCAATGGCTTAGAGAATACAGTGCAGTTAAGACTCAATGAAATCCTTGTGAAGTCCTCATTATTAAGTACCGGTATAAACAAAAGCCTTTTACTCACCATTTAAATTAATTTCCTAAGGTAAAGATTTTTTGCCAAAGGAAAATGACAAAAGGCAGACCTTTTGTGATTATTTATATTCATCAGGATATAAATAGGTCAAAGACTAAGACAGTGAAGGCAAATATTGCTAATATCAAGAGGCGTGCTTTCTTCCGGTGTGTATGTCAGAAGTAGAACTTTTCAGAGGAAAATCCACGTTGGCTGGGATCCAAAGCCTGTGGCTTTTCAACTCCTCTTCCAGTAGCAGCCTCCGTGCCTCTCCCAAAGCTTTTATTTTAGCCAAAAAGCCACCCCTGAAGGTTGGGGGACAATCCAGCATAGCATTCCATTAGGACCTTGGGATTGCTACCCGAAGGGGAAATTGGCACATACATGCATACATACACCCAGGTAGAAGGGTTCCATGGAGGGCAGTTTGCTGACGCTCCCCTGAAACATAGAGCTGGTCTGGCCCTGGTTATCAAAGTGTCCTCAGAAGAACCCACAAGGAAGTGGCAACCACCATTTATATATCTAGCAATCTATAAATCGGCTCTGAGATCAAGCAAACCAAGGAGAATGCTCGAAACCCAGAGTTTTGTAAAAGGCAAAATCAGAGAAAAATAATGAAAATATCTACAGCTGACACTCTGACTAATGAAATGTGTGTGTGAAAAGCAGCTTCAGGCACACAGTGAGAACACCCCCCCCCCACACACACACAGCTCCATATGTTTATTTTTGCGTGTGGGCATTTCTCCCAGAGTGCTCTTCTGCCCCCTGTCATATGACAGAGGACTTCAGGAGGTCAGGGGAACACTCCCAAAGAAGTGCCGACTACAGAACGGCATGTGCCTAACAGAGGCAGACGGAGCAGCGGGGGTGGTCCCATTGCTTATGTGTCCATTTTGTTCATCAGAGTACCAGCCTACATCAGCAAGGTGGCTTTTGAAAGCCTACTCATGTCTACTCAGAAGTAAATCTGACAGTGCTCACTTGGACTGATTCCTAGGCCAGTGAGTGAAGGAATGCAGCCAGGGGTGGAGCCACCAGTGAGTGGACGGGTTCAAAGAACCCGGGCCGCTATCACTCGGGGCCATGCCTGGCACCCCAGACACACACCCCCGCCGCATCTAACATCAGACGTGAGGGGTGTGATTTAGTGCCCCATTTGGGAGTTAGATTGGCCAGCGCTGCAGCTGCAGTGTGGCCAGAGCAGCAATCCCTGCCTTCAAAAGGGATTGCTGCTCTGTACAGCCCTGTTTGGGAGCTAAACCATGCCCCTGTATCTAAATGTGAGAACATGGCTAAATACTCCCTGCATCTGACATCAGATGCAGGGGGCGAGGCTAGGGGGCCGTGGTGGCGGCAGAACCCGGGCCGCCACTGGCCTCCCTCCACTCCTGACTGCAGCCTCATCAGTAATGGTTCAGAACAGACAAATGTTGGCTAAAATCACACCTGATTTAAATGATTTCTATAGTTAAATATAAAGAACGGCAGACTCATTCTATCCCCTGCCATCTCTGTGGTTGCATAGAGCTCAGTGCAAACTGTTTACAGGACTTCATAGAGGCCTTTAACTCTACCTCCCTTGTCAAGCCTCACAGGAAAGGCACTGAAGGATGTTAAGCGATGGCCAGGAATGGTAGACAAATAGCCCATGTGTGGAGAACAAGACTGCTAGATTGATCTATGGGAGGAACACTTGGACTTCCCATTGGGAGTGATGACTAGGCTTGCTGAGCTAAAGGCTTCACCTAAGCCTAAACTGCATTATGTTATGCCTGGAATTGCTCTTGCTGGTCATCATACTTTAGTACCTGCACTCGGTGCTAGCAACATAGACTAATAGGAAAGGATGAAGAAGTCATTGTCCAGCTTCACTAATATAAGAGAAGACTATCTAAACATGAGTTCATTAACCCATCCCAGGCTACTACCCGTGGTAAGGAACACACCTTGGCAGGAGTCCAGGCAGGGAAACAGGACCACAGAAAGCTCACTCAATAGATTTAGGCTGGATAAGAGGCACCAGAAGCAACGAGCTAAGATGCTGCTCTAGCAGTGATTTTGAGCCAACAGAAGGTTTAAACAATCCTCCTGTCAAATTGGTATTTCTAGTTCCACTCCCTCTGAAAATGTCATTTTTGCAAATGGGGCCATGCCCTCTATCTTGGGCACTGGTTCCAGCAGAGTTTCCTGTACTTTTGGATTCTGAGAAGGAGTCCTTCAGTTTTCCAAGCAGGGGGTTGGGATAAGGATGCCTCCAATTCTAGGAGACAGAGGAAGGAGCAAGCAGTATGACTACTACTACTAGTGGTCTATCTCCTCAAGCCATGCAAGTGAAAGCATCACTGGCTCCTTCCCCAAGATGGTGCCTTCTGAGATTCTATCTGGGGGTCACTCATGGAGCCAGTATTATCCATTCCCTGTGTCTTTCTACCCCTCCTCTGTAGCAGGGGGGCCAACTTCCAGTCCATGACATTGACAAGCAAGAGTGGAAAGATGGTTTGACCAAGACACACATCACAATCTGGATGGACAAATAGTTCTCTTAGCTTGCATGGCAGTCCATAGTCACACCACCAGAGTCTAGAATAGGACTATTTGGGGAATACAGCACCATTCTTTTACAGACATATCAACCAATCAGAGTCCTGGAGCTTCAGTTCCATAGCTCCATGGCATACTATCGTATTAATAGCTACACTAATTAGTGAAAGGTTCACAGCCTCTTTCAGCAAAAGGATTATTGGACCCTTATTAGAGCAATCCAATCCTCTTGGGTCTGCAAAACTGAACTAGCAATCTCACAAGAATTGATTTCCTTTCTTAAGGTATAGCACTTCCTGCTTCCAGTCAGGCCGGAAATGCCAGAAGGATACCCTTGCATTTTAGCACTTCTGCTTCTGGGCTATTTGAAGAAGAAAAAGGCAAAGAATGGGGGGAAAGGGAAGCCAAGAAAAATGAAGAAGTGAGAGTGGAAGGACAAGTTACCAAGGATACTTGAACAGCTTTTTGTGTGGAGAACAACTTAGTTCTTCATTTAAACCCTCTATCAATTTGACTAATACTAATATAGTACATTCAAATTCTAAGCAAGAATGGTCACTAAACTGAACCAGGAATCTCATTTGCATGTCCGCATTAAAACAGAATTGTGCATTGACCAGCAAAGTGCTAATCAATAGCTGATTTATTTATTTTTTTAAAGTCAAACCAAATTAAAGGTGGGGGAAAGCAACTTCCATACCACTTTACTTAAGTCCCGCCAAAGCTTAATCACTGTCCCAGTCAATAGGACTTACTCCTGAGTATGTGGGATGCGGATCACATCCAGAGCCTGATTAACACCAAGCACGATGTAACTTGTGGCAGGTGGTTCCTTTGCAGATGTCAGTGAAAGAAACCTAAAGGAAGCACTCCTCATCAGACAAAAGGCAATTTGTCAGTTTCTGTATTTCCCAATGGGCTTGTGTTGTTTTGTGCTCTCCTCAGATATGGCAAGCTGGTTCATCACTAAACCATAGGCAGGCATGGAAGGAAAATCCTCTTGGACAGGAGATGCTGGATCTCTCACTAGAAACCTTTTTAAAAGCTCTACTTTCCAGCACAGTTCCACAAGTCCAGTTCAGCAAACTGAAAACTCTAATGTGTTCCAACTGCATCACCATGACATCTGTTCCTTTTGAAACATTTTCTGCTTGGGGTACATTAATTATGCTACACTCCCCCTTCCCCCCTCCCAGATTATTACTTAATTAGACACAAGAAGAATAAAAAATTAAAGCATGAATCACCCAAGTCTGGTGTTGTGCACTGACATCGGCAAAGTGAACAACCCAAGGGTCAGCATCTGCAAAAGTGAGGACAACGCTTACAAGCATTTGGATCCAGCTTGCAACAATGTGCACCTTGGGATAATGGACTTAAAACAATTGCAATTAACAGGCGAAGACAAAGGATTAAAATTAAAAATGAATCATGTGGTGCTTGCAGCTTGCTTGTAAAACAGCATTAAGCCAACTTAATCCATTTTAATTCAGAGAGGGAAAGCCTCCTGGTGAAAACGAAAGATATTGGGGGGGGGAGGGGGTCAGGTTCAGCTCCTGAGAAAGTGCGATACATTCACCTGTGACAATTCTTTCCAGAATGATAAAGTAAGGGAAGTCTCTTAAGAACTCTGAGTGACTCCATGAGGTCCCCAGAGATCAGGTGTCAAAGTTGTCTATCAGATGCCTGAAAAGAAAAAAGGGAAGCATTACGCACTGCTATTGTGAGACAGTTGTCATTGACTGATCAGGCCTTTTAAGCAAGCTTTCACAGTCAATGAAACCACCTGAATAGATGAAAGCCAGACAGCTTCTGACAAACAAGAGACTGTGGAATATTCATTGTGCATCTGTGAGGGAAAGATTAATGTATTAGAAATTAAAATGCGACCAGAACGTATGATCTTGCTCTAACACTTGGCCAGACCTATGTCACCCATTGCTAGTGCCTGAAGTCGACAGACAATTCTGCCAGGGTAACTGAGAATCATTAAGCATCCTGCTATTGTGCGTGGTGAATAATAAAACTTTCCCCCTATTCTTTGCCTGGAGCTGACAATGAATAATTCTGGAGCTATTTGCAATGTTAACAGCACCTATCTTGCCCATCCATTCCTTTACGATAAGGATGGAAATATGCATTTCAACAGTCTGTGCAGATACTGATTCACAGGCATTTCAAAGGACACCTGTCACTCAAGTGAAGGACCTGTCAGTCTCCAATGTATGATGGTGCCAGGAATATGGCCAAAAAGATTATCTGTACTTTATGTCTTTCCCCCACAACTCAGATTATAACACTGTTACATTTGCCATAGACTGACAAGTGATTTACACTCACAACTGTAATGTGTTTAAAGCTGGGGTTGTGGGGGGGAGCTATTCTCTTAGCCTTTTTCTTCCAGGGCTTACAACTGTATCAAATATACTATCACAAATGTGATCTAGACCATACGGAATGTCATTATGCCAGATGTGTGAAGCATTTAATCCACTGACTATCATAAAGGTGACATTGCTAAAGCTGTATCTTTTGACGTCAGTGGCCCCAAACCTCCACTTCAAAGAAATAATGTTAGATGGAGGACTTGAAGGGGATATTTTTGAAAGGTTAGTAAAAGTAGTTGGGACAGGTGCACCAACTGCTTGTTTTTGGATACAGGGTAGGGATGTGCACGAAATGGATTTAGCATTCTGTTCCAAGCTCAGAATGGAATGCTAGATCCCCAGAACATTGTGTTGGTACAACCAATCAAGCTGGTTGTTCTGACAGAACAGCCACATTTGACTTGGAACATTCAGAGCGCCATTTTGGGTTAAAAAATGGCACTCTTCTGACCTCTGCACATGTGTGGCAGCCATCTGCGTTGTGGTGTTGACCATACAAAAGGCTGCCACACATGCACAGAGGCCCAAAGAATGCCGATTTGGAATCCAAAATTGTATTCAGAATGCTCAGAATGTTCGGACTCTAAATGGGCTGTTCTGAGCTCAGAACAGGCCCTTCATTTGAAGGGCGTTCTGCTCCAAGCTCAGAACACTCACAACGGCCCATTCAGAGCATGGAATGTTCTGCACATCCCTAGTAGAGGGCATGTGAGGAGAGGAGACAAATTTCTGCTCTCCAATTACAACGATGGCGATGATTAATGTTTATAGACTGCTTTTCAACAAAAGTACCCAAAGCGGTTTACATAGCTATAAATAAATAAATAAAATGGCTCCCTGTCCCCAAAGGGCTCACAATCTAAAATATATATTGAAGACAGACACCAGCAACAGCCTCTGGAGGGATGCTGTGCTGGGTATCTAGATAAATAAGTCACACTGATGAAATGAAGCACAATAGTGCAGGACAATCAAAAATTCTCTTTTATGTTGTTATAGGGCATTTACAGTTAACAAAACATATGGCATTTTTTAGTCCTTTGACAAATCTTTGCCATCTCAAGAACAACTTCATTCATTTTGTCCCACGCAATTAATGCATCCTCCATGAAATTATGATAAGAACCACAACTGACCTGGCACAGAACACTATCATCAATTTAAAAAAATTACGAGACCTGCTGACAGGATAACATACCAACCAATCAGAATATATCTTGCTGTATTTCACTTAATCTTCTGGATTGTCTTATTTCCTTCTTCTGTAGTTTATTCTCAAAACTCCCCTACCATTATTTTCCTTTTCATTTCAGTTGCAGTAATGTTCCCTTAACTTTTCAAAGCTACTAATTGTGCATTTTCTCCAGCTTTCTTGTGTTCTTATCTCTGTACTTACCTATGCCAATATATTTTTACATAACCTAGCATTTATAACGACATGTTAGACCACATATCTAATTTCCCTTCTTATTAGTATTGCTACTGTTACTTTTATTAAACCAGTTATTATTATTCCTATTACTGCTCCTATTCACCTTTCCTAAACTTTAAGGTACTTTTTATACATATGCTGTATAAAAACATGTGATATATTGCTGTTATAGAATAGTAGTAGTTCTTCTACTATACTATAACAGCAATATAACACACATTTTAATAAAGCATATGTATAAAAAGCTGCAGCCTAGAGGGCCAATCCTGCATCCCGTGCGGCTCAGTTCTGTGCATCTTTACTCTAAAGTAATCCCAATTTACTTCCAAGTAACTACTCCGAGGATCATAGCCTTAATTACTAAGCAAAAGGAATCTGTGAGAAGATGGCAAAAGAGCAGGAAAAGTGTTGGAAACTCTCCAGTTGACCACCACAGAGTACAATATCTTGAGAAATAGCCACATACTCTGTATCTCAAATTTCACCAAATGTAGGTTAATGAGATTAATCAGAGTGTGATTGCTTAGCAGTAGTTTATATTCAGGGTGAGAGCTTTGTTACAGGAAGAAACAAGCTCTACAGCAATACACAGAAAATTAGTAGGATTCAAATCCCAGCTTAGCTCAAAGTGAAAATGAATTTGTTCTTCGCATACCCATACCCATTTATGCAGATAAAAAAAAGCAACCAGACACAAAATTTGTCACAGTCTGACATGATTGAAGCTTCTGAATGGGGATACTAGCCTGAAAAGTTGGAGTTAACAGGGTCAGACAAGTGTTGCTGCTTTCGTGGGTTCCAGGGGTCTGCAAACACTAAGTCAGTGGAATGACTGGTACTAAACATTGGGATGGAGGTGGGATGTTGTAGTGCATTGGTTTGCAAGATATGCTGCTTCTCATTGCATTTAGGGGTGTGCACGGAACTGTTAAGAGCAGTTTGGTTCAAGTTTGAACCGAACCTGAACTGAACCTCCTGAACCTCATTTGAACCGGTGGCATCTTGTCTGAGAGGTTCAACTGGGTCAAACTGGTTCAGATGCTTGTAAATAGGAATTTGGTAAGAATTCCCCTTTACAAGCATTGGGCGGGGGGGTGGTTTGCAAAAGATGTGTGATGACTTTATGTGCCATGGTGGCACCCCATCCATTATTTCCACATTCTGCCTCCACAGATTATACATTTCTGCAAAAGAAATTTCTATGAGACAGATGTTTACCTGGAAATTCCAGTCATAAGACTGAGCATTTGTATAGCACTTTCTGGTGATCAGAACATTCACATGTGTAATCATGTTGCAATCCTTACAGCAACACTGACAGTAAGCATTAGAATCCTCATTTTGCAGCTGGGACTGAGAGAGAGCGTGGTTCACCTAAGGCCACCTAAAAGTTCATTGGAGAGGTGAGATTACAACCGAGGAAGTCCTGAAATTAACCCAACTCAGCTTCTTAATCATTGCACTACACTAGCTGTCTTTATGCATCTTCTGTACAAGGGTGGCTCTGTAATCTGGGAGTTGAGCCACAGTATTAATGTGCATTAATGTGCAGTACAAGGCATTGCAGTGCCTAAGGCAAGGTGCAAAATGCTGCCTTGCCTCATGTCCCTGGTGGAGGCCAGCCCCCTTTCAAAACCCGTGCAAGCTTTGGAAGTCTCTAGGGGCAGGGAAAGCTGCCAACAGCCTCCTTCCTCGCCTCATGTTTCTTGCAACCTTTGCCAAGAGTATGAGGAGGGATGCTCCATGCAAAGTTTGCAAGGGTCAGTTCAGTCTCAAAGAGCTACACCTATGGTGACAATGGGGAGGGGGCATCTAGCCGCCCTGCTGGTGCTTCACTAAGCTGCTGCCTGAGGCAACTGCCTCACCTTGCCTCACAAAAGAGCCGCCCCTGGTGCAAGGATTACATCTTCAGGCCTTTAGTTAACCATTGATTCCTTGACCATAACCTTGCTTGTTTTTCCCCTTTCTCTCTTTCCCTCCCTCCCTTGTCCATAGCTACCCCACCTACAAATATCCTTCTTCCTTTTATTCGGACCTTCCCCATCCTCCTTCACTTGCTCTTTACCCACCCCCATCCACCCCCATTTATAAAACCTTATTGTGACCCTTTTCACCTTACACCCTGATCAAACCTGTTTCTTTACGCTTGCTTTTACCTTTTCACTTGCCTTTTATCACATTTTTCTAAACCCTGTTATCTCAACACATGCAGACAAACAAACCGATTCTCTCTCTGGCACCCTATATATGGCTAAATATTATTGGTGTATCTGAACAGCTGAGCCACCTAACGGCGCAGTGGGGAAATGACTTGCCTAGCGAGCAAGAGGTTGCTGGTTCGAATCCTCACTGGTATGTTTCCCAGACTATGGAAAACACCTATATTGGGCAGCAGCGATATAGGAAGGTGCTGAAAGGCACCATCTCACACTGTGCGGGAGGAAGCAATGGTCAACCTCTCCTGTATTCTACCAAAGAAAACCACATGGTTCTGTGGTTGCCAGGAATCGACACCGACTCAAGGGCACAACTTTACTTTACTTTACCTGAACAGTACCAATTTGGTTATAATATATAACATAAGTGCTCCATAGTTGTGTATATACATATCAGAGTTATTCGTTTAGTCTAGAATATCTTTCTATACCTCTTTTTAACATAAAGTTCCATTAGTATACCTATGGGAATACTAATTCACACACAGAGTGTAGTCAATTCTTCAATCACAGATATGCATCTCTACACCAGTGCCAGAAAGAAAGATGGAGGTCCTCTGCTTTTTCAGAACACTTTTTTCAGGTTGGCCGTACAGGCCTTTTTTGAACTTTTTTCAGGTTGTCCGTACAGGCTTCTATGTGGAATGCCTGTATCTCATGTCATTCCGTTATGGGCATTTTGGGGTGGGTGCAGGTTCCATCACTATACAAACTGCAGCATGGGCCTGGTAAGTATTGGAACTGGGCTGTGATCTTAGGGTGCGTACACCTCAATAAATCAATTTCGCTTAGAAGAGTCCTCCTCAGGCCCATCCTATAGGTGCATCACAGGGTTGTGCAAAAGCTGTTCATGACCTCCTCAAAGCTGAGGTTTAAGGAATAATACACATTTCAGTATTGGGGAGAGAGTCCCCACAAGAGAATGAAACCAGATTATTGCTACAATGGTTGTATTTATTATATGATAGCATGATTGGTTTCAAACTTGAGCAAGCAGAACAAATCTCAGGCAAGGGATGTTGCCGGTTTCTTCCTCCCCACTATATCCCTCTGAGCCTCCCCAAAGACGCTCCACAAAGACTCTCAGGGATGCAGCTCAAGAAACTGCAGTGGGAGGAAGGAATCCCTGGAAAACAGAAAGGGGCACTTCGTGTGAGCAGCTCTGCTTATGGAAGGTGCCTCCACCTAAGCCCTCTTCAGACGTTATTAAAAGGGAGGCTGTACTCGCATACAGCCTCTCAAAGTGCACTGGGAGTCCAACCCTGGCATGTCAATCACCTTCTCCCCCACACTACTCACAGTTCCAACAGTATTTGTCTGAAGAGGAGAATGCTGTATCTGTGATGGCAGGCATTTCTGTGATCAGAAGGCTGGCATGCCCCAATTACCCAATCATGGAAACATCTGCCAACATGGTTACAGTGTTCACCTCTTCAGACAAACACGGCTGATACTGGGGGCAGTGTGGGGGAGAAGGTGAGTGATGCACTGGGTGGGACTCCTGGCATGCTTTGAGAGACTGTATGTCTGAATAGGACTCTAGTGTTCCAGGATTCCCCTTCCTATTGCAGTCCCCCGAGCCCCACCATTCGTGTTTCCCTGAAGTCCAAGAATAGATTTGTAGCAGTCTTAAGAAGGCGTGGTGGGAGAAAGACTGTGGGAAAGATCCCTTATGTGAATTTTATTCCACTAGACCCAACCTACAACTCTCTGTCTCTCTCCTGTAATTCACTAGATTGTCTCCATCCCTGTGCCTTACATGGAAACAACTGGAATTAACCCTACTTTATAACAACCTAAGCAAATATTTGGGTTTAAAGAGAGGGGCAAAATGTAGCATTATCTAAGCAGAGCAGCCCATGGTATTGTGATGCCTAGTGAGATGCCAAATGCTGCCTTGCCCCATGCCCCTGATGGGCACTAGCCTTTCAAAAAGTGGCATGGGGGCGAGGAGAAGGGAGATGGTCAGCAGCCTCCTTTTCTCTCCTTCTGCCTCTCACAATCTTTGCAAACTGTCTGAGAAGAAGCACTCCTTGGAAGGCTTGTGAGGTCCCAGATCGGTCCCAAAGAACTGATCTTATTGTGGTATTGTGGTGGTGGGGATTTTGCCACCCAGCTGGTGCCCCAGTAATTCTCTGCCTGAGGTAATTTTCTGCCTGCCTCACCTCACTTCTTGAAAGGGTCACCCCTGCATCTAAGGGGAAATAATTCCATTTTCATATATACTTTTGGGATCTAAATGACTACTCAGGAAAGGCAAAGGGATCATAGTGGAAAATGCACTGAAGATGACAGCTAAGCATGCTGCTACTGAGAAAACAAATTCAGTATCAGGGATGGATTATTAGGAAAAGGAATGAAAACAAAACAGAAAGTGTCATAATGGAATTATATAAATATGATGTGCAATTCAGCTCAACTAAAAAAAAAAAAGGAGAATGACTATGACCAAAGCCTGAAATTGAATGAACCAATGGACTTAAGTTGGGAGTAGTCAAGGTAGTCAAAAGTGCTGATGCTCACTCCATTACCAACGATGCCTTCATATTTTAAATATCATGGATAACATCAGAGAGAAATGAGGAGTCTAATTCACTGAAGCCTTACATCCAGAGTATTTATTTCCACAAGTGCATAAGAAGTGAAAAGTAAGATTCAAATAGCATAATTGTTCCATATTGTATCTATTTTATTAATAAAAATATGACAAATATTATATACCGCTTTTCAACCAAAGTTCCCAAAGCAGTTTACATGATAGATAGACAGATACAAACAAACAAACAAACAAACAAACAAACAAAATGGCTCCTTGTCCCCAAAGGGCTCACAATCTAAAAAAGAAACAGAAGATAGGCAACAGCCACTGGAGGGATGCAGTGCTGGCCGCCTCAAGCAGTAGTGTACAGGAGAGGTGGGGTATACATATTTGAAACAAACAAATAAATCTCTGTACTGGAGTAATACTGGTAGCAAGGTATAAGAAGCTGGCAAATCAGAATCCATCTCTGGCCTTTACTGTGCTCAGTGGGACCATCAGCAGAGAACTATACAGACCTTCACTAGGTAACAGTTTTGTGGTTTGGCCGATTACTCTTGAGTGTTCTTACAGAGCCAAATCAATACATAATTTGTCTTTATCACATATAAGCAGAAGATGCAATGCATAATACATTACTGTTTTGCTCAAACGGGAGAATATTAATACAGTGTGAGAAGCTCTGAGTCATCTCACGGTATGTTCTTCATGCTTGCATCTGCCTACTGGATACAGAATGAAAGTCAACATTCATGAGTTCAGATTTCTTATTTGCAGAGTCTGCTTGATAGTTACAATGGAGAAATTGTGTAAGAATATGTTGAAGCAAATAATCTTGAAAATATTTGAGATAGAGATGAATTGTTTTTGATGCAGAAGTCTTTTTGAGTTCTGTTGGGCTTACTCCCAAAAACGTATGCACAGGATTGCAGTTTTAAGCCCATCAAACTCAATTTGGGGAGGAGAGCTGATCTTGCAGTAGTGAGCATGAATTGTCCCCTGTGCTAAGCAGGGCTTGCCCTGGTTTGCATTTGGATGGGTGACTACATGTGCATACTGACTGCTGTAAGACATTCCCCTTAGGGGATGGGGCTGTAGCACAGTGATGCAGCATCTGCTTGCATGGAGGTTCAATCCCTGGTATCTTCAAGAAGGGCTGGGAAGGACTTCTGCCTGAAACCGTGGAGGGCTGCTGCCAGTCAGAGAAGACAATATTGGACAAAATGGACCAATGGTCGGACTTGGTATAAGGCAGCTTCCTGAATTCCTATGTTCCTCCCGAGACTTACTTTCAAGTTAACTCATGTAGGCTACAACACAGGTCACAGGAATTTTTATAAAAGCTGACACATATGATACTCCCCCCACTTTTTAATTTTTTCCGTTGACCTCTCATTATATGTAGGGTAGAAGTAGGTACGCTAAGATTCTGACAAAATCAGATTTAATCTACAAAATGTCAGCATAGCCCCTTAGACACAGCTGCCCGCCATTTAAAACAATGTAAATCAAACAGTTCTTAAAATTATAGGACCCACAGGGATATAGTATCCCAGTATCAAGTAGGTTTTCAATATTGAATCCTGATCAATCAGCGCCATAAAATCTAAATGAGGAATTAAATGTGGAAAGAGTACACCAACATAAAGGGACTTTAAACACAAACATTTGACAGGGTTCCCCCCCCCCCACCTTTATATCTGCATCGATGGGTAATAGTTAGATAATAAGTAGCTGAACTACTTGTTATGTACTTGAATTGTATTTTCAGCTACTATATGAAAACTAGTTCAAACCGCTGTTGTTTAATGACTAACAATAAAAGGTTTTTTGAATCCACTAGAAAAAACTAAATACATTGTTATTTACTGAAAACTCCATAGAAATGTCAATAGAATCATTCATTAAGAAGAACACAGACAAGGGTGTGGCAACCGTGTTTCCATTCCTACAGCTATTGCTAGGAGCATGCTCAGTATGTAGTATTTTTAAGGTTGCCCTCAGAATATTTTAGCAGTACAGTTTTGTCCTGGAAGACGGCAGCTGTATTAGTGTATGGGAAAGTTTGCATTGAATTTGCTGTTTAAAGGTCTGCTTTGATATCTTACTGGACGCGAGTGTCCAGGAAATAAGATAGTAAAGATTATTTGCGTAAAGTAAATGTCCAAATGTCTACAGTTCATAGAGTCTAGAAAAATGTTTTGTTTGACCTACTTAACATGTTTTTAATGTGTTAATTATCAAATGAGGAAGGTAAAAATTAAAATGTGGAAATCTGAAATTACTTAACTATTTCAAAATAGTTACCAATTACTTTGACAAAAATGTAGGTAATAGACAGACTGCAGTTAAACGACTTTTAAAGTAGTACCCATCATAGCACTTGTGCAAAATCTTCGAGGTAATGCTGCTTTGGCAAAATCATTTCAAATGATAAAGTAACAATTTAATGTATAAAAAAATAAAATAAAATTTAATTATCATTAAATTAAAAGCTCCCCCCCCCGCAAACTGACAAAATGAGGAGGTGAAAATGAAGAATGTACTGGCTCCCCACAAACATCAATGAATGTGTTAAATAAAATGTGACAGAGATTATCTTTGTGTCATGGGTACAAAAATCCAAGCACTCAGTAACCATTTTCACCTTAAAACAAAACGCTGGACCTATAGGCTGCTGGAGAGGCCAGAAGGCAGATTTCTCCAGCCATCTGCCTCCTGGAAAATCTTCCTGGCTCCTAGATTTTGCAACAGTGTTTATACTTCTGCTTTGAGCCCACATTCTTGAAAAGGAAGATGTGCTTCTTAGCTTTCTCTATGCTCAGACTCTTTCCAGGGCTGCAATTGGCTAATATTTTTGTCTTTCTGCTACCTGCAACCAATTGGATACCAACATTTGGAACAATATATGCTGCAGGTTATGAAAATACATGGCAAGTCTTTTCCAGCTGATTTATTCTTCAGAGTGGATGTGGAAAATGATCCTTATTTATTTCGGTACATCTTAAGTTTAATATAACAATGAAACAAGCCAGCATCCCACTAAATTATCAGGCAAGAGCTAACCCCTGTTCTTCTTGCTGGAAAAGAAAAAAGGTGATGCGTTTAAAATGGTGGATCTGGGATTTTAAAATATTTAATAATTATTTCCATTTTAAAATAATTTTTGTAGATAATATTTTATACTTGGGGAAATAGTTTTTGACATTTTGGGGAGGGGGAAAAGAACAATGGACCGTTTACAGGTCTACACAGTAGATTAATGAATCTAATTGAGTCTGTAGGGAAATGTTTCAGTTTAACTACTGGAACTAATTTATACATTCACTACATCGTAATAAGTCAATTTAAGTTTCTGGAAATAAAACTGGATATCCTGGGTATAGATTTGAACTATAAATTTCTGCAAGAAAGGAGTCTGTGTTCATTATACATTGTAAAATTACCATATGGACCTGTCAACACTTCTTAGCACAGCTTTGTAATAATGTCATTTAGTTTAACATTGTAATGTGCCTACTGAATTAATGCGTATGACAAAATGAATGCCTCCCAACTATCAATTCTGAGGGAAGTTTGGAACTTTGTATTGTGGTTGTACAGAAGATCTTCTATTTATTTATAAAACTACTGCCAACCCTTTGATTGTGCATGATTGGTGTTAATGAAAGTGTAAGGTTTGCTTTCCCTTCTGCACCAACTTGAGAATTTTCTGTTTTTGTCCTATTGAATCACCAAAAAGTGAAATTCATACATTCAGTTCCAGCCTTGCCTATTCAAAGGGACATCCCAAACATCCAAACAATCAATGTTTTGAATAAATGAAGTGCTCTTTTCATGTGGCTAAATGGTCATTATAATGTGTAAGTAATGTCCCAGGAATTCAGATTACATGAGCTTCAAATAATTCAGGCTTGAGCAATGCACATTCTACCATAATCTAATCTCTTCTAATACCCGCTTTATATATGAACTCACAACTGTTGCTCCTGAAGTTTGCACACACATCCCATAACACTGTTATTGTTTGTGCAAGATTACAGAATGTCTGACCCTGTTCAACCCCAGCACAGCATTTCTCCAGTGGTTATTGCTGGTGTTTACCTTGTGCTTCTTTTTAGACTGTGAGCCTACAGGGAATCATCTTATTTATTTCTGTTTATGTTTCTATGTAAACTGCTTTGAGAACTTTTGATTAAAACAAAACTTAACTTTCTTTATGGGAGTTAATGATAATGATTAGGAAATAGTCTCTGAGTACAGAGCTGGGAGTTGGTTGAAGGTACCTTTGGGTGCACAAGTCTCTCTCTCTCTCTCTTTCTCTGATGTGAAGTGGCAGGTCTGCTGCCTGCTAGGAGTGCACGTGCTGCTTGCTTCCACCTATGCTCCACTCCAAAATCTGTAAATAAAGCAACTACTACTAAAACATCATTAGGTTCCAATGGCATGCTCTCTTTCTTCCCTAAAAGAAACCAGACCTGATTAGTGCTACCCCTGGAAATTTCCATTGCTCAGAGAAGTGGGGAGCACAAAACATTATTGATACTAGCTCTGATCTACCACCTCACTGGTCCCACTGCTGCCCCTCTGCTCCCTCCCTCACCTTTCAGGATGCTGCTGCAGCCACTGCTTCATTTCGTAGCAACAAGGATGGAACTTGCTTGCAGTGCTGGCCTCTCCTCATCACTGATACTGCACCTGCGTGAGTCGCTGGCATGTCCTCCACCATCTCCCTCCCTCTCTCTCTCCCCCCCTCCCTCCCCCCCCCCTTCCAGCCAGCAGCAAACTTGTCTGCTTTCTCTGCTCCAATTCAGGAGCAGAGAAAGGACAGCTATGTTGCTTGCTGGAAGACAGAAAGAAAGAGAGCAGGAGAGTGAACTAGCCAGCTACTGGAGCCAGCACTGTACTGATGACAAGGAGATGCCATTGCTGCAAGCAAGCTCTATCCTCACTGCTGTGGTTGCCACCAATCTACAAAACCAAGCAGCAGCTGTGGCAGCATCCCAAAAGGTGGCATCCCAACTTGGCAAGGGGAAGAGGGTTGGTGAGGGAGGTGGGGCTCAATCCAGTGTCAGAGGGCAAGGCTGGCACCAGCGAGGCACAACAGGCAGCTTGTTACCTTTTGCCTCATGTGGCAAAAGGCAAAAAGTTGGCACTGTACACACTTAGAACCTGGCGCCTCCCGCAAGGTCAGCACCCTAGGCAGACACCTGGGTTGCCTGCCCCTAAGATCAGCCCTGCCTCCTAAGCCCTGAGTCATGGTGTGGCTGGACTGCTGTCTGGGATGGTGAAGCCAGTCCTTTCTTCTCTGTTGCCATTCTTGCCAACTTCTGCTGTGCTTGAGTTGCTAGGACAATCAAAGCTGTGTCAAACGGAGCCCAGAAGTATATGACTGCCCCTTGTTGCCGTAACAACACTGAGGAATGTTGGCCTCTGCTAAGGGAAGGCACTGTGGATTATTCCTGGTAATCTTTGCAGTGTGTGTGTACAAGAGATCATGGGAGGGTTTTTAAGACATCAACTTGATGTCATAGAGGTGAGTTCATTGCTGCCTTCCATGCACCATGTCTAAGGTGGAGGCATTACCATACGTGGATTGGCTAAAGTAGGGGTGTCACCAGTAGATATTATCACAATTCATGGGTGTTGACAAGAGTTGATGAAGATACAGTGAGCTTGTTATCCTAATTTATGCATTGCCTCTTTTTAAAAATCTTCTACTGCTCTTGTGATTTTGACACTGCTGTAGAGCAGGC
Organism: Hemicordylus capensis; assembly: GCF_027244095.1. Lineage (NCBI taxonomy): Eukaryota > Metazoa > Chordata > Lepidosauria > Squamata > Cordylidae > Hemicordylus > Hemicordylus capensis. The sequence goes on from NC_069657.1 coordinate 185,741,677, forward strand.
GGGGGGGGGGGATACAGCAGGCCTCGTTATATTGGTATGAGCTGTGGTGTAGCATCAGCCATTGTGAGAGCCAGTGTGCTGTAGTGGTTAGAGCTTTGGCCTAGGAGCAAGTTCAAATCCCCATTCAGTCATGAAACTCACTGGGTGACTCTAGGTCAGTCACTTATCTCTCTGCCTAACCTACCTCACAGGGATGCTGTGAGGGTAAACATAACCAGGTACACTGCTCTGGGCTCTTTGGAGGAAGAGCAGAATATAAATGTAAAAATACATACATACATACATACATACATACATACATACATACATACATACATTGTTACAGGGCCTCCCTAACTAATATATTGCTCAGCCTCAATATATGGTCAAAAAGATGAAAGAGCCAAAAGAAAGACAGCACATACCAGGTAAGAGATTCGGCATATAGGTGCTTATATGCCAGTGCCAGAAGCTTCCAAGCCAAGATGGGACAGCTGGAGTGCATGGTTGCTAACACAGAAATAGATATAGTGGGCGTAACAGAAACATGGTGGAACAGTGAGAACCAGTGGGACACAGTTATCCCTGGATATAAACTCTATAGAAAGGACAGGGAGGGCAGCCTTGGAGATGGAGTAGCACTGTATGTTAAAGAAGGGATGGAATCTAACAAGGCAGAAAACCTAGGAGGACTGGAGTCCTCCACAGAAACCCTGTGGGTGACAATACAAGGCCTGAAAGGAAATGTGCTACTGGGGACGTGCTATCGCCCTCCTGATCAAGTGCTGACAGTGACTGGGAGTTGCAGAAGGAAATCAGGGAGGCATCAAAGGGAGACTGAGCTGTGATAATGGGTGACTATGCGGGAGCTATAATAATGGATCACACTATGGGTGACCATAGTGCAATCAAATTCAGCATCCATACGGGGAGGGAACCACCAAGGAAGTCTAAGACAGACACTTTGAATTTCAGGAGAGGAAACTCCTCTAAAATGAGGAGTTTGGTAAAATGAAAACTGAAAGGGAAAATCCGGAGAGACACTTCACTCCAGAATGCATGGTGTTGACTTAAAACCACAATACTGGAAGCTCAGTTAGAGTGTATACCCAAAAGGAGGAAAGGTACCAGCAAGACTGGGAGGATGCCAGGTGGCTAACAGGCAAAGTCAAGGAAGCTATAAAGGGGGAAAAAAACTTCCTTTAGAAATTAGAAATCTTGCCCAAATGAAGAGAACAGAAAAGAACACAAACTCTGGCAGAAGAAATGCAAGGGAGGCGAAAAGAGAATTTGAGGAACATTTAGCTAAAAGCATAAAGGGGAATAACAAAACCTTCTTTAAATACACCAGAAGCAGGAAACCTGCCAGGGAGGCATTAGACAGACAATGAGAGAGTGAAAGGGATTATTATGGAGGATATGGAGTTGCAGAGGATTATGGAGGATATGGAAGTTGTTCCTAAACCAGTCTTCTCAAGGATGGAGGTTAAAGAACTGAGTGAGAGATGACAAAAAATGAGGTTCTAAACTGTCTGGAAAAATTAAAAACTAGCAAATCACCAGGGCCAGATGGTATCCATCCAAGAGTCCTTAAAGAACTCAGATGTGAAATTGCCTACCTCCTTGCAAAAATATATAACTTATCCCTACAATCAGGCTCTGTACCGGAGGACTGGAAAGTAGCCAATGTAACACTGATTTTCAAACAGGGATCCAGGGGTGATCCGGGAAATAACAGGCCGGTTTGCTTAACATCTATTCCAGGCAAATTGATGGAAAATATCCTCAAGGATAAAACTATAATGCACATAGAAGAACAGGTCCTGCTGGGGGAGAACCAGCATGGCTTCCGCAAAGGTAAATCTTGTGGGCATAGTATACCTGGACTTCCAAAAAGCTTTTGACAAAGTTGCTCATCAAAGACTCTTGGAAAAACTTAGCTGTCATGGGTTAAGGAGACAAGTACATGTGTGGATTGCTAACTGGTTGAAGGACAGGAAACAGAGGGTGGGTATAAATTGAGAATTTTCACAATGGCGGGAAGTTAAAAGTGGGGTCCCCCAGGGATTTGTACTGGGACTGGTGCTTTTTAATTTATTCATAAATGATCTAGAAGCAGGGGTAAGCAGTGAGGTGGCCAAATTTGCAGATGACACCAAACTATTTTGGGTAGTGAAATCCAAAACAGATTGTGAGGAGCTCCAAAAGGATCTTTCCAAACTGGTGAGTGGATGACAAAATGGCAAATGTGGTTCAATGTTGGCAAGTGTAAAGTGATGTATATTGGGGTGAAAACCCCCAACTTCACATATATGCTGAAGGGATCTGAGCTTTTGGTGACTGACTAGGAGAGGGATCTTGGGGTTGTGATGGACAGTGTATTGGAAGTCTACTCAATGTGCAGCAGCTGTGAAAGAGGCCAATTCCATGCTAGGGATCATTAGGAAGGGGATTGAACATAAAACTGCAAATATTATAATGCCCTTCTACAAAACTATTGTGTGGCCACACCTGGAGTACTATGCACAATTCTGGTCACCACACCTAAAGAAAGGCATTGTAGAACTGGGAAAGGTGCAGAAGAGGGCAACCAAGATGATCAGGGGCCTAGAACACGTTCCTTATGAGGCAAGACTACAACACCTGGGGCTTTTTAGTTTAGTTTAGAAAAAAATACGACTGTGGGGAGACATGATAGAGGTCTATAAAATCATGCATGGTGTGGAGAAAGTGGATAGAGAGAAATTTTTCTCCATCTCACATAACACTAGAACCAGGGGTCATTCCATGAAATTGATTGCCAGGAAATTTAGGACCAACAAAGGGATGTACCTTTTCACACAATGGATAATCAACTTGTGGAATTCTCTGCCACACAACGTGGTGACAGCCAACAACCTGGATGGCTCTAAATGGGATTTAAGAACATAAGAACAGCCCTGCTGGATCAGGCCCTGCTGGATCAGTGGCTATAGGCCACTTTCAGCCTCAGAGGCAGGATCCCTCTGAATACCAGTTGCAGGGGAGTAACAGCAGGAGAGAAGGCATGCCCTCAGCTCCTGCCTGTGGGCTTCCAGCGACAGCTGAGATGGGCCATTGTGTGAAACAGGAAGTTGGACTAGATGGGCTTCCTTGGGCCTGATCCAGCAGGGCTGTTCTTATATTCTTATGGCAATATAAATTTTCCAGCACAAAGTTATGCCAAGGATGAGTGGACGTGAATTTAAAAAGCACTGTTGAAATTAAGGAATTCAGAATTCATTCATCAGCATAGGATGCATGACTTCTCTCTAGATTGTTTACACTCCAAAGGCACCTTCCTCCATGAACTGCTAAATGGGCTAATAAACAGAAGTGGAGCACAAAGTGGCTTGTGATTTGACACAGGAGACTTCTGAAATGAAAGCAAACTGCAAAATGGCACCGGGTAAGCCTGTGCTTCCTCTCTAGCCTCCTCTGGGTGATGGCCAAGATGAGTAAGTGGGCCAGATCACTCACTCCTCCTCTTGAGGCCAAGAAAAAGCCCACTCCAGTCAGCAGACAGGTTCCTAAGAATTCAGCAGGCTTGGGTCTTTTATGAGCATTCCTAGGATATGAAAGCACTATTGTGAAATATTTGACATTTCCTTTCATTATTTGCCCTCAACGTTGATTTTAGGATTCTGACTGCAAGTCACATTGTGGTCAATTATCTTGCAGGAGGATCCGAAACGGGAGGACTGTAAGATTTTATATCTTGTGAAAACAAGCCAATATGCTTTGTGTTGACACAAAACTAAAATAATATTAAGCGTTCATTGTATGAAACTCATTAAATACACAGTTAAGGATTAAAAGTCTCCTGAAAGGGTGTATTTCCATGGGATGTGTGGAGCTGCATAAAAAATGGCCTATAGAAGCTTATGGGGAAAGCCATTAAAACGCTCTTCACAAATATTGTGCCTGTGATGCAATCCTTAAACGGCAGACTCCAGCACTGTCCCATTTGCCTCCCAGAGAGTCAATCTTTGCAGACTGGTGTTTCAGAAAGTCATTCCTGCCTCTTTTGCAATCAGTGGCCAACAGGAGGGGAAAAGATAAAGAATATCATCTGGCAAAAGGCAAGGGGGGAAAGCATTGGTATCTCACCACCATACAAACCTTCAAGGAAAACATGGTATGCTACAGCAAATGAACATTTACATATGACTGTGGAAGGCTGCTTTAGACAGAGTCAGACCATTGATCCATCTAGCTCACTATAGTATAGAGAGTAGTGAGCTCAATGTTTCTCATCTCTTTTCATCCCAAGGCACACTTATATTTTTTAAAAGGTGCACATTGCCCACATAACACACGTACTCCCCCACCCCACCAGTGGTAAAACTGCTGTATTTCCTTCCCTTTCCCTCCCTCCCTCCCTTCCTTCCTTTTCACTTCCTTCCTCCTACAGCCCAGCAGTATGCATTGCTGCTGGGCACGAATAGCATAGTCAAAATATTCACTTCTCTGTGCTTTGCTGCCTTATGCAGCAGCTCACAGGGTTCCAGGCAAGAGTCTGGTCTCAGCCCGAGCTGGAGATGCCAGAGATTGAACTGAGACCTTCTACATGCATGTGCTTTGCCATTAAGTGTTGACCTATCCCCAGAGAAAGCGTAGAACAGGCCTGAAGAATTTATGACCTCCCTAAGCTAAGCATAGCCTAGCACCTATGTATTGCCTAAACATCGCCTACCAGCTGTGTACTGCCCTGAGCCATTTTTGGAAGGGTGGTATATAAATCAAATAAAGAAGAAGAAGAAGAAGAAGAAGAAGAAGAAGAAGAAGAAGAAGAAGAAGAAGAAGAAGAAGAAGAAGAAGAAGAAGAAGAAGAAGAAGAAGAAGAAGAGGTCCATTGCCTCCTTCCTCATTTGAGTGACGAGGCTGGTGAGCAAACTTCTCAGCGCTGCAAGAGCTGGATACGTTAGTTATTCATTCATTCATTCGATTTCTACAGCGCCCCAAACTTTCATCTCTGGGCAGTTTACAATAACATAAAACCAGTTAAAAACATATACAAAAACTTAAAAACAATTAAATAATTTAAAAATAAACCAGAGATTAAAACCCCAAAATATTAGGAAGCTGAGAAAGCTTGGGCAAAAAGATGGGTTTTCAGGTGTTTTTTTGAAAATTGCCAGAGATGAGGAGGATCGTATCTCAGTAGGGAGCGCATTCCAGAATCTCGGGGCAGCAACCGAGAAGGCCCGTCTCTGTGTAGCCACCAAACGAGTTGGCGGTAACTTGAGACGGACCTCCTCAGATGACCTCAATGGGTGGTGGCGCTTGTAATGAAAAAGACACTCTCTTAAATACCCAGGGCCTAAGCCATTTAGGGCTTTGTAAGTTATAACTAGCACTTTGTATTTTGACCGGAAACCTATTGGCAGCCAGTGTAACTCCATCAGTAAAGGAGTAACATGGTCTCTCCGAGATGACCCAGAGACCAACCTGGCTGCCATGTTCTGAACCAACTGAAGTTTCCAGACTATGTACAAAGGCAGCCCCATGTAGAGTGCATTACAAAAGTCAAGTCTGGAGGTTACCAACAGATGTACCACTGTTTTGAGATAGTTGATTTCGAGAAACGGGCTCAGCTGGCATATCAGCTGAAGCTGACAGAAAGCACCCCTAGCTACCACCTCAACATGAGAAACCAAGGAGAGGTGTGAATTCAGAAGTACTCCCAGACTGCAAACCTGTTTCTTTTGGGGAAGTGTGACCCCATCTAGAACAGGCAGATCAAAATAGTCTCTAGAGTCCTGACCCCGCACAATAAGTACCTCCGTCTTATCTGAATTCAGTTTATTCTCCCTCATCCAGCCCATTACTGCTTCCAGGCAGGCAATTAGGGAAGATATGCCAGCTCCTGAAGAAGTTGACATGGAGAAGTAGATCTGGGTGTCATCAGCATACTGGTAACACCCAGCTCCAAATCCCCTGATGACCTCTCCCAGCGGTTTCATGTAGATGTTAAAAAGCATTGGAGAAAGTACGGAGCCTTGAGGGACGCCATACTTAAGCTCAGATCTCGAAGAGCAACAGTCTCCAATCAACACCACCTGCAATCTCTCCGAGAGGTAGGAGCAGAACCACTGTAAAACATTGCCTCCCACCCCCCAACACCCTCAGACGTTCCAGAAGGATACTATGGTCGATAGTATCGAAAGCTGCCGAGAGATTCAAAAGGACCAACAGAGTCACACTTTCTCTGTCAATTCCCAATTGGAGATCATCCATCAGGCCGAACAAGGCAGTCTCCACCCCATAGCCTGCTCAAAAACCAGTTTTAAATGGGTCTAGAGATAATCAGTTTCCTCCAAGACTGCCTGGAGCTGAGTGGCCACCGCTCTCTCAATTACCTTGCCCAGCCATGGGAGGTTGGAAACAGGCCTATAATTGCTCAACTCTGAGGGATCTGATGCAGGCTTCTTTAGAAGAAGTCTAATGATTGCCTCCTTAAGACAAGGAGGCATCCTGCCCTCCATCAGAGAAGCATTTATGATTTCCACCAGGCTGTCTACAACAACCTCCCTACTAGATCAAACAAGCCATGTTGGATAAGGGTCAAGAGAACAAGTGGTAGGCCTCACCACTCCAAGCAGCTTGTCCACATCCTCAGGAGTCACAGACTGAAACCGATCCAGTCGAATCACATAAGAGGAGTTGTTGGGCACCTCCAGCTCAGATATCAAATTAATTGTGGAGTCTCCATCTAGGTCAGCCTGAATCCAAGAGATTTTATCTGTGAAAAACTCTTTAAACACATCACAGTGAGTAATTGATGACTCCAAATTGAATCTGTCAGATTCGAGTTGAGTCTTCCTCCACTTGCGCTCCAGTTGCCTACCTTGCCGCTTCAGCCCCCACAGATCTTCCGTGTACCAAGCGGCCATATTTGAAGCGGGTCGGAGGGGACGCTTGGGAGCAATCGTGTCTACTGCTCTGGTGAGCAAGTTGTTCCAATTCTCAGTCAGGGCATCAACATGATCACCGGCAAAGCCGACAGTGAATCCCTACAGGGCTTCTTGGAATCTTACTGGATCCAATAACCTCTTCGGGCGGATCATTCTAATGGGCCACTCGCCCCTGCAGAGATGGGAAGTGGTTGTAATTCCAAACTTAACTAGATGGTGGTCCATCCATGACAATGGGGAAATCACAGGAGTCCCCACCCACAGAACACCCCCCTGTTCAGAGTAAAATACCAAATCAAGCGTGTGACCTGCAAAATGCATCAGTCCAGAGACCACTTGGGATAGACCCATAGTTGTCATGGCCGCTACGAACTCCTGAGCTACCCCGGACAGATTGGTCCCAAAATGAACATTGAAGTCCTCCAGCACCAAAAGTCTGGGAGACTCCAACGTGAGTTCCATTACCAAGTCTGTGAGCTCAGTAAGGGATTCTGCTGGGCAGCGCGGTGATCGGTACACCAACAGAAGTCCCAATCTATCCCTGGTCCCCAAACTCAAGTACACACATTCAATATGGTCCGACACCCTAACAGGGACCCTGGTAAGGGAGATGTTATCCTTATATACCACCGCCACTCCACCTCCCCGCCCATGTCTCCTCACCTGCTCCTCTACAGAATATCCTGGAAGGAGAAGCTGGGACCAAACTGGACCACTAGCCTCCCCCACCCAAGTCTCAATAACACATACCAGGTCAGCCCCTTCATCCATGATCAAATCATGGATGAGTTCAGATTTATTTTGGACCGACCTGGCATTACAGAGGAGCAGGGAAAGGCTATGTGGGTTGTTGGCAGTGCTCCTCAAGGTCAAAGAGCTGGCGGGACAGCCAGGAGACAACTATTAAATTTCTGACTACCCTTCCCCTGGAACGGCCTGCTGAACTGCCAACGTTACTTCTTCTATTCCCCACCATCACCGGTGCACACGTGCCTCTCATTTTGTATCAATCTCCCATGGTGCTGGGGAGTTTGCTCACCTCTTTTGTTGCTTGAATGAAGAGGGAGGCAAACTTCCCAGCACCACGTAAGCTGGATTCTAAATTAGAGGTGCACACGCACCCCAATTAGGCATCAAGGCACAGGCGCGCCTCTCATTTAGTTTCCAGCTCCTGTGGCACTGGGAAGTTCACTCGCCTCTCTTGTCACTCGAATGCAGAAAGAGGTGAACTTCCCAGGGCCATGCAAGCTGGTGTGCATGCACCCTAATTAGGCATCAAGGCGCATTCACGCCTGTCATTTAGTATCCAGCTCCTTAGTGCTGAGCGAGTTGGAGACGTTGGGGGGGGGGGGCAAGGAGCAGCAGTGGAGGAGTGTGAGTGGTGGGGAATGATGCTCGACCCCAGCCCCGCACCCTCCCAGGGATGGCCCTGCATACTGTGACTTGCCAGTTCTTGACAACCCCTATGTTTGATGTTCCAGGCAGGCAGCAAAACCAGGTGTATTGAGTCCCTGCAGGGCTGGCATAATACAGGGCTCATGGACTGAGTTTGGCTCGGCAGGCAAAGAGTTGTACAGGTCTATTATAGAATGATGTTGATATAGTGTCGATGAAGCAGCGGGCTCAGCCTTGAAAGGTGCTGATCAATTTCGGAGGGAAAGTGCATTCAATTCCCACTGAAGCCCACAGCGCTTGAGAGCACTCATCACTTCCAGATGTTAGGTCTCATTGTGAATGATCCTGAAAATGCTGACAGCCGCATCTAGACAATCATAATTGTAGTGTCTTTACAAATCCTTGCAGTGCGGTGATTTCACCTTTATGCAAATGATAATATAACGATGCAGTTTGAATGCTCCCAGCACAGCAACCAGGTGGAGAGGTGCTTCTTTTTTGCATTCCTCTTTGTTACACCAGAAAATTATGGTAATGTGCGCCACTGCGTTCTTTGGGGGAAGTTTTCTTTATGAATCTCATAGCTGTGGTGCCTAAGGAGCATGCTTCCGTGGGGTCTACAGAGGAGGAGCAGTCCCCAGTGCATGTGGATCTGGAGACTGCAACCCAGAACACATTTATACCAGAACAGTCCTATCAAAGTCAGTGTTTGTTATGTTTTATATATGTTATGTGGTTATGTTTTATACATGAACACATGTATAACTCACTTTTTTGACTGAAAGTCTTTAAAGTGGCTAGCAAAACCACTACTACTTCCACCTCCACCACTTATATTATTGTTGTATTTTATAAGGCACCTAAATTTGCTAGGCACTTCACTCAAATTAACATAGTAAAAACCAAAATAAAATAGATAAAAACACACCACAATTTATAAACACCATGAAAATCAATTAGTAGCCATATTAATTACATCAGAAGGAAGATGAAAAAGGTAATGCAAAAGTCCTCAAGGCCACCTTGGCTCAGCATCTAAAAGCCAATAAGGGAGGAACGAGTTGAACTTCCCTAGAGAGGGAGTTCTGTAGCTTTGGTGCCACCACAGAGAAATCTCTGTTTCATGTCAACACCCTCTGTGCTTCAGGCAGTGGGGGTACTTGAAGGAAGGCCTCCACCCCAGTCCATTCCTAGCAGCATGTTTTGTATCTGAGTAGTAGCTCTGGATGGGAAGGCACATCCTCATTAGTATCAAGAGATGCATTTATCAAGTACAGGTGAGGCGGGTATCACAATGTGCAAGTGCCATGAACACATCCAGACCCTGAACATATCCAGATCCTGAACACATCCAGATCAGCTGTGCATTGAGGTGAATCTGACTGCACTAAGTGTCATTGATAACTTGGCAATGCTAACTTGGCAAAGAGGCACCTTTTAACATGGTGATTCTCTTTTATTTAGCAGGGGGAGAGTAACTGGCCCTATCTACCCCCAGTACAGTACCTCCAGTGACTGTTGCTGGTGTCTATCATGTTTCTGTTTAGATTGTGAGCCCTTTGGGGACAGGGAGCCATCTTATTTATTTATTATTTCTCTGTGTAAACTGCCCTGATCCATTTTTGGAAGGGCGGTATAGAAATCGAATAAACAACAACAACAATAATAATAATAATAATATCCAGGGAGAACACAATGCTGGATGAGCACACTCATCTCACATACCCACACACAGATCTACAAAATCTGGCATTTCAGAGGTTGTTGATCAGATAAGATCCATGTAATACTGTCGGAGTATTCACATATATTGAACTGCTGCATCTACTGAATTGTAATCTGAGAATGAGACCTTACATGAACCAGGTTTATGTGCTGCAGGATAGTTAGAAAGAACCTTCCCCCCTCAACAATAAATTCTCTGCATCACCAAGAGTTTTCAGAATATTAGTTATTGTAAGTTGTTTTCCTGTTCAGGGCATGTCTTATCATCAGGGCTGCTATTAAAGAAGATGTGTAGCCCTCTTGTTACACATCAGAAGGGTATTCATCTACATACTCCACTTCAAAATGATTTTACACTTATTGTGAGAAGCTACTCTTCAATTCCCCAGATCTCTTGAATGGCCAACTACCTGTGCATCAAGACAGATTATGCTAAAAAACAGTAATGATTTCCTGTTTTGACTTCCCACAGTACTGATGGCCAGGTAAAGATCATTTTTCAGTTCCTCTCATAAGTCTGCATGGATTGCAACACAGTGGGGGAATCCTCTTGGAACAATGGTCCTTGATAGGTTATGCCAAGTTTTATAAGAGAAAAGGGATCTGTGAACTCAGGCTGTCTCTGCTCCTCTTAATGGAATACAGTTCAAATTCAGTATTTATTCTACTGGTGAGCAGTCTTTGGTCCTTTGCATGGATAGCATTTTCTGAGGTTTATAGTAATTTGAATTTGATGTTTGAATTGCTCTCTCAGTCAGCAGGGGAGGTAAGGACAAGCACAACAGGTATAAACTATAAACGCCTGCCTTTAATGCTATTTAAGAGCAGTATTATACAACCAGCTGAGACGGCACAGAGCATCTGCACCCCTAGTTTGCCACCGCTGCTTTCTCCCCACCACCATCGCTTTTTTGCTTGCCTGCCCTACTGCATTCTTCCCCCCGACCGTCATCTTCTCCTCCCGCTTGCAGCCTTCTTCTTCCTCCCCACCCACCACCCACCTGCCTGCCCCCATCATCGTATTTTGTGCCACCCGCCCGCCACTGCCATTTCCTGGCTGCTTGCCGGCAGGCCGGCCAGCCAGCTGCCAGTTGCGGCTGCTTGGCCGCTCTGACCACCCATCTGCTGGGCCCACCTGCCATTTGCGGCCACTCTGGCCACCCATCTGCCAGGCCCGCCTGCCATTCACCTGTTTGCCGGTCACGGCTGGCCGCCCACCCACTGCTGTCTTCTTTGGCCAACCGCCACCACTGCCACCATATTTTTTCTCTAGCCCATCCCATGGCTGTCTGGCAGCTCTCCGAAATCTCATTAGAGTTGCCACACATGGGATTAGCCATGGGTACATCTTAGAGAAATAAATATAAAGAAGATGGTCTTGCTCACACAGTTATTCAAATCCAGATTTAATGTGGGTTACCAAAATTAGTGTAATTGTGTGAATCCATGCAAAAATTATTTATGGGCCCAGAAGAATCTGAGATTCCAGTCCTGGTGTGCATTCACACAATCACACTGTTGGTAACCCACATTGAACCTAGATTCTAATGATTGTGTGAATGTGGACAATATGGATCGGGTGCATAAAAAGTGTTGGCTAAAAGAAGAGTCATGAGAGGCTCCATCCGTAAGAGTCTTAAAATCCTATATTTAACTTTTATCTGTTTCAAGATTAGGCCATTCCGTTAATTCCTGGAGGTAGAAATCTTAGCTCTTCAGTGCTCTCAAGGACCCTATCACTTTCCAGTACAGTATTTAGCTACAGGCATCATTGTGGGAAATATTTTTAGACTCTTTATGGGTGATAGCCTTTTCATTGCAGTTGGCAAAAGAAGTGCCCCTTCCTAGCACAATATCACTTTCCTACAGAATGAAGCAAGTCTGTAGAGGTTGATTGCTAATGTTTACAAACAGATATGATACTGCATGATTTCCCCTAGGATACAATCTTAAGTAAGGAACAGCTGAATTAAATAGCTAAGATTCCTACCTCCATAAATTAACTGAATGGGCTAATCCATGAAAACAGATAAAATTTAAAGATAGGATATTAAGATTTTTATCCTGCCATATAGACCTGTATATATCCAGATATAACATGAACTTATACATACAGAGACTGATAGGAAGAGATTAAATATACATTATGTGCCTTCTAAACCAATATATTTTGGTACAATTTATTTTTAAGCACATTTTTTCTATCTAACATGGACACGCTGGATTTTTTTTAAAAAAAATATTATTATTATTATTAGCTGATTTAGTACTAGATGCCAAATGATAAATCACAAATTAAATGCTAATGTGTAGTCATTATTGAAATGTAGAATTCTGCTTCCTATCAATGCCTATAATGGTTAATGTCACCACTTGTACAATCCCGATGGCACCAGCCTATAAAAAGAAGATGATAAAAGTTTAGAGCAAGAACTATAAATTCATCTCCTTCCCTGAAAATGAAAGGCAATTTGAGAGCAGGTAAGATATTTTATTTCACATAAACAATGCTAGTGATCCTGAAATAAATGTTAAGGAATGCTACAGAGGAGGCAGCATTTCCTCTGTTCTCACTCCAATTCTAGATGGAATGATAAAAAGTTGATCTACTATTAGATTTTTTTCCCCCAGGTGGTGTTTCCAAATACAGGAAAAATGCACTTGATGAAAACTGTATTTAATTGGCATAGAACTGTAAAAAAATTGTGTGCCATGCTTTATCATACACAAATCATAGAGTCAGAAAGGCTATTCACACAACTGACAGGGCAGGCAGGCAGGAGAGAGGGAATAGGAACACAGAACAGAGGAAGCTGCCACATATATAGTCAGACCATTGGTCCATCTAGCTCAGTGTCATCTACACAGACTGGCAGCAGCTTCTCCAAGGTTGCAAGCAGGAGTGTCTCTCAGGTCTATCTTGGAGATGCCAGGTAGGGAGCCTGGAACCTTCTACATGCAAGAGTGAAAGTGCTGTTCCCAGAGCAGCCCCATCCTCTAAGGGGAATCTCATACAATGCTCACATGTGGTCTCCCATTCAAATGCAATCAGGGAAGACCCTGCTTAGCAAAGGGGACAATTCATGCTTGCTACCTCAAGACCAGATGATGATCAGTTTGCCTTTGGGTATACTGCTGAGTGCCCAAATGATCCACATTGCTCCCGGCAGCGTGGATTACTGGTGGATTACGAGTCCTGACCTCATGGAATCCCAAAATGCAATGTGCGGCAAGCGTGGTACATTGGGTGGGGGGATTCCTCTAGGAGTCAGGCACTCTAGGCATGCAGCCTGAGCATACACACAACCACAGTGCCAGGTTTAAGGGCACACTTGCACCCCTAACCCTGGCTAAAGGCCAGGGTTTAAAGTTGGGCTACCTGTGAACGCAGTGCCAGGATTGGGTTCGATCCCAGTGGTGCACATGGGCAGCCAAACCCAGGCTGGGCTGCCCTACCCTGGGTTTGGCTGCTTGTGTACATAACCTTATACACTAGAATGGACAAAGACAATCTAATTCAATTCATGCAGGACCATCTGCTCACCTGTCTATTCACAGATCTGCATAAAAAAGGAACAATTCTCCAAATACCTCCACTACTATCTTTGGCGAGCTCTGGTATCACATCAGATTTTACCACAGCCACTGCGATTTTATCCTCATCGCTGATCAAATAATTCCACTGAAACCCAGTGCAACAAGAGGAGAGTTTAAGCTGCAACTGGGTCTAGGTCACTGTAGAACTAAAAGATAAGTGGAACTGGACAGAACTCACTCCATCCCCACAAAGGGGAGGTTTCTGGATTCTGTCTGTTCTGGGTCAGATGGGATGAAAGAGCCTGGGTTAGGCAGCAGCACAAGTGGGCAGCAAGGCAGTAGGATAGATAAGCGGCAAGGCAGCAGCTGGACCCTTAAGTGGCACAGCGTGGAAATGCTTGACTAACAAGCAGAAGGTTGCCGGTCCAAATTAGGGATGTGTGAACAGTTTCGGTTCAAAGGTTTGGGGTTGAACCAAACGATCCCCTGTTCAGTCTTACCCCAGACCGAACAACCTCTGCCTGTTCGGGGGTTCACGGACCTTGTTTTGTTTTTAAGGGGAAAAAATTGTTTTACCGTTATCTCCCTCAAGGGAGTTCCTGGAGGCAGTGGGGTGTGGGGGCCCATGGAGGTTCCCCCTCCCCCCACCAGCTCTCTTTATGGTCCCCTGCCCCCCCTCCTGTTCAGCCTCTCTTTGGCCGGTTTTCAGCCTTCTCCCCTCAGCGCTGTGGCTGAGAATCTAGGGTTGGACATTTACGATGATGAATATTTACAGGGATGAATATTTATATACCACTTTTCAACAAAAGCTCCCAAAGTGGTTTACATGGAGAAATAATAAATAAATAAAGATGGATCCCTGTCCCCAAAGGGCCCACTAGCTAAAAAGAAACATAAGATTAGGTTCCTGCCACTGTGCTGAGGGGAGAAGGCTGAAAACCGGCTGAAGAGAGGCTGAACTGCCACAGGGGGCCATAAAGAGAAGTGGCAGGGGGAGCGGGAGCCTCAGTGGGGACACACACACCCCGCCTCCAGGAACTCCCTCAAGGGAGATAAGGTTAAAAAAAAACTTTTTTTAAAAAAAAGTTCACACACACCCCCCCCACCTGGACCAGACCAAGCCGGCGGGGGGGGGGGGTTTGAGGGGGTGCCGGACCGAACTGGCCCAGTCAGGTACCATGCACATCCCTAGTTCAAATCCCCGCTAGCACTATATTGGGCAGCAGTGATAGAAGAAGGTGCTGAAAGGCATCATCTCATACTGCACGGGAGAGGGCAATGGTAAACTGCTCCTGTATGCTACCAAAGAGAACTGCGGGGCTCAGTGGGCGCCAAGAGTCGAAATCAACTTGACGGCACACTTTACCTTTACCTTTGCTGCACCAGCAGAGGGCAGGTGGCAGCTGACAGGCTGATATGAGAGCCAAGGGCCTCATCCTTGCCTGGAGCACTGGAACAGCCCCATTATGAGGCAAGCTGACTTCCACCTCCTCAGGTCATCGGCCTCAGGCCACCAGGCAGGCACTCCGCCTCCTGTCTTGGAGTCCTCTCCTGGCCCTGCATGGTCTCTGCTCTTGGGGTTTTAGGGCTGCGGTCTCACTGGAGGGTGCTGGGTCCATGGCATCCTTGGATTCCTCTGGTGGGTGTCTATTGGAAAAGCAGACTCTGGTGGGTCTGAGTTTGTGGGACCTGAGGAGCTCCCCATCAGGGCTGGGTTTCAGTTGTGGCTTGGTCTGCACCCCACCTCCTCTGACATGACCATCTTGGGACCCAAGCCCAGATGTGTCCCAACTGATTCGCACACTCTTCAGCAAGGGAACACCACCAAATTCCCAATCCCAACAAACAGTATCTCCCACAGTATAGCGCTAACAGTGATGTGCCAGTAGCAGAGGACAGGCATTCTGCATTAAGGTCCCTGGAGAACAAAGCATAAGATAATTTGAAAAACCAGCCAGGGTGTGCACCACTGGGAAAGAGGTTAAAAGGGGTTTAAAATTCAGGATCACTGGACTTGAATATTTGCATGTCTTCCCGTTCCCACTGCCACTAAGACTCCATGAGCAGAACTGAAGTTCCACCATTCCAAAGGAGCTTCTGCTAGAATGGGTGGCAGAAGAGTTCCAGAGTCCACTCTCTGTATGCCTGTGTTTGGCTGGCGTGTGTGTAAAAACACAACCACCCTGGGATAGACTCAAAGAGCACAGTAACAGGGCTTCCTCTGAAATCCCAGCTGATTCACCTTATGGATTATATATGTTGCTCACTCCACTATGGGTTTTATTTCTTGATGCAATGCTAGAATGTGATGGAACCTGGGGGACTCTAGTACATTAAAAAGCACAAGGTCCACCAAATTTGCTTGGTGGCAGTCTGTGGGCCGATTCACACTGTTGGAACAATGTTCAGTAAATGTTAAATCCTAGATTCCCACAGTGGGCACGATCCTGGTTTCTGGCCACATGAACCTGAAAATTACCGGCAGGGTCAGGTGAGCACACCCGCCTGACATTTAATCAGGATCGACAGCTGCCTTCAGACCTAAGATTCACAACCCTGGGGAAATGTCAGGTTGGCATGGTGCCAACATATTGCTGGAGAATTATTGGCTTCACACGACCAGAAATCAGGGGCATGTGCACTGCAGGAATCTAGGGTTGGACATTTACGATGATGAATATTTATAACGATGAATATTTATATAACACTTTTCAACAAAAGTTCCCAAAGCGGTTTTCACAGAGAAATAATAATTAAATAGAAATGGATCCCTGTCTCCTCAAAGGTCCCACTATCTAAAAAGAAACATAAGATCAACACCAGAAACAGAGCCACTGGAGGGATGCTCTGCTGGGGCTAATCATGTAAACTAGCTGTGAGTGCCATGGAAACACGGACCGCCTATGCCCTTGCTACACCACTGGTGTGTGTGTGTGTGTGTGAGAGAGAGAGAGAGAGAGAGAGAGAGAGAGAGAGAGAGAGAGAGAGCCATTGTCGTGGGTGGAACAAAGGGTGGGGCTGGACCGGATTTTCTTTGTAACAAACATTTGAGCAATTTCTGGAAGGGCAGAATATAAATTAGATGGAT
Organism: Hemicordylus capensis; assembly: GCF_027244095.1. Classification (NCBI taxonomy): domain Eukaryota; kingdom Metazoa; phylum Chordata; class Lepidosauria; order Squamata; family Cordylidae; genus Hemicordylus; species Hemicordylus capensis. The sequence goes on from NC_069657.1 coordinate 185,758,336, forward strand.
AGATAGATAGATAGATAGATAGATAGATAGATAGATAGATAGATAGATAGATAGATAGATAGATAGATAGATTTATCTCAAATCTACGCAGCCACCTGGCCCTGGGAAGGAAAGAAGGAAGGAATATCCAAGCCAGAACAGGATGGGCAGAATGCCTTTCCCCCTCCTCTCCTCCTGAACTGGCTCCTTTAGGAGGTGGTTTTAGAAATATTACCCCTTCCTCATAAGGGCAGAGTTGCCTTCAGAAGGGGCAGGTAGGACATTGCTCCCTACATGGTGTTCATGGGATACCCAAGGACAGAAATGGAGGGCAGGATTTGCCCCGGTTGGAATATTGTCCACAAATGTATCCCTTTACAGACTCCTATCCATGGGTTACTATTCATTCCTATGGGGAAAGGAAAAGGGTGTACTGGGGAGGCTCAGTGCTGAATCTCTTCTTCAACACACATCAAATCGTATCCCAATGATTGGCATTTCACTAGTTTGAAGGGAACACTATATTTGCAGTCCAGAAATCTGCATGACGAGAGAAACTTGCTGCAGATCTTCCATTGGATTTCATTGGCACCCCCTGGCAAAGCAAGAGTATCTTCTCTGTTTAGGGGCAGGAGAGTTCTGGAAGCACCCACATGTATGGCTGTGAACAGAAAGTGCTCTCTGGGCCACAGACACTACTTTAAGTGGGATTTTGGTAAAGTGGTCTCTGAAAGCTGAGAAGCAGCTCTGGTTCAGTGGGTGGCACCCTTGGGCACATGCCCCACAGCTGACATCCTGTTGAGCTGTGCACACTGAACTGTCATCTAATGCATATGGGATTCCAGAAATCAAAGCCAGTCCAATATGCCACGAACCACATCACTTGACACATGTCTCATAAGCTGTAAAAAGTGGTGTCCTTGAGCATGTGGATCCCAACAAAAGTCTCTTTTTTATTCACCCAAGGATTTTAGGTGAAGGCACATTTATTCACCCAAGTGTTTTAACTAGACTTGTGGTTTAAAATTGTTTTAAGGTTTTAATTTCTGTTTTAACTTGTTAACATAATTTGTTTATGTTAGGACAACCAGCAGCAAGGTGGATGGACCCGATTATGACAGCAATGAATGCACCACTGAGATAACTTAAAGGCCAAGTTGAAGATAGATCATCCTGGAGAGAATCTATCTATGTGGTCGCTAAGAGTTGACACTAACTTGACGGCACTCAATCGATCAATCAATCAATCAATCCACCTTGAGATGGAAGTTTGGGGCAGTGTACAAATATAATAAAGAAACTAACTAGCTAACTAATAAATGATCCAGATATATTTGGGTGGGCTCTTGCTTCTACTGTTCTGATAGCTTCTAATGGTCAGATTATTTGTATAAGAATAACAGCTGATTAGGGATTGGGATTGCTCCTGATGCAGATGCTATTTTCTGCTGCCTGGGTAAAATTGATAGCGGAAACTATAACAACCAAACCCCCTACAAACTGGGGCCAGTGTTACTTTGCAAAATATAGGTTACAGAAAATATCTTCAAAATCCTTATCCTGTTCTCCCACTTTGCATTTAGTATAGGCACAAATAATATCAAGTTCCAAATGTATATGATTCAACAGCTGTGATAATGTGACTCCAGAATATTTATTTCAGATATTTGTCTGCACTTAAGAAAGAGTTCTCTGGCATGTTATGGGAAGGAAATGTGGTGGTGGTGGGGTGGCTGTATATCCCTTTACAAACCCTATTATTCTCTTTAGAAAAATACAGATTTAAAAAGATTTCTGCATAAATACAATAGCTCCCTCTGCAGGTCTCAAACAATCTGTATAAATCCTAGAAAAATCAGCTTAGTACTTTAGTTAAAATAGACACTAATAATGTGCTATTTATGCCACGCTAATTGCAATTTATTGTCACGTAGATTAATGCAATATATGAATGGTATCATTGCTGTGAATATTATTTTGTGTGTCAGAATTATATTCAATTTCATTTTCATTTTGAGAACATGACTTCATGCTAACCAGTTAAATTGATGCCAAAATGCAATGTTCCAAAGACACTTTAATTTTTCTTAACTCTTTGACTTTCTGATCAACAGCATTATCTTTTCTTGGGCAACAAAAAACCCAAGGAGCTGCTCAATTTCATTCTTGTAAATCCCCAGCAAAATTATATTTTCATTTCTTAAATACATTGCAGCCTTCTCTCTCCATCACTAGGAATGAAGAATGTATCTCCTAAGCTCCAAAAAGAATTCGGTCTTGCTTGAGTTCCACAGTCACCCCAATCTTCTCTTCTGTGCAGGGATACCTTTTTAATATTTAAATAAAATTCCCACTTATATTATGTGTAGCCTAACAAGACAGGCTATTTATTTTTTGGAACAACACTGGACAGAAACTGGGGGGAAAAGCATTAAGGGTGGAATCCAGCCCATAATCAGATATTCTAAATGTAACCCCATAATGGTCAGATTGTAATATTCTTGTGGTTCCTTGTTTCTCTGTCCTTTATTTATTTACTTACTTACTTAACTTACTTACTTACTTACTTACATTTATATTCCACTCTTCCTCCAAGGAGCCCAGAGTGGTGTACATAGTTAAGTTTCTCCTCACAACAACCCTGTGAGGTAAGTTATCCATATGTCCACTTGGATAACTGGCAACACGAAGCATTTTCACAGGTAATGTGTGAAATTAGATATTTCAAAGGAGGATTTTAGAAACAGAAGCCTTTTATTTTCTGTGCATGTTCAAATAGTCCAAATAGGCCCAAATGACATATTACAAGGGACATGAAATTGCTGCCAAAATTGCATTGCCCCCAGGCTAAGTGATGTTACAGGTATGTGAAACTATATTTTAGTCCAATCTGGACAATCAAACTGCTGGCCAATAGTAACTGGCGCATGAGTGTGCACATTTCCCTCCCAGCCAGCATGCCATCCTGCTGCTGCCACCTCATCATGCGTAATGATGGGAAGATGTACCAGGTGTGTAGGTGCAAATATGCATGGCCATGTGCCTCTTCCATGCATTATGATGGACTGGTGGATGGATGTATCATTTGAATGGGCCCTATGTGGAGATAAAGGTGAAAACATAACACAGGTGGGCCACTTTCATAACATGGTTTGTCCCAATGCCATCAAGGCAAAGAGGCATTATGTGTTACATTTTCTAACACTTGAAAGGGCATCCGTCTGTGCTTGTGCAGGGCATCTAGCTTTCTGGAAGGGGGAAGAAAAAGAAAGAGGGTGTACATTGTTATGAGGCAGTGTTTAAGTGTTCAGCCCAAGTTATACATTGCTATCCAGGGAAGAACCTTTTTAATTTTACATTTATGTTGTATATTGATTTCCTTTAGAAGTGTTGACAAGGGCTATTACTAGTACCTGTCTAGTTAATACTTAATGACGGTTGTGCTCTTATGTCAAATGGGAACAATCTCACCATGCACGCAACTGAACATGTTTCTTGCACACATATTACTTGTGGATTTAAGAAAAGAAATCTATACATTCAAACCCACTTAGCATCTATGTCCACAAGCTGAAAAATGAGAGGAGGAAGGCAGAAAATCTGCAGCCAAAATCATTCCTCCAAGTGGATGGCAGATTGCACCTCACTATTATTAACTTAGAATTTCTGGTGGTCTCACAACATGTTTATGCTGTTCTGGGAGGCTGTTTGTGGAACAGCTCATGCTGATATCAACATATCTCTGTGGATTTGGAACAACATAAAGCAAAATGCTGGGCCTAAGCCAAGACCACTCATTCAGCTGCAGTTTCTCTTAAGATGAAAAACACCGCCAGTTTAGGAAGATCTTTTGGCACTCCTTTCCAAAAGTTGTGTTAACTTTCCCTTCTAATGGGCCACAAAGTCTTCCAAGTAAAGAAGCAAATGTTAGTCTTTTTGGTTATCCCATTCCTTGATCCAGGGCAGCTTTTGCATGGGGCTTTAGTTACTTGTATTCCAGTCCTGGAGTCGAGGTGGAGCTAACCAACATCCAGCCACAAGAGCATGGAAAAGCAGTTTGCACGTACCTCTGTGTGCATACTATCTATCTGTTTAATTAAAGTATTAATATCCCTGATTCCACTCTACTGCCTTGTCCTTGCATATCATAACTCTTTCGCTTGAGCTCTACACAAACCTGAGAAAGCTGCCCAACTATGGGATGAGGAGTTCCAGGCAGAATCAGTCTGGAAAGGGAAAAATCAAGAAGAGTGAGCTGTTCATTGGTCCCTGAGATTGTGATTGTAGGCACGGCCAAGGGAAGACCAGTGGGTTGGGGTGGTGGAGGATTTCCAGAGGGTATGCAAAGGGCAGCTGTCTCACCTTTAGGTCAGCCAAACCAGGGAGCTTCTCCAAGTACCTACTTTGTGGCTGCTTCATAGACTGCAGAGCTCATGGCTCATTTCATTTTCTTTTCTCCTTAATTAAAAGCATGTAGCCGTTTCCATTAGCAATGTTTTGGGTGCTCATGTAGGGAGAACAGGAGCATGCCAAGAGAAATCAAATGTATTGTAGGTGTTAGGGAGATGAATAAATTCAGGATGAGCCAACCACAGCATTCAAATTTTCTAACCTCCATCTGGTTAACTGCATGGTTTTAATATTATTTTAACATATGCATATGGTTTTTTCTCCCTTAAACTAATTTACATATATATTTATATATCATCTCCAAATCATTCCAGCCAATCGTCTCTTGGAGGCTAACTGCATATTACAGGGATGTGTGGCTGCTGCTGACCCATGTTCCCCCCCACCCCCGCTGAAGCTTTCTAATAATGGTAGACATCCTGACTAATGAACCACCATGCTGTACTAGCACAAAGCTGTTGTGCTAGCTCCTCAGGTTACATATGGAGCTTGCAGTCCAGACTACTGTGGCATGCCTGCTCTTGCACAGTTCTGGTTTCTGCACAACTAAGGAACCGTCTAGCTCACTGTGCAAGCCCTTTGTTAGTCAAGATGCCAGCCAATGTTAGGTAAAATTGCGTGGTGTTGTGCTGTCATCATAGTCACTTGTTTCCTCACCCCAACAACAGTCCACTGATTGCCACTTTCAGTGGGTGGGGAAATGCTGAACACGTGATCCTTTTGTTTCTACCAAGACATCTTTACTGGGGAAGCACAAACCAGCAGCAGTGAGAAAGTGAACAAAGAGAGGAATAGCCTTAATTGGCGAGTTGATTCACATGTCACAATATGGAGTGTCTTTGGACAAGGCTATGGAGAAATGCAGTGGCAAAGTTGCTTAGGAGACTATCTCCACATTACCTAGAGTGCTCCCCAAGGGTGGCATTTAACCACACTCCTTGTGCAACTGTGCTTTCCTCTTTCTCTCTTCCAGGGCAACATGTCTTATGGGTACAAGGGTTGAACTGTTTTTAATAGAATCTGTTTTATAAAAAGAGTACTTTGCTATGTTGGAAGTTAAAGGACTTTGCGCTGTCTCTTTGCCTCAGACAGTGGAGGACAGACTAGTAAGTCAGAGGGCTAGAGGGTCAAGACATTTGTCATCCCTTCTCCACTGCTCTGATGCTATCCCTTTGATGTGTAGATTGCTAATCTCAGGGACTTCCTTCCTCCTTCTCTCTCTTCCTAACTGGCCCGCCTACCTTGCAACATGGCAAGCTTCTCTCCCTGCACCATATGTGCAGAGAGGATGCAGAATCCATCTGCATCCAGCTAGATAGAGATCCTAACTCCTCACTTTCCTATCTAGAATGGAGTTCCTTAATAAATGCCTCTTATATTGATTTGAAACTATGAATTGGCTCCAAGTTACTTTACTCTCAGCACACACGCATGCCTAACTAAACTACCGCTGTGTTGTGCCTCTGTGCACTCTGCTATAATGAGAAAGGGATTCTCTCACCACAGAGAATTTCCAACTGCTAGGGGATGGGTAACACAAATACCTACACTAAAGTAGTAACCAGTTAATTGCATTCAGAAATAGCAGCAAGACCCACTGGGCCAGTCTGGACAAGACCTTTCTGCCCATCCATCCCTCACCCCAGGACTAAAAGAGCAACACGCCGAGAGCTTGCCTGTTCTGACATCTTTTGCAGACATCCGGATATCCTCCCAGCATATTTAATTATGTGTGGATATAGGGTTCTTCCGAATCACTGGTCTCTACACGTGATCCAAATATGAGTTTGAACTAGTAGCTGCATTATTTGCAATGCTGCAAACCGCTCCCTGCACCCATGCAATAAGGAAATGTTCCAGGAGGATATCAAGACATCAGTGGAAGATGTCAGGATGGGTCCACTCTCAGCACGTCCACCTTTTAATTGTGTGGGCTAAAAAAAGTCCACTGACAAAGGATCAGGCTCTCACAAATCTGTAAGAGTCTGCAGACTGTGACAGAGCACTATTAACTGGCTTTCAGGCTTACGTCCCCAGATACTGTTGGACTGCAGGCCCCCTTTCCCCCAGCCACAGTGGCCTTCAGCCATCGTAGTCCAGCAGCATCTGGGGGCCCATCTTGGGAATCCCTGATGAAGCAAACAGCAGCATATTTAGAAACAGTTCTCTCTTTTAGAGTATCCTTATCTATGTGTGCTGCCATACCTACATACATAGCTTTAATATCACCCAAGGCATTATCAGTTTTCATCTCCTGTGCTCTCAACTGAACACGTTTCCTTTAAAGGCCTCCACCTGCCATGATTTCAGGAGCTGCCTTATACCAAGTGAGAGCATTGGTCCATCAAGTCCAGTACTGTCTACCTTACTGTCTACCCAGTGGCTCTCCAGGGGCTCCCCAGTGGCTCTCCATGCAGACACCCTTTATAATTGGCTATATATCTGGGCCTGAATTTAAGACCATCTACACTCAAAGCATGTGTTCTGCAAAGCAAAGAAGCCCTGCCTCTCCCCTTGATACGCCTCCATTCACATGATCCTCAATTTCTCTATTCTAAAACTGGCTGCTGGCTTGCTTTCAGGCCCCATTCAAAGTGCTGGTTTTGACATTAAATGCACTAAACATTATCTCAGAAAACATCTCCTTGCATACGAACATCCCTGGCACTTAAGATTTTCTGACCCTATATAAACTCAATATCACTAAAGATCTTCTGATGGGGTCTTGCTCCATGTTCCATCCCAAGTGAAAGTTAGACTAGCCTTGATGAGAATCAGGGCCTTCTCAATAGCAGGACCAGCACTTTGGAACTCTCCTTCTAGAGAGATGCAGGCTGCCTGCTTCCAGACGACTTTCCAAAACGTTAAAGCCTTTCCCCCCAGAAAGCCCTTGGTCATCTTTGATAATTAGATTGACATCTCCTTTTCTTCTTCTTCAAAGGGAGAAGCTGCTTGGTGGATTCATCTCCTTTTAAAATTTTTGTTTAATTTATATTTTTATGGTTTTAGTATCCTTGACAAATAGCAGCGCTCAGCCCAGCATATCACCCCTCGCAATGGCTATTGCTGATGTCTTCTCCTATTTAGACTGTGAGCCTATTTGGGACAGGGAGCTCTCTCCTCATTCCTTTTGCTCGTATGTAAACCATTTTGTGAACTTCTCTGTTGAGAAGTGGTATGTAATTATTTTTAATGGCCAGCATTTTGAGCAGGGGAATGCCAACATAGCGCGACTACCAGTGTCCCATGCATGTGGAAACTGATGGTGCTGTGCTTCGCCGTAAAGCTGCAGGTGCACAACTCAGCCGCACAACACGACCACCCAATAATGGGTATTGCGTCATGCAATTGCATTTGTGCATTTATGTTGCAGTGGCATAGCCCTGTAGGGCAGCACTGTTGACGGTGTTTACACGTGCACAAGGACCAAACCAACAACGTATAATTCTGGTTTGGGGGGGGGGAATTAAATAATAGTATAACGTTAGCTGGAGGACCATTCATCTGCTTCTTGTAGTGTGTGCCTAGTCACTGGTGACACCAAAAGGTCACACAGGTCAAAATGCAATTGAAAATCCATTATCTGGCACAGAATGAAAAACACTTCTTCCTGCACATTCAAACCTGCACTCACACTTGTGCACAAACAGCACTCAAACCGCAGACCCTTTCAGAGTGAAAATGCTGTACGCTATCTTAACTCTCCACTGCAACGCTCTGAAGAATATCTGAGAAATAAGGGCCTTTGCCAGACATTACAATATTTCATGTGCTCCTTCTTCATAAACTGATGACAGTATGAGTAGTTGGGTCTAGCGGAGTTATTCCTGCAGTTCACTTGGTGTAGAAACAGCTTTAAAATTGGAAGGTCTTTGACAGCTTAACTTTCCTCCTCCTCATCTCCTCCCACCTTCCTTATTATCAGCTGCCACACAAAGCATGAGAGAAGAGCGTGATAATGTGTTCCATTATCCTTTCTGTCCGGCTTTTTAGTGGCTGGCAGTATTTGCTCCAGTCCTGCCTCTAAGCTGTATAATTCAATGTCAAGGGGGCTTATGCAATATTTAAGCTTGCATTACACTAAATTAATCTTAATGTGAAAAATCTTTCGATTACATAGGATGTTTTTTGTCACTGATTGATCGACTAATTCATTTTATTCATCTAGGAACAGGAAGTCTCAACTTCTGTTTAGATTCAGCGTGGATTAAAAATCCCTGTCCACACACGAGTTGAAATGAAATTATTGATGCTTTATGTGCCATTCCAAGTAATGGCTGACATCCAGACTAACAAAGCATAGGTGCTACACAGGGGCATAGCTACAACTGAACAAAGAGGGGACAAATGCCCCTGAGGGGCCCCTCCGCTGACTGAGTAACAGCTTGCTCCGTGCTTTCCCCCTCCTTTCTCTCTGAAGAAGAAGGTAGGAGGGGCCGGGGCCCATGTTTTTGTCCCAGGGCCCATTCCAACTCTGCTACGCCCCTAATGCTACATGAGAAGTGTCACTGCAGTGGTGGTGGTGGCTGCTGCTGCTGCTGCTAGTGGTGGGTTTGACTCATGAACACTGGCAATTACCCCACCACCACCCGGGCAGTGGAATCTCTTCCCACTGCCACTGAAATAGTGCTCTTGCACAACTGTAGAGGAGACCTCTTTCTGTAGATGAGACCTGAGCCATTTTTGGAAGGGCGGTATAGAGATCGAATAAATCATTATCATTATCATTATCATCATCATCATCATCATCATCATCATCATCATCAAGGCATGACAAGGTAGCAGAGATGCTACACTGGAACATCTGCAAAAAATACAAGTTACCTGTAGCCAAAAATTGGTGGAACCATAACATTGAAAAAGTAGTAGAAAATGAAGATGCAAAAATATTATGGGACTTTTGACTACAAACATCTGCCACACAATACACCAGATATAATTGTAGTCAAGTAGAAAGAAAAACAAGGCAAAATAATTGACATAGCAATACCAGGTGATAGCAGAATAGAAGAAAAAGAAATAGAAAAAAATCACAAAATACAAAGATCTACAAACTGAAATGGAAAGGCTGCGGCAGAAGAAGACCAAAATAATCCCAGTGGTAACTGGCACCCTAGGTGCAATTCCAAAACAACTTGAAGAGCACCTCAACACCATAGGGGCCACAAAAATCACCATCAGCCAGTTACAAAAAGTAACTTTACTGGGAACAGCCTATATTTTGCAATGATATCTATAATAATAACAACAATATTGATAATAAAATCCAGCCATCCCAGATCCTTGGGAAGGACTCAATGTCTGGATAAAACAACCCAGTCAATAACACCTGTCTGACTGTGAAAACAAGAAATCATCATCATCATCATCATCATCATCATCATCATCATCTGCCCTGCATGCTAGGGCCGATCTTTTTACAAACAGGTGGCAATGAAGCACTGGACAGGAGTTTCATCTGAACCCGGGTAATGAGAACACATTGTCTAGCCACATCCCTGTATTGATAGGATCTGTGGCCCCGCCCCTTGCTCTCCCTGCATTCCTGCTTGTCTGCAGAGGCACAGAGGCAGGGCCATTTGGGGTTATTGTCACTTGACTGGCTCCCCAATGGGCGAGGAGCAGCAACTGTGTGCACATCTCCCTTTCACTTGGCACACTGTCTCTGCCCCTGTGCATGATGATGTCACATGATGAGACGGGACATGCCTAACTGCACTTCTAGTTGTATTTTAAACGTACAATTAGATGAGAGTTGGATGCTCTGCCCTCATGTGATTATACAGGTGTGCTGGGTGCCAGGAAGAAATATGTGCACACACATTCCTCGCTGCATGTTGGTTGACTAACTGAGCATAGGATCACCTGCTCCGATTAAAGCTATTCCTAGAGGTTTCCCTCCCCACCACATTTCCCCCTCAATATCAAGACATTACATTCTCCAGGATTGTTTGCAATATTTATTTATTTGATTTTTATACCACCCTTCCAAAATGGCGCAGGGTGGTTTACAATTAAAACAGAAACAGTTAAAACCAATATCAATTAAAACAGAAATATAAATACAAACATCAATTAACAATTAAAACATCATAAAACACAATGAAACCATCAGAAAAATTAAAACCCTGAAAACCAGGTTACGATATTAAACAATTAAAACTAATTAAAAACCCTGGAAGGCCAGGCCAAACAGATAAGGGCTCTCTGGAAGGTGAAGAAAGAGTTAAGATTATGAATTTCTGCTGGGAGTGCATTCCACAGCTCAGGAGCAGCTACAGAGAAGGCCCGCCTCTGAGTCGCCACTAAACGAACCAGTGGTAAATGGAGATGGACCTCCCCAGATGACCTTAACGTGCAGTGGGGATCATGTAGAAGAAGGCACTCTCTAAGATAACTTGGACCCAAGCCATTCAGGGCTTTAAAGGAAATAACCAGCACTTTGTATTTTGCTCAGAAACGTATTGGCAGCCAGTGTAACTGTTTCAAAACAGGAAAAATATGGTCTCTCCAGGTTGCCCCAGAGACCAATCTGGCTGCCGCATTCTGAACTAACTGAAGTTTCTGGACTACGTACAAAGGCAGCCCCACGTAGAGTGCATTGCAATAGTCAAGTTGGGAGGTTACAAGCTGATGCACCACTGTTTTGAGGTCATCCTCTTCGAGGAATGGACGCAGCTGTCGAATCAGCTGAAGCTGATAGAAAGCACTCCTGGCCATGGCCTCCACCTGAGATACCAGGGTGAGGCCTGGGTCCAGGGGTACTCCCAAGCTGCGCACCTGCTCCTTCTGGGGGAGCGTAACCCCATCCAGCAAGATCTAACACACCCCTCAGATTCTGAGCCCCCACAATGAGCACCTCCGTCTTGCTTGGATTCAGCTTCAATTTGTTATCCCTCATCTAGCCCATTACTGCCTGTAGGCAGGCATTTAGAGAATGAGTACCATTTCTTGAAGATGAAAAGGAGAAGTAGATTTGGGTGTCATCAGCATACTGATAACATCCAGCAACAAATCTCCTGATGACCTCACCCAGCGATTTCATGTAGATATTAAAAAGCATTGGTGACAGAATGGAGCCCTGAGGGACTCCATATAACAGCTCCCGTTTTGAGGAGCAACTGTCACCAAGCTCTACCATCTGGAATCTCCCCCAGGTGATCCAGAAGGATACCATGGTCGATGGTATCAAACGCCGCCGAGAAACCCAGAAGAACCAGCAGAGTCACACTCCCTCTGTCGATTCTCCGGTAAAGGTCATCCATCAGGCCAACCAAGGCTGTCTTAACTCCAAAGCCAGCTCTAAAGCCAGTTTGAAATGGGTCTAGATAATCAGTTTCCTCCAAGACTGCTTGGAGTTGATTGGCCACCACCCTCTCAATCACCTTGCCCAACCAAGGGAGATTGGAGATTGGCCTGTAATTATCCATCGCTAAGGGGTCCAGGGAAGGCTTCTTTAAGAGTGGCCTGACCATTGCCTCTTTCTGACAAGGAAACACCCTACCCTCCCTCAGCGATGCATTTATGATATTAACTAGACCACCTCCAACAATCTCCCTGCTAGACAGAAGCAGCCAAGTTGGGCAAGAATCGAGAGAACAGGTGGTAGGCCGCCCCGCCCCAAGCAGCTTGTCCACATTCTCAGGAGTCACAGATTGAAACTGATCTAATCTAATACTGCAAGAGGGATCACTGGACACCTCCTCCATAGGCCATGCAGAAATAGTGGAGTCCATGTCGGCCCGAAAACAGGAGATCTTATTCGCAAAGAACCCATGATTGAAGGCATCACAGCAGAGCCACTCCAGGGACTGATTGGAAGTAGAAGGAGCAGAAACCAAACTCCTCACAACCCGGAATAGCTCCGCTGAGCATGAACCTGCAGCCGCAATGCGTGCAGACCAGAATCTCTTTTTCTCTGTACGCACTGCCACCGCATACAGTAAGTCCTCAAATGGGTCACATGCTGAATCCTGTCAATAGTCTCTTGGAGATTGATGCCGCTTCCTGAAAAATTCAGGCCAAGCCTGGGTTGACAGCCAGTGTTCCCTAAGAACATAATAACATAAGAATAGCCCTGCTGGATCAGACCCAAGGCCCATCTAGTCAAGCATCTAGTCCAGCACCTGATGCTGTTGGAAGCCACAGGAAGGGTTTGAGGGCATGCCCTCTCTCCTGCTGTTACTCCTCCAACAGGGATTCCCAGATGTTGTTGACTACAACTCCCAGAATCCCCAAGCAAAAGCTATTGCAGTTGGGGATTCTGGGAGTTGCAGTCAACAACTTCTGGGAATCCCTGTTAGAGGGAACACTACTGGCAACCCTAACTGGATGGCATTCGTCCAAATAAGCCCACGTGCTGAATCTGTGGAAAGCTTCTCCACTCATTCTAGAATCCTCATTGTAGAACGTAGTGTAAATTCTCTCCAGCTTCAGTGCTTGGAACATAGGAACATAGGAAGCTGCCATATACTGAGTCAGACCCTTGGTCCATCTAGCTCAGTATTGTCTACTCTACACAGACTGGCAGCGGCTTCTCCAAGGTTGCAGGCAGGAATCTCTCTCAGCCCTATCTTGGAGAAGCCAGGGAGGGAACATGGCACTTTCTGCTCTTCCCAGAGCGCCTCTATCCCCTAAGGGGAATATCTTACAGTGTTCCCACTTCTAGTCTCCCATGCATATGCAACCAGGGTGGACCCTGCTTAGCTAAGCGGAGAAGTCATGCTTGCTATCATAAGCCAGCGTGGTGTAGTGGTTAGAGTGCTGGACTAGGACCGGGGAGACCCGAGTTCAAATCCCCATTCAGCCATGAAACTAGCTGGGTGACTCTGGGCCAGTCACTTCTCTCTCAGCCTAACCTACTTCACAGGGTTGTTGTGAAAGAGAAACTCAAGAATTTAGTACACCGCTCTGGGCTCCTTGGAGGAAGAGCGGGATATAAATGTAATAATAATAATAATAATAATACCAGCTCTCCTCTTCTCACTTGCCTTAGCAGACAAATGCTGAATGTAGGGAGAGCAGGCTGTGTGACCATAGATCACATCAGCATGGAGTGCTGATGCATTCCTATTCCTCCTCTACCCAGGCTGAGGCTGAACTCCTGCACAGAACTTAACTGAGACAGGTTCTTGCTCCTTCATTTGCCATATCTTCATCTGATCGCTCATCTGCTCAACAAGATATCTTTGAAATATTTATTTTTCATTGTCTTGCAAGAGCGTGGCACCTTAGCTAAAACTCTTGCATCTCATTATGATGTACTACCTTAAAGACCAAGTGAGGTTATTTAATGGCAACAAATATTTCCCAGATATCTGGAAAATATATCCCTATTCCCTGCTGTTATTATTAATAATTAAGACCATGCTCACTTTGAATCTTTCCCTGACTCCTAAGCATCTGAACTTGTATTTGTTCAAAATGCTATGTATCTGCTGGATGAAGAAGAGAATGCAGACTGCACATATGGTTGATGAAATGTGTCTGCTAATATTGAAGTCAGTGTGGCAGAAGGGGAAGGCACTAACTTCCTGATCAGGGATAGGACCAACAAGTGGATCTTGAATGATGATAAGACTCTTGTAAATGGAGGGGGGGGGCTGTATAAAATACCAGTTATTTACATGATCTGAATCTCTTTAACATCTGGATTTATTGTGTCTTTCATGTAGCTCATTGCCTCTGCAAACCTTATGTAAATAGAACTTCCATTTATTTGAAATTCTGATTATCCATTCTTTATGTCCCCAAGGCATTGGGATAATGATTGGAACTGCAACTCTCATGAGGTCTTATTCTGATGTAAAATAGGTAATGGCAAAGATGACAACTGAAGTTTAAATATTATCTGGAATATTTGGAATACTGCTTGCTCTTGTGTGATTTATAGTAAATATTAGTGACTCGGTAGTTATACACTTGTTAACAAAAATAATCTTTGTGTAGAACAGAGCATAAAGCCATACATAGTAATAATTTATGACGGTCAATGACCAGTCAACACGCACAGCAAAATATAAATCAGCATAAAACAAAACAAAATCAAAACAGTAAAACTAGATAACAAAACATCAGGTTATACAAAAATCTCAGTTACAACTACTCAGTTGTCCCCATCTCAGTTTACAGGCTGCCACACAGAATCTTGCTGTCCCCGCAGTAACAACTGCATGTTGCTCTGCCAAGAGATAGGAGATGTAATACTCTCCTGATTGACATGGCCTATTTTTCAAAAAATGGTTCAATCCAGATAGTACGAATGCCCCTATAACAGGCACAGTGTAAAAGAACATGTAAGACAGACTCCATGTCACCTGAACCACATGGTCATAACCAGTTCCTTAGCAGTACTGCCTTAAATCTGCTGTCCAAAATGGCAGAAGGCAAGGCATTAGACCGCGCAATCGAAAAGGCTCTCCTCAGATTTAAGGTCGTCAAGTGGGTGAGGTATGCAGCTGGCTGGAGGTAGTTTGAAAAACTACCTAAAGTGCTACTGGTGATAACCAGACTTAAATCCAATTGCTTCCCAATATCTGCCACTCTCACTGTTTAATAATTTCTTTGGCAGCATCATAACCCAAAGCCAATAAATATTGTGGTGAGAAGCCATATCTGCCCAAATTGTCATAGAGGCTCTTGCACCAGGATGAGTGAAACCCATCTTTCAGAACCAAGGGGGCAAGGCCCTGGAGGCAGGCATATAATTTAAGCCACCATCAGGCCTTTTCCTACCCAGACATGCCTTCTGTGTACAAAATATATAAAACATTTGAAGCAGTCCTCATTCATTCAAACTTAATTTACACAGAAAATAGTTATTGGATTTAAACTATCTCCACCCAAAGACATAAGCAGTTCAATGGGGCCTGGATGAGTGCTGTGATGTATATGGGTATGCATCTCCAGTCCAGATGCAGATCTGTCTCTATATCAGCTGTGTGTACGAAAGCTTCTGTATTAAGATTTCTCTTGCTGGGTCAGGGTGGAACAATTAAACAGGGTAGGACTGTGTTGAGCTAGATATAAAAATCAAATCCTGACACTTTGGGCAAAAAGGAAATCTAAGGCTGCAGTCCTACATACTGAGAGTAAATCCCATGGAATATAGTGGCTGACATGAGGGAAATTACTCAAAGTAGACCCATTGAAATTAAAAGGATATTAGGTATTGTCAATGGACTTACTTTCAAAAAAGCTTTCATTGAATTGGGCTATCAATAAAGTTGTTTTTTGAGCCAGACATTTTATTTGGGGCTAGTTAAATGTGATTTCCAAACTTCCCATTTTAAACTATATTTTCCAGGAACTGGCTATTTCTGTCCCATGTGCTGCTACAATATATTTTTCTCCATTCTCTTTTTGTATGCGTTTGAGTATGACTAGCTTTACAGTGAATAATGATGAAATGATTTTTTTTTTGCTGTTGTTTTCCCATATTCATTGATGGCTCTCCACTCCCCCAAGAAAAAGAAAAAAGTACCCAATCTTATTACTACATACTGATCGCCTGCTTAGGCTAATTTACTTCACCAAAACACTGACCATTGTCAAGTGCCTTGTATCTCCATGGAAACAGTTGCCTTGGCCATACACAAAGGTCTGCCTGCACCACAAGACTAAGAGAGTTTTGGAGGAGGTAGACCCCTTGTTTAAATCACACTGAATGGGTTTAAGGGTAGATCTCTGATATATTATTTCAGTCTGCCTACCCTTAAATCCATTCAGTGTGATTTTGTCTTGGTTCAAAATACAATTTAACAAAAAACAGAGGAAAGAACAGAACACCTCCTCCTCTCCCTGCCTCGTGCTATCACTCCAAGCACAAAATCATGAATGCCTGCGCGACTGCCGCTACCTGACTCAATCAAGTGCAGTGCATTGGATACCCACAGGCTACAAGTGCCAGGGAAAAAAGAGCTGACTTGTATTTTAATTAATAACGCGATACACTATCTCAGCAGCAGCTAGGCCGTCGGCAGTCTGATTTGCTTTGTTCATTACGTGCTGTACACAGTTTTCAAACAACATGCGGCCAATTCTGTCTCAGGATTTCTCTTGCTAATTCATAGCATTAACGAAAAATGCAGGGGGCATCTGCCCCCTACCCACCTCAGAAAAAAGGAAAGAAGTGGATAAATAATCTTCATCGATGCCAAGATTTTAGATGCATATAAGTGTAAGATTGGGCTCACGATAAAGCAGAAAAGGAGTTGGCTGGAATAGCTGTACATAGAAACCCATTACAATAAGGGATTCATGCTTATAGTTGAAGATGTGACTTCCTTGAAAAGAATCCAAGGGTGGATTCTGATGGACATGTTTTTTGTGTGATGCAGCATTTCCCAGATTTTTCCTTCCTGGGGCACAGGTGGTTTGGTTTTGCTTTGGCTTCTTTGGATTAAAACTGGAGGCACACTCCACTCTTATGTTTAAAAGGATGCCAATATGTTTGTCAGCTCCCAAAACAATGGAAAAGCATTCTCCTCCTTGCAACTGTGGGATAGCTGATTGAATATTGCCTCTTGATCCCCCCCCCTCTTTTTCCTAGTCAATTAGAGCTCAAGAATGGCACACAGTGCTTTCTGGGCAGGGGTAATGTTTCTGGGATTCCCACACATCTTTTGGGTATAGTATGGTTGTCACAGAATTTCAGGATATTTTACACCCTCCCTTGGGATAATGGCACTGTCCACTGTTGGCAAAAAAAGGGGGCGGGGGGGGGGATGATCCGTGCTGCTCAAGGCATTCCCACTCTGACAGGCAAAGAGTAGTGGATGCACCTGACAAGATGGCTGAATTTATCAAAGCACTTTTCAGTCCCTCTCACCACATACTACTATGCCCTAGGGCAGGGTTTGACAACCTGTGGTATTCCAGATGTTTGCCAATCTATGGTACTACAAAGATATTGTAGAATTAGAAAAGGTGCAGAAGAGGGCAACCCAGATGATGAGGGGTGAGGAGCACCTGCCTTATGAGGCTAGGCTACAGCATTTGGGGCTCTTTACCTTGGAAAAGAGGCGACTAAAAGGAGACATGATATAATATTATGCATGGAATGAAGAGGGTGGACAGAGATAAATTTATCTCTCTCACACACAGCGCAAGAACCAGGGGTCATCCCATGGAACTAAAGGTTGGAAGAGAGCTGGTCTTGTGGTAGCAAGCATGACTTGTCCCTTAGCTAAGCAGGGTCCACCCTGGTTGCATATGAAAGGGAGACTAGAAGTGTGAGCACTGCAAGATATTCCCCTCAGGGGATGGGGCCGCTCTGGGAAGAGCAGAAGGTTCCAAGTTCCCTCCCTGGCATCTCCAAGATAGGGCTGAGAGAGATTCCTGCCTGCAATCTTGGAGAAGCTGCTGCCAGTCTGTGTAGACAATACTGAACTAGATTGACCTATAGTCTGACTCAGTATATGGCAGCTTCCTATGTTCCTACAGTGTTGCCTCTGGTTCTGTGGTTCCCTTATTGTGGAAGCTCACAACTGCTCATTCTCCATCTCCTTTTGGAGAAGAGAGCTGGTCTTGTAGTAGCAAGTATGACTTCTCCCCTTAGCTAAGCAGGGTCCACCCTGGTTGCATATGAAAGAGAGACTAGAAGTGTGAGCACTGCAAAATATTCCTCTTAGGGGATGGAGCCGCTCTGGGAAGAGCATCTAGGTTCCAAGTTCCCTTCCTGGCATCCCCAATATCGGGCTGGGAGAGATTCCTGCCTGCAACCTTGGAGAAGCCACTGCCAGTCTGGGTAGACAATATTGAGCTAGACTCAGTATATGGCAGCTTCCTATGTTCCAATGTTCCTAACGTCGGGAAATTTAGGACTGACAAGAGGAAGTAGTTTTTCACATGGTGCATAATTTAACCTTTGGAATGCTTTGCCATGGGATGCGGTGATGGCCACCAGGTTGGAAGGCTTTCAAAGAGGCTTAGACAAATTCATGGAGGACAGGCCTACCAATGGCTACTAGCTTGGTGGTTGTGGGCCACCTCCAGCCTCAGAAGCATGCTGCCCTCAATACCAGTTGAAGGGAGTAACAACAGGAGAGAGGACATGCACATACCTCTTGCCTGTGGGCTCCCCAGAGGCATCTGGTGGGCCGCTGTGTGAAACAGGATGCTGGACTAGATAGGCCTTGGGCCTGATCTAGCAGGGCTGTTCTTATGATGCTGAACTACAACTCCCATCATCCTCAGCTACAATTTATTCTGGCTGTGAATGATGGGAGTTTTAGTTCAGCTACATCCGGAGTACCACAAGTTGGGAACTCTTGCCCTAGGACAAGGTATATATGTGCTCACTCTGCTCCTTGGTCCATATTGCTTCAGCTTAATTTGTCTAGCCCCATCCTTCCTGCCATCAGTTCATCACTTCTGTAGTCCTTAGTCCCATTGTAAGCTTTTGCCCCAGGCCTATTTTTCCTTTGGCCATTTCATTCTTCATCTTCATGACCCACGCACCCTCCCACCCATGAGTAGGCTGAAAAGTCCCTGCTTTCCAGACTACATGTCCCTGCCTTCTCTCTCAGTTCTTTAACCAGTGACTCTCAACCAGCCCCCCTGCCAGCTTCCTCACGTTCTGCACATAATCTCTCCTACCATTTAGTCTATAAGGTTTTTCCACATTCTCTTCCTTTTATCATTGGTTCTGCTTTACTCTACTCCATCTCCTATATACTTCTTTTCCTCACTCCTCTGTTTTCTCTACCTAACCTTGTTTTTAAATCAATTGCTGCTCTGACCCTCTTCTTCTTCCTCTTTACTCCTGCTTCTCCATCATCTGTGATCCCTTTCTCCATCATCTGTGATCCCTTTCCAGCTGGCCATGCAACTCCTGTCTAACTCTGTAATAGTTTCCTCTATCTCAGAGAATGTTGCAGACATTCTATTGCCAACATATTGCTTCTGATTGTTTGTTTGATTGATTGAATAAGTGCCATCGTCAGTGTTGCCTATTAGTGACCACATAGATAGATTATCTCCAGGATAATCTGTCTTCAACTTGGCCTTTAAGGTCTCTCAGTGGTGCATTCATAGCTGTTGTAATCGAGTCCATCCACCTTGCTGCTGGTCGTCCTCTTCTTCTCTTTCCTTCAACTTTCCCTCTACAGTATTTACCTGAGTACAAGATGGCCCTGAATTTAAGATGAGCCCCTTAAAAAAACAGAGGTCAGATACAGGTTTTACCTATAGTTATACCCCAAAGGAAGAAGACTCTGAATTTAAGATTACCCCCTGATTTCTCATATCAAAGAACTTTGAAAAAAACCTAGTCTTGGATTCAGGAAAATACAATAGAATATGCCATGATATCAGATCTGCTGAGCCAGGGGTCAGTGCTGCTGCTAAGTGCTGCTAGGGTTAGTGCTGCAGGAAAAGCCCCTCATCTTTTGGAAAGCAGTTTCAAGTGGCAGATTCTCATGACTGCAAACATGTATTAGAGAGGTGAGCTAACAGGAACTCACCACATATATTTGATCACCAAATATATTTGAGGGTTTCCTGTCTACCTAATCATGAAATAGTTTACTCTAAATCTTTATAGTCATAACTCACTCATCATTCAGACCTGTCTCCCTGAAAAATGAATTGTCAAACCTGTCTAAATATGTCCCTAATGCAATGCAACAGAATAACAGCTCTTCTGATATGTTCAAGCAGATTGTCATTTTATAAAGCTTTATCAGATATTTATTGCCTACCTTTATATACATCTATCTCAGCCAACAAAAGCCTTCAAAAATTAAGAAAAGAAATGCTAATAATTGCAGAATAAAAAATTTAAAAATGGCATTGAATGCATGTCAAGTCAATTACTATGATAACTCAATCAATACGCGCTATAAAATTACCCATGCTGAAAGTAAAATTGGTCCATTCCAAATGCCTTGCAGAACAAAAAAGTGTATACTTGTTTGCAAACCTGGAGAACTGTTCTCTGAAACAAATTCAAAAGCATGGGATCACCACAGAAAAGGACTTGCTTCTCATGCTTTGGATGGTAAAGGAACCCAAAGGAGGGTTTCATTGGATTATATGGGAGATTCTTTGCATGTAGGAGATACTTCCCAAGACCCCCTAACTCCAAACTATGTAAGGCTTTAAAATAACACCTTGATTTCAGCCCAGAAGTTAAATAAAAAACCAGTAAAGCTTATTCAACACTCGGGTAATATTTCCCTGGATAAGTGTGTTCTGGATCAGCGGCAGCTTCCAAACTGCCTTTATAGACAGCCTTACATAGAACACATTAAAACTTACCAACACATGAAAGACAGTGGCCATATTGCTGTCACCCAGGAAAGGTCACAGCTAGACCAGCCAAAAAGGAGCTCCTAGCCAGAAGCACCACTTGAGCTCCCCCAAATTATGCCCAGTACCTTAAAGAAGTATATCAAAGTGAAAATGTGGCCCTTAAAGGAAAGTGTGACCCTCCAGGACAGGCAAATCATCAGACACAGTTTGGCCAACAAAACTACCCACCATCATATTTTACAGCCAGAGGTGCACCTCGGTCATTTTGGAGCCTGGACCTAAAGGCCTTTGGAGGACACTCTCCCCTGCAAATTAAGTATCATCATGCTCCGCCAGGCAACCACACCACCTGGGACACACTAAAGAGGATTTGGGGAGCCCCAGGGGCTGTGGAGGCCCTGGACTTCAACCCCAAAGTCCAGGGGTAAGAGCACCTCTGTTTACAACACACCTGGATTAAGCTCAACTTTGTTCACCTTCATCTAGCTAACCACTGTCTCAAGAGACCTACCTGTATTTATGGAATCCATAACAACAGAAAATAGAAACTGAGCTGGGCATCATCAATGTATTGATGATGCCACACGCCAAATCTGACCTTTCTTAGCAATTTCCATGTAAATGTTAAATAGCATGGGAGATAAAATTTTAAAAAATGAGGAACCCAACAGAGTAATACTCATAGAACTGAAGGGAGTACATATACTTGTCAAGACATGCAAACAGATCATTTCCACCATATAGAGCCCAACACTGCAACCTTCAAACCATTTATTCTTGAGTATGCTCTTTGAAATCCAGGTAAGACACTGAAGGAAGAAACGAATAAGCTGTGAGTAATGGTTCAATAAACACACAACCGAAATCACGTCCCTGAATATTCATAAGTCTAAAGGATTCAGAGTGCCTCAGCTGCAGGCCTGTGGATGGGAAAGTCTTTTCTGTAGCGTGAGGTGATAAAATGTATGTTTTCTATATGGCTGTTACTATTTCTAAACAATCAGATGTAGCATCCAACCTTTTACTATTACTATTGGTATACCGTATATCTCTTCGTTTTCTCTTCCTCCAGTTAAATATTCTACTTTGAGAGTCACTGGGGAGAAAAATAGAAATGCAAGAGAAACTGTCTTGCTTTCCTAATTGAGTATCCTTAAGTCACATAGTCTTATAATACATGTGCATTTTAAAAACAAAATAGCCCCTCACACAACAAATTAACCATGATTATTTATGCCCTAAGAAACCATGTTACCCAACAGTGCTGTCAAAAGGTCACCCATTGCCTCAAACGGTGAAGAGCACACAATGACCTAGAAGGACCATTGATAATGACCCTGTGGTTATGTGAGTCTTGAAGACTTAATCATTTGACATACAAGCAGCCCTAAGGCAGTTGTGGTTGGCATTTTCGTTCCTGAAACATACACAGACAATATGCATTTTAAACAATTAAAAAAAAAGTGTGCTTGAAATAGCCAGTGGCCCATATGGTGTCCTTTATGGTAACTGACTTCCCACTGTTGCAACTCTCGGAGTTTAAAGAAGAGAACAGCTTATAATATTACTTAGTGTTTATATAGGCTTTTGGTAATTGCTCAGAGCACTTCACATTACAGAGCACTGTGTAAGCCTTACAATGACACTATAAGCTGGGCTGAAATTATTTCCCCTATATTATAGATGATGGAGTGAGGCTGAGAGATAGTAATATGGCAAAGATCACCCACTGAAGATTTGAACCAGAGACTTCTAGCTCACTGAAAATGCTCTGAAACGCTGGAACATGGTGCTTCACCATTTCTTGTGTACATAGCACAACAGATTGCTCCATATTACTAGGGAACTGTGAAAAAAATGCCATTCACATTAGATGTCTGTTTTAGACAGGAATTGTTTTTAAAACGGACAACTTTAAAAATATGTGAAACAATTTATGTGAAACAAAATAGGCGAAACAATAGATGCATTAATCCTTAATTTCTAGATAGGTCAGGTTCACAAATAGAGGTGAACCTATGGTTCCCCCAGCCTGGGACATGGAGAGAACTTGAAGATGGCTCACATATCTTGCTTTGTTGGAAGTAATTGAGTTGTCTCCGAGCCACACCCGCTAACTGGGCCTCCCGTCGAGGCCCTGGATGCTGTCCCAGGCTGCCTTGTGCTGCCCTTTGACTGGCAAGATTTCCCTACATCAGCCACCTTGCAGCCAGAGGTGCACCCAGGTAATTTTGGAGACCTAAAGGCCTTTGGAGGGCCCCCCTCCCCTGCAAATTAAGCATCATCATGCTTGGCTTGGTGACCATACCATCCGGGAGAGACTAAAGAGGTTTTGGGGGCCCTCAAGGGCTGTGGAGGCCCTGGACTTTGGCCTGGAGGTCCAGGTGTAAGAGCACCTCTGCTTGCAGCCACTGGTCCTGATTGCAAAGGGGTCTGGAATGAACCAGAAGTTTGGCATCCCTTGTGAACCTCAAGTTCCTGCCTTGACGTGGGTTCATATGATCACAGACAAGTCAGTTTCTGACTTTGCATGTAGGTTCTGTGCTACGTGTGAACCTGCCATAGGGTGGAAATTACTGATGATTTTCTTACTTGAAAAGCCCTCTGCAGCATGCTGCACCCACCACAGTTTGAGCTGTAGCATATGCACACTTTACTTCTGTCTCAGTTGTACTACCTCCCACTTCCAGCAATGGTTTGGCAATGACTGTAAAATCTGAATGTACAGAAAAAAAATCTGTCTTTGGATTGATAGCAAAATAATTATACGGCAGATCAACTGAATCCACATTTCCACTGTGTTAGTTTGGTCTTGAGAACTTAAAAGTATCTATTTCCTGTGCACCTCTTGGTTTATTCTGGAGCAAGTCTAAGAGAAAACCATGTGGGCATGCAGAAACCATGTATGCATGGTTTAGTTTTTGTCATCCTCCAAGGTTTTGCTTATATCTCTTTTTAAAATATCTGGTGGGAACCATGCAACTGTAGTTGTTATGAAGTTTGACATTAAACATATGCTTTGAATCAGCATCGCCAAGCCTTCAATTTCTTGCAAATGGAAACTTTTATATGGTTTAGTTTCAGAGTGTAAGACAATGAACTGTTGCTCATATTTTGACGGAATCATGGTAGCTAAGTCTGGGATGTTGGATTTCTTTCAAGATTTGATGATGATTTTTAAAAAGTGATTTACAGATTTAAACTTAATCACCAAAACTTATACATACAGGGTCATGGCAAAGTTGGAATGGGCCCTGGGACAAGAAGTGAAGATGGGCCCCTGACCTTCTTCTCCTTCTCCCCCTCACCACCATGCCTTTGCTACAGGAGAACAACAACAACAACATACTGTATTTGTTAGCTGCCCCATAACAATATGAACAATAGGGCATGGTGAAAAACAAAACATTCTTGGCATGCTCTTTCTTTCACTCCTATGCAAATAATATCACCCACACCCCATGCCCATAGATACTTTCACACACACATACTTGCTTGCATACATTCCTCAGGCTCAGAAACGTTTTTAAACATATATCCCTAGTACAATTGCCTCATATATTCACACATCATCAACAGTGACAAGCAAACTGTCACCCCGCCGGCAGCCCTCCCTCCCTCAGGGACCTAGACAAACACACACACACACCCAATAGTGCTGTTGAGGAAAAAGTGATCTCTGCCATTATGGATTTCACATAGCTAGGAAAACAAAACCGACTTGCCATGTGTTCCATTTTAATAAACTATACATGTTTTTCATTCAGCATGTTCAGCCTCTGGCTATCTGTTGTCCTGTATATTAGTTTTAAATACACATTGCTTGCAATAACACTGCTCTGCCTCAAGTTAAGAAGCAGTTAGATTTGCTTTATATTTGTGGTCCCATTGAAAACATTTATTCAGTCCAAGGGGAAAATAAATGTGCTCCCTCAGCTCTGTCAAGTATAAACTGTTATTGATCCCCTAAATGAAATTTGTCCATGCTGATCGATCAAATGCATTATCCTACCACCCACCCACCCCCAGTCTATTACCAGCAATTGGAAACTCTCAAGCAGCAATAGTAGTTTGATCACACATGACTATAAATTTAGCCTATGAAATCCCAGGAACTGAGCCATTCTATTTTGTTCTCCTCCATGCCAAACACTTCAGCCTTTGCATATCCCCCCACCCACCGCCACACTGAGCAGAAGGTTAAACAAAATTAAATTCAATAAAAGCACGGATGATTTTTGTGTGTCATATAAAACCCAAACAGCATAATAATGGGCATGGAGAGCAGGAGTCATTGACAGAACAACTATAGCACTGCTCACACACAACAGTTTTGCTTACATTTGTGAAGGGGAAGCAAGATTGCACCCACTGGCCCCCCAGACATATAATGTCTTGTAAGCAGAGCCTATGTACACGGAAGCTGTATATGCACAAGTTCTGTCTGCAGGAGCCTATGCACACAAAGCTTGTATACTCTGGTTTATCTTCCGATTGTATAGATCTTTCACCTTTTACACCAAGCTTGTAGGCATGGAGGTGCTGTTCAGAAGACTTACGAATTTGCAGAAATTGGAGGCAGGGCCAACTCTTGTGATCCTGCACCCCACTCCATGAACTGATTGTCTGCAGAATTGCTGTGTGGAAAGTGTGACTGTAGCATACTTGTTAAGGGTTCATATAAACTATTCAAAACATGTTTTGGTTTTTCCTACAATTCCCTTGGCAACACTAAGCATGGCCAACAAAGTGGGGACATAGTACTCACCCCATGCTCATGCTTGGGGTTTTGTTCCAGTCTGTAGCTGTGAGCCTGCATGTTTCGGACACCAGCTGCCACTGCTGGCTGGCAGTGCCCACTCTGAGGTCACTTCCCCCTTGGCTGCTACTCAGCAGGAGCAGGCAAATATATGACTTCCCACCTCACCTCACCAGCTGCATTTCCCACTACATCAGAAGAATTAAAGGCAAAATCAGTTAGTTGGTGTTTCATAACTGCTTCCACAAAGCAAACACGAAGAAATAATATGCTGGTTTAACTAGGGCTTCATTCAGATGCAACTTCCTCCCCCCTCCCCTATTCCTTTTCCTCCTTTTTGTTTCTGACTTCACCTTCCTCTCTCTCTCTCTCCAGGATCCCCAAACATCCAAGCAACAAAACATAAAAGATTACTAGATAGAATACAACAGTTGGCTTCTCAGTCAGGCAAACTTACTTTGGAATCCTGAGCTGGGAAAGACCTGCCTTCCAGATAATGGAATATCCCTGTTCAAAGTGGATTGCCTCTATTTTTTGAAAAGCAGCTCTTTAGATTAGAGTAAGTAGATCTTCCATATAGTCAGCATAACTTATCTATGCCTATCACTACTTAGTGAGAGAGGAGAGCTGGTCTTGAAGTAGCAACCAAGTGTGCTAAGCAGGGTCCACCCTGGTTTGCTTTTGAATGGGAGACCACATGTGAACATTGTAAGATATTCCCTTCAGGGGATGGGGCCGCTCTGGGAAGAGCACCTGCATGCTTGAATGCAGGAGGTTTCAAGTTCCCTCCCTGGCATTTCCAAGATAGGGCTGAGAGAGATTCTTGCCTGCAACCTTGGAGAAGCCGCTGCCAGTCTGTGAAGACAATACTGAGCTTGATGGACCAATGGTCTGACTCAGTATATAGCAGCTTCATATGTTTCTTCCTAAGAAACCTGTTTTCTTCTCTTACTGCAATAACTGTCTCTCAATATATGCTTTGAGGAACCATGGAGTCTATCTATCTATCTATCTATCTATCTATCTATCTATCTATCTATCTATCTATCCTAGTCTCAATCTTCAAATAGGGAGATAATTTATTTCTTTTAAAAAACTTATATTTTTTACTACACATTTAGCTACATATTTAGAGGCCAAGTGCTCATATTCGCTCAATGAAGTTCCCTTTTTCTGGCTATTTCAACTCACATTTTATTTTGATCCACATCTTCCAAAGTAATACCATCCAGATCTATTCCATGGTCTTATTTCTGTGAAAAGAAAGAGCCCAGAAGACACGGGACAGATGTCTCTCCTCACCTTCCCCACATAAAATTTGCTTGCCGGAAAGATCAGGAGTTATTTGTTTTTTAGACTGCGGTGGTGTGGCAGTGGTTCTCCAAGGTTTCAGGCAGGAGTCTTTTCCAGCCCAAACTGGAGATGCCAGGGTGTGAACCTGGGATCTTCTGCATGCAAAACAGATGCTCTACCACTGAGCTGCAGCCTGATTCCATAAGGGGACTATCATACAGGAGCCCAATCCCATAATGCAAACCAGGGCAGACCCTGCTTAACAAAGGGGACCGGTCATGCTTGCTACTGTAAGAACAGGCTAGATAGGCAGTACTAAACTACACAGAACAGTGATCTGTCACAGTTTAAGGGAACTTCTTACAATCTTTTTTTTTTTTAATAGCAAAATACTCAATAGTCTTTTAAGCCCTCCAATTCTGATTCTGTAGACCAGAATCAGAATTGCATTCTAGTAGAATCAGAATCAGAATACATTTAGTGCATTCTACACTAAAATGCACCATGTAGATTTTAGACTGCCAAATGAATACCGAATGGAGATTGTTAAAAACAGTGATTTATTGCACAAATCTTTGGAACAGAGTCTCTTATTGGCTGAAAAATCCTCATATTACTATAGAGTTCAGACTTAAAAACAACAACAGAAAAAGGACTTAGTTTCAGGTAGACTACACACAAAAAAGTAACACTTGTCTCAACAGTTAACATGAAGAGCTCTCTGTTGCTGTCAATAGTGCATATGTTGGTCTTCTGTCTTGCTGATAGGTAATAATTTTCAAAGCAAGCTTAGGGAGCCGTGACTCTTGATTAAAACTAATAAGGGAGGGCGTCACGGGTTTTAAAAAATCACTCAAGAAATTATTACTGACAACTCTCCCTTGAATTCCTATGCAGAAAAAAAGCAATGAGAACTTAAAATACTTGCTCTGAAGCAACGAATTAGTTTTTATCTGGGTTTATACAGAAAATAGTTGAACTTGTACTATATATATGATGCAACAATACCATTGCTATGTATGTATATTAGTGGAGATCTGTATGATACTTCTGCAGTAACACTTATCGAAATCAGCACTTCACTTCCAAATTTAGGGCACTACAATCCAGCCAAGGTTAAAAATAAATAAATGTAAAGGTCAATTTATTACACTTAGATATTTATGCACATGCTGAATCATGTCATTGAAACCAATAGGATTTAAAGGTGCTTAACCTTGGCTGAATCATACCCACATTTATTTAGAAGAAAGTCCCATCCCAAAGATGCCAGTGGAATTTAACCTCAAATAAGTGCTGTTGTTTGTAAAAGGTTCCTGTGTCACTAAGGACCCAACTGGATGTGGGTCCTTAGTGCCTTTTTTCTTGACTTAGCAGCAGAGAGCTCCAAATTTGATCTGATCAATGGCACAAGGGAGTTGCAAGGATAAGCAGCTGTTTTTCCCATTGGACTGTTTACCCAATCAAAATAACCTCCAGCTATTTTTTTAAACTAAAAAGAAAAGGTATGTTGACCAGGTATCTTTTTGCCTGCTGGAAGAAAAATAGCTAGGGGTAGAGGAGGCCATTTTGAATGAGAAAATGGCTCAGGGGAAAGGAGTTGAGCAAGCCTTCCACTGTGCCACTGCTCCACTCGAATTCTGAGTCTCTAGCAGCTGAATTAAAATAACTAACAACAACAATAAACAATAGGGAGACACTCTACATGGCTCCCATGTCTAATTAGTTCCCAGCTCAGTCTTGGATGAGAGCTGCCTGAGCATATTTATGATTTGTCAGGTCAGCTTTGTCTAGATCTCCATAAATAATGATATGAGAGCCAGCGTGGATATGAGAGCCAGCATTGTGTAATGGTTAGAGTGCTGGACTAGGACCGAGGAGACCCGAGTTCAAATCCCCATTCAGCCATAAAACTAGCTGGGTGACTCTGGGCCAGTCACTTCTCTCTCAGCCTAACCTACTTCACAGGCAGGGGCATAACTATAATAGGGCAAGGGGAGACAGTTGTCTGGGGGCCCACTGCCTTGGGGGGCCCCCCATAGGCAAGTCATATGACTGACTCCCCCAGCCACGCACCCGCCTGGGCTTCTTTTATTTCATATTTGCTTCTGAAATGGATACATGTACAATCATTCACACAAAAATATGTACATGTGAACAGACAGCCGTTGTACTCATGTACAACGTAATGTGGGGAAAGAGGTACAGTGACTATATAACATTGCTACAGCTGAAATAGCTACCATAAAAGACAGTGAAGCAGTAATATTAATAATACATAGCATTTATTTATTTATTTGATGTATATATTGCCTAGTATAAAAATCTCTAGGCAGTGTACAGAATTAAAATATAAAATATAACACATTTAAAATGCATAAAAAGATAAAAATCATAGATAAAAACATGTTAAAAACACATTAAAATTTAAAAATCAAATCTCAGTTGAAGGCCTGGGAGAACAGGTACGTCTTCAGGGTTCTCCTAAAAGCAAACCGAGAAGGAGATCTCTTTATATAGTGCTTTTTGAGGTGTTCAAGGTATTCCACATTTATCATTTCAGTAACCCCACACCCATTATCACAGTAAACCCCACAACCAGGGGCGTAACTATAATAGGGCAAGGGGAGGCAGTTGTCTGGGGGCCCACTGCCTTGGGGGCCCCCCCAGAGGCAAGTCACATGACTGACTCCCCCAGCTGTACACCCACTCGGGCTTCCTTCAGTTGTTTTCATCCTCCAAAATTGATGTGAGTGTTAAGACTTGGAGCTACCAGAACAGCATGTCTTTCTCTAGCACCATTAAATCATCCATTTAGTACCATTGCATCATCCACAATTTACAAAAGCTTTTAAAAAATAATTTAGGATGCTGTTCTATTGTGGCACATAGGATATCTATATCTATATCTATATCTATATCTATATCTATATCTATATCTATCTATCTATCTATCTATCAGCACCACTATGCTTTTTGTTACCACTATTCAGCCTCATTTAAGATTTCTTTACTTCATGAGCTGAGCTTCAGCGAGGGGGGGGGATTTTAAAATCTTTGTCTCTAGGCCCACTCCAACCTTGCTACGCCCCTGTTCACAGGGTTGTTTTGAGGAGAAACTTAAGTGTGTAGTACACCGCTCTGGGCTCCTTGGAGGAAGAGCAGGATATAAATGTAACAAATAAAAATAAATACAGGTGGCCCTCGTCACCATGGTTCCAGCAACTATGGTTTTACATATCCGCAGACAGGTCACAGAGACCCAGTTTCTTTAACCATGGTATGAAAAGTGGCTAAAATTTATCTGTTCAAGGTTGCTAGGTGGGCAAAAATGACTTCCGATGTTACTTCCAGCCACCATTTTAGAGACTGGGGCCACTTTGAAGCTCTTTCTTAAAAGCAATTTCCCCCTAAAAAATGTTTGCTGATTTGTGGGTTTTCGGGGGCATTTCTGGAGCCCTGCAGCCCTGGAGAACAAGGTACTGTGCAGTTCTACTCTTATTTCTCCCCTTTCCCACTTTTTAAGCATTTTAAGTCTTTGTTTTTTTCTGGAACCTAAGCCACCGATCCCCATAGAGTTAAGGTTTTGTTGTTCACAGTTTCCGTATTTGTGCTAATTGGCAAGAACAGAACCTCCACGAATAATGAGGGCCACCTGTACTGATCATTGGAGGTGGATGATGTCTACTGTCGCTCCAGAAATATCAGAAATAACCATTCAGGCACCCCAAGAGCCAATGGCAGGGCCACTCTGTTAGGGGCACACTTGTTTTAATGTCACATTTTTCTTAAAAAGCATCCATGTGGGGACTGATGCATGAAAGTGTAGAGAAGTATGGTAGTTCAACTCTCATTAGCAGAGCAAAGCCTGTTTAGGGAGAATTCAGCCAAGCAAGAGGTCTGGAGACAGTTCAAGTCTGAAGAACAAGGATTTATTTAAAGAAAAGGTTACAGAAGAATGTGAAAAAGCCTGCAGCTTAATTTCAGCTGTAGCTCATGGCTAAAGAGATAGACCAAAACAAACAGCCATCTCTGGAGAGACAAAATGGAGACTAGGACTGGAAGAATGAAGAGGGGAGGAGTCCAGCACTTTCATCCATGACCCTAAAACCCCCCAGTGGTCACTATGAGTCATTGCAGCTGAGAGCTGATGTTGCCTGGGTCCTAGCTCCAACAGAAAGAACCCTTCCTGTATGAAGTCACAGGAGCTTATTTTGCAAATAAGTGCTTTTTTAATCACATGAAATCATAAAAACTGTTATGCAGGATCAGATTCTGATAAAATTAAAAAGAATTACAAGCTACAATTAAATCTGATTATGACACTAATTAATTAATATTAATTGTTCTGCAGCACAGAAGAAGCATTTCAAGGGGATTGCCTAATATTGCAGCTCCATTTTATGGGGTGTGAGTTACAGATTGCTCCCTGAGGATGCACAAGAGGACTGGCCTAAAAAAAAGGTTGCAGCTTAGAACCTGAGGCCATCCAGCCCAGCCTTTTTGGAAATAATACTAATACAAGCAGCCTTCACAGTAAAGCTGAAGTTAATTGGGGTTGTTTCCAATGATATTTTTCTGGGTCAAAACAAGAACAAAAACAAACAGGGGTGGGGGGGAGGTGTGCCAAGAGCTAATGTAAATTAGTACTGGGTCACATGTAGGTGGTGACTTGGATAAAACAACCTCCCCTTGCGATAAAGGAATATGCAGGGAGGATGTCAGGATTTCCGCAAAAGAAGCCAGAATGGGTGTGCTCTTGACATGGGCCCTTTTTAATCACATGGGCCAGAAATGTGTTGCCCAAACCAGCCCCAGGTTCCCTCATCAGTGTTACCCACTAATTCACTCATCACCAAAGTGCCAGAAGGGGAGCCAGTTCTCTGTGGTACCATCTCACACCACTCCAGTATCATCTATGAGAAAAACACATGAGTTGGCTGAATAACTGTGGTTCACCTCTTACAGGTGTCACTTGAATAGCAAATAGCTGGACTATGGAGAAGTTGTACCCATGGTGCTCCAGAAATTATCGGTTTTACCTAATGCACAGACAGACAAGGGTGTTGCACTAAATACTGCTTCTATAAATAAATTCCTACATGGCTGGAAATACTTGTCCTGTTGCCTACAGTATATACTACCTCCAGGTTCAGGAGGCAGTATTGCTCTGGACCAGTGATTCTCAAACTTGGGTCCTCAGGTGTTATTGGACTTCAACTCCCATAATCCTCAAGCAAAGGCTACTGAGGCTGGGGATTATGGGAGTTGAAGTCTAATAACACCTGAGGACCCAAGTTTGAGAATCACTGCTCTGGACAGAAGCTGCAGAGGAGCAACAGCAGGAAAGGGCCTTCATCTCCTACTTGTAGGCTTCCCAGAGGCATCTGGTGGGCCACCGTAGGAAAGAGGATTTTAGGCTAGAGAGGCCTTGGCCTGATCCAGCAGGGCTCTTCTTATGTTCTTATGATGTAGATTTCTTCAGTAGGCTTGTGGTCAAAGAGACAAGGAGAAGCAGAAATGGAAAGGGTCTACATATGATACCTTAAGTGCATTTACTGTACAGAAATTTAAGCCCTTATTAAACAACTATTTATTTATTTTTACATAGAATACAGGACTTTCCCCTTGAACCACCACACAGTAGTTGCTTATGGGTCACAGATCCTCTTCTCTTCTCTAAAGGAAGTACTTCTGTTCCAGGTATATAACATTTTGTAATGCTCAAGCTTCAGTGTACTCTTGCTGGAAAAACGAAATTCTTTCTTCAAGGAGAAGGGTCATTCAATACAGCATTGCTGTGGAATGTGGTCGCTGAAGTGCCATCATGAACACTTTTCCAACAGCTGCCTGTGACATCACTAATAACCTGTGACACAACCCTCTGCCCCATATCTCTGTCATTTTCTGATCCACTAAAACTTTTTTTATTTGGTTCTACCATTGAAGAGCAAATGTTCTCCTGCTGTGCCACTTAAGCGACCCCTGAATTATGTCAGTCAAGCACAGGAAGGCTCCTGCAGCCCTTTAAAGTGTGTGGGGTGGGGTGGCAGGCATCAGTAGTTCCACCTTCCCTCACACCAATATCTTGCCATTTGGTCAACATTTTAATCTTTATTTTTCAATACTGTTTGGCGTATACTAATGTTGTGTTAAAAGAGGGAAAGCTACAATTATCCTCTCATTAGCTTTGTCAGAATATCACATCCCTGCTGTCAGGTGCTGACAGCAAATGTTAAAGAGAAAAACGCAAATGTTTATGTTATCTGAATAATTTCACACAAATGTTCATGAATGCACCCTGTTTTGTAAAAGTCACTATTTATTTGTTATATCCCGGTAGGGAGCCAGTGAGGTGTTGCTGATAATCAGGAGCTTTTCTCTATTTCATGGCATATTGTACTGTGTAGGGAAAGAGGACAGCCAAACAGGAGGGTTGCAATTTTTTAAGAATTTCAGACTTTATTCTTATTTTTATTTATTTATTTATTTATTTATTTAGTGTTGCATTTCTATACTGCCTTTCGTTAAAAGACAACCCCAAGGTGGTTTACAAAAGTTAAAAACACACAATAAAAAGGCAATCTGTTTCTCAAACATTTACAGACTTTTATTCTTGTCCCACGTAAGGTAAAGTGTGCTGTCAAGTCGATTTTGACTCCTGGCACCCACAGAGCCTTGTGGTTTTCTTTGGTAGAATACAGGAGCGGTTTGCCATTGCCTCCTCCCTTTCAGGATCTTCCCAAATCGCTGCTGCCCGATACAGTACTAGCAGGGATTCGAACTGGCAACCTACTGTTTGTTAGTCAAGCATTTTCCCCCTGCTCCACACATAGCAGTTGCTTATTATGGTTGTCAACCTTCACTTTAAAGACAGTACAAGCAGCAAGAATTTAACAAAGTATACATTAAATCATCTTATTCAGCCAAGCTTTATATATACAACAGTCTGACAGATATTTTTATATCGCTTTTCAACAAAATTTCCCAAAGCAGTTTACACACACACACACACACACACACACACAACACACGGCTCCCTGACCCCAAAAGGCTCACAATCTAAAAACAAACACATAAGATAGAACCCAGCAACAGCCACTGGAGGGATGCTGCAGGTGGATAGGGCCGGTTGCTCTCCCCCTGCTGAATAAAGAGAATCACCACTTTTTAAATGTGCTTCTTTGCTGAGTTAGCCACTTGTAAGAGCTTCTAGAAGATCAGGATTCAGACAACTATCAGGATGCACAGTTCATGATTCTGTTGCCTCGGTGACAGCAATGGGGCGGGTAGGGGATGTTTCCTTTGGCCTGTGGTATGTGCTCCAAAGTGCCACAGCCTTGTCACATAACTTAGTAGGTGGCTGCCCAACCCTCCGCTACATATTTATAGAAGTGGAAAGGGTTTGGGGAGAGAGGGGAGAGACACAAAATGTTTCCCCTCCCCCTCTGTGGCTGGTCCACTGCACAAAGCAGGGATGCTGAAGGCTGCACGTACATCTGCAGTCCTCCTTCAATTGCTGGAGGGCTGCACTGAATGTCGGCAACCAAATATAGTTGGTCTGGCCATTAATAACACTCATATTTGTTCTTCACATTTGGTTTATTCTGAATTCCTGGTAACAGAGGAGCCCTATTCACACATTAAGGTCATTCACACGACCATTACTGGGGTGGGGAGTGGGGGGAACGCAGGGTTGAACTTACCTTTCCCCCAGGAGATCATCAATCTCCTCTTTAGTGCATGGCTCATGCACCCACACACGGAGCTCTGGAGGCTGGGAAAATGAAACCCAGCTTGCAGATATCCCTAAATGCACTGTGTGAGGAGTCCAGTGCATTGAGGGATTTCCCTTCAAGCCAGGCACTCTAGGCACCCAGCTCTGTGTCTGCTCAGGCTGCCTGCAACCTGGACCTGGGTAAAACAGGACCACAACCCAGGCTCACACCCTTTTAGCCAGGTAAAATCCCTGGGGGAAATTTCCAGGTTACCCAGGGAGGCAGCACTGGGATCGGCCTTGATCTCAGCACTTCACATGAGCAGCCCTACCCAGGTAGGGCTGCCCAAATCTGGAATTAGGGGCATAGCTAAAATTGAGCAGATGGGTTCAAAGCACCTGGGCCCTCAAACTCGAGAGGGCTCCCCAGCTCCACCCCTCTCTGTTTTCTTCATTATCTCCCTCACTCTGAGGGACTGCCAGGGAGAGGGTCGAACACAGGCCCCGCTCTCCCCTAGCTGCACTCCTGGTGTGAATAGCCCCATTATGTGCTGTGCACTACAATTTGAGTACAGTATACACATGTACAGATCTATGCATGCATGTGCAGTCACACATTATGTTCAGTGCACATGTAGTGGTACCCTTTTTCCTGCAGGGGCGTAACTACCATTAGGCAAGGGGAGGCGGCTGCCTGGGGGCCCCCACGTCTCGAGGGGGCCCCCAGAGGCAAGTCACATGTGAAGTGAGTGTGTGTGTATCAGCAAGGGGCCCATTTTAAAATTTTTTCTCTGGGCCCACTCCAGCCTCGTTACGCCCCTGCCCCTGTATGCTGCATTTGAAGTGGCCTATACCCAGGTTCGTTGTTTTTTGGTTTTTTTTAATGAATGTATATTCATGCAAAAATGTGTACATGCATACCTCTGTATGGATGTACAACATAATGTCTGAATAGGGTTGTGATGTTCTGAAAAACTCGATTATTCTTGAGACATAAATACATCTTGAAATTCTTGAAGTGTTCCTGGTACATGCTCTCAAGAAGTTCCGTAAATTGGTGGGAAAGGAGCAGGGAATTCCTGATGTGCAGGAGTGGCATGGGTAGAACCCTCTACTCAAAACACACACTCCCCAGTATGTGGGTTCCAGCCCTTTCTCATGAAAGCTGAATGTGCGGTCGCTGGGGGCGAGGGTGCAGCCAAGTGGTGCAGCAGCATCAAAGGGTGTGCCAGTGAGTGCAGTCCTGCTCCCTCTCCTTGTGCTTACTGAATGTAGGGAGAATTAGTTGAGGGAGGGAAAGGCTACAGGAAACCCAGTTTCAAAGCCCTACTCCGCTATGAAGTTTGCTGGATGACCTTTGGCAAATCATCTTTCAGCCTGCCTTACAGAGCTTTTGGGAGGCTAACACGTTGCTCTGAGCTTCTTAGCGGAAAAGCAGGATAGAAATGTAACAAATTTTTTTAACACAACCTGGAATATTTTATTACCATTTTAAATTGTTGTAAAGTGTCAATCTTTTTTGTTATCATTTATTTTGGTTTAATTAATGTTTTGACTTTTTGTTGTAAACCGCCCAGAGACGTGAATTTGGGCGGTATTTATTTATTTATTTAACATATTTTTATACTGCCCAAACTTAAGTTTCTGGGCGGTTTACAAAATAAAAACCAAAAGTAAAACGTTAGTTAAAACAAAAACAAAACGTTTAAAACATTACAACAATTTGTAGAAGAATATTTTAAAACAGCATTAAAACAATATTACTTAAAAGCCTGGGTGAACAGATACATCTTTAAAGACTTTTTAAAAGCTGTCAGAGATGGGGAGGCTCTTATTTTACTAGGGAGCGCATGCCAAAGTCTCGGGGCAGCAGCGGAGAAGGCCCGTCCCTGAGTGGCCACCAGACGAGCCGGTGGCAAATGTAGACGGACCTCTCCCGATGATCTCAGTGGGCGGTGCGGTTCATGACAAAGAAGGTGTTCTCTTAAATACCCAGGGCCCAAGCTGTTAAATAAATAAATAAATAATATATGCACATGTACCATTTAATACACATCAATTGCAATGTACAAATCTATGTGGAGGGGCGGAGTCTGGCCTTCTGACTCATATTGCTATATTACACTGGCATTCTTCTCATATATTAAGTGCTAGACAGGGGTGTAGCTAGGGGAGAGGGGGCCCATGTTCAGCCCTCTCTCCGGTGGCCCATTGGAGTGAGGGAGATAGTGAAGGATAACGAAGACAGGGAGAGGTGGAGCAGGTGGACCCTCAGGAGCTTGAGCTTTGAACCCATCTGCTCAATTATAGCTTCACCCCTGGTGCTAGAGCACCTGCTTTGCATGCAGAAGGTCCTAGGCTTAGTCCCTGACATTTCCAGGTAAGAATGGGAAAGGCCCTGAAAGCCTGGAGATCTGCTGCCAGTCAATGTAGATAGTACTTAGCTAGATGGACCAATGGTCTGACTTCCTATCTATCTACGTTCCAAGTTCCCCCCCTGGCATCTCCCTGGATAAGGTTTCGAGTTCCCTCCCTGGCAGCATCTCCAAGATAGGGCTGAGAGAGGTTCCTGCCTGCAACCTTGGAGAAGCCACTGCCAGTCTGTGAAGACAATACTGAACTAGATAGACCTATGTCTGATTCAGTATATGGCAGCTTCCTATGTGTTCCTATGTTCCCCAGACCATTTCCTATGATTAGTGATTAGGTGCAAAACTGAGGGAAAGTGCAAGGAATTCACAAACGATAGTAACTGTGTGTACATGAATGAGCATGGGGTGGGGAGGAAGAATCGCAGTGACACCACCACCATCCCCCGCCGCTGCCCAATGCAGTGCTATATATGTGCTCAGAGACTGTGCACCATCCCTGACTACATGTGCAGTTTGTTGTCCATAGGGACTGTACAGACAGTCTAGTGAATTGCAAAGGTTGGGGGTAGATTCTTACACTGTGGGTACATTCACTTTGCATACAAGCTGTATTCACACATTATGTTCAACATGCATACAATGGTACATTTCCTATCCCTGCGTGTACCTGAGAGGGTTTGTACCACATTCACTTCTGAAATGGATACATGTACAATCATTCACACAAAAACATGTACATGTGAACAGACAGCCGTTGTACAACGTAATGTGGGGAAAGGGGTACAGTGACTACATAACATTGCTACAGCTGAAATAGCTACCATAAAAGACAGTGAAGCAGTAATATTAATAATACATAGCATTTATTTATTTATTTATTTATTTATTTATTTATTTATTTATTGGATTTATATGCTGCCTAGTATAAAAATCTCTAGGCGGTGTACAGAATTAAAATATAAAATATAACACATTTAAAATACATAAAAATACATTAAAAATACATTTAAAATATCATAGATAAAAACGTG
Organism: Hemicordylus capensis; assembly: GCF_027244095.1. Lineage (NCBI taxonomy): Eukaryota > Metazoa > Chordata > Lepidosauria > Squamata > Cordylidae > Hemicordylus > Hemicordylus capensis. The sequence goes on from NC_069657.1 coordinate 185,796,151, forward strand.
TTAAAAACACATTAAAATTTAAAAATCAAATATCAGTTGAAGGCCTGGGAGAACAGGTACGTCTTCAGGGTCCTCCTAAAAGCAAACCGAGAAGGAGATCTCTTTATATAGTGCTTTTTGAGGTGTTCAAGGTATTCCACATTTATCATTTCAGTAACCCCACACCCATGTCCATTGAATCTTGCTATCAAAACCTGAAATGGCAAGCAGAAGTGTAGCAAAGTTGAAGTTGCGGAGAAGTATAGCAAATTTGGGATGAAACCTGAAGATAGGCCCCTGCCCCGCCCGCTCCCCACTCCCCGGCCTTTTTTAGAGAGGTGGGACAGGAGAGCAAAGAGCAAGCTGTCACTCAGTTGGCAGGCCCCTTCTCCCTCATGGGCCCAGGGATATTTGTCCCCCCTTGTTCAATTATAGCTATGCCCCTGATGGCACACAGAAGAAGAGATTTCTGACGTTACGGACTTCATCAGCAGTTTTGGTGCTTCTTGCTATAAGTAGCTAAACGCATTGAATATGCATACCATAAGCACAGATTTAACATTTTTATTTGGGGACTACCAACATTTAGAGCTGTAACAGCACTACAAAGCAGCTTTTCAACCACCCCATAAACTTTTATTGCTTTCAAAGTTCAAGTAACATTTCAATTTTTCTAAGAAAAACCTGTCTCCTTCCCAGATACAATACCATCTGAATATTCCACATATAATTTCAGTTCATTGCTCAATGTCTATTTAAACCCTATATGAAAGTGTAATTATATAAACAGAGAACCTCCTACACTCTGACTAGTGGAAAAATACATATTAACTCCAAGCATGCTGTGGGTGGATGCCTTAAAGAGAGAGGGTGGGGGAGCTTCAAATCTGTTTCTGGTGGTAACCACAAATCAGATGCAACATGTAGTTCTGTCCTCAGAAGGAAGATAACAAATCCCCCTGTGCTTTATTAGAGAGCTACTGTGATACAATGGTTAGAGCGTCAGACTACAACTAAGAAAGCTCTAGTTCAAAGCCCCCATTAAGCTCACTGTGTAGACCTGGGGCCTACATAAGAAGCTGCCTTCTACCAAGTCAGACCATTGGTCTATCTAGCTCAGTATTGTCTTCACAGACTGGCTGCAGCTTCCCCAGGGTTGCAGGCAGGAATCTCTCTCAGCCCTGTCTTGAAGATGCCAGGGAGGGGACTTGGATCCTTCTGCATGCAAGCAGGCAGGTATTACCTCACAGGGTTGATGCAAGGAAAATGGGAGGAAAAGAACTATAAGCACCATCCTGGGCTCCTTGGGGAAGAGTGGTATTCAAACAATATATTAAGAATAAACTAAGTTATTGCATTAGATTCAAGAGCAATAGTTTGAAAGCTGTCACCACAGAAATACAAAGAAAATAATTATGGAAGTAAAACTTTGAACACATGGAAGTTTGTAAGTTAGAGAGGTTTGTGTTTTTTTTTTAAGTATTCATATTAACTGACAAAGTATCCCACTGTTCTTTCAGTTTCAGTGGGACTACTCTGAGGAATTTTCCTCATCGCATCAGTCTCCACTTTCATTCTTTTTGCACATATACACTTGCCATCCAATCATGCTGCATTCACCCCACACATTATCTCATACACCCCACAAACACCCCCTCTCTCACACAAATCTCGTATTCCATTCACCCCATGGTCTCTGTGTCTTCCTTATCCTTCAGCCATATTGCTGAGATCTCTCCCTTTCCTCACACGTGATGCTGAGATGTGTCATATGGGTGATGGTGGCTGCAGATAGAAGAGCACGGAGGGACAATTGTTCACACATCTGGTAATTTATTCCTTTAGTTTAGGGTTTCATTTGTTTCAGAACAAAACTGCCCGAACTAGGGAGGAGTATCAGGTTTTAACAACAAAAGAGACACATGTGAAAGACAGTAGGGCCCTCTGCCTGTTTGTGGCAGGCCACCCTGAAGCCACCACCCCTCATCAGGTGAGTTCCGATACTGGAAATTACGTTTGTTGACTGAAAAGCAGTTGGACCAATTAGGACCGGTGGGTAGGTAAGCAGTGAGCATGAGGCGGATTTGGCATTCCTCACCATATATTCCTTTGGTGGTAAAATCAGACTCCATCTCTACAATGTTGAACTCTATAATGTTCACCATCTCTACAATGGTTCACCAATCTACAATGGGTAACACCAGTCTACAATGGTTCTCTACAATGGTTCACCATCAGACGCCATCTCTACAAACCTGGAACTCTGCAATGTTCACCATCTCTACAATGTTCACTCCATCTCTGCAGTGTTGGAACTGCCCATTGTCAAATCTAGTTTCTAGAAGGATACGTTGACACAGCTTAGTTGTATTAGATGTATTCATTTAATTTGGTGGCGGTGGGGAGGAGACAGGGGCATAACTATAATAGGGCAAGGGGAGACAGTTGTCTGGGAGCCCACTGCCTTGGCAGACCCCCCCAGAGGCAAGTCCATTAATGACTCCTTCAGCCCTGCACCCGCCCGGGCTTCCTTCGTTGTATTAATCCTCCAAAATTGATGTGAGTGTTAGAGGTAGCCTGTTAATCTGGCTAACCTATACATTAGGTTAACCAGATTAAGGTTAATAGGTTAATCTGGGAAATTTATACACTATTTAGATAATCCAAATTTATTTATTTAAATAAATAATGGGTGTGTCATGGGGCTACCAGAGGTAGCCTGTTAATCAGTTGTTTTGAATTCTGGTCATGGTTTCTACTACAGGATGAATGGATTTTGGATTTACAAAATGTTTCCTATGTGATCACTAAAAATGCAGCTTTTTGATTGGCTGTTAAAGACCAAACAAACATTTCTGCCTCTCTGTGTCCTTGGTGCGTGAATCCCATGTATGAGGACCACAAAAAGTGTCACTGTATTAAAAAACTGAAAGAAAACCTAGTGAGAAATTTCTGATGCTCACTCTCTGCCAGACAAGCTACCTATAATTAAATATAATATGTCCAATCTATTGTTTTCTTATTATTCATGTAGTTACTTTTTAAAAAGAAAAAGTAATGAAGTCAGGTTTTCTGTGTAATATTCATTGATAATTCAATTATTGAGAGAAAATTATTTTAAAACATTAAGATGCTCAAAGTTCAGTTTTTTCCCTCCGTTTCTACTCCTATCACATGAGCTATTGATAAGATGTCTAAATTTATTGCAGAATAATTCTGCAGGAAAAGAGATAAAAGGTTCCTGAATAAAATATGAGGCGAGAGCAGTAAATTGTAGCAATGCATATCATTTCATTCAAATGTAGGAAGCAATTACCATCTGCTATACTCATCAGTTCCCTCCTTTATGACTTAATTATATGTTTAATGCTATCAGATCAAGGAAAGGGCACAATAGATGAATGAGTGAGAGAAATAGAAAAGATTCTGCAACAAGACAAAAGGCAGATGAAAAGTAACCCAAGAACAGAATTGATTTCATTTGTTGGGAGGGAAGTTAATTTAAACAGTATATTCTATCATCTACCGTGCTGGGCTGAGATAATATAAATCATGTGTTTGTGAATTTGCTTCATACAATTTTAACAAAAGCATTCAAGTTTCTGAAAACCCAGGTCTGCAGGTTTTGATTTATTTATGAAATGAGTAACATTTACAAAGAAAGAGCAGAGACTGACAAGGAAAGTGTTTAAATGATTATTAACAGTACGTTGCTGTACAAGTAGAAGATGACAGGAGGAAAGTTGACAAGCTGTCCTCGCTCTTTCCACTATCTAGTTTTAAACATCTATGGAAGATCATGCTGGACTCTATTCTAAAGATCTGGCCCTGGCCCTGTTCATAGGCAGCAAGGAGCGGCTTTCTCAGACCAGCTCCTTGGGCTTATGCTTGAAAAAGTACCATCAGGAAGGAGAGCAAAGGACAGTCCCCCTATAAAAGAAAAGACCAGCTCTCTGAAAATGAGTGGGATGCATTTAACAGTGGGAAAGTGACAGACTGACCAATCAGAAGATTGGTCACCCTTAGATAGTCACATGACTATTATTGTATTACAGTGTCCACACAACTCTGCCAAAAGACCTTTGTCTTGTCCTGAAAAGAACCGCCCTCAGAGTCAAACAGATAATTCACTCTCCCTTCAGTCTTTTCACTGTCTATAGCAGCCGCCCCCCACCCCCGCCGCCCCACCACCAAACCTTCGGACTAAGGCAATCTTGGGAGACATACTTTATTCTTACACCTGAAAAAAGATTGTTTTGTTTTTTTAATGTATTGTTTATAGACACAATCGAGCAAGTCCCCCCTATGTAATAAAATGCAACAAACTGCATTCCCTTTCACTTGCCCCTCCCTAATAGTTTGCAAGCAATATGAATTGTTGTGCCATATATCAGTCCAAGAATGCTAGAGACAAGTTGGAAAAGACAAAAAGACAGGAAAGGGAAAGGGAGGGTGAGGGGACTGCAAGAAAAGTAACAATAGAAGATTGTCCAGTGCTGAGTATATAGGAAATGATGGATCAGTGAAGAAAGCATGGAGCTAGGTAGCTGTGATTAATCTGCACAAAGATCCAGAAAGTTGTGCCAGTGTTTTAAACTTTTCACTGTTACCCCTTTTACTAAAAGCTAACTGTTCAAGTGTGGCCTGCTAGGTCTAACATGTCCCTTACCCATTCATGGAGCATCAGGAGGCTGTATATTGATTTTATTTCTGCAGTATCCAACATTTTGTGGGTGCTATCGCTCTCAGAAACCATGCCCATCTTTCCATTCACATGGCCCATAGTTTGAGGATATGCCCCAAAATTGTATGTGCCATTTTGAGGCGATGTGATTAATCTGGTATCATCTTTAGTCTAATTATTACTTCTTTTGTATGGGCACACCTTTTAAATATAAAACTTCCATTCACTCCTATTCACTTTATGTGCAGGCTAGCAAAACAAGCTGTTCATTGCTGAAATGGCATGGGACAGAAACGGAAGAAAACTGAAAAGAAACACCTAAGAAGAGAGTCCTGCTCCAGCCTATAACAATAGGAAATTCTGTATTTAACCCATAATGCTTAGGTTACTACAACTTATTTATTTATTATTTTTATTATGTTTTTACATTTATATTCCACTCTTCCTCCGAGGAACTCAGAGTGGGGTACATGCTTATTTTTAGCCTCACAACAACCCTGTGAGGTAAGTTTCTTTCCAGAAAGAACAGTATGCAAAATATATGATGATGATGATGAAGATGAAGATGATGATGACAATGATGATGATGATATCCTGCCACTCCAGTACAGCAATACTGATCAGGGCAGCTCATAACAATAAGACAATAAAAGTAATATAAAATCTAACACAATAAAACAAATAATACACAATATAGAATAAAAACAATCAAAACACACCCAATTAAAATTAAAATTAAAAACCCTCCAGGCAGTAATAAAACACATTTAAAAGCCTCTCTGAAAAAGTGCATTTTAAGAGGGTTTAAAAAAAAACACCCTAAGGGAGGGAGCATGGTGAAGCTTTTCTGGAAGGACATTCCAGAGCAGAGGGGCTACAACCAAAAAGGCCCCGTCTCTTGTCCCTGCCAACTGAGTCTCAGTCAATGGTGGGGCCGCAAACAATGATGAGCGAAGGGCCCTGTCAGATCTGTATGGGCAAATGCAATCCAACAGATACCCAACAGATACCAAGCCATGTAGGGCTTTAAAGGTCAAAAACAGTACTTTGAATCTAGCTTGGAAGCAAATTGGTAGCCAATGAAGCTGCCACAGGATGGATGTGATACTCAAGAAGCTACTAGTGCCCATGAGCATCCTTGCAGCAGCATTCTGGACCAACTCAAGCTTCTAAACCGCCTTCAAGGGCAGCCCCATGTAGAGTGCATTGAGAAATCCAATCTGGATGTTACCAGTGTATGAGTGAATGAGGTCAGGTCTGACTTCTCCAGGCAGGGTTGAAGCTGGCATACCAGCCATAGTTGGTAAAAGGCATTCCTGCACACTGTTGCCTAAAGGCTGGCCCTCAGAAAAGGTGTACTTTTAAGCCCTGCTCAAGCTGTAGGAGTGTACAGATATCACTACATTTGTACATGTGTTTAAGTGAATAACTGTGATTGATGATTGATTAAATGCTGTCAAGTTGGAGTTGACTCTTAGCAACCACATAGATAGATTCTCTTCAGGATGGTCTGTCTTCAACTTGGCCTTTAAGGTCTCTCAGTACTGCATTCATTGCTGTCGTAATCGAGTCCATCCACCTTGCTGCTGGTCGTCCTCTTCTTCCCAGCATTATGGATTTCTCAAGGGAGCTGGATCTTCGCATAATGTGTCCGAAGTATGATAGTTTGAGCCTGGTCATTTGTGCCACAAGTGGAAATTCTGTATTGATTTGTTCTATGATTCATTTGTTTGTTTTCCTGGCTGTCCATGGTATCCTCAAAAGTCTTCTCCAGCACCAAAGTTCAAAAGCGTCAATGCTTTTTCTATCTTGCTTCTTCAAACTCCAGCTTTCACATCCATAGAGTGTCACGGGGAAAACTATTGTCTGAATGATTCTAATCTTTGTAGGTGTAGACACATCACGGCATCTAAATAACCTTTCCAAGGCTTTCATTGTAACCCTACCAAGTGCTAGTCTGCGGTGTATTTCTTGACTGCTGAATCCTTTACTGTTGACAGTCAATCTGAAAAGGCAGAAGCTATCTACCACTTCAATGTTTTCATTGTCAGTTCTGAGGCTGGTTGCTGTACCCGTTGTCATTAGTTTAGTCTTCTTTACATTTAGTTGTACTCCCATTTTTTCACTATGCTCCTTGACTTCCATTACTAGAGCTTGCAGAATAACTGTACCTGTGTTCATTTAAAAGGTGAACCTGGTTACAGACCCCCGAAATTCACAGTGCACTGCTGTACCTGAGTTCTACATAATGTGAGAATAATTATACCTGTGTACAGATCTCGTTGTATGAGTGTTGAACATAACATGTGAATAGGGCTTTAGGCAAAAGCCCACTTCCTATGTTTTTGTATCAGTCACTGTTCTGAGCATGCTTCTCTCAGAGCAGTGAATCATCATGCAGGGGATGCAGCAGGAAGCCTCCTCTATTACAGCAAGTTATTTTGCTTTGCTTTTGCATCAGAATCATACAATCATAATGTAAGAAGAGATAGGGAAGACTTACCTGCTTCCAAAACAGCCTGATGGGAAAGAGGCCCGGCCAGAGCAGCAAGTTAGAGCAGCAGGCAGCCTCTTCTATGGACCAAGGTTGTGGCCTTTCATTCACCGAAGGTTTCACAGCACTGTAGAAACATTCCCCCCCCATACTTGCTATACTTTTTTATGCTTAATGTTTGAAGAAATGTACAAAACAACAAAAAACAACAAAACTCAGCTCAGAAACAAATATAGCACTTGTGGGGGGGGCGGTGATTAAGTTGATTCATTTAGAAATCTCATAAATATGATTATAAAATAAAAATCATTTTCAACCTTGTATATTCGGGTTTTTAGGCATCAACAAAACTTTAAAAGGGCATTCAATGATCCAAAAAGAAACATCTATAATTGGGAGGAGCAGAGACTTTGACTTGGGAAGAGATCTTGTCCTGTAATAGCAATTCCTAAAGCTTATCACACCAAACACTTAATTTTTGGACGGTTTCTCTGTTGTCGTTCTTTGGCAATGCAAACTTTTGCTGCCAATAATAGAAGCTTAATGAATTGTAGAAGCATTCTTGAGGCACATGCCCCAGCAACACCGCATAGGGCTCACTAATCTATACATGTTGCCATTGTAGCAATGTTTAGATCACTCTAGAATGTTGGAGGATGATTAAACAATCCATGCCAGTGATGCTTTCACGAGGGTGTGAGGCAGGGAGGGGGCAAATTGAGGGATGACCATGCCAGTGTAACATTTCATCTCCAAGTGGCTTGAATTTGTATTTGAAGCAGGGGCTAAAAATGTTTGTCCTCCACATTCAAGCACATTACACAATTGTAAACCAGATTACTTGTAGCCTCAGCTCTCGGTGACAGAGACTGCAATAGGATAACAGGAAGAGCAGGTCTCCAAGGAGTGTAAAGAGATAGATTGCATATCCATGGCAGGATAGATATTGCAGCTATTCACATGACCAGGAGAAATCGGTTGACCAGGAGACATTGGGCTAAGGGAGCCTAGCCCGATTTCTCTTGGTTGTCTGCTGCCACAAGAGCCTTGTGGCTCCCAGCAGCAAACCACCCAAAGTACCCCTCCCCTTAAATGAGGTCCGTGGAGCTAGTGCTCCGCTAACCCCATTTGGTTGCTCATGTACTGCTGTGATGCACACAAGGTGACTCCGGGGCTCAGTGGTCTCTCCAGGATGCCCCGCGTGCTCGTGTGGAACATTCTGGGACTCCCAGAGGCCGCACAGCCCCCGATCCCTGCAGCTCCCACCGGCTCCGTGACAGAGCCGGCAGCTGTGTGGGTAGCCAATCTGGCCACCCAGCTACGAGTGTCTGCTCGTCTGCGGGGAGAGCGGGCTAAGTCCACTCTCCCCGCAGAACCCTGTCAGGCGCTTCACACATGTTGAAACAGGAAGCATACAATTTGCTCTCTTATGGCATTCTGAAGAGTCATTTAATAACTCTTTTAGTTGTGTCATAATTATGAATGGCCTCTGCTTACCACATCCAAAAGTGGCAAATGTTCCAGCAGAAACCACGTGCCATGTATCTCTTGGTGAGTTTTTCACTGAGACATAGCACAGCCTTTTTGATTACATTTTGTCTCCATTCACAACTGAAGGTGACTTGACTTTATACATGATGTAGTGACATTTGAACTGCCAATGCTCCATTTCCACTTTCTGACGAGTGGCCACTCTCCATCCTTGTTTGCCTGCTGAGAAAGCCATGGCCTCAGTTCCCTGAGATGCCCTGTGCTCATTGCCCAAAACCAACTTGTGCACAGTCAAAATGAATCCTTTTACTACTCCTTGTCATATGGTCTGACCACTAAGGAGCAGTACAAGCTGAAGCAGCCTGCAAAGCTGCGATCTTTGGATCAGAAATGCAGAAATGACTCTTCCAATCTCTTCAGTCAGAACTGCCTAGGAAATTCTCACCATATAAGGGCCTTTTCCCCCAGAACAGACGTACATATAGTTATTTCCACATTCCTGGGTCACATGTTTCCAGAGTAACAGGAATCTATCTATGTCTTTTCAGAGAAACATAAGAAAAGTTGCCTAGTTTCTCCCCCTGCTCTCATTACATATTAGTTTAATCATTCTCCAAAACATGTTTTAAAAGCATTGGAGAGCCTGTGTAGGCTGTTTCAGCTTTATGCTTCTGTCTCTATTTTCCGCTTGTTTCTCCTGTATGACATCTTTGTACAGTCTGACTGCTTCTTATTCAGTGGGTGGATTCTGCCTCCTTCCTCTAAAGCAGACATGGCAATACCTATTTCACGTGTCACTATTTATGGTCCTGGCTATAGCAGCACACTTTATAAATGGTGCTGTAGCAAATTACTGAGAAATAATGCATAGCAATAAGAACACATTTAAAAGTTAGCAATAACGACAGAGATTTAGAATGTATAAACAAGCATATTATCTATAACTTGGAGAAATATTTCATCCAGTGTTTTATATCTCTCCAACGTGACAACAGTACAAGCCAACAGATGAGAAGAGAGCCACATCTCGAGCAATGTAAATCACATAAGACTTTCCACTTTTCTCAGCAAGGCAGTACTTTACTGACATTTATAAAGGATAAATGTTCGATTTAAATTAATCCAGTGGAGCTAGGTCCAGTTTGCAGAAGGTTGTTTTGACAAAACAGCATAACACCCACAAGTCTTGTTCAAAAGATATGGTCAGATTCTCATCTTTCAGGTACACCTTCCTAACAAGTGTCCTGCTACTATTCCCATTCAATTCAGTTCTGTTCAGTTCAGTTCAGAGGAGGGGTGTGCACAAATGAGATTTTGCAATTCATTTCAGGCTTGAAATAAATCACAAAATGCTCAAATTGATTTGTCAAAACAGTGGCCATTTCCAGCTGTTTTGACAAATTGACCTTGAGTAACTACAACTCGAGGAAGGAAGGCACCCAAGTTCTGTCTCTGTCAACATTAGATCCAACAAAACCAAATAGTTATAGCAGCATTAGCACAGCATATTATACTCAGTGCTGAAAAACACACCACAAAATCATGGGCCAAAGGTCTGCTAAGAAACAAAGACCTTTACCATGAGAAGAGCTCTTCTTTCTTCTCTTCTTCTCCAGAGTACATCCCTGCCTGCCAGCCTGCCTGTGTCTGGATGACACCATGGCCTCAGGTTGGTGATGGGCCCTGGCTGACAGTCTGACACATGGATCAGGCACCAGTCCATCATCTCATCATTGGCCATGGCAGTGGCATGCGTGTGTGTCTGCATGTGTCAGCAGTACTTACGGGCAGTCTGTGACATATCTGGTTTTGGGGTTGGCCAGGGTGGGCTGAGCTGCCAGTGGTGGTGCAATGGGTGGGGATGGCCATGGGGATATCCATGCCAGCTCTGGATAGCCCACCTGGGATCAGTTTGCCTTCAGGAAGATCAGCTGCTCCACCAACTCTGCATCCAAGTGTGCATGTTGGGGTGTCACCACATCCCTGGCCATGGAGAACAACCTCTCATTCTGGATGCTGGTTGGCAGGCATGAGAGGAACCATTTGGCAACCACCACCATGTCTGGCCAGACTTGGTAATGTGTTGCCCCAAACTGGATCAGCTTCATCTCCTGGCCTGCACTGCAGGTACTGTAGAACACACTGCTCAGTGCTGCTGCAGAGATCGGTGGGCTCCTCCTGTATCCCTGCCAAGGTGCCAAGAAAGCCCTCTGTGAATCACCTGGGTGGAACGCTGAGGCAGAACTAGCAGTACATCAGCAGATTCTAGCTGCTGATGTACCCAAGGGTGTCCTGAGCTGATCCACCGCTCTAGTCTTCAGCTGACCTGCCAAGGCAATTTCTTCTTCAGTGGTCAGCATGGTCCAGAGGTCACCCATCAGCTTCTCAAGGAGAAGGGTGGCAGGCGAGGCCTGGCTCAGCATTGCTGTATTGGCACACAGGCTGTTCGTGGCAACAAAGAATGGCTCGAGTACTGAGACAATCTTGGAAAGGAGCACCCAGTCCTGATTGGAGAGGTCGCACACTTCCAAGTCATGCCTCCTTGCCAGGCTGTGAATGACCAGCTCTTGCTCCTGCAGTCACCAGAGTGAAAGAAAGTTGGAGTTCACCGGGTTGGAACATTCTGAGGAATCAGGTGTTCAGGTAGGCCTTTATCCAGCTGCCTCTCTTTGAGCATCCACCTACCTTTTCACTGAAGTGGAAGTAAGCTGCTATGCTGTGGCACTTCTCTTCAACAGCAGCCGTGGCAGCAGCAGACCAATGCTCTACACCTCCAGTGGGGATGTCTAGCCCCAGAAGGGCCAAGCCCATCCTGCATGACCAGGTTCAGTGTGTGCACCACATAATAAATGGACACAAACTAACCCTTTTTGGCTACCTTAGTTATGTTTGAAGCATTGTCGGTGACCATGAACCCTTGGTGAAGGTTTGGATGCCCCAACAGCCACCTCTCCGTTTAGCAGTCCTTGGCCACTGACAGCTCATCTGCTGTGTGGTCAGTGTCCAGCACCTGCATATGAAGCACAGCCCACCTATGCTTTGCTGCATAGAAGAGGCTGGCCACACCACCACCATCCATGCAAAGTGAGGGACAGGAAAGCAGCATGCTCCAACTACAACTAGTCCATAGACCCGCAGTGAAGTGCACGCTGGTGTAAGGGGCTGCTGCACGCAGCAGCCTCAACACTGCTTTCTTGCACACCTGGTAAAGGGAGGGCACCATCCATCTGCTGAAGGTGGTGCGTGAGGGGATATCATAGTCCAGGGCAAGCAGTCAGAGCAGCTGGTGGAAGTTTGGATTCTCCACCAACTGGAATGACTGGTCATCCAGAGCAATCATCTCCCCAATGGACTGGGTGATGAGATGAGGCTCTGAGCAACCACACCACTTGTCCACCTACTACACCTACTGTGCAGTCAACTTCCCCTGCTTGGGAGCAGGAGAAGGTGCCTTGCCACTACTTGAGGACACACCAGGTTTATTGCTGCCAGCAGGAGTAGGATCCCCCAGGAGATTCCATCACAGGTGCTCCAGCATTCCTGATGTTATAAGATGCTTAGGGCCATTCCCCCTGCTTACCAGTGTCCCACAGTGGATGCAGGCAGTATGCTGTGAGTTACCATGGGGGAGCTCAGTGTGGTCCCATACCAGGCTGCTATCAGTCAGGGACCATTTTGGTGGTGGTGGTACTATTGGGGCTGCTGGTTCATTCTGGGGCCGCAACCTCCATCCAAGGTCCGGGGCTGAGAAGGTCCAGGAAGTGAAAGTACCAGGGTCTTCCAGAAAGGAGAGCCAACATCAGTGGGGATGACTTGGGGAGTAGGCCCCTCTCACTGTCACTCACCATGACCAGCAGCATCACCCCTCCATCTGCCTGCCACTTTGCTCCTGGCTGTGCCTCACATCCTCCTGGACATCTCAAAGGTGTTGTTTTTTTTAAATTGAAGCACTAACTCTGATGGGTGAGGAAAGAAGGTGATTTTAAGGTGGGTCTTTTTAAAAGGGTGTGTGCTGTTGGGGGTGGTCTATTTATGCTCTGTGTGCCACACACAGTGCTATCTATAGCACTGTGGTGCACAAACAGAAGCTAGAAAAATAAATCCCACAAATAAAGAAGCAGGCTTTATTTACTACTAACTTTTTGGAAGGGAATGAGAAACAATGGGGTAAGTCGAAAGGAAGGGAAAGGTAAGGGCAGGGGATTACTGTGGCCTCTCTAACCCAAACCCGCCCTTCCTGTCCTACAGTCCTACTAGTACCTCATCTTCCCCAAACTAGGCCCTATTTAAAGAACTAAGTTCAATAACCTGACCAAGTCACCCAGTCAGGGGGCTCTTACCTTCTGGCATCTTCGGCTGGAGTCTGGCCAGGTGTTGCTCTCAGTGGAACTCTCAGGCTAAGCAGACACCAGGGCTCAAAAGCTGGGCAGAGGGCATGTGGGCACCAGTCAGAAACCCACCCAACCAAAAAATCAAACCAAACAAACCCCAAAACAGAGAAAGCCTGGCAGGCTGGGTACCAGACAGAACATACCAGTCTACAAAAACAAAACAAACAAATCTAGGCACGCAGCAGCAGCAAAGGTGCAGCATGGGGCTGCAAAAGAAAAATAACAAAACAAAAACAAAATCACTGCAGCACCCCAATTATTAAAGCCACTGGATGCTGGCTACAAGAAAGAAAAAAAGGGGCGGGGGGAGAAGAAGAAAAATCCACAGAAGAAGAAAAATTATTCAAAGCAGCATCCAGTAGTTAACGCCACGGGGCCTGGGTCACACAGAGGCCACTTGCTCAGGTGCTGCAGCCTCCAAAGGCCAAAGACTGGCCAGATGGCTGGTATGGGCATCAAGGGAGGCCGGCGGGGGGGGGGGAGGAACCTCCGCGGACACCCCCACCCCCACTTCCAACAACTCTCCCAGAAGGGGTCAGTTAAAATGTCCATGAACCCCACCCCCCCGAACAGTCAGGGGGTGTTCAGTTCGGGGTTGGACCAAACAGGGGATGGTTTGGTTTGACCCCGGACGGTCAAATCGAACCCATTTGATGTCAAACACATTCGACGTCAAACCTGTTTGCACATCCCTATTGGCTACCCTTTTTTGAAGGTACACTGCAGTGCGCTGACTGGACCAAAGGAGGCAAAAGATGGATGAGTTAAAGCACCACTTCCTTCTTTCTAACTGCATTCTGCTCAGAGTGGTACAGTTCCTTCTAGGGATGTGCATGGAACCAGCCAGTCCAGTTCAGTTCAAATCTGGACCAGATTCAAACTAACCTGGCCCAGTCCGTTCTCGGGCTCGGCCAAACTGGGTCCAGTCCAATTCAGCCATTGAACCAGGCTGAGCCGATTCTTGGATGGCTTGTGGGATATACTTGTAAAGGGGAATCCAGTGAGAATTACCCCTTTACAAGCAAAAGGGGATTAGGGATGTGCGAACCGGTTCGGATCCGAACCGAGCCAGGGGTGGTTCGTTTTGAACTGGTTTGGACTGGTTTGGATAGGTTTGGACACCTGAAAATTGGTAGGATGGTAGCTGGCACCCAGGGGTACCTGTCACCCAAACCCCAAAGCAATCGGACACTCGTACCATTTCTTATGAATTTTTGAAAATTATTTTTTTCTCATAGGATATAATGGGACTCGAACCAGGCCATTATTCCTTATTGTGGAGCACCCATGGGTGCCAACAACCATGCAAACCCTGAAGCAAATGCTCTGATACAGTGCAAGCCCAGCCAATGCATTGTTTCCAGGGGTGGTTTGCTGCCCACACTACCTGATTTATAGTCCTTGGCCTTAATTGCTCTCGTCCCCCAGCCAGCTGCTGGAGATTCCGAATTTTTCTTGCTGCCTCTCGAGGAGGTGCTGGCTTCTCCGAAGTGCCTGCACTTGCTGTCGCCGCTTCTCCTGCCTACGTTCTTGGGGAGTTAAGGGTCATTTGCCTCCCAGCTCAAGGTCTGACTTTTCACCACCAGGGTCCTCTGATCCTGATGGACCTTCTTGTACTGAACCTTCGCTCTGGCCCATCTCAACTCTCTCCTGAGACCCGACATCAGACCACTCTCCATCATCTGCCTCTCTACCTGCTGGAGAGTTCCCTTCCTCCCATTCCTCTTCACTGTTCATGGGCGAGGGCATGACAGCTATGGGCCTGATGGATGACCTTTTCCGGGAAACTGACAGAGGGAGTTTGACTCTGCAGTTCTTTTGGATCTCTAGGCGGCATTTGATACCATCGACCATGGTATCCTTCTGGATTGCCTTGGGGAGTTGGGGATAGGATGCACTGCTTTGCAGTGGTTCCACTCTATCTCGAGGGTAGATTCCAGATGGTGGAGCTTGATGACAGTTGCTCCTCAAAACAGGAGATGTTATATGGAGTCCCTCAAGGCTCCATTCTGTCACCAATGCTTTTTAATATCTACATGAAACTGCTGGATGAGGTCATCAAGAGATTTGGTGCTGGGTGTTATCAGTATGCTGATGACACCCAAATCTACTTCTCCTTTTCATCTTAATCATCAGGAAATGGAATTCATTCCCCAAATGCCTGCCTAGAGGCAGTAATGGGCTGGATGAGAGACAGCAAATTGAAGCTGAATCCAAGCAAGATGGAGGTGCTCATTGTAGGGGCTCAGAATTTGAGGGATGAGTTAAACTTACCTGCGCTGGATGGGGTTGCACTCCCCCAGAAGAAACAGGTATGCAGCTTGGGAGTACTCCTGGACCCAGGCCTCACCAGGTATATCAGGTGGAGGCTATGTCCAGGAGTGCTTTCTATCAGCTTTGGCTGATTCAACAGCTGCCTTTATTCCTTGAAGAGGATGACCTCAAAATAGTGGTGCATCATCTGGTAACCTCCAGGCTTGACTATTGCAATGCGCTCTATGTGGTGCTGCCTTGTACATAGTTTTGAAACGTCAATTAATTCAAAATGTACCAGCCAGATTGGTCTCTGGGGCAATCCGGAGAGACCATATTATGCCTCTTTTGAAACAGTTACACTGGCTGCCGATATGTTTCTGGGCATAATACAAAGTGCTGGTTATTACCTTTAAAGCCCTGAATGGCTTAGGTCTGAGTTATCTTAGAGATTGCCTTCTTCCGTATGATCACCATCTCACGTTAAGGTCATCTGAAACATCACGCACATCCCTAACCCAAGTCCTTCTGATTGAGGGACTTGGGGAAGGACAACTGGTCTTGAAGCAGCGAGCATGAATTGCCCCATATGCTTAACAGGGTCTGGGCCAGTCAGGTTCGAGACTTGAACCAGCCATTTCCCTGCACACCCCTAACTTGGGTCCCACACAGGAGAAGCACCAGGGAGACATCCAAACTAAGTTACTCTACAGTACTACTCAGGAGTTACATTAAAGCACTACTTATTTCAATAGAACTTCTGTCGCGTAATTTAGTCAGGATGTCAGCCAGTAACTTTTTCTTAAAGCTCAATTTCTGTTACGCAATGGGGATAGGGTGGAGATGCTACTTTTGCATACATTTAACAGAATTTGCAAGTGGAAGTAGGAAACTGGGAGGTTAACTATTAGAGTTGGCAACTTTAAATATAAATGGACCCAAAAGGTAATGTTACTCTTTGTAACCCGTCACATGAGATTTTCAAACTGGAAGTGTTGGTGGGAATTAATATTTTTCAGTTAGCATTCACCATTTAACAAAAACACTGTTAGTTTCGGGCGGGGGGGGGGGACAAAAAGAGCAGTCGATAAAACACCTTTGTCAGTGCTGCTGTTGGAAATGAATGTATGCTATAATATCACTCAATAATAGTTCAGTATTCACCATGTTTGAACTTCATGGCCAAGGTGAAGCCTTTTCAACCCTTTTGTGTCACCATGATTGTAATCGGCACATTCACTATGGCAAATATCCACACAATCCTAATTTTGCTCTTGGCATTCAGAAAATTGGCCTTTTATTTTCAGACCACATTGTTTGGGAATCCTTATAGCTGACAAAATAATGACCTTAAAAACAAAAGTATTGTTTACTGTGGATAACGAACTCAGAAATAAGAAAATCAAGGATAATCCTGTCAGCAAATACCCATCACACTTGAGTTCATTTGTTCACTCATCCTTCATTTGCTTTTTTCACTTCCATTTTTGGTCTCTTCTTCTCAGTCCATCCAGGAGTGTAGGTTTCTCCAAACAGTAATTTAATTCTTGTTATATGATCAATTGTATTCACACCTTCTCCCTCATGTAAATAAATGTATGTAAGTTATGATAAACACACATGAATGTGCACGTGCGCGCACACACACACACACACACACACACTCCAGTGTATAGACTAATTTCTAATGGTGAGTTCAGATTACATTATTCATGAGATGACTGCACCTACCATTTACAGACTGAATATGTAAAACTGACAGCATGTGATGAGCTATCAACAGATCATTGCTCTTTATCCCTCCAGGAAGAGTAGAAACAAGGGCTGCACCAAATACTTTCTAATATCACTATTCACTTCAAAAGTAACACATTTGATGCAGCAGAATAAATTACCCACATTATAAAAACACTCACCTCATCAGCACTCAACATTGATTGGTTGTTGTCTGGCACCTTTTATTTCCCCGGAGCATTTCCAGATGGGCCTCCTTTAGCTCGCTTATTTTCCGGGTGTGCGTTCACATATTGGCCAGATTTACCCCAAAGTCCCTGTAAGCTATTGGGGAGCACTCCAGATATGATTTGGGTTTTTCACAGCATGTTAGTTTCATTGCACAATTTATTTGCCACGGATTTTTTAAAACCAGGATTTTTAAAAGCCCACTTTTTGCGTCAGGTTTTTTGGGCAAATTCGAACTCACATTAAAGCCTCGTAGTAAAGCCTGCTGTCTGGAAATGCTACAGGTTGCTGTGCTTCCTTAGATCCATTTCCTTCTTATTTTGCTTTCACAATCCTTGGCTTCATTTGCCCATGCATCTGTTTAATCTTATTGGCTGTGGTGAACCATGTGATTTTGTTTACAAGGGTCTGTGACATCACTGACAAAAAGTCATGCGGGTTGCATTGCATTAAATAGCAATTTGGGGAATGAGGTAAAGAACTGCGGGGGCAAAGAAGAAGAAAAATGGTGCCAAGAGTAACAGGGCTGAAACAGCACCACTAGGTTTGCTGGAAGCAAGAAGGACTGTTTGACATAAATGGACATGAAAAAAGGTAAGTCGTATCTTCCTTAGAAATTGATCTCTCGCTCATGTTATGCTCATGGTGAATCAACTGAAGGACTTGTCACAAACATGGATCGCTAGTGAGCCCAGAGAAGTATGAAAAATAAGTGAGCTTAAGATGGGTGTGTTGGCAGTTATATCCATAGAAAATATAATATATTAAATATATATATTAGAGATATTATTATAAATATATTATTATATTTATGGTTTTCTTTGGTAGAATACAGGTCCATTGCCTTCTCCCGTGCAGTATGATATGATACCTTTCAGCATCTTCCTATATTGCTGCTGCCAGAGATGCTCTTGCCCCTGGACTTCGAGGCCAAAGTCCAGGGCCTCCATGCTCCCTGCCCCCGCCTCTCTTTAATCTGTCCTGGGTGGTGTAGTTTGTGCCCTCAAGAATCTATGTGTTAAAAAATGATGCTTAACTTGCAGTGGGGAGGGGGCTCCAAAAGCTTTTAGTTCCAGGCTCCAAAATTACCTAGATGCACCTCTGGCTGCTGCCCGATATAGGTGTTTCCTATAGTCTGGGAAATAAACCAGCAGAGATTCGAACCAGCAACCTCTTGCTCGCTAGACAAGTCATTTCCACACTGTGCCATTAGGTAGCCTAAATGCTGGGTACCTTTACTTTTTTCTTTCTTTTTCTTTTTGGTGTTTTCAGGTATTCAAAGCACTTCACTTGTTTATCTTGTTATAATCCATAAGGTAAGTATTATTACCCTCATATTGCATCTGGGGAGCTGAAAGGGGACAGCTTGCCTAAGGTGTTGAGATTCATAGGAGGGGCAAGATAGGATTTGAACCAGGTAAGTCCTGGTTCTTAACGCGGTCTCTTACCCACTATGTTACACCAGTTCTCTAGCTCCTGGGCACTTTCCAGGTTAGACCCTGCAACGGGGTCACAATGTATCTCTGAAGTGTGCTTCCGCACTTTCTGTGTTGCGACACCGCAGTCTCTACACTGACAGCAGTGTGCCGTTCATATTTCCAATGCCTTGTTTCAAATTTAATCACTGCGATATAGTGCTATAACATTGTATATCTGGCATTTAAAAGTTGCTGGTTTTTCACGAGATTGCTCCCCCTGCTGGGTGCTTTGCTATATACGTTTTGAATGTAAAATTTGCCCAAACGGAAGCATTTTGTCATTGTTGAGTGGCTAATCTGGAAAGTGCCCTATAGAGCTAGACAAAAGAAATGTGTTCAGCTCTAGACTCACTATACAGCATTCACTCACCCTACACTGTGCCTCTCTGTGTCAGTTCCCAATAGTCTCCTCCTCTTGACATTCTATCACCCTCTAGCATGACAAAAAAATTAGAACCCTGGACAGGATCATGCAGACCATTTGGTTTCTTGCAGCTCCCATTTAATTGTATAGAGTGAAGTAAACAGACTGCAATGTGGGACACTCCTGAGTAGGGGCAGGGGGATAGCTTCCCACTCCAACCCAAACACTGGTATCTCCAGAGACGGGGGACACATTTAGCCCCTCACACAATGGTGTGTCCAAGCACATACCTTTACTTTCTCCCTTATAACCCTAATCCCTGCTAACTGGGCAAAGAGGCACCTTTTAACGTGGTGGTTCTCTTTATTTAGCAGGGGGAGAGTAACTGGCCCTATCCACCCCCAGCACAGTACCTCCAGTGACTGTTGCAGGTATCTATCTTAAGTTTCTTTTTAGATTGTGAGCCCTTTGGGGACAGGGAGCCATCTTATATTTATTTATTATTTCTCTGTGTAAACCGCCCTGAGCCAGTTTTGGAAGGGCGGTATAGAAATTAAATAAATAAATAAATAAATAACTGCTAACATTCATAGCTGTGAGGAAAAGCAAAGTGCTGCACACTAAGTCAGCGTTGTGGCAAGCAGTGGGTAACGTGGCCAGGTGTCAGCATGCAGCACCCTCAGGCAAATGCCCAGGCTGACCCGCCCAATGGGGCCCAGACACTACTGCTGATGCCTACGCATGGCCTTCCCATTTAATCCCCACCCCCACACCATGATTTCTGCACAATGCCTCAACATAGAAGCCCTGATCACATGTTATGTTCAGCGTTTGTTCAATCTGTGTACAATGTACAGAGGTACCGATCTGAACACAGGCACAGTTATTCACACATTATTTGAACACTGGTACAGCAGTACACGTCATATCTGTATCATCCATTTGAGGTGGCATGTACACAGCTTCACTTTAAAAATGAACAGAGGTACAGTCATTCACACAAAAACATTTGTGTGTGTACAGACAGCTGAATGCAGATACAGCATAACGTATGAATAGGGTTATGCTACATCAGGGGTATTGTGGCGGAATTTAGCTTCAGCTATGCTAGCACTGAGAGGACCACAGCTACAGCTGCTACTCACCACCACTGTCTGCTAAGCACCCCAAGGCCCACCCACTAAGGTAAGAAGGGCCCACAAGGGGACAATTTGCCCAGGTTCCCTTCAATCCCAGGTCCTGAGGATGGCTGAGTGCATTTGGTGGAAGGACTGGAACTCTGTATCCCTTCCCTGTCCATCAAACATAATGAAGCTAAAAAGGGAATAAAGCAAACTAACTTAACCCACGCAGAGCATCTGCGCTCTGGTATTTGATTGCTCCCCTCACCCCAGAGCCCCCCTCACTCACAGCCCCCCTCACCTCAGAGATCTCTCCACCCTCACCTGAGCCACACTCCTGCTCCTCCTCCTCCACCTCATTGCTTCCACCCCCCTCACTCCTACTGGTCACTCCTCCATCTGTTTACTCCATCCCCCTCACCTCTCTTGGCCTCGGCTGCAGTGTTGCTGGCATCTATTGGCCAAGTTGCAGCCCCCTATCCCCAGAGACCTTCCCACCCTCACCTGAGCCCCACTCCTTCCAACAGCAGCAGCAGTTGACTGGGCCCTTCCTCACTGCACCACCATGGCTGCTTGTTCCCCTCAGGCCACTGACAGGCCTGGGCCCATCCCTTGCCTACCTGCCTCCCTTCTACTGCCAATGGACTCGGTAGCCCCAAACAGCAACAATGGTTGACTGTGCCCTTCCTTGCTGCCGCCGCTGCCACTCATTCTCCCCAGGCTGCTGACAAGCTTGGGCCCATCCCTCACCCTTCCTTCTTTTTCTCTTCCCCTCCCTCGTTCTCTCTTTCTTTCTCCTCCACTCACTCTTCCCCTCTGTCTTTCTTCCCCCACTGTCTCCCCTCACTCTCTCTCTCTCTTCCTGAGTTAACAGATCTTGTTCATCTTGTTTCCTCATCTAATTCATACAACAGTAGCCTCCTTCTCCTGAAGGGGCTCTTTCCTCCCTCATGACCCCTCTCTTTGCAGACCCCTGCCCACTTTACTTATATCTATATAGAGATATATATATTAATTCCTCTCCTCTACAATGAAGAACATCTTCTGACCAGTAACAGTTGCATTCCAACTGACCTTAACCATCACAGGCTCCTCCTCCCTATCTGCATTTGGAATCTCCACTGGCCAATCACCACAGTGCCACAGGCTCCTCCTCCCTATCTACATATGGAATCCCCACTCCCCAATCACCATGGTGCTTCTGCTCTCACAGTCTGCTCCACCTTATCTGCATATGGAATCTCCACTGCCCAATCATGTGCTTCTGCTCACATACTCTCACGAGAGCTGCCACACATGGGATTAGCCATGGGTACGCCTTAGGGAATTATATATAGATAGATAAAGGAAAATGATAAGGGCTTGCCTCACTGCAAGGACTTGGCAAGGTTGGAGTGGACCTTGGAACAAAAAGTAAAGATGGGCCTCTGCTTCAGGGAGGTAGAGGGGAAAAGCAAAGAGCAAGCTGTCACCTAGCTGGGAGACCCCCTTCCCCCAGGGGCCCAGGGACATCCCTCACCCATTCAATTATGGCTATACCACTGCCTCACAGGGTTGATGTGAAGATTTTATGAAATATGCAGAATACTTTTCAAAAGTACTGTACAAGTACTGGTGGACTTTCCACCTAAAGATAAGTAAACAAGTGTTTCTGCCTGCTTGGCAAAATCATCGGAGGCGGCTCTGCTCCATATGCTAACAGCGAAAGAGTCTCCGTTGTTGAGCACGCAAGACAGGGTCTTCTCAGTAATTGCCCCCAGGTCTTGGAATGTTCTCCTGGATGACATTCACTCCTCAGCCTCCATCACAGTTTTTAGAGAACAAGTAGAAACGTGGTTCTTCACCCAGGCTTTTATATAAGAGTACAGTTTTTACTGCTTCTGCTTTGTGTTTTGCGTGTTACTGTTTTATACAGGTTTCAAAACTTTTAAATGGAGATACATTACTTTTATATTTATATTTAATATCTGTACTTTTTGTATTTTAATTGTACATTGTTTTAATTATATTGTAGACTCCTTTGGTATTATGTTAATGAAAAGCGGTATAGAAATTGAAGCAAATAAATTAAAAAATAATAAACAGCTCTCTCTCACGTGGCTGCTTAAATCATTTGCACAAGGCATTCTCTGCATGTGTCTAACTAAACCTGATTGACTCTAAGGATGCACAGAAAGACCCAGAAAAGAGTTTAACTGCTCAGATACTTACACATGTGTGTAAGTTAAACAAGAGTACACAAGTTGTGTATGTATTTGAGCAATTAAGTCCTTTTCTGAATCTTTTTGTACATCCCCAGAGCCAGTCTGGTTTGGTTTAGCTATGAATGCCCTGCATAAGTGAGTTTAGCAACTGTTTTCTGATATCTACAGTAAGCTTCTTAGGGTTCTGTTCATTTGTCCTTTATCTGCACAACATAGCCATGAAGCCCAAATCTGCATTCTTCATACCAAAAGTGAAGTCAGCCACGCAAATGTAGCACACTCTTAGGAATGCAGTATAAGACTGCTCCCTTTTTCATAATTCAGCTAGTTCATTCACATCAAATGGCAGGATGGTGTCATACAATAATCTTTCATGATTTTAAAACAAATGCCCCCTTGGGCAGGAAAAGAGCTGTTGTATCATTTTAAAAATTAATATAATTTATCTGGAATAGAAATAAAAATGAGCCTGTCTTATTGCATTTGTATTACAAAACACGTTTGGCAATATTTAAAGACTCTTTTCAAATCATGTAAAAAACAATCACTCAGACTTTCTCTGTGAGCCTCCAAGCAGAGACTCTGGTGAAATCATGCCTTGTTTCACTTTGCTCGTTGGAAGGGCCTTAACCAGGCATCACCAAGACTTAGCCCAAGAATGCCAGTGCTCAGCAACTGGAACGTATTTAATAGCAAAACATAAGACAGTTCCTTTGAGCATGTGCAGAGTATTTTTCTTTAAGATACTTTCAGATTTCTTTCTATTTTTCACACAGGATGAGTGAAGCAGCCACTCCTCAAGCGTCTCTGCAGTTCTTAGTCCCAGTCTCTCTGCCTCTTCATGCTGACAGGAGCCCTCTTCAGAGCTTATGAGTGCTGCGGGTACTCACCCTAATGAGGGCAAAACCAGGGAGGAAGTCCCACCACCCTACTGTCAGTCACCTCCTTGCACCCGACAAACAGGCGTACCGTGCTGTTTAAAGAGGGAGGTGCCGCAGGTGTGTCCAAAGGCAATTCAGTGAGATGCTACCTCAGTCGACTGAGGTTCAGAGCCCAAAATTGAATCAGCCACCTCCTGCCTTCATGGCCTCTTCCAGAAAGGAAGTGCGGCAGTGGAGGCACCTGCACAGAGCACGGGAGGGAGCGCCAAGCCTCAGCTAGCACTCTGTTGCTTCCACCTCCATAGGTGCTGAATTATAATATTAAAGACTTTTTAAAAACATAAAGGACCGGGTCTCATGATCAGTGAGACCCGGTTTCTCCTGGTGAGTGGGAAGAGCGGGATAAGCCCTCTCTCCCTGCTCACAAGCAGGCAGGGAGCCCCGGGCGGCCGGATTGGCCGCCCACACGATGGCCAGCTCTGAGACGGAGACGGCGGGGGGGGAGGGGGGGCTGCATGGCCCCCGCAAGCCCCAGTATGCCCTGCACTACTGCCCAGACCCCCGAGTTGGGAGGCTGCTTTTAAGCCTCCTGGCTGGGGGTCTACTCATGAGTAGGTGCGGTGCAAAGGTGGCCGTGGCTACTCACAATCATAAAAAGCAGCTTTGCTGGAGCGCTCACTCCGCAAAACTGCTTTTTACCAGGGGTTCTCGAGCAGGTTACCCGCTCCAGAACCACCGGGCTTGGCTGAGAGCCCGGTGGTTCTTACGGTCACCAAAAATCGGGCTAGCCTCTGCTAGAGAAGCGCCCCATATAATTCTCTGTGAGAAGCGCCCCATATAATTATCCTTGGGGTGGGGGATGATTGCGTTTAACTATCAAAAGGGGCCTGTGGACTTGGGCCCCAGATCTTTTGAGTATCTAACAATGCCCCAGGTCCCAAGTAAAAGTTCTTCTGTGAAGGGAACGCAAGTGACTTACCTACTTAGTAAGGCAATTTTACTAAGTTACTTTATTATATTGGCCTTTGGAATGGTCAAGTTTCATTGGGATTTTTTTAGTTGAAACTGTTGGTTGTGGCAGCATAATAGATGTTTCATTGATCCAAGTGTTAGAAAAGAATTCAGAGTGAGTTTTCTCAAGAGCACGCAGGGAATGGATGGCCTAATTCTATCCATACTGAAGTCAAAAGGAGTTTTGGAATTCATGCAGTTGATGGCATGGCTAGGACGACTGCCGAGACTGAGGACTTGGCAACCTGATTCCCAGTGCTTTGTCATTCAGTGTATGTGTGTGGAACAGCTGTCCATTTGATAAGCACCACCAAGTTAAAGGCCATGGTTACGGGAAATCAGACACCCCAAAGCATTATTTTTGACATGGCATTATGCATTGTGTGATGAATCGCTGTGACGTTGATAGAAGTATCAATTTGAGGAGGTGGTGCTTTAGGGGTTGATCTTAAAGTGTCTTGCCTTGTGTCACTTGAACGGCTTAAGGGAAGTGAGTGGTAACAACATAAAAACACTCATGCCTCTTTCGCTTTATTCAGATCTAGTTGAGGTTGAAGTTGACAGAAGCCTTTACTGTTTGGTGACCTTGGGTCATATAAGAAGAATTGCTCTCCAAGGGACAGTCATGGGGTCTCTGCTTTAGCTCCCCTGGGTTTCCTTCTTCGTCGTTGGCAGGGAGCTAGCCTTGTCCACTTGACAATACAAAAGAACAGAGGAAGCTGCTTTATACCAAGTCAGACCATTGGTCCATCTAGCTCAAAATTGTCTACACTGACTGGCAGCAGCGCTCCACGGTTTCAGGCAGGAGTCTCTCCCAGCACCACCTGGAGATGACAGGGAATGAGCCTGAGACCTTCTGCATGTAAGCCTGCTCTTCAACTGAGTTATGGCCCCATCCCATAAAGGAAAGGTCTTACAGTGCTCACATATAGTCCATCCAAATGCACAGATGTGCTCCCACAGTTCTTCTCCTCCCCTTTCTCAGAGAGCCATTCAGGTTCTCATGCTGCTTGTGCATGCTACTTGTGCTTTTTAAAAGCATCCATTTCTGGTTCCATATCTATGCTCTCTACTCATGATTAGGAATTTGCTTACAAGTAGGATTTTGTTCCCAAACAAATTATAGTCACTGCTGCTCCAGGCAGAGAAGTGTGTCAGGCCCTAGTGCCTGTAGCTTTATGCTTCTCTTTTCCTGGTTCAGCTGCCAGAAAGACAATACAATTTGCTACCTCCATGGCTGGGCTGCTGGTCCTTCCAGGGCTCACCCAACTTGCTACCCCTTCTCTGCCCTCTTTCCCCAGCATGTGTAACCTTTAGAGTATGGGGAGCCAGTGGGGAATGTAGCATTCCCCTCTATTGGATGGAGCCTTCCCTCTTTTAGGAACCATTCCCCAGAGAACGTAGCAAGGACCTGGTGGTTCAGCTGAGCTACCAGAGCCCTGGACAACAATAATAATCAACAGCAT
The DNA here is from genome assembly GCF_027244095.1 of Hemicordylus capensis. Taxonomy (NCBI): domain Eukaryota; kingdom Metazoa; phylum Chordata; class Lepidosauria; order Squamata; family Cordylidae; genus Hemicordylus; species Hemicordylus capensis. Next base: position 185,821,930 of record NC_069657.1, read on the forward strand.
TATTTGTAAGCCTCCCCATAAAAACTGTTCTCTGGGCAGCTCACGGCACAACTTTAAAACATCTAATAAAAACACATAAAACACATTGAATCAAAATATACACACACACAAAATACAAAACACAACATAAAACAATTTAAAAACCTTTTTTAAAAATCAATTTTAAAAATCAAATGTAAAAAGCCTGAGTGAACAGAAAGGTCTTCGCCTGGTGTCTAAAAGAATAAAGTGATGGTGCCAGGTGAACCTCACTGGGGAGGCTATTCCATAAATGGGATGCAACCACCAAAAAGGCGCTCTCCCTAATAGTCACCCAACTCACCTCTTTTGAAAAAAGGCATTTGGAGTAAGGGCTGCAAAGAAGATCTTAAGGTCCGAGTCGCTACATATCAGGCAAGGCTCTCTCTCAGATAACCTGGTCCCAAGCCATTTAGAGCCAGCGTGGTATAGTGGTTAGAGTGCTGGACTAGGACTGGGGAGACCCGAGTTCAAATCCCCATTCAGCTATAATACTAGCTGGGTGACTCTGGGCCAGTCACTTCTCTCTCAGCCTAGCCTACTTCACAGGGTTGTTGTGGAAGAGAAACTTAAGTATGTAGTACACCGCTCTGGGCTCCTTGGAGGAAGAGCGGGATATAAATGTTGTTGTTGTTGTTGTTGTTGTTATTGGCTTTAAATGTTAAAACCAGCACTTTGATTTGGGCCCGGAAACTGAATGGGAACCAGTGCCCCTGACAAAGCACTGGCATAAGCACATGCGTGAACCCTGTTTCTGCTCTTGAAAAGGATATGCCGAGATTGGGTGTGTCGTACAAATCCACCAATTTCAGCATATTCTACTGTGCTTGCAATACAGAACCCAACATCTATCCCTCATTTGAAATTTGTTACAAACTTTGGGTGCCACACCACAAGTAGGGTGGAATATGCTGAGATTGGTAGATTTGTATCACAAGCCTATTAAAATAATCTGGGGAGGTCCACTTGCAGTTGCCACAGGCTTGGTTGGTGGCGACTCAAAACTGGGCCTTTTCTAGAATTGCCCCATGACCAGGCGTCTTTAAGTGTAAACAGAGCCGGTGCTCCGTGCCGCCCAGCAGACCCCGCGGCAGGGAATCGCCTCCGCCACTCACCTGGCCGCTGGCGGGGGCTCGCCTCCATGGGAGCCAGGTAAGTGGCGGTAAGTGGCACTTCCCCCTGGAGGTGCGTTCACGGCCCATGCCTGCCCATGACTCTGGACATGCTTCCTAATGAAATTTGAGTTTCCCCTTCTCTAAATGCTTTTAAGAAGGACCTGAAAAGATACCTGTTTAGCCAGGCTTTTAGTTTATAGTTAAGTTTTGAAGACTTGCCCTTAAGGTGGCGCACAATGTTCCCTCTAACAGGACTCCCAGATGTTGTTGACTACAACTCCCAGAATCCCCAGCTGCAATGGCTTTTCCTTGGGGATTCTGGGAGTTGTAGTCAACAACATCTGGGAATTCTTGTTAGAGGCGACATTGGTGGTGCAGCGGGGTAGCAACTTGTCTAGGAAGCAAGAGGCTGTTAGTTCGAATCCCCGCTAGTGTGTACATTTGTAGTCACCTATATCAGGCATTAATTAAGTAAAAAGGGCTGGAGGCGGATGCTCACTTTAGTGACAACAGCAAAGGCATCATTTCATACTTCATGGGAGGAGGCAATAGTAAACCACTACTGTACTCTACTAAGAAAACCACATGGTTATGTGGTTGCCAGGAGTCGCCATCGACTTGATGGCACAATCTTTCCTTTTTATTTTTAAAACTTACGGTTTTAGAATTTTATATGTATTTTAAACTGTTTTAATTGTATTAATGTTTTGAAGGTTGTTTTTAGATTGTGAACCACCCAGGGATTTTTTTGTATGGTATAGAAATGTACTAAATGAAATAATAATAATAATAATAATAATAATAATAATAATAATGCCCATTCTCAGCATATTGTTACTGTAGTGTCGCCATATTCTGGCTTTCCAAATTCGGGTGCCTAATTTGCACATTATGTAAACTGCCTTTAAAATAATTTTTGAGCAGAATAGTGATTGCACATTTTGCTCCATAACTCTGCTTCTACAAGGGCTAGAGCTTAGCTTTAACAAAAAGAAAGAAAGCTGAAATGCAGGCCAATCTGGGTGGGCTAAGCAATGTGGGTGAGATGCTTAAAATCTGGGTGAAACCCGGAATTTCGGGGGACATGGCAACCCTACATTACTGAGACTGAAGTAGGGCTTGTGTGCACACTCAGGGTTCTGACTGCTCGGCTGAATCACCAGTTCCCTGCTGTGTGTGAACCTGGCTAGTATAAAGGGATAATAATACTCACTTACCTTACAAGATTGTTGTAAGGATTACAACAATACACATGAAGCACTTTGTACACTATATAACTGCTAATGAGATCTATACTAAATTGAGTTAGCTAGTATACCTGGTGAGAAAACAGGTATCGTTAGGGGGGCACGTTACAAAATAGCAGTTCAGCTCACAGGCTCAGGCCTTCATTGCTTACATAAACAATAATCTTATTTCCATTAAGATGTCTGTGAAAAATGATCAGGGCCTGAGGGAACAAATTTGCCGTATCAACAGTGAGTGTACAAGTTCACAGAGCCTTATCTGAAACCAATGAAGAAATGAAGCCTTTCTCTAATACAACATGGCTCCCAGGGGACAGCAGCATTTCCAGAGTGAAGGTGCCATTTTGAACATTGACCTTCGTGATCCCCTCCTGAAGCCAACCCAATCTGAGGAGGATAAGAACTAATTTGCTCCATCTCCTCATACTAATATTTCCTGCCAGAGAGCAAATACAGGAGTGTTTTCCTTACACCTTGACGCAAATACGATGTTTCATATCCTTTGTGAACAACACTTCCCTTTTTTTTTTAACATAGGTGGAGGAAGCATTTTAAAGAATGTGGTTACAGAATATGTTCTTGCAACAGATGGCTGAGAAATGTTGAGAAGGATATTAATATTTGATGCTTAATATCAATGAGAAATCAATATCTTGATTTGCCCAAACCATGTACCAGTTACGCTGGAGTGCACAGATTTCAGCCACTGTATTTTCATTGCATTCCACTTATGGAATGCTTAAATGATTTGTGGACAGTTGCTCTGTTTTTAGTCTCATTTTCTTCAATACACAGGATGTGCAAAAATAATTCATCTAATAAAATTCTTAACACTTATACTACAGAGCAGTCCTTACAAAGTCCATGGGTCTACTCTAGAGAAACATAGCTTTATGAATGGAGTTTTTTTTAATGCTCTGATTCTCAATTTTGAACATAAATCTATAGAAATTGAATATTATAACATCATCTGCCCCATCATCTGGTTGCAGGTCTAAGAATTCTTACTGTACTTGGAAGTGTCCCATTGACATTGATAAGATTTGTTTCCAAGTAATCATATGTGGGATCAGGCTGTACATCTTTCAGAAATTAAACTGTGAATACAAAGCAACATTAAAGGGAACTGGAATGAAAGAAAATGCATATTTAAAATGCCACTGCACTCTGCATGTCATCTGTGCTTTTAAAAAGAAAATCAGAATTCTGTGACAAATTCTTTGACAACAAAAACTGAATTTCACAATCTTTTATTAAGCAGGCTCGCATCGCCTCTTGTGGTGCTTGCACACTAGCTCTTTCTTCCCAGTATTGGCACCATTTGCTCACTCATTTATTCCTGAGAACCCAGACAATGTTCCTCTCAAACCACTACACTCCCTTCTTTTCCTCAGCCTCATCTTGTCCCCCACCCTTAATATGTAAACATATTATGAGATTCCAGTATAACTGCAGTGTGAGCTTGTAGCATGAACTGAAATAGCACTATTGTCACACCTGGCCCTGAAACGTGGTTTTTGACATGGATGGTGATAAGGTTTAATCCTGCCTGTCTTCATTGCCAGTTGGCGTCCTGCAGAGGTAAGGAGAAAGCCTTGTCTGTTACACTGAAGAACTAACTGAATTATATAACTAAGTACAAGACACCCAGGCGGCTCACAACAGATCGAAGCACAATTACAAGAGCAAAGCTAAGCATAACCAAATCATGCACATCAACACACTTCCTGGGGCAGGGCAATTCCCACCGGGGGTCACTACAGACCCCTCAATGACACTAGTGGCAATGATTGGACCAAGAGGTTGCTGGGGAGAGTCTTTCACAGGCCCCTCCAGTGCCTCATTTAGCTGTCCACCAGTGTAATTTTGTATTGCATTTTATAATTCTTTATGTTAGCTGCTCTGAATGTGGTCTCAATAGACAAGCAGGATACACATCTGGTATATCGAGAAATACTTGAAATTAATGCAGCAGAAAAAGAGCATCAGCACTACAAAGAAGATGACATCCAACAATCATTTCATTGCAAACCCTATCTTGGGTGGGGCTGGGGGGGATGCCTCCTTCCCTTGGAACAGCATACTGGTGGCAGCAAGGGGCGAGTGTCACTATGATGCGAAAGACCTGCCTTCTGATTGTACTGGTATGGGGGGAAAGAACAGTGGAGTTTCCTCACCAGGGACTTTTACACACAGGAGGCTTTACTGCGAGTTTACTGGGAGGCTTTACTGCGAACTCTAAGTTGTCCCAAAAAACCGACACAAATAGTGGATTTTTTTTTAACCCAGATATAAATCGGGCTACATTCTAACACACAGTGAAAAACCTGAATTGTGTGTGAACTGCTCCCCAATAACTCACAGGGACTTCTAGGTAAATCTGGCAGTTATGTGAACACACCCCCTCCATTCCGGAGGAGATGCAAATTAAAGGGGTGTAGAAGCCCCGTGTGAAAAACTTGCAGCTGCATGAGAACTAATCACACACAGTTACTACTGAATAGGACTAGCACTAGTAGAGCATTAGCCAAAAAACCACTCTCGTTGTGGTTTGTTGGTTTTTGGAAGCATTATTATTTCCCACATAATCTCTTTTGCATGATGTATTCAGTTTCTGCAGGTTATATTTGGAGTAAAGAGCTCTGTAGAGGGCATCTGAACTCTGGAAATCTCAGCTTATTCAGCAACTCCTCTGGTTTCTGAGATACACCAGACTTTGCATATCATCTCCACAACCGGAAGGGATAGAAAAGTTGCTTGAAAGGTGGGGTTCTCAGAAAAGTGAATTCAGCATTCATATACCACTCTGTGGCCATTTGGAGCTCACGTTATATCACAGTAGACACACAGCTCTGGCTATCTGGCTGAGGCTCCACTTCTTAGATATCTCTATGTTGCTAGAAGCCCTCATAAAAGGTCCATATTGTTGGTTCCATTTCTACCCCACCCCCCTTCTAAGGAACTCAGTGATCCAGCACACCAGTTCAAGGATCATTCTTTGCTCAGTTTTCTCCTCACAACATTTCTGAGAAATAGATTAGGCAGCTGGCTGAAAGGCAGTGAGCTTCACTCATTCTCACTCAGTGGGCTTCATGGCTGAGTGGAGATCTGAACCCAGGTCTCATGACTGAGTGGAGGTTTGAATCCAGGTCTCCCCACACATAGTCCAACATTCTAACTCAACACCAGTTCTGTATAGCAAACGATCCTCCATCATAGTAGTCATAAAGGGACATCCAGAGAGGAGTCACAAAGGGTAATATGTTGCTATTCTACTCTATCCCCAAAATCCACCATGAAAGCTACCATCTGGTAACGGAGAAGAACCCACCAAATGGCCCTATAAAGTTTATTTTTGAATTTTAATTTACACAAGCATTAACATTTCTTACCGCAAGGAGTAGAAGGGATGAGGCATCAGAAGTGTCCTGAACCCTAAAACATATTTCTAAAATTAAGCATCATTCATCTGCCCTTCCAGAGACATATTTGTGCTTCTCCCGAGAAAGAGAGAGAGCAAAAGCACCACCTTGTGGTGAATGATGGGAGCAGCTCTCATTCAGCGAGAGTTTTTCCCGTGTAGCTGATCTTTCTGCCCCTTCTTTATTTAATATTCTAACTTACCCTCCTTCCTCTTTAGTTTTGTTCCCCCCCAGATGAAAAGTGGCTAACATTAACAAGATATTACAGCTGAAATCCAAGGATCCCCAAGTACTGGCTAAGTGCTTCTGCATGGGAGTGGCCTTGCCTGATTTCCCATGTCTGTCAATGGCAACTCCTCATATTAGGACGGAGATCACTCTGAAAGTCCACCCCCCTCCCCAGTTAGGAGAATGGGTTTTTTCAGGGTCTGTGATATGAAGGGGGATGCCCAGGGGCTCTGAGGGGTCCGTGGGAACTCTGAGCAGAGCCCTTAAGATTCAAGTTAAAATGTGTACCATTGAGTACATCTTTCTAAAATCTATACAAGAGATAGATAGATAGTGATGATAGATAGATAGATAGATAGATAGATAGATAGATAGATAGATAGATAGATAGATAGATCTGAAGAGGATATTTCTCACAACTCTTTATTCACACCAAAAAGGACTCCAGATACTACTAAGGCATGTGTCCTTTTGATCTTCTTTTGTTTCAAATGCTAAACCTTTTGCAGGCTAAGAGAACAGAATGATATATTGTTTATTTATTGTATTTATGTATATATTTATTGAATTTCTATACTGCCTGATATAGAAATCTCCAAGCGGTGTACAAGTTAAGACATAATATAAAAATATAGAACAATGAAAATCCTTAAAACTGATTAAAAAAATCTCAATAAATAAAAACACATTAAATTTTCAATTTCAATTGAAAGCCTGGGGAAACAGGTACATCTTCAGGGTCTTCCTGAAAACAAACAGAGATGGAGATGCTCTTATTTCAGCAGGGAGCACATTCCAAAGCCCTAGGGGAGCCAAAGAGAAGGTCCGGTCCTGAGTTGCTACCAAACAAGTTAGCGGCAACTGTAACCTGACTTCTCCAGATGATTATCTTAATAGGTGACAGGGTGCATGACAGAGAAGGTGCTCTCTTAAGTACCCTGGACCCAAGCCATTGAGGGCTTTATAGGTAATAACCAGCACTTTGTATTTCATTTGGAAACATATAGGCAACCAGTGCAGTTCTTTTAGAATCAGTGTTATGTGATCCCTTCAGGTAAACCCAGTGACCAATCTGGCAGCCGCATTCTGTACCAATTGTAGTTTCTGGGATACGTACAAAGGCAGGTCCACATAGAGTGCATTACAGTAGTCAAGCCTAGAGGTTACCAGCATATGTACCACTGTTTTAAGATCATTTGTCTCCAGAAATTGATGTATCTGGTGTATCAGCAGAAGCTGATAAAAAAACACTCCTGGCCACAGCCTCAACCTGTGAAGCCAGGGAGAGTTTGGGATCCAGGAGCACTCCCAGACTATGGACCTGATCTTTTAGGGGGAGTGTAACCCTATCCAGAACAGGCGGATCTAAACCATTTCTCTGAGCCCAACCCTCTACAGACAGTACCTCCATCTTGTTTGGATTCAACATCAGCCTGTTAACCCTCATCCACCCCATTATTGCTACCAAGCAGGCACTTAGGGGAGTTGTGCCATTTCCTGATGAAAGTGGTATGGAGAAGTAGATCTGGGTGTCATCAGCATATTGATAGCATCCCTGACCAAACCTCCTGATGATCTCTCCCAGCAGTTTCATGTAGATGTTAAAAAGCATTGGAGACAGTATGGAGCCTTGTCAAACTCCACATTTTAGCTCTTGCTTTGCAGAATAACAGTCTCCAAGTGACAGCAACTGGAATCTGTCAGACAGGTAGGAACAGAACCACTGTAGAACAGTGCCACCCAATCCCACCTCCTTCAAGCAACCCAGCAGAATACCATGGTCAATGGTATCGAAAGCTGCCAAGAGATCCAAAAGGATGAGCAGAGTCAAACTCCCTCTGTCAATCACCAATTGGAGATCATCCATCAGGCTGACCAAACCAGTCTCCACCCCATAGCCCACCCGAAAGCCAGTTTGGAACGGGTCTAGATAATCTGTGTCATTCAAAACTGCCTGGAGCTGAGAAGTGACCACTCACTCAGTTACATTGCCCAACCAAGGGAGATTAGAGACAGAGTTAATTAGCTAACTCTGAGATTTCTAATGCAGGTTTCTTCAAATAAGGTCTAATAAGACAGGGAGGCATCCTACCCTTCTTCAGAGAAGCATTTCTGATATCTACCGGACCATCTCTAATAATGTGACTGCCAGCTTAAATAAGCCAAGTTCGGCAAGGGTCAAGAAAGCAGGTGATAGGGTAGTCTGAATCTGTTTGTCCACATCCTCCAATGTCCACATCCTCCAATGTGAATCTGTTTGTCCAAGGAAAAAACATTCTATCAGGCAGCCAGTGCTTCCCAAAATAACAAGCTGAGAGTTCGTTCAGGCTTTCGGCAGCCCGGGTGTGGGAGGGGGGAGTTCACTCTGGGTTGATCCGGAGCCTGAGCCATGCTTCTCCATAATGAGGAGTATGGTGAAAAGAAAGCTGAAAGGGAAAATGAGGAGAGTCACTTCACTCCAGAATGCATGGAGTTTATTCAAAACTACAATACTAGAAGCCCAGTTAGATTGTATACCCAAAAGGAGGAAAGGTACCACTAAGTCCAGGAGGATGCCAGTATGGCTAACAGGTAAAGTTAAGGAAGCTATAAAGGGGAAGAGGACTTCCTTCTGAAACTGGAAGGCCTGTCCAAATGAAGAGAACAGAAAGGAACACAAATTCTGGCAAAAGAAATGCAAGGTGACAATAAGGGAGGCGAAAAGAAAGTTTGAGGAACATTTAGCTAAAAGCATCAAGGGGAATAACAAAAATGTCTTTAAATACATTAGAAGCAGGAAACCTGCCAGGGAGGTGGTTAGGCCATTAGACAATGAGGGAGTGAAAGGGATTATTAAGGAGGATATGGAGGTTGCAGAGAAGCTAAATGAGTTCTTCGCGTCTGTCTGCATGGCAGATGATACTGAGCATATACCTGTTCCTGAACCAGACTTATCAGGGATGGAGGCTAAAGAACTGAGTCAGATAGAAGTGACAAGAGATGATGTTCTGAACTGTCTGAAAAAATTAAAAACCAGCAAATTGCCAGGGCCAGATGGCATCCATCCAAGAGTCCTCAATGAACTCCAATGTAAAATTGCCAACCTCCTTGCAATATATATATATATATATATATATATATATATATATATACTGTATGTGTGTGTGTGTGTATGTGTGTGTGTGTGTGTGTATATATATATATATATATATATATATATATACACACACATATACATATACATATACACATATATATACATATATATACACACACACACATATACAGTATATATATATATATATATATATATATATATATATATACACACACACACACACACACACATATACAGTATGTGTATATATATATATATATATATATATATATATATATATATATATATATAAAAACTTATCCCTACAATCAGGCTTCGTACCGGAGGACTGGAAAGTAGCAAATGTAACACTGATTTTCAAAAAGGGATCCAGGGGTGATCCAGGAAATTACAAGCCGGTTAGCTTAATGTCTGTTCCAGGCAAATTGATGGAAAGCATCCTCAAGGATAAAATTGTTAAGCACACAGAAGAACAGTTTCTGCTGTGGGAGAACCAGCATGGCTTCTGCAAAGGTAAATCTTGCCTCACAAACCTTTTGGGGTTCTTTGAGAGTGTCAACAAGTGTGTGGGTAAAAGTGATCCAGTTGACATAATATACCTGGACATTCCTCATCAAAGACTCCTGAGAAAATTTAGCAGTCATGAGATAAGGGGACAAGTACATGTATGGATTGCTAACTGGTTCAAGGACAGGAAACAGAGGATAGGGATACAGGTAAATGGAGAGTTTTCACAATGGAGGGAGGAAAGAAGTGGGGTCCTAGAACAGGGATCTGTACTAGGACTGGTACTTTTTAATTTATTCATAAATGATCTAGATGTAGGGGTAAGCAGTGAGGTGGCCAAATTTGCAAATGATACCAAACTCTTTCGGGTAGTGAAATCCAAAATAGATTGTGAGGACGAGCTCCAAAAGGATCTCTCCAAACTGGGTAAGTGGGCAACAAAATGGCAGGATGATGGACTAGATGGGCCTTTGGCTTGATCCAGCAGGGCTGTTCTTATGTTTTTATTTCCCACCCACAAAGGCCATTGTGGGTGGGGATGATGGGAGTTGTAATCCAACAACATTTGGAGACCCAAGTCTGGGAAATCCCAGCAATTCTGGATTGGGAGGTCAGTGGCGGCTTTTTTCAGGGCAAGCAAAATTTGAGCATCATTAATAATATCAAAGCATTTTAAAAAGAAAATAAAAAGAAAACGAATATGTATATCCTGTTGCTGGAACTTTCCCACATTTCTCAACGTCATACAACTGTGAAGAACTTTCTATGAATATTCATTTCCATTTTGTAAGTAATTCTTTTTTTGAGTTCTATTTGTAACACTTTAGTCTCACTTTCCGCCAAACGAGTTTCCTAACAAGAATCTTGGCTGGGAAAAGATGAAAATTTAATTGCCTATATTTAATCACGCCAGAAAATAGATTCTAAGGACTTGTGGTCACAATGGGTTTTTGCAACACTCATTTTGCACTGTACCAAAAAATTGCAACCAGAGATACTTTTATTGCTCTTTGAACATAACCAAGTGAATTTAAAATAGTGATAACCTGCTTTTTTGGTCATTTTGTTCAAAGCAGCTTACAATTAAAAACTCAAAGTGTATCAAACATTACAAATCAAGACAAAAGAAGCTTTAGACATTAAATAGCTTAAACCAATAATGGAAAAGAGCAGCAAGATTAACTTTTAAGACTATTCAAACCAAAAGCATGAATTAATAGCAGGGCTTTCACCTGGCATATAAATGAATGCCAGGTGGACATCTCTAGGGAGGGCGCCCCCATGCAAGCATGACTTGTCCTCTTGGCTAAGCAGGGTCTGCCCTGGTTACATATGATTGGGAGACTTGATGTGTGAGCACTGTTAAGATATTTCCATTAGGGGGTGGAGTTGCTCTGGGAAGAGCAGAAGGTTCTAGGTTCCCTCCCTGGCTTCTCCAAGATAGGGTTGAGAGAAATTCTTGAAACCTTGGAGAAGACGCTGCCAGTCTGTGTAGACAATACAGAGCAAGATGGACCTATGGTCTGACTCAGTATATGGCAACTTCCAGGAGCATAGCAAGGTTGGAGTGGGCCCAGAGACAAGATTTTAAAATGTGCCCCCCTCACTGAAGCTCACCTGATGAAGTAAATTATTTTTTTAAAGGTTTTGTAAATTGTGGACAATGCAAGTCATTTAATGGTACTAGAGAGAGACATGCTGTTCTGGTAGCTCCAGAACATCAATTTTGGAGGATGAATACAATGGAAGGAAGCCCGGGCAGGTGCATGGCTGGGGGAGTCAATCATGTGACTTGCCTCTGGGGCCCCCTCAAGGCAGTGGGCCCCCAGACAACTGTCTCCCCTTGCCCTATTATACTTACACCCCTGGCAACTTCCTATGTTCCTATGTTCCTATCTTTGCAGGTTCAGAGATAATGATGTAATGCCAATAATGTGTAATGCCATTCAATGCACGATAGCGACACACTCTCTGTCTGGAAGGCTGCTGGGACATGCATGCATTGGATAAAACCAAGCACACTCACATGTATACACCTCAGAAACTCAGTACAAGGTCTTTTTTGACAATGCCATCACCTTGTGTGTCAGAAAATACAAGAGAAGTCCAGAACCATACAAACCAACCGAGCACTGTTTATTCATATGGCATCTCTAGGTGGGGCTGAGATGGAACTACTCACTGTTCACACACATTTTCAGAATGTAAAGTGCCATCACTTTCCCTCATTGTTCAATGGCTCTCACTTGCCCTTAGTGATGTCATTGTGTAGCCAAATCTCACTGGCTATGCTGTGACCTTATCCTTTTCACTACATGATACCTCTTTGGCTGGAATAACCCAAGAAGAAAGAAGAAGCAGGAACCCAGACAGGGGAATGGCTCCAGTGAAGCTGCAGCCAGTGGGGGAAAAGGTGCCAAATCAGACTGGGGGGAGGCATGCCCTAAGTGCTGCTCTGCAGAAATGTCCATCAAAATAGCTACTTTCAACTCCAAAAGAAAGGCAACTGAAACAAAACAGAAAGTGAAGAATGTTTGTCATGTAATATATAATTATAAGAAACATATATTATTGTAAGAGGGGAAACACATATGCTTATCAGCATTAAAGTAAATTTGCCTGTGAGATTATTATTGTAACCAGTAGCCCCTTGCACCTCAAAACAATTCCCCCTATACAGTAGTTCCTTCAAGAAGTCATTGGTTCTCCGAAGCTTCCTGCTGCATAAATCTGACAGAATCAATGGGAGTAGCTTCAAATACTTACTGAGAAGACAGACGGGAAATTGTTGTGGGGGTGCTAATACTATAGAGAATTCTGCATCAGAAATACATTTGGACTCTTAGGACATCCTGACACTATATGCTATGAAGCCAGAATTAAAAAACACTATTTACATCACATTATAGTTCCAGGAAACATGTATTTTAAACATTAGACATAGCAACCAGATCTATATTTTTTAGCCCAAATCCTGTTAGTGGGTGGAAGTAGGCACACCGTCTTTTATTTCCTGCCTATGCCTTTGAGTTGTCACATACGTTCACAAATTCCCCCAAACCTAAGCTCATCACCAACAACTTGACAAATTTGGTTTAACTGTTTTGTGTAATAATCTAATTAGGTAACGAGTTCAGCAGCGGACCATGTTTCGTTAATTTCAACCATCTGCTTCAGCATTTGTTTATATGTGTACCAGATTTCAGTACTTCTCTGCTCTAATAGTAATTAATGGTACTGTTAATAAGCTACATATATCATTTTATCCAGCAATAACTTATCAAAGGATCATTTTATGAGACAGATTATATTTAGCAGTGATAGAAAATACCTCATATTACTGAATGCTGCATTCTGCTAACTAGTTATTTTACTTTCTTCTTAATGAAGTCCCTAATTAATTTAATGCACACTTTATGCATGATTTGAAATTTTAAAACAGCGCTAGGTCAGGTTTTATCATAATTTATTTAAAACATGCTGTCTGCTTTTACAAGACACATATTAACTAAACATAACCTCTATGCAAATAGCAGAGAACTGCTGTTGTTTTAATTCGAGGCCCTTATGAACGGTTCCAAAGCAAACGTAGTCTTGTTTCTGATTATTCAGAAGATTCATTTGGTTTTACTAAACTGTTTTTCTTCCTGAGAAGAAGAAACTAACATTACATAATATTGTATCTCTGCAACATTTGCTTTTAAATCAAGTCTTTACTGAAATTTAAAAACAAAACAAAACATTGAAAAATTGCAATAGGATGTAGGATGTCACAAACCACACACTATAGGAGGTCCGTCTTGACATTAGAGAGCATTTGTTCTGTCCTCTGCCTCACAAGGGACTCTCGTGTTCTGATTAGTGCTCAGATTTATTTATTTTTAATAACTGCTGGATTTTGTATTTTGCACCTCACGTGGTCTAATCATGTATCTACACTTTCCTAGGAATAAGCCCCAATGAACACAGGAAAACTTACTTATACATTTTTGGAATTGCTGGGCACCTGTTCTTCTACTCCATCTTACAAGCTACAGCCTTGAAGGCTGTTCATTCACTACCTCTCTGGGTAGCCTAGGAATTTCACCTATGCTTTTACCTGGGTACAAGGGTGCAAGGGTGCCCTGGTACCCATGCCCCTGATCACGTGTCTGCTTGGGCTTCCTGCAGACACAAAGCCGGGCACCTAGAGCCCTCGTGCAGTGCATTTAGGGATATCTGAAGGCCGGGCTGCATTTCCCTGGCCTCCCGATGGCCGCACAGCTCCCGGGAGAGCCACTCGTGTGGGCACATGCATGAGCAATGTGGCCAGAAGAATAGGAGAGATCATCTGGGAGGAAGGCAGGTATGATCCTGCCTTCCTTCCTGTCCTCCCCGCTGGCTTGATGATTGTGTGAATGACCTTTTGGTCCTCCCTCCCCCCCCCCTCCGTGTCCAGAAACAACTTTGTCTCTTGGCCACTTTCTTTCTTGCTTAACATCCAGCCCAAAGAAGAACTCTGAGGAATTTGAAAACTTGCTCATTACTTCCGGGCATTTCAGTTGGTCCCAATAAAGCAGGCCTGCTCAACTTAGGCCCCCCAGCTGTTTTTGAACTACAGCTCCCATAATAATCAAAATAATCAAATCCATAAGCAGTGCCTAAAGAACTCTACTCCCTAATGGACTTGTGAGCCAATAGCCAGGGATTATGGGAATTGTAGGCCAACATCTGCAGGAGGGCCAAAGTTGAGCAGCCCTGCAATAAAGCAATTTGAAGAGCCGGTGTACTGCTGCAGTTAGAATGTTGTCGAGGGTCTTGGAACCCAACAAGGTTATTGTGAGGATAAAATGTAGGTGGGGACACATTTTCCACCTTTGTTACTTAACTGTGGCTGATAATCTTGACTCATGAAGCACCAGTGCAAGAGGAGAAGCACTGGTTCTTCTGAAAAGTTGAGCGTAGCTCTCCTGCTGGCTCAGTGGTGGGAATGCCAGCCAGTACATTTCCCCCAAGAAGCAAAATAATCAAATACAACAGCAGCAGTGCCTAAAGAACTCTGCTCTCTCATGGACTTGGGAGCGAATATTAAACAGTTTTGTCTGCCTAGAACTGAAGGTTGCCTGGCATAGATCAGTGATCTGCCGCACTTTAAACTGCTTTGTTGGTAAAGTGTGTGAAGAATGAGAACCACTGGAAGAAGCAGCTATGGAATGCTCTGCTTCAGAGAGCCTTTACTTAACCACAGATTTTAAATATTCTAAAAATGGCAAATAGTTTGGCTGGCTGCTCATTTAAGAATTTGCTCACGTGTTTGGAAAAAGGAATTGGGAGGTGCAGTTACCAGACTTCTGCTACCTGGCATCTAGAAACCTACTGCTGAAGATTGTGCATCAAAATCTCTTTTTATGCATCCTTAGATGAGGTAGTCTAGCAATGGTTTCAGTCATGGAATTATATGCTGGTCTCGGACCGTAATAAAGGATTGATTGGTAATGAAATTAGAAAAGCTGCAGAAGTACTCAGGCTCAGGTTTGCTTCTTCTACAAAAGAGAGCTGTTCCTACTTGCTGTTAGAAGATTAGCAAGGAAAATAGGAAAAAAACTATTCTGATCATTGTGTCTTTAGACACATAACAAGTCTTTAGGCATGCGAGAATGTTAACATCCAATTACCACTTCTGTAACTGCTAACAAAACATTAGTAAACTGGCAACTGTTGGCAAAGAGGTAAAGTGTGAAGTTGCAAATTTTCCACATGGATGGTACCAATCTGAAGCACTGGATTCAAAATTCAATTAGAAAATTCTGAGCAGGAAATACTTAAAAAGAATATTCAAAGCCATCTCAGTTTTCTGAACAGGCTGCTAAGCTAACCATCAAAGCAGTAACGTAAGAAGTCCACTGAGCGCCATGGAAAGGCTACACTACTGAGAAGAAAAGCGGTTTATGGAACTATAAGAGTAAAGTCCCAGCGGCAGCAGCTGGATTTGCTTCTGTGTGTGCTCAAGATTGGACTGTCATGTCCTGATTCCAGGTATTTCTACACAAAAGAAAAACGATGCCACAGATTCAAAGTCACAGATTTTTCAAATACCCTCCGCCTCCTCCTCCTCCTCCTCCTATTACTACTACTGATATTTATATACACTCTTCAACAACATTCTCAAAGCGGTTTATATAGAAAAATAATAAATAAATAAATAAGATGGCTCCCTGTCCCTAAAGGGTTCACAATCTAAAAAGAAACGTAAGGCAGACACCAGCAACAGTCACGGGAGGGATGCTGTGCTGGGGCTGGATAGGGCCAGTTGCTCTCCCCCGACTAAATCTTAGAGAATCACCACTTTAACAGGTGTCTCTTTGCTCAATTAATTTATTCCATTACACTTCTATCCTGGCTTTCTTCTTTGGAGCTCAAGAGATGGTACTGGGGTTCCAGGCTGTCTCCCACCCAGGCATTAACCCAGGTCCAAGGTTGGCATGGTTGGTCATATGCCGAGGGCTCAAAGCCCTCAGAAGGACCTACATCTCATTCCTGAGAATACCTCGGCACCCACAGCCTTCTTGTGTATGTGGGGCGGGGGGAATAACTCTGTTGAGGCCACACTCTCAGGTAGGTCAATTTGGAGGGCAATTTGCTTCAACTTGAAGAGCAAATTGCCATAGATGGCAATTTGCTGAAGACCTGCAACTGGCACTGTACTATAGTAACATTGCTGTACCATGTGCCTTCAGACCATGAGCTAGGAGCCATGTTACTGGATCTAACACAAACAAGATTCACCTAGTTTAAAACCAATGGCTTGGGACAGACCAAGATAACTGAAGGATGTCCTCCTTCTGTATGAACCTGCCCATCCATTACATTGCGTGGGAGAGGCTCTACTTTGTTCCCCACTACTGTCAGAAGTATGGTTCTGAGGAACAAGGAAGAGAGACAAGAACCCTGGGAAATAATAGCTGTGGAGTGGCAGTGCTATGAACCAGAGCAGTTCTTACCCATACTATGGGCCCTTTGCCTATGGATGTGTGAGGAGACTCAGTGACCAGACCAGGGATAGCCTTGCCATGTCCCCCGGAATTTAGGGTAGCCACCGGATTTTGGCTCCTCCACCCAGCTGCTAAATTCCACCTGGATTTCCCCAGATTTCAAATGTGCCACCCGGTTTCCCTGGATTTAACTCTGGATCCGATCACATGGGAGGAAAGAGAAGGAGGGGAAAGAAAGGACAGCTCTGCAGCTTTGCCTCCTGCCATTGGCTCTGCAGTTTCTCCGCAGTCATTGGTTTGTTTTATTGTTCTAAACCACTTAGAGACTTGGGTAGTGGCAGGCAGTATACAAATCTGTCGAATAAATAAATAAATAAATAAAATGCAAATTAGTTGCTGCATAATTTGCATAATACCCAGATTTGAGAAGCTTGAGTATGGCGACCCTAACCAGGGATGCCTTTGCAATTTTTCCTTTAAAAAATAGATTCAAATGATTACAGAAAAACGGAGACCTGGCCAGCAGAGAATGCTACTGCCTAGCTTACCAACGAAATGCTTCTAAGGGAGGAAAAATTGGTAGAGGGACATGGGGGAAGACGGGGAGTTGTTTGACCAAGGAGCCGGAAAGTGCTGGTGGGTGGCCTGCCCACAGCTTTCCCAACAAGTAAAGTTCCTGGGGAGCGATGAGCTGGGCAGCAAAGAAGCGGAGCACCGTGCAGTGTTGGAGAGGGGGAGTCGCCTCTCTCTGGGTCTGGTATCAGCCCTTTGTCTTAATCTTCCAGACCTGGAGTTGTTATACTCTTCTCAGCCTTTGATGGTCTTTGATGTCATCCTTCTCATGTCCTTCATTGGGGTGCAACCATGCCATCTCTGGGGTCCCTGTATCAGAAAACGTTGCCTAGTTCTCATCCTCTCACCCTGGTGCCACGGTTGGTTCATCCCTACAATTCTTATCCCCTGTGCCCATGTCCTGGGCTGGGAAGTGCCTTGGTGTTCTTCTGCATCTCTCACTTCCACTCCCCTCTTCAGCCTTGATTGATAAGGCCCAGCTTTTCCTGGCGTCTGTGCTATTCCTTCAGAGGAGGCGGGGGGGGGGGGGAAAGGAGGGGAGGGGAGGGGAGGTCGTAGCTGGGGTAATTACCCATCACAGAAGCCAAGGGCCAGCCACTTATGTGTGCAGAATGTATAAATGCAAGGCAGACAGACCTTCCGGGAAGGACTGGGGTGCCTGTCACAGGAGGAAGGCATGAACCTGTCCCCAAGAGGACGAGAGGACAAAGAGGATAAAGAGTAACTGGGAGGTCCCATCATTTCTTCACCCAAAGTTCTCCCCACTCTGGTTTCTGAACATTGGCTCAAATTTGCATTCATTTCTCTCTCCAGTTGATCCCCAATGTTTCCCTCATAAGAACTAGGGGGAGAGTAATTGGCCCTATCCATCCCCAGCACTGTACCTCCAGTGACTGTTGCTGGTGTCTATCTTATGTTTCTTTTAGATTGTGAGCTGTTTGGGGACAGGGATCCATCTTATTTATTTATTATTTCTCTGTGTAAACCGCTCTGAGCCATTTTTGGAAGGGCGGTATAGAAATTGAATTATTATTATTATTATTATTATTATTATTATTATTATTATTAAATGTACTTAAAGAAATATTAAAATAATCATTATTTTTATTGTCTTTCAAAAATCTACCCATTTCTATTTCACACAGTGGAATCACTGCCATGCATATTACTAGACAGCAGCTTCTCCACGACAAACAATAAATCCCACATAATCACAAACTTATATTCTATATTCAAGTGCATTTCTATCCATACTTATGCCACTCAAATAACAATAACAACAACAAATATTTATATACCACTTTTCAACAAAAGTTTCCAAAGCAGTTTACATACGGAAATAACAAACAGACAAACAAGTAAGTAAGTAAGTAAGTAAGTAAGTAAGTAAGTAAGTAAGATGGCTCCCTGTCCCCAAAGGGTTCACAATCTAAAAGAAACATAAGATAGACACCAGCAACAGTCACTGGAGGTACTGTGCTGGGGGTAGATAGGGCCTGTTACTCGCCCCCTGCTAAATAAAGAGAATCACCATGTTAAAAATGTTGGAGATGAACTTCCAGTGCATCGACCTTTTGCACCAACTGTCCTAATGACCACTAGGGGCATTGGGAGTAGAGACAGTGAGTCAGGGTCTCCCTATCTGTCCCTACTCTATGACCCCTGAACTGACTCTGCAGCACTTCCTGTACTGAGTCACAATCCTTCCTTTCCTCCTAGAGAGCAGATGGAAACATCTCTCTCTCTTTCTTTACCTATCCACTATGTAGTCCTTTAGATTAGAGATAGGTCTTCCCTGTCTAAGTGTATTTAACCAATAAATATTTAGTGTTTAGTCACACAAGGATCTCCATGTGTTTTCTCTAAACAGCTGCAATATCCGAACCATCCTCTGCTACCTACTCTGTAACTGGAGTGTGTGCTCATTCCTTAGTGCTCTGCTGTTTTACCCATTGTGGGTAAAAATCAACAACCTCTAACAAAAAAGGTGCCTCTTTGCCCAGTTAACAGGGTTATAAAAGATAAGAGTGCAATCCACTGGGGACTCCCCCTGCTCCACTGAAATTAGCAGGAACTTCTCTTCAGATTGTACCACAGTACACAAACATAGATAAGGTTTGCCATTCCTTAATGGTGCATTTACAGTCAGATTAGTTAAGATGCTTTAATCAGAACAGAAGCAGACAACTGTGCTCTCCAACACCACCAGATTTTTAAGTAACGGACATATGAAGTGGCCTTGTAGGAGCCTTATGCAGGCTTATACAAGTGAGTACAGTGTGCCTAGGTGCAGGGGGAAAGGGCTTGTTGCTCTAGCTAGCCATGCCCTTGCACTGCTATGCTCCACTCCAGCCACATGCCTGCTTGCCCCAGGTTCAGAGCTTGTTTACAAAGACCTGGGCAGATATTTTCCTTTTGATGTGGAATATTGGCTGCTCAATGTTCCAAATAACAGGGAGAAACTTTCCCTGGGTTTGTTACTTACGATTGGATTTTAATCCTTGTTACTAGGGCACTGGGGTTTCCGCCCGCAGCGGGGTTTCCGCCCGGCCCAGAAGGGACTCGGAGGATGTTACCAGTCATGCTAATTGGATTATGGCTCTCGTTCAGGAGGTGTTAGGGTGCTGCACCCAGCAGGGGTGGTTCTGCTCAGCCTCAAGACCGAGATTGCCTAGCCTGTTCTACCGAATGGATTGTAGTTACCGTTCAGGAGGTGTTGGAGTGCTGCACCCAGCAGGGGTGGTTTTGCCCAGCCTCAAGACCCAGGGGACTTCACCAATTGTAGAAGCTCTCAGCTGTTCTGCACCCTACTCAGGAGCTCAGGAATGCTACACCTAGCAGGGGTGGTTTGCCCTGGCTCAGGAGTCTAAGGGTGGGGCTGCTCTGTCATGGGAGGAACACCAGTGGGTGTGTGAGGAGACACAAAATCCAAACCAAAATTGTCTTTTGTATTTTTACTTAAGAAATAGGTTCAGAATTGCAGCAGGTAATGGGACCTGGCAAGCAAAGGCTAATGCTTTTAATCTAGATAGAAGCAAATCTATCTATCAGGGGAGAGTGGGGGAAGGGGAAAAGGGGAAGGAGGGGGAGGGAAAAGCGGAAAAGGTTTGTTACCAAGGGGCAGGGAACCAGTGAATGGGCAGTTCACTGTTTCTCTGATCAGCAATGCTGGGGTTCAAAGCAAAGATGGGGTGCATGAAGCTAGAGTGCGAAGAATGCTGCAGTGTTGGAGAGGGTGAAGACGTGTCTTCAGGAACTGCCATATGATGATCTGGCCTGGCTCTCAAAGTCTTATACTCTCCTTGGCCATTGATAGTCCCTGGGGTGCCCACATCCATCAGGGGGTAAACGTGCCATTCTTGACACCATCCTTCAGGGTCCTGGTCTCAGAAAATATTGTTCTGTTCTCACCCTCCAGCCTGGTCATCGAAGTGCTCTCTGCATTACAGTTCTTATCTCTAGCTCCCCATGGCTTAGTGCAGGATGTTTCAGAAGAGCAGTTGCTACTCTTTTGGTGAGATCCCCACCAATGTTCCCTGTAATAGGGATTCTCAAATGTTGTTGGCTACAACTCCCAACATTCTGAGCTGCAATGGTCTTTGGCTGGTGTTATGAGAGCTGTAATAAACAACATTTGGGGATTCCTGTTACAGGGAACACTGATTCCCACCACACACTCCTACAGTGTCATGTGAACTCAGAATTTTTCAGTGATTTCTGAAAACTGATTGGAACCAACACAGACAAGCAGACTTCAGATCCTGATTGTGGATCTCAACTTCATGTTGGTTCCATGCCAGGTTGGCATATTGCCAACTGAAGATCACAAACAAGAAGAAGAATATGTTGTTCTGGTAAGAACTAATCTGCCTACTTTCCTTTCACTATCCCTACAACTGGAATAAATTTGGTCAAAATCAGGCATTACAAGTTAGCCCACTTGCACCTCAAATGTTCATGTGTCTGCCATCTTGAGTAGGGTGGATGACATAATCACAAACTATACCTTTGAGTTGTCCCTATGTATCCCTACAACTGTACCAAATTTGGTCCAAATCGGTTCCCATTTGCACCTCAAGTGTTCACATGTCTGCCATCTTGAATTGGGGTAGATGACATCATTACAAACTATGCCCTTGAGCCGTCCCTATGTCCCTACAGCTGTAGCAAATTTTCTTAAAATTGGTTAGACAGTCCACAGGTTAGCCCACTTGTGCCTCAAACATTCATGTGTCCGTCATCACAAACTACACCATTGAGGTGTCCCTATGTATCACTCACTACAACTGTACCAAATTTGGTTCCAATTGGTTAGGCAATTCACAAGTTAGCCCACTTGTATCTCAAATGTTTACGTGTCCGCCATCTTGAATTAGGGTGGATAACATTATCATAAACTATGCTGCTGAGGTGTCCCTATGTGTCCCTACAACTGTACCCAATTTGATTCATATTGGTCCAGGCATTGCAAAGCTGGGGGACACACATGGACACACGGGCACACATATGGACACACACACAGACAGCTGGGTGATCTCATAAACTTATGTTCCTAAGGAAAGTAGGCTAAAAATCTCCCCCTAAAAGAGTACAAATCCCATAAAACACTCATTAGATTCATTGTGTGAACCGGCCCACAGTCTGAAACTTTCTTAGGTCCTCAGTTACTAACTGGTAATAACCCACGAGTTCAGGCTTTCGAGAACAGTGTTTGGAGTGACAACATCAAGGCAAACTGCTTAGGTATGCATAACCTCCTTGAAAGTCACATAAGAATGTTCTTAGTTTTTTCTAGACAGTCCTCCATACAGGCTATTATAGAGGCAGTAAAACTCCTTTCCCCCCTCTCCTTTTGATAGTCCTTGAAGGCTAAACAAGTTATATTAAACACATAGGTCTGCCCTTCATTTTTATGTTTTCTTTCTTAAACAAACAGCCAGGAAGGGTGACCAGATACAGGACCGTGGCATGGAGGGAGTGGATTTAACATGCCCAACACAGACATACATACTGCTGTTTCAATAGCAATCGTCCCTCCAGAGCGATTGCTATTGCCTCCTATTTGCCCCAGAAAGGAAGCTCCTTCCAGCATCAATTTCAAAATGCATTATTTGGATTCTTTCCAGTTTGAACTCCAACAAAAAAAGCCTTGGTCACTTTAGTGAATGACCTATGGCAGGAAATGTGCAGGGGATCATGCCAATCCTCCTGGATCTCTCATTGACTTTTGATGCCATTCACCATGGTATCCTTTTGGACCACCTTGCTGGGGTGGGAGTAGAAGTGTGCACCATTATGCTATAGCTCCAGTCCTTCCTGGACCAAAAGGTGGTGCTAGGGGACTACTGCTCCACACCCATGTCCTTTAGCTTATCAGGGGTCACAGAGCTTCATCTTGTCTAGTATGTCTTTTACATCTACATGAAGTCATTGGAAGAGATCATCTAGAGAGGTTTGGGCTGAGATGTCACCAGTACACTCACAACATGCAACCCTTCCTCTTTTCTCCCCCACCCCTAATCTTCTGATCCAAGGAAGACAGTGGAAGTCTTTAATCGAAGTTTGAAAGTGAGAGTGAACAAGCTGAAACTTAATTCTGATAGGATTATGGGGCCCAGTACGACAAAACTCATGGTCAGCAACCTGAAGTGAGCCTTATTCACACCTTATATTTAATGCACATGCAATCTGTGTACATGCACGCTGAAATCTATACTCACATATGCTCATTCACTTATTATGCTCAGCTGCATAGAGTTATACACTTCCTATCTGTACCCTGAATTTGAGGGTGCTTATACCCAGTTTACTTTTAAAGTGAATACATGGACAGTCATGTCCATGTAAAGACAACTGTAAGCACATACAACATAGGGAGCATGGTCGTAGCTTCCTTTGGACAAGGGGGGACAGTTGCACCTGGGCCCACATGGTTTGAGAGGTCCCCAAGGGCCCCCAGGACAGTCCCCCCTTGTCCATGAGTCACCGTCGCCCCTGCCGCCCTGCCGTGCTCACCGCTACTTCCCATCTTCGCCGCCAGGGGAGTCAGGTGGGCTTCTCCCCACTTTCTTACCACTGGTGTGCGAGCTTCCCTTCCTCTGAACAGCACTTCTGTGCTAATTGAGTATGGAGACTGCCGCGTATCATAACATCATGGCACACAACAGTCTCCATACTCAAACAGCGCAGAAGCGCTGTTTGGAAGAAGGGAAACCCACGCGCCAGCAATAGTAGAGTGGGTGGAAGCCAGGGAGAAGCCTGCCCGCCGCCTCCACTCTCCTGGTGGTGAATATGTGAAGTGGCAGTGGCAGAGCCATCGGGGCAAGACCCTCCACCCCAGAGGTAATTAATGGGTGGCTCTCAGCTGAAAGTGGTGTGGCTTCGGCACTGGGGGCTCCCTGCCTAACTTTGCCCCTGGCCACCGGAAACCACACTACACCCCTGATAAAGAGGCTATCCTCACAACCTCGGAAAAATGGACTAGGGGAGCCCAGCCCGGTTTTCAGAGGTCATGTGCTGCAATGGGAGCCACTTGGCTCCCAGCAGCAAACCTCCTTAACTGCCCCCACGCTTAAATGAGGTTAATGGTGCGAGTGCTCACTTACCCCGTCTCACCAATCGTGAGTCACCACGGCATGGCTCTGCACTGTGGTGACTCATGAGGAGACTCCCGGTTGGGAGGCTACAGCACGCCTCCTGGCCTGGAGGGCCTCCCCAGCATGCCCCATGAACTCGTGTGGGACATGCTGGGACTTCCGGGGGCTAGGTGGCCCCTGATCCCCACCACCCCTACCGGCTTCATGACAGAACCGGTAATCACATGGGCAGCCAATCCGGCTGCCCAGGGCAAGCTGCCCAGAGCTAAGCCTGCTCTCCCCACACAGCCCGGTTAGGCTCTACACATGGATCGTGTGTAAGAGCCTCGATCTCTGAATGGCGCTAACATGTGTCTGCTTCTGAACTGTACCGCTTTGGACAACAGGAGCTGCGTGGATGTTTGAATGTGCCCTTGGTTAAAGACAATCCCTGCAAACTGAAAACTAGCATGTCAACCACATTAAGATTCAGCTAGGGTTTCCTTCCTGATGAACTAGTTTGGTATGTGCAGAGGGGTATTTTTATTTGAACATGAAGGAGCATCATGCAAAGATGCCTCTGTAGTCTAAGGTGATGTCACACAGCAAGAGATAATTTACGTGAGGCTGCTGACCATAGCCTTTGTACCTCAAGCCCTTCATAGAGTTCTAAATGTTTTATTTCAATAATACTTGTCTTCCAGAGCAGGCCATGAAGTACAGCCAGCGCAAGAGTAATCCTGAAATCAGCAGAATAGAAACAGAGCAGAAATTTGAACCAGGGCAGAGTCTAGATAAAGCCAAGGGCAGAGCCAGGACAGAAATTCTGAGGCTATTCTCACGATTGGCCAAAAGCAGGCTAAGGGAACCTAGCCTGCTTTTGGGTGAGCATGAGAACCACCGGGCTCGCAGGTAAGCCTGGTTCCCTAAAAGCAAAATAACCTGTTTAAGTAGCCCTCCCCTTAGACGAGGTTAGTGGAACGAGCGCTCCTCTAACCCCATCTATTTGATCATGTATTGCTGTGGTGCAGCTCCACAGCGTGGCAACACATGAAGAGACTCCTGCCGGGAGGCTGAAACAAGCCTCCTGGCCCTGGGGTTCTCTCCAGGATGCCCCCACATGGCCCCCGATCCCCACAGCCACCACCAGCTCCACGAGAGAGCCAGCAGTTGTGTGCTTGTGTGCGGGGAGAGTGGGCTAAGCCCGCTCTCCTCGCTAACCCCATGCAGGCGCTTCCCACTGCTCATGAGAACCACCTCAAAGGATGATATATTTTATGTATATACCACTTTCCAACAACAACGGCAACAAAAGTTCTCAAAGCTGTTTACACAGCAAGAGGAATGAGAAGATGGCTCCCTTTCCCAAGGGAGCTCACAGACTCAAAAGGATGTAAGCAAGATACCATCAACTGCAAGTGGGAGGGAGGGACACTCTGGTTCCTCCCTGCTAAATATGAGAGATCCAGGTAGCAGGGGTAACTGCTGGGCAGAATCTGGATTATACTGGCTCTCTAGATCCCAGTGAAATGGTTACCTGACCAGTTTTGCTGGTCAGACCAGTAAAATGCTGGCTGGCTGGCTGAATCTTAGCTGTCCAATTCTCAGATTAAACATTAGTTAATGCCTTCCTTTATTATAAAGTACCATAAAAGATTTAGTACTGTAAGAAGCTGTAATTTCAGATTAAAGATTGCCAGCTCTGCAGTCTACCACACACAAAGCAAATGATTTCCCACTGTGTAATGTAAAACCAAACTTTGTAGAGTACTTTCTGAACCCTGACGGCTACTCTGAGATGCCTCGATTTCTCCCTGTATGACTAAACTGCAGGCTTAGGCAGAGTAAAATCACTTCCTTTTCTGAATACCTGATTTTTTTTAAAAAAGAAAAGAATAAAAACCCTTGTGTTTTAAATACCAGATATCCTTGCTTATGTGACACTGACCCTCAATATTATTTTAATGTTAAAGTGGTCTGGAGTTAATTAATCAGTTTATACCCATAAAGGCTGCTGACTTGTGTTGAGCAAGTCTGTTCAAACAAATGCCGAACATTTGTATTTGCTGAGCAGGAAAACCAGACTGTGAAGTTTACAGTGGGGCTGTTTGACCATGCCGTTCCCAGCTGCGAATGTTTCATGATTCATAATATGCAAGCAAAGCTTATGGAGGGGGGTAATTCTCCTTCATTCACTCTGAACAATGCATTCATTTGGTGGCTATAAGAATGTGCTAAGAACATTCCATTTTATTTTGGCCACCTATTCTCAGTAATTTGTTGCTAATCAAAGATACAATCAGAGGCGCTCTTACCTCTGGACTTCCGGGCCAAAGTCCAGGCCTATATACCCCCTGGGGGCTCCCAATCCTCTTTAGTCTATCCTGAGTGGTGTGGTCGCTGCGCTGCTGGCCCGCGCTGGGCCAGGTAGCCAAGAATGACTGTGACCTGTGCTGGGCACCGAGTGTGACCTCTGTTTTAGAGACAGAGGGGAGAGTGGGGAAAGAAATATGTGGGATGGGGATATGTTACATTGTGTGTGGAAATGTTTCTGCAACGGCTTATTTGCAAAAATATACCTGTTTTATATTCTTATATTCTTCTGAATTCAGTTGCTGTTTGTGCCTTCAAGAACCCACATGTTAAAAATACTGCGTGCGTCATGGGTTGTGTGTGTGTGTGTGTGTGTGCGTGCGCAGCGGGATGATGCTTAGGGAGGGAGTCCTCCAAAGGCCTTTAGGTACAGGCTCCAAAATTACCTAGGTGCACCTCTGGATATGATCACCCTCCTCTCTGTTTGCCATAGGGTATGGAAGCTCCGGCTAAATCGCAGCATGACATTCTGAAACCCTCTGCTTTTCCCTTTGGAGCACAGGATGTCCCAGCCTCCATGCATTCATGCTTCACCTTCCAGGAGCACAAATAAACCACCTCATGCAGTGGGTCCTATGTGCCACACATTACATGATTAGAGGTGGCTTTGAACCTGGTGAGCAGCACAGGGGTGGACAGGAGGGCAGATGTTTGATCAGGTTTTTCCCTGCCTGTTCCTGTCACCTGCTACTCCGTGATTCAGGCTCTTGGTGGGAGGTGAGACAAAGGATCAAGGAGAGCAGCCTTACTCTGCATGCTGCCTCCTCACCAATCCCTTGCTCATCAACACAGAAGACCTCCATGCCTCATCTTCCCCAAATGGAGAACTGGATCTTGCCTATATGTGCAGCACATTTAGATGGGAAGAAGAAAGTAGAAGGATTAGGGGGTAGCTAGCATGCACTGTACTACTCCATACTACAGACAGGGGGTTCCAGTTTGAATGTTCCTATCTATATCACCTCCCTGCAAGCAAAAAAACTAGTGCATAAAGGAGAAAGATTCTGTCCCAGCTAATAGAATCTTTTCTATTTACAGGAAGGTTTTAACAAAAGAGAACATCTGTGTCATCCATTCCACCACCTCATTCTGCTGCATGGTCTCAGGCACTGGACTCAGGGCCAAACCTGAAAAATATTCCTTGGAAATGAAGAGGCATCCTGCTGCTGAATGTGGAACTAGATTGGGGGCAGAGGCAGGACATGAAACTCATACTGGTCAGATATTCAAAAGACTGCCTCCATTTGGATCATTTCCTCCTGATTTATGTTCCAGTGCCATGCACCAGTTCTTCTCAACCTTGGATCCCCAGATGTTGAACTACAAGTTCCACCATCCACAGCCACAATAGCCAAAGGCCATTGTGGCTGGGGATGATGGGAGTTTAGTACAACAATACCTGGGGACCAAAGGTTTAGAATCCCTGGTGTGTGCAATTATAAGTAAACAAGAGGATCAAGCAGTGTGCTTCAAACTCCTGGCTATGGGCCAAAGAAGGCTGAAACCTCACTCATAAGCATTGCAGTACCACCCACGTTGCACCTGACCCACCCTTACTGTTTCATTTCTTGAAGGAAAGGTACTCGGATTCAATTAGCATGCTCATGCCTGAACTGGAGGCTTCTTGGCTCTGAGTATTATTCTTGGCTCTGAGTATTACACCAGCTCTTACTTGGCTGAAACTCATGCGTCATGCCACAGGATTCCTCTTCACGCTTTCTTCAGAAGCATAAAAAGCAGAACTGATACTCATTCACATACTGATTTGTTGCTGTTCCTCTATGTTCCTCTATGGGGGCAAGCATGACTTGTCACCATAGCTAAGCAGGGTCTGCCCTGGTTGCATCTGAATGGGAGACTTGATGTGTGAGCACTGCAAGAGATTCCCCTCAGGGGATGAAGCCGCTCTGGGAAGAGCAGAAGGTTTCAAGTTCCCTCCCTGTCTTCTCCAAGATAGGGCTCAGAGAGATTCCTGCCTGCCACCTTGGAGAAGCCGCTGCCAGTCTGTGAAGACAATACTGAGCTAGATGGTCCAATGGTCTGACTCAGTATATGGCAGTTTCCTATGTTTCCTAATACAAAAAGGGCTCTCCTTGACTTGGGACGCTGATTAGGGATGTGTGAGCTTACTTGATTTGAACCGTGGTTCAAACCAAACTGGCCTGGTTCAGGAGGTCAGAGTACGAACTGGATCAGCCCCCAAAAGGAGCGTGTCAGTCCAAGTTCGAACCGGACTGGCCTCGGTTCTAAGGACCAGTTCATGAGCCAGTTAGGGGATGTACTTGTAAAGGGGAAACTGATGAGGATTCCCCTTTACAGGTAAAGGGGTCATGCCCTATCCTAAAGGCTGGGGGTGGTGGTGAGAGAAAGGGTACTCCATGCCTTAGCAGAAGCTGCTGCAGAGGCAGCGGAGGCAATGGAGTCATCAGCCGTGGTTGGGGCGTGGGACATAGCAGGGGCTCCTCCATGTCTCCTGCCAGTCTCCTGAAGGACAACCCAGGCCGGCTGGCCATTTTTGTGACCTCCACACATGCATGGAGGCTCGAACCTTCAGGAAGCCAGTGGGAGGCTTGGAGAAGCCCCTGCCACCACCTCCACCAACACCAGTGTCTCTGTCACCTCCGCAGCAGCCTCCATTATATATTATTTCTTGTTTACACAGTCAGACAGGTGTTATTGACTGGTTTGTTTTATCCAGACATCGAGTCTTTCCCATGGACCTGGGATGGCTGAAATTTATTATCAATGTTGTTGCTGTTATTAGAGATGTTGTCGCAGAATACAGGCTGTTCCCAGTAAAGTTGCTTTTTGTAATTGGCTGATGGTGATTTCTGTGGCCCCTATGGTGTTGAGGTGCTCTTCAAGGTCTTTTGGAACTGCACCCAGGGCGCCAATTACCACTGGGATTATCTGGGTCTTTTTCTGCCACAGCCTTTCAATTTCAGTTTGTAGATCTTTGTATTTTGTGATTTTTTTCTATTTCTTCTTCTTCTAATAATAATAATAATAATAATAATTCAATTTCTATACCGCCCTTCCAAAAATGGCTCAGGGCAGTTTACACAGAGAAATAATAAATAAATAAGATGGCTCCTTGTCACCAAAGGGCTCACAGTCTAAAAAGAAACGCAAGATAGACACCAGCAACAGTCACTGGAAGTACTGTGCTGGGGGTGGATGAGGCCAGTTACTCTCCCCCTGCTAAATAAAGAGAATCACCATGTTAAAGGTGCCTCTTTGCCAAGTTAGCAGGGGTTAGGGTTATATGGGGGAAATAAAGGAGCCTCTTTGCATAGGCGTAACTATAGGGGGGGCAGGGGGGAACGTGCCCCGGGCGCCACTTGGCAGGGGGCACCGAAAAGTGCCCCCGCCGATTTGCCAGAATTTTTTTTTTTAATTTATGTTTTGATTTATTTTATTTTTGCAGAGCAGTCCCCCTCCCCCGGTCCCGGCGCCGCCGCCCCCATTGGCATTGCTCATCCAGCACTGGGCACCGCGGCGTCTTCATAGTCCAAGTCTCTGACTCTCACTCCCCGGCGCGCCCTGCCGCCCCGCCACCAGTTGCGCATGCGTCAAGAGGAGGACACGCACCAGAGCAAACTTCCTGAACAACTCCCTCTTCTGAACAACTTCCTGAACGCCTGAACCAGTTCCCCTTTTTGCTCATTCAAGTCCTTCCTCCCCTATAATCTAACCACATTTTAACTGAAAAGGTTCAGGGAGGGGGAGATGGGGGGATGTGGAACCTTGGGTTCCACATCCCCCCATCTCTCCCTTCCTGGACTTTTTCACTATGTAATGCAAGCTAATTTAATTATATGTCATCATCAAAATGGATTAGCTGTTTCAGCCCATCAGGAAAGTCTAAACCTCCACCAATTTAATTAACTAGACTGAAAATCAGATGAACAGAGAATGTTTTAATGAAAGGTGGTATATAAAATTAACAATAAGTAAAACTATCATTAGGAGCAATTAGCGATTACTTAAACATTGGTGCTGCCAAGCAATTTGTAAATAAAACTAGAAGCCCTTTGAAAATAACCTGGAATTAATTGTAGGTTGGGCAGGGGGTGAAAGTATATACTTCTAAAAATTTATTGTTAAATTTATATACCACCTTTCATTAAAAACAACCCCAAAGTGGTTTGGTTTTAGTCATTGATTTTAATTTTAATTGCTCTTTTTGTCAATGTGATGAAGATTAGTTAAATCTGAGTGGTCTTAGGCAACCAATGTTGCATCTGAAATGCCATTTCATTTTTCATTGTCATAAATACTCTCCAACCAATTTAAATAGCAAAGGTGTATATTATCGCTTTATTCAACTTCAGGGAATCTCAAAAAAGCAGGATTTGCAACTAAGGCAGTGCATATCTTCTCTAAAATGGCCCTTTTATAGTTTTTCTAACTTTGAAATCGTAACATAAAACAAAGCATAAATGCATAAATGCTTCCCCCTCCATTTGAAACCTTTTCTGGTGTAAATAGCATGCGGTTTGGGAAAAGGGGAGTCTTTCTTTAACAGCGGGAGAATAAGGAGTCTTTAGCACTATCACCCTAGTCCCTCGAATTACTTTGGAGTCCTTGGTTTTTGTTTTGTTAAAATACAGTCACTCACAAGGGAAAGTCAGGAACAGAACCAGGGTGTGAGGGAGGGGCATCATAATCATAATAATCATCATTGCATCATAATTCTGATGTTTGAGATACAAGCCAACTTCACAGGGTTGTTGTGAGGAAAAACCTAAGTATAATGTAGTATGTATCATCATTGCATCATAATTCTGATGTTTGAGATACAAGCCAACTTCACAGGGTTGTTGTGAGGAAAAACCTAAGTATGTAGTGCATTTTGATATTTTTGGTAATTTTGGTAATTTTTTTTTAATTTTTAAAATAAAAGTTTTCTGAAACATGTGTGTCAGTCAGATGTATGTGGGGGGGGGCGGCGGGGGGGACACGGTGGGGGGGCGCAATTTCAGTGCTTGCCCCGGGCGCCGTTTTCCCTAGTTACGCCTCTGCCTCTTTGCCAAGTTAG
Source organism: Hemicordylus capensis (assembly GCF_027244095.1). Lineage (NCBI taxonomy): Eukaryota > Metazoa > Chordata > Lepidosauria > Squamata > Cordylidae > Hemicordylus > Hemicordylus capensis. Next base: position 185,853,097 of record NC_069657.1, read on the forward strand.
CAGGGGTACACCCTTTCTCCCCCCACCGGCCTTTAGGATAGGTAATGTCCCCTTTACTTGTAAAGGTGAATTCTCACCAGGTTCTCCCTAACAAATATATCCCCTAACCAGCCCATGAATTGGTTCAGCCCAATTTGATGGCTGAACTGGACCAGACCCAGGTTGGCTGAACCCGGAACCAGACTGGGTCAAAACCAGTTCATTCAAAACCGTTTCCATGTGCACCCCTACAGCTGACTCTCCTTGACTAGGGAGAGCTGGGTTCAAATTTCTACTAGTGATTGCTTGGGCCAATTACTATAGCCCTACTTGGACATTATGTTGCACCTGCATTCAGACGCCCATGCATTCATACATGCTTTTCTGTGAATGACTCTCTGTGCATTCATTTAAAAAGTAAACCTGGGGACAGGCCTTTAAAAGGGCATGGTATAGCAAGGAAGGGTACTGCTATGCCTACATTCAGCCTATGTGAATAACTGTACCTGTATACAGATACACTTGTACAAGACTGTACAAGTGTACAGTCTATTATATACTAGTATAATCATGTTGAACCTATGAATAAGACTTATGTCTGTGCCAAAACTACCTGTATTCTTTGGATGAAGGGTGGGACAGAAATGTAGCAAATAACTTACTTAGTGGTAAGGGAAAACGTTTCACATTTGCTCAGAGACAATTTTTCCCCCATTGTTGCATACACCTTGTGATTGAACACAGCTGAGCTCTACTTGAAATTAAGCCCTGCATGAAAGAAAGAAAGAAAGAAAGAAAGAAAGAAAGAAAGAAAGAAAGAAAGAAAGAAAGAAAGACTGTCCATAAGTCAAGAAAGAAAGAGACTGTCTATAAGCCAAGAAAGAAAGAAAGAAAGAAAGAAAGAAAGAAAGAAAGACTGTCCATAAGCCAAGAAAGAAAGAAAGAAAGAAAGAAAGAAAGAAAGAAAGAAAGAAAGAAAGAAAGAAAGACCATCTATAAGCCAAGAGACAGAGAGAGAGAAAGAGACTGTCCATTAGCAAAGAAAGAAAGAAAGAAAGAAAGAAAGAAAGAAAGAAAGAAAGAAAGAAAGAAAGAAAGAAAGAAAGAAAACGACTGTCCATAAACTGTGTATGACAACATGGCTCTAGTTTTAAAGAGAACCAGTTGTAGGATCATCCCTTCTGAGGAGAGAGGGCTAACGGAGGGTTAATTTCCTTGTGACAACAAGGAATCATCATCAGCCAAAAATGAGCATATTGCTCCTTGGGCACGACTTTGCAAAAAGTCTTTAAAACAGCCGGAGTGACTCGGAAGGTGTAGGAGAACCTCCAGCCACACTCCCCAGAAGTTTGCAAGCTTGACATTGTTTTTCGTCTATGACGGAGGTGTTCGGTTACAGGGAAGGAATGAGAACTGGGTGGAAGAGAGGGGGAGCCCAGTTCCCCAGCTGATCTGCAGCCTTCCCCCCTCTTTCTCGGGACAGCAGCGTGGATCAAAGCCGACGCGTCGGCGGCGGCGGCGGAGAAGGGTCGCGCAGGCGAGGCGAGTGGGCCACTTGGCCTGCCGCGTTACGTGTGGATTAGGTCATGTCCCGCTCTGGGATCGCCCGCGCGGAGCCGAGGAGACGTGGACGCCACGCAGGCAAGCAGCAACGGGCGGCAGGCGCGGAGGAGGCTTCCCCCTAGAGCGACATGCAGACGTGTGGCGGGCGCTAGGGGCTGTGTGTGTGCCCGGCCGCCTCAGTAGGTAAGGAGGAGGCCCCGAGGGGAAGGACGGACGGAAGGAAGGAAGGAAGGAAGTCGGGGGGCTGCCGAGCCGAGGACCCACTCCACTTTCCCCACGATGAACAAAATCCGGAAGCTTTTCCGAGGCAGTGGGAGAGCCTTGGCTTTCATCTTCGCCGCCTCCGTCCTCTGGCTGCTCTTTGACATGGCAGCTCTCAAGTTTTCATTCAGTGAGATCAACACCAAGGTCCTGAGAGAGGAGCTGATCAGGAAGGAGAGGGAGCGATTCAGAGGGTGGCGAGTCCACCCAGAGAGTGTCCTCCACAGGTCCAGAGGGGAGCCCCCCCGGCCTCCCCTCAGAGGGCTGGGGAGGGAGGCCAGCGACTCCAGGGCCGGGGATGAGGATGCTGCTGGCGGGGCTGGGAATGGGCTCCGCAGCAGAGCAAAGAAGATGCAGGGGCGGACTGAAAAGAGGAGCGCAGCATCCACAGCAGCCGAAGCGCCTGAGGCAGTCATTGTCCTGCGCAGGACCATCCCAGGCAAACTGTGGAGCCCTCTGCCCTCAGTTCCCATGGAAAAGAAAGCCAAGGGGGCAGGGAACGCCAGCAGCCTCCTGCAGACAAAGGCCGCTCTTCCCAGGGGGTTTCAGCCGACCCAGTTAGCAGCTGCTCCGGGGCGGCCACTTGTCAACTCAACACACAGTGCAGCCGCTGTCAGGAAGCAAGGCACTCCACAACGGCACAGGCCGTTCACTCAGGGAGCCCAGGGAAGAAAGGAGGTCTTATTCAAAGTTGGATTAGTGGATCAAGATTCTTGGGCTGGATTAAAGCAAGGATTGCCAGAGGGAAGCAAACCCGAGGAACCTCAGGACAGCCACTGGGGGCTGCTGAGAGTGACAGACTTTCCAGGGAACAAGACCCAGGCGAGAGGAAACATCCCAAATGCAGCAAGGGGCTTGGATGTACCTGGCAGCAGGGCAGCTGCTTCAGAGGGGAAAGAAGAGTCTACAAACTCAACAGGTCCAGAGAAGCTGTCCAAAGAGGAGGATATAAAAATTGCCCATGCAAAGAAAATTCCTCTGGAAAATCCAGTGGTCCTGATTAGCAAGGAGAGAGCTCAAGTGGTCTTTCCAGGGACTCGCACTCTCCAAACGGATGTCAAGGCAAACCTTACAAAGAGACTGATGGAAACAAGTATGCAGCCGGTTGATGACAAAAGCAAAGATAAATGGAAAGTTATTATTAATGTCACCAAAGTAGCTGATCTTAAGGCCATGACTCCGAAAGCACGTCTGGCTGAAGGAGCGGAGCTAGGGGAAATGCAAAAAGTCACTTTAGTCACTTTGGGCCAATTAAGGGAAACCAGTCAAAGTGATGGTGTGGCTCATTTCGCAGAAAATACTCGACTGCACAAAGTGTTAGCCATTGATAGGGTACTTGTCCCAAGGGACCCCAGTGCACCGGGTCAATTTGGGCGCCCTGCGGTGGTCCCAGGTGAGAAGCAAGAAGAGGCAAAAAGGAGATGGAATGAGGGGAACTTCAATGTCTATCTCAGTGACTTAATCCCAGTAGACCGAGCCATTGAGGACACAAGGCCCCCTGGGTAAGATCAGTTTTGTTGCATCTCACAGCACAGATTTGGGGCTAGTATAAAATGGTTTATCAAACACATCGTTTTCTTCCCTTTGCTTTGAGTTAGGTAATCTTGGGCAGCAATGGAAACATTCACATTCATAAAAACATCCCCATTAACTTGAAGGGGAGAGCCACAAGGATCTGCTTGCCTGCTTTTTCATAAACTGGAGGATATATATTATTTACCAGTTTCCCCCAAGGTGTATATAGAATTTCAAGAGGTCAGATGCACACTTCAAGACTGCAGCTCACATTTTAATCCTAACTTCTGTGTCAACTGGGGTGGCGGGGGGAAGAGGGAGGAGACATATCCTTTTAATATCATGCACCATTTTGCAAGCTTTACTGTATATCCAAACTTTAGATACCTATCATGCTATATCAATACTTACAATACATGAATGCCCGTTTTCCCAGTTATTATTTCTTAAAAACCTCCCTAACCACAAGATTGCTAATGATGCTCTAAACTATTGTCACCATTCATGGTACACGTAGTCATTCAATGAGATGTTAATATTGTTCCCATTTTAAAGGTGAGGTGAACTGAAGTGTGAACAAATTTCCCAGTGATTCTATAGCTGAGCTGGTAGTTAAAGCTTGCTTTTGTAGGTTGTTACCTAATGGTGCAGTGGGGAAGCCACCTGCCTAGAGAGCAGGAGGCTGTTGGTTCAAATCCCTCTGGGTATGTTTCTCAGAATATGAGAAATTCCTATATTGGGCAGCAGTGATATAGGAAGGTGCTGAAAGCCATCATCTCATACTGCGTGGAAGATGGCAATGGTAAACCCCTCCTGTATTCTACCAAGAAAGCCACAGGGCTCTGTGGTCTCCAGGAGTCAACACCAACTCAACAGCACAACATAGGAACATAGGAAGCTGCCACATACTGAGTCAGACCATTGGTCTATCTAGCTCAGTGTTGTCTTCACAGACTGACAGCGGCTTTTCCAAGGTTGCCGGTTGGAAAGGTTCTCCAACCTTTCCTTTCCAACTGGATCACACTAGGTTTCCAGATCATTGGGATGTACAAAGATATGTTAGGTAATGATAGCTTTGAAAGGGTGTTCTGTTCAATTTTGACCCACTGGGGGAGTCACTCTCTTGCAAAAGCTTTGCTTTTGCTCTAACACTTGACCTCCGATCCCTCCCCCATAATTTCAGCCATCTTGTGCATGGCCGAGAGGTGGCAGCCGAGGGGTGGCGGCCAGGCGTGAGCCAAGTAGGCCTCCCCCCCGTGGCAGTGGACGGAGTGACCACTGGGCTTGTCACTCCGGTCCAGCGGCTCTTAAGAACTGTGAGGTGTCACGGGTTTGTGACGATCTATTTCAACTGTGCAGGCGTGCTGGAGCGCCTTGCAGTTCTCAAGAGCCGCTTGGCTGGACAGTCAGACCCAGTGGTCACTCTGTCCACCGCTGCCACAGGGAGGTGGCCTGCTCGACTCACCCCAAGGGCGCCACCCATCATCCATGCACATGGTGGCTGAAATTATGGAGGGGAAATCAGAGGTTCGGCAGGGTGGGGCAGAGGTGGGGTGGGTGCGGGGTGGCAGCAGGAGGCCCCCAAAGTCGGTTTCGGGGAGGCCTCGCAGTGGGGGAGAGGGCCTCACGGCAGGAGTGATCCCAGGTGCCAAAATTACCTAGGTGTGCCACTGGTTCCAGAACATGTATGTGCGAGATTCCAATGTGTTTGAGGGTTGCTATCCTTTTTTACTGGCCCTTTTTTATAAAAAAAAAACTTGTCACATAGCAGTGTAGTAGGTGAAGTTTTGCCTGGTAGGGAGAGAAAGTGATGGTGGGGGGGAGTGTCATCTGCTTAATTTCTTTGCCCTAAGCTGTTCTTAAAGGCACAGGAGCAGGACCAACTAGTTGACAATCATGCAACACAATCCCAGGCATGTTTACTCGGTATTTTGTTCAATGGAACTTCTTTAAGTAAGTATGCAGAGGACAGAGTGCCTCCCTATAGAAAGAAACCAAGTTTTAGGTTTCAAATGGTTGGCAAGAGAACGCCATGAGCCCTTTCTCACGATCCTTGAGAAAGGGCTTGAGGGAGAGCGGGGAGGGAGGCTGCTTGCACTTACCTTCCCGCAGACAATCCCTTTTCACCCCCTGGATGGGTGGACCACCCGTCCACACGATTGCTGGCAGCCGCTGGCAGCGTGGAGGGCTGGGGGCTGGGACACTTTGTCCCAGCCCCCGGAACTCTCATAATGCACTGCGCGGGTGTGCGGGGCATTATGAGGATTGCCCCAACGCTGGCCAGGAGCCCCACAGTCTCTCTGGCCTGGCTGCAAGCAGCCGGGGCTGGCAGATGATCCAGAAAAATGGGGTGAAGAGAGCACTAGTTCTCTTAACCTCATTTAAGAGGGTGGCTGGCTTGGCACTGCCAGGGTTGGGTATGATTCCAGCCAGCGGTTCTCACATGTGGGCAAGACTGGGCTGGGCTTCATTAGTTTGGTTTTGCCTGCATGTGAGAACAGCCTCCATATTTCTATAACATTCTTAGAGGCCTCTGGATCCCCCCAACTCCCCCCCCATTTTAACCAAATCAAGCCCCATAAGCTCTTAAAAACAGCAACTAAGGGAAACAACACAAAAAGGTAAGGAGGCCTTTATTACACACACACACACACACACACACACCCCATTAGAGTACTGAGAGCACTACTGTTAAGAGAGGACAAAACTCCTAAACAATCATATGATGGAACTGGCCTACGGAGAGAGTCTCATATCTAAGTAATCAGTGTTTTTGGTTCTAATCAATTACTGCACAAGTACATTGAGGGGGCAAACATTAATAAAAGGGTTTGTGGGCTCTAGGCCGAAATATAGTCACAGCCTAGTCCTATGCATGGACTTAGAAGTAAGAGCCACATAATTCATTGAGACTTAGTCTTATTAAGTGCACAAAGGACTGGCCTCTTAAGAGTCCATGGGGTTGCAGCCTTTGGGGCAATCAGCCATAGTTATCTGTAAGTAAGTGTATTTAGGGTGGTATGTTAGAGTCATAGGGAAAAACAGAGTGCCTTCAGAATTCTTGCTGAAACTGCCCTGCCAGCTATGAGAGTACTATTACAGGCATCAGAACACATAAGGAAAATTGCCCATCAGATTGGGTTGCTTACATTACTACTGAAAAGATAACATTTTACGATGTGCTGAACTGGCTGAAGGAAAAAGGCAGTTTCTGTAGTAGAGAATTAGGATTTCCCATTTGCTTTGCTGAGTGAATGCAGTTAGCCTTAAAGAAACAAGATTCCTGCTAACAGAGCCAGCTTTTGTAGCAGCTGGCTTTAAAATAAAACAGCACTTGAAATCAGTTTCAGAAGTGTGTCAGTATGTACCAACTGGGAGAGGCCAGTTATGGAGTACAAACATATAGACGTTGACGTGGAGGCCTTACTTAAGTCCACATCAGCAACCAAGTTCTTTGCTCTCCATATGCTGGCAAGGAAACTTGATCACATTTCTAGTTCTGGAAGTATTTCTTTCTGCAATGAATGTGCTGTAAAATTTGCCTAGCTGTGACCCAGTCACATTTTTTCCCTTTAATATAGCCTCATCGCTTTTTTTCACTCTCTTTTGAAGATTTCTTTTAGATTCTTGCTAATATTTGGAAACATTTAAGTCAAAAGTCATGCTCTGGGAGCTTGTAAAAATCAAGCTAGCGTAAGAATCAAGCTGGGGGAATCCTGGTGCACTGCAGAGGCTTTACATTTGTTAACATAATTGCTCTTCGCTTGGGCATTGATCTGGTCTTGTGCACAGAATCAGACCACTTGCGTGCCACCATCTTTTGCAGTGCCATGCAAAATTGTGTGATTCTTTGCCCGGTACCTATTTTATCCAAGCGATACAAGATGAACTAGAAGCTGAACAGATTTCAAGTAGCCATCATGCACCCTCTTTGACCATTGATCCCTTCACTTTCCCTAGGACAGATCTACCAATGCCAGCAATCCTCTGAATAAGTAACTAAGGCAGCTATTTTTACCGTTGATTTTAGTGGGAGCTAAATCCGACTAAAAGATAATACTTGGTCCAATCATTTGGTTGGACTGACTGGATTTTACATCTCAGGGAATCTCTTTTATTTCTCATTTAAGCCATGTTGTGATTCTCTAGTCATTTATAGTGATGAGCAAGCTTCCCTTGGCTCATTTCAGAATTAGCTCAGTAGTTACAAGCTTCCTTGGTTAGCATTTGGAAAAATCTTCTGTTTTCCAAGGCTGCTTTCCTTGCTCAGAATCTGGGCTCATGTGTCTTGATGGTGCTGTGTACATGTGCGTTATCCAATGCCCCTAGGAAACATAGTTTGGTTTCACCTGCCCTGTACTCTCCCCTGTACAGCATCAGTCATGGCAGAGAGTTGCTTAGCAATTCAATGCCATCCCACACACACACTCACACACAAATGACCCAGGAGCAAGAGGGGGTTTTAGATCTGGAAGAGGGACAAGAACCACATAAAACCTTTGTAAGAAACAATCAAGAGAATGGACTCTGTGTGGAGTTCTTTGGTAAGATGTTGTAGCCTTCTCAAGATCCACTTGAAGATATTGGAGCTCAGGGAGTGACGTCCCCTTAAGGCACATGTCAGACCCATAGTTGAATTGCAAATAGACATTGAGAAATGCTTTTCCTTCAGCCTTTTGTTCAAACAGGGAAGACTTAGACCTGACCCAGCCCTTTGCTGCCGCTGCTTCCTTTTTTACTGCCAGGATATAAAAATGACAAATTCATTGAAATGGGAGACATATTTTTATCACCCCTCAGATCTACAGATTTTCTGCTGTTCCTTCTTGATAGACTTAGTGGGCTACATTCAAACCTTGTTGCCTTGCAGACTGTCAATGAGCAGTCACTATTCACTGGCTTATGTGTGGGGAAAGAAGAGGCTTTTATTTCTACAAATGACCGAAAAGTAGTTTTGCAACTATCCTTTTGTCAAAGGCTATCCGATCTCTGAACATATCCCTTTCTGTTAAGCAGATAAATATAAAACTAGGGCATCAGAAGCAACTGTGGCTGCTCGGTCTGCATATTTTAAATTGCCCATTGAAATATGAATATGAACAATCTGGCAAAGTACAATCAAGGGCAAGCCACCCCCTGCAAGCCTCTTCTTTTGAACAAGGAGTACAGAGAAGAATAACAATCCTAGGGGAGAGGGTTTCTAAAAGTACTTGTTTATCTCACTCCCTGCTTTAAGGATCTACATGGCCCCCATTACCCCACTACTAATTTGCCCTTACAAAAATGAGATGACCCTTGTCCGGGGTGGGGGAGCTCTTCTCACATGCTTAAAGCAGGGGGGCAAGTTAACACCAGCAAATTAAGAACAATGGGTGCAGTTAGGGGGAGAAACAGCCATGTAGCAGCTAAAGCAGATTTCTTGATCACAAACAAGTATGTTAATTTATCATAATTAGCAGAATTTTATGTCTGATTGGTTTCAAATGATTTATTTCTTTTAAAATGTATGTCCCATTGTATAGCCCCAAGGGGCTTTCAGATCACCTTCCGAAAGATTCTCATGGTAAAAATCACATTAAAGGCTAGTACCAGGAACAGAAATGATGTGGTTTTCACATGAGCCATCAGGACTGTTCAGGCAGGATCACCTGTCCTCAACTTTTGTCATTCCCAGTGTCCGTTTCATGTCACTCTTGGCCCCTGCCTTTCAGGCAGCAAGAGGTGAGCCTCCTGTTGAGGACTCTTGAGGCAAGGGAGAGGAGCTCAGCAGCTGAAGCTCATTCAGTCTTTGATGGAGACATATTTTCCTTTGCTGGTAGTAGTTCCTATTGGGGCCCTCTTAGCTTTTTACTTTACATTTCTTGCTATTTAATAGCTTATTCAAAGCAGAGAGACTAATTTATTTCAGATTTCACACTTCTAGCATGCAGCCACTAGAGTGCACTAGAAATCTATTTTCCCCCCTCCTGGAATAAAATCAAGATTGTCTGTATCAGTTTCCAACTTTCCAGATCCAAAATAACTTCTATAAAACAGTGGTATGGCATTCTAAGGAACTTCAAAACTCACTCTTCAATTCCAACATTAATTTAATAACACTAATTAGTAATAGTGGCACCAATGTTCTTAAAGGGGGATGAACTTAAGGTTTCTACCCCACCATAGTTGCAAATGGAGCCCAAATGCCACTGAAGTTCAGGCTTGATTCATAATGACTTGCAGCTTGTCTGCATCAACTGTTTTCTTCCTTTCTCACCAATGGATCACTGTAGGTGTTCCATTAGGCCACTGGTACTGCCATGACAGTATTCTAAATATAAAGAAGCACAGAACATGTAGTCCCCATGGCTCTTGGTGGCCAATAGGAATGTCAGGAGCCAGAAGGACTGCTTTTCCCATGGTACCCTATACCTGGGTTGCTGCTGCACATGACCCCTAGTGACATAAAGAGCCATGGAAGGTCCATTCCTCATGGTTATTTTACATCTAGGACAGTGGAAGTGGATGTGCCTAGAGCCTAATGAAGGCCCCGTTTTAAAGACAGCCAGTTGCCACTGCAGCCACTGCCAAGTCCGTTTTAAGGAAAGACAAGTGGGCGAGAAATTCTCCAGGTCCTGTCGCCACCCAGTTACCTCATTCAGAGTGTGACACTAGGGGTGTGTCCGAACCGGTCCGGAGGCCATTGTAAAGGCCTCCGGACTGTCCAGACCGGTTCGGATCTGGCTGGTTCAGGTCCGGGTGGGTGGGTTCCTTTAAGGGCGGGGAGGGTTTACTTACCCCCCCGCCGCTTGCCCCCGTCCAGCGCGCGTATTTAATGTAATAATTGGGGCAGCAGGATACTTCCCTGCTGCCCCTTGTCCCTCTGCAATGCCGCCAGCCGCTTTGACTCACAGTTTTGAAAAGTTATTACTGCTGCCCAGTGCCAATAATGAAGTCGAAGAAGCCGGCCTCTCCGCCCGGCGGCTCCCCCAGGAGCCGCTGCCACCTCCCAGCAGCCACTGAGAATGGCTCTGCCATGGAGGACTCTGTATGTGGGGGAAAGTCGCATGGTAGCCGGAAGTGAGGGTTGCCGCGGCGCGTCGGCGCGTCCTCCATGGCAGAGCCGTTCTCAGTGGCTGCTGGGAGGCGGCGGCGGCTCCTGGGGGAGCCGCCGGGCGGAGAGGCCGGCTTCTTCGACTTCATTATTGGCACTGGGCAGCAGTAATAACTTTTCAAAACTGTGAGTCAAAGCGGCTGGCGGCATTGCAGAGGGACAAGGGGCAGCAGGGAAGTATCCTGCTGCCCCAATTATTACATTAAATACGCACGCTGGACGGGGGCAAGCGGCGGGGGGGGGGGGTAAGTAAACCCTCCCCGCCCTTAAAGGAACCCACCCCACAGTGCCGGACCGCAGCTCTGCGGTTCCGTGCACACCCCTATGTGACACAGTGCAAACTGTTCTCTTAAGCCACAAATGGGTTTTTATGATGTCTGACCCTCTTTTAAATGCTCCTTTTTAACCTGTGTTTTTACTCATTGGGTGTGTGTTTTATTGTTGCTTTTTAAATGAGATTTTAGCTATTATATCAAATGTGCTGGGTTGGTAGGTTTGTTTGTTTTTTTAATGTAGGTTTTATTGTATTCTGTTCGTTTTGCTGTAAGCTGCCTTGAAATTATTTTGTGAATGGCAAGATATATCTTTTTAGAAGTGGAGACCTGCAACAAAATGTTGCAATGCATCCTCAGCCCCTATGGGAATCCTCCTGTTCAGGGCTCCAACCAGTCTGTAACAGGAACGTCATAACCCTATTTGATGCTCACACTGGGGGTGGGGAGGTGGACTGCCCCCTGATATACAACAATACAGGTTTGGGGCTGAAAGCCCCTCCTCCCTAAAAGCTCCATGTGTAATACTGGTTGAGGAGGTTTTAACCGTATGACATTCATCCCCCAAGAATGATGCTGCTTACTATAAACTTAGGGGCTTGAGAAAACCGGCTCCTTCTCTCTCCCCCCAACCTCAGTCCCCCCCCGCCCCCGCTTTAAGTGACACCCTCAGCATCCTGTGGTTCAACTGTCTTCAACATTGCATAGGCCCTGGAATCTAACAGGTCTAGTCTTGTCAGGCAGCTTGAGTTCTGATCTCAAGGATGTTTATATCATTTACCCTCCCCACCCCCACCCCCATAACTCTGAGATAGATTAGTTGGAGCATTACAGGCCAAAGGTCACCCAGTAAATTTAGTGACTGAGCCGAGATATGAACCCCAATCTTCCTGCCACGATTAGGATGTGCTACCCACTACACTGAACTGACTCTTACAAGTTCATTTTCTTGTACCCAGATACCTTTTTATAGCTCAGGATAAGAAATCAGCTCCTCTACAGCTTCAGTACTATTTATAATGTGGTTTTCACTTGCCTTCACTGATGCCTTCAAGTTATCCCAATGAATGGAGGTAACAAAGAGCAGTTAGTTGCCTGTTGTAGGGGAGCCTGGCCACCAAGAGGAATGCCAGAAGTGAATAATTGTTCTGCATATTCTTGGGCAAGCTCATCTCTGTCAGAGAACTACAGATGTTACACAGCCTTTTCTATTTAGGGGTGACTGATTGCTTACATGTCAAATATGCCATGGGATTTTTCTCTACAGCTTAATTCCATACACCACAGAATTCACAGGACTTCTCCGCTACAGTATTTTTCAGTTCTCCCAACTTCCAGTTCATTATAGTACACTACAGTTGCCAAGCCCTGGTTTTTTAAAAACAGTTATTCCTCTGGAAAAATAATTTGTGCGCCCTGGTGTTTCAAGGCTATGCTGGCCACCCTGCTTGTTCTGAAGAGGCTGGCGTTGTCATAAATACAGCTTAAAACTGGTAACAGCAATCCAGCCTGTTGCCTGAGTCTTTAAAATCATCAGCTAGGGGCAATTCTCTGCCAGCCATCAGACTGTAGGAGTGGTCAGAAACAAATCTTTTGTGAGGGGACAGTTGAAGGGGACTCATCCATACAGTGCCAGATATAGGCACAAGCTAAGTAAGCTACAGTTTAGGGCCTCACATTATGAGGGGCCTCCAGTTTATTTTTTAAAGACTAAAGTTCAACGGTTACATCATATGCTTTCATTTAAATGTATTTCTAATGCACTTAAGCTTATTGCAAGGTAACTTATTGCAAGGTAACTGGTTACATAATATGCTTTCATTTAAATGCATTTCTTATGCACTTAAGCTTATTGCAAGGTAACTGTTGTCAGATTATTTGTTTTTCATTGCATCTTTGCCAAGTAGAATAAAGCTTTTTTATTTTCATTGCCCTTTTTCTTAGAATAATATTGGGTTTTTTTGTTATGCTATGGGGCCTTTTAAGCTTGATGTAGCTGAAGGCCTCAGCATGTCATAATCCGGCCCTGCATCCATACAATTTTGCCTTGTCTCATTTGCAGACTTATCATCCCTCACTATTGGCCACTGTGGCTCGGGGTGAGGGGAGTTGTTGTCCAACAACAGCTGGGGGGCCTGCTTTAGACTCTGCCCAGCAATAAAATAAGTTTTCTGACTCTTAGCCAAAGATTTATGGGTAGACTGAAAAAGCACCTGTGAATCACCTCACATCCAACACACTAGTCTGCCAGACAGCACTCCTTATCTTTAGATTCAGGTAGCTGGGGTGAGTGTCAGCTAAATCCCATGTGCTTAAATGTCTCCAGCACCTAATGATGACCCACTAACAAGACTCCAGTGACTACAATGGCCTCTAACTTGTTCTCTAGAAATCAGAGAGGCAGAAGACATCCAGAGCAGCAGGAGTTGTGTCTGGAACAAAACCAACACAATCTTAATATGAACATTTCTTTTTCTGCCATTCCTTCCCTTCCCTGCTATGCTCCACGTCTCCCAATAATGTAGAGAGAGCAAACGTAGATGTGTAAGCAACAGCTCTTGAAGCTACTGCTGAAATCATGCTAGGTGTGTAGAATGATTCTCTACTGTGTTTGATAAACGTTTCTGTTGATTTACATCAGAGAGAGATTCAGCACTATTAGGCAGTTCTTTTTTTATAGCTTTCAGGGCCTATTTATTACATGCAGCAGAATGAGCTGGTAGAGTAGACAGACAACAGATAGGAGTGATGCGACATATAGAGCAAGGATGCACCAGTGCAGTGAGAGAGCAGCCTAAGAGAGCTTTCCAAATTAACTGCACCGGTACAGTGAGGAAGCCGGAAGTTTTTGACGCCCTTCCCTTCGCAAGGAGGCCCTCTGTGCCACCTAATAATATGTTTCTGAGGGCTGCGCAACCCCCAAGGACCTATTTTAAGGTGGTACAGAGGGCTTCCTGGAGAAGAGGAGGGTGTCAGAAAGGCTGGTCACAGGTACTGGCTCATCATTATGTGGCCAGCTTGCTTTTTTTTTGCTAGCCACAGCTGCTGTGGTGGTTAGTGGGACTGCAGTTACCAAAGGCAGCAGTGGGTAAGTTGGAGGGCTGCAGTGGGGAACTGTGACAGGAGCGGGCTGAGGCAGCAGTGGCGAACACAGGCCATTCTCAGTCTAATGGCATCACTGCTTCTGGTCTTCTGTATCAATCAAAGTCTACTGTAAATGCTGTTTATCTGTGTTGCTGTCACTGCAGATGTTCTGATCTTCTTGTTCACAATGACCTCCCCACCACCAGCATCATCATGTGCTTTGTTGATGAAGTGTGGTCCACTCTCCTCCGCTCTGTTCATAGTGTCCTCAATCGATCCCCTCCTCAATTTATTAAAGAAGTTATTTTGGTGGATGACTTCAGCACAAAAGGTAAGCCAATATTTTCCATACATTCTAGTATGCCTCAGAATTAAAAAGCATTCTGCTTTTCAGGCAATTTGCTCTAATATGATTTGATATCGTTGCTTTTCATGATGGTACAAGTGGTTATTGCCATGACCTGGTCAAATTTTGTTGCCTTAATTTCCCTGTAATTTCAAACTAGTTTTGTCACCTTTCGTTGGGACTGCATAGAATTATTTTTCCTACATGAAAAGAGATTATTCTCTCTGTGTTGGAAACAGTGGGTACACAGAGAACTCATTTTGATGACAAGTATACAGTTCAAGGATCCATTGTGCACAGTTTCATCAGATGGGCTCTCTTAAATGGGTTGCTTCAAAAGGGGAGAAAAGTGGTTGGATTTCACCGTGAGCTAGAATACCTATCAGCTTCACATAAACTCCACAACTCAGTCTCATTGTGGATGTAATGTAAATGACATGCTAACTGCCCTTTTCACATGACAAATAAGTCGATAACTTAGGAGGGCTTATTAAAAGAAAGGAAATATGGCAGTTGCTGTTGATACAGAGCAAGGATTCACCCCCTGCCCCCCAAAAGCACTCTACTAAGCTTCACACAAAAATGTAGCTAATGGGAGCGAGGCGGGGTGGAGGGGAGAAGGTGAGTACTGAAACCACTCCATAGTCTCTGCTCCTGTCTTGACCACCAGAAGATCTGCAGCCATTTCCCAGCAGCTTAGAAAGTCACAGAGGCAGTGGTTGAGGATAGGCTGGTTCTTCTCATTCCCTCATTAATTAGATTGGAAGTAGATATAGAAGCTGTTCACATGAGCAGCCTACCTAGGCTTGTGCAGCTCTACCAGGGTAGGGTTGCTCGTGAGAAGTGACGAGATTGTGGCCAATCCTGGCACTGCCCTGCCAGGCTGCCCAGGGTCTTTACCCAGGCTTTTACCTGGGTATCAGGATGCAAGCGTGCCCTGCTACTCAGGTCCCCAGTCATGTGTCTGCTCAGGCTGCAGGCAACTCAAGCAGACAAAGACCTGGGCACCTAGAGTGCCTGGCTGAGGCACAATCCCTCAGTGCACGATGCTCCTTGCACGGTGCATTTAGGGATATCTTGAGGCTGGGCTGCATTCTCCCGGCCTCCAGAACACCATGCTGCCAGGAGCAGCTCAGCTCATGTGGGCACGCAACCCACACGTCCCACAGCAGAATGCAGATCGTCTGTGGGGAAAGATAAGATTGATCTTGCCTTCCTTCCCACACCCTCCCCACCCAATTGTATGGTAATGAGAACAACTGTACAGTCTTTCTAGACTCTTTGCCTATTTCCCCTCTGTTTTGATCTAGCATACCTCAAGGATAAATTAGACCAATACATGGCACAGTTTCCCAAAGTCCGGGTCCTCCATCTCAAAGAAAGGCATGGTTTAATACGAGCTAGACTGGCTGGAGCGGAGATGGCTAACGGTAAGTAGAGTTGTGCCTTGTCAAATTGGGCTTGGTGATTTATTTGGCATTAACTGTTCATTATAAAAATGTAAAGGAGTCATTGGGAGCAATCCTTGTGACCTAAGTTGCTAAGCTGAAAATTTGACTGACCTCAGTTGCAGTAATATAAGTGGCAAAGTTATGTCCCATTAAGTTGGATAGGATTTAGGCATGCTTAACACTGAAGGGACTGCATCCAGTCTCCACGCCATTTTAAAACATCGAACAGTGAAGATAAAGCAGTTAGAAGGAGATAGTTTCCCATCTAGAGGTATAGAATCAGTATCATGTTAAGACTAAGGCTACACCAAAATATTCCCATGTTTTGATTTTTGGGCCAAAAGTCATGATTTGCAAGTTCATATGTTCTTATATTAAAAACTTTTGATGGTAAGAATATTCACTTTTTGGGTATTAGTTAATGCTAGTTTTACCAAGCTGCTGCTGCTTCAACACTATTTTTAACTTCCAGTTTTTGAATTAGTCATGGACAATCCCAGTCAACATGAGATCACATAATGAATGGGATGATGTCCAACAGCTCCATGACTAAACAGATTTGGCTATGTGATAATGTCAGTGAGGACAAATGAAATCAATTGAGAGTGAGGGCAATATACTCTGATAGGGATGTACAAATCGATTCAAATTTGAATCAACTCAAATCTGGCTGATTGAAGCAATTTGAATTTGAATCAAGTGATTCAATTCAAAATCAAATGGAATCAGCCCAATTTGAATTTAATCAATCTGAATTGATTCAACCTGTATAGGGGGAGGGGGGAGGAGACCCTCCTTTCAGCATTTTTCTTTAAAAGAAAGAGGCTGGCGTGCTGGGGCACCAGGAAACTATCTCTGATGTGCAGGTTTTTGCGCAAACACACCTGTGTTCTAGTGAAATGAACACTGGGCTGTCCCTTCAAATGGCCTTCCCAAGCATATGCAGAGGCCATTTAAAGTGATAGCCCTGTGTGAGCGCTCAGTGGCTGCAGAGAGGGATGATGGGTTGGGTTGTCACCTCCTCACAACTGCACGCTCTGTAGTTACCACTCACAGGAGTGGTTCAAAGGCACTTCTACACCTCTTGTTTTTAAAAATGACAGCCAGTGGGCAGCAGGGGTATGGTGGGCCAGGTTACCACCTCCCCCGCATTGTGGGTTCTGCACATCAAAACTAATTTCCCAACACCTCAGTGCCTCTTTCTTTAAAAAAATGCTTAAAGGAGGCTCTCCTCCCTCTCCCCCCTCCTTCCCCCATATAGTTCAAACTGATTCAGATTGAATTTGAATCAATTCAAGTCCAAATCAAATTGGGCTGTTTCGGGCTGATTCGATTCATGTTTGAATCGAAAAAGCATGTTTGAATTCAAACTTGAATTGAATCAAGATTTTCAATTTATGCACATCCTCACACTCTGAATATGAATGATCTTAAGCAGTACAGGATGATACAGTGCGTGGAGGACATTATTACACTATATAGGTAGATTACCTATGTGATTATATCACTAAAGGCAAAAAAAAATCAGAGCTATCGCACCATGTAAATGAACAGGAAGTCATTTTTCCAGTGTTTCTTGAAAATCATCAACAGGAGATGCTTTTTGACACTGCTGAAAAGCCTTCTTGAAACACAGTGAGGAGGTTTGGCTTAACATATTTGTCACTCCTCCTTCCCTCCCCCTACACTTTTGCCTCCGTTTCATTTCCTTAAATAAATAAAGTACCTATTGCAGTTAGTAGTTGGCATGAACATTTCTGGTCTTGCTTGCCCCCCACAAACAGCTAATGTGTATTTTAGTATGTAAGCAGTTGAACTACAAAAATCAAAGAGCAAATTTCTCTGGGAAATGAACCTTGGTACAGGGGGGAAATGTAGCCTTCAATGATAACAATCCCAGACAAATTTGAGAAAATATGCGCAAGTGATCAATAAATAGCAGACTGCCTGCTTGCTGCAATAATCTATTTCCTATTTCCTGTCTATTCCCCTCCATGTCTACTTCTTTATGCTTTCTAATTTAAATTCCTCTGTTATTTTTATTTACTATTTTGTGTATATAACAACTTTATGGGGGCACTCAACTTATGAGGTAATCTTAAAGAGACTCAATTACCTGCCCCTTAAGAAGACATATGCATCTATTCAAGGTGAAAGTCTTGTTATGTCAATCCAGCTGCAGTGCTTGAACATAAAAATCTATATTAATAATACAACTGAATCAGAAATTGGGCGTGTGCTTTGTAGAAAAAATATTTTTTGTTATTACAGGACTCCTCCCAAAAATCCTGCCTTTCAACAGGTGTTCACTCACCCTGGATATGTTATGAGTATAAGGCTAGAATTTTCCTGAGTTTGTGAATACAGGAGTCATCTAAGGAGGCATGCTTATTATGATGTTCATGTTAGAATTGGCCCTGAGGGCTTTATGGCATTTTAGTGAGCTCCATAGGATGGATTTTCCAGAGCTATTAAAAAATTGTGTTGTGGATGTAGGTTTGAGTATTAATTATGTATTCATTATATTTTTAAGTTTCCATAGCACTTCTCAGTGTGAACAGTGATTTTACAGTTCTTACCTTATTTATCCACAAATCAGCCCACTCATATCATTCCCAGTTCAGGTGTCATTTTAGTCCAAGTTATTATTATTTTTATTATTATTATTTTATATTTATATCCTGCTCTTCCTCCAAGGAGCCCAGAGTGGTGTACTACATACTTGAGTTTCTCTTTCACAACAACCCTGTGAAGTAGGTTAGGCTGAGAGATGCGTGACTGGCCCAGAGTCACCCAGCTAGTTTCATGGCTGAATGGGGATTTGAACTCAGGTCTCCCCAGTCCTAGTCTAGCACTCTAACCACTACACCACGCTGGCTCAGATGCAACAAACAAACAAAAAACCTATATCAGAGTCCAGTTATGGCTGGTTAATTTCTCCAAAGATGATTAAGAAGAGTCCACCAGATTACCTAAGCAAGCAAGGGTACATGGGTGTTCACAAGTGGTCTGCCCTCTGGTTTGAAATCTGCATGTGCAGAAGAGCTCTGAGTGGGAAATAAGCTTCAAAGCACTTCCAGTGCTACATGCACAGCGCCCCTTCCTGGTCCTGGTCAAGGGCAAATATTTAGAGCTGGTAGTACTGATTCCTGTGCCTGGGAACTATCACATCCAACTCAAACCAGACAGGCTCTTCCTCAATGGATCATCAGTGCTACTAAAGCTGACCACCACCATCTGTTTATGAGAGGATTCTCATGCACTGCAGGGTGGGCAAAACTATTGCTATGTGTGATAATCTCTGGGTTGGGATCAGCAAGTAAGTCTTGGACGGTGCTGTTAATACCCTGCCAACAACTCTGCTGTCTCCGAGTAATCAATAGGGAAAGTCGACTAGGATGGTATAGCACAATGCAAAATCAACAGGAGGATCCACTAGATAGCTGGGGCAGTAGAAGATCCCAACCCAAATCACTCATGCTCATATATTCCCTAGTTTGCAAAGTCACAGAGATGATGTAAACGTGAGATTAACTTTTACTACAACATCCCTGGTTTATCAACTACTTTCTAACACCTCCTCCCACCTTAAGTTGTACGTTTTCTGAAGTAAAAGCAGCATTAAAAAATCTTCAACATAAATGAAGTGGGCAAGACTCCCCGCAGTGAGCTCCATATTACACAGTTAGTGTTATCAGCTTATTTCAGCAACATTTCCACAAGGACCCATCAAATAAGGGGAGGAGAGCTGGTCTTGTGGTAGCAAGCATGACCTGTCCCCTTAGCTAAACAGAGTCCACCCTGGTTACATTTGAATTGCAGACTTGATGTGTGAGCACTGTAAAATAGTCCCCTTAGGGGATGGAGCTGCTCTGGTTCCAAGTTCCCTCCTTGGTATCTCCAAGAAAGGGCTGAGAGAGATTCCTGCCTGCAACCTTGGAAAAGCCGCTGCCAGTCTGGGCAGACAATACTGAGCGAGATGGACCTATGGTCTGACTCAGTATATGGCAGCTTCCTATGTAAGACTCCACATTTTTCTTGATCCCTGTGAAGGAATGAGGCCTGGACCTCCTCTTTTTGTATATAAGACTTCTGTGTTGCAATTGCTTTTCCTACTCCCTATGTTAAAATGCTGAGAAAGAAGTTTTTCACACGGGGCTTTTAAAGCCCTTTAACTTGCATCTCTTCCAGAATGGTGGGGGTGGGTTCACATATTGGCTAGATTTACTCCGAAGTCCCTGTGAGTTATCAGGGAGCAGTTAAGACACAATTTGGGTTTTTCACTGTGTGCTAGAGTGTAAGGTAAAAGGTGAAGTGTGCTGCCAAGTCGGTTTCAACTCCTAGCGCCCACATAGCCCTGTGGTTTTCTTTTGGTAGAATACAGGAGGGGTTTACCACTGCCTCCTCCCACACAGTATGAGATGGTGCCTTTCAGCATCTTCCTATATTGCTGCTTCCTGATATAGGTATTTCCCATATTCTGGGAAACATACCAGTAGGGATTTGAACTGGCAACCTTCTGCTTGTTAGTCAAACATTTCCCCACTGCACCACTTAAGGTGATCATATAGCCTGATTTATATCCAGGGTAAAAAAAAATCCCCTGTTTGCATTGGTTTGGGGGACAACTTAGAGTTCATAGTAAAACCTCCCCATAAACTCACAGTAAAGCCTTCTGTGTGTAAAAAATCCCAGGAGTCAAAAGTTCACAGCGCCTGTTCTACAGTTTGGTTTTGGAGGGAGAGGAAATATACTGGTTTGATTCTGAAGGGAAGAGAGGGTTTGATTTGATTGGGTGTGTTTTAAAATAATGGAAGGAATTTGAGTTGTGTTGATTGGTTTCTTTGAATACATTTGGAGGGGAAAAGAGAATATAAGGAGGCTACCTTCAGCAAGGTGTAGTGCAGTGCAAGTTGGAGAGCTGAAGAGAGTTCAAGAGAAGGAGTTGCTGTCACAGACCGAGACAATCAGAACTGGTGCTGGAAAGAGAGCTGATGTCACTAGGAGAGTTAGATGATTGGAGGACCAAATCACCCCCAAAGCAGCTGAAGGAACAGTCTGGGATTGAATCCCCAGAAATGGGAAGGGAGAGCAGTACCTGAGGCTGAGCAAGGGATAAGCCAGGTTTGCTGCAGAAGCTGATTAGGGATTATCGCAAGAGGACTCTTGGTAAGAACTCTGAGTTAGGACCCAGTATTAGTGCAGGATAGATTGGAAACGTTTTGCTCATATTTTATTTCTTCCTTGTGCTCCTTTGATTGCTGTTTTGTACAAGAACGATTGTTTTGAATAGAACTATTTTAAAGTAAAGTGTCCTTGTTTTAAAGTTAAAAATTCATAGCTGCTGTCTGTTTCCCCATCTCGCGGTTAGAAGCCTTTCCACCCTACCTAATTTTGAATAAGACAGAGGTTTGGATGGCTGTTTTAGTAGACCCAGCTAGAGGTGGGGAGCAAAAGTCTACTTGGTGGAAGCGGTGAAGCTTAGGATCATGGGGCTGGTTGAGGCTGGGCTGTGACGTGTGGTAACAGCACGGTGGGATCCATGCCAATCCCCTTCTGTAATGGAAATAATTCATTTTCTTCTCTAGGTGACGTGCTAACATTCTTAGATTCTCACGTGGAGTGCAACGTAGGGTGGCTTGAGCCGCTACTGGACCGCATCCGTTTAAACAGAAAGAAAGTTGTTTGTCCCGTTATCGAAGTAATCAGTGACAAAGACATGAGGTAATTTCAGTACCTTCCATGTTTGCCCCACTCCAGCCATCATGATTACAGTACATGGAAAGAGAGTTTTACACATGGAACACCGCTGCAGGGCAGATCCTTCCTAGGCATCCACTTTGACAATGCCTTTCACTTGTTGATTGGATGGTGCCAGTATCTGCCTCTGGAGGCTTATTATAAGTCCTTCCATGATAGTTGAAACTCCAGGCAAGTCTGTTTTCTAGCAAGTCTGGTTATTTTTTGAAAGCTGGGCAGAGCACAACATTTCAGACTGAGCATAGGTCTGTTTAGTAGATGTAGTAGTAGTAAGAGATTGCAATTCAATTTGTGTGTGAATCAGTTTGCACTGAGCTGGGGTAATTCACACGATTGTAACATGAATCAAATTGTCCTTAAAGTAAATACATTAGAATCTAAATTGCCCCAATTTGACATGAATTGATTCCTGTGATTCAAGCAGGCATTTTGATGGGTGTTTCCCCCTCGATGACTAGTTTTCTGGCACTGGCTTCCAATTGGCTTGAGATCTCCTTGCTTCTTGGTTGGCTTGTTGTCATTCAAATCAAGTGTTGTCAAGGGCAGCTGTGCCCCCATTGGCTGGGTTGGGGGGAGGGAGGGGAACAAAATAAAATGAGGGAATTTCAAAATGCTTTCAAAGGACCTGGGAGGCAGAGAGAGAGAGAGCCCTTAGTGTACCCTTGAGCAGGATACATCAGGAGAAGAGGAAGGAAACAAGGAAGATTTGATTTTTGTGGTTTTCTTTTCTCTACACTGAGAATAATATGCTGTAATATTTTCTTGGTGATTGCTGCGAGAATTGCTCCATGTATGGCCTTGAGAAACTAGTACTTCACTCACTGCTCTAATCTGCTCTGCAATCTGCCTTCTGCATTGCAAGGTGTACTTACTCAAAATGTGGCTGAAGACATTTCTGGATTTGAGCTTATGGCTATGTTTGCTGTTGCTAAGGGTGCTGCTGTGGCAGCTTTTGCAATGCTGGAAAATAAGGACCAAGTCATAATGCTGTGTGAGAGAGCAACTTGTGTGCCAAAGTTGTTACTGCAAGTGCAGGCATGCTCATTTCTCCCATCCCCCCGCAACAGACAAAGATGCTTCCCACAGATTCCATCGCTACTCCCCACAGAGTCTTCACAAGAAATGTAACATTATTCTGCAATAGTGCTTTCCAGTTATGTGGATTTTCTGCCTCTTTATTTAGGCTTCTAAATGTTATTGATTGTGACTCCAGGCTACAAAGTATTTGTGCACAAATCAGAAAAATACACAGGTGTGTATTGCAGAAGAACGTGCTATGCACGTGAATTACACTCACATAGCATTCCGCAGTTCTCAAATTTCATTTTAAAAAGCACTTCCCTCCCAACATATATTGTCAACATGCTGTTGCTGATATAACTCTATTCTATAAAGAAGACTAGAATTTTCTGTCTCATTAAATAATAATCATTTTCTTTAGGCATATTGCTGCAAAGTTGCATCAGCCCTTACTTTCTTTTCTTGCAAAATCACATGTAACCCTTCGAATTGGGTTTAACATCCCTAGATCTAACTCTGAGAACAAGGAGTTACTGTGGTGGGCATCTTTCTGTGGCCACACACAAACCCATGCACAAGAAGACAGGAAAGAAAAACAAACCTCTAACATCTGAGATAAAACATCATAAAGGCGAGCAGGGGTGGGGGATACATCTGACCATAAAACATCATAAAGGGGTGGGGGGAGGGATACAATGAGGTTCGCCCAAAGTCAGGGACAAATAGGAAGATTAAGGGAAAACATGCCGCTCTGGATACACCCTGAGTACAACACATTGGAGTTGCATGCATAGTGGAGGATTTCAAATATTGTGTTCTAATTCAGAAGAACAACATAGTTGGAGGTGTTTCATGAAAATGATTAGCTGAAAAGTGCTTAAACGTGAGTGTGTGTGTGTGTGTGTGTGTGTGTGTGTGTGTGTGTGTGTGTGTGTTTTCAAGTGAATAGCAGCTGTAGGTGACTTAATGGGGGGGAGGTGTTTTTTTAACTCTTTACCTCTGCACTGTGTTGTGACAAAAATTACCCCCCTGCAGTACCAATGGCAGCTTCCCTTTTGGAGGCAAATAGCAGCTATGACAGGGAGAGTACAGGATTAACTTCCACCCACACCAGATTTCCAATCCTGATTGCCACCTCCTGCCATGGTGGCTATTTCCCCTGGGGGGGGGGGGCGACAAATGTCACATCAAGTTTGGCCCAAATTATTATCCTATTGCTTTCGGTGGCTGTTTGTTTGTTTTGTTTGTTTGTTTATTTATGGATTTAATATACTGCCCAATCCACAGACGCAGGGCAGTGTACAAAACAAGAACAGCATCTGAGATTTATTTATTTTTAAAGATTGAAAGGGCAAACGCCTGGTGGAAAAGAAATGTCTTCAATAAGGTTTTAAAGGCTAAAAAGGAGGAGGCAGACTGAATCTGGGGGGAAAGAGAATTCCAAAGTGGAGGGGCAGCAACAGAGAAAGCCCTTCCATGGGCCCTAGTACTATGGACCTCTCTGAGACCAGGGACAGAATCAGGGCAACCTGAGAAGATCTCACAGGACGGGGCAGGACTGGTCGGGAGAGGCAGTCCTGAAGGTATACAGGCGCTAAGCGCCCTGAAGGGTTTTAAAGGTGAGAACCAGCACTTTGAATTGGACCCAGAAGCAAATAGGTAACCAGTGCAGTGACCGCAAGAGTGGTGTCACACGATCATATCTCCTAGCGCCCATAAGCAGGCGGGCCACTGCATTCTGGACCAGTGGAAGCTTCCGGGTCATCTTCAAAGGCAACCCCAGGTAGAGCACATTACAGTAATCCAAACGAGAGGTGACAAGGGCATGAGTTACCGTTGCCAGGGCCTGCCAGTCAAGATAAGGCCGCAACTGGCAGACTAGCCGAAACTGGGAAAAGGCACTCTGGCCATGGCCTCCACCTGCTGTTCAAGCAGGAGCTGCAAGTCCAAGAGGACCCCCAAGTTGTGGACCACCTCCTTTAAGGGCAGCGCAACCCCGTCTAGAGAGAGACTCAGATTTGGCAACTGGCCAGATCAAGGAGTAAGCAAAAGCAGCTCAGTCTTGGAAAGATGAAATCTGAGCTTGTTTTGGCCCATCCAGACCCTGACAGCCTCTAGACACTGGGCAAGCACAGAAACGGCATCTCCGGAGTGGCCTGGGGTGGCACAGTTGGGTATTGCCTAATTTGTTCTTTTAATTTCATTGGAACTGCTTTGGGTAATTTTCCTCATGTCAGCCAGCGAAACTATCTTTTACAAGATTAGGTCCTTGAAATGCTTGGTTATTTGGCTGCCAGTGCTTTCTTTTCCCCCCTTCCAAATCGGAGAGCCGAGAATCAACCATATTAGTGCCCTGTGGGGCAGCTGTAGCCCATGGACATGCTGCTATGCATGTGAAGAAACACTGTCTAATATACAAGCTTGCTCTTATGTGGCAGTCTACATTGCTTGAGGCAATCTGTTGTCTTCCTCATAGCAGGCTTTTATGTGCTTTGTGTAGCAATCTTGTGCTACGTTTCCTGAATAGTTGGATTAGTCATTCTTCTCTCCTTAAGCCTTTTTCTGGTTGTGGAGGTCTTGGAAATTAAACAAAGTAATATGAAAATGTCACACATTTCATAAATCCTACATAATTCATAATGTCATAATTTTGCAGGGTGCTTGTTTTCATGTTGGGCCTTTATAACATGCCGTACTCCAATATGTCGTATGACAATTTCCCGTCAGCCTTGTCTGATAAGGCCTCTGTTTCTGAAATTAATACCTGTTGTTTGCTTCTTTTCTATAGCTACATGACTGTGGACAGCTTTCAACGTGGTATTTTTACATGGCCAATGAATTTTGGGTGGAAGCCAATTCCTCCAGATGTCATCAAGAAAAATAAGATGAAGGAAACCGATATCATTAGGTAAGAATACGAAGATAAGTTTTTGTGGGCAAGATTCCTCCTTAAGCACTAAATGAACTCCTAAGATGGGAGAAGGATGTCTATTATGGAAATTGTATGGGGTAGAACCTTGTTCATTCTTGGGTATAAATCAGCACAATATAAAACACAGCAAGCACAGCTCTGAGGGTCCTAATACAATAGCAGATGTTCCTTTAAGCGTGTTAGCATGAGCAGGGAGCAGACTTCAGTTTATAGGATTTTAACAACTCCCACATGTGCAAGGAATCTAAGCCTAGATGCAATTTCACCCAAGCTGTACATTTTCAGTATTTTGAACTGGCTATGTAACCCCACCATATTCAAAACTTCATCAATATAACAATATTATTTTTAAAATGCATAACAGCAACACAGGCAGCTGCTACCATGGCTATGAAAGGCCATGATCCATTCTGTGGCTATTAAGGGGACTTTGACTCATTCTCGGTGGCTATTAGGGGGACTTCTATGTAAGCATTACTGGGCACAGAACGTTGTTAATAACCTACTTTCCAGTAGGCTTATGAGATTACCTGGCATTCCATGTGTTTGTCCCCATCAGCTTTGCAACTCCAGGAGCAATATGAACCAAATCAGGTACAGTTGAAGGGGCTCATAGGGAAACCTCAGTGATGTAGTTTGTGATGATGTCATCCATCACATAAACATTTGAGGCAAACACAAACATTTGAGCTGCAAGTGGGCTAACGTATGGACAGTCTAACTGATGCAAACCAAATTTAGTACAGTTGTAGTGACACACAGGGACTCCTTAACAGCATGGTTTGTGATGATGTTATCCACCCCAATTCAAGATTGTGGATGCGTAAACATTTAAGGTGCAAATGGGCTAACTTGGGAACCACTTAAATGATTTGAACCAGATTTGCTACAGATGTAGGGACACACAGGGATGGCTCAATGGCATAGTTTGTGAAGATGTCATCCATCCTAATTCAAGATGGCGGACACATGAACATTTGAGGTGCAAGTGGGCTAACTTGTGGACCGTCTAACTGATTCGAACCAAATTTGGTACAATTGTAGTGAGTGACACACAGGGACACCTCAACAGCATGGTTTGTGATGATGTCATCCACCTGATTCAAGATGGTAGGAGCGTAAACATTTGTTGCAAATGGGCTAACTTGTGAACCGCCTGACCGATTTGCACCACATTTGCTATAGCTGTAGCGAAGCATAGGGACACCTCAATGGCATAAATCTGACTAAAACATTTAAAATACAAACATAAAATAACTATACAAAATACAAAGAAGCAGCAATAGAGACAACCATATAAAAGCCTGGGTAAAAAGTCAAGATTTCAAATGCTTTCTGAAAACTGTGATGGAGATAGAGGAGTGAATAGCCACCGGGATAGCATTTCAGAGTCTGGGGGCAGCAACAAAGAAGGCCCTGTCCCATGTGCACAACACCTCCCTCATTGTCAGCACCCGGTGCAGTGCCCCCTCAGATGACCTCATCAAGTGGGCAGCAACCCTTGGGAGGCGGCATTCCCTCATGTATCCAGGAGAGGAGAGCTGGTCTTGTGGTAGCAAGCATGACTTGTCCCCATAGCTAAGCAGGGTCCGCCCTGGTTGCATCTGAATGGGAGACTTGATGTGTGAGCACTGCAAGATCTTCCCCTCAGGGGATGAAGCCACTCTGGGAAGAGCAGAAGGTTTCAGCTTCCCTCTCTGGCTTCTCCAAGATAGGGCTGAGAGAGATTCCTGCCTGCAACCTTGGAGAAGCCGCTGCCAGTCTGTGAAGACAATACTGAGCTAGATAGACCAATGGTCTGACTCAGTATAAGGCAGTTTCCTATGTTCTAGGGCCCAAATCGTTAAAGCCTTTAAAGACCAAAAACAGCACCTTAAATTGGACCTGGAAACAAACTGGTGACCAGTGCAGCTCTTTCAAAATGGGTGTGATGTAATCCCAATGCACAGCTCCAAATAAGACCCTAGCAGCCACATTTTGCACTAGCTGCAGTTTCCGAATATTCTTCAAGGGCAGCCCAGTGTAGAGCGTGTTACAGTAATCTAGTCATGACATGACTAAGGCAGGGGTAACTGTGGCCAGATCTGCCTTCTCAAGAAAGGGACACAGCTGGCGCACTAGCCGAAGCCGTGCAAAGGCACCCCTGGTCACCACCTCCACCTGAGCCTCCAAAAGCAGAGCCGGGTCCAGCAATACCCTCAAGCCTCATACTTGCTCCTTCAAGGGGAGTGCAACCCCATCCAGAACTGGTAGAATCTCCTCATCCCTATTGGCTCTCCTACTGACCAACATTACCTCCATCTTGTCCAGATTCAGACTCAGTTTATTAGCCCACAACCAACCCATCACAGCCTCCAGCCCCCCATTCAAGACATCCACTGCCTCCCTAGGATCAAGTGACAAGGAGAGATAGAGCTGAGTGTCATCTGCATATTGCTGACAACTCAGTTCAAGTCCCTAGATGACCTCTCCCAGCGGTTTCATGTAGATGTTAAACAGCACAGGGGACAAAACTAAACCCTGCGGGAACCCGCAGGCCAATGGCCACAAAGCCAAGCAATAGTCCCCCAGCACCAGCTGCTGGACCCTCCTCCCAAGAAAGGACCAGAGCCACTCCAAAACAGTACCTCCTATTCCCATACTCAAGAGGTGGTGCAGAAGGATACCATGGTTGATGGTATCGAATCGTCCAATGCATGAGTATTTTGTGATACTTCGATGGTATTGAAGATGGCAGACGCATGAACATTTGAGGTGCAAGTGGGCTCTTGTGGACCGTCTAACTGATTCAAACTAAATTTGGTCCAGTTGTAGTGAGTGACACATAGGGACACCTCAATGGTGCAGTTTGCAGTGATGCCATTTACCTTGATCCAAAATGGCAGACGGATGAACATTTGATGTGCAAAAGGGCTAACTTGTGGACTGCCTAACCAATTTGAACCACATTTTGTACAGTTGAAGTGAGTGACACCTCAACAGTATGGTTTGTGATGATGTAATCCACTCCAGTTCAAGATGGCGGACATGTGAACATTAGAGGCGCAATTGGCCTAACTTTTGAACTACCTAACAGATTTGAACCAAATTTGCTACAGGTGTAGGGATACATAGGGATGGCTCAGGGGCATAGTTTGTAATGATGTCATCCGCTCTGATTCAAGATGGCGAACATGACAACTGCATGCATTTGCGGTGCATGTGGGAACTGATTTGGACCAAATGTGGTACAGTTATAGGGACACATAGGGACAACTCAAATGCATAGATTGTGATGAGGTCATTCACCCCAATTCAAGATGACAGACACGTGAATGTTTGAGGCACAAGTGGGCTTACTTATGAACTGCCTAACCAATTTGGACCAAATTTAGTCTAGTTGTAGGGATAGTAAAGGAAAATAGACAGATTAGTTCTTACTAGAACTTGTTTTCTAGGTGTTTTTGATAGGAGTCCTGCATTAACAAAATCTGTATTTTTCCACAAAGCACAATGCATATCCCTAATTTCTGGTTCAATTATTAGGTGCCCTGTGATGGCAGGTGGATTATTTTCTATTGATAAGAAATACTTTTTGAACTTGGGACATATGATCCTGGCCTTGATGTTTGGGGAGGAGAAAACATGGAGATCTCATTCAAGGTATGATGCATCACTGAAGCAGTATTTTTTTACTTCCACTCCCCATGTTGTTTTGTATTTGCATGGACATAACAGGCACTATACAGAAGCATTAAAACACAAATGGAATCTTACAATATGTCAGTCAATGTTTCAAAATAGTCTCCTCAGGACAAACTGCATATTGTATCTCTGATACAAATAAAAATTATTCCTGTTTGAACATTTTATATCGCTATCCCAACATATAAAAATTATTCCTGTTTGAACATTTTATATCGCTATCTCATCAGACCAGAAATCTGGATGAAATGGTGGTGACAGATCACATATTGGCTTGATCATGAAGCTATCTATATTATTAATTCTCCAAGACGGGCCATGCGTGGGTACGTGGTAGAAAGGAGGTGATTGGCTGACAGAGTTTGCAAGCAGAAGCACCTGGTGATTGGGCAGTGGGGATTCCATATGCAGATGGGGGGGGAGGAGCCTGTGGCACTGTGGTGATTGGGCAGTGAGGATTCCCTATGCAGATAACGAGAAGGAGCCTATGATGGTTATGGTCAGTTGGAATGCAACTGTTACTGGTCGGAAGACGTTCTTGATTGTAGAGGAGAGGAATCTATCTATATAAAAGGATAGCAGGCAGGGGTCTGCAAAAAGACGGGTGGTGAGGGAGGAAGGAGCCCCTTCAGGAGAAGGAGGATGCCGTTGTGTGACTTAAATGAGGAAACAAGATGAACAAAATCTGTTAACTCAGGGAAGGAGGCGGGGAGAGCGGGCGGGCGGGCCGCCGGGGGGGGAGGGCGGGCGGGCGGGCCGCCGGGGGGGGGAGAGCGGGCGGGCGGGCCGCCGGGGGGGGGGAGAGCGGGCGGGCGGGCCGCCGGGGGGGGGGGAGAGCGGGCGGGCGGGCCGCCGGGGGGGGGAGAGCGGGCGGGCGGGCCGCCGGGGGGGGGGGAGAGCGGGCGGGCGGGCCGCCGGGGGGGGGGGAGAGCGGGCGGGCGGGCCGCCGGGGGGGGGGGAGAGCGGGCGGGCGGGCCGCCGGGGGGGGGAGAGCGGGCGGGCGGGCCGGCCGGGGGGGGGGAGAGCGGGCGGGCGGGCCGCCGGGGGGGGGGAGAGCGGGCGGGCGGGCCGCCGGGGGGGGGAGAGCGGGCGGGCGGGCGGGCCGCCGGGGGGGGGGAGAGCGGGCGGGCGGGCCGCCGGGGGGGGGAGAGCGGGCGGGCGGGCCGCCGGGGGGGGGAGAGCGGGCGGGCGGGCCGCCGGGGGGGGGAGAGCGGGCGGGCGGGCCGCCGGGGGGGGGGAGAGCGGGCGGGCGGGCCGCCGGGGGGGGGAGAGCGGGCGGGCTGCGCGGGGGGGGGGAGCGGGCGGGCCGGCGGCGGGGGGGGAGAGCGGGCCGGCGGCGGGGGGGAGAGCGGGCCGGCGGGCCGTGGGGGGGGAGAGCGAGCGAGTGTCCTGAGGGGAGCGCTGCAGGCGGGGGAGCGAGAGAGAGCGCTGCGGGCGATTCCACAGGCTCAGTGCACAACTGCACAGATGCTCTGTTCGGGGTCAGCTAGTTATTAAATAATCTTTAGTGTGGTTTAGTGTGATGTCTGAATTGACAGACCATAGTTACCTAGAACTTCACCATGAGCCCCATTGCCCATTGAAATCATCCGGAGAGGTTCATTCTGCAGTTGCCACCAGCTCCTCTGGTGGCTACACAGGGACTGGCCTTCTCTGTTGTCACTCCGAGACTCTGGAATGCTCTCCCTGCTGAAGTAAGAGCTTCTCCATCTCTGACAACTTTTAAAAAGTCATTAGAGACTCATTTTTTGACCCAAGCTTTTTAACTTGATTGTGACTTTAAATTGTTTTAAGGTTTTCATTTTTGTTTTAATGTGTTTTGTCTTGTTGTAAACCGCCCAGATATGGAAGTTTGGGGTGATCTACAAATTAGATAGATAGATAGATAGATAGATAGATAGATAGATAGAATACATTTCCTGGTAGCTAAATCTCATGTTCACTCCTGCAAACTGGGCAAGGAGGTACCTTTTGAAGTGGCAGCTCTCATATTCAGCAGGGCAGGGGGTGGGGACAACTGTTCCTTTTTGTCCCACTATAGCACCTCTTCCAGTGGTTATTGCTAGCATCCCCCTGTGTTTCTTTTAAGTCTGTCACCCTTTTTGAGACAGGGAACCACTCTCTCATTCCTTTTGGTATGTAAGTTGCTTTAAGATTATTTTTTGGTTTTTTTGAAAAGCAGGATATTTTTTAACAACAACAAATAAAGTGTACCCTTCCTCTTGATTAGGTTTGGATGTGTGGAGGGGAAATAGAAATCATCCCGTGTTCCAGAGTTGGCCACATTTTCCGGAATGATAACCCTTACTCCTTCCCTAAAGACCGTGTTACCACAGTGGAGCGGAATTTGGCCCGTGTTGCAGAGGTTTGGCTGGACGAATACAAAGACCTCTTCTATGGACATGCCTACCACCTCATCCTAAAAAATCTGGATGTTGGAAATTTGACTCAGCAAAGAGAACTGAGGAAGCGGCTTCAATGCAAAAGCTTCAAGTGGTATCTGGAGAATGTTTATCCCGATTTAGGGGCACCACTTGTTAAAGCCTCTGGACTGGTATGTTCACTTCCCTCCAAGTCACTGAAGGTGGCTTGCAGCATCCTCACCGGCTTCCCATTTATCCTCAGAAGAATGTTGTGAGTTAGGTTAAGACCGAGACAATGACTGGCCAAAGGCATGGGGCTGTAGCTCAGTAGCATAGCATCTGCTTTGCATGCAGAAGGTCCCAGGTTCAATCCCTGGCATATTTCAGGTAGGGCTGAGCTAGATGGACATATAGTCTGACTTTGTATAAGGCAGCTTCCCCTGTTCCTATTTTACCATAGCCTCTTTAATAATGCCTGGCAAGAAAAAATGGCCACTCAGCAGCTAAAGTAGTTCTGCTGATACTAAACAGGTATTTAAGTACGTCCTGAGTTATCAGAGTTTTATGTTTAAAAGTGTGTAGATTTTCTCCTTACATTTCTTACTGATGTATTTAAAATACAGACACAATTTTCAAGGATTTTTTTTTTTACACTTCTAGCTTGCAGCCACTAGAGTGCACCACAAATCCATTTTTTTCCTGGAATAAAATCAGGATTGTTTGTGTCTATTTCCATACCAAAAGTAACTTCCAGGAAACAGTGATGTTGCATCTTAACAAACTCTGAGCACCCACTCAATTCCAGTGTTGATTTAACAACTGTCATTGGTAGAGATGACAGCATTTTTGTATTGAGGTGGCTCAAAAAAGCAAACTCAAGGTTTTCATACCACCGCCATTATGATTTGAGCCCATATCCTACCAAAGGTCAGATTTGTCTGGCAACTATTCATACTTTATGTTCATCACACATGCAATCTGTGGACAGTGTATGCATGTACAGATCTGTACACATATTACGTTAAATGCATGTACAGTAGTTCACTTCCTCTATGTAGCCTACATTTGAAGGGGCCTATACCCCGGTTTACTTTTAAAATGAACACATGTGCAATCATTCATACAAAGACACATGTGTACAGACATTTGTACACACATGCAACATAATGTCTGAATGGGGCTTATGGCAGTGTCACATCTGCATAAAGATGACTTACTCTAGTATACTCGAGCAATCAAGTTACTCTGGTATACTCAAGTTACCAGATATTCCAGTAAGAATATCTTCTTTGCATTTAATCTTTCACTCATTTGCATGTAATTAATACTGCACTGGCTGAAACATTAATGTTTATGATCATGAATATGTTACCAATACAACTTGAAAACTGAACATGTGGAAGCAATTTTGTACTAACAGCTACAAAATAAATGAACAGGTAAATTGGACTATACAGTCATAGAATTCTACCATTGTAATGAGGCAGTAACTTATCCAACAACAAAACCTGGAAATGAGTGAAATATCACTATTTGTCCCATAGAGTGGTAACTTTACATCTTATTTATTTATTGTTAAATTTTTATACCGCCTTTCATTAAAACGATCTCAAGGTGGTTTCTAAAACATTTAAAACATTTAAAACAATATACCTCTTCCTGTGTGTGTATTCACACAGTCTTCTGATCCTACCATGGGTTGGTCCCATTCGTTTCATGACGAGCACAGGCTGAAATGCTGAGATCATTGCATTCCTATTGTCCAGTCTCTGACCATAACATGAACTTATTTCTACAAGACCAGCCTTTATTGAATAGCTGGCAAGCAGGGAGTGGGTTATTGGCATACTTAATTCCCATGCCATCTGCTTTAGGATGATTTTCACAAGAGAAGGCTGTTGTGAGGAGTGAAGAAAGAAAAGAAACTCACAGGTTAGAGATCCTTGATCAGCCACTTAGAAGATGACTGGAAAAATGCAACATGTCACCTTCCAAATCCATTAGCAAATGGAGATCTGATGACAGCAGGAGGCCTTCGCCACTTATTTATATTTATTTTTTTGACCTTTGTGTTAACAAATTACAGCTCACATCATTAACTCAGAAGAGTTTTTTAAAACTCTGGATTAGTCTTGGTTAGAAAAGACAATTTTAAGATAGCAGACAGCTGTTATGATGGTCTGGGCAACCAAATTGACTGCATAAGGTCAGCTGTGGAGAATTGCTCTCTTACCTGTCCCTCACTTAGGCTGGCAATATGGTACTGCAGCAAATAGAGATGACTTCCTCTGAAAACTGATTCACAGCTATTGAAGCAATAAAAGGAGTTTGCTGTACCAGAACAAAAAGATTTAATTGTAGGGCTATAAGCAGACTTAAGAATTTTAGTGGATTAATCACCTGCCTCTGAGCTGATTAATGAAATGTAAATACATTTGCTTGTAATCAAAACTTCCCTTTGAATGTCTCTTTGAGATAATGATGAAAGTATGAGAAAACTAACAGTTTAATAAACAGATACCATCACAGTGCTGGATGTAAAGGTTATCTTTAATATTTTCAAAATCATTCCATTGTACAGTCACATACCAATCAAAATAGCCTCAAAGGATACACAAGTGTGCCCTTAATTTTGAGCCCAACTAATTAAAATTGAGTCCAGCCAATTAGTTTTCTGTGGATTTATCTACCAATTCAAGCTTGCAACCTTGGATAATTCAAGCCTTCTCTTTGTAGAAAAAAGTCTGCTGGTCATAGCTATCCATTTGGCTCTTTTTCAGAGGATCGTATGCACTGTTTCAATGCAACCAACTCCCTACAATAAATGTACACACCTGAGAATGGAGGGCATTTGGTCTGATCTAGTCAGGCACTTATATTTCTGTGCATGATGCTTCAGTCCACAACAGCAAAACTCCTGTTAATGATTATAGGCTGCAGGTTTCAATTTTGATGCTTAATGGTTGCAGGCTGTCTTTTTAGATCAGATGCATACCAGCAATACCAACTGGTGAAATGCCCATCAAACTGTAAGAATATATATGGTGTAGCTGTGGCAGTTATTGCTCACATTCATTCTTGACTTTCCATGCCAGTCAAGAACGTCAGTCTTTGCTCTTTCCTTAGTATGAGGTGTGCTGGTTTCTAGGCATGAACAAAGGTCTGAAATGATAATGGAGATTGGAGTAATGGCTGGTTATGTCACAAGGGGGGAAACAGTAATATGTCATGGGCATTTCTTGGGGGAAGGGGGCTCTCTCAGGTGAAACACACATAGTCTATTACCTCTCCCTCCCTTCCACTTTCTCCCTGAATGTACCTGCCCACATCAGCAAAGCATTTCAGCAAAAGTAGGTAGGCAGACAGATGCTCCATTTACGTGTTATAGTCAACACACATACAATCTGTGTATGCTGAGCGCACGTTCAGATTTATACACAGTATTCACATGTTATGTTGGATTCACGTGCAGCAGTATGCTTGTATCTGTGTCTTGTATTTCAGGAGGCCTTTACCCAGTTTCACTTTAAAAATAAACGGTACAGTCATTCATACAAAAACATGTATGTGTGTACTGAATGCCCATACAACATAATGTCTGAATAGGGCTAGAGAGATTTGTGGATATGTGAGAAGTTATCCTAAAGATAATTTTAACTTTATAATATGGTTCCATCATTTTTTAGTTTTTTCTAATGATGATCCATCCAGAAGATAGCTAAAAGTAACCAATTACTACAAGAATCAAGTGTATCAAAGTTTTCCTTGACACATTCTGCCTTCTGAGCTATATTTTATATGTTCTTTGAAATCACTTTTCTAAAATTTTATTTTATATTTATTTATAGATGATTAATATAGCATTGGCAAAGTGCATCACTGTGGATAAATCCAATCTGGTGTTTGAAACATGTGATCTTAATAACAAGGTAAGGTATATTTGGCATATTAGAGGCCATATGTGATTGCTTTAATGCTGGTTTTAATATCAATTTAAAATGAGCAGCCCTATATCTGGGCTTTTGAATTTTAGTATAGTTCTGTTTAGAAAGGTTATCGTGTTGGCTTCTGTATTTTGAAGAAATGGTGAAGTAGTGGTTTGGGATGTAATTGCCAAAAGGTAGCTGGCATAGGTATTGTGGGGTGGTTTTTTTGTGTGTGTTTTCTGGCTAGACTATTGGTAGGTATATTTGGAAATAAGAGGATATAGAAATAAACGTAATTGTATATTGAGGAAACACTTTAAAAATAGACGATGATTTAAGAGTTCAATTTAAGTTTAATCCATGAGTATTTTGTAAATATTAAATATAGTTGGGTTTAATGATGTCTTTAATAATGATATAGAAATATTATTTAAAACTTGCTTAACCTATGCAGAGCATCTGCAGGCTAGTACTTGATTGTTCCCCTCGCCCCCTGCCACAGCCCCCTTCACCTCAGCGATCTCTGCATCCTCACCTGAGCTGCATTCCTGCTCCTCCTCCTCCATCCCGTTGCTTCCATCTGTTGTAAATCTGTTAGCTCGGCTAACCCAACAGGATTTACAACCCCCTTCAGCACTCCCCCTGTGAGATAACAGAAAGCAGCAGCAAAACTGCAAAAAGGAAAAGAAAAGGCTCACAAAGAAAATAGTAAACGAATTAAGTCCCCTGAACTGAACTAGGTACCCCACTCTAACAATAACTGAGTAATAAGTGAAAAGAAAACACAAAGCAAGGAATGAAACGAGCGAAAGACAGCAGAACAAGGAATTAATGGAACAAAGCAGGAAAGCATAAACAAGGCAAACTGGAACTCGGAAAAGTCTGGAATTTAAATAGCACACTGTCTGCCACCAGCGAAAGTTGCAAACAGCATGTGAGCAAGTGAGAGACTGCTAAATATATATGGCTCAAGAGAACCAGCAGCCAATCAGGCTTCCCTGAGTCATCACTTCAGCTTCCTCTCTTGTGATCTCCTGCGCCTGTGTGACTGCCACTGAGCTTGCCTCTTGAGACGCCTTCTCAAGACAGGTGAAATCCCAGGCTCCTCCCCATCAGAAATCATGTCTGGCAGCTGTTGTGAATCCTCAGCGCCAGAGTCTGGTCTCCATGCGAACTCCTGTTGCTGTGCCTCTGAGCCCTCACTAGCAGGCGAATCGTCCCGTTCCTGCTCTGACTCTTCTGAGTCAGAAGTCTGAGCCATGGCACCATCCCCCTCACCTCTCTTGGATGCAGCTGCGGCACTGCTGGCACCTATTGGCCAAGCTGTAGCCCCCTATCCCCAGTGACCTCCCCACCTTCACCCGAGCCCCGCTTCTCCCACAGGAGTAGCAACAGCAGTGGTTGACTGGGCCTTTCCTCGCTGCCACCACCACCATGGCCGCCCGTTCCCCTCAGGCCACTGACAGGCACAGGGCCATCCTTTGCCTGCCTCCCTCCCTTCTTCCATCAATGGACTCGGTAGCCCCAAACAGCAACAGTGGTTGACTGGGCCCTTCCTTGCTGCTGCCACCGCCACCATGGCCTCTCATTCTCCCCAGGCCTCTGACAGGCTCGGGCCTGTCCCTCACCCTTCCTTCTTTCTTCCCCTCCCTTTTTCTCTCTTTCTCTCTCCTCCACTCACTCCTGTCTTTCTTCCCCCCCCTTCTCTCTCCCCCACTTCCTGAATTAACAGATCTTGTTCATCTTGTTTCCTCATGTAATTCACACAGTGGCAGCCTCCTGCCAATCAAGAACATCTTCTGACCAGTAACAGTTGCATTCCAACTGATCTTAACCATCACAGGCGCCTCCTTCCCCATATCTGCACATTGAATCCCAACTGCCCAATCACCACGGTGCCACAGGCTCCTCCTCCCTATCTGCATATGGAATCCTCACTGCCGAATCACCATGGTGCTTCTGCTCTCACGGGCTCCTCCTCCCCATCTGCATATGGAATCCCCACTGCCCAGTCAGGTGCTTCTGCTCGCGTACTCTCATGAGAGTTACCACACATGGGATTAGCCAAGGGTACGCCTTAGAGAATTAGATAGATAGATAGATAGATAGATAGATAGATAGATAGATGGCATATGGTTTAAGTATTGGCATTTTTTAAATACCCAGTGCCCATTTCTCTGCATAGTCCAGGGCTAATGTGTCTGGAAATAGACAATATTCCATATCCATTACCATTTATTTTGCCAATTGATTTGTGGAACTTAGGGGCGTAGCAAGGTTGGAGTGGGCCCAGAGATGAGATTTTAAAATGGCCCCCCAGCCCCACAAAGTCCAGGGCCTCCACACACCCCAGGCCCCCAAGGATTTAAGTCTGATATTTCAAAATAAGTATGCTGCCTAGAAACACATTTCACTGAATACACACATGCACACTTCACAATATATAGTGATATACATTGAGTACTATATATTTGTGCTACTTTTAATGCCTAGAACACACTAGAAACACTAATTATTAAAATAGGACCCTCGCTGCAGATTAGCAAAGGAGACTTTCAACCATGCAGTGTGAGCCTATGTATGTTTTCTGAGAATTTTGAACAAATTCAGTAAAGTTGGATTTCAGGAGGTTTTTCACAGGAGGCTTTTAAAGCCCTTTAACACACATCTCCTCTGGAATAGAGGTGCTGCATTCACATGTTGGCCAGATTGACCCTGAAGTCCCTGTGAGTTATTGGGGAGCAGTTCACACACAAGAAAAATAAAATAAAATAAAAGCACCACACATGCTTCACAGTTCTCACTCAGCCCTTCTGGGTTGCAAAACAACTTAAGCATAAGTGCATTTATGAATGAATGAATGAATATAATATTGTTTGTTCCAGAAGTTTTTGTAATTTTCTGCCATGAAACAAGCCACTTATAGGACATTTTAGATAGGTGTTTTTTTTTAAGCCAGCAAATTTTCCAATCTGTTTTAAATTAAATATCCAGAGACTTCTCAGTCTCTTCCCCCCCATATCAAAGCCCTATGGCAAGCAGATCCCTATATATGGGTGGCGGGGGGGGGGGTTGACCACAAAAAGGAGTTCACATTCTACCTGGAAAATGCTGGGCTGGGCAGAGGGGTCTGCTGCAGAGAGCTGTGGGGGCCACTCTGCCTGCCTGCCTCCTTCCTTCCTTGGGGCCTCCCTGCAAGCCTACTCCAATTCAGGCTTCACGGAGGCCTACACGGAGGCCTCCCTGGGAGCCCCGCCCACCCGCTGATTGGCGGGGAGAAGAGGAGCTCTTTGCAGGCAGCTTGTCTGCTGCTTAGATTGCTGGCCAGGAGGACAAGCAGTAGAGAGGGCGAACAGGGCAAGTGGCTGAGGGGACTTGGGGCTGGGCAGGGGGCAATGGGGAGTCATGTGAGGTGTCTCGGGGGGGCAAGGCAGTGGGGCCCCCAGGCAACCACCTCCCCTTGCCTCCCCGCCTCCCCTTGTAGTTACGCCCCTGGTGGAACTCAATGACACTAGATACAGTAAAACAAAAATTAATTGAAGTGGCATCTCTGAAAAAACATGGTCATAGAAGCTAGGAGTGTGCTGAACCAGTTCAAACTGGACCAGCCTCAAAAAAAGGTGGCCTGTCTGAATTTGAACCGTACAGGGCCCGTTCCAATATGGACTGGTTTGACCTGGTTCAAAGGGCTCTGCTTCTAGAGGGGAATCCCTAAGGGTGGGCGGGAAGGTGGGGGTTGGCAGTGGCGGCACCTCCTCTAAATCCCGCCAGCCACGGTATGAGCCACTGGCCCATAGAGCTGGGGGGAGTGCCAGAGGGGGTTAGAGGAGCTGCCACCATGACACCACCAGCACTGCCAGTAAGATGCCCTCTCGCCTCCCACCCCATGCTGCCCTTAGAACCCTTTTAGAGGCAGGATTCCCCTTTGCTTTTAAGGGGGAATCCTCACCAGATTCCCCGTTACAATCAGAGCCCCTCAAACTAGTTTGAACCAGTTGGACCAAACTAACAGGACCACCAGCTGGTTCAACTGAACCAGCTCGCGGACCAGGAGTTCAGTTCAAATGTGGTTCAACTGAACTGCCAAAACCAGTTCCATGCACACCCCTAATAGAAGCCATGCCAGAAAGGAAATTTTGAATCCTGTATTTGAATCAGGATTTTTTTTCCAGCAAACATTGTGACAACCCCACCCGAAGCCAAATGCAGTCCACCACTGTATTTAGCTTGTGTATTTAGCCTGCCGAGCATAATGTGACTCTTCATTTGTAGCCCAAGGTGAGCAATGAAAACAGGCTTCTCATCCACCATCATACATGACTGATGCTGCATTTTGATTTGGTGGGTTGCAGGCTGTGCAGGCTGGTGCCACTTGTTTCAATTCACATTGTGCAGGGCTGGCTTTAGGACAAATAGCGTCCTGGGCAAGGAGTGCTTTAGGCAACCCCTTCATGGTTAGTTCATCACGGTTGCCAACTTGTGCAGGATTGCAAAACATAGCAATGTAACAGATCCTACGGTTCTCAGACTTTCCCAGAATTTCCCATGAAAAGAGCCCAGAACTACCTCTCAACAATGTGCTGCTTTGCTGCCAGTGCTCTCCTGCTCCATTTCTGGGATCTCACTGAACTCTCACAGGCCTTCTGCTGCTCCACTGCAGACAGTACAGCAAACAGCAAGCCACCAAGCTCAGCTCAAGGACCCCTTCGGGTGTGCAACCTGAACGGCTACCCAGCTCGCCCATCCCTAAGGCCAGCCCTGCATTGGCATAATTGAGAAGGGAACCGCTCATTTGAAACAACCATTTAGAGTTTCAATTCTGGTAACCAGCTTTTGAAAACAGTATCTCAGAATGGTCTTGGGAGACGGGTATTTCGAGACCCCAGAGGGGTCTCAGCAGGTCTCAGTTGTTGCTAGGAGGACCCAAAACTGAGGAAGATGATTTAGAAACTGGTTGCTACAAGACAGAAGGAGAAGTGACAAACACTGTGAATATTGACTGAGTCATACCATGCTGTAAAGCAATGGTATTTGCTAAACTGATGAGGGGCTACAGGCACTGTCATGAGGTTTTTGGTGGCTCAAGGCCTAAACACTGAGCTGCGATTATGTGAATTGGCAGACACCATGCTTACTCATGACACCTGAAAGTATGTTTATTTGACTATAGCTTCTGCAGTTTAGGACCAAGGGCGTGGGGGCGGGAGGAGAAGGAAATTAACTCTGATAGCCCAAGGGCAAAGCTTAGTCTATTCCTGATTATTTCCCATATGCAGAACCAACAGTTCAACTACACTTGGCTGAGATTGATCCAGCATGGCGACTTCTGTGTGGCACAAGCTGATGCAAAAGGAACTCTGGGCCTGCACCCTTGCGATAAAAGAAACAATAGTCTGAAATGGTTGCATAAATCTCTGGTCGCTTTTCATCCAGAACTCGTAAGTGCAGCATTTGCAAAAGACGATTGCCCCTCATTGTGGCTAAACTGGAAATGGTGCAAAACAAAGGGGGCCTTTTACATCATTTACATTTGTATGGCAATGACAGACACTCATCATTCAAGCAAAGAAAGGGTTTATTTAACATTACCTATAAAATATAGCTTAAAAGTTGAGGATAAGAACTCAGTTTTTGAACTCTTTCAAGGATCAACATAGGCAAACTCCAACGGGTGCAGAATTAATTAAGATGAGGATTAAAGGGGTCATTAGGGTTGCTTACATGTAATCCTAATAGTGCAATCTTGTCCATGTTTACTCAGAAGTAAACCTCATTGAATAACAAAACTTCCATGCCCATTGTAATACAACAGGCATCCAGTTTCACTTGTGTTTCTTCTACATACACAGATTACACAAATGCAGTTGCACGGTAGTATGACCATTGGAAATAATGGCTGCATTATTGCACAGCCCTGATTGTGCAGTTTTTGCATGTGCACGACAGTGCATTTGCACAGCTACATGTACATTGTGTTACAACATGCACTGAAGTTTGCACAGTATGTCAACCACTATAGTCAATGGAGTTCACTCCACATTAAGTTGGGGGCATTTGGGCAGGCCAACACATTTATAAAACATTTCCAAATGTGAAATAGGATACATATCTCATTGTCCTCAGGAAACATTGGGCACATCTTAAGACAAGTCTGAAAATGAGTCCCTATAAAAGCAGTGTCTGAAGCAGAATTCAGTGATAGTGGTGTCACATGGAAACTCACCTTCATGCCTCTTGTTTAACATTGTTGTCAATGGGGACTAGCCCCATTCATTTCAATGGGTTGAAATGGCAGAGAATTTGAAATGCTGTTGCTTACATCATCTCCCAAAAGATTGAATTAATTGTCTCCGAGTAGCATTCAACACCTGGGTCAGTATTATTCTATAGCAGGACCACAATCTAGTCCTAATAGATTGAAACTCACAATCTTGGTTTGAGAAAGAACTGTGGCTCAGTGACAGAATACACATAAAAGATTCAAGATCCAGTCCCTGGCATTTCCAATTTTATTTATTTATTACATTTTAGATCCCGCTCTTCCTCCAAGGAGCCCAGAGCAGTGTACTACATACTTAAGTTTCTCCTCACAACAACCCTGTGAAGTAGGTTAGGCTGAGAGAGAAGTGACTGGCCCAGAGACACCCAGCTAGTCTCATGGCTGAGTGGGGATTTGAACTCAGGTCTCTCCGGTCCTAGTCCAGCACTCTAAACACTACACCATGCTGGCTCTCTTAAAGGTTCCAAGTAACAAGGCTGAGAAAGGCCTCTGTAAAACCATGGAGAACTACATTGTCTAATGCTGCCTTCTACTGAGCAACTAGATCCATGTTCTCTATACTGACTAGTCAGACAGGATTCTTTCCCAGCCCTACCTTGGGGATACTAGGAGGCTGATTCTTACAATCAGCAGCAAACCTGCCCATGGAGCCCGTTAGCTGAGATTAAGGATGCGAGCAAGTGCTGGCTGTCCGCAAGGTGCATTGTGGGATTTCTGGGGGCCAGGACATCCCAACCCCCGCACCTCCACGCTGCCTGGGGCAATAGCAAATCCTCTGACCCACCCAGACCTGGCAGCTGGATTGTCTGCCGGGAAGACAAGCTTCTTCTGCCTTCCCCGCCACCTGCCCTCAAGCCCTCTCATGCGATCTTGAGAAAGCGACTGGATCTAAGATCTTCTGCATACAAAGTATGTGCTTCCACTGAGCTACTGCAGTAACAATAGTCAGTATTGGGCTGGACTGATTCTTGGTTTGACTCAGTATAAAGAAGTTCCTTCTGCCATAGCACTGGATATACCAAGTATTTTGGTTACAAAGCTCTGTCTGTGCCCAGTTGTGCCTCTGATGTTTATATTACTTAATTTTAATTATTTATTTGATTTCTATACCGCCCTTCCAAAAATGGCTCAGGGTGGTTTACACAGAGAAATAATAAATCAATAAGATGGATCCCTGTCTCAAAGGACTCACAATCTAAAAAGCAATATCAGATAGACACTAGCAACAGTCACTGGAGGTACTGTGCTGGGGGTGGATAGGGCCAGTTACTCTCCCCCTGCTAAATAAAGAGAATCACCATGTTAAAAGGTGCCTCTTTGCCAAGTTAGCAGGCAAATGTTAGATGTTAGCAAATGTTCTTTAAAGTTCTACACAGACTCAGTGTTTTGTAGAACTTATTGATACCAGACCTCATGCCTCATGTTTTTTACTCATTTAAAATCTAAACCTTGCCTTGCCAAACATTATTGTTTTAGTCTGTCAAGGATCTTTGCATTTAACAACAGATGTCAATACATCATGCCCATACATCAAAAAAGCTCATATTTAGCAGTCTAATAAGCAAAAATAATTTCTCTGTACTGTGTAAAATCAAGGTATTGGCCCTTTAAAGAAATCCTTCCTAGTGTTGATTTTAGAAATAACCCTAAACAGACAACAATGCTGAAGTAAATTGGAATGTTTTATCCCCCATCTGTAAAGATTAAATTTTTTTTTTACCAGAGTGGTTCAGTACCCGCAAGGGGCTATAGCAATTATAGAATCTGATCAATAATTTTGCACAATATTCTCATATTTTGGTTCTTTCCAGTTGTTCCCCTTTTATCAATCTTAGTGCAAAACATTCTGGAAATGAAAATGCTTCTTTGGGAGGCTAAGAGGTTTTGTGAAAGTATATGAAAAATGATCAGCTATTTAAGTTACGAGGTAGCTTGTCAGGTAACATTGGTGTCCCTTGATCGAATGCTGAACTTTGGGGTCTTAAGACCAATCAGTCCCTGCCACCATAAAGAAGTTGTGTTTCCTTTTTTTTTTTTTTTTTACAAAGCCATAATACTCAGTTTAGCACAATTGGACACAGGTGATTGCACCTGTATGAGATTGAGCTAGCACCAAGCGTGGGATATACAATTTTATCCATGGAGGTAAGAGATCAGATTAGTTTTTATGAAAGCTTCAGATGTTGAAGGAACATAGTACCAGCCCTGCGGGAGAAATGAAACCTAAAGTTATCACTGTAATATGAAACAAAATAGGTGGATTTATCTTCTGCAGAGGTAATAGCCATCCTCTGCAGTCTCATCTTATATCTTTGTCATCCATAGAGTAGCCTGTTCTTTGGGGTAACCAGGAAGCTAAAGTTACATTGGAAGAGTTGTGTGTTATTTTGTACATTTCCGTTTGAGCCTCAGACTCTATAGGTGCCCCTTGTGCTACAGGTGCTTTGCAAGTACCAGTCAAGTTAGCACCACTGAATCCAAAAAACCCTCCCTCCCCACCTCCACACACTTTCCTCCTACCCTACTCCTCCAAACAGGTGGTTAGAACATGGCAAGCACTGACTATGTGTTGAGCTGTGCAAGTGCACAACTATTTGCACATACATCTGTGCAAGTGCAGCCCA
Organism: Hemicordylus capensis; assembly: GCF_027244095.1. NCBI lineage: Eukaryota > Metazoa > Chordata > Lepidosauria > Squamata > Cordylidae > Hemicordylus > Hemicordylus capensis. Next base: position 185,897,250 of record NC_069657.1, read on the forward strand.
GTGCTGTACCCACTCACCCACCAGCACACAAACTTCTGAGGATGTGGAACATGATGTATAACCCTTAATTTCCCTTGTTCATTAAATGTTTGCCCAAATAAGACTTACATTGCTTCTGAAAAATATCTGGGCTAATGGCTTGGGTGAACTCAAAAGCAAAAGAGATCTAGAATGGAGGAGGGAAGTTACTCTATCAGCACCCTCATTGTTAGAATTAGTGAATGGGCTCTATATTCAAAAAGACACTACGGTCATTTTTATGACCTGTGAGAGGGCTAGGAAGGATTGGGGAGTGGGGCGGGGGCAGGATCACACCTACCTTCCCCCCAGACAATCCTCGTTTTACTGGCATTGCTGCTCATGTGCCCACATGCAGCCCGGCTTCCAGATATCCCTCAATACACCATGCAAGGAGTGTGGTGCATTGGGGGATTTCCCCACAAGCCAGACGCTCTAGGCAAACAGCTCTGTGTCTGCTCAGGCCGCCTGCAGCCCAAGCAGAGACATGACTGTGGATTGAGGTAAGAGGCCATGCACATGCCCTCCTATCTCAATAATAAAAGCCCAGGTAGCATACGCAGGGCTATCCAGCAGGGCAGTGCCGGGATCAGTCCCAATCCTGGTGTGTCTCACATTAGCAGCCCTGCCCTGCCTTGTAGGGCTGCGCAAGCCCAGGTAGCACTGCTCGTGTGAACAGCCTTATTGTTTTTGTATAATAAAGACTCTGAGAGGACTTAGGTGAGGAACTGGTCTCAGGTCTGCAGGCCCCAGTGTGTTTCAAGGTGAAAAACGCTTCTGCAGGTGGTTATAAAATAAAAACACACAAGTATTAAAATATAAAAAGGAAATACACGATCAAGAAGAACCAAAAATAAAACTATAAAAAATGAACTGACACGATTCAAAACCACATTAAAACATATACACACAACTGGAATAAATCTGCAGCACAAAACCAGCAGGATATAAGAAAACTGTTCCAAAGGGCTAAATAAAATGAATAAAAATTGGAATGTACTGAAGCAAATGCTCACAAATATACAAAAGTAAAAACAGAAGATTCTCTCCAGCAGGTGATTGATGCCACAAACCCATGTTGCCTGGCCTTTACTAAAGACTGTTTTACTTTATAAAACGATGCATGTTACTCTGCAGAGAAGTTACCTGCTGGAGAGAATCTTCTGCTTTTCCTTTTGTAAAAACAAAAGCAAACACCTAAGCCATTTTGGGCTTTTTACGTCAAAACTAGCTTCTTGAATTCTGCTTCTGGAATGTTTGTGCAAATCCTGAAGCTCTGGAATAATCTGTTCCTGATGAAGCCTCGGGTGGAACTGCATGTTTTCAGGCACCAAAATTGCACCAAAAATAGCAGCTCCACATCATGGTCTCTGTTCCCTCTTTGTAACCCACACTTCATATACTGACATCATGCATTGACGTCATTACATTGGCAGCAGAGATCATAGCCATTTTAAGATTGGAACAAAGTAAAGATAACTTATTTTGAACTCCTCGCTTGTTAAAAAAAAGTGAGTTCAGGGTTTCCAACTGTCCCGCATTGCACAGGATGTCCCTATTTCCTGGGGAGAAATTCTCATCCGGTTCGGGATTCAATTTCTCCCGCTTTTTGACTTTGTTTTACTTTTTAAAGCTGCCACTGTGCAGCAGCAGTGCAACGGAGATGGCGATGAGAGCTCTGCGCCTGCCTCCCAAACCCTAACAGGTGAGGTCGGGGTGGGAGGGCAGGAGTGTGAGCACACTGGAAGCAGGCGGACAGACAGCGGTGAAGGAGCTCCTCCCTCGGACCTGCCTTCCCCCCAAATGAGGCAGATCAGGCCAATTTCAGACCTCTCTGCACACGTCACTGTTAGTGCATGACCTTGCCACCTGAAGCCAAGTCCCCACCCCCCAGGTGCACTCACCCCCAAGACTCCTGGCCCCTCGTTCCCCCTGACTCCACCCGCTTTTGTCCCAGTTTTGGTCAATGCAATGTTGGCAACCCTATTTGTATTCCATCCCTTCTCCAAGGAGTTAGTGGCATTTTAGCCTCATAAACAACTCTGTGAGGTAGACATAGCTGTGCTTTGCCTAGGGCCATCCAGTGAGTCTGGATTGCCCATACCTCTACCCAACATTTTAGCCACTGGTTTTTAAATGTAGATAAGTGGTAATCATGTTGCGTTTAAGAAGTATAAGAATTCAGGTTAGGTTCTTTGTATGTACTTTTAATTTCAGGTGTGTCCTTTCTTCAGCCCTAATTCCCAGAGTGAATTTGTTGGCACCCTATAGAGCTATTTCTAAAAAAACAAATTAGTTTGAGATATGTACTGGTTGTGATTTAACATTTTGTATTTTATTGCATGCAGCATTAGGGAAAATTAAAAGCTGTAAACGTTTGGAATCTTAAAGGCAGTTTCCAGGAAGTAAAATTGGCCATGAAGGAAAGCAAATTCAGAGATTATAAAGATGGGGGTGTTTTCCACGTTTCTAGCAAATGTCAACTCATGGAAACTATTCTGTCATTCCAAAGATGGTTACAAACTGGAAATGGCATACTACAAACAATAACAAAAAAAACCCTGTGTCAGACAAAAAAGTATGTGTCTGAAGAATACTACCAGAATCTGTGCATCTATAGGGTACAAAGTTGTGCACATGTACTCAATACTGGGAAATTGGTTGCCCCTAAAAATACCATACACCATATAGTATGAACAAGGACATTTACTGCATAAACCAAAACCAAAATAGAAAATGATTACAACACTGTAAAGGATAATAGTAATATATATAAACTCTAAATGAAATCCTAATAATTACCAATAAGAAAAAATGAAACAATGAATGAATAAATGAATGAACAAAAAGTATATGTACACATATTAGGGGTATGCACGGAACCGCCAACTGCGGTCCGGCACTGGGGTGGGGGGGTCTCTTTAATAGCAGCGGGAGGGTTTACTTACCCCTCCCGCCGCTTTCCCTCTCTGGCACCATAAACATATGAGTAATTGGGGCGGCAGGTTACCTCCCTGCAGCCCCTTCCCCGACGTTACTTTGAAAACCTCCCAGGAGTGCATTGCGCACGCACACAATGCACTCCTGGGAGGTTTTCAAAGTAACGTCGGGGAAGGGGCTGCAGGGAGGTAACCTGCCGCCCCAATTACTCGTATGTTTATGGCGCCAGAGAGGGAAAGCGGCGGGAGGGGTAAGTAAACCCTCCCGCCGCTCTTAAAGCGACCCCCCACTCTGGACCGAACCACCCAGCTCCGGACCGGTTCGGGCCCATCCCTAACACATATATCAGAATAAATATGTTTTTGAATACTGACGGAATGATACTCAAGGCTAATGTCCATAAATGTCCATACTAACTAGTATAAATCATTAAAGATGAATGCATGCTGAATGAATGTCATCTTCAAACAAATAGTTCTGTACTGTGTCCAGATATTTGCTCCACCGATGTGAGTGTAATAAGATATCAGACATGGAAACGCCAACCAGTGCCTCAGATACTGGCAGGTGGCGGTAAAAAAAGAACATACCACCTAAAACCATATTATGGGATATATCCATTGTATTATATGATCTTTTTTCCGGCGGGGGTTGGGGGGGGGGGACATTTGGCCACTAATGACCAAGGTTTATGATAAGTCACAATGCACCAAAGCAGCATAAAGAAATTTGGCTGTGAGCACATCCACACTGCAGCTACCTTGCCTCCCCCTGCTTAATGTGGAACATATTCACTTTGCATTCAGCCAGTGGCCTTTGCATCCTGTAAACCAAAGTCCAAAGCTCAGCAGATACAAACAGAAGAAATTATGAAATTATGAAAATTTTGGAACCTGGATCTAAAGGCCTCTGGAGGCTCCCCCTGCAAAGTATTGTTAACACATTTTTAATGTGACTACACCACGTGGGACAGACTAAAAAGGATTTGGGGACCCCCAGGGGGTATGCAGGCCTCTCTTACCCGAGGCCCCCAGGGTAAGAGCACCTTTAGGTACATATATTAGGCAACTGTTTCCTGGTGTTGTAATAAGATCAACCTGACTTGATTTTTTTTTTTTTAAGACACAAACTTTATTCTAAACAGCATAAGGCCCAAACCACACGTTATGGGTGGCTGCTGCTGACCTGTATCTTCATTTCCCTGCATTTCCCTGCTAATGTCAAGATAAAGAAGATGCAGGGTGTATCATGCTAGGGTTTCTCCACTCCTTGCAAGTGACAGCCAGTGAAGTAAATCAGGAGTACACAATGACATCATCCCATAATAAACATGCATGCACAAACCAGCTCCGAGCTACTGTACACTTAAATGAATAGTGGCTGAATGTGTGAACTGACTCCGTTGGAAAGCATTGCATTTGCACTGATGTAACAGTTGTGTTTGTGGTGTCAGCTCTGGAATGGCCAGGCCCCATTCACACAAGGAAATCAGCAGTTGATGTGGCAATAATCAAGCTTTGCACATACCTTTTAAAACCAGCCCCTATGCTAGGTTGGATACTGGAAATGCTTCAGTTGCAGATGGAAAAGGATACATTATGTGAATATCTAAAACAGATACTCCAGTGAGCAATAACAGTCACTTAAATGTGATTGGCAGCATTCACTTGTGTATATTTGAAAAATGGGGAAATATTCAGGAGGATTTTCAATGTTCATTTGTGAATGTTGACATTCATTAAATGTTGGGACTCTCTAATATTTAATGTGTATTAACATTTATTAACATTAACATTAATGTGTTAACATTTATAATATTTAATATGTATAAATATGATTATGTTTCCCTATATATCACACATTTCCATTTTTAGAATTAGCTATTCTGATGAAATGATGTTATGAAATATTAACATCTTTCTCAAAGAAAGGCTAGACCTTCTCTTGAGAATATAGGAAAGAAGTATTGTCATAATAACATTCTGCATAATTAGACAAAGACAGTTGCACCTAAATGCAAAATAATCAGAATACAATCCCTGCTCATTCAAACTTCTCACGATTTCATAATACAATTTTACATCCCAGCACTTAGACTTAATTAACAAATTACCCAGCCCACTTTTCATCAGGGTAAGTGTTCTTCTACTTCATCAGCTGAGAAATAATACAATATGAAAGCCAAGATCTCCTGCCATAAGTTATCTTATATTGCAAATGCCATCTGGGATTATTTCCTTTGCCTGATAATTACCATTCAGACAGTAAGAGTTCTGCTCTTTACGTTGTCTCATCAAAGAATTAAAAAGCCATGCAGCACAGAAGGTGTAATAAAGGTCTGGTCCAAGAACAGGTGGAAATTTTGGATACTGCTCAACATTACTTTTCAGCTTATAAATGAGTTAAACATACTGAAGAAGAGGCAGCTAGAGAGGACATAATGTAGGCACCTTTGAAGTTGCGTTATAACTTGCAGGGCAAGACACGTGTATACTGTGGGAACTTTACAGTGAGGGCTAACCTGGGCGAAGACGTGGGAATGATACAACTGGGAGACAACAAATGTCTAATGCAAAATTCTAATCAAAATATACATTCTCATTTGGGGGACTCAATAGAATAGATACTTAACTGTATTGCTAGCAAACCGAATTGTTAACATGAAGAATTTCAATAGACTAATCTTCTTGGCACACAGAACACAGAAAAGCAATGCATTAAATAGCGTTTACTGAAATGAATGGAATAACTAGAGTTTTAAGAAATGTGACTCCTAGCAAGTCTCTTTGGTGTTAAACGAGCTGCTTAACACAGAAACACTACATGGGCATGGTTCCTGAGACAGGCAAGGAGTTAATTGGCATGGGGAATGACAAATCAGAGAAATAGGTGAGTTAGAAAAGGAGGAGATAGGCAAAATACATTAATGCAATGCAGCTACATTTCGAGTTTATCAGGTGGCTTAAATTAACAGCAGCTGCACATTGCTCTGAAAGCGTGCAGTTAGACTAGTTTTTGCAAGGCGGGGAACACAGAAAGCCCAAGCCCCCGAATTTACGATAAATAATAAAAGAGAAATAGAAAGAAGGGGGAAGGAATCCCTGTTCTGAAGTGGATGCTTGTGATAAGGGGCTATATCTACCTGTCCTGCAGGTGATAACTATGGGTATGAGGCTTGACCTCTGGAATTGATTTGATCATGCAGTTCTATTTGGGGGGTTGGTTAATCAGTAGTGGAAAATCGGTAGGGAAGTGAAAACTGGTTCAATATGGAACCGGTCCGCACTCAAACCAGGCCGGTTTGGATGTTCAACCTCAAACTAAATTGGACCTGATACAGACGGAGGTAGAACCGAACCTCTCGAGCTGGTTTTGGCCCGGTTCAAAAGTGGTGGGGCATGGTAAAATGAGGAATTATTTAATGCCGCCAGCCTCAGAGGATGCTGCGGCATCATCAGGGAGTGCTGCAGTGGCCTGCCCACTCACTGGCCTCCCCCACAGTCTCCCAGGGCTGGTTCAGCCCATTAAGGTGACATTTAGGCCCTCTACACACATACAGTGGCCATTTGGAGGCGGCCATGCGTGTGCACAGGCCATTTGCGTGACCATGCAATGGTCACGCAAATGGCCCATGTGCATGTACAGCAGACCAAAAATTGGCCACCATGCACATGCAGAGGACTGAAACAGCCCTGAAATGGGCCAAACCAGCCCCAGGAGACTCAGGAGGGAGACCGGCAGGGGGAGGGGAGCTTCCAGAGCCCCCCTGCAGCTGCTGCAGTACCCCCCAAAGCTATCACAGCCACCAGTGGTGGTTAGTACTCCCTTATTTTACACTATTTTAACACCCCCACCACCCTCAAATTTGGGCCCAGCTGGGGGTGGGTGGGCAAAACTGAACATGCCTGGTCTGGTTCAAATCCGGTTCAGATTTGAACCAAACCAGGTAAACCGGTTTTGTGCACATCCCTAGAAATAGGTTTTTATATTTGGATATGCAGATTGCTCCATTGAGGAACTTTTTCATTAGTGATACCTCTACTATTCTGGAGAAGGTTTCTTAGTATATGCATACCAAACCTGCTTGTGGTTGTTCTAGAGACCTGTCAAGTCATCTGATTCACTGAGCAACCTGTTCAACCCTTTTGTTATGGTTATCAAGAATGGGGAAAGGGGCCCTGATGCCAAACCTTCTCTGACCTTTCATTATTAAGTGTCTTTTCCTGTTTGGCTTGTGGTAGTGCCACTGTGGACCTGAAAAGTCCTGGCATTGTCTGGGAAACCCATAAGCACATAATATGGGCTGAGAAGGGGGGTTGCTCTTAAGAGTAGTGTCTTGCATTTAGGAGGGGGAGAACAACTGGCCCTATTCAGCCCACAATAGCAACTATCCAGTGGTTGCTGGTGGTGTCTCCCTTTGGGACAGGGCACCATTTTCTTTACATTTTTGCAAGGTAAGAACTTTTAAAGTCAAAAAGCAGTATGTGCATATTTTAATCACCACCATCATTTGTTAATATCCTCTCTAGTCCCAAGTAAATGATAACTAACAAGCTCATCAAGGCCTTGCCAATCTCCTTTCTTGTTCTCTTTCTTTAGATGAATCACATTATTTCAGAACACCTTCCGAGGACCACGTGTTTGGAAGCGGATCAGTCTCAGAAAGTCCTGAGGGCCAATGTTTGTTCCTCTTCCAATCCTTATCAGAAGTGGCAGTTTGGAAATTATTATGCTGACTGAGGTGAAAGATGAGCACACCAGACATGGGGGTCGTTTTGTAATCCAGCGAATGACAGCTGTGCAACTTCTGATAGCAAGTACAAAACTGGCAACTCACTTCCATGCTACAACTGCAACCCATCACATTAAAAGAAGCATATGGAGAGCTCAGAAGAGGGAGCGAGAGCTCAGCTGGTTTAATGTGACTTAACACAAGCCAGGCATGTAACTTTAAGGGGTGCTTGGCACGAATCCAGCAGGTGGGGGGAGTCAGAATCGAGAAGTATTTCCAAAGTACTTCCTTAAAAGACTTATGGGGCTTAACTCCCAGAGAGTAAAGCAAATGAATCAATGCAGCGGTGTTGACCTTTTAAAAACACATTTTGGAAACTACTGTTTGCTAGGCAGTTTTCTCTCTCAGAATATCAGCCTATTAGCAACCTCGTAGGCTTACGTATGTAAAGCCTCCATCCCAAAATGCATGGCTGAGCACAGGAGCTGGCAGCTGTCAAAGTGGTTTGATTTTGTTTTCCAGCTGAGTGCCTCCTTTGGAGTCATAGCAAAAGTCTGACTTGACTGTAGAAAGCAAAGGGTTGGAAAGGTTTCATGAGGTGAGTAGGCAAAGCCCTAATGCTGACAACCTTCAAGAAAGAATGGAGAGAAGTGTAGGCCAACGTTTCTGGCTAGCAAGGAACAGAAATACTGTCTTCATGAGGGGTCATGTAAACCTGTGTGGGCAGCAGCAATAAAAGTTCTCATTATTGTGCTAAAACTCTTTGGTGAAAGAATCACACAACCATACCATGTGGGAACCACTTTAAAACTCCCTAGTGATTTTTTAACCACATAAAGAGCCAGTTGTCTCTAGCTTTCAGCTGCACAGAGAACCAAGTATTCTCACCCTGCAGCCACTTGGAAATACAGGGACGTGGGGGATAGCATTAACACTTGGCTTACAACCTGGCTATGGACAACCGACTCACTATGCTGCTTGCCAGCCACCAGTGTTTGAAAGCAGCCCCTGCCTGGTACATAGTAACATGATTCCACCATTTATCTTGAGGAGTTGATTTCTCAAAACATGAATATACATACTTAAGGCAGAGTAAAGTGGAACCTTTCCAGAGTAAAAAATAAAAGCACAAAGTCAGCAGCCCCACCTGGTATATCTGCTGTTCCCACTGACGATGCAAAATCAATCCTAGGAATGTTCATTCTTTTCTTTTTTAAAGTGCTACCTAATAGGAGTACTGTTTAAGAATAGGATCCAATCATCCTCCCTTCTCTGTAATTTAATCCTCAGGGGTGTGTGTGTCTGTGTGTGTGTGTAGATAGATAGATAGATATACACATACATACAGTCTCTCTCTCTTTCTCTCTCTCTCTCTCTCTGGTTAATATGAGATATAAAAAAACAATAGTCATGAACCCGTGCTCTTTTCAAGGATTCAGTATGTGGGGCTGTTGGCTGTACCTTGGCTCTTTGTTGTTTGAGAATGGCAACCCTAGTTAAGGAGCCTTTTTGTCATTTTGCAGAACTGAGCCCTTTAGTTGCGATTCTCAGACCATTTTATGTCAGACCAGTCCCCACAAAAGGACCACTGCAGAATTGGTTTCTCCAAGGTTTGCACCTGCTGTAATCTTCAGAATCCGCAAAAGCAGTGAGACCACTAGAGTAACAGATTTGAGAATTCACATAGGCAGAGCATTATATTGCATTTGTACTTCACAAGACAAACCCTAGGTGACAGCCAAGGTTTCATCCTCCATAATGTTTACAGCCCATTACAAGACTGCTTTGTGCCCAAGAGGGCCCCTGTAGAATGCTACCATCACATCACGTATCAACACTGACAATGTTTGACAAGCCAAGCTTGCCAAAATATTGATTTGCCTAACAGACTTCACAGTCAGCTTCATTTCCAGCTGTCTATCTGATTCCCTTCCCCTCCCCCACCCTTCATGTCTAGCTACCCTGCAGTCACTATCTGAAAAATTGCACAGATGTCTGTGCACTCATGTTTTTATCAATGGTATGAATTTCAATACATTCTGTGTGCTGACATCCCATCATGTGTCACTGAGCAGGCACAGAATGGCCATATGCCACGATCAGCTTACATCTCCCTCCCTGTCATTTGCACTCTCGTTCTTCATTTGTGTAGATGTCCATTCAGTGTTGGTATCACTTATGGGTTTTTTTAAGCATCTTGTGTGTTTCCTGTGGGCTCTTGGCACAAGACACATGACAGAAATGGTCCCAAAAGAATGTGCACCAGTGCCATTCTTCCATCTTGATATCCCTACACAGAATATCCAAATGTCATTTCCAGTTCAAACACATAAATGGGCATGGCTTCAAATAGTGTAACACCATTTACCAGGATACAATACACCTTATTTTTTCTGCAAACTCTTTTACTAACAGAAATATGTTTCCAGCTGTTTTTCAGTCATGCTTAGCTTTGCATGGTTGCAAAAATCCAGGCATGCAGTCACCACAAGTGACTTGTCTGGCAGGAACATAGGGAGCTGCCTTATACCGAGTCAGGCCATTGGTCCATCTAGCTCAGCATTGTCTTCACAGACTGGCAGCAGCTTTTCCAAGGTTGTAGGCAGGAATCTCTCTCAGCACTATCTTGGAGATGGCAGGAAGTGAACTTGGAACCTTCTGCATGCAAGCATACAGGTGCCCTTCCCAGAGTGGTCCCATCCCCTGAGGGGAATATCTTACAGTACTCACACCTGTAGTTGCCCATTCAAATGCAAACCAGGATGGACCCTGCTTAGCAAATGGGACAATTCATGCTTGCTACCACAGGAGCACCTCCTCTCTGGTGAAGAAGGCAGGTCAGGGATGTCTTCTCTTCCTGTGTGAATTGCTGAAAGGAGGAGAAGAGACCAAAACACACCGGGAAGAACTGGTTCCCTCCCTCCCAAGTCTCCATCTTCCTTTTCCTCTAAGCTAAACTTTGCAAATGTTTGTGCACCCCCTCCTCGGAAACATGCCAAAGCAAGTTGCCTTGTGTGTTCGCCTCAGCCCAGTCACCTTAGATTCCTAACACCCATTTATTTGTGCTCATGAATGAAACTCAGATTGAGGGGTGTGATGTGATCATGGTGAGCTGGTAATCAGAACTTTGCATGCTCATAATGCAGTTCTCTTCTTTTGAAAGTGGACAAGAATAAATCCTTCCCCTCTGTGTGTTGTGACATAGAAGTGATTTGTGTCTTGGAAAACATGATGTCCCTAAGCCAGAGATTCACATGTGCAGCAATGGCCTGTCCAGATAGATGCTTTGCAGTGCCTACTACCAAGAGATGGCTAGTGCTGTCAGTTTCAGCAACACCACAAATAGGTGTTGCTGTCACCTCCCCAAAGACTGTATGTGATCATTTGCCAACACTGACAGCACTGAATCTGCTCAGCCCCAATCCACATTGAAATTAAAGGGATTTAAATTGAGGCCAAACAACATGTTACGTCCATCATTAACTGATAAGCTTAATGGCAGCAGTAATGCCAGAAGTAATCTGGAAGTGTTGCTTTGATTTTTATTTCTAAAAAGCAGCTATGGATGTAGCCTGATCTGTGGGGAGGGGAGATGGGTTAACAGATTTCAGCGGAACATGGTCCTGTCTTCCTGCTGACAATCATCTCCCAAGTGGCTATTAGTTGCAAGCAGCTGCTTCAGGAAGGAGGGGAAATAGCACGGGTAGGGGGGAATGCTAACAACCCCCTCCTGGGACACTTGGTCCTGAGCTAGATCAGGGGCTCCCACAACTGCTTTTTACAGCAAAGAGGCACTTCTGATTTACTTTCTCTATTAAACCCATTAATTAGTGAAGTGCATACAACATATAGCTTGTCCCTTAGTTGCATCTAATGCCCCACTGATTTCAGTGTAACTTCAGCACAACTAGCACTCACTGGATTAGCACCACAGTCCCCACTCCAGTGCCAAGAATCACAGCCCAGAGTGTCAGATGCAGTTATCCACCACAGGAATCATGCGATTGTGCACAGTATCCTTTTGTGTGTGCAATAGCTCCCATTGCAGCACCCAGTTCCCCGTTCCAGGCAGAAAAAGGATCAGGCAAGAAACCCACTTTTATGCATGCATTGCACTAACTGCCTTGACATGTGAGCCAATCCTGAGAGGAAAAGAGTTCATCCTTTGCTTGCTAGTAAGGAGCATTCTGTTACTCAATGTTTAGTGCTTGAACTGGATTAAGGAGATTACTCAGACACAGCATTGTGTTGTGTTGTCCTCTTTCCTCTATGGCTACATGATCTGCAATGGAATCATGACCTAAACACTTAAGAAAACTTGAATGTTACTTTATGCCACTGAAGAAGCACAACTCAGGTCAATTATGGACTAAACTCTGACTCTTTGGCCACCTTCGGATGTACCTTACACTGCTGGTCCAACGGACCTGCAGTTTGCCTCCCAGACCCCCAGCAGGAGACCACAAAGCGGACAGAACTGACTGTGTGGGCTTCCTCCAACACTGAAAAGAAAGCCGTTCCAGCCAATAGAATTTAAGGGGTGGGAGGTGCTTCCTCAACTCCGGTTTGGGCGGGTGTCCCAAACCAGATGACACATTGGAGCCTCTAGACCATGCATCCCCAAACTGCAGCCCTCCAGATGTTGCTGAACTACAACTCCCAGCATCCCTAGACACAATTTTTTGTGGCTGGGTATGCTGGGAGTTGTAGTTCAGCAACATCTGGAGGGCCGCAGTTTGGGGATGCCTGCTCTAGACCCTCGGTTTTGTAAATGAACCTGACTTACAACGGAGGGTTCATTTGGAGGTTTGGGGCAGGAATTGGAACTGTGGTTGGGTCCAGGAACCATGGTTCGAATTATTCGGATGTCTCAGAGGGCCAACCTGGGGTGGGTTTGCCTCAGGTTTCCTGTAACGCCCAAAGGCGGCCTGAGTCATTATTATTCTGTTGACTACCCTCTATAGGACAATATAGATCCAGATGTCATTCTGGATAAGAGCTCTGTATATGTTTAATTTCTGTAGCAAAAAATCATTTGTTTGATTTTAATGCCTGTGTTGTTTTAAATCTGACACACAACCCAGTGAAACTTTGTAAGATGATTAGTTTGAGCAAGCTTATCCTCTGTGAATTTTACATATGTACTGTGCAATGTTAATAGTTCAAAGATTAACCCACATCTCTATGCAAACTAAAGGATAGTGCCTTCATTCCTTATTTTTAAGGTGTATGTATTTTTTCCAATGGGAACAGAAGTCTTTTATAAAATGTGATTTTTAAAATGGAAAATTTCATACCTGGTGTTTAGATTGTACCTTTATGTATAGATAGTATTCCATTTTGATGTATTCAGAAGAAAAACATTACAAAACATGACAATAAACTTATTACAAATTGGATATTTTTAAAAACAGAAAAAGGGTCTTGTTGGCATCTCTCTGGAATCTCTTAAAGGCCAATTGATATTCTCCAAATGGTTTCTGCAGTGTTTAAAACATTGAATTGTAGTCTGATCAAGAACGGGGGGAATCCCTTATTGAAGGGGGTAAAGACATTATAGTCAACCCATTTAATCTATTGAAGTCAATAGGTCTATTCCAGTGGTTTGAGCAGGAACTATGGAAATTTAGCTTGGTATCTCTACAGGAAAGCCAAGAGAAAGAATGTTGAAGGCTGTTACCTTGTCATCATGAAGCAAAAACAACAACAAGAAACCACCTTGATAATGATAGAAAACATATTGCTAACTCTGACCACCAAAATGTTATTTGTAAGGAGGTGAAAGGATTCACCAGTTTTCACGGGTGAAAGGGTTCTATGCCTTTAAAAACTGCATGGCAGGCAGATATATATAACTGGTTACATTTCTCTATGCATTGATATAGGAAAAGCTACAGCTGTTGGATATCTGTTTTGTTGGATAGCAAGAGGTAAATTGAAGGAGGCTGTGAGCCATGATTTAATTTCCGCTCAAATATTTAACCTCAAGAGATACTTAGTATGTATGTGTGTGTACACACACACACACACACCAACATTTTTCTTTTCTCATTCATCAGAACTGCAAGGACTAAAGGGTCTTGTTCAGAAGATAAGCTCAGAATGAAATAGCTTGAAATATTTCAAGAGCTCCTGGTGGCGCAGTGGTAAAACTGCCGCCCTGTAACCAGAAGGCTACAAGTTCGATCCTGACCAGGGGCTCAAGGTTGACTCAGCCTTCCATCCTTCCGAGGTCGGTAAAATGAGTACCCAGAATGTTGGGGGCAATATGCTAAATCATTGTAAACCGCTTAGAGAGCTCCGGCTATAGAGCGGTATATAAATGTAAGTGCTATTGCTATTGCTATTGCTAAATATGAAATCTCCTTTGAGGATCCAGGATTTGTTTATATATTTTGCAGGGCAACAGTAATAATGACTCTAATACGATAACTTGGGAAGAGATATCGTCAGGGCTTATTCAAGCCAGAGGGCAAACAAACAGCTCACATTTGTACAATGAGGGTACTGTTTAGTTTGTACAATACAGGACAGTCTTTTTTTTTAATTTAGACAATAAAGAATTGCCTTGTATGATGAACAGATTTTTTCCAAAACAATATTTGACCCTGCCAGAAATACAAAACTCATTATCAAGGAACCCTTTAGTAGTATAGGCCCCTATAGATCCAGCCTCCAGTTCTAAGCCAATGTCCATGTTACCCTTTTCCCAGCAACACTTCCCCCACATTTCTTCAGTGGCGGAATCAAGCACAGAAGAAGCTTTCCATATGTCAGGTTTTTCAAAGGCTTCGTGTGTGGTTATTGAACATACTACCTGAGACCAGCAAGTTCAATGGCCAGCCTGTTCATATGGCAGGTGTGAGGCAAACCGGGGAGCAGTAAATGAGCCTCAGGTGCAGCTCGTTCCCACTCTCTTCTGGCTGCCTTATTCTGCCTCACCTCCCTCACCACCATGTTGACCTCAGGAAAGCAGGCTGCTCATTTGCAAGAGCACCTGTGGTTCATTTACTGCCCACCCACACCTGTACAGGCCACTACTGTGCACAGCCTTATAGAGGGGAAGATTTGGAGAGAGGAAACCTCTGGTAGGGAAAGAATGAATTGTCCCTTGTCATCTACCTTTTCTCCACCACTTACTGCAGCTCCCAGAGGCTGCTTTTCACTTGAAAAACAAGTCAGGGGGAAATTACATTGAACATTATTATTATTAATTATTATTATTACTATGTTTTATATACTGCTTTTTCAACAAAAAAAGTTTGCAAAATGGATTATGTGGGGGGAAGGGGGAATAAGGAAAAGGTGGTTCTCTGCCCTCAAAGGGCTCACAGTCTAAAAAGAAACACAAAGGTAAACATCCACTATAGTCCCTGGAGGGATGCTGTGCTGGACTTGGATAGGGACAGTTGCTCTCTCCCCTTGCTTAATAATAATCACCCTTTGAAAAGTGCTTCTTTGCCCAGTTAGCAGGCCAAATTTCACATAGTTTTTCTTTTGCAAAGCTCAAGAAATAAAGGCCCCCTTTAAGACCCTGTAAGGCCCAAGGCCTGAATCTTTATTTGAAGTCCACCTTCCTTCTCACTGCCTCTTGCCTTAATGTCAATTTTTTCTTCAGCTGGACTGTACCGCTTGGTCTATGGCTGCAACCTCAGGGGGGGGGAAATGAATCCTAGAAACTCTTATGCTACTTAAGGACCTAAAAAAGAATTTAAGGGTGGGGAAAGTGCCTTTTAAAATACAGTACAGCCCGAAGAAGGTGAGGTGGCTTCTGTAGTGCTCCCTCTGGGCCTAAGAGAAGCCTTCCTCATGAAGCTGCCTCCTCCTGCTGCACCCGGTCAGCCTCAGGTAAAGCAGTGGGAGGAGCAAGCGGGGGCAAGGCAGGAGTCTGAGAGAGATGTCAGAACTCAGCATTTCCCAACTGTCATTTTGGAAGTCTCTTTGACAAAGACCAGCAGAGGTCATCTGATCTGACTGCACAAGCCTACTAATTACCCCATTTTGCCAATAGGTGTTGCATTTCACCTGCTGGAAATATTATTCAGTGGGATTTGAAAGGTTTTTCAATTGTATTTCATCCTATTTGCTAAAATATAAGGATGAGGGGAAGGAAAAGAATCTATTTCCATTTTGAAAATAAAAGTTTATTCTAAAAAAAAAGATTTTACAAAACATGGAACCCTGCATTTTCAAAATATTCTCAGTAGATTAACTATGGATTTCTAATAGTTGAAGTAAATATATTTTAAAAGTGCATTCACAAATGTACATGGTGTCAACATTCAGGTTGTAAATTAACAGTTGCTACTAAGTATGTAATGCTGAAAATATCAGATTCTGGTTTA
The DNA here is from genome assembly GCF_027244095.1 of Hemicordylus capensis. Taxonomy (NCBI): domain Eukaryota; kingdom Metazoa; phylum Chordata; class Lepidosauria; order Squamata; family Cordylidae; genus Hemicordylus; species Hemicordylus capensis. The sequence continues at coordinate 185,913,285 of NC_069657.1, forward strand.
AATATGATGAAAGTATTTGGCAGATGAAATTGCAAAGTGTAATTGTTTTGGTGGGAATATCGGATATATAATTATTTGCTTGTGAAATGGACCAATCAATTCTAATTGGGATTACAAATTTATGCAATGACAAACCAAGCCCATGAGCATGTTTAACACCAATTTTATGAATTGGGCATAAGGTTTCACGGGCTATATTAATTACTGCAAACAATTCCAACACTGGCACCTACAACTCAAGAAAACTGTTGTATTCTATCCAGTATCTTTTATGTTTTATTGTTTAGAAGTTTGTTCCAGTGGGGATCCTGGAGAGAGTGTGCAGGGTGGAGATTATAGGGAAAGGTTGGGGGGGAGAAAATGGAGCTGTTTCTGAATAACTTCTTAGTTAATCTGTATTCGATTACTTCGTGGTTGTAAGGAAAGCAGCTGTAAAACAAAAAATTGCTACTAATGAAACTTAAGCCAGTCCAATTTAAGCATATTTACTCAAAAATTGGTCTCATTAATTCCAATGGAATTTACTACCTAGAAAGTGTGAATGGGAATGCAACAAATCTTAGGCATGCTTACTCTGAATAAGACCCATAGAATTTGACAGAACTTATTCCAAGCTAGGAAGTGTGTACAGGATTGCAGTCCATCAGCTCTGTCCTCCCTAGTTTACTCAGAATTCTCATGGTGTTACATGATCCTTACTTCCATGTAAATGTGTATGGGATTACTACCTTCATCTTAGGGTCAAGTTAGATGTGCACACAAAAGGTATACTCTAAATGTGTGCTTCCAACTGGAATTGCTTTCTTTTTGTTTAAAAAAAAAAGCCACACAGGGATGAACCTAGGCAGGAGCAGGGAATGCATGGAGGAGGCTCATTTTTTCCTGCACATTTTTCCCACTGAAAACTGCCTTCCTGAAGTGACTATTTGTGCCCTAAAGCTATTTACTTCAAAGTGGCAAATTGAGGAAATAATCACTTCAGGAACAAATTGCTGCTTTAGATGGCAGGCAATTTTTGAAACAGAGAAAGAGCAAACCTCCCTTTTCCCACACATCCCAGTCCTGACAAAAGCCTCTTGTATGGTAGTTTTTAACAAAAGAGGCACTTCTGACTGGAAGCACACTTCTACACCACACATTTGTGCGGATGGCTTAAAGGTGCTACTGGACTCCATTTTTCAAAACCTACAGTCAAAGACCAACATGACTAGCTAATGCAAATGTTAGTACACAATTGTTTTATCACAACATAGAGTAACACTGGGAAAACTGACAGATGGTTGTTGGAGATGGTTTATATTATATTACATGGTAACATAACCCGCTAAGACAGAGACCAAAGCAAGTGCAAAAGAGTTATCTCGTTTATTATTGTAGCCGCACCCTCTATTCTTGTCTATTGTCAGGAAATCATCGGACTAGACAATGGTCTTGATTATTTTGTATGCATTTAAAAGATTACCAGTTAGTCCAAGACTGTCTATTCTCTCAATTCCAGTACCAAAAGTGGGGGGAAGCGGGGGTATAATTAAAATCAAGTGATGTTAAACATATCAAGCTGCTGATGTATCTCCTCCAGCTGTTTATTTGTTACTTCATGATGAAAAGTTACATGTTTGAAGTCTATATTCAAATTACACATACTGGCCTCAGTCCAGCTCAAATAAGCTGAAAAGCAGTGGAACTGAAATTAGTCATGATGCTTAACTTGTTCTGTTGTAAATTTCAATGAATTTTACAACCCAATCTTATGCATATTTACTCAGAAGTAAGACCCACTATATTCAGTAGGACTAATTCCTAGGTAAGTGTGCTTAGGATTGCATCATGCCACCCAATTCCATACATATTTACTTAGAAGTAAGTCTCAGTGTGCTCAGTGGGGTTTACTCTCAAGAAAGGATGCAAAGGATTACTGCCTTGGTCATGACGACATTTAGCTGGATTAAAGCCACAAAGGATATTTTGATAGCTTGTTGTTATAGGTAGAGTGGAGGACTGTCCCGGGGAGCGGGGGGCGGGAGATTGCAGCATACTGATCAAATTCTCTGCTTCTATTTATGAATGCATCATGGACTCAAATTCATCAATTCTCTGTTTAGTGTTCCCTTTCCGGATCTTCCGGTAAGATATTGTATTGTATCGAGAATAACTGTGCCGGGATATATCATTTTTTTTCACTGAGCTTGTCTGCTCATCACATTTCTCAATCGGAGAGTTACAGCTGGGACTCATGGGAAGGAATTCTTTACTGCCGTTCTCCTCTTTTTTATGAAACGCCCCATTGCTTTCCTTCTGCGTTCCTTCTTCTGTGCCATCCAAATCTCCCTCTGTTGCATTCTCATGTACTTCTGATGATGTTTCCTCTTGAATTTTCTCCACAGGTTCACACAACTGCACTCCTTCCTGATCCTCCTCCATCTCATTAGTGCAGTAGGCCTTTTCCTCACAAGGCTGCTGTGCTTTCATTTCTTCCTGCTCAGATACCTCATGTTCTTCGGTGCTTCCCGGAGAACTATCTTCACAAAGCCCTGTAACACATAACATTGGTCATAAATAAATAATGTGTAAGTAAATAAATAATGTAGCAGAGCTAAGAAAGCAGAGTGGGTAGAAATCTGATGAGGAAGTCCCTGGTTCAGACTTTGCCAGGACAAGGGGGAAAAAATATAAATGTCATATAATTACTTTTCCCTGCCCTTTTCCCAAGTCTCCTTTTCCAGATACCTCCAGTGATGGACTTTCTTTGAGCATCTTAAAGATATAAATATTCAGCAATTTCATGTTCTCAGGTGCTATCAGTATGCTGATGACACCCAAATCTATTTTTCCATGTCAGCATCATCAGGAGAGGGCATAACCTCCCTAAATGCCTGCCTGGAGTAGGTGATGGGCTGGATGAGGGATAACAAACTGAGACTGAATCCAGCTAAGATGGAGGTACTCGTTGAGCGAAGTCAGAACTCGAGAGACGATTTTGATCTGCCTGGTCTGGATGAGGTCACACTTCCCCGGAAGGAACAGGTATGCAGTCTAGGGGTGCTTCTGGATCCGAGCCTCTCCCTGGTCTCTCAGGTTGAGGTGGTTGCCAGAAGTGCCTTCTATCAGCTTCGGCTGATAGTCCAGCTGCATCCATTTCTTGAGGTGAACAACCTCAAAACAGTGGTACATCTGCTGGTAACCTCCAGACTGGATTACTGCAATGCACTCTATGTGGGGCTGCCCTTGTATGTAGCCCGGAAACTACAGTTGGTGCAGAATGTGGCAGCCAGGTTGGTCTCTGGGTCATCTCGGAGAAACCATATAACTCCTCTATTGAAGGAGCTACACTGGCTGCCAATATGTTTCCATATTGCTTTTGGAATATGTTTCCATATTGGCAAAATACAAGGTTTTGGTTACAACCTATAAAGCCCTAAACAGCTTGGGCCCTGGGTATCTAAGAGAACGCTTTCTTCATCATGAACCCCACCGCCCACTGAGCTCCGCTAGAGAAGTCTGTCTGCAGTTGCCACCGGCTCGTCTGGTGGCCACTCAGGGACGGGCCTTCTCTGCTGCTTCCCCGAGCTTTGGAATGCACTCCCAAGTGAAATAAGAGCCTCCCCATCTCTGACAGCTTTTAAAAAGGCTTTAAAGATGCAGGCATTTAATTAATATGGTTTTAATGGTTTTAATGCTGCTTTAAAATATTCTTTTAAAAAATTAAATTGTTGTAATGTAACTTTTCATTTTTGTTTTAATTAATGCTTTACTTTATTTTGTCTTTATTTTTTGTAAACCACTCAGAGATGTAAGCTTTGGACGGTATTAAAATATGTTAATAAATAAATAACTAAATAAATATTCACAAAGGGGCAGAGATGAGGAAGCAAGGGGAACCTTGCTGACAATGCTACCCTCCTGAATTTATTTATTTATTTATCTATCTATTATATTTTTATACCGCCTCTCAAGGCAGTGTACAAAATTTAAAATGATATTTAAAAAGCAAACACAGATTAAAAATCCACAAAATGCAATAAAAACAATCTCATAAAACAAAACAAATTATCTATATTATTAATCCCCGTAGACGTGCCTCAGTGGGGATGTGTCCCGGCAACCCAGCAGATTGGCTGGGAAGCTGAGGCGCCAGATTGGCTGGGCGGTGGAGCTCACGCGCGGCAGGATTCATGAGACTGTTGAGCTGCTGCCCAGGGAAATGGCGGACGGGTGGGTGGACGGCGGCGGGACCAGCCGTGGAGGGCACTGCGCGCCGCCAGTGTGAGGAAGCGGCAGCAGGAGCAAATGGGCCAGCAAGCCGGTCAGAAACCACAAGCGGGGGTGGGGGAGAGAAGCGAGAGGGTGGGCGGTGGAGGTTAGAGACACCTGGGGGAAGAGTTAGGGAGAAGGGGCTGAAGGGGGGTAGCCAGGGAGAACTAGGGGCACAGATGCTATGCGCCCGGTCAACTAGTTATAATTAATTCCAGTTAAAAGCCTGCAAGAACAGGTGTGTCTTGAGGGTCTTCCTGAAAACAAACAGAGAAGGAGATGCACTTATTTCAACAGGGAGCATATTCCAAAGCCCCGGGGCAGCCACAGAGAAAGCAACCCTACCAAACGAGCTGGCGGTAACCATGACCATGACCATAACCATAACCATAACCAGACCTCTCCAGAAGACTCTAATAAGGAACAGGCTCATGACAAAGAAGGCGTTCTCTTAAATACCCAGGGCCCAAGCTGTTAAGTATAGGTAATAACCAGCACTTTGTATTTCGCCCAGAAACATATTGGCAGCCAGTGCAGTTCTTTTTAAATCAATTTTAAAAGCCAGTGCAGTTTGCTGTTATGTGATCCCTTCAGGTTCTCCCAGAGACCAATCTGGCTGCCACATTCTGTACTAATTGTAGTTTCTGGACTACATACAAAGGCATCCCCACATAGAGTGCATTACAGTAGTCAAGCCTGGAGATTACCAGCATATGTACCACTGTTTTAAGGTCATTTAAAGCATGTCTCCTTCACGATGAGCTCCATCGCTTGTTAAGATCATCTGGAGAGGTTCGTCTGTGGTTGCCACCAACTCATCTGGAGGCTACCCGGGAATGGGCCTTCTCTATTGCTGCCCCTGGACTTTGGAATATGCTCCCTGTTGAAATAAGAGCCTCTCCATCTCTGGCAACTTTTAAAAAGGCACTGAAGACACATTTATTCACCCAGGCTTTTAATTAGATGTATAGTTTTGATATTTTTAATGTTGGATTTTTAATTATTTTGATGTTAATGATTTTAATTGTTTAATTGAATTAATGTTTAAATGATTTTAATTGTAAAATGCATAGAGAAGCATGTTCTGGATGGTATAGAAATATAGGAAATATAAGAAACTGCCATATACTGAGTCAGACCATTGGTCTATCTAGCTCAGTATTGCCTTCACAGACCCTGGACCGAACACTCCCAATGTTCGGGGGGTTCGCAAGCTTCACAATTTTTTTAAAAAAATTTTTTAACCTTTACTCCCCTTGGGGGAGTTCCTGGATGCGGTGGGGGGTCCACAGAGGTTCCTCCTCCCCCTGCTGGCCTTCCTCATAGCCCCTTCGGCTGGTTTGGCCACCCTTTGGCCGGTTTTCGGCCTTCACCCAGTGGCCCAGCGGCCATTATGCAGCCACGCACATACACACATGGCCTCTGCATGGCCCGGACCACGCAGAGGCCATGTGCACATGCGCATGGTCTGCATAATGGCTGCTGAGTGAAGGCCGAAAACCAGCTGAAGACTGGCCAAACCGGACAAGGGGGCCATGAGGAAGGCTGGGAGGGAGAGGGGGAATCTCCGTGGAACCCCCACCCTGTAGGGATGTGCGAACTGGTTTGAATTTGAACCAGTTCAAATTCGAACCGGGGTGGTTCGAAGGTTTGAATTTGAACCAAACTAGCCATCAGGTTCGAGCTGCAGGTTTGAATTTGAACCAAACAGGGGATGGTTTGATTTGAACCGGTTCAAATGGGTTTGAACCTCCAAAAGTAGGTGGGGTGGTAGCTGGCACCCATGGATACCTACCACCCAAATCCCAAAGCAACCGGACATTCGTACAATTTTGTATGATTTTTTGAAATTAATTTTTATTTTTCTCTCATAGGGTATAATGGGACTTGAACCAGCCCATTATTCTCTATTGTGGAGCACCCATGGGTGCCAACAACCACCCAAGCCCCAAAGCAATCGGACACTCCTACGATTTTTTATGAATATTTGAAATATTTTTAATTATTTTTCTCATAGGGTATAATGGGACCCAAACCATCCCATTATCCCTTATTGTGGAGCACAAAAGTGGGGTGGGTGGTAGGCACTAAGGGGTTCCTACCACCCAAAAAATCCCACGGCAATCGGACACTCCTCCGATTATTGGTGAATTTAAAAAGTATTTTTGAATTCCTCATAGGGAATAATGAGGATTGCAGCAAATGTATAGCTTCACATCAGGGGGGGAAAGGGGTGTCATAGGAACATAGGAACATAGGGAACTGCCATATACTGAGTCAGACCATTGGTCTATCTAGCTCAGTATTGTCTTCACAGACTGGCAGTGGCTTCTCCAAGGATGCAGGCAGGAATCTCAGCCCTATCTTGGAGAAGCCAGGGAGGGAACTTGAAACCTTCTGCTCTTCCCAGAGCGGCTTCATCCCCTGAGGAGAAGATCTTGCAGTGCTCACACATCAAGTCTCCCATTCAGATGCAACCAGGACAGACCCTGCTTAGCTATGGGGACAAGTCATGCTTGCTACCACAAGACCAGATCTCCTGTCCTAGGGCAGCAAATGTATAACTTCACATTGGGGGCAAAGGGGTGGCCTAGAGCAGGGATTCTCAACGTGTGGGTCCCCAGATGTAATTGGACTTCAACTCCCATAATTCCCAACCAAAGGCTTATGGGAGTTGAAGTCCAGTAACATCTGGGGACCCACACGTTGAGAAACCCTGCCCTAGAGCATTTGCTAACCTTAAAGACACGTAAACTTCAAAAATCACTTAAAAACTAGCCCTTTGCCCATTCCTTTCAAATAATTCTGATAGCTTCCTTACCCCCCTTGGGCACTACCACCCACCACACTCTGCTCTAGGCCACCCCTTTGCCCCCAACTTGAAGTTATACATTTGCTGACACCTCCATGCTTCTTCATGGAGAAAAACCTTAAAGACACGTAAACTTCAAAAAACTTCAAAAATCACTTAAAAATCAGCCTTTTGCCCAATTCCTTTCAAATAATTCTGATAGCTTCCCTGACCACCTTGGGAACTACCACCCACCACACTCTGCTCTAGGACACCCCTTTCCCCCCTATGTGAAGCTATACATTTGCTGCAATCCTCACTATTTCCTATGAAGAATTCAAAAATACTTTAAAAATTCACCAATAATCGGAGGAGTGTCCGATTGCCTTGGGGTTTTTTGAGTGCTAGGCACCCATGGGTGCCTACCATACACCCCACTTTTGTGCCCCTAGGTGCTACAAAATAGGGGATGATGGGCTGATTCAAGTCCCATTATAACCTATGAGAGAAAAATAAAAATAAATGTCAAAAATTCATTTAAAAAAATCATACCAATGTCCGATTGCTTTGGGGTTTGGGTGGTAGGTACCCATGGGTACCAGCTACCACCCCACCCATTTTTGGAGGTCTGAACCAGTTCAAACCAGTTCAAAATGGTTCAAATTTGAACCGAACCAGGGGGAGGTTCAAGCAAAACCAAAAGTGAACCTCCCCCTCCTGGTTCAAACCTGGCTTGAATTCGAACCGAACCAGGCAAATCAGTTTTGTGCACATCCCTACCACCCTGCTGCCTCCAGGAACTCCCCCATGTGAAGCTTGTGAACCCCCCCCCCGACCAAACCAAACCGTGGGGGTTTGAGGGAGGTTCCAGATCAAACTGGCCTGGTCAGGCCAGCTGGTTCTGTGCACATCCCTAGCTGACGTATCAGCCGAAGCTCCTGGCCCCTTCCTCAACCTGAGAAACCAAGGAAAATTTGGGATCCAGAAGCATTCCCAAGCTGTGTATACATTTCATCCCTCTGTTCATGTGTCCACTGTGCCACATATCAACCACTTCAACTTGGAGACACTGTAGTTCACACATTATGTTCAGCACTCACACATTCTGTATCCAGTGTATCCAGGTACAGATCTGTACACCAGTACAGTCATTCTGTAGGTCTGGCCCTATCCAGTCCCTCCAGTGATTGTTGCTGTGTCTGACACATTTCTTTTTAGACTGTGAGCCCTTCAGAGACAGGGTTCCATCTTTATTTTATTTTATTTTATTTATTTATTTCCCTATATAAACTGCTTTGGAAACTTTTGTTGAAAAGCCGTATATAAATAGTTGTTGTTATCCACATGTTCTGGACACAGATACAGCAGTGCACTTCTTATCTATAACCTGCATTTTAGGGGGCCTGTAACCAGGTTTAAATTTAATATGAAGGCAGGTACAATCATTTACACAAATATGTGTAGATGCGAACATACACTTGAACTTGAATGTATGTACAACATAATGTCTAGTATGGCCTGCTAGACAGAACAATGGATCGGGATTCAGAGAAAAACATAGTGTTATTTTCTGCTGTCTGTATTAGGGCTGCACAGCTTTGGCCCTCCAGCTGTTTTTGGAATACAACTTCTATCATCCCCAGCCACAGTTGCCAATAGTCAAGGATGATGGAAGTTGTAGTCCAACATCTGCAGGAGGGCTGGAGTTGTGCAGCCCTGGTCTAGACCAACCAGTGGATGCTAGCATTTGGACATGAGTTTACCACCAGGAATTTCATCTTCAAGATAATAACTTGCTAGGCCTTCCACTATAGCTTTTTCAGAGTTTCGAGGATTCTACACAAAATCATTTTATAAACCACAATGCATCTCTGTAGGCTCTGCAAAACTGATAAATAGTATTATTTTGTGCTCCACTATGGCACTGAATAATGATGGCTTTTGACATGTGGTTACAGTGGATCTAAATGTGTGGTATGATTTACCAGGCTGTGTTATGTACAAATGCAACTAGTCAGCATTAATGCAGTGTGGAGGTCAGGAAATCATACACTTCTCTTATAAAAATTATAAGGCAAATTATAAAAATGCCTTCTCTTATAAAAACTAATTTATAGTAGAATTATAATTCTACCTATACTGTAGGGTGAAATTTCTACAAGCTTTCTGCATGGATGTTCAGAGTGAAAGGGAGATATCAAAGTCCTTTCCATCGTGTGTGTGTGTGTGTGTGTGTGTGTGTGTGTGTATGTATTCCATCGTATATATGGAATATATATAATATATAGACTAGGAGATAGGCAGACATATATCTGCCTGACAAAAAATGTTACAGATGAACAATGGCCTTTTGGAAAGGCAGAACCATAGTAATTCAGTACCATCACCTGTACAGTTGTTGCTTTAATCTTTAATATATCCCCAATGCTTTGTGTTCCTAGGCTGATTAGATTTTACTGATCTGAAGCAGCTGCTTTGATTAAGAGCCAAAGCTTCACCCATCCCCAATTCAAACCTATATCCCCAAGCTCTGTACTTACCAGGCAGGCAGGAGTTTGGGAGGCATTCTCCTTACCTTTGTTGTTGTTCCTGGTAGAAAGGGAGCAGCAGATGCAATGTCTGCTCAAAAATATGTTTGGAAGAGATGGGGTTTTGTCTCTGCAAATCCCAGGAAAAGTGCAGATGTTCTTGGGAACTATAGTCTTTTCAGGGGCCAAACTCCCAAATAGCCAAACTCCCAAAAAAACCCTGTAGGTACCAAGAGCACCTGTGCCTTTCCCAGAACTTGCAAAGTTAAAAAGAAAAGAAAAGCTCTCTTCCAGGTACCTTTTCAAAAGTGGAAGTCACTGCACCTGCTGCTCCCTCACCAATGCCTTCCCAAACTGCCGACCCAATAAGTGCAGATCGGGCTGGGATTCAGTTGCCAGACTGACATTGAACTGAGGTGGACTGAATCAGCCTAATTCGATTAAGTGCTCATTCAGCATCATAAGCACTTAACAGAATACACTTTCCTTGGGGGAATCTCTGAAAATGTTGATTTGTTTAAAATGGGAAGTTTCCCTCATGTTGTAAAAATACAGTTTATTCCTTTCAGTTAATGCCTCCATACTTTTTCCATTATGGAAAGTATTCATATGTATATTTTGTACAGTACCCCTGGAAGAGAAGAATGGGGGTATGGCAATTGTGGGGCTCAGGCAGGACTTATGAAGTTCATTAAGAGCTCCCCAACCTTCTCGCCCATAATTCGATCACTGCTTACAGCACTGCCTTTTAGGGGAGGGGCAATTGCACCGGACTTCATATATGGAGGGGGCAATATTGATATAGGCAAACCATATACTCCAGCTGTGGGGGAAATGTCATTGACAAAAGGCACAATGGGAAGGAAAGGGCCCCCTAAAATGAACCTTCAGCCTTCAGGCCTTTCAGATAATTCAAAAGGGCCTGCCTGCTTGTCAGACAAAGAGACAGGGATGATGGCTACCTCTCCTGAGCCAAATCTTTTTTCAGTCTCCAGAGATGTCCTTGGGGATGGAGGCAAAACACTGCTACTGTGCCCATGCTGGGACTGGAGTCTGAACACTCACTGCAAGAGCACCATTTGCTCAATTTTGCCAGAGCTGGGAACTTTAATGTTACACTCATAAACATGGTGAAACAAATGTTCTGCTCAAAGTTAAATATCTCCTCTCCCCCACTTGGTGTTTCCAGCTACTATCGTTGCTTACCAGTCCCCTCTCAAATAAGACGTTGGTCCATAGTGATATTCATCCTTGCTTAAATTATTACACAAGCTTCCTTTGGGGAATCCAAGTCAGGGAAAGGTAAATGGTAAATGTATCTTATATGCATATGCATGAGCTGCCCAAACATTTACTTCCCCCTGCAATGTAAATGTTCTTGACACCTCAGTGTGTGTGCTTAGGAGACGGCAGGGTCGGGGTGGGGGGGTCATCCTCTCATGTTCTTAAGTAGAAGTTGCTGTCCAGACCAGCTCAATACCAATATCTAGAATACTGTGTTTGTTTCTTAACATGATTAGTAAGAACCCTATGCAGGATTTGCTAGAACTGAATTCAGATTAGCTGTCAGGTTTTCTAACAGCCAAGGAATCAGCCAGTTCACACATCAGCCTCAGTCCACCGCTCTGCATACATCTACCTGCCACACAAATGTGCCCCCTTAATTACCAAACTGTCAGCTTTGACATCACACTCCTGTTTGGGAAAAGAGGTCTGGACTCTGTCCACCCCACCCTGGAAGATTACCATCATGGTCCAAGCTTATGCTGCAGCAGCCTGCTTCCAAACATAGTGCCCTTGCTGCAGGAGGGCGATGGTGTATGCCCCCTTGAGTCCCCCCTGCTCAGGAGGATCAGTCAGACAACCACTTGCATGAACAAGGGGCCTAATGGCCTAACTGGCTCTCCAAGTCAGATATCTGAGAAGCAGAATGAGAAATCTGGACTCCCCCTGCCCTCCGCAATGTGAGAATTGTTCCTGAATCCTGAAACATCATTGTGCAGAAAAGCATGAAATATCTCTTCAAACAATTGTACAATTCCTCTCAATTTGTATCTTTTAAAAAATATATATCAACTTAACAGGCTGGATGTGCCCTCTGACATAAAAGATATTGTACTGGGCTTGGGAATTGTTCTCTCTTGGGAATTGTTCTGAAGTGTTCTCCAGATATTCTCCAGTTCTGACTCCACTTTAGAGATGGAAAGAAACCTGATTTCTGTGTAGCAACCAAGACTGCAGATGTTTTAAAGAGAGCAGGACTTTAAACTGACTGATAGCTGTGAAAAGACATCTGATGAGGATCAAGCCTGCCTGAAAGCCACACCTTCTCTTGAAGTCCTTAATCCTAATCCTACATGAATGAGGATGATTAAGACTACTTTGTGATGATGAGAGAAGGAAACTCTGTGTATATGATTAAAGGCACTGTTTTCTTTATTAAATAGTCACTCCTAAGCCCCAAACTTCTTCTTGTTTTACAGTCATTCCCCAACACAGCAGGGCCCAGTACTATACAGAGGTCCATCACAGTGGAGGGAGTACAACACAGCAGAGCACGCTATTATACAAAGGTCCATCCCTCAGTAAATGGTCTAGAAATATCTATTCTGCACAAGGATCTGTAAATCTGTATTGATTCATGCAATATATAAGCAAATAAATTCATTTTTTAATTTCCTCTAATACTGCAGAAATCTGAAATGCTACCCTTCCCATGCTCAAGCTTAATACCTCGGGCAGACACCTAGATTACCTTATCTTAATTTGGCTCTGGTGATTGGTAATATTTGGGATGAGCCAGGAATAGCTGTGAATCTCTCAGGGTACCACTGCTGCTGAAATTCCAAGATATCAACTATTGCTTAGGTATATTGCTCCAGCTGCTTGCTACTGTACAATGAGTCAGCTCGTAAACTATGACACAAGCTAGGTACTTCTCTAGTGAGCAGTTCTTGCTGGTAAGATATGTAGCTGGAATTTTGAACTGTTTTAGATGGGGTATTCTTTATCGTTTGTAAAACAGATTGTAGGGCCCTGTATGCAGAGGTGTATCTAGGGAAAATAGGGCCTAGGGCAAGCACTGCAATTGCGCCCCCTGTCCAAACATCTGACACCCATCTTTCAGATAACTTTACCTTAATGTCAGCTGAAAAATAAAAGTCAAGCTTGTTAATCTTTTAATATTTCAAAAACTATTTAGCAGTGGATGTAGCCAGACCAAGAAAATGCTGGAAAACTACAAATTTCAGTATGCTGGGGCTCATTAAATACCCAAATATTATGTGGAGGTGTACTTGGAAAAACTAAATAGAAGTGCCTGTCTAATTCTCTGCTATGCATTATAGCATCATGAATACATAAGTTTTAAAAATAAATGGAGAATTTGACTTTTCCCAGATACTCTGAAAATAATTAAAGGATATGCAGAGTAAACGGTGTCACTGCTTGGAATATATTCTAGTATTTCAGAAAGACAGTTAAAATGAGAGAAAGAGCAAGAAACTCCCAGTGGGCCTAAATACTAAGGATTTCACATTGATTCAAAGACAAACTCACCATTAATAGCCATATTATTAACACATCACATTTAACTCACTTATCACAAGAAGCAAAGTAAGAGCAAATGGATACAATCTTAGCTCATAAACTTCAGCTCAGTATTCACAAGCCATGATTCTCTGTTCATAGTGCCAGTCTGAATATGTGTACAGTGACTTATATTATATTAATTTTAAAAAGAAATTACCTGTAGCCCCTTTGGGGGGCTTCCTAAAGGTTGTGGGGGATCTGCAAAGTTTCCCCTTCCTCCCACTGGCCTCTAGGGTCTCACAGGCACCATTTGAGCATGTGCAGTGGTCATTTTTTAAAATAATTTAAAAAAAAAAGGCTGCTGAAACAAAATGGCTGCGGTGCATGCTCAAATGGCCTCTGTGAGGCGTGGCATGCCCGAGGGCCTCACAGAGGCCATTTGAGCATGCCCAGTGGCCATTTTGTTTTTGGTGGCCATTTTTAATTTTTTTGTTTAATTTTAAGAAATTGCGGCCCCTTCAAGTGGCGCCCGGGGCACTTGCCCTGCCTGCCCCACCCTAGATACGGCCCTGCCTGTATGGCAGGGCAGAAATTGTTCAAATAAATCAATAGTTGTCTCCCTACACTAAAGCATTCAGTGGCTGCTGCTGCTAATGATGATGATGATTTCTTGTTTACACAGTCAGGCAGGTGTTATTGACTGGTTTGTTTTATCCAGACATCGAGTCCTTCCCAAGGACCTGGGATGGCTGAATTTTAACATGAATACTGTTGGTTATTATAGATATCGTCGCAAAATATAGGCTGTTACCAGTAAAGTTCCTTTTTGTAATTGGCTGATGGTGATTTCTGTGGCCCCTATGGTGTTAAGGTGCTCTTCAAGTTGTTTTGGAATTGCACCTAGGGCACCAATTACCACTGGGATGATAATTTGGTCTTTTTGGTCTTTTTGGTCTTTTTTGGTCTTTTTGGTCTTTTTTGGTCTTTTTGGTCTTTTTTGGTCTTTTTCTGCCACAGCCTTTCAATTTCAATTTGTAGATCTTTGTATTTGGTTATTTTTTTCTATTTCTTTTTCTTATATTCTGCTATCCCCTGGTATTGCTATGTCGATTATTTTGACTTGTTTTTCTTTCTTCTTGACTACAGTGATATCTGGTGTATTGTGTGGCAGATGTTTGTCTGTTTGTAGTCAGAAGTCCCATAATATTTTTCCATCTTCATTTTTGACAACTTTTTCAATTTTATGGTACCACCAATTCTTGGCTACAGGTAGCTTGTATTTTTGCAGATGTTCCAGTGTATCATCCCTGCTACCTTGTCATGCCTTTGTTTGTAGTCAGTCTGTGTGATCTTTTTACAACAGCTGATTAGGTGGTCCACTGTTTCATCTGCTTCTTTACAAAGGCGGCACTTGCTGTTTGTGGTTGATTTTTCTACTTTTGCTTTTATTGCATTTATTCTTAGTGCCTGTTCTTGTGCAGCCAGTATTAAACCCTTAGTTTCTTTCTTCAAGTTGCCATTCTTAAGCCATTGCCAAGTCTTGGTGATGTCTGATTTCCACTTATATTGTGCAAATATTGACCATGCAGTGGCTTATTTCTCCATTTTTCTGCTCGGTTCTTGACTTGTTCTTTCTTGTAGGACTGCCTTGTTTCATTGGTGAGGAATAGTTTCTCATTATTGACCATTTGAAGTGCATCTTCTTCACTGTCCTTGATATATTCTGCAAGGCCTCTTTTCTCCTCCTCTACTGTTTGATGGACTTGCAGCATTCCTCTTCCACCTGAGCTGCGAGGGAGGTATAGCCTATTGACATCACTGCGGGGGTGCAGAGCATGATTGATGGTCATTCTTTTCCTGGTCTTACGATCTAGCGTCTCTAGCTCTGCCTGGGTCCAGTCTATTATTCTTGCAGTGTATCTGATAACAGGTATAGCCCAGGTATTTATGGCGTGTATGGTGTTCCCGCCATTGAGTTTGGACTTGAGGATTTTTCTAACTCTCCTGATGTATTCACTTCCAATTTTCCTTTTCACTTCAGTGTGTGCAATGTTATCAGCCTGGAGAATGCCCAAGTATTTGTAATGTTCTTTCTCTTCCAGGTTCTTGATCTTGCTTCCATTGGGCAGTTCTATTCCTTCTGTTTTTCTTATTTTCCCTCTGTTCATTATTAATGCAACACACTTGTCTAGTCCAAACTCCATTGCTATATCACTACTGAATATACGGACAGTGTTTAGCAGTGATTGGATTTCTGACTGGGACTTTCCATACAACTTCAGATCGTCCATGTACAGCAGATGGTTGATTTTACTTGATGTTTTAGATGTTTGGTATCCGAGGACTGTTTTGTTTAGTATTTGTGGGGTCATGGCGATTACAAACAACAGAGGGGATAGTGAGTCCCCTTGGAAAATGCCTCTTCTAATGCTAACCTGTCCAAGTGTCTCGCCATTGATTGTTAACTGTGTACTCCACATGCTCATTGCTTTTTAAAATAAATATCTGAATGTTTTTGCTGACACCAGTTGTTTCTAAACATTTTAGTATCCATGTGTGAGGCAGTGAATCAAAGGCTTTCTTGTAGTCAATCCATGAAACACTTAGATTGGTTTTTCTTCTCTTGCAATTTTCTAAAATCATTTTGTCAATCAGCAGCTGGTCTTTTGTTCCTCTGGTGTTCAGGCAATTTCCTTTCTGTTCAACTGGAAGCTGTTTGTTAGTTAATAAGTGTTGCATCACTTCATCTGCTATTATTCCAGTTAATAATTTGAACATGGTTGGCAGGCAGGTTATCGGTCTATAATTACTTGGAACTGCACCTTTTGCTGGGTCTTTCATGATGAGATGAGTCTTCCCAGTTGTTAGCCATTGTTCAATATCACCTGCCTCTTTGCAAAATGTGATTGAACTGTTTTGATAGTTGTTTATGAAGGCTTGTTAGGTGTTTAAGCCAAAAGCCATGCAGTTCATCGTTGCCTGGAGCAGTCCAATTTTTAATTTTCTTTGCTCTTTCACTTATTAATTCTCGTGTTATTATTAGATCTTGCATTTGTTGGTTACATTTTTTGACCTCTTTCATCCAGCCTGCTTTTTTATTATAATCTATTGCAGTGTTTCTCAAACTTTTTGGAGTCAAGGACCGCTAAATTCTTCGTGCAGCGTTTCAAGGACCGCTACATTCTTCATGTGCAGTTTCCCGGACCAGCAGTTAGTAAAGGGGTTTCAAGTCTGTCTATCTATCTATCTGTCTATCTATCAGACTTCTATACTGCCCAAAACTTGCATCTCTGGGCAGTTTAGAATGAAAATAATATAAGCATTAAAATAATTAAATTTGGAATCTTTTGCAAACATGGAATATTAGGGGTTCTTAACCTTGGGTCCCTCAGTTAAACTCCCATAACCCCCAGCAACAATGGCATTTGGCCATTATGGCTGGGGATTATGGGAGTAGAAGTCCACCAACATCTGGGTACCCAAGGTTGAGAACCCCTGAATCTAAAAGCCTGGGTGAACAAATTTGTCTCCAGTATGTCTGGAGTGGAGGTGCTTGTGATTACTCAGTGGAGAGGGGATGTTGGGCCATTAGAAAAATTCAAAAGCTACATGGGGCCAATGAAAACAACATACAAGCAAGCCCCACTGATGCAAGAGGGAAACAGCGTTCCCTCTCAAGGTGCCTTGACCACAACAGGCAGCTGGGTTTCAATCAACCAACCTTTGGCTGCAAACAATGAGCATGCAAGAACCAGCAGCCCTTCAAGTGGCGCCCACTGCCATACTTTTTCCTCCATGCCCCCACATCGCATACAGTTTGAAGCTGTAAAGATAGGGAATAAGATAGCTGTAGGAAGATCTCAGCAGCACGTGGAGGCAAGGCACAAGAAGGGTCCCATGCCTCCGTGATACTCTTCCTCTTCCGTGCCATGTGCAAAATTGAGTAAGTGAGTGCCTTGATTTCAGTTGGGGGGGGGTTGACTCCCAGTCAGGGACCGGCACTCAACCCTTCGGGGACCGG
Source organism: Hemicordylus capensis (assembly GCF_027244095.1). Lineage (NCBI taxonomy): Eukaryota > Metazoa > Chordata > Lepidosauria > Squamata > Cordylidae > Hemicordylus > Hemicordylus capensis. Next base: position 185,930,407 of record NC_069657.1, read on the forward strand.
CAGCGGTCCAGGGACCGGTGGTTGAGAAACACTGATCTATTGGATTGTCCCATAATTTCCCCCAGAATTGCACTGTTTCTTCTTTATTTGATGTTTCTAGGTTTCTTGCAGTTTCTCCTTCTATGCTTTGGTAGAAACGTCTCTGATTCGACTGGAATTGGAGATTCTGCCTGTGTTGTGTAGTTCTGGCTTCATATCTGCTAATCTTCTATGACACTGCTGTTATTTGCTGCTTTATTATTTCCAGGACTTCTCTAATTTTCCTTGAATCTGGGTGGTATTTTTGGATCAGATACTCTTTGGTGTTTTCATTCTTCAGCTTCTTGTCTTTCATATCTTTCAATTTACTAGCATCTGATCTAAGCCTGGAGATTTTATTTTCTAATCTAATCTTCCATTTAGGTGATGTACTACTTTCTTTTTTGACAGGTCCATTGATCTTATATCCGAGCTCTTGTGTTGTTATTGTTGCTGCACTGTACATTAGTTGGTTTGCTTCTTGCAAATTATTGGTTATTATTTCTGCAAGTTCAGCATTGACATCTTTTAATACCTGAGCAAGTTGTTTTTTTGGCAACTGTTTTTAGAGCGGGAAGTCGAACCCTGGTGGTTGCTTGGTTCATGTGCTCAGTTATTTTTTGCTTTAGTTCTTGTTGCTTTTCTGTTAAACGGCATTTGTATTTTTGAGGTGAAGGCAAAGGGGCGGTTGCCTGGTTTTGATTTTGAAACAGTTCAACAACTGGCATCCTTGATTTCCTACACCTCCTCCACCTGTGCCTGAGCAACTGCTTCAGTTGGTGGTAATTCTTCTTCCATATCTTGAGCCTGTGTTGCTCTTTGCAGTTCTTCCAGCTCAACTCCTGTGAATACTTTATTTCTTATTATGAATCTTCTCTGGTCTGCTAGCCTTTGTTCTGTTATTTCTGTATCTGGATGCTTCTCTTTCCAAATTTGGTACATTCTTTTTAAATAACCTCTTCTAGTTGGACTAGACTTGTAATAGCAGATCATTATTTCCTTGTTGGCATTTTTTGTATATTTTTTTCGGTTAAGCGACATTTCTTCCAGTAACTTTGCTGTCTTCAGCCTTGGTTGCTCAACTGAAGATCCTGAGTCCTGTTGCCCACTTGCCACCAGATGTCCAGGGACTCCAGCACCTGGTGCGGTCCTTGTTGACCCGGGTGACGACCGATCCGGTATAGATTTATTAAAGTTACGTCTCACCATATTGTTGATGGGAGAGGCACTCTTTGTCTGGCTCCTCTGGTGAGACCTGTCCAGTATGGTTGGACCTCTGGCATAGCTCTCACCTTCCTCAAAGCACGCAAGCCCCACAACCACGCCAAGGTAGTGCCTCACTGGCGGGCAAGGTAGTGCCTCACTTTATTATTATTATTATTATTATTATTATTATTATTATTTTACACAGTCAGACAGGTGTTATTGACTGGTTTGTTTTATCCAGACATCGAGTCCTTCCCAAGGACCTGGGATGCCAGAATTTTATTGTCAATGTTGTTGCTGTTGTTATAGATATCGTCGCAGAATATAGGCTGTTCCCAGTAAATTTATTATTATTATTATTATTATTATTACAGTGTTAGGCTTTATGCACAGAGCCAACCATCAGCTTCAAGAATTCAGCCTGCCTGGCTTGCTTCCCTCACTATGTCTCTCAGCAAGCTGATGACTGATGCTTCACCAGCCAACCTGAATACATGCCTAATTATTCCAAACTGAAACATAGTTTAAAAGCTGTATTGTTGAAGCCCATTCTGTACTCTTGTCCAGTTTGCACTGGGCACTTGACTCTATTGTCCATGTCCCCGCTGCAGTTTCACCACCGTAGTGCTCAGGAGCTTGACTTTGCTGTCTTATCTGGCTGCTTCAGAGGTCCAGACCAGCTTCCCATTAGCTGTACTCTTAAGCCAAACATCTTGCCTATCATTCTGTACAGTATTATTATTTTTTTATTGCACAACAATATTAATCATAAGTAATGTACTCTGTGTGTGTGTGTGTGTGTGTGTGTGTGTGTGTTTCTTCAGAACACGTGTGTTCTATAGGGATTTCCCAAGTGCCATATTGCAAGTTTTCTTTTTTCTTTACCCAAAGATGGTAGGCTACATCATTTAGATGGATGTCACACACTTGTCCTGTTCGGCTCCTCTCTTGGCTTAATTGGTTCTTTAATGTTGCAACAAATGTTCCATTCAACTTTTGCCTGTGGTGTCTCAAGTATTAATTAGGTTCAATTGGATAGGCACTAAAAAGCTGTCTGCAGTTTAGAGATAAAATGCTTGTGGCTGGGAGTTTGGGTAGTGGGGTGTGTGTCAAAGATTACTTAATGGGTTTTATTGCGCACTTGCAATAAAGTGTGAGTGTGGTTTTCTGCATTGGTGAGAAAAGCCAATTTTTATGAGTCAGGTTCTTAACTGTTGTGGTTTTATGAGAAACTAGGTAACCACTAATAAATGTGTTGATTTCCCAGTACCACCATCACCACCTTTTTGAATCCAAAATAGCTATACAATGAATAACCTCTGAGTTTTCTCTACCACTCTCAGAACACAGTCCTATGTATGCTTATTCAGAGGTAGGTTTCATTTAGTTCAATAAAGCTTACTCCCAAATAAGCTTGAATAGGATGACAGTCTTAGTGGCTTTTCCGCTGTTTGCATCTATTCTGAAGTAATCTAGGGCAATGCTCCATGCTGAAATTACCTTACACTTTATCATCATTGTTATTCCCTTTATTCAGTTTCTACATTGCCCTTCAGTATAAATATGCATCAGGCAGTTCACAATAATTAACTATAATTAGTCTTATTTCAATTCTGAGGATATAACACATGTTATTTTTTCAACCATTTTGGAAGGCTCTAGAAAGGTCTCACATCCTTTAACATGAGAGGTTTGCATGCTTGCTGTTCGTACATCTAGAACAGGGTTTCTTAACCGTGGGCCACCAGATGTTGTTGGACTACAATTCCCATCATCCCCAGACATCATCACCATCATCCCCAGACATAGCCTTTGTGGCTGAGGATAATGGGAGTTGTAGTCCAACAACATCTGGGGGCCCAAGGTTAAGAAACCCTGATCTAGAACATAGCAACATAAGAAGTTGCCTACCTTGTACTGAGTCAGACCATTGGTTCATCTAGCTCAGTACTGTCTACTCTGACTGGCAGCAGCTCTCCAGAGTTTCAGATAGGAGTCTTTTCCAGTCCTTCCTGGAAATGCCAGGGAGTGGAACTGGGAGGCTAGGACCTTCTGCATGCAAAACAAATGCTATGGCCCCATTTCCAAATATGGGAGAAGATTACGAGAGTGAATGAATGATATTTGTTAGCTGAATGAACACATGAATGAATGAATAGGGAAAATAAACAATCCCAGCTGTAGGGCATGGTTTCAGCTGTGCTCTAATGCACGTATCCTGTACCATCCTGTACCATTGTCAGAAAACATGGGGAACTGAATGATTCCTGTAAAGTCATTTGACATTTTTGAGGACATAAACACAATAACTTTTTATTCAGGACCCAAACAATTGCCCACTTCCTATGGGACAAAATACACTTTAAAGTCATATTGATTACAATGGGAAAGATCTCAATATGCATTTAAGTGGCCATTTAAATCAGTTGGAGTTCAAAGTGCTTAACTTCGTTAGATCACAAATTTCACTACATTTTCCACTTAAACAAGAGCAGCATCACCACCACCACCACCACCATTCCTCCTCTATACTTCTCACCTTTTCCAGATTCTTTTCCCCAGTCTCTGGTTTCCTGGGAAAAGATGCCAGATTTTCTGTCCTTGTTTCCCTCTTCCTTTCCTTTAGAAGATACAAGACATTGTAAATGTGACATCTTCCAAAAAGCGATTAGTGATTACAGCAGCAATTACTAATCTCTTTAGCCATAAAATATAGCTCTTAAATGTCTCTGCCTGGAGCGACCGTTTTGATCTACTACAGTGTAGATCCATTCCACTGAACTCAATGGTCTGACTTTCAAGTACATCACTTTAGGATGGTAGATTTTTGAAGCACACTAAAAACTTAGAAGCAAATTCAATTAAAATTAATAGAACTTCCAAGCCGTGGGCACAATCCAGCCAAAGCTAAGCATTAAGCGCCATTTTTTCCCTTCAGTGGGAGCATGTAGCACAAACTGAAATGTCTCGCATTGGAATTAGTAGTCTTCGAAGTGCTGAATGTTGATTAGATCATGTTTTGGGCCAGATCAGCATTTGTCTTGAACATTCTTTCTTTCTTTTTTTAACAGTTGAATAGGCTTTTTGGTGCCAATAACCTTGATTCACTGTTATTTATTCATGCACAATGATTTTGCAGTATTGCAGGCACAAATTTTAAAAAAGAAAGCTACCCCGCAAAAAATCTAGTTTTATAATATCAAAGTCTCTTAATTGCCAAGCTGAGGACAAAATTACAGAATAGAATTTTACCTTGAAGTTCCTTCTCCTCACCTGAAACTTCATATGCTGCGTTCTCTACTAAATGATTGGCTTCTTCTTGATTGCCTTGTATAAATGGAGAGCCAGGCTCTGTGCTTTCATATGGAAATATCTCAACAGAATTTGCTATTTGATCAATAATATCAATGACCTGTAGCTGAGGTTTTTCAGAGGGCACATTCCGATTATACTCAGGTATGCTGGCTGGAACTGGAATGTCTTCTGTCATGATTACTGTAGGATCCAGTGGTTTGTTGTGTCCAGGGGTAATTTTACTCTGTAACTGCTGTAGAAATCAATACCAATTGACTGTCAACAAATGCTTTTTAAAAATTTCCTTGAAGAGGCAACAAGTTTCCCTTCTCCTCAAGTTGTTGTAGCCAAACAGAGAACAGAGTAACAGTGTCAGGATTTGTCAGCGATCCCTTTGCAGGAGGCTGTCCAATCAGCACCTTTCTTGTCATTTAGAGCCTCTCGGTTGCATAATAAAATGCACCATTTCCATTTACATAAACAAACAATCTACAAGCAACAAAGCTTTTTGTGCTGGCATTCAGAGCGGGGCTTTCAGCATGTCAGCCCAGCAGTAATCAAGAGAGATTGTTGTCCTCACATCATAATGGCTCTTTTTATGCTGGCCTTAGAACAGGAGTGGCAATTGTTCAAAATCTTTAAGCCACAGCGAGTGACCACCTTGAGTCACATTAGCACTGTGTAACCAGCTTAACATTTCCAAACAGGTTAAATCTTGAAATACTGTTAGGCAGACAATGAGTTCTTTTACAATTTGTGGGAGGTAGGTGTTAAGGGGGGGGGACTTGTGAGTAACTGGGCCACTTACTTTCACATATAGTTTTTCTGTTTAACTGTATTCCTCCCAGAGACATATCTAGGGAAAATAGTGCCTAGGGCAAGCACTGAAATTGTGCCCCCTGTCCAAACACCTGACACCCATCTTTCAGATAACTTCACCATAATATCAGCTGAAAAATACAAGTCAAGCTCGTTAATCTTTTAATATTTCAAAAACTATTTAGCAGTGGATGTAGCCAGACCAAAAGATGCTGGAAAACTACAAATTTCAGTGTGCTGGGGCTCATGAAATACCCAAATACTCTATGGAGGTGTACTTGGAAAATGAAACAAAGTGCCTGTCTAATTCTCTGTTATGCGTTGTAGCATCACTATTACATAAGTTTAAAAAATAAACGGAGAATTTGACTTTTCCCAGATACTCTGAAAATAATTAAAGGATATGCAGAGTAAACTGTGTCACTGCTTGGAATATATTCTAGTATTTCAGAAAGACAATTAAAATGAGAGAAAGAGAGCAAGAAACTCCCAGTGGGCCTTAATACTAAGGCTTTCACACTGATTCAAAGACAAACTCACCATTAATAGCCATATTATTAAGACATCACATTTAACACACTTATCACAAGAAGCAAAGTAAGAGCAAATGAATACAGTCCTAGCTCATAAGCTTCATCTCAGTATTCACAAGCCCTAATTCTCTGTACATAATGCCAAACTGAATATGTGTACAGTTATTTATATTATATTAAATTTAAAAATTAGTATTTTTATCTGTAGGCCCTTCGAGGGGCTTCCTAAAGGCCAGAGGGGGGTCTGCAAAGGTTTCCCCCCCCACTGGCCTCTAGGGCCTCACAGGGATCATATGAGCATGTGTGGTGGCCATTTTTAAAATATTTTTTTTTTTAAAAAAAGGCTGCTGGAAACAAAATGGCCACTGCACATGCTCAAATGGCCTCTGCGAGGCTTGGCATGGCCTAGGGCCTCACAGAAGCCATCTGAGCATGCGTGGTGGCCGTTTTGTTTTTGGTGGCGATTTAAAAAAAATGGCGCCCCTTCAAGTGGCGCCCAGGGCACATACCCTGCCTGCCCTACCCTAGATATGCCCCTGATTCCTCCTCCCCATCACAGTTATTTATTTCCATTTTTAACCTGACCTTATTCATAATTAACTAAAAACTAGCCACTAGAAGATAAAGGGCAGGGCTCCTGTGCCTTTCATGATGGGTTAAAATAATGTAGCTGGTGCTGTTTTACTTCTACTTGAAGAACCAGGACATGACAAATTTCACCTGTCCAAACTCCTCCTCCTACAGAACCATTGAAAGCAGAAGAGTCTTCAGTAGCATCTGGCCACTCTGCTAAGGAGACTCAAGAGTTCTGCTCACCTTAGTCCACAGAATGCTTGCCTAGATTTAAAAGGTTTATCATCATTTCAGGAAGAAATATTTTGCTTTTTGTCAGGGCCGATAGAGTAGACATATTACTGCTAACCACCCTCAGTTGCCACAGAGAAGCCCTTCCCCAGTGCTCCCACAGGGAGTAAGATCTACCAGCCTGATCTACAACATTGCTGCATCACATAGCTTTGCGGGGCAGTGCACTGGCGCCTCCAGTTCCCTCCCCCACAGCAAACACAAGCTCCCCCTAAAACTATGCATTACTAACATGCAAATGCTGCACATTTTGACAGACAGACAGACATCAGAGGAATATATAGCACGGCTCCCCACTTTGTGGTTTATAGACATTCTGGAACTAAAGAGGAACATACATAGCTACATGTCATATAAACGTAGTGCATGGAAGTGATCATGAGGAACCAAACTTTGTGGTATTCAAAGTTCAGTTTTCAGTTGTCAGTTTTAAGTTTTCTGTTGTCATTTATTTTAACTAATGTTTTTACTTTTTCTGTTTGCTTTGTTGTAAACCACCCAGAGATGTGAATTTGGGGCGGTATAAAAATATGTCAAATAAATAAATAATTCAAGACACAACCTGCAGGAGGAGGCTATCTCTAAAAACAACATGTACATTTTAAGCTTGTGTGCACGCTCTTGCTCTCGCTCTCTCGCTCTCTCTCTCTCTCACACACACACACACACACACACACTTCCACAGTATGTCTAAATGACATACTGAACGGCAGCTGAGACCACTTTTTAAATCTGGTGCTTCAGGAATCTGGTGCTTCAGGAATAGTCTCCAAACAGCCCCAATCCTATACATGCTTGTTCAAAAGTAAGTTCCACTGGGTTCAGTCAAGTTTGCTATCAATTAAGTGGGGACTGGATTGCAGTCTGGCACTAGAAGTAAATGTTTCCTATCAGACCTGGAAGGACTATGGAGTACCCTATCGGCTTGGGTTAGGGGTCAGTTTTGTGGAGGGAGAGCCCATGTTTGGAGTAAAGAAGGAAATTTTTCCTAAGTCTGTTTAACCATGGTAAAATGTTCACCTTCTCCTCTAAGCTTTGATTGCTAGCTTGTTTGAGCCAGCTGGCTGTATTTTACTGAACATGCTCCTCGGCCTAAAGAGCCACCTGGCACGGTGGGCCTCGTTCTTGATTCCTGCTTGTGGGTGAAATAGGCTAATCCAATGAAGGGCTGGATTTAGAAGAGCCTGCCTTAATGCAAGAGAACATTGGAGAACATGACCATCAAGTTCCTTTCAACTCTGCAAAGCCTATACTTCTGGGATTATAAAAGTTCAGCCCTTCTCAGAAACTGGCCCTTAGAATAGAAATGAAATAAGAGAAACAACAAGAGAGCAAATGAAATAAACATGTTGAGCTGAATCAGTGATGCTTGGTCAATGCTTCCTTAGGAGACTGGACTGAGCGGCACTCATTCACACTGCACAGAGTCATGGGAGTGTGGATTTGTGATGCAGGAGGGAAATGTGCCTTCCCAAGTACTGGATGAAGCTACATGCATGTGGTGACACATGAGTGTATCTAGAAGATTAGTGCCATGGAATTTGAAAGAAACGCATTCGTATAAAATGCAACAACTTCATTGCTTTTATTTAAGCAACCACCACCCACTCAAACACTAGTCTGACTGCAGTGGGAACAATGGGCAGCATCCAGAGGAAGTTAGCCATGGCTAAGTCCCATTGAAATGAATGAGTTACGCATAACTAACATTTCATTTATTTCCATAGTGCTTAATCATTATGTAAACTAGACTGGATGCTGCTCACTATCTTTCAACATAGCTGCCTCTTGCTGCCTACCTCTGTCACTGGCACAGCATCTGAAGCCACATAAAGGTAATAATTTGCTGCTTCAAAGGGCTTTTCATTTCTGCTAGAAGCAGAGCTCTGGCATCCTTTAGCTTTCATTTTTCTTAATTTGTTTTTTCAACCCTCCTGCTGGGATGAGATCCAGCATTGGGAAATGGATGCAAAGCCCAGACAGTTACCAATCATCATCAAGCTCATATATCTAGATCAATAGTTGCCTTCACCATCATAAAAATGAACTGAGGGGAGCTGGTTGATTATCACTATCGTTCTTCATGGAAGTTGAACAGGTTGAAAGGCTTTGGAGTTAGATCTATGCAGATAAAACTGCCACGAGGAGGAATCTGTTCCCCATCAAGGGAAAGGCTACATGGTCTGGGACCGACATACCCAAGAGACTGCCTCTCTCATTCCATGTGTCAGTTGCAGTTGGGAAATCAGGATTTGCTTTTTTATCATCCCTGCTTCAGATTAGAATGGAATCAGGCAGCAAAACGTAGGCCCTTTGCTGCCACGGGCACTAGCTTTTGCATAACTCACCTATTGTAGTGAGGAGGTCCTTCTCTTTAGCTGATTTTTGCAAGGTTTCTAGTTTTCCTAATGTTAATTTTTTTAAAGGTTTGTTTCAACTTGCCTGTAGTTTGGTTGATTCTGTGGCCAGCTCCTTGAGCTTTTTGCAGTGTGGTTAATGTTTTATTCTGTCACAGTGTGTTTTAATCAGATGCATTTTAAGGTATGAAAAGAGCCACTTTGAGTAGTTGAGGAAAGTAGCCTAAAATGTTTTCGATAGACAGACATCAGGAAAGTTCACTGGCTGCTTCTCATCAGAATATAGTTGCTTGCATATTATTATGCTTTGTGCTTTTCTCTTCACCTGTGGTTTTCCTTTTCTTCTCTTAAAAGCTTCAGATGCTGCTTCAAGTCATTTGAGGCAAGGTTCTGTATTTTGACCCAGGGCCCACTTAAGGATATGGAGACAATTGGACAAAACACTGTCATTAAGCTCCTATCACAAGTGAGGACTAGAGGGAATGGAATGCACAAACTCAGGGAATACCTCAGAGTTTTTTGCCCAGCAACAAGCTGAGTCATATGCCAAATACAATACTGTCCTGGAGGTTTATATGTACCCCTCCAAGGTGTATATGTACTCCATATGTACAACTCCAAGGTATATATGTACACCTTGAAAATTTTTTGTTTTTTCAGCTGAGAGCAACAAGAAGTTTACTTAAGGAGAGAACAGGTTTTGAAGATTTATTCCAATTTCCTCAGATCTCCTTAGGCATCAGCAATTGCCCCACCTTGCAGAGTGTGCTCCCTGCCATGCACTATTATTTTGGTCAGCTGCAAAGTTGTGCAGACATAATTGATTAATCAATGAACATTTCTTTTGGGTTTTTTTGTTTTTAGTTTTGACTTTGTTTTATTTCTTATATTTTGTTTATTGTTTTCAACTTTGTTGTAAGCTGACTCCAGTAGCTTACTGGGTAGAAATTAACACTGAAGCCCCACCACCACCACCACCACACACCCACCTACGTGACCTTTATTGTGTCCCCTAGGCTGATCATAGCCTTGAAATGGAATGGCTTAGGGCTGTTTATCATGATATAGCTGTCATACAGAGGCCAGGTAATAGTACCAGCATTTCATGGATACTTACTTAGTATGTGGATTGGCTCCCACCAAACCACATGGTTTCAAGGCTGTTTCTTGAACAAATAAGAATAAGCCTCATAGAATAAGTTAAGCAAAGTAAGAGAAATTGTGCATATTTGCATAATTTATGCAGCTCATATAATTCATCTTTCCTGAATTGCAGAAGTTGGATTACCTTAGTGTAGGATTGTTTGGACTTGTTTAGCATAGAGTACAGACAGCCCTGACAAAATAATAATAATAATAATAATAATAATAATAATAATAATAATAATAATAATATCCTCAAATCTCTGCTACATTTCAGGGGCTGCCTCAAACATTTTTCTGCCACCAGCAATCCCTATGGCCACAATACAGGAGAGTAATTAGAGAGCCTCCAATTATACTAGCCACGAGAATGTCTCACTCAGAAGGGAAGATGAACAAACAAGCTCTGGCTTGGCACTCAGCAGGCCACATGACATATGAATCCTTGATGAATACAAGCATCCAATGCAAGTTTACACGAAAGGCAGGAAGCCTCGAGATCCCAAGGACATGGACTGCAGGCACATGAAATAGCAAACTAGGAAGCTAAACAGATCTGGTCTGGTCATTGCCTGAATGGGAGATCACCAGAGAACCCTAACCCAGTACAAACTGTCTTGAACTCCATCATAGAAGCGAATAGGGAGGTATTTGTTGATGTTGATGTTTATTTATTTTACAGAGCTCGTCCACAAGCTGATGAAGTTCCCTTGAAAATCCATCCTAACTGGGAACTGAAGCAAAGGTGACTCCAGAGGTGTGTGGTGGGGGGCAAACCCCCCCTCATTTCCCCCAACTTCCTCCCTTTCTGTTTCTGAAATCAAACACAGCTCACCCACCCAGAAATGCACTCTGCTGCTTCTGCACCCCCCTGCTCAATTTTCCCCCCTAGTACTGCCAATGAACTGAATTGAGAAGAAACTACCCTGCCAGCAGAAGCACTTTGAAAAATGAGGCACTGAGCTTTCTTGAGCTGAAAATCATACAGTGCAATGAGTGAGGAAACAATGGAAGCTTTAAAAAAACAACAACAAAAAACCCTGTTTCTCTCAGATTTTAAAGGATTGCATTGCATCAGTGCTGTTTTACACTGCTTTTGCACTTTCTTTGGCTTGCAGAAGTAAAATTAAAACTATATTACCTAGCAGAAACTTCAGAAAGGATATCCCATAAGCAGATGGCGGCAGCACCCTCTAGAACAACATATTTTTAATAGGGATGTGCAAATCAATTTGAATTTGAATTGATTTGACTCAAATCTGGGTGATTTGAGTGATTTGAATTCAAATCAAGTCAACCCTTAAAAGGGAAATTCGATTTGAATTTGTATCAAATTTTCAAATTTTGATTCAAATTCTATTCAAGAGCTGTCTGGCTCCTTTTAAAGCCCATTCAGGCCCTCTGATTGCTTTAAAAGCCACCAAAACAGGGTTGAATCAATTCAAATTTGATTCAAAACAAATTTTCAGACAAGATTCAAATTCAAAATGAATTGAAAAATTCATTTCATGCACATCTCTGATTTTTAATGCATCAAATAAAAAGGCTTCTTTTAATCCACTTCCACACTATATGTTTTCTAGAACGGTACAACAAACAGCACATCTTGCTGTTATCAGTGCCACCTGTTATCAGACACATATACCTTTGCAATTAGGGAAAGTGTAAACAGATATTCTCCATATTATGTCCTAAACTGAAGGAATCCACTCTTATGTGTATCACTGATTACATTCCAACATTTCACAGATGAAAGGCATATATTTTTGTGTTAACTCCTCAAAAAAATAAGATCTCTTCAAGGATCATTGCCTAATCATCACCTGCCTTCTACCAATACATATAAACCATACTGCTTTACAAAGTACTTATTTGCTCTGCAATTGTCTCTCCAAGAGTGCCTTCCAAATTTCAACCATAGTAATTTTTTTAAAAAATTAGGAAACTCACTTTCACAATATAACGGGTTGTCCATTATAGAATAGCTTCAGTTCGAAGACATTCAACAAAACAGTATTAATGATGATGATGATGATGATGATGAAATAGTATTACACATTACACATTCATGTTGTTTTAATAGTAATTAAATAATAGTATACTATTGTTTAATTTCTACGCTGCTTTTCTATCAAAGTAGCCAAGGCAGCTCTCCAGCGGAGTAACGAGTAGTTTTAAGTAGAATGAACAGAGCTGACCAGGGGAAACTCACTAATGAGACAACATGATGTAATGGCCTCAGGCAGTGCCTTCACCTCGAGGCGGCAAGTGCAGGCATCCCACGCCACTCACACACACACCCCGCAGGCATCATCTCACCCACCTGCCAGCTTTACCTCACCTGCCTGATGCTCCCCGAGCTGTCCGCAGCCTTTTCTTTCTCGCGCCACTGTAGCTTCTCAGCATGTTGAGGTGGATGGGGTTAAAACTTCATCTGTGCCCCTGTGCTGAAAAGCTACAGTGGTGTGAGAAGGGAGAGACCCATGGTGATTGTAAGGGATGTGGCCAGTGTCAACATAGCACGGTCTGGGGCAGTGCCAATACTTAGGCCAGCACTGAAGCTTACTTTCGGCTTCTTTTAACATGGTGACTCTTACCTAAGACACCTTCCCATGCACTTTGAATCTGACGTGTATCAGAATGTTAACACAACAGTTATTCGAGAGGGGGATACATACACACACATGTACACACAGACAGACAGGGCATTCTCATAAGCATCCTTTCCTTTGAAAAATAGGCTAAAAATCTATACAAATGTTCTTACAATTTTCACTCATCTTCCAAAAAGCATGTCAAGTTAAGGTGCTTAAGGTATTCAGTGTATTATAATTGCACAGAAATTTTGAATTAAAAATTCATTTTTAAACATTATTTGGGATTTGCTTTGAAATGCCTGTATTTTGGTCAATTCTCTGTGGAGCTGCACCAAATTTGGACAGGTAGTGGCACTTGCCACCTTTTTGGTCTGTTCTAATTTCAGGCATCACCTTAAGTAGTACAGCGAGGAAATGCTTGACTAACAAGCAGAAGGTTGCTGGTTTGAATCCCCGCTGCTACTATATCGGGCAGCAGCGATATAGGAAGATGCTGAAAGGCATCTTCTCATACTGCACGGGAGGAGGCAATGGTAAACCCCTCCTGTATTCTACCAAAGAAAACCACAGGTCTCTGTGGGAGCCAGGAGTTGAAATTGACTTGACAGCACACTTTACTTTACCTTTAAATTTCAGGCAGATTGGACAAATGGGTTTTATGGCCACTAGAATATTCAGGGTTCCAAATTCTGCTAGGCAGGCAGCAATCATTTCCCCTTAGGGCATTTGGTCTATCATAAATTGTCAAGTCCTGCTACTGCTATGCACTGTATGGTGTGCCAGAACTTATTCCCCTATTAAAATCTTTGGGACTTCAATGCCTATTAACTTGAGAAATATTCAAGTTAGATTTTTTCCCCCAAGGCAAACCTTGTATGCCCGTGAAGTTTTTCTATTCAATTGATCTGAAATTTGTAACCCATTTAGAGAGGCAAGGAAAAAAGGAAGATACACAATCTTCACCTTTAAAAGGTTGCAAGCATGTGAAAATCAGCTTCTTTGGGGGTAAGTTTTCAAAATACTATATCATTCATTTATCAGCAGATCTATGCGAAATTTGGCTAGATGGTAAAGCTTGTCACCTAGTTACTCCAGGTCAAACTGGAGGTGGATTGGATGAATTGTTTAGTTTTGATAACAGAGAATGCTTTGGGCTTTAATAAGGTAGAACATTTTTCAAATTCCTCCCTTAATTATACAGGAGCTCCCACCTGGTCATTCCCCCCCCCAAACAATGGGAAATGGGATCCTGCTGGCCTGCTCCACTTCCCCCATGGCATACCTGGCATTTAGGACAGGCCTACACAAGTATAGACCCAATCATGCACTTTACACTCCATTTCCTGGTGTATAGGTTTAACAAAACTTCCTAGTGTATAGACTGAAACAAAAGGGGGGGGCTCTCAGATGCCTCACAGGGTTTTTTTTTAATTAGGCCTGATGCATTTCGGAATAATCCTTTTTCAAGGGCGCTTTCAGGGCTTGGTCAAAAACATTATTTAAAAAGAAGACTAGAACCATGCATTTCAACTCTGCTGCCCTTGAAAAATGTTTTTTTTCTGAAATACATTGGGTGTAATAAAAACACCTGCAAATAATCTTAGGGTACCCTCTCCTTTTTCTTTCTTTGGGATGCATCCACCCTCCTTTTTTCTTCTGCTTACCCTGGTGTAGTTTGGGCCCACATACATTACATAAATACAAGTCCAAATGCACTGCGCATCAGGGACCAGGACTGGTGGGTACAATCTCAATCCTCCATCAAGGAATGGAGCACATTTATAAATGCCCATCTGAGTGACCATTTTCAGAGCTGGATAAACACCAGGACTGACCTGTCCTGCACCCAGCCCAGCAGTCATCAGAAGCAGCCCATGACAGCCAGGAGGGCAGAGGACCAGGAGATACTATTGTTCACATGACATCAGATTCTGTGAGAAATGATTTGTGTGTCCGCAGAAATACAGCTGGACACGTTTGATTCACTGATATTGATACATTTATACTAGGATGAATAAAACAAGTTGAGGCAAATGATCAGAGGTCTAATTCCTCATAAAAAGCAACATGCCAGCATATTCATGACATTTGGTAGAATGAGCTTCCCTAACAATCTCTCTCTCTCTCTCTCTCTCTCTCTCTCTCTCCTCTTATTCCCATTGCTAATAAATTAGTTACCCTATTTATCCAAAGGATAAGCAGGGAATAAAGCAATCCCCTGATTCTTAGGACTGCAAGAAAGCCATTAAGACCTAGAAGCAGTGAAAGCTGCATGTACCTCTTGTTGGAGGTACACAATGTGCTTCACAGAGAAAGGACAGCCAGTTTGCTCCTAACGCTGTGAGTCACGGCGACACATTCTCTCTCAAACCAATGAATGTGAAGGCCTAGCACCCCCACCCCATCATGAAACACATTTAATTTTAACTAATTGCTTTAATTAGAACCCATTCATAGAATCCTTTTCTCTGACACACCTAAATGATGTACCAAGCAATTTTAGAAATTAATGCCTCCCAATGGCCTTTGATGTCTATCATTCTTTTTAAAATTAGATTTAAAGGGACCAGCTAGAGGCACTGGGAGCAGATTCAGATGCTGACAGATGGCTCTAGCCCAATCATGTAGAAAAAGTGGCTGAGGGTTCATTTTAACAGCCAAAGGTTCTGCACATCCTCACTGCATGGGTGAGGAGTGCAGAACCTTCCCTCTGCCGACTGGGTATCTGGCCGCAGCCCCTAATCCCTGCTTTTCTTTCACTCAAGCATATTTTCAATAACAGAACTAAACTGAGGAGAAGAACAACTGAGGAGAGATGGACAAACTGCAAGTAGGTATATTCTGTAATGGTCACCCACATGCCGGTTTTGCTATTAAAAACAGACATCTGTTTCCTTCTTCCTATGCAACTGGGGCACATTGTGTTTAAACATATCAGCCCACATTCTATACAACATACACATGAGGTTGCGTGCACACAATTGCACTCTTCCACCACTACAAAAATCACACAAAATGGGTGTAAATTTGTAATGTGTTGATACAACCTAAAACATAATCTCTGGTCACCTCTATTTGACTGAGTTCTTCAAACTTCCTCCCTGAGAAGGTCAGTTAAAGCAAGGCTATATGTGCTGTATCTCTCTTCTGACATGTAGATAGATACAAATGATTGTTCGGCTTCTTTGCAATCTCCCTATCCTCCTTAAACATCCTTTTTACTCCCTTGTCATCTAACAGTCCAGTCACCTGTCTGGCAGGTTTCCTGCTTCTGATCTATTTAAATAAGTGTATATTGTTTGTCTTGATGTTTTAAGCCAGACACTTCTCAATGTATTTCCCCACCCTACCCCCACCCCACACCCCTATGCTTGTATTCCTTTTGCTAGAGTTTGTTTTCTTTTTGTTCTCACTTGGGCAAACCTTTATTTTCTGAAGGAAGCCTTCTTGCCTTTTACCACTTCCTTTCCTCCACACTAGTTAGCTATGCTAGGCATCCGTTTGGGCTTAATGGTATCTTCTTATTCTGTGGGGAACATTCTAGCTGAGTTTTTAATTATTGTGGTTTATTTTATCATCTTGACTTTCTCTTTTAGATTCAATTTTATTTATCTTTAAAAAAAGAATAAGTTTCCTCTTTTGAACTCAAATATGTCTGTGTTGGACATGGCAGTTCCGCACTCAGATATATATTGAGGCTCTACACACGATGTGTAGCGCCTCATGGGGTTCGGCGGGAAGAGTGGGCTTAGCCCTCTCTCCCCGCACACGAGCAGCCACATTGCTGGGCAGCCGAATCGACCGCCCAGACAAGTGGCGGCTTTGGTCAGGAGCTCCTGTGCCCGGCCGCGGCTCGCCAGGGAGCTCCGGAGGAAGGGGAGCACCACTGCACCACCCCCCGGCACCCAGAGCCCCAGGAGCCTCCCAACATAACCATGTGCAAGTGCATGGTACCTTCCTGGGGTCCCCCATCCCCTCCCCCCCACCCCGAGTGTGTCAGCCGCAGCTGACACACGACTGCAAAAACAAGGTTAATGAAGAAAACCTCATTTAGAGGGAGGGGCTGTTAGGTGAGCTAACTGCCATGGAACCACTGGGCCACGAGCCCAGTGGTTCCGACGGTCTTTCGGCTGGGCTCCCTTAGCCCGGTTTCCAGTAATTGTGGGAACAGCCTCATTGACTTTGATAGCATTATGGTCCCTAACAGTTCAACACTGTCATCTCAACACCAGGTCCTGGACGCAGAATTAAGGCAGGGTCACCTCCCCTCTGATTGAGCAATTGTTCTTAGACAGAGTCACTGAGGATATCTAGAGCACTGATTTCTTTGTCAGGGCCATGAACACACATTTATCCAGTCTATGTGAGAGCAGCTGAAGTTACTCATTATTATACCTTTCTCCCTTGGATGTCTCCCTGAGTTCTTTCACCAACTCAGATCATTTTCAGCCAGTTGATGAGGGCAAGAGTATGTTCCCAATACTAAATTACTTTTGGGCCTGGTATTATACCACCTGGAGTTTTCCCAGATAGCAGTCTTTACTGCAGGATTAAGAGGGGTAAAGTACTGCGAGTTACGGATATTTAGAATTTGCCTTTTAAAAACCAATGCAAAAAGTTGGTGTGTTTTTTTTACCCCTGAAATAAATTGGGCTAAGTTCCAATGCACAATGAAAAACCTGAATTGTGTATGAAGTGCTCCATGATAGCTCGCAGGGACTTTGATTTAAAGCTGGACAATATGTGAATGAACACTTGCCCTTCCATGGTTAAGCAAAGTAAAATTGCCATCTGGGAACGCTTCCATGGAGGAGTCTGGTCCTCCTAGGTTTTCCAGGTGGTGATTTCTATGCTTTCTTCAGCATATCCTCTGTTGATGGAGCTACACTGGCTGTGATAGGTTTCCAGGCAAAATACAAAGTGCTAGTTATAACTTATAAAGCCCTGGCTTAGGTCCTAGGTATTTAAGAGAGCATCTTCTTCGCTACGAACCCCACCGCTCATTGAGGTCATCTAAGGAGGTCCGTCTGCAGTTACCGCCAACTCGTTTGGTGGTCACACAGAGACGGGCCTTCTCGGCTGCTGCCCCGAGATTGTGGAATGCGCTCCCTGCTGAGTTACGATCCTCCCCATCTCTGGCTATTTTTAAAAAACATTTGAAAACCCATTTTTTTACCCAAGCCTTCTCAGGTTTTTAATTAAAAAGTACTGTTAATTTTATGGTTTTTAAATTACTGTATTGTTTTAACTTTTATATATGTTATATGTTTAACTGTTTTAACTTTTATATGTGTTTTAATTGTTGTTAGCCGCCCAGAGACGTAAGTTTGGGCGGGGTATAAATTTAAATAATAATAATAATATAGAGCTACACTACAATCACATTTTGAACTACAGTTCATTCATTTTGAACTACAGTTCAATCACATTTTGCAAGGAGGTGATATTGAACAATGGCTAACAACTGGGAAGACTAATCTCATCATGAAAGACCCAGCAAAAGGTGCAGTTCCAAGTAATTATAGACCGATAACCTGCCTGCCAACCATGTTCAAATTATTAACTGGAATAATAGCAGATAAAGTCATGCAACACTTATTAACTAACAAACAGCTTCCAGTTGAACAGAAAGGAAATTGCCCGGACACCAGAGGCACAAAAGACCAGCTGCTGATTGACAAAATGATTTTAGAAAATTGCAAGAGAAGAAAAACAAATCCAAGTGTTGCATGGATTGACTACAAGAAAGCCTTTGATTCACTGCCTCACACATGGATACTAAAATGTTTAGAAACAACTGGTGTCAGAAAAAACATTCAGATATATATATATTTTTTAAAGCAATGAGCATGTGGAGTACACAGTTAACAATCAATGGCGAGACACTTGGACAGGTTAGCATTAGAAGAGGCATTTTCCAAGGGGACTCACTATCCCCTCTGTTGTTTGTAATCGCCATGACCCCGCTTTCACAAATACTAAACAAAACAGGCCTCGGATACCAAACACCTAAAACATCAAGTCAAATCAACCATCTGCTGTACATGGACGACCTGAAGTTGTATGGAAAGTCCCAGTCAGAAATCGAATCACTGCTAAACACTGTCCGTATATTCAGTAGTGATATAACAATGTAGTTTGGACTAGACAAGTGTGTTGCATTAATAATGAACAGAGGGAAAATAAGAAAAACAGAAGGAATAGAACTGCCCAATGGAAGCAAGATCAAGAACCTGGAAGAGAAAGAACATTACAAATACTTGGACATTCTCCAGGCTGATAAGTCCAAACTCAATGGCGGGAACACCATACAAACCATAAACACCTGGGCTATACCTGTTATCAGATACACTGCAAGAATAATAGACTGGACCCAGGCAAAGCTAGAGACGCTAGATCATAAGACCAGGAAAAGAATGACCATCAATCATGCTCTGCACCCTTGCAGTGATGTAGATAGGCTATACCTCCCTCACAGCTCAGGTGGAAGAGGAATGCTGCAAGTCCATCAAACAGTAGAGGAGGAGAAAAGAGGCCTTGCAGAATATATCAAGGACAGTGAAGAAGATGCACTTCAAATGGTCAATAATGAGAAACTATTAAACACCAATGAAACAAAGCAGGCCTACAAGAAAGAACAAGTCAAGAACCGAGCAGAAAAATGGAGAAATAAGCCCCTGCATGGTCAATATTTGCACAATATAAGTGGAAAATCAGACATCACCAAGACCTGGCAATGGTTTAAGAATGGCAACTTGAAGAAAGAAACAGAGTGTGTAATACTGGCTGCACAAGAACAGGCACTAAGAACAAATGCAATAAGCGCAAAAGTAGAAAAATCCACAACAAAAAGCAAGTGCCGCCTTTGCAAAGAAGCAGATGAAACAGTGGACCACCTATTCAGCTGTTGTAAAAAGATCGTACAGACTGACTACAAACAAAGGCATGACAAGGTAGCAGGGATGATACACTGGAACATCTGCAAAAAATACAAGCTACCTGTAGCCAAACATTGGTGGGACCATAAAATTGAAAAAGTTGAAGAAAATGAAGATGTAAAAATATTATGGGACTTCCGACTACAAACAGACAAACATCTGCCACACAATACACCAGATATCACTGTAGTCGAGAAGAAAGAAAAACAAGTCAAAATAATCGACATAGCAATACCAGGGGATAGCAGAATAGAAGAAAAAGAAATAGAAAAAATCACCAAATACAAAGATCTACAAATTGAAATTGAAAGGCTGTGGCAGAAAAAGACCAAAATAATCCCAGTGGTAATTGGCGCCCTGGGTGCAGTTCCAAAAGATGTTGAAGAGCACCTCAACACCATAGAGGCCACAGAAATCACCTTCAGCCACTTACAAAAAGCAACAGCCTATATTCTGCGACGATATCTTTAACAGCAACAACACTGACAATAAAATTCAGCCATCCCAGGTCCTTGGGAAGGACTCGATGTCTGGATAAAACAAACCAGTCAATAACACCCGTCTGACTGTGTAAATCAATAATAATAATATAGAGCTACACTTCCCCCACCTCCACCCCAGCGAACTTCTCCCTGTCCTTTCTAAGGAGTTTCTATACAGGAATAACTATATGCCACCAGTTCTCTCAATTTCACCAGGTGTCAATTGTGCCAGCCCAAATCTATGTTCTCAGTTGCAACTAAGCACTCAAGTCTTGGCTCTGAGGCTTCTAGCATGAGCATATAAACACTACACGCTGAGTCCCTTTCCAAATGTTGTGTGCCTGTTGTCTTTCCACTCACAGGAGGTCAGGTTAAAAGCTGCTCTGTGATCTCTTTGATGTTGCATGCCTTCAATCAGTTCTACTTCAGTTCAAGTGGAATCTATTCCTTTTTGTATAGGCTTGGTTTCTTCCAAAATGTTCCCCGGTACTTAATCATTCCAAACTCCTCCTTCCTGCCATCTCACCCATGCACTGAGATTCCTCAACTCTGAACATGTTCCCTGAGAACCATGGCCAGTGTTCCCTCTAACAGGGATTCCCAGATGTTGTTCACTACAACTCTCATAATCCCCACACAAAAGCCATTGCAGCTGGGGTTTCTGGGAGTTGTAGTCAACAACATCTGGGAATCCCTGTTAGAGGGAACACTGGCCATAGTCCAAAGCACCCACCCACAATTTATTGTCAACAGGCAGATGCACATTGGGCTGATGCTCACTCATCCCAATACAACTGGGAATAGTTGATTAGTTGGGGCACAATATGGATGGGAAGGTGTATCTAAATGCATATCTCATCCACATTCTGCACCAATTAGCCATGCATAATTATGCAGAACTAGAGTTGAATTAGGGTGGGACTCTTGTTGAAACCACCAGCACAGCAAGACAGGAAATGTTAACCCAGCTGCTGGTGCAAGAGATACATTTCCTCTTTCTTCTCCCATTCAGAGTAAGGCAATGAGAGGTCTATATCTGCTCTCAGTGACATCATTATCTGGTCACATCTGATTGGCTACATACTGTTGTGGGCATCATCATGTCTACTGCATGATCTCTCGTTGGCTGGGATCATGGAGTGAAGAAACCCTTTCAAGCAAATAAATAGTCACCAGATTGGGAAACAATGGGTGTGGGGAAAATGATGTAAGAGTAGAAACCATTTTTTTTTCCTTCTTCCCATGGGCCTGTTAATTTATCTTCCCTAAACATGAGCCGCTTTCACATGAAAAACTGAACTGAAATTCAAGCCCATGAGCATGATCTGCTGTTTTGCTGCACTGCATTGGCATAACATACACACACTCTTCCAGCATTGTTCCTGGCAGACAAACCTCAATGAACTCCAAACATAACTAGGAGTCAAGATAGTGATGACTACTTTCCCTGCAATGTCATTCTCAGCAGCAATAAATTTCACTGGCAACTGTGGGAGTTGTGGTCTAACAACAGCTGGAGAGCCTCAGGTAGGCCACTCCTGGAATATAAACATCATATCAATATATATAAATATCAAGCCTATCTCTCTGAAGATTATATGCATCTTTGGAGTCAATAATACTATTCCAAGCAACGAGGGAAAATTAAATGACTATTAATTTGCTCTTCCCCAGATGATCATTGCTCATTTCTCCAATTAATCTGTAGAGTTTGCAGACACACTATTACTTTCACTCTAAGTTCTCCTTCACAATGAGTGAAACTTTATGGGTGGATACAAGTTATTTGTCCACAGAGGGAAAGCAGGATCTGTCCCCAAATGCATTCTGCAAATTTAGAGCAGGCCTTCACACCATACGGTCCAGAAGCTGTACAAGGTCTGTTAGCTACTTCTTTTTGTAACCTCTCAGGACTCCCTAAAAGTCTTTTTCAAGCAGAGATTGACAAAGCAGAAGAATGAACAGTCTTGCAGATAACTGAGCAGTTTCCCTAGGGTTGTAACTATAATTAAGCAAATGGGTTCAAAGAACCCGGGGGCCCCAGCTCCACCCCTCTCTATTTTCTTCATTATCTCCCCCACTCTGAGGGGCTGCCAGGGAGAGGGGTGAGCACGGGCCCCTTCTTCCCTAACTACACCCTTGTGTCTTCCATAGACTCAATTGAAGCATATTTCAATTGTGTGGCTTAGAATTTAATACAGGGAGTATTTACCACATATGACACTAGGCGTTTAAAGCCATGGAGTTCCCTAGGTCTAGCCCACTAATGATGAGCAAAAGCCTTTTAACTTTTCCAAGGAGCAAGAGTAACTCCATTGGGCTCTTGAAATTTTTGTGAATGGGTGCGTGTCTTGTTGCAATGTAGAACCATCTTATTTCTACCTTGGGCGGTGGGGGGAGGGTTTGACTATTGGGATGCTCTGCCAAAAAAGTGGGTTTTTTGAACTATTTTGTAATGTTAGGGTGGACTGTAGGGCTGGACTCTGTGGGAGCAACCTCCCCTAATTTCCATCTTAGACTTACCACTGCAGTACTGTAGTACTGAGTACTCCAAATAAACCACATTTGGAGAGGCCAAGCAGAATTAAAAGGAACTTCACTGGGTGGAGGGAGAACTTGAATTCAATGGAGGTGGAATACATGAGATCTGTGAGGGATACATGAGAGCCCTTACACTTTATGAGGCGCTTCACACAATTAGTGTGGAGCGCCATTAGGGTCTGTGCGGGGAGAGCGGGCTTAGCCCACTCTCCCCACACATGGGCAGGAAGCCGTCCCTGGGTGACCAAAGCAACTGCCCACATGATTGCTGGCTCTGTCAAGGAGCTGGCAGGGGTGGCAGGCATCGGGGGCAGTGCAGCCCCCAGAAGTCCCAGGATGCCCCGCGCAAGTGCATAGGGCATCCTGGAGAGACCCCCGAGGCTAGGAGGCTTGTTGGAGCCTCCTGGTCGGGATCTCCTTGAGAGTGGTCACAGCACAAAGCTGCACCACACTATCTCACAACTGTAAAAATGTGGTTAATGGAGCGAGAGCTCCGTTAACCTTATTTAAGGGCAGGCGTTCCTAGATGACCTAGCCGCAATGGAACCACTGGGCTCGCGGGCAAGCCCAGTAGTTCCAATGATAACTGGAAATCAGCTAAGGGAGCTTTCCAGTGATCGTGGGAATAGCCTCACTATGTTTTTAAAAATGTCCTGGTGGCGGGTTGAGAGTAGAGCAGGACAAATCATTGGGGGATCATATTCTTGAAGGCTGCTCCTCCTTACAGAACTTCTCCCTAGCTGTCTTGGTGACATCCCTCCTGATCTTATATTGTTGCTGCTAAATGCCAAGTCAGTAAAGAACAAGAGCTCTGCTATCCAGGACCTGATCCTGGATGAGTAAGCCAACATGCAGCACAAAAACGAGGCTGGATGAGCTGAGTGATCTTAACTTGTCTAAGTTCTGTCCACCAGCTTTTTCAGTGCAGCCACAGCCTAGACCTAGTGATTAGAGAGACTGTGTTTAAATAGTCTATCATGATTCCATTCCCCTATTTAGATCGTCTAGTCAACAATCTCCTAAATCTAAATAAAATGGATCCAACAACCAAACAAAAGGATCTAAAGCAGTGTTTCTCAAACTTTTTGGAGTCAAGGACCGCTAAATTCTTCGTGCAGCGTTTCAAGGACCGCTACATTCTTCATGCGCAGTTTCCCGACCAGGAGTTAGTAAAGGGGTTTCAAGTCTGTCTGTCTGTCTGTCTGTCTATCTATCAGACTTCTATACTGCCCAAAACTTGCATCTCTGGGCAGTTTAGAATGAAAATAATATAAGCATTAAAATAATAAAATTTGGAATCTTTTGCAAACATTGAATATTAGGGGTTCTTAACCTTGGGTCCCTCAGTTAAACTCCCATAACCCCCAACAACAATGGCATTTGGCTATTATGGCTGGGGATTATGGGAGTAGAAGTCCACCAACGTCTGGGTACCCAAGGTTGAGAACCCCTGAATCTAAAACCTGGGTGAACAAATTTGTCTCCAGTATGTCTGGAGTGGAGGTGCTTGTGATTACTCAATGGAGAGGGGATGTTGGGCCATTAGAAAAATTCAAAAGCTACATGGGGCCAATGAAAACAACATACAAGCAAGCCCCACTGATGCAAGAGGGAAACAGCGTTCCCTCTCAAGGCGCCTCGACCACAACAGGCAGCTGGGTTTCAATCAACCAACCTTTGGCTGCAAACAATGAGCATGCAAGAACCAGCAGCCCTTCAAGTGGCGCCCACTGCCATACTTTTTCCTCCATGCCCCCGCATCGCATACAGTTTGAAGCTGTAAAGATAGGGAATAAGATAGCTGTAGGAAGATCTCAGCAGCACGTGGAGGCAAGGCACAAGAAGGGTCCCATGCCTCCGTGATACTCTTCCTCTTCCATGCCATGTGCAAAATTGAGGAAGTGAGTGCCTTGATTTCAGTTGGGGGTGGGTTGACTCCCAGTCAGGGACCGGCACTCAACCCTTCGGGGACCGGCAGCGGTCCAGGGACCGGTGGTTGAGAAACACTGATCTAAAGAACCATGGCTGATTTCATCTTGCAGGAAGGTTGTTGGAGCTGGCCTGGCTGATATCATTAATACCTCACTGCGGGAGGGCAGGATACCATCTTGTTTGTGTTGGAGCTAGGACACTGGCAGCATCAGCTTTTAGCTGCAATGTCTCATAGTGACCACTGGGGGTGGGGGTTAGGGTCATGGATAAAAGTACTGGACTCCTCCCCTCTTTGTTCTTCCAGTGTTAGTCTCCATTTTGTCTCTCCAGAGATGGCTGTTTGTTTAGTCTCTCCCCCTTTCAGCCTTAAGATCAGCTTTCCTATCCTTTTGTAACTTCTAAATAAATCCTTGTTGTTCTTCAAAGTTAAAGAACTGTCTCCAGACCTCTTGCTTGGCTGAATTCCCTCCCAAATGGCTTTGCTCTGCTAATGGGAGTTGAACTGCCATTCTTGCCCTATAATGGGTTATGAGGCCCAGAAGCCAGTAAATGAAAGAGAAAGGCCTAGAGAATTAAATAGAAAGCAAAGCAAAGAGAAAAGCTTTGAAAATGAAGACAACACAAGGATTCCAGATGACTGAAAAATTGCAAGGTCTTGAATATGAGCTCTGGTCTTTCAAAATGGAGATACTCCTCAAGAGTCAGGGATTTGACAATATTCTGCACACCCAGCATCCTGAACATGCAGGAAAGGAGCAGAAAGAATGGGACAGATCAGATGAAAAGTCATCAGGAATGATTTGCTTAGTGGTGAGTGACCCAATCTTAGTGCATCCAAAACCAAAAGACAAAGAAAATGCAAATAATATGTGGGAAACTCTGAAGGGCTTATATAAAAAGAAGTCTGTGGTTTCCAAAGTGCATCTAGTATGAAAACTGAGCAATAAAAGACTTAGAGAAGGAAAAAGTCTGTCCAAGCACATAGATGAAATGTTGGAAAGATCATGGAGGAGACCTGGTCTTGTGGTAGCAAGCATGACTTGTCCCCATAGCTAAGCAGGGTCTGCCATGGTTGCATCTGAATGGGAGACTTTATGTGTGAGCACTGTAAGATATTCCCCTCAGGGGATGGAGCCACTCTGGGAAGAGCAGAAGGTTTCAAGTTCCCTCCCCGGCTTCTCCAAGATAGGGCTGAGAGAGATTCCTGTCTGCAATCTTGGAGAAGCCGCTGCCAGTCTTTGAAGACAATACTGAGCTAGATAGACCAGTGGTCTGACTCAGTATATGGCAGTTTCCTATGTTCCTATGTTCCTAGGCAACTGCAAGGAGTGTGCAAAAAGTCTGGGAGAAAGCCACAGATCCTCCACACTGACAATGGTGGAGGATACACTGGGAATGCTGCCATAAGATTCCTAAAGGAGGGAGGCATTGAACACCAAAAGACTGTTCTTTATACTCCAGAGAAAAATGGAGTGGCGGAAAGAAAGAACCGTTCTTTTATGGAAATGATTTGGTTTGCATATATATGCTTGTAGATGCTGAGTTGGCTACTAAATTTTGGGGAGAGGCAATAATGACTGCTACTTACTTGCAAAACAGATTGCCAACAAAGGCCACAGGGACAACACCGCATGAGTTATGGCATGAGTTATGGCATGGCAACAAGCCCACTTTGAGTCATGTAGAGTGTTTAGATCTAAAGCATACACCTATATACCAAAAGCCAAAAGGACCAAACTCAACTGTAGATCTGAGAAAGGAATACTTGTTGGCTATTCCATAGGATTTAAAGAATATAGGAGTTAAGAAATTGTCACAGAAACAATTAAAATATGCAATGTAGCATTGATTGATTGATTAAGTGCCGTCAAGTTGGTGTCGACTCTTAGCAACCACATAGATAGATTCCCGCAATTACCTATCTTCAACTTGACCTTTAAGGTCTCTCAGTGGTGCATTCATGAATTATGCAATGTAGCATCCTTCAGTGAAAATGAAAAACCAGCTACTAGTCAACTGCCAAACTTAGAGCCCAATTTTCAGTTGGAGAAAGAATCAAGGCAGTATGCCCGAAAGGAAGGATCCCCTTGAAGTTTTACACCTAGCAGCAATTCAGCAGAGGAGGATGCTGATGATGAGCAAAGGGTGCGGCGTTCAGCACAACAAAATAAAGGAGTGTCACCTAAGAAATTTTACTACATTGCAAAGGGAGAAAGGTTTCAAGAACCAAGCACATGGAAAGAAATGGATAACTTACCTGCAAGTGAAGCACAATACTGGAAGGAAGCTGAGAAAGAAGAAATGGAATAATTGCACAAAAATAAACCCATGTACACTCACAGAGCTACCTGAGGGAAGAAAGACTGTGGGGTGCAATTGAATTTTAAAATTAAACAAAATGCAGAAGGAGATGTCTAGCATTACAAAGCTATCTATGAACTAGAGCAGGCTGCAAGAGCCTGGAATGTCAAATTAAAACAGTTGTCAATGAGCGAATTACCCAAGGAAAGGCTGGCCCTTGCCTGTACTCGAGGCTCAAGGACAACAGTTGGACCTATATACTTACTTCAGTTGATGATCTGATAATTTGTTATGAAAATAGAGAGGGTAGCCTTGAAAAAATAAAGCACCTCAATAGTGAGGTAGAAGTAAAAGAACTTGGGCCTGTTTCACACTATCTAGGGATACACATAGAGAGAGAAGAGGATGGAAGCGATTTGCTTAACCAAAAACAGAAAATAAATGATTTGCTAGTTTATTTGGGACTTACAGAGGCCAAAGAAACAAGTACACCTATGGAAACAGGTTACCTAAAACAGAAAGAGGAGAGTGAATTTCTGCCAGACAACAGTGAGTACAGGACAGCGATTGGAAAACTTTTCTATGTAGCTATGATGACAAGACAGGATAGAGCTGCAGCTATGAGAATCTTAAGTAGGAAAGTAAGCACACCCAGCAAAGATGACTGGACTGTGGTAAAGGCACTAGGCAAATGCCTAAAAGGGACAATCCATCTAAAATTAAAGTTGCCTACTAGTAGTGGACCCAAATTAGTAGGTTATGTCAATGAAGACTGGGCTGAGGATCAAACAGACAGGAAGTCAACCAGTGGTTATGTATTATTTTATAGTGGTAGACAGTCAGTTGGTGTAGCCAACAGTCAGTTGTGTATAGACGGGTAGGCATTCAATATACTTAAATCTAATGGATCTGGATGGATTCTGGGGGATTTTCATGTTATTATAGAGCAGTTTTGTTGACCCCTGGCCTGAGACAATCACTCCTAAGCATTCCGTCTTGCTTGCGGCTCAGTCAGCTCACTTTTAAATGAAAATAAATAAGTATCTATGGATGTCATTACATAGGTATAAATGTAAAATGGCCCTCTATCATATTACATTTTTAATAAATAACAACCATGACCTTGGACCAGGCTTTCTCTCTCTCACCCCTACCTAGAAGAGCTCTGAGTTATTTGGAAGAAGGGCAGGGTAAAAATGTAATTAATAAATAGACACTCCAGTTACTTTCCCTTCAGAGACTGGATGGAACCTTACAAAGACTCTTTATTGCTGCCTTGGCCAAACAAGTTTCTGTATTCTAGTTGCTGAAAAACTAGAACAATTTGAAAACAGAAACATTAATTACCAGAAACCATCACAGGATGTGTATGTACACCTATGGGCAATGATGCCTGTATCATATCACCTGCAACATTCTGAAAAACTGCCATCTACCTCCAGCCAGAGGTATGTGAAGACATCCTCCCTATTGCAGTTGAAGCATGCATGATTTCTAGTGAACTTGTTTTACGCACCCTCCCATGTACCTCTGACGCCCACATCCTGCATGTCTCATCAACCACAGCAGAAAGCTCTAAATATTCTGATGTACCAGACAGGCCACCACGAGAGCACAAAGAGTATGCTTTCTTTTCTGAGTTTAATTCTCACTTGCTGTAAAATCTAATACAGTGAGAAGCTGGGATACTTCCATACATTGCCATGCCTACCTGAAATGCTTACTGTTCCCTTGGCGGAACTGAGCTTTCCATTCAAAAATGGAGGCAAACCAGTATGTCTGTTAATAATGTCAAAGCCTCCCCAAATTGGCCTTTGATTCAACTTTTCAGTTTCTCTCTTGTCCTTGAACAAGAGGGATGTATTTGAAATACTATGTTTACTTGCTGGTCTGGGTTTTCATGTGTCTGCAGGAATTCTGATAAGCTTTCTTTTAAAAAACTTCACTGGCATTGACAGGTGACAGCCACATTTCTTACACTGAAATATGACCTCCTACCTGAGCTTATGATATGTAATGTGTGGGATAATATGTTTTCAGTAAGATTTTATTATTGTTTATTATCAGAAACAAATGAAGGAAAATAGGCAGTGGGGTAAAAAGCTCAGCCAAGCTCTTAAATACAAAAAGAAACATTTTCAAGAACATTTTTACTGACCTTTCCTTTGGTAAACCCCTCCTGTATTCTACCATAGACAACCTCAGTGCTCTGTGGTCTCCAGGAGTCGACACTGACTCAATGGCACACTTTACCTTTTCCCTTTTTGAATGTTGCTCACCTTTTTTAGTCTCTTGGTGAACACTAATTGCATACATATTATTCAACCAATGGAAAGTGGAAAATGGTCTTGAGGTGCTCAAGACAGAGAATAATTCACTGTTTGTTTTTAAAATCCCCATTTGAAGATTTCTTTAATATATTACATTATGGTTATTTATATTTTTATCCCACTTTTCAGGCAAGAATTGTTTCCCAAAGTGGCTTGCTTGCTGTAACTAAAATTTCTTACATATTGTCACTGGCATATTCTGTATATAAATGAAGATAAGACACAGGCTCTGCCCACAGGCTTTCATACTTAGACCTGGTCTAAATATGCAGCAGAATGAGCTGCTACAATCCTTAGCTAAGGGTGGACTGTACCACTTCATGCTGTAGGTGGAGGACACCCTTTTAAAATGCTCCCCCATGCAAATATTCTGCTGCAAAAATAATAAAGCACTGGGGAGAAAGCTTCTGTCCCAGGCCCAGCCTGCGTCCTGCTGTGTTAATTTTCTACTTGCAGGGAGCTCCCCCTGTCTGCAGTCAGAAATGATGAGTTCCCTTCTGCCCACCCACTCAGAACTGTGCCATCTCGTCCCATTGCATGTGGACTGGGCCTAAAAGACAAGCCATGCCAAGGAATAGGAGTGGAGATAAGAGGGAGATCAATTTGACACTGCTAGTAGACTTGGTAAAGAGCACAGTTGTCCAGTTGAGGCCATGCTGACCCCCCCTTGCTGGTGTTCTTGCTAAGATGAAGGTGGTGGAAATTATTCACTGCGCCTTGGTCCTCTGGGCCAGAGAGATCTTGCTCTTGCTCATGCACTCACAGGGCAGCTGACAATTGGTAGTCCCCACATCAGCACTGCTGATTATCATAAGGTCAATGTTGCTATGCCCACAGCTGATGTTAGCATACCAGCATCACAAAAAACCACTTCCTCCCTCCCATGATATAGTAAACCCACAGCTGTAGATAAACAACATACTCTCACGGCATACATCTTTCTCAATAGCAGCTTCCACCGCACATGCTAAGGCTGGCTATAGACAGACGTGTGGGCCAACCTCTTATTGCTGTTGTGATATTAGCCCTCAGGATGCAGTCAGAGAGAAAACTTGAGGAGCAACTCCTCATCTTTTTTTTTTTTTTTTTGGTGGGGAGAGGGAAAGAAAGATTGGAAGGGAGGGAGGAAAGATTGGGAGGGAGTTATTAAGTTTTGTGGGGGTTCCTAAAAAGACGAGGAACTCCTCAAAAGCATAGGGGGAGATCTGTACCCCTTTAGCCCTGATCCTGCTTCACAACCATTCCACATATTTCAGAACCCAACATATGCTCAATAGGGAGCCACAGCAGACCTGAGATCTCAGATGAGGGCACCTGTATAGGTAGGTAGTGCCACACAGAGTTAAGGCCCAACCCACAGAGCCAAGGATAGAAAAGGCCCTCCCACAAAACTTTCTTGTCCACTCTGTGCCTCCTCCCAGAGGTCCATGTCAGAATGAAATTCCAAACCATTTTGATTACCTTTGGGCCAACCTAGATGTGGCAAGGGATATCAGTGAATAAGATCTCTTGTGTTTTTTAAAAGGTGAAGAACAATGATGCTAAAGAGGGATTCCCCATCATTCCTGTTGACTGTGAAAGACTGTATTGCTAATCGGAATGTGGGGGATCCTTTTCCATGTGTTATTTTCCCATTGAAAATTACTCCCCCCAAGATGCGACCTACTCTGCAGGCATGGGCAGAAATTTGGTGGGGAATATATACATACAAATATATAAATAAAAGCACATTAATTCAGCCATGAATTGGAGGGGGGGCGTGCAACTCAAAAATGCCCTCTTCCCCACTTTTTAAAAGGGCTACATCAGTGCTTAGTCAGTGCCTAGTCAGATGAGCAATCACCCATTTTCCTAAAATATTTTGAATGATACAAAAGTTCCTCTGAGCATTAGGGCTGGGAAGCTTGCAACTGAACTTGTGCACCCCACCCAGCAAAGTCCTGTGACAGGCACAGCAAGATGTGCATGTGTCTACTGGAGCAGCAGTGATTGCACTTAACTTATTGACTCATTTGGGTGTAGCTTTCCATAGGACCCAAAATGCAGATGTTGCTCTATATGCATGAGTGAATCCCATGCTTGTGATTCTCCATGTCTTTGGGGTTTGTTTTGTTGTTGTTTTCCAAAAGCAGCCATGGAGGGGCTATGATCCAGAGGAGAAGGGTTTGACCTTAGAATAGAATTTTAGAATTGGAAGGAACTTGAGAGGTGTTTTCACCCAACCTCCTGTTCAGAGTGAGCTAAAGGATCTCTGGTGGATGGTCTTCCAGTCTCTACAGAAGGAGAGCCCACCACTGCACAAAGCAGGCTGTTCAGTGTTGAACAGCTCTTTTTTAGTAGAGTTCTTACTTAACTTGGCCCCTGAGCTGCCCTCCCACAGAAGGTTATTCCCCGTCCTGAAGTTGCAAGAAATAGCAGTTTGGGAGGGCTATTTTAAGTGGGAAAGTGGTGTGGGATAAAAGGGCTAAACCCCTTTCCTCTGCCTAATGCAATCCAGAATAAGAGTGCCCACAACTGCTTTTGGATTAAAAAAAAAAAAAAAGACATGAGGAATCTCAAGCATGGAACTGATCCATGCATCTAAAAGAGCAGCTAGTTTGGCCTTTGGCCCTCCTGCCAGATCACACGTCAAGTTGCACTTGTTGACATCTACAGAATTATCTAAAGTACAGGAGTTTTGTCCTCTGTTGCATTCTGATTATTCTAGCTCATTGTAGTGACAGTGAGAAGCGCCTTTTCTTTGTTTTACTTCAAAAGAATGCCCCATTCAATGAAATTATGTCCAAAGCAACACATTCAGATCATGATTCCCATTCAGGTTAACCTGTATGACAATCCATTAAGGGTTCTTGATGTGCTGCATAAGAAAGATGGCGCTTCTTGTGAACAGTCATTTATGTGGAATATGTAAAGTATCAATAGCATGACTCATGATGATTTAATTTTTCTTTTTTTACTTAAATTATAGGTTGTAAAAAAACCTATGCAGAAACAAAATTCTCTCACACATAGAAAGCCAAGTGAATCCTACTCCACGTCAAAGGACAGGAAATAACTTCTAAAATAAATATTCAGATTTTGAAATGTATTTGCTTACTACTTTTGTATCTCATCCACCTAGGGAGCCCTTCCTTAGGGCTCCCAGAAGGTTTCCCATCCAGGCATTGGCCAGGTATTATATCATCAGAGATGAAGCCACACAAACATTTTCAAACCAAACATGTAGAAATCAAAATCTCAAAAATCCAAATTTTGCAATCTGGATTTTTTACATTTAGAATTTGATTTTTCAGTTCTACATTTTCAGGAAGTTTTTCCAACTTCTGATGTAGCTGCCCAAATATCTGCAATTTTTTGACTGTTCTTGAGTTTGTTTTTTGAAATGCATACATCACATTCTACATTCTTGAAACCTGTACAAATACCATTTCAACAATCATTTTTTTTAAAAAAATCTACTTTATCCTACACTTTCTTTTCCTTAGAACAAACTTTGTACATCAAAGAATAAGAGCAGGCACTGTAATTGTATTTAAAAGGTATATTTACTATGGTCCAATTTAATAATACTGCCAATTTCCTTCACACATTCTCAGGCTCATGTTCCCCACATTCAAATGAAGTAATGCATGAACTCAAATTACACATGTCCACTTAGTGGTGAAGATTCAGTGGTTCCCATGACTACAGAAAGGTTTGTGAGTTTGTTCTGAGCCACTGCAGAAATTGCTGCATTCGTGCAAACAAGTGCAAACATATACTTCTGGATCATTCATTCTCCTTCCATAAGATTGTGGAGGGAGGCATGTAATCCTGGACAATTATATGAAGAAAATATGGCAGTTGTACCAAATATGGGTAGTGGGCTTTGATAGTCTAGAACAGAGTTTCTTAACCTTGGCCCCCAGATGTTGATGGACTACAACTCCCATCATCCCCAGCCACAATGGACATGGCTGGGGATGGAATTGTAGTCTATTAACATCTGGGTGCCCAAGGTTAAGAAACCCTGGTCTAGAAAATAAATAGGCCTTCCTTCCTTTTAGCAGCCAAAGATTTGGGGGAAGGAGTGCCCACATGGAATACTGGATACTAGTGGTTACTGTATGAGACCTGTGTCAGACTCAGATTCTACTAATGTTATTAGAGAATCCTGCTTCCTGCTCCCCACCCCCCAACCCCATGTATATTATAATGTTGTTCTGAGGATATTGGGGGGGGGGGCTGGGAATAAGAATCTAATTCTGAACTCTCTTTTTCCTCCGTGGTCTTCATTGAATTAGCTCTGAACCAAGTCTGAAGCACAGGCACTATCTGGTTTCAAAGCTGTAGTTTCTGCACAGATTTTCTATGGAGGATGCAGTTTGCTATGCATCCAAGCTTGAGTTGTCAGACACGGCTTTCCTCCTCTTCCACAGCTCGGTGAAGACCAGGGATGAATTTCAAAAGCCTCTTTCGAACGCTTCCCTTTCTGGTTTTCCGTGGGAGCGTCCCAAAGATGTTGCCTCCATCCCATACAGGAGATCCAGATCCGCTGCTGGATATGCTGATGCTTCTGTGCCTTCTCAGTGAAGTCTTCTTAAAAGCGACATCAGTGTCCCTTGAGAGGAAGCAGTCATCATCTGTGCTTGACTGCCGGCTAAAAGTTCCATTCGCAGGATCTTCAAACACACAGGGCTGGTAGAAGCTGTCCTCGCTATCCACTGTCATTGAGCTCAGGCGGCTTAAACAGCTGCTTTCGCTGGAAAAGCGGGGTTTGCTTGCCAAGGCTGACTCTAGCCCAACATCATCAGCAAATAAATTAGATTCTTCTAATGGCACAGAATTCAGTGGTGAGCTGAAATTCACTTCAGCTAGACGAGAGACAGGAGGGAACAAGCATGACATCCTCAGAACGAAACATGGTGGAGAACTTCAGTTTAACA
Source organism: Hemicordylus capensis (assembly GCF_027244095.1). NCBI lineage: Eukaryota > Metazoa > Chordata > Lepidosauria > Squamata > Cordylidae > Hemicordylus > Hemicordylus capensis. The sequence continues at coordinate 185,964,687 of NC_069657.1, forward strand.
TGAACAGGAAATATAATCTACTAGCCAACCCCCCCCCCGAGCATCTGTGCACTCTTTGGGGCCGGTGGTTACCTCTCCCCCCACCTTCTGCCCCAGTCTCCACTTCCAGGCCCAGCCACCTCTCCTCCACACTGCCACTTCTGCCCCCCCCTTTCTCCCCCACTCCTGGGCCTTGCCTCCATGGCTGGGCTGGGCCCGCCACTGCCTCTGGCCTCTGTGGCCAGGCCTGCCGCAGTGACCAATCCTCCTGGGTGCTCCTGAGAATAACACTGTAGATTGCAAGCCTCTTGGGGATAGGGAGGACCATCTGTCTGGGATACACTGTGCAACTGTTAAACGGTAGCAGCAGTTATGTGGGTCGGGTAGAGGCCCACAGCCAAGGATGTGGCTGGTTAAGTCCAAGTAATGTGCAGCTCCTCATCTTTGTACTCATGGGCACTCAACCCATTCTACCCACCACTTTTCCTCCCCTCTATAGCTCAAACTAGAGCTGAGCCAGATTCTCACAAGTTTCTATATTTGTATCCAAATTTGCATTCTGAATGAGGAAGAAGACACCTTTCGCCAAAGAGCTAAGCAAATCACATATACATCATAAGTGTTTCTCTACTTTTTCTCCAAATCCTGGAGTTGTACAAAAGCTGATAAAGCTGTGCTTGAAGTGCAGGGGGCCAGAGGGAACCCTTAACTTTTGTGACAGCCCCCTAGTTACTGGTTTTAGGCAGCTACGGAGGAATATGAATTAGCTAAAGCGGGGGCATACTGGGAGTTGGGCACTCTAGCTGCTTGACTCTGTGTATTCTTGGGCTGTGTGCAGCCTGAGCATACACACCACCCCGGCCCTGAGTTAGAGGGCTCGCACCCTTGGGTAAAAACCCAGGTTAACCCTCGGGTAAAAACCCAGGCTTTGATCCCAGTGGTGCACACGAGCAGCTCTACCCACATAGGGCTGTCCTAACCTGGGTAGGGCTGCTCGTGTGCACAGCTTCACTGTTTTATAAAATTCACAGCCCTGTACAGACAATGAGGCTATTCCCACAAGCAACAGAAATCGGGCTAGGAGAGCCTAGCCCGATTTTTGCTGCTCGTGTAAACCACCGGTGTAAACCACCAGGCTTGCAGGCGAGCCCGGTGGCTTACAAGCGGCTAGCCCACTTCGGTAGCCTGCCCCTTAGCCCAGGTTAGCGGAGCTCTCCCTGCTAACCCCCTAGAGGCTCTTCTCAGTAATCATGAGAAGAGCCTCATTATGTTATACTTGGCTTCCTATTTCTGTACACATGCACATATTTTTTGTGTGAATGACTGTATCTGCATTAATTTTAAAAGTGAACCTGAATACAGGTGCCTCAAATGCATGGTATATGCACTTGATAGGAAGTGTACTGCTTATTAATTTAATTTGATTTATTTAAAATATTTATACTCCGCCCGTCCAGTGCACTACTGCTCGAGACAGCTCACAACAATAAAATAGATACAAGACACAATAAAAGTAATAAAATTAACCAAATTGAACAAACAAGTTAAAAGTCAGGTTCAAACCACACTCATTATTAGGTTCAAATTAAAAGTTATTTTAAAAGCTAAAAACTGAAAATTATAAAAAGCTAACCTACCATATAACCAAAAATGGAGTATTAAAAAGCCTCCTTAAAAAGGTGTGTTTTAAGTTGGTTTTTAAAAACACTAAGGAAGGAAGCATGGTGAAGCTCTTCAGGGAGGGTGTTCCAAAGCCGAGGGGCCACAACCAAAAAGGCCCTGTCTTTAGTCCCCACCAACCGGATCTCTGCTAGTGGCAGGGCCATGATCAGGGCCTGAGACAATGAGCAGACTGCTTTTTGTGTTCAACTTAACATATGAATAATTGTACCTGTATACAGAATGAACCTGGGTACACTATACACTGATTGTACAAGTGTTAAATATAATATGTCTAAGGCACATGTGAATTATTTAGTATAAGCCAAGAAGCTAGATGTATGTGGTTATTCTTTTATACAGTTTCCTTACAATGGTTTTATTCACAGCGGGGCGGAGCGGGGGACTAAGCCAAAAATGAAATCAAGTAATCTCACATATTGACTGAGTTTGCATCATTTCTGTAGAGGAAATGGGGTCAGGAACACTCACTTCCTATGAAATACAGGCTTACCATTAACAAGGTGCTGTTCTTGTAAACACAGAGACTGGAATTCTACCAACTTTTCTTGCAAAGTTTTCTGTGAAAGACAAACAGTCATTACTGTAATTCCTTAACCAATCTAGGACATACAGCATTATTTAAAATATCATACAGAAAGTATGTTAGTAATACCCATTGCTTAAGTTAGTTATGATCAGTATATAATTTGTTGCATCATGAATTTTGCTAGATTGGAGCCAATTGTGTTTGGGTTTTTTAAAAATGAATTTTCATGATAGTAATGAATTCCAGTACTTTTCTACAGTAATACCAAGCAAAATCTCCTTTGGTGTTGTAAACCACCCTGAGCTATTTTTGGAGGGGCAGTATATAGAATGAATGAATGAATGAATGAATGAAATAACAGTTTCTTCTCTGAAACAAATTACACTGGGTGCAGTTCAGTCACCATTTGAACCAATAAGGAACTTTGTCACTGCTTTCAGTAGAATATGTCCCAAAACCTGCAGTAAGGTGTTGTTTCAGTTCCCCTCCCATTGTGCTTTCGTTTTAAGTTGAGGTTTTAATTCAGAAGGCATTGGGGTAAATTAAACTCCTATGAAAGTGAATGGGCAGAAATAAACACTTCATGTCTGAGACATCCAAGTTCTTGTTGATCCTAATAGAGTACTACAAAGTAATATTACCTTTAAAAAGAAACAAAGCCTGGTATGAACTTGCTCTTTAAAATATGGATTGAATCCTAACTAGTACTTCTGCTAATGGAACAGAAGAAGTTTAAGAGGCTCTCAGCAAGCTGCACTCCGTGGTCCCTTCCTACATGGGTTCGGGGGCGGGGGGGGGGAGGCCTCAAGAGTGTCACTCAGCCACTGCCACACAGAGGCTATAGACCCAGAGGTGGTCTGGGAATCAGCACTGGGGCCTTGGCAGCTACCCAATGATGCCAGCCCCTGGGGATTCTTCTGTTCCCTTCTCAGTGCAGCTCTCTGTAAAGCTTACTGCAACTAGGAGGATAACCTCTCCATATCTGAACATCTTCATTAACATACCACAACTATTAGGATTATTCAGACTCTTGATTATTATTATTATTTATTTGATTTCTATACCGCCCTTCCAAAAATGGCTAATGGACATGATGATGATTGATGACTTGAACATGAAGTATTAATTTCCATCCTTCACTTTAATAATGGTTTAACTGACCCCAGTGTCTTTTGGCTGAATCCCCTTCCTTCTGCAGTCCCCCATGTTCCCTGGACATACATCCCTGACTTTCCCTGGAAATGCATCCCTCTGGAGAAGTTTTCTGGGGGATACAGGGGACCATAGAGGGAAGGCAGCATCAGCAAGAATCACCCCTTTCATCTTGAACTTCCCTGTACCACAAGCAGCAGCACTGGGTGTTTTTTGTTTTTGTTTTAAATACACACGGCTTGGTGCAGTGTTAACACATGGAGAATTCTCACAGGCTGAACAGAGACTTGGTTTCCCTTCTCCCACCTGTATGTGCACAGGTAGCACATCCTTAGAGGAAAGAGGTGGGGTCAGTGTATGTCCTCCCTCTCCCTATCCAGCCCTTCCATATTCCTGCTCAACCCTCCTGCTATACTCTGTGCAAATTGCTCATACTCTGGAGCATGACTAACTTGTATCATGATGAGACCTTGGAACAACATCACTTTGCTCCAGAGCATGAGTAATTTATACTGAGTGTAGGGGAAGGGTTGAGTGGAGGATATGGAAGCACTCACAGACCTCCCCCTTCCCCTTAAAACCGGTTGTACTGCCTGTGCAACCATAGGTGGGAGGAAGGGGAGGGAAGGTTCCAATGAACTTGTGCAATGCATCTGTGATGGACTGAATAATGCCCTATTTTTAATTTTTTTTAAATTAAACCACTGTCAAAATCTAATCAATTTCATTGAGTTTCTAAAAAAATGGACTGGGTTCTGAATGACCTCAGTACCACATGAGCAAATGGGTCCCCGCACCCTGCTGCAAAGCATAAGATGTTTATGCCCACGCTGCAAAAGAAACCTAATTCCAAGGGCTGCTTCACACCCAGCAACAAAATACAAAAAGACAGCCACACTGAATCCTGGCTGTCTGATTAAAAAGCCTAGAGAACACACATGTTTTCAAACACCTGCTTCTCACATTCACACTTTAATCTTTTTATTAGGCATATACTAAAAAAGAAACTTCTTAAGCAGCCTTCACCACAGCATTTGTTCCATTAGCACTCAAATACATTCTGGCAAAACACAGACCTCAGCAAGTGTATTACACCTTCTTTAAATTCAGATGCATACTCAAGTTTTATTTCAAGGAGAGAGAATCATCTTGATTGACCAACAGGCCTGGAATCCACAGCATTCTTCCTAGTTGCCAAGCTTCATAATAATCAGCTGCTGTGTTCTCTCATTAATCACAGCAATGAACACTCTGGCTTGGTGATTCAGCTCATTTCTAGCTCTTCCTAGGCTGGGCGGCAGGAGCTGCTTGCCTGCTTAGCTGCTTTAATCAAAGCTCTTTCTACCATTCCAGCATCAGTGTCATTGGGAGGTCAAGCTCAGGTGGTGGTTCCATGTTATGTAAGAGGTTTGGCTAGGCACGTGGCCTTCCCATGCTTTCCTCTTTGATTCGACTTGTGTTAAGAGTTTATACCAGGATAGAACACAGTAGAGTGAACAACAGTGGCTGAAAAGACCTTTCCCTCATATTCCGTGCTGGATGGTAGCATTGTTACAGTGATGATTTATGGATATTTCAGCAATAACTCATGGCTCCTATCAAAATGAAGGCCTCGTCGTGCTAGAGAAACCTTTAACCCTATTTCTGCAATAATCCTGCCCCAAAACGAATCATGCAAAGAGAAATACACCCCAAGGAGATGAAATAAACTCTCACAAAAAGTCTATATCACAACTAGAAATAGGGTTGCCAATACTCCAATTGGCCGGAGTCTCCAAGAAGCGGCATCACTCTCCAAGTGACTATTGAAAGCCATTCTGGAGAGTTTAATGGCTTTCTAATTGTGAAAAGTGTTGGGGAAAATACTGAGGGGGAAAGAAATCTCCAGGAATAGTTTCCTGCAGAATTGGTAACCATAACTAGGAACATAATTCATCATCTCTAATGTCCAATCTAGTCCCAAAAGATTTTAAATGGCGGTTTCTGCCTATCAGTACTGTAATACTTTGTATGGGTCCACAGAAATTCAGTTCAAATACAATGTACCTCAAAATCAAGAGTAGATCTCCTCAATCTATGTATATCCCATGTCTCTATGGGATCACCCTACAAATATGGAATTCAGTACACGATGCAGAATTTGGTTTCTATTTTTATCAAAAGATTGTTTTTCGTTTTAGTGAGCCTAAAGTTGTATATGCAGAATCAAGAAAAGCAGTAGCAGGCTTTCCACAAGGCAAAGTCAGTCAGTCTCCTCAAGCAGAGGATTTGGGGGGCACTAGCAGGGTGGCAAAATGCCCTCTGCTGCCTCCCTCTACCTCCCACCGCCATCAGAGCAGCTGTTTTCTGAACAGCAGCACAGCCACCACATGGCAAACAGCTGCCCATTCCTTTGCCACCTCCTCCACCTCCTGGCCTAGTATGCTCCCTCTTACCTCCTTTAGTGGGCAAGTAATGAAAAGGAAGCCAAAGAGGAAACTATGGAAGGGCAACAGAGTACAGGGGACACTCTGTCATAGAGTTGTCATGTCCCACGAAATTCCGGGTTTCAGTGAGACCACATATAGAAGACTTTGGCTGTTGTTTTAAGGTACAAGCTGGGCCTATCAAGAACAGCTGTGTGCGCCTGCTGTTGAAATGCCATGTTCTCGTTGCAGCTCAGACCTACTAGCCTTTTCACAGTGTCATATAAATGCATAGAAGGTGGCAGTAGAGCAGGACCACACATACCTGATCTTCATGCAACCACTATAAGATCTTCATAGAGCATCTGCCACATGTGGGGCCTCTTTTAGATCTTGTAGTGGATGCATGGTCTGGCATATGTGATCCTGTTCTACCACCAGCCTCCAGGCATTCAGATGACATCAGAAGAGAGCTATAGTTTCTCCTGCTTGCTGCTCTATAGTGAAGGAGATCAGAAGACGTCTTGCAAAAACAAAAACAAAACCCCGGCTGGCTGCTGCTGACCAATCAGATGATCAGAGCCACCTAATACTGGCTGACTCCTCCCTCGCCAGAAGTATTTGGGGGCTGAATGCTTCACTGTGTTTAGCTGCAGGCACAGAGCCAAAGAGAAGCGGAAAGTGCACCATTCTGTTTGGCCTGCTGCCCTCATTAAATCCCTTCCAGCAAGCTGTAAATCTGGGGTTTCCCCCCCCATATATAACCTCAAAAACCAATCTAATTGCCCAGAAACTGAAAAGAAAACTTTTGATAATCTGACATTTTGCTGAGAACTGTAGATCTCTTACATTACTTTTGGTGTCCATTTTACACACTTCTGCACCTGAGGCAAGTACCTTTTTATTTTACCCACATTATGTTCATGCTGAGTGAACACCCACCACAGATAAATTTATCTAGGGAATCTTTCCACTGCTGTCAGTGATATTAGTGATTCCTGATGCACAGTACTTTCACTGTTTTGACTTCCTGTTTTTATGTCTTAGCTACACATTATGGGCGAGGTGTGGCTTATAAGTGTCACAACCCACATCTCCTTTCGTGTCTCCCTGGTAAACATTCGTTAAACGATATACATAGTGTGAGGTCATTACCTCATCCACTGGAACAGCAGCCAATGCAGCAGGGGCAGGGAAGCCCTCAATGCAATGCTGTGACATTGCACACTTTGTTTGACAAAACCATTATGAATTTTACAAAAAACACCTTATAGAAATATTTTAAAATACATAATTAATTAACTAACTAAACTTTAACAGGGAAATGCAGAAGATGTTGGCTAGCAGTAGCTAGGTGCCCCTTGCAATCTGTAGTTAAGCCTTTAGCTCCAAATAGACCTCTAAGATGAAGAATTACCTCAGAGGCAATTTTAGGATAATTCTTAGAAGAAGCATTCTTGTAGTAATAATAATATTGCTATATTATGTAGTAATATGAGTGAAGCTCTGCGAGCTACTGTCTCAAATGTTACATTGCTCCCATCAGTAGACTACTCCTTTGAGTTAAGGGAGTGGCTGAAGACAACATCCATGTTGGCCTGTCTTTGCATGCTTGAATTCTATGGATACAAAGATGTTCTCAAATGATTTCTGCATAAACAAACTGTACAGTACAGAAGTGATGCTTTCGTTTCTTTAGAGAACAATACCTTCAAAAACCGGAGCTTGGTTTCCAGTTCCATTCTTTTCACAAACAAGGCTTCGTTCACAGTGACTAACCTGTAAATAGCACATCAACACAACTTAAGAACGTAAGACGTGCCCGTGCTGGATCATCAAATCAAATGTTCATCTAAGCCCTGTTCAGACATTACGTTGTCTGACTGTGTTCATTTTTAAAGTAGACCTGGGTAAAAAGGTAAAGTTGTGCCGTCAAGTCGGTGTTGACCACAGAGCCCTGTGGTTTTCTTTGGTAGAATATGGGAGGGGTTTACCATTGCAATCTCCCACACAGTATGAGATGATGCCTTTCAGCATCTTCCTATATCGCTGTTGCCTGATATAGGTGTTTGGGAAACATACATGGGAAACATACCAGCGGGGATTTGAACCAGCAACCTCTTGCTCCCTAGGCAAATTACTTCCCCGCTACGCCATTAGGTGTACAGGCCCCTCAAATGCATTCTACAGATAGAAAGTGTGCTGCTGCACCTGCACCTGCATTCAACATAACTTTTTAATCACTCTACCTGTATACAGATCTGTATCAGTGTGCACTATACACTCCTTGTATGAGTGTTTAACATAATGTCTAAATAGGACTCTAGTCTAGCACTCCAAAAGTCTTCAAAAGTGACTAAACAGATGTCCATGGAAAATTCACAAGCAAAGTCAGCCCTAAGATAAATAGTGTCCTAAGTAGGAGTGCCTTCAATGGCTAGCTTATCAGTGTTGCCAACTTCTGTGGCTTGTGCAGGACTGCAAAACCTAGCCGTGTAATGGGACCTCCTGTTCCCAGCCTTGCCCAGCAATGCATATAAAAAGGGCTAGCTCTCAGTAATGTGCTGTTTTGCTGCCTGTGCTCTCTGCTCCAGTTCTGGAATCCCAATGACGTCTCACAGGCCTTCTGCAGCTCCTTCTTCAGTCTTTCCTATTTCTCTCTAGCTCACTACAGACAGTACACTCAGGAAACAGTGAGCCACCAATTTCAGCTCTGGGCCCCCTTCAGGTAGGCACCCTGGGTAACTCCCTGGCTTGCCCACCCCTAAGGCCAGCCCTGTTCACGTGCAAAGCAAGATGGCGATAGTAATCCCTTGCTGATTGCCCCAGCATCTGGTAAAATCAGTTTTAAAGCTTTATGGCTGAGTGAAGATTTGAACCTGGGTCTCCAACACACTAATCACTGCACCACACTGGCTATCTCAGGTTCTTGTACATTTGTTGTGGTGTATCTCATTAACCCATCGATCACTGGAGACAGAGTGCTAGGCTGGCCATTTCTTGTGCAGTTGTTTTGTTTGCTCTTATTAGCTATTGCATTAGCCCAGAGACAAAATAACCCCATTTCTGCTTTAGCATATGAAATATCTGTGTAGCAACAAACCACCACCACCACCCCGCTTTTTTCCTTCTTCAGGTTCATAGCTTGAATAGCGGCCACCCTAACATAAGCCTTCTTGTTTACCTTAAAGGATTCCCCGATGCTTTGATCAAGTCCACCATTTGCTTGTGATTGAGCCCAACAGTGTTCACTCCATTGATATTAGTCAGAATAAAACCTGTGACAATTCAAAATGCAGAAAGTTAGAACATCTTGTGTATTCACCATATCCTCAAAAAGCAAATGAGGAAGCAGTAAACTGAGCGTGGGTGGAGGCTAAGATGACGAAGGGCTAGTTACCACTTTGGAGTCTGGAGAGATGGGCTGGGCTTCCTTCTTTTACTTTGCAGACATATGTGCAGGTTTCCAAGGAGTCATTACTTTGACTCTGAAATCGAAGAGTCTGTAAATATCAATAAAATGTATTGCTATGAATACGGAGACCTGAAGACCTTATGAAGGTTCATAAGCCCTATGAAACCTATGTCCCCAGTTATATGCATCTGATAACCGAGCTTTATGTGCCTGTTTTATATAGCCACCAAACAGTGTGCAGTGCACTGCTTCTGTGCTGCACTATAAACATCCCCCCCCCGCCGTGTTTTTTAATTAAAAGGAACAAAGAGGCTTCCCACCCAACAACAAGGCTATCCTCCTTGTATGGTTACCAGGCTGCTCGAACAGGATCAAGGGGAAGTTGCTCCTATTACTCTACAAAAATAACAACACAGCTCCAAAAATAATAGCACAGTGTCGGTCAGGTTGCAGGTGTTAGACAGGCGGGGAAGGAAAGGAAGTGGGACCTAGGCCTCTTCCTCTCCTCTCAGCCAATCAGAGCTGTTAGACTCTCAGAACTCTCACAGAGGACAAATTACATCTTACATTAAGCTTCTCGTTAGAGTGAATATGCCTAACTCTTCTTTCAAAAACTGACCCAGAAGATCTGAACCCGATGGGGGGTGGGGTGGCAGAGGGGGCTGTAAGCCTTTGCCCCTATCACAGTCCCAATCCAGATTGCCCCTCTACCACAGCTGCTGTCTGACAAGCTTTTACGAACAAAAACCAAAAAAACACCCTCATTTGTGCCTAAGAGAGCTGTTTTTCCTTGTCAAATGGCAGCCACATGGGAACGGAAAACAGGTCAGGAGCATAGCTGGGGCATAGCTGGGCCCTTGCCCCAGTCACGAACACTCCTCCTTACTTCTCACAACTGTATAGAAATGCATGGCAAACCTTTTAGTGGCATGGAGAAAATCCACCCACAGTCCACATGCTGAGCTCCTGCTAAAGGCTTGCCACAAGGAGACAGCTACCATAACGAGCCATTTAAAGCTGGATGAGGTGGGCAAGTCTTGCATTAATCTAAATCTAAATCTAATCTGATCTGATCTAATCTAATCTAATCTAATCTGTCTATCATATTTCTTTTCCACCTGACATGTGCATCCCTACTCAGTGTCTATACGTTTAAATCCAACAAATATTAAAACAGGATAAAATGATGAAAACAATTTTATGGTATGAAACCAATTAAAATGAATTGAAAACAGGTGCATCTTAAGGGGGTTTTGCCTCTTTTTTTAAAAAAACAACAATCTAGAAATCATATATTTATTTATGTTTACTTATTACATTTTTTATCCTACTCATCCTCTAAGTTGCTCAGGGTAACATACATAGTTACCCCATTAATCAAAAATAATATCCTCACAACAACCCTGTGAGGTAAGCCAGGCTGAGAGAAAGTGACAGGCTCAAGATCACCCATTAAGTTTAATGGCTGAAGGTAAAGCCAGACATCTACAAGTACCCAAATCTTCCATGTCATATGTAGTCGCCCCACACCAGGGATCTGAACCTGGGTCTCTACAGTCTTCCTGTACTCTTGGACCACACACTGCTCCTTACCATTAACAATGGAATGGTGGTGTGCTTCATCAGGGGCTGAATTCCCCAACTACTGCAGAGCAGGCCCTGGAGTGACCAGAGGCAAAGGAAGTCATCAGGGCACATGTGCCCTTTAACAACAAAGAGGGAATTTGGGCAGATGCAGCTTCCCATGCCAGGGTGGGGGGAAAATGGCATTGGCATTTCCCCCACCCAACAACAAAGCTATCCTCTTTTTGGGATCCCAGCCACAGACTCATTCCACTTCCAGTGTGAAAGTCTCACCAGAATTTCAAATCCAAATGTTTCATTGTCTTCTTTGAAGATTGTAAATGACTTCCTGCATTAAAATAAATAAAGGTAATAATTCATTTCATGGGAAGAACACATTATTAAAATACTTTATTTAGGATGAATGTGCCATTCATCATATAAATCAATAATATTTAACATATGCACTGAGAAATCTTAAACTTGAAAGCTTCTACAAAAGTCATTTAGAATACATTGCTTAAGACCTACCTACAAATTACTTTAAGTACATTCTTTGTAGTTGTATGCTTGTTGTTAAGTAATATGGATTAGGGATGTGCACGGAACAGCTGGGGGCCGGTTTGATGGGGGGGGGCAGCTTTAAGGGCGGAGGAGGATGCACTTCACCACCACCACATTTTCCCTGCCGTCACGCGATTCCCTAAAAGCCAATTGGGGTGGCAGCATATCTCCCTGCTGCCCCGTCCCAACGGTGACCGGATATAACCAGAAATACTAGCTGCGCCTCCGCGCGATGTGGGTGACTTTACATTGCAAGCCTTTAAAATACAGCCTTCCGCCCTGTGGGCTAGATAACAGACTGCACTGTAGCACTGTAGTGAGAAATACAACTCCCATGAAGCTTTGGAACCAAAACTCCACTCTTGCCCCTGCTGGCAGTGGGAAGGAAGCTAAACCCTTTGGAGCAGAGCAGCTAGGCCTGTAAGGTGTGGCTGATTCTGAGAAAGACTCTGGTTCAGAACAGCTTTTGGCTACATACTGTCATCATCATGGCATCTTCTTCCACTCAGCCTCCAGCAATAAAAGGCAGGGCACTTTCCAGATTAAACCCTACAACAGGGGTAAAATGCTTCAGCTTGGCAAGATCGTATTGAAAAAGATCCCCAGAATCTCAAACTCCTACAACGGGAAAATACAGCCACTGTTTTGTGACACACATGCAACATTGCAGCACTATATTGCAAAGATAAAATCCGAAAGAAGGCATCGGAAATGTGAACAGCACCTTGCTGTCAGCTCAGGGACTGCAGTGTCACAACACAGGAAGTACGGAAGCACGCTTAGCAGACCCATAGTGACCCTGTGTTGTAGGGTTTAATATGGAAAGTGCACAGGTGAATACAGAAACATAATAAAGAATGGGAGAAGGAGTTCTGTTGGTCGAGTAAAGTGCATCATAATGTTTTGAAAGCTCATTGCCATGCATGTAACAGAAACATCTCAATTTCACATGTTTGTCATTTTATTAAGGTCTTACAATCCTGCAGAGAACTGTCACATCACTGCGAAATCATATAAACATCTGATAAGGGAAGGTATAATAGAAGTGCAAGGGTCCTTCTTTTGGAGCTCTTCAGGTTGCAAACCTAGTCCTGTGCTGGATATCAATGAAGTGATCCCACAATTGCTTCACCCCTTGCAATACTCTGCATGCATACCTTCAGTCCACATATTTGACTTGCCAATTTGGTTGTGTGGACTGGACCACTGAATTCAGTGAAGACATGGAATAAACAGCTCAGTTCCTCACTCCTCTGAGGTTTGTCTGCCCCATGATCAAATGATCTGCTTTCCACTATAGAGATAATTTAGCACACAGTCTCTCTCTCTCTCTCTCATTCTCTCTCTCTCGACTACGAGACTAACCTCCAGCCTTCACAGACTTCATCTGAACTATCAGTTTCACACATTCATTCTAATCTTTCAATATGCACCTTGTGCCTCTATACCAAATTTTCATAACAGGAAATAACTATAATAAGTTAATATTATAACTATAATGTTCATACAAAGAAAAAGAGAAGTTTTTTTTACCTTTGGGGGCCAGAAGAGTCGCCTAAGGAACTTGTTCGGCATAAAGCAAGCTAGAAACAGAAATTCATAGTAGTCAATCAGTTACAGTTTCTGTATCAGGAAGGAAATACATTGGCAGGTGGAGTGGAAGCTTTTATGTTTGGAACAATGCAACAGTGAACATAGGGTTGCCAGCTAGGGACTATTATAGAGGGCATGCAACTATTTGGGGGGGGTGACTTTTTTGCATGTGTTGTGGTGCCTGAAGTTCTGGGGAGCAGCTGGACAATTTTGTTTGCTCAGAACACTTTGCTCTCATGAGCAGCTTCTCTTCCTCTGTCTCCTTCCCCTTCCGACTGACCATCCATCCAATGGGGAAGCCAGAAGGGAGGTTCTGCTTCAGTTGCAGGTTGCAGAACCATGTGATACGAATACGACAGATATTTATATGCCACTTTTCAACAAAAAGTTCCCAAAGCGGTGAAGGAAGGAAGGTGCCTTTTTACTCAGGGGTAGTAGGGGTAGCTGCTAATGGAGTAAAGTTAGTTAGGTAACTGCTAACTCCTCACTGCCACTATCATCGCCGCCACATGAAGCTGCACCTGCACAGATAGGTGGGCCCAGCAGGTGCAGCATCATATGGAGGTGGTGATAGTGGCAGTGAGAAGTTAGCAGTTAGCAGTGAGAAGTCAGAGTCTGCTATTTCCACTTTTTGGGTGATGGATGTCGACTTTTTTCACCATCTGTACCTGACACAACCCTAAGCGAAGAGCATGAAAAGCATTCAAACTGATTTGCTGGATCTGATCAAGGCCCATCTAGTCCAGCTCCTTTCAATGGTGACCAGCTCAAAAGCAGCACATGATGGCAATTATAGCCTGTTCCTTCCCCTCTTCTTTGCCCATGGCTTCTGGTCATCAGAAGTATGCTTCTTAATATGAGTATTTCATTCAGCTATTTTGGCTAAGAGTCACTAGGCAGACTTATCCTCCATAAGTTTTTCAAAGCCTTTTTTAAAATTTTAACTTGAATGTGTGAAGGCAGTGAATAACAACAACAACAACAACAACAATAATATTGATAATAAAATTCAGCCATCCCAGGTCCTTGGGAAGGACTCAATGTCTGCATAAAACAAACCAGTCAATAACACCTGTCTGACTGTGAATAATAATAATAAGAAGAAGAAGAAGAAGAAAACTAGTGTGGCAGTGAATTTCACAAGTCAATATTGTGCTGTGTGATGAAATATTTTCTTCTGTCTGAACCTATTGCCCCCCAAATCATATTAGTTAATAGCCAATTTGTTCATCAATAAAATAAATATGGTGTGTTGTTGTGTATGTTTATGCCTTTCCAAAACCCTAACAATTTACTCTGGCTGTTGAAAAACAAGGCCATCCCATGGGTTTACTGAATGCCAATGTCATGTGACTCTCCTTACTCCTTTCTCTTCCCCATGGACACTAAGACCACCCATGATTAATCAGGTACCTTTTTCAAGAACATCCATGAAACTATGCAGTGGAAATGGAGCTGAGCATATGTCTCTTCAATTACTGTTCTGTGACACTGGAACCACAACGTTTCTATGAGTGTTGGTGGGCAACTGGATGCATGAACTTGGTAATTCTATAATCCACTTGGCACCATCACTAACAATCCTACTATTTAAGGAGTATTAATCCTGATTCAATTCATGCATCTCTGCAGTGATTTACAGTGATTTGCTCCAGGGAAGAATTGTAACAGACTACGTCTATGGTCATACACATGATGTTCCATGCTAATCCTGAATAATCTAGCAGAGAACTGTTACATCATTGCAAAGTCAGATAAACATCTGTCAAGGAATGCTATAATATAAGTGTGCTCTTTTATTTGGTTTAAGGAGTTCCTCTGAAAACATGGCCAATGAACAATCATTGATTATTTTAGCTGCCATCTCCATGTCCTCTGGTTATTTGATGTATACCTGACCTATCAATTCTTGCTCCTTTCTCTTGAACCTTTGGGTTTCCCAGAACACATAACTGACCAACACCTCTTTCTCTCCTAGCAATTGCTTTCTGTTTTCACCAAGGGGGCATGAGTAATCCTTTCCCCCCTCCCTCTGCAGGGCGCTTCCCAGGCTAGACCCTACAACGGTGTCAAGACATATCTCAGAAGTGTGCTTCCACACTTCCTGTGTTGTGACACCGCAGCCCCTACGCGGACAGCAGGGTACCGTTCACATTTCAAATGCCTTGTTTCGAATTTAATTGCTGCGAAATAGAGCTAGGGCGTCATATATCCGGTGTGAAAAAGTTGCTGGTTTTTTGGGTTGTTAGTTGCTGTGAGACTGCTCCCCCTACTGTTTATGTTTTGAATGAGACTTGCCCAAACAGAGGCATTTTGCTGCTGATGAGCAGCTAGATTGGAAAGTGCCCAGAATCAGTTTATCTGTCCATAGTAGACAATTCAGCAGTAGTTGGAACAGAGAGAAGGATTAATGTATGCTAATTCCAACAGAAATAAAATCTTCCATGTCTGGAATAAAGTTAAAAAAGTTGGAAAGAATACAAAAAATGCTATGCTGAGAAACTTTCAGGCCTTTTTCCGTCCCTCCTTACACATCTTTCTGCTCAGACAAGTGGTTAAACAGTAAGTTGTGTCCTGCTATCCTTGCAAAAAGGAAGCTCTCAGAGACACCAAAGCCTAACATTGCCGTTGCCTGATGTTAGTGAAATTTCACTTTAAGGGACAAGATTACAGCTCCCTAACGTGGAAGCAAGAATCTCTCGTGATTAAAAACATAATCCTTCTCAGCACACTTATAAACGGAAGGCAATCCCCAGTATGGCACAACTAGCCAATGTTTAAGGAATGGCAGAACTTATTTTCCGGAGCTGGCTTATGCCATGAATTGGGTACTAAATCCATTCTCATGGTGCTTTAAAGAGTTGACTGCAGCATAAGCGAATGCTAGAAACCACAAACACTTAGAAGGTGAAGCTTTCCTACCATTTCCCGCCATGCTAGGAAAGCCTATACCTGCTGAATGTTTCTGTGTGGCAGGTTGATGCTAAAGGAACAAGAGCTGGACCGATGAAAAAGACAGCAACCGTAGCTGATTCTTCCACCATCAGTGGGACAGTGGCCAGGTGTGGTCTATTCATCTCCCACTGGTGGTTAGAATCAACTAGAGCATCATCCTTTCACAGGGGCTGCTCCTGTGCCCTTAGCAGCAGCCAGGCACAGACATTTAGCAGGTGTACATTTTCCTGGCATGGAGGGAAGTGGTGAGGAAAGCTTCACCTCTCAAATTACTGTGATTTGGGTAGCTGCTAAAAGCTCTGGAACAGAGCCAGTCAAAAGGATGGGAACCACAGAAATTTTGGGTTTGTTTATTATATTAATACTTATTACAGATCACAGAATATTATTATATTATGTTATAATATAAAATTATAGATAGATAGATAGATAGATAGATAGATAGATAGATAGATAGATAGATAGATAGATAGATAGATTGATTGATTTAGGGGCCGTAACTCAATGGTAGAGCATCTGCTTTGCATGCAGAAGGTCCCAGTTCAAATCCCAGGCATTTCCAGGTAGGACTGGCAGAGATGCCTGTCTGAAAGCCAGGAGAACTGCTGCCAGTCCGTGTAGGCAATCCTGAGCTAGATGGACCAATGGTCTCGCTTTGTATAAGGCTGCTTCCTATGCTCCGATTCTGATAAGATGCCCTGAGCAGTATTGTACTGGAGGGATGGGATATTCTAGATATTTTAAATAAACAAGCAGAACCAACACAGGATTGACTCTGACCCATTATAGTTCCCAGCTAGCCCTGCACAGGATGACTCCTTGTTAGCCAAACCCTGGAAATGAATGAGCATGACAAGCCCTAAGCGTAGCAGTAAAACCATGAAGCTGGAGTGAGGCATGTTCTACCCGGTGCCACACTGGGAAACCTACCTGCTTGTAGTCCCGAGTCAGTGTCCCCATTGGGTCTGCAATGGTCTGGGTCCTTTTGTTGTCCAGTGGTGGGCTACCTATTGGTTCCAATAAGGGGGTGAAGGTGGAGCTCCCGTAGTAGCCCCCACAGTTGCCGTTGCGGTTCTGCTGAATGAGCCTCTTTAAGGACATGTCGAATTCAAGTCACACACAGCCTGACATTGCTTAAGCAGCCTGCCCGACTGAGGAACGAAACTAAAAACATAACCTCTGCTGTGAGCAAAAGAATTTTTTTTTAAAAAAAAAAGAGAGGGGAACCCATGTGACTTGTGGTTTAGGTGCAGGTTACATAAATCTTTTCTCACAGATCACTCAATGTTTCTTTTTAAGCTTACAAGAGTTAGGCCTTGCAATTAAAGCAATCTGCTTATTTCCCTCCCCGCCACCACCCCAATTCCTTGGACACAAACAGAAGTAACTCGCATCATGCAGTTTTTATGCCCCTTAATAGTTCAGCATCTAAAACACCAGCTGGCTTAAGATGTTCCTGGCTGCAAGGAGTTCGTTGCTTTTACTCACTTACTTGCATTTTAAACCCACCATTTCCCAAAGACCTCGGGAAATGAAGGAGATTTTTAAAAGGATTAATGGATTTTAAAACATTAATTAAATGTAACAGAGCACTGGCATCCATAGCCAGTGTTCAACAGACCATGGTTAGGTGCATGCACAAAAATTCTATAAGCTTCGGTCCCTTACTCCCTGAAACTCTAGTTCAGGGTTTCTTAAATTTGGGCCCCCAGATGTTGTTGGACTACAACTCCCATCAGCTCCAGCTACAATTTATTGTGGCTGGGGCTGATGGGAGTTGTAGTTCAGCAACATGTGGGGGCCCAAGGTTAAGAAACCCTGCTCTAGTTGATTTCTACAACTGTTTGATCAGACCATCTAGCCAACATGTCTTTTGTGTGGTATCTTCTCTATTTGGGGCCATTGTCTCAATTATTTCGTGCAAATGGTTTATGTGGAGCTGGTTGTTGACTTCCATCCAGATCAACTTTGTTCCTCAGTAACTCTCTAAGAGAGGGTGGTGTCCTGCAGTCATGAAACCGGCTGTAGTGAGACTCCTCATGAGTGGGGGGGGGGGGGAACCATCAGATCAATCCCTATGTGAAATTTATTTGATCCATTTCAGTCTGGCTTTTAGCCCATTATGGGGACTGAAACTGCCTTGGTCACCCTATTGAGTGTGACCACTGCTGGGAGTTGGCTAGAAGAAATATGATCCTCCTGATTTTCCTGGACTTCTCAATGACTTTCAGAACCATCAGCCATCCGCTGGGCCACTTTGCTAGGATGAGGCTGAGAGACACCATTTTGTGGTGACTCTGGTTGTTCTTGGAGGGTCAGTTCAAGACGTTGGTGCAGGATGCCACAGGACTCCATTTCATCTCCTATGCTTTTTAACAGCTGTGTGAAACTGTAAGGAGGGGGTCATCTGGAGGCTTGGGCTGACTTTTATTTTATTTAACACACTTTTATCCTGCCCCTCCAGCACACTGCTGCTCAAGGCAGCTTATAATGAACGCAGCAAAAATAAAATAAAGCACACATATAAAAGGCAACAGCAGTTAAAAATATTACAAGCAATGGCACAGAGGCTAAAATGGCTTAAACTGGAAAAATGATAAAAACTAGATTTGAAATGCCTCAGGGAAGTGGGAAGTGGGGGGGATTTCAAGCTCTTTTTAAAACTCGTCAGGGAGGAAGATTAGCAAAGCTCTTCTGGGAGGGCTGATGAAACAGAGCTCTACCTCTCCTTTCCATCTTCTGATCCAGGGGACAGAGGAAGTCCTGAAGTGGTGTCCAGTGTTGGCCCAGGAATGAATGGTGGTGAATGTTTTTTCACCCCGAAGTCCTAGTATCTCATACCTAATCATTGTACTGCTAATGGAGATAGGATTCAGAGTAGGCCCTCTGCCAACAGGTGGGAGCCCCAGGCCTCAGATGACATCCCCCAGTTGTTTCACACAGATATTTTTTTCTGCTGGGAAAATGTGAAAGCTCACAGCAGAATCTTGGGAACAGATACTGTATCTGAACTCCTCATGATGACTGTGTAATGGCTATAAATGTACTGAATGAAAGGTCCAGAAAGGCATTGCATTAAAAAGAAACATATTTGGGCACGTCCCCCAAATGTTGAGAGGCTGACAATCTCTGTTCAGTCTAAAGTCTGAACTCTTTCAAAGCACCTTGAACTAACAGTTGGTATATTTTATTTCCTGTTTCCTACTCCTCTTGGGTTTCCTGTACGTACCTTTGCAAGAAAAAAAAAGTCATTTCATTTTGCTATCTGGTTTCCTGTAAACGGTGAAGATGTGTGGCCTAGAATGTAACTGTGGTCAGGAGCCTTTTAGAATGAGCTTCTGCAGTAGTGAACATGCAGTATTCTTCAAACAACTCCTGGGGGCCTATGAAAAAACATTAGCGATGATACTTTGGAGTTTGCAACTATTTCTAGCTTTTTCTTTGCTTTTACAAAATACGGGTAATCTAAATTTATCTTCAGTTCCTTCAGGAAGAACATGTGGTTGTGACAACTCTACCATGGCAAAAATCCTCATCTAGCATCAGTAATGATAAATATGTCTGCACAGGTATTTATTTATGCACTCATAGTAGAATGTACAGATCTGCTTTTCCATGGCCCTCAAAATGGCATACAATTCAAAGCAATATAGTAAAAATAACAAAACATTTACACAACAAATTATTAGCCATTCTGGGCAGCATAAGGATAGCATCAGTAAACAAAGCCAGCAGCCTTATGAAAAATAAACCAAACAGGAGGACACAGCTAGCTAACCACTAGTAAAAGAGAGCACCTCTTCTTCTTCATAAACCCTACCGTCTATTAAGATCATTGAAGTTGCAGTTGCCACTAGCTTACTTGGTGGTGACCCAAAACTGGACTTTCTCTAGGGTTGCCCCGAGGCTCTGGAACAGACTACCAAATGAAATCAGAATCTCCCCATCTCTGGTTGTTTTCAAACGGCTTTTTGAAAAAAGCCTGTTTTACCAGGCTCTAAGTTTATGATGTTTTAAAGTTTTATTTATGGTAATTATTTAATCTGTTTATAGGATTTTAAAGTTTTAGTTGTTGTCTGGATTGTAAACTGCCCTGAGATTTTATATATGGCGTTGTCTCTCTCTCTCTCTCTCTCTGTTTATTTCTCTCCAGCCACACTTCTGAAGGCAGCAGGCAGGAGCATTGCTAGGTACTGTGCTGAAAAGATCCAGGGACCAGGCCTACAGCCTACCTTTTGATAATTAAACTCAATCATACCACCCTGCCCCCCACCCCCAAATAATTACTTTTTTTTTAGAAAAAGTCTCTAATATGTGAATACAGCACCTATGAAAGAGGAAGCAGCCGAGAACTAGACGAGGCTGGGAGCTCTCTCTCTCATGCTCTGTGCAGCTGCCTTCACTGCTGCACTTCCTTTCTGGAAGTGGTAATGGAGGAGCAGGGGGGGTGCGGGGGGGGTGACTAATGAGATCTGGCACTCTGAGCAATTCATTGGGGGCCCTTGCCCCATGGGCCACCCCTAAGTGACGCCCTGGCAGCAGGACAAGAGTAGGGCCAAAGAACAGTCCTTTAAACACTCCTAACTGCAAACAGTTTCGCTCTGTAAAGAAAGCAAGCCCTTGAAAAAGGAACCGTGTCACCCTTTAAATGAGCTGATATAACCAGCTCTATATATACTGGACTCTGAATCAAATGGAAGCCAACCAAGATGGAATAAAATTGGAGGAGCATGCTCTGAAAAACAGATGCCGCCTCTCAGCATTCCAGCCATAGCACTCAGCACCAGCGGCAGTTTCTGATCACTTCTGAAAGGCGGCCTCACACAGAGTGGCTTGCAAGAGTCTACCTGGATTTAACTAAGCCTGTGCAAGAATGGCCAGATCTGCCTTCTCTAGGAAAGGGCATAGCTGGTGCATTGACACAACCTGCAAGATCGCTCCTGGCCACAGCTGCCAGCTGACCATCCAAGAGCAAAACAGCAGCACTCCCAAACTGCATGGTCAAGTTACAGCTGTGGGTGGGGCACTCTCTCCACACCATTCTCCCACGTACTAATTTCACAGGTCCCAGACAGTAAGCCTAAGCCCTATTAGGAAAGGAACTACATAGTTCCCTCAGACCACCACCAGCATGCCATCCAGTACATGCCCATGTTCACTCCTCTCTCCAGCAGCCCCTAAGAGTGAGGGAGAGGATGAAGAAAATAGGGAGGGGTGGAGCTGAGGGGTGGGGCTTGGGGGCCCGGGTTCTTTGAACCCATCCGCTTAATTATAGCTACGCCCCTGATTTTAAAATTAAGGTATGTTCAGTCATTTGGAGTGCAGATCCTCTTAAGCATTTGAGCAGTTTCCCTCGTTTTACTGAACTCCCCCAAAATATATTTTTCTTCCCCCCAAAAAATCAAACTGAGAAGTTGCTCTTGAAGCTTTCCCTCTGCCTGCACCCCTGCAGTCATTCACACAAAAACAGCCACACATATAGCATCATGTCTGAATAGGGCTAGCCAGTCTTCAGTCCCAATGGTTTGATACTGCATAAGATATAAAGAGCAGCAAACCCCACTGTCTTGGCTCATTATAGACAAGCCTTACAAGAGATATTTTTGAGTGCTCAGCCGCATCAAACATTTGCTTTTCCTGGCAGGTGTGAGAAAGCCCTCCTCCCACACAGGCCAGACCAGCAGGGTACTTGTTTCCCCTGCTCTCTCTCCATCAATTTCCCTCTCTTTTGTTCCCTTTTCAATTCTCCTGCCTTAGTTTCATTCTCTTTTTGTTTCCTTTTATCCCGCTACGTTATTTATAGCTCAAATGAAAGACATGTCTCACGGCCTGGCAAATCAATCCTTGTAGCAATCAGCCCCACTGCCAGCCCTTGCAAAACAGAGATCAATGAAGAGATGGACCTGACTCCCTGCCCTTTTACAGCTGGGCTGCACTTGGAAACAGGCTCTGAGCAGTTAACCAGCAACTTTTCAAGAAGTGGTCAACATCCACATCGGAGGGATACTAGGCTTGACACCCTCAGCCCCAAATACAAGGCTTAGTTACTAACTCATTGAAGGATGGAGGGTGGGGTAAAGCCCCCAAGATTCCATTTTTAAAAGATGAGGAATAAATTGTTATCTACTAAAACAGGCTGAAGCACACACATACCTCTCCCCCACCCCGACCCTCTCTTAGTAACACATGTAGTCAGAGTTGTGGGGCAGTGGAGGGAGGGAAGCAATTTTTGTGAGGTAAAAGTGAGCCATCTGCTTATCACTGCTTGTTTTTCAGCACAACACCATCTAGACAGTTCTCCCAGGAACAGCATCATCATCTCACCACTTGCTTAAGCAAAATGACGGATGTAGTAGTCCCCAGTGACACAAGTTCTCTTCCTCTTTTTGTGTTTTGGCATGTTTTCTTGTGCAATGCAGGGAAAAATACAATGGGGCTACTCACAAGACCACGTGCACGGCAAGTGGGGTGAAGGCAGGGTTCTACCTTCCCCTAGACGACCGCTCTTAGCCTTGCTTTGTGCAAGCCACGCACTCACACGACCCGAGCTGGTGGAAGCAGCATGGAGCAGCAGAGGCCAGGACTCATTATCTCACCTTCTACATCTCCCACAGTACATCCTGCACCAAGCTCAGTGAACTGGGGCATCCCCCCAGGGGAGAGGCACTCTAGATGCCTGTCTCTGTGTCAGATGGCCCACCCCTCTGTGTGGTGCAGATGACTCTTTCCCACATAGTCACATGGCTTTATGGAATCTCAAGCCAGATGTGAAGAGTTTTGAAAAAGATCTCTTCAGGCCCAGACTAAAAAAAGAAAAATATTCTTCCAAATGTCACATAAATGCTATGGGAGCCCGAATTGCCTGTCACTATCCAGGGAAGAAATGTTGGTGCCACAATGGAATGCTTACTCAAAATATTAACTGTGTTCTGGCAGTAAAAAAGACAAATGTTGTGTTAGGAACTGTTGGGAAAGGAAGTGTGTGTGTGTGTGTGTGTGTGTGTGTGTGCGCGCACACACACACACATTTTGACATTCTAAGCAGTGTTAAAAGTGCATAACAGAAGCTGCATCCATGGAAGATTCTGCAACAGAGCTCAGCCCTGTGTACTGCCAAGCAGGCAAATGCAGCCCATCTCTGATACACGATCCGAGCAGTAGAGATGTTCAAACCAGTTCGGTTCGTCAGTTTGAGGTCAAACTGAACCACCCCCGGTTTGGTTCAACCCCGGACCAACCCCCACCCCCAGCCCTTCAGGGGGGGTTCGCAAACATTTTTAAAAAGAATGCACTTACCCCTTCCAGGGGGCTTCTCTAAGGCCTCTGGATCCACAGGTGAGGCCCGTGGAGGTTCCCCCTCCCCCACCAGCGTCTGTTATGCAGTAAATCGCCCCATTTGGACATTTTTTGGTCATTTCCACGCCTTCCTTCCATCGTCGTGGCCATTTTGGAGGTTGCCACACATGCCCAATGGGCCTCTGTGTGGCCGGGCCATGATCCAGGCCATGCAGAGGCCCACTGGGCATGCACAGAGGCCTCCAAAATGTCTGTGGGGATGGAAAGGAGGCCTGGAAACAGCCTAAGAATGCCCAAATGGGGTGATTTACTGCATAACAGAGGCTGGCAGGGGGAGGAGGAACTTCCACAGACCCTCTGCGGCCTCAGAGAAGCCCCCCCAGAAGGAGATGTGGAATTTTTTTAAAAAAAACATTTGCGAAACCCCCCCCAACTGAAACAAATGGGGGGGTTCAGGGGGGGGGGCAAAACTGGATTGGCCCAGACCAGTTTGGGTCTGGTTCAGACTCAAACCAAATTGGGCCATCTGGTTTCATGCACACCCCTATCTAGCAGCTGGGAGTTTGCGCCCTTAACCTCAGCTAAGAGGTTTGCACCCTTAATCTCAACTGACACATAATCCTGGCAGCTGGATGTTTGGA
This sequence comes from Hemicordylus capensis, assembly GCF_027244095.1. Lineage (NCBI taxonomy): Eukaryota > Metazoa > Chordata > Lepidosauria > Squamata > Cordylidae > Hemicordylus > Hemicordylus capensis. The sequence goes on from NC_069657.1 coordinate 185,988,459, forward strand.
CCCTTAACCTCGGCTAAGAGCCGGGATTGGTCTCTGGATTCATCACCATGGGGCCACTGGGATCTGTGTGGATCCCACCAGTTATCACAGGCCGCCAAGCCCAGGCTTGGCAGCTCGTGAGAACAACCGCAATGTTTATTTCTGCACCATCAGTATTAAAGGGGCATCTTGACTCTGCATTGCAGCTCCACCCGGCATGTTGCCAAGCAGAAAAATGGGTGCAGAAGGGTGAAAAACAATTTTCTGCTCTTATTCCTCCCTCCAAAAGTACCTTTTGACTTCAGAAATATGTCCCTGAGGGCTGTACAGTCCTCAGGGACATATTTCTGAAGTCAAAAAGTACTTTTGGAGGGAAGAGAAAGCAGCAAAAATAAAACTGCCTCCCTCCCTCTCCACTCATGTGTGCCTGCTTGGCAACATGCTGGATTGAGCTCTGTTGCAGAATCTTCCATGGATGCAGCTTCTGTTATGCACTTTTAACACTGTTTGGAATGTCAGTCAAAATGTGTGTGTTTGTGTGTGCACATGCTAACACATTTGTCTTTTTTTTCTGCCACAGCACAGCTAATGTTTTGAGTAGGAGAGGAGAACTGGTCTTGTGGCTGAGCATGACTTGTCCCCATAGCTAAGCAGGGTCTGCCCTGGTTGCATCTGAATGGGAGACTTGATGTGTGAGCACTGCAAGATATTCCCCTCAGGGGATGGGTCCGCTCTGAGAAGAGCAGAAGGTTTCGACTTCCCTCCCTGGCTTCTCCAAGATAGGGCTGAGAGAGATTCCTGCCTGCAACCTTGGAGAAGCTGCTGCCAGTCTGTGAAGACAATACTGAGCTAGATAGACCAATGGTCTGACTCAGTATATGGCAGTTCCCTATGTTCCTATGTTCCTAGGCATTCCATGGTGGCACCAAAATTTCTTCCCTGGATAGTGGCAGGCAATTACTCCTATCACATGTATGGGACATTTAGAACAATGCTTTTCTTTTTTTTTCAGTCTGAGTCTGATGAGATCTTTTTCAAAACTCTTCACATTTTGCTTGAGATTTCATAAAGTCCTGCTTTTGTGTCAATTGATGTCATCAGCGTAAGTCATGTGACTATGTGGGAAAGGGTTGAAAGAGAGGAAGGCAGTTTGCTTACATACTGGTGATGAAGTTGCAAAGGGAGCCGATTTAGCCAAGAAATGCAGGCACCCTTAATATGGGTGCCCAGAGATCCACATAAACCATTGGTTAGCCCCTCCATTGGTCTCTACTGAGGCACACTATGATGTTCATAATCACTGCCATTTGAGGAAGCCTCTCTCTTTCACCTGCTGGTCAGCAATAGCAGATGAGCAGGACAGCACGCCACCCCAAAGTTCCTCAGTTCCAGATATTCAAAAGAAATGAAAAAGCACTGAGCCCAATACTGATTCTTTGGGGATATTCTTGAGATGAACAGATTATCTGCAGTACTTATTGAGAACCATCAATATACTATTACTGTATATATGGAAAGTGTAAACATACATGCAGTGTTTTCTTTATGAAGTATACATACTATACTCCAGTTGCAGAATTTGCATTTTTTAAAGTTTTAGCATAAGGAAATCCTATAGCAGCAAAGCAATTCACTAGTAAATGTAATTTCCCATTTTCTTGGGATTAATGTCTTGGCTCCAAAGATTCCATTGCACAAGAGAAATGAATTTCAGCCCCTCAAGGGGGAATGTGCTGATTGCCTCTGGAAAAGTACTCAGGAAGGTTTGCAATCTTCTGGAACTAGTTTTCAAGTAACATCGGTGGCTGTAATTGGGGGAAATTGGTGACACTCTTCCCTGTGTGAGCAAAGGTACATTTTGCTTGCACAGTGAGATTTTTAGATCCAAGCTGCTGTCTACTAAGGATAAGACTGTTTGTTTACCTAACTCATATGACCTTACACACACCTGCCTTACAACAAAGTTTCTCTATAAAGGTATTATTAGGACTGAAAGTTTTAATCGGTAGGTTGATGAATCAACTGAAGCTTCAGTTGGGTCCAGTTTTAATTGTTGGAACTCCAGATTAAAGACACACTGGTTTGCTTGGGGTTTTGTTTGTTTTGGGGGTGTTTTGTTGTTGTTGTTGTTGTTGTTGAAGGCCTTATGGCTCTGCCATAGGAGATAACAAAATTTTAAAGAGTTATATTTTCCTTATTAAAATGCAAATTATCTTATACTGTTCAATAACTCAGAAAGGCACCTAAATGGAGTCTAGTAAAATGCAGATTTATTTAAGCAAGCAATTCATCAAGAAAATCAGCTAAAAGGCAACTGATTAATCAACTACAAATTCTTGAATCCAAGACTCCTCACATATTATAAATCCAGGAACTTCTTGTGGGGTTTTCTACAGGATTGGGTCAGTTCGGGCAACATTAAAAATAGTTGTATTACAGCTTAAGGCGTGCATCAGACCAAATTATCTATTTTTCAGTCTCACAAGTTGGTAGTTGAACAGTGCTGTGACTCAGACTTGAATACTTAAATGAGTAATAGAGGAGCTTTAAGTTTCCTTGTATGCCAGATCATGACATGATATAACCTAATTAATTGCCATTACATTTGCTTTCCCAATTTAACTCTTAGGGCCCTGTCAGATGCAACATGGAGCCAAGTTTCATTTTAACTGAGCTTCTAAAAACAAGCAAAAATGTAGATTAATCCCTCAACCTAGAGGCGTAAATTAGATGATGCTGTGCCTGTTTGCTAATGGTGCAGTGGGAAATGACTAGACTAGCAAGCCAGAGGCTGCCAGTTCGAATCCCCACTGGTATGTTTCCCAGACTATGGGAAACACCTGTATCAGGCAGCAGCGATATAGGAAGATGCTGAAAGGCATCATCTCATACTGCGTGGGAGGAAGGCAATGATAAACCACTCCTGTATTTTACCAAAGACAACCACAGTGATCTGTAGTCACCAGGAGTCGACATCGACTTTACCTTAGTATTTTTATTTTATTTATTTATTTTAACATATTTTAATACCACCCAAAATTTACGTCTCTGGGCGGCTCACAACCAGATAAAAACAAAGATAAAACGTTAGTTAAAAATAAAACAAAACAAAACTTAAAACAGAGCAATTTAAAAACAATTTTAAAAACAATATTCTAAAAACAACATTAAAACAATTAAAACAATAGCAGTTTAAAGCCTGGTTGAACAGATGTGTCTTTAGAGACTTTTAAAAAATTGTCAGAGATGGGGAGGCTCTTATTTCACTAGGGAGGGCATTCCAAAGGCTCAGGGCAGCAACGGAGAAGGCCCATCCCTGAGTAGCCACCAGACAAGCTGGTGGCAAAAGCCAACGGACCTCTCCTGATGATCTCAATGGGCGGTGGGGTTCATGACAAAGAAGACGTTCTCTTAAATACCCAGGGCCCAAGCTGTTTAGGGCTTTATAGGCTTTATAAGTTATAACTAACACCTTGTATTTTGCCTGGAAACATATTGGCAGCCAGTGTAACTCCTTCAATACAGGAGTAATATGGTCTCTCCTAGATGACCCAGAAACCAGCCTGGCTGCCGCATTCTGGACCAACTGTAGTTTCCGGACTACGTACAAGGGCAGCCCAACATAGGGCGCATTGCAGTAAATCCAGTCTGGAGGTTACCAGCAGATGTACCACTGTTTTGAGGTCGTCTGTCTCAAGAAACGGGCGCAGCTGGCATATCAGCCAAAGGTGATAGAAGGCACCTCTGGCCACTGCCTCAAACTGGGACACCAGGGAGAGACTTGGATCCAGAAGCACCCCTAGACTGCGTACCTGTTCCTTCTGGGGAAGTGTGATCCCATCCAGAACAGGCAGATCAAAATCGTCTCTCGAGTTCCAACCCCACACAATGAGTACCTCCGTCTTATCTGGATTCAGTCTCAGTTTGTTATCCCTCATCCAGCCCATTACTGCCTCCAGACAGGCATTTAGGGGTGTTATGCCCTCTCCTGATGATGCCGACATGGAGAAATAGATTTGGGTGTCATCAGCATACTGATAACACCCAGCACCAAATCTCCTGATGATCTTTCCCAGCGGTTTCATGTAGATGTTAAACAACATCGGAGACATTATGGAGCCCTGAGGGACACCATACAAAAGTTCAGATTTTGAAGAACAACAGTCTCCAGGGGACACCATCTGGAACCTACCTGAGAGGTAGGAGTGGAACCACTGCAGAGCAGTGCTTCCCACCCCCAACCCCCTCAGACGCTCCAGAAGAATACTATGGTCAATAGTATCGAAAGCCGCCGAGAGGTCCAGAAGGACCAACACAGTCACACTTTCTCTGTCAATTCCCAGTTGGAGATCATCCATCAGGCTGACCAAGGCAGTCCCCACCCCATAGCCAGCCCAGAAGCCAGTTTGAAATGGGTCTAGATAATCAGTTTCCTCCAAGACTGTCTGGAGCTGGGAGGCCACCACCCTCTCAATTACCTTGCCCAGCCATGGAAGGTTGGAGACAGGCCTGTAGTTACTCAGCTCCGAGGGATCAAAGGTAGGCTTCTTTAGAAGCGGTCTAATAATTGCCTCCTTAAGACTAGGAGGCATCCTACCTTCCCTCAGAGATGCATTTATGATCTCTACCAGGCCTTCTAACCTCCCTGCTAGATCAAACAAGCCGTGTTGGGCAAGGGTCAAGAGGACAGGTGGTGGGCCGCACCATTCCAATCAGCTTGTCCACATCCTCAGGAGTCACAAACTGGAACTGATCCAACCTAACCACATAAGAGGAGTCGCTGGATACCTCCATATCAGACACTGAAGTAATTGTGGAGATGGAATCTAAGTTGGCCCGAATACGAGAGGAGATGTCCACAAATAATTTATTAAACACATCACAGCGGGTAGTAGATGGTTCCAGCTTCCGATTAAAGGGAGGAGGGGCACATACTAGCCCTCTCACAACCCTGGACAACTCCACCGGATGTGAACTTGCAGATGCAATACGGGCAGAAAATAATTGCTTCTTTGCCGCACGTATTGCCTGAGCATAGGTCTTCAAATAAGCTCTATGTTGCAATCTGTCGGATTCAAGCCGAGTTTTTCTCCACCTACACTCCAGTCGTCTACCTCGCTGCTTCAGCCCCCGTAGTTCTTCCGTATACCAAGGGGCCAGTTTTGAAGCAGGTCGGAGAGGACGCTTAGGAGCGATCATGTCTACCGCCCTGGTGAGTTTGCTGTTCCAATTCTCCACCAGGACATCAACAGGATCGCCGACAGAGCCAACACTAAATCCCTCCAAGACTTCTTGAAATCATATAGGATCCAATAAGCTTCTCGGGGGGACCATCCTAATAGGTCCCCTCACCCCTGCGAAGGTGGGGTGTGACTGTGAGTCCAACCTTAACCAGATGGTGGTCTGTCCATGACAATGGGGAAATCACAGGATTCCCCACCCACAGAACACCACCCTGATCAGCGTGAAAGACCAAATCAAGTGTGTGACCTGCAATGTGCATCGGTCCCGAGACCATCTGAGATAGGCCTATAGTCGTCATGGCCGCTATGAATTCCTGAGCCGCCCCAGACAAACTGGTCCCGAAGTGAACACTGAATTCCCCCATCACCGCAAGCCTGGGAGACTCCAACACCAAACCTGAGACCAAGTCCGTCAGCTCAGTTAGGGACTCTGTTGAGCAGCGGGGCGATTGGTACACCAACAGAAGTCCCAGTCTATCCCTGGTCCCCAAACTTAAGTACACACATTCAGAATGGTCAGACACTCTAACAGGGATCCTGGTAAGGGAGATATTATTCTTATAGACCACAGCCACTCCACCTCCCCGCCCACGGTCCCTCACCTGCTCCTCAACAGAGTACCCTGGAGGGAGAAGCTGGGACCACACTGGGCCCCCGGTCTCCCCCAACCAGGTTTCTATAATACATACCAGGTCAGCACATTCATCCAGAATAAAATCATGGATGGTTTCTGATTTGTTCCAGACTGACCTGGCATTACAGAGGAGCAAGGTGAGGTTCCAAGGGTGGTCGGCACTGCTCCTCAAGGTCAAAGAGCTGGCAGGACAACTGGAAGGGGAAACAGCTATTAGATTTCTATGTCCCCTTCCCCTGTAATGACCCATTGACCTGCCAACGTTACTTCTTTGGTTTCCCACCACCACCAGGATGGCTGCCCCACCATCAGTGGACACGCCCCTACACTGTATTGCTTTTTAAACCAGAGGTGCAGCTAGGTAATTTTGGAGCCTGGACCTAAAGGCCTTTTGTTGGGTACCTGCCATTGCCCCAAGATAAGCTCCAATGAACTATTTTACAGACCAGATCATGCTCAGAGAAAGCTTGATACTGAATTATTCTTTTTCTTATTATTTATTTATACAGTCAGACAGGTGTTATTGACTGGTTTGTTTTATCCAGAGTCCTTCCCAAGGACCCAGGATGGCTGAATTTTATTATCAATGTTGTTGCTGTTATTATAGATATCGTCACAGAATATAGGCTGTTCCCAGTAAAGTTGCTTTTTGTAATTGGCTGATGGTGATTTCTGTGGCCTCTATGGTGTTGAGGTGCTCTTCAAGTTGTTTTGGAATTGCACCTAGGGCACCAATTACCACTGGGATGATTTTGGTCTTTTTCTGCCACAGCCTTTCAATTTCAATTTGTAGATCTTTGCATTTGGTGATTTTTTTCTATTTCTTTTTCTTCTATCCCCTGGTATTGCTATGTCAATTATTTTGATTTGTTTTTCTTCCTTCTCGACTACAGTTATATCTGGTGTATTGTGTGGCAGATGTTTGTCTGTTTGTAGTCGGAAGTCCCATAATCTTTTTGCATCTTCATTTTCTTCAACTTTTTCAATTTTATGGTCCCACCAATTTTTGGCTACAGGTAGCTTGTATTTTTTGCAGATGTTCCAGTGTATCATCCCTGCTACCTTGTCATACCTTTGTTTGTAGTCAGTCTGTGCGATCTTTTTACAACAGCTGATTAGGTGGTCCACTGTTTCATCTGCTTCTTTACAAAGGCAGCACTTGCTGTTTGTTGTTGACTTTTCTACTTTTGCTCTTATTGCATTTGTTCTTAGTGCCTGTTCTTGTGCAGCCAGTATTAAACCCTCAGTTTCTTTCTTCAAGTTGCCATTCTTAAGCCATTGCAGGGTCTTGGTGATGTCTGATTTTCCACTTATATTGTGCAAGTATTGACCATGCAGTGGCTTATTTTTCCATTTTTCTGCTCTGTTCTTTACTTGTTCTTTCTTGTAGGCCTGCTTTCTTTCATTGGTGTTGAATAGTTTCTCATTATTGACCATCTGAAGTGCATCTTCTTCACTGTCCTTGATATATTCTTCAAGGCCTCTTTTCTCCTCCTTTACTGTTTGATGGGCTTGCAGCATTCCTCTTCCACCTGAGCTGCAAGGGAGGTATAGCCTATCAACATCACTGCGGGGGTGCAGAGCATGATTGATGGTCATGATTTTCCTGGTCTTACGATCCAGCGTATCTTGTTCTGCCTGGGTCCAGTCTATTATTCCTGCAGTGTATCTGATAACAGGTATAGCCCAGGTGTTTATGGCTTGTATGGTGTTCCCGCCATTGAGTTTGGACTTGAGGATTTTTCTAACTCTCCTGATGTATTCACTTCCAATTTTTCTTTTCACTTCAGTGTGTGCGATGTTATCAGCCTGGAGAATGCCCAAGTATTTGTAATGTTCTTTCTCTTCCAGGTTCTTGATCTTGCTTCCATTGGGCAGTTCTATTCCTTCTGTTTTTCTTATTTTCCCTCTGTTCATTATTAATGCAACACACTTGTCTAGTCCAAACTCCATTGTTATATCACTACTGAATATACGGACAGTGTTTAGCAGTGATTCGATTTCTGACTGGGACTTTCCATACAACTTCAGGTCGTCCATGTACAGCAGATGGTTGATTTGACTTGATGTTTTAGGTGTTTGGTATCCGAGGCCTGTTTTGTTTAGTATTTGTGAAAGTGGGGTCATGGCGTTTACAAACAACAGAGGGGATAGTGAGTCCCCTTGGAAAATGCCTCTTCTAATGCTAACCTGTCCAAGTGTCTCACCATTGATTGTTAAGTGTGTACTCCACATGCTCATGGCTTTTTAAAATAAATATCTGAATGTTTTTGCTGACACCAGTTGTTTCTAAACATTTTAGTATCCATGTGTGAGGCAATGAATCGAAGGCTTTCTTGTAGTCAATCCATGAAACACTTAGATTGGTTTTTCTTCTCTTGCAGTTTTCTAAAATCATTTTGTCAATCAGCAGCTGGTCTTTTGTGCCTCTGGTGTTCGGGCAATTTCCTTTCTGTTCAACTGGAAGCTGTTTGTTAGTTAATAAGTGTTGCATGACTTCATCTGCTATTATTCCAGTTAATAATTTGAACATGGTTGGCAGGCAGGTTATCGGTCTATAATTACTTGGAACTGCACCTTTTGCTGGGTCTTTCATGATGAGATGCGTTTTCCCAGTTGTTTTCCCTAACCCTAACCCAGTTGTTAGCCATTGTTCAATATCACCTCCTTGCAAAATGTGATTGAACTGTTTTGACAGTTGTTTATGAAGGCTTGTTAGGTGTTTAAGCCAAAAGCCATGCAGTTCATCGTCGCCTGGAACAGTCCAATTTTTAATTTTCTTTGCTCTTTCACTTATTAATTCTGGTGTTATTATTAGATCTTGCATTTGTTGGTTACATTTTTTGACCTCTTTCATCCAGCCTGCTTTTTTATTATAATCTATTGGATTGTCCCATAATTTCCCCCAGAATTGCACTGTTTCTTCTTCATTTGGTGTTTCTAGGTTTCTTGCAGTTTCTCCTTCTATGCTTTGGTAGAAACGTCTCTGATTCGACTGGAATTGGAGATTCTGCCTGTGTTGTGTAATTCTGGCTTCATACCTGCTAATCTTCTTTGACACTGCTGTTATTTGCTGCTTTATTATTTCCAGGACTTCTCTAATTTTCCTTGAATCTGGGTGGTATTTTTGGATCAGATACTGTTTGGTGTTTTCATTCTTCAGCTTCTTGTCTTTCATATCTTTCAATTTACTAGCATCTGATCTAAGCCTGGAGATTTTATTTTCTAATCTAATCTTCCATTTAGGTGATGTACTACTTTCTTTTTTGACAGGTCCATTGATCTTATATCCGAGCTCTTGTGTTGTTATTGTTGCTGCACTGTACATTAGTTGGTTTGTTTCTTGCAAATTATTGGTTGTTATTTCTGCAAGTTCAGCATTGACATCTTTTAATGCCTGAGCAAGTTGTTTTTTGGCAACTGTTTTTAGAGCTGGAAGTCGAACCCTGGTGGTTGCTTGGTTCATGTGCTCAGTTATTTTTTGCTTTAGTTCTTGTTGCTTTTCTGTTAAATGGCATTTGGGTTTTTGAGGTGAAGGCAAAGGGGAGGTTGCCTGGTTTTGATTTTGAAACAGTTCAGCAACAGTGGCATCCTCTATTTCCAACACCTCCTCCACCTGTGCCTGAGCAACTGCTCCAGTTGGTGGTAATTCTTCTTCCATGTCTTGAGCCTGTGTTGCTCTTTGCAGTTCTTCCAGCTCAACTCCTGTGAATACTTTATTTCTTATTATGAATCTTCTCTGGTCTGCTAGCCTTTGTTCTGTTATTTCTGTATCTGGATGCTTCTCTTTCCAAATTTGGTACATTCTTTTTAAATAACCTCTTCTAGTTGGACTAGACTTGTAATAGCAGATCATTATTTCCTTGTTGGCATTTTTTGTATATTTTTTTCGGTTAAGCGACATTTCTTCCAGTAACTTTGCTGTCTTCAGCCCTGGTTGCTCAACTGAAGATCCTGAGTCCTGTTGCCCACTTGCCACCAGATGTCCAGGGACTCCAGCACCTGGCGCGGTCCTTGTTGACCCGGGAGATGACCGATCCGGTATAGATTTATTAAAGTTACATCTCACCATATTGTTGATGGGAGAGGCACTCTTTGTCTGGCTCCTCTGGTGAGACCTGTCCAGTATGGTTGGACCTCTGGCATAGCTCTCACCTTCCTCAGAGCACTCAAGCCCCACAACCACGCCAAGGTAGTGCCTCACTGAGGGATTATTATTATTATTGATTTACACAGTCATACAGGTGTTATTGACTGGTTTGTTTTATCCAGACATCGAGTCCTTCCCAAGGACCTGGGATGCCAGGATTTTATTGTCAATTGTTATAGATATTGTCGCAGAATATAGGCTGTTCCCAGTAAAACTGCTTTTTGTAATTGGCTGATGTATTATTAATTATTAGTAATGATGATGATGATGATGATACTTCCTATGACCTGCACATATCACATTTTGCATGCCGTCCTGCCACTTAAATTAGCTGAATGCACTATGAATGCAGTGACAAGCTGCTGCCTGCTGCCTCTTTTCCCTGGGAGAATTTTGCTGATCCAGGAATGGTCTCTTTCTATTTATTTCTGATTGTTTTGTTTTAAAAGGAGGGGGGAACCTAGAAAAAATACTGCATAATAATGAAGAGTTTCCACATTTCCTCTTGTGCAGAGCAGAACTGGGTATGTATTTTATCATGTTGGCATTGTTGAAGTCCTGCTGGTTTCTCTGCTCCCTCTCACGCACTGGCTCGTGCAATGCATTACATGGGTCACCAGCATCATGTGCTCTCCCACTCAAATGCTTAAGTTCCCCTCATCCACACAGCAGTTTATTTGGGACAACCATGAGAAAGGGAAAGGCAGCAATCTTAGGCGCACTTACCCAAGCCACGTTAAGCTTAACGGCACCTACTTCTGAGTAAATACACATAGGATCAGGTGGCCCCCAAGTCGCAATCTCAGCAGAGGAGCACCTTCCCCTCCCCTCTTCCAGTGCTTAGGTGCTCAGAAAAGTACTGCAAAAGTTCTCTGCCTTCTCGCCTGCAAAGGGCCAGTCTTGTGCTTCAACTCTTGTACATGCAACGTGGCCAATCTGCCTTGCTCTCAAATAGAAGCTCACTTCTTAGACAGAGCAACAAGAAGGCGGAAGTACAGTCTAGCTCTGCACATGCACACACACACCCTTCTGCAGGCAAGCCTAGATCCCGCTGCTTCCTTACCTGCAAGAACTTGTCTTTGCTCTGACAGCTGCTCTTGCCACACCTGTGGCTTCCTCGTTCCTGTTGCTTGTTGCCAGAAAGGACACGAACAAGTGGTGTATGACCCGCCCTCCTCCTCCTCCTCCTCCTCCTCCTCCTCCTGCTCACCCCCTGGCCAGGCCCACCACAGGCCCACCACAGGCTACAGCCAAGCTGCCACAGAGTCAGGTGGCCACAGGCTGGCTATACTCGGCCCTCTCAGCCCCCCGGGGGCCCCCAGCCATGCGAGAGATCAGGTGGGCCACGGACTGGCTGCAGCCCACCCTCAGCACAGCTGCCTGCTCAGCCACCCAGCCACACCTGGACCTCAGCACCCCGCCCCCCACACACCAGGAGATCAGGTGGGTAGGCTGCATGGGCAGGCTGGCTGCATGGGCTTTAAGCCTACATGATCAGTGGACTGGTGGGCCACTGTAAGGCACCCAGTAGCATAGCACAGGCTGGCAACGCGGCCACCAACTGTGGGGCATTTGGAGGGCCTCCAGGTGGTGGAGAACCAGACTTGGACCAGAAGTCCAGTCCAAAGTGTGCCACTGTTTTCAGCACTAGTAGCAAGTCTGGTAATATCTGTAGATCATTGTCCCTATGTATTTGGCTATTAGTGCATTCTTATCTACTATGACACATTCCTGTTCAAGCCAGGGTTTAGATTTCAAGACATTCCTTTTGAGAATTCATTGATCTTTGAAATGTCAGTGATCCCTGTAATAGCTGAACAAAGCTTTGGAACTGGTCTAAAATCCTATTAGTTGGCCCAGCTAATATAATGAGAGATTGTAGCTGGAGGAGCTGCTCTGAACCTAGCAGGTCAGAGAGTGACTATTGACTTCACCAGACCCTCTTTTGTGTGAGTGATCAGTGTTATCCAGATTAAAACAATTAATCAGACCATCAGCAACAGTGTGGTTTGTTTTGGCAGCCAGGGATTTGTTTGGTCCCTTCCTTTCCCCAGTCCTCCCAAATGCAACCCCAGAGTTCAAAGTCTGTCTCCTGGCAGTGCTTCACCCCATCACTCCCTCCCTTAACACTGGTTGCCAGCTTGGCATGGGCGCAGAAAAGCTGCATGAGCTGCTTCAGCTCTTTTCGCCTGTCCTTGGCTGCTCTCAGCTGGTCGGAGCCTAGCCATGGCGCAGCTATACAAAGAGTGGGAAGCACAGTTAAAAACAAACAAGCCAACTACAAACTTTGGTTACAAAGCTGGGCCAGATTTGCTGGGCCACATCGAACCTCGACTGAATTTCAGAGGCGCGTCCCAATGAAAAAACAAACCAAGAATGCCGGAATGTAACTGAGCTTCCATGTTGCGTCTGAACTGGCCCTCAGAAATGTTTCTTCTGTGCAAGTTTTAATAAAAGGCTGTGGCTTGGGGGCTGCTGCTCCAGACCATTCATTATCTACAGTATCTATCTATCTATCTATCTATCTATCTATCTATCTATCTATCTATCTATCTATCTATCATGTTTTATACCACCTGATATGTGCATCTCAACATAACTGTCTCCGTCTAGGGAAGGCAATAACTATCAGGCATGAAGTGTAACACGAAAACTGATTTTTTTGCTACCAGCTCCCAATCAGTGTATTATCAATGAAAGAAACTCTATGCTGCATTTCATAAGTGATGCTGGGCATGCTTTTTCCTACATAGAAATTATGCAGAAAAATATTGCCAGAAAAATGCTCCTGATCATTGGGCAGAATACTTACCATCACCATTACCATTAGACCAGAATGAATGGTCTAATATAAGCATTATAGGCACCCTTATTAATATGATTTTTGTCCACATAATATTTAATTTATAGCAGTTTTTCTCAAAGATCCTCATGGCAGCAAATGCCAGAGTGTAGTTGCCATAACTACAAGAACATTCAGGAAAACTGATCATTAAAAATACTTGCTCAGGGGTAGTATAGTGCCAACCATGGATTGGGATGGGTCTACAAAAGCAGGAAAATGTGACAGCAATGAGGTGGTAGAATGGATGATACCACTTCAAACCCCAGCATTCTACCATCTCACCCTGCTGTCTATGTGGGCCAGGCACTGGACTGGAAAGTGGTAGGGAATCCAATCCTTGCTACACCATGAACTCACTTAGTAGTCTTGACTCACAGCCTCAGTTCCTTCTCAAGGAAATTGTGACACTATATACTACCCTTCCTGAGGAAAACAAACTAACCATCATAAGATCACTTTGCATATTAAAAGCTCAGTATGTAAGTGCCACAATAATAATCTAGGTATTTTAACAGAAACACTCCACTTACCAAAGGCATATAGAAAATTAAATAAATAAAGTTGATGCTTCTTAGTTGATGCGGTTGATCACAGCATCAACTGGTACTGGCCAAATGTCTTGAGCTAAACCCAAGCACACGCAGTTATGGTTTCCTCAGGGCGTTTTCTGACACAATTTTTTACACCTTCAAGAAGATGGAAGGTTATAGCTGTGATAGTATCACTTTCCCTGACGGTTCAAACATTCTTTATTTGACTGAATCCAGTTGTTTTTTAAAAAAACCAAAAAGCTCACCCAATTTAGCAGGGCAGATTTCAGCAGAAAAATGAAGCCACACAAAACAAAATGGCAACCGCACACAGTTAGGGCTCATGTGTCATGGACAAAACAGATGGAAGTGGTAAACCAACAGGTTAACAGACAATTTCTAAACATGAAGCTTGTTCCTCGCTCTTCATTAGTGTGTGAAATTTTATTGCAATGAAAGCTGGTCTGTTCAAAGCAAAATGGTGGCTATCACCTAAATATGACCAAGTGTGAGCTGATGATTGCAGTTTCCAGTGACAAAGTTTCTAGCTGATGATGGAGCCTGATTAGTTTTCACAATTGCCCTTGCACTTGCACACTGATGTGCACTGGACATAGGCGTTCACACACTCGCAGTGTCCTGAATCTACTAGGTGCAGACAGCAGCAAGACCTAACCTCTGTGCATGATTTCAAAGCCTCTGAAAATTGTATCCAAGTCACTTCCCAACCTGTGGTACCATCCATCCATCCCCACTCCATGGGTGTAGGTATCACTAGCTGTTTGATGTTTGCCTGACTCCAAACATGACCAGCCTAGAATGGTGCCCTCTTAACACGCAGCAGGCCTGCATCATGCCTGGGATGCGGGGTATACATTCCAGAGTACAACTCTTCTGTGTGACTAGGTATCATCTAGCTAGCAGCACCCACACCAGTTTCTGAATACGTTCGATTGTACATTGCTATCACAAGTGGAGTCTTCTGTCAACTTCTTTGTTACTAGACAGACACATAGATGCAAAGCAGAGATCAGTATTACTTGCTGCATCCTCTCCTTAGTCACCATAGTTCCAACATTAGGTGTGATGTTCCTCACACGCACACTGATTTTCTCCCATCTTTGGCATGGGTATTTTTTTGATGTGACAAGAGTCTGAGTGCCTGTTCCCTATTTCTGGAGAGCTAATGCTTTCAGTGAAGCAGGAGAGTAAGTATCCCAAATAACATCCAGTCTGGTCATACACCTATGCCTTCAGTTAGGGAATGGACCCTTTAATCCAGAAAGGTTTCCATGGCTTCAGTTGGTCAGATGGACCCCTGCTAATTGAGCAAGGAGGTGGCTTTTTACATTGGTGATTGTCTTTACTGAGCAGTGGGAGAGCAACTGGCCCTAGCCAGCCCCAGCACAGCAGCCCTCTGGTGTCTGTTGCTGGTGTCTGTCTTGTATTTATTTTTAGATTGTGAACCATTTGGGGCCAGAGAGCCATTTTATTTTATTTATTTATATCTATCTATGTAAACTGCTTTGGGAACTTCTGTTGCAAAGTGGTATATAAATATTAATCATATTTGTATCTGTATAATGTTTGCCATGACAGCTCCATCCAACAGCATTACAGCCAATGTTTCAGGCTCATCATGATCCTGCAGCTGCCGCTCCACATAACCTAGGATGTCACTCTTCTTGGACATTCAATATTGACCATACTGGGGAAGTGATGGAGGCCGTGCATAGTTCTTGTGTCTGAAAAAGTTGTTACAGTCACCACCTCACACCTGATGTACAAACAATCGAACAGGTTGTAGTAATAATGTATGGAATGTAACACACTCTGGGCAGCCAATTTACTCAGCAGTGGGAGTTTAAATGTTTTCAGTGGCTCTGAAATGGGTTCAATTCAACGTTCCATTCTCTTGTTCACATCGTGAAACAACTCACATGAACCTATGACCTCAGTCTCCGTAATGGTCCAGTTCACATCGTCATGGATTACTTGCTTGGTGGCAAGGTTCACAAGATCCCTCATGTCATTGCTGAAGGGGTTTCTGAGTTCTTTGAAAGCTATAGCATCACATTCAACATGCTGTTCCAAGAGACCTTGAGCCTATGCATATGATCCCCAGCAAGGTGGGGAGGGTGGCAGTGGGGAAGGCACCCTACCACCACTGCCCCAGACAATCCTCAGTGACCTACATGATCGCACGCCCACACGATCCACGCTGCTCCATGCAGTGTGGCTTGCTGGAGGCTGGGATTCATTGTCCCCGTCTCCAGGAATTCTGAAATGCACCACAATGAGTGCAGTGCATTGGGGGATTCCCCCAGGAGTTGTGTGCTCTAGGATTTGCCCGGGGGCCTGACTCGGGCTGCGTGCCTGGGTAGAATACAGTTTTTGATTATGTGAAGGACCTCTTTGTGTGAACATATTTCAGGTCTCCCTAACTGTAAACACTCAGAACCATAGACTGCACAATCCATGTAAGTTTCATGCTTTTATCGTACACAGCACAATACTTACCACAATCTACCCAGTGTCACATGAGGCCGAACTTTGCATGGATGACGTGTGTGTATATGTGTGAACATATTTCAGGTCTCCCTATCTGTGAACACTTACTTACAACTATAAGCCTTTATAGGTGGGAAAGCATCTAAAAGGAGGAGGGAGGAGTCATAATACTGAAATAAATTTCAAAATATCAGCACAAAGGAGGCCTGAGTGGGCCTTTGAAGGCAGGCCTTTCCCATCTGACACTGTCTATTCCTTTCTGTTTGTGAAACTCTTTCTGATTTCTGTGAAACATACATATAGTATGGCTGTGCAAAGCTTTGTCAGCCAAATTGGGGCTGAACTGAAGCAGCCAATTCAGCCCAGTTCAGCACATTATGAACTGAAACAAACCATCACCCAGTTCAGGTTAAATTATGCCAAACTGAGTGCAATTTTGCTTGCTTTCCCTGCTAGCTGAGCAAAGAGGTGTCTTTTTAAAGTGGTGATTGTCTTTACTGAGCAGGGGGAGCAGAGGCGTGACTAGGGACAAACACTGAAATTGCGCCCTCCCCCTCCACCACCACCCCCAAGCACCCAGAGCCTTTGGATGGATAAAAATAAATAATAAATACCTAAATTTTTTTTTAGTCTCTCTCCTAGCAAGAGAGAGCCTGGCCCTGCAGGAGGCAGCCGCCTGCTGCCGTGTGTCCTCAGTTGCTCAGCGCAGCTGGTATTCTGTGGCATACCTACTATCTTTGAACGTGGAGGTTTATATATGTTATGATTAATCACCACTGAGAGACCTATCCAATCTAGCTATAATATTTTTAAAGGCATCTCAGCAAAATGGGGAAGGGGTGGGGAGAGAATGTTATGAAATTGTTTTCATTCTTTATTAAGGTAAGGTTGTGCCGTCGAGTCCATTTATAAATCTTGCCTACATGTTTTTCTCTACTTACTCTTTCAGCAAGTGGCCATCATATCTTGTGACAGTGAGTTTCATAAGAACTATTCCTTGTATGAATAAGTTTTTAAATTTGTTCCTAATCTCTGATCATTACATTTCATTCAGTGGCCCACAAGTTCTAATATTACAAGTCTGTAAGGTAGGCATGCCTCTGTCCGCTTTCTCCACACCTTGAAGGAAAAGCAAAGAAGCTTGAATCCCCACTAAGCAACAACAATAGGAACAGAACAGAAGTGAGACACTTTTACTGCTTAAGTTAATTTAGGAGTAAATTGCCAAAGCTCGAAGAAGTTCATGCCTTCATCATCTCTCCCTGCTTACTCCTTGCTCCAATAACAAAACATCTCCTACACTATATCAACCAAAAAGACAGCAACCTACCATTAGCACATCCCAATGTCCCCAAAATTCTATGGTGCACCATTCCTTTCATACCACGGTGACTGGCCATAAAGGCAAAGGTTTTATGCAGTTCATCAGATTTCTGGTGTCTGCAAAACAGCATTTCTGCCTCTGACCTAAGCGGTTGGGGCTTGAATCTACAGGGAAAACTGTTGCCTTTCTTTTCCCCATATGGGCTTGAGAGAGGGAAAACTTGAGGATCAACTCCTCACTTAAATGTTGCGTGGGGAGGGGGGGAATATACGTTTTGAGGAGGGGAAGAAAATATGTCTTGGAGAAGTTCAGTAAAATGGGGGGAGGGACTCCTCGAATGCTTACGGTGGGATCTGCACTCCTGAGCTCCAATGCCTTGGGCAGCTGCTTGACAGACAGAAATGCAACAGGGGCAGCTTTTCCAATTGTGAGGAAGAAAGCCACACCTGCCCCTAGGCAGAGCACAGGACCAGCCAGCCCCCCTGTGGGGCATTTTAAGAAAGGACCGGGCCAGTCACCCTCCCGTGGGGGAGAGGAGAGCCAGGCAGCCCCGTTACCTCTGAAGCCGCCTCCGGGTTGCCGGCTCGCGGGGCTCAGCACGGCCAGGGTGGCCCCTGCCTGCAGCTGGAAGGAGTCGGGCTGCAGGAGCAGCAGCTGCCGCAGCGGCAAGAAAGCCAGCTCGTAGTTGCACGTCCGGAGGCTCTTCAGCTCCCCCGAGGAGATGGAGGTCAGGCTGGGCCTGGTGGAGCTGGAATCCGAGCCACCCCAGACGGCCATGGTGGTGGAGAGCGCGGAGCAGAGGAGAAAGATGCTGCATCCGAACAAGCAGCCCTGCTGGAAAGCCGCACACACCCGTGAGCGGCTGCACGGGGCGCCCTCGGAGCGGTGGGCAGGGCGAGAGAGAAGGCAGAGGGAGGCAGGCGAAGGCGAACAACCCCCAATCCAGCCGCGCAGAGCCGCCCGGCGCCCTCCCTTTCCCCCGCTTCCTGCTGCTCGCGGCCGCCACCCACCAGGCTTCTCTAAAGGTGGCTGGTGCGGACGGTTGGCTGCTCGGTCTCTTGGTTGGTCTGTGTGGCGGCGGCAGCGGCAAAAAAAAAATTTCAGCGGCAAAAAAAAAAATTCGAGAAATTTTCGGGGATTGGTGGGGGCACTTTTTGGTGCCCCCCCTAGCAAGTGGCGCCCAGGGCACGTGCCCTGCCTGCCCCCCTATCATTACGCCCCTGAGGGGGAGACCAACTGGCCCTAACCAACCCCAGCACAGCATCCCTCCAGTGTCTGTTGCTGGTGTCTGTCTTGTGGTGTAGTGGTTAGAGTGCTGGACTAAGACCGGGGAGACCTGAGTTCAAATCTCCATTCGGCCATGATGCTTGCTGGGTGACTCTGGGCCAGTCACTTCTCTCTCAGCCTAACCTACACCGCTCTGGGCTCCTTGGAGGATGTCAGCAACCAAGCCACCCAGTGTGGGAGTCTGTCCAGAATGGGACAAAGCAGAGAAGTTGTTGAGTCTTCAGGGCCGGAAGCAGAGCAGGGCATGGCAAGAGACAGTGTTCCAGTCAGAAACTAGTCTGGGTTGCAGAGGCTAAAACATGGCTAGGAATCTCTCTGGCTCAGGTTAGGGGCTGGTAAATGCTCCACGAAAGACGTGTGTTGTCTTCCAGTGCCTGACTGCAGGCTGCAGACATGATTTATAGTCTGAGCTGATAACTATCGGCTGGCAGGGATTCAAGGCTTAACAGCTTTCTGAAAGAGCCGCCTACTTCTCCTGACAGTTTCCAGCTGTTGGTGCCGTCTTGTGACTCTCCTCTGTTGTGGAGTCATCGGGGGCTGCCTGTTTAACTCATCACCTGATCCCTCAGTCCCTGACTCTGCTGCCTCAGACTGCTGTGTTTGTTCTTGAACAGCAGCCGGACCTGCTTTGGCTATTTCTTGGGAACTGACAGCCGGGCTCTGCCCCCCAGGTAGCCCTGCGTCAGCTGGAGGGCTGTCAGTATCCCCTTCCTCCTCATTATCTGAGACCGGGGGTGTGGCAGAGGAAGAGTGGGATATAAAATGTAATAAACAAACAAACAAACAAACAAACAAATATTTCTTTTTAGATTGTGAGCCCTTTAGGGACAGGGAGCCATCTTAATTTAATTTAATTTAATTTAATTTAATTTAATTTAATTTAATTATTTATTTCTCAGTGTAAACCACTTTGGGAACTTGGGTTGAAAAGCGGTATATAAATATCTGTAGTAGTAGTAGTAGCTGCTTCAAATTGACAAGCTTTAGCCTCTCCCCTCTCTGATGGTACCCTGTAGCTACTTACTAGGCTGGGCTGGAGACATAGGCCAGTGGTGGTGGTGACAGAGCAGCAGACTCTGAAGTGACGATAATTCCCAAGATACCTTGCACTTTTCCCATCATTGCACAGGAATTTTTTTTAAAATCCCGTTTAAAAAGAGAAGGTGTGCCAGCTGCTACTCCAGACCATCACCACTGCTGTCCTGCCTGGTACAGTAGATGCAGGGAGTGGAGGAATGGGTACGGGAGCTTGGGAGGTATCAGGGATGAGTCAAAACTTCAGCCCTGATTTGAGGCAACCCCTTTAAATCCAGGCAAAGTGAAGTCAACCCGCCAAGTAAAATCAAGGGCCCTTTTGAAGCACCAAGGGGGCCCCCTAATCAAATCAGAAAAAGTTTGCATTGCCTGAACAACTGATGATGACCTCTCACATATTAATTCTACCCAGCAGGAAATTAGGATATCACATAAATTGCTTATTAGCACTTCATTTCATTACATGAAAAGTAAAGTGTCGAATCCATTTTGTGGCTAGCATGCATCCTGGTAAGTTTCAGAAGCTGATGTAAAAGCTCTTTCTCAGTATCTGCTGCTATTACTCATTAGGCATCTCTCCTCATAATGAAGCCTTGCAGAGAAGCCACAGCAAACTTGCAACAAACACTGACATACTGAAGCAAAGTAACTCCACTGAGTCAGTGACTTGATGACTCAGAAGCATTACATTCACTGCAGGATAAACTGGTAGGAGGTTTTGGACTATGAAGAAATACCAACAGGAACAGAGCAATTGCACAGTGATAAAAATAGCCACAACAACAACTGGAGAGAGGGTTACTCCTTCTGAACCATATATCTGCCACTTAACCGATCTGGAGAAGTCTGCCTGTGTTTGACAAAATTAAAAGCCATCAGCCAAACTTTCAATTGCTCTTTCCTCAGAGAGGCCTTTCCATTCAAATGGTTGCTTGACAAGGAATTCGTATAGTTCATTTCTTTTCTGTGTTGGGAGAAAGATCCCAAATTCAAACCTTGGTAGCTCCAACGTGAAGGATTTCCGGCAGCAGAAGCCTCTGCCCAAGGCAGGCCCAAGCGTGACTCAGAGCAAAGCACACTGGGAGAGAGAGCCGGGCTTAATAACTCAGTCATTCAAAAACTATATTCAATTCGCATGTGTAGATTGGGGAATACAGCCCACTTCCTACCTACCCAAGTCCACTGACCATGGTTTCTGAATGACTGAAAGGGACCAGTATAAGGCAACCTTGTGTGTTAGTGATGACATTATGGTTTATAGTCTCACCATCCACCCATGTTAGCTTTTGTTGAAAGATCAGGCAGGATCCCAGAGTGTCTTTTTGTTCTTTTTCCACAGAGAAATATGCTGGTGATAGAGTCAGTTTCAGATGCTTCCAGTACCTTACTGTCTACACTTCCATGCAAACGACTACAACGTTCCAGATGATACCCTTTCTTCTTCCATACAGATTCATTTTTCCTAGCCTGCCATTTCCACCCTCATAATCCATTGTTCCAGTCTAGCAGAGATAGTTACTTGTAGCCTTTGGGACCACAGAAGACACTTGCCATTCGCAAGCCCCTGAGAGAAAATTTTGCCTAACAAGTAAAATGACCTCACTCAAGAGCTGATTTTCATTCCTCTTCTTTATTGGCTACAAGTGCTAAATAAACTTCCCAGGAGGTTATTCACACTTGGCTTCAGGCTTCGAGGTAAATGTTGAGCAAAACCCCTTTGAAGCACACTCACGGCATTGAGGGAAGCAGCCCTCTCCTCTTGCTCTTGGCTTTCATTTTTGCAAGTACACATGGCAGGCGTCAGTGTTTTCCTTCCTAGCCAATGGGGGGGGGAGTTTCCCACAGAGATAGATCTGCATTTCTGAAAAGACCATGCCTCTTATCATGCGAATGATTCTACGTCAGTGCTTCTCTGTTTGTTCCAGCTTTTTCAGAAAAAGTTGCTTAAAACCAGCACTTTAAAAATCCAGAAATGCCTCGAGATAAGCTAGAATTCACATCACAAAGTCCAACTTGTGTTTGGAGTGGGTCCAAGGATCTCGAGTGGACTTCAGGGTAAGTTCGGCTGGTGTGTGAACACACACACTCTCTTCTGTAGGAGATTCAGGGCAGAAGCCCAGTCTATAAAGCGTCCAGGTTGCAGTTGTGAATATTCTGACCACCTCTGCTTTGTGGCTCCCTTTATTTTGTTGCCGTTGACTAAGCCTGCACAACATAATGCCCAGGGGCCAGATCTGGCCTGCAGGGACTTTTCTTACTAGCTCCAAGAAATAAGCAATAGCATGAGCTATGGAGAGCTCTTGGCTTGTCCCACTGATGAGTAGCAGCAGCTCAGTGCAGTTGACCAGATGAGGGTGAGTGGCAGTGATGGACTGACAAGGGAGTACGCCAGTTGCTGCTTGAGCAACTTGCTGCTTGAGCAACAGCAACAGTGATGGGATTGAGTGGGGTGGAGCTGAAGCAGCAGCAGGTGAGCACAGGCAGAGTGCACCTCAGAAAGGGCTTTTCTCTGAGGGAGGCCATCCTCTGCCTTCTCTGGAAACTGCCTTACAATGCCATCCTATGCACGTTTGCTGAGAAATAGATCCCACGGTGTACCCAGTAGGGCTTACTCCCAAGTAAGCATGCCTAGGATTGCAGCTTGAAAGCAACAAGTTCTCCCCCTGCTAACTGAGCAAAGAGGCACCTTTTTGAAGTGGTGATTCTCTTTATTGAGCAGGGGGAGAGCAACTGGCCCTATCCAAACTCAGCATAGCATCCCTCCGGTGGCTGTTGCTGGTATCTGCCTTGTGTTTCTTTTTTACATTGTGAGTCCTTTGGGGACAGTCCGGGAACCATTCTGTCTGTTTGCTTTCTTGCTTGTATCTATGTAAAGCCCTCTGGGAACTTCTGTTGAAAAGCAGTATATAAATATCTGCTGTATCCATATTTGTAACAGCAATGTAAGGAGTGGAGAGGACTTGGCTTTTATTTGGGGCTGGCACCAAGAGCTGCACTGACTGAGCAGGGACAGAGCCTATACTTGTATCACCATCCTTGGTTAAAATTGTGGGTCCCTATATGGCGGGGGGGGGGGACATGCACAAGGAGCTCATAATTGCTTTCATCAATATTGTTCAATTTTAATGTAATAATTAACGTGCTGAGTATTGACATGGGCCCCTGCACACTAAGTCATGGCTGGTTCTGGCCCACCAGGTCATTTGAGCTGTGCACCCCTGCAGTAGCCCTGCCTGCTTCCAAGCTCCGATCTCCCCTTGGCCTGTTCCCAAATGTGGTACTCTTTCTATGGATAATGACCCCACTCCACTAAGTTACCACAGCATAGTAGTGAAATGAATCTACTGGACTTATCCCAGGTTCTGTACATGGGTATAGCCCCTCCTGCCAGCCAGATTTCTGACATTTACAACTGTTTTTATGACCTTATGCTACTGATCTCGTCACAATCCACACAACAGATTGAAAAATTCATGATATAGGCACATGTGTTCAGGATTTTAATATCTTTTTTCTATATGCGCGCGCACACAAAGACCTTTCACTGGAATTTCGGACTCAACTTTGCTCCAAGAGAAAGGCCCTCCAATTAATTTAAAACACTTCTGTTTGCTCTTCTTCTTTATTATTTGATGAAAGTCAAACACATCTTCTAGCCTGGCATCACTGAGTTTAAAAAGTAGCTATGGATTTGGTGTGTGTTAAAATCCTTTTGCATGGAGCAGGTTTATTTAGAACTGACCCAGAAAAGAATGCATATAACACAGAAATCCTGCCGTGTCCAGCAGATGGCATACTGTTCTCAAAAATCAGAGGAAAAGGAGGTTGAGCCAAGGCAAGATGGCTTATTGCATTAGCTTGAGCAAGTGAACAGCAGAATTTGGGAACCCCTTGGAGCCGTTCTGGGACCCTGATTCATCATTGCTTTTCCTTATACTAAATAATTTATCATACTTAGAATCATTTAGTACTCTTGGTATGTGTATAAATTGATACTACATGGCTTAAAACAGTCATAGTTCTCTTGGATGTTACAAAAGATAATTACAGTATAGGCTCAAATGAACCATTGCTGGGGTGCAATGGTTAGGCTCATTTTGTAATTACAAGTCTCTAATGATCTGTTTTAGCTTTAGTAAAATCCATGGCCTGGCATAAACAGTACAAGAAGTTCGCTTACTGGCTTTCCATTGAAACCTAATAATATAACGAAGCTCATATACAAAGCCCATCGTGTTATTTTATGTAGAACTGATTTTACCTCAAAAAACCTACCAAATACCAACAAACCATAATGCCTGCCAGTGAGATTACCCAGAAAAGCTCAAAAAGGATATTTCTCTCCTATATGGAAACCTAATTTGCTTTTATTCTCAGTACTACAAAAATAATTGTATTTGTATTCTTGATAGTACTGTATTTCCTTCCTGCAATTCCAAACCACATTTGTGTCAGAAAAGGCAGCCATGCTTAACATCTAAAGTACTTCATTCCCTGCTATCACTATCCTACAGTCTATTCTCTGTTATGGAATAGTTGTCACAATACAGTGTCCTGGCCACCATTATAAAACTATAAAGTCTAAAGTAAGGTGAAGAGGAGAGCTGGTCTTGTGGTAGCAAGCATGACTTGTCCCCATAGCTAAGCAGGGTCTGCCCTGGTTGCATCTGAATGGGAGACTTGATGTGTGCCCTCAGGGGATGAAGCCGCTCTGGGAAGAGCAGAAGGTTTCAACTTCCCTCTCTGGCTTCTCCAAGATAGGGCCAGTCTGTGAAGACAATACTGAGCTAGATAGACCAATGGTCTGACTCAGTATATGGCAGTTTCCTATGTTCACGTGTGCCGTCAAGTTGATATTGACTCCTGGCAACCACAGACCCCACGTTTGCCACTCCCATGCAGTATGAGATGATGCCTTTCAGCATCTTCCTATGTCGCTGCTGCCCGATATAGGTGTTTCCCATAGTCTGGGAAACATACCAGTAGGGATTCAAACTGGCAACCTCTGGCTTGCTAGTCAAGTCATTTCCCTGCTGCACTCTTAGGTGGCTATCTCATGGTGGGAAATCAAGTTCAACAAAAGTTAACAGTCAAATAAGGTAATACCCGTGCTAAGCCCCCCCGAGGCAATATATTATAGAGATGGTGCAGGTGGACAAAATCGTATTTTGAACCGAGAGATCAGTGCCCCAGTGCATACATTCATCAACAGGACAGTGCTGAAATATCATGATGGAAGAATGGTGTGAGCTTTGTCTTCAAGCAGAGAGCGTCCAGTGTGAAACACATGGGCATGTAATTTGCAGAGACCAAGTGACTCCTCCTCCTCAAAGAAGTGGAGAAGAGCCATGCAAAGTGTGCCCCCACATAACCCAGTGATCGCATGGAGTACCTGGTTCACATGACAGGCTATCTGCCTGATGAAGTGGAGGGGCTTATGTTGCTACTATGCCATTTTATTTCAGAATCATGGAATGCGTTGGAGCTAAAATGTTTGTGGAAAGTGCTTTCTAAGTCTGATATTGCACCAGGGTAACTTCATGTTCATATAGGAAGCTGCTAGGGATGTTCATGAAACAGGATTTGTATTACGTTCCGAGCTCAGAATGTAATGCAAATGCCCGGAACATTCCGTCAGAACCAGGCGAGCTGGTTATTACAATGGAACGAGCTTGGAATGTTTCAAGCATTCCAAGTGCTATTTTGGCGGGCTGTTTTTCCTTTGCGCCTTGTTTTTGGCACTGACTTCTGATTGGCTTGTGATCTCCTTGCTTCTTGGTTGGCCTTATCATACAAATCAAGTTTGAAGGGCATTGTTTTGAGATCAAAACACTCGAAACGGCCTATTTTGGGTCAGAATGTTCTGCACAGCCCTAGAAACTGTCTTTTATAATGAGACCTTAGACTCAGGGCTGGAGCCACCATTGGGTGAACTGGCTCAAAGAACCCGGGCCTCCGCCAATCAGGGGCCATGCCTCACGGCCCCGACACACACACCCCCAACGTCTGTCAGATGCGGGGAGTTAAATGGCTGGTGCTGCTTTCGCAGCGCGGCCAGTAGAGACTCTTCTCTGCCGCCGGCTAGGCTCTAATTGCTGAACAGAGCCACACTGCTCCGTTCGGGAGCTAGACCATGCCCCCTGCATCCCACATCAGACATGGGGGCGGGGTGAGAGGGCTGCCGCACCATGGCTGGGCACTGGCCGCTCGCGTCCTGGATGCATGCCTGCTTAGACTGACTGGCAGCAGGGTTTTGGACAGGGAGGTGGCTGGGATTGAACTAGGGACAATCTGCATGTAAAGTATGTGCCCCACCACTAGGCTACTGCACTTTTCCTGCAGCAATGCATGGGGTTGCAGATGTTCACTATGGCTGATATTCTTACCTTTGCAAGGATCATCTCAGGAAAGTGTATGAGGAAGAAATTCAATGCCTAGTTCTCCAAAACCAAAACAATCTTTCTCCTTTGAGGCAAACAGGGTGTAAGCCAAGGGGAAGTAGGTAAGGGAAACAAAAGGGGAAATCAACCAAGTGAATGATTCAAATGAAAACCCTCACAGATCAAGAGAAAGCAGCTTGATCCTCTCAGATCAGCATCTTAAAGTATTTGTCTCACTGATAGTGAGACAAATGTAAGACAAAACGGGCCACTTTCTGAAGCCCATTATTAACTTGTTAATCAAGTTGCCTCTGTAGTTATCAGCAAATCACACAGAGACAAGAGGAGGCAGAGAGCTTCAAACAGCAAGCAGAGCTTTGTGGTAAACAAAAGAGGGCTAGGTTTTGTATAGTGAAGGAAGACATAATCCCAATGACTGAGTGGTAAATCTGTTCATCTGCATCCACTGAATATCAACTGGGTTTTTAAAGACTGCAACAAAACAGCACACATCTCCTAGACATCTTGTTTTTTATTATTTAAAAGAGGTTATGCTTCACAGAAACAATGGCAAAGAGGGCTTAATACAGCAAAATGGCTGCTTTACAAAAATACACTTTCAGAAAAAAGTAGATATACAAAAATACAACATTCAAACACATTATTTACAACCAGAAGCAGCAGCAATATTAAGCAATGTTTAAAAAAATAAATATTTTTACTTGTTACAGTATACATGAGGAGGTTAAACCATGTACAGTATGAAGACTTACTCAATTCCATAACTAACTTTGAAGCTTAAAGTTGCCTTAGATTAAAAATATTCCTATTTCTATCAAATGCACAACTCTTATGGAGATTTGCGGATAGAAACACTACCCAATCCCCATCCAGAATGGAGCTCTGCCCTACCTTTTAGCATCACTTGAACTCTAAGAGCTATGCTTTCTTCAAAACGTAGACTATGCATCTAATGCATAGATAATACATTCAGATCCTTTGGATTCAATTTATTGCACTTCCATCTTATTCTGTAGAAATATTTTCTACCTTTTAAATTTTATCTCCTGGTAGAACCATACATTTGTGGTGCCTTTTAAAACTTAAATGGATGTATTTCTTCCAAAAAGCATCATACATATAAGGACGTCATGGCACAGGCTTATCCTTAATACAGTATTTCAAAACACAAATATGCAGCTTGTGGCAGCATCCAGTTAAAGATGTTTTCTGCAAGGCAACTCATTATTCACATTAGAATGACACAGAATGGCACAAGAAATAGACATGGTACTTCATAAAACCAGATTTCAAAACTATACCAGCAATACCTAAAGCAGCGATTCTCAACATGTGGGTCCCCAGATGTAATTGGACTTCAACTCCCATAATTCCCAGCCAAAGGCCACTGGGACTAGGGATTATGGGAGTTGAAGGCCAATAACATCGGGGACCCACATGTTGAGAAACCCTGACCTAAAGAACAGGGAATAGGTGCAAGATCCCCACTTACTAGGCATCTTTTTCTGCCTGGTATTTTTGCACTAGCAGAAAGCATTAAAATGCCAAGGCAGCATAAGCATATGGCAAATGAGTGGTGGGAGAGCGAGTGTCTGATCCACAAAAATGCAAGACGCAAATTTAAAGACCAGTCCTGTGACTGACACAACCACCAAATGGGCTCATTCACACATGCATGATGACCATTCACTGACGGTTGTAAATGATGGTTGCATGTATGAATGTTGCAAATGATGGTTTGCATGTATGAATGCTCCATTAATTACCATCAGATGTCAACTCACAGATATCATCAGATGTCAACTCACACAATAAAGATGGGTCATATATGACTATTGGCCAATGTGGCTAGGGATGATGGGAGTTGTAGTCCAACAACAGTTTGAGGGCCAAAGTTGTGCAGCTCTGGGCTACAATAAACCTCCTACCAACATAATGCCATCATCTGCTGCACCAAAATCACAAGCCAGTGTACATGCTCTGCTGGTACTGTAAGATGGGTTTGGCAGCGCTATGGTGGAAAAACTAGTCTGAGTTGGAATCAATCATTGTGAGGCAACAGTGATGTCATGAGACAACCAGCAACCCCAAGATCCATCTTTTTACTGTTCTACTGGCACAAATTATATTTATTCATTTCAAAAGGGCTAGCATATGAAAATCTAATTGAAAATCATCCTCTCATTGTCAACCATACTTTAGAACTCCAGCTCAGAAGAGGTGTAAAGACTTATGATTGCTTTAAAAAGTAAACCTCAAGATGTTTATTTGCAGTTAAATAAACTATTTCACCATTTCTTAACCACTGTTCTTTTAAGGGTGTTTTCCCCCAGATCCCAAACTAAATTTGAATACTACTACTGATGATGTCCCTGTTGTTCTGCTGTTAACAACCTGAGAGACAAGGATTTTCTAATGATAGCAGTCTTTCAACACAGAAAATCATTCTCATGGAAGGAACATTTGGCAGATCATTTTGGCTACCTGCCATCTGTGATGATCAGACACCACTTCTTTCCTTCCACCCCTTTCTATTTGAATCAATGCAATCCTGCATAAAACTGCACATTCTTCTCTTCTCTTAAAAAACAACAACACTCCAGGCTTATTGTTTCAAATAATTGGCTTTTCCTCAGTCAAATAAGAGAGCCAATGCGGTGGAGTGGTGAATATGTCAAGCCAGGAGCAGGCATACCTAGGTTCACTCAGCCATGAAGCTCACTGGATGATTCTAGGCTGGTCACTATATCTCGTATCACTATATCTCAGCCTAATATATTTCACAGAGTTGTTGTGAGGATACTGGGGGGAGTGGGGAGAACCATACACACCATCCTGGGAAAAGGTATAATAGAAATGTAAAAAATAATGGCTGACATTACACACAGCAAAACATGGACACTACATACACTCCCACATCTAAAATAATGTCTGAAGTGTTGCAAGACAAGTCTGGTGTGCTGCTGTTTAAAATTGTACAATCCCAGTTGCATGACACAATGATTGCTGGAAATAATGGGCACAGCATTGCAAACAGAATAGCAGCCCAGCAGGGTCTGTACCACTCGTGTCTCACTGCGCAGAATGTCAGCCACTGTGTATAAGAATTTGATTTTCAAAGGGTTCCACTAGAGGGCCTACAAGACCGCCTCCAATTCTATGATTATTATACATAGTATATTGCCCCATTATACCTCTTGGCACTACCCAGCATACTATCCATTTTCATCCTACTAATACTGGTCCTTAGCTAAGATTTTGGAACAATTAGTTCAGAGAACAAAGTCTGAAAGCAAAAGATATGTAACAAACGCAGTTTCCAACATTCAACTATAAAGTTGCACCTGAAGCATTAAATAAATGGCTGCCTTTAAGGCAACAAACAATAGAATAAAAAGTTTAGTTTCACAGTATATATGTTCAGTTTTATCTCTCTCTCTTATCTGGATAATAAAGATGAGACAAAAACAAAATGATATACACATTGCAGCAGCTATTCTACAAGATTCTTTGGGAAATTCTTCAAACACCTTGGTTGATTTGGTCTGTTTCTCTTCTGCTGGGAGGCTAACAGTCTGGCTGCTTCCCTTTGTGCACTTTTTCTACTGCCATAAAAGGCTACTAATTCTCAGTTTAGAATACACAAACTTAATGCATTCTAAATTTGGCCAGAAGGGGTGCCTGCTCTCTGTGTTGCACCAGTGCCATTGAGGGTTTCACCATCAGCAGCCTTCAGCAGGTCAGAGGGAACACAGGAAGCTCGACATACCTGTAGGATAAGTCATTAAGGCTCAAAATCCCTTGGAGATTTTGAAATACAGGCCTCTGGCCTATTTGAGATCCTAGAAGGATGTTCCAGGCCTAATATCTTGAGAAGCCTCATAAAGTATACAAAATCTGTAGATTAACAAGAAAGCTATGCTTCTCATAACATTCACAGAAGGGATAAAATGTGTGTGGATCAGGTAAGCAAAAGATACACTTAGTACATTCAGGTTTCAAATATAATACAAACCTTATGAACAACAATGAATCTTAATACTGTTTCTTCAGTTGCTGGGATGCCATGATTGCAGACTACAAAAGTGCTCTGCCTTGATGACATGACCCTTGCATGTGATATTCAGTCCTCAGATGCTCCCTGGGGTTTTGGGTAGTGGAATAGTAGCTCAGTAGCAGAGCACCTGGTTTAAAAGCAGAAGGTCCCAAGTACTATCCCTGGGATCTTCAAGTGGGGCTGGGAAGGACCCCATCTGAAACCCTAGAGGATCACTGCCAGTCACTGTAGACAATATTGACCTAGATCAGGCCTGCTCAGTCCCCCAGCTGTTTTTGGACTACAGCTCCCATAATCCCAGTCACAGTGGCCAATAGCCGGGGGTTATGCGAGCTGTAGGCCAACATCTGCAGGAGGGCTGAAGCTGAGGAGCCCTGACCTAGGAAGACCTGACCTGGTTCAGTATAACGCAGCTTCATATCTTCATTGAGGTTCATATACTGGGGTGGCAGGGGTTGGGGGGGGTCATGTTAACACATGGAACACTTTTGTCCATCATGTCGCACATCCCTAAAAAAAAAATCACTTTCATTTAGAAGTCAAGGTAGGCTGACCATAATGCATCAACCAAAAATTAATTCTAACTTTGAACAACCAATGAAGGTACCTTCCAGTGCTCTGGTTGGGGCTCTTCAATACTGTACTCTGTGCCATGTGAGGTAGAGGAAAATCAAAGTAACGCAAAAACGAAAAGAAACACCAATGATTCCCTTCCTTCTCTATTCCAGTGGGATGTGCAAACTTAAGCTTTGGAATTGTCTTGTACACAGAGTTGAGAAATGGTCTTCTTAATGCGAAGAGCTGTCAGTCGAGCTGCCCCGTTGGCGTACCAGCACTCACGCATTATTCGGCCCATTACTCTGAGTACCTTGAGAGAAAGCAAAGCAGAGTAAGAGAAGGACATCCGGATTCGCTGCTATGTTTCTGCACAGTACAAAACTCTGCCAGTAGACAAGGGGAGATTTCAAAATGCTAAACACAGCAGTGTGGGCAGCGCTGAACCGCTGACGTTACGCTGCACTTAATGTGAGCTGTGTGTTATGTGGGACAGCATTTCTATGACCAGGTCTGTCTACTGTTGCTAGAAACCATATACAAAATTAACAGTACTTAATTGATGGAAACTTCTGTCAAAAGTATATGTATAATACGTGTTCCAGATTGTCACCAGAATTATAGCCAAAGTAAGTCAGCTTTCTGTTGTGACTCATATGGTGATGTCCTTCTCCTCGTTTACATCTGGTGGATAACTTTTAGACAGAACATTGCTAGTACTCCTGCTGCCTGCAAGTCATACCTTTGTCCCTAAATTCCAGATATTTGGTCAGGATATTCCCTGCCTTGTCTGAGTCACTTTGCTATTTGTTAGTACTCATTTTTCCTAAGATTAAGCCCTGGAATTGGAAAAGGCTGCTGGGGCCAAACAATGTCTCCTCCTCCTGGCCT
This sequence comes from Hemicordylus capensis, assembly GCF_027244095.1. Classification (NCBI taxonomy): domain Eukaryota; kingdom Metazoa; phylum Chordata; class Lepidosauria; order Squamata; family Cordylidae; genus Hemicordylus; species Hemicordylus capensis. Next base: position 186,019,901 of record NC_069657.1, read on the forward strand.
AAATACAGAGCAACAACTGCTGGTGGAAGGACATTGCCCTAGTGCAAAACTGTTTCACAAAATCTGGAGCAGATTAGTGTTGCACTATTGAACGCATGCTTGTGCAACAGGAGGACCACCACCCAAGGAGGAGAGCTGGTCTTGTGGTAGCAAGCATGAATTGTCCCCTTTACTAAGCAAAGGTTTGGTTTGCATTTCAAAGGGACATTACATGTGTGAGCAGCACTATAAGATATTCCCCTTAGGGGATGGGGCCACTCTGGGAAGAGCACCTAAATGCTTGCATGCAGAAGGTTCCAAGTTGCCTCCCTGGAATCTCCAAGACAGGGCTAAGAGAGACTCCTACCGCAACCTTGGAGAAGCTGCTGCCAGTCTGTGTAGACAATACTGAGCTAGATGGACCAATGGCCTGACTCGATATTAGGCAGCTTCCTATGTTCCCAAGTTGCACAACTGTGGCATACCTCATTGTTTTAACGGAGACATTTGCACAAGTGTATAATTCTGCAAATCCCCCTTTTTTTAAAAAAAATGCAACTAAGTTTGCACTACATAACAATGGCCCTGCTAGATCAGGCCTAAGGCCCATCCAATCCAGCATCCTGTTTCCCACAGTGGCCCACCAGATGTCTCTGAGAATCCCACAGGCAAGAGATGAGAGCATGCCCTCTCTCTTGCTGTTGCTCCCCTGCAACTGGTATTTAGAGGCATCTTGCCTCTGAGGCTGGAGGTGGCCTATAGCCCTCAGACTAGTAGCCATTGATAGATCTGTCCTCCATGAATTTGTCCAAGCTCCTTTTAAAGCCATCCAAGCTAGTGGCCATCACCACTTACCATGGCAGAGAATTCCATAGATTAATCACACACTGTGTGAAAAAGAACTTCCTTTTGTTGGTCCTAAAATTCCTGGCCTTCAGTTTCATAGGATGACCCCCTGGTTCTAGTGTTGTGAGAGAGGGAGAAAAGATTCCCTTTGTCCACACTCCCTACTCCATGCATAATTTTATGCAATTTTATCATGTCACCCCGTAGTTGCCTCTTTTCCAAGCTAAAAATCCCCAGATGCTGTAGCCTTGCCTCATAAGGAAGGTGATCCAGGTCCCTGATCATCTTGGTTGGTCACATACACATTAATGGGGTCTGAGCTGTCAGTGACTGACCAGGAGAGATCTTGGGGTCGTGGTGGACAGCTCATTGAAAGTGTTGACTCAATGTGTGGCAGCTGTGAAGAAGGCAAATTCCATGCTAGGGATTATTAGGAAGGGGATTGAAAACAAAAATGCTAATATTATAGAAGGACATCTTAAGTTTTAATGTAAACCGCCCTGAGCCTTTTGGAAGGGCGGTATAAAAGTTTTAATAATAAATAATAAATAAATAAGGTATGGTGAACAGAACTGCACGTAGTACTCCAAATATGACCATACCATAGTTTTGTATAAAGGCATTATAATATTAGCATTTTTGTTTTCAATTCCCTTCCTAATGATCCCTAGATATTATGTCAACCAGATCACCTTTATGTACATGCCAGTTGACACTCACAAAGAACTCCAAAAGGTTAGTGAGGCAAGACTTGCCCTTGCAGAAACCATACTGGTTCTCCTTCAGCAAGGCCTGTTTTTCTATATGTTTAACAATTTGTCCTTAAGTACGTTTTCCATCAATTTACCTGGCACACAGGCTAAGCTAACTGGCCTGTAATTTCCCAGATCCCACCTGGATCCCTTTTTGAAAATGGGAGTTAGCTACATTAGCTACTTTCCAGTCCTCTGGCACAGAGCCTGATCTTAGGGACAAGCTACATATTTTTGCTAGGAGATCAGCAATTTCACATTTGTCCTTCAGAACTCTTGGGTGGATGCCATCTGGCCCTGGTGATTTGTGTATCTTTAGTTTTTCAAGACAGATCAGAACATCCTTCTGGCACTGGTATGTATATATATAAACACCTATACGCCGAGTCTCTTACCTGGTGGTGGCGGCACGTGCTATCTCCTGTCAGTTGACCTTTTTGACCAACTGTCATTTTTTTGCCCATCTGCTCTACTCCTGGTTCTGCTCTGTCGCCTTCTAGTTTATCTGATATATTTGCACCTTCGCAGCTAGTGGATTTTGCTTGCCCAACCAGAAACCATCCACTTCCTCTTGGCAATCCCTCAGGCATCATTTTAAAAGCTGCTCTGTGACCTTTTTTATTTTAAGCGCCAGCAGCATAGTTTCATCTTGGTTCAAGTGGAGTCCGTCCCTTTTGTACAGGCTTTGCTTGCCCCAAGATGTATCCCAATGCCTAACAAATCCAAACCCTGCCTCCTGGCACCGACTTCCCATCCACACATTGAGACCCCTCAGCTCTGCCTGTCTCACTGTCCCTGTGCATGGAACAAGTAGCACTTCAGAGAACACTACCCTAGGGGTCCTGGGCTTCAGTTTGCTACCTAGCTGCCCAAATTTGGCTTCCAAGACTACATTTCCCAACATCATTGATGCCAACATGCACCACAACAGCCAGCTCCTCCCCAGCACTGCCTTACAGCCTATCTAGATGCCACGTGACATCCTCAGCCTTCACACCAGGCAGGCAAGTCACTATGCAGTCTACACTCAGGTCAAAAACCCATGCCCCTCACAATTGAATCACCGACTACTAGGAGGCCCCCAACCCTCGGAGGAATATCCTCTGTGTGAGAGGATATGGGAGTATCACCCAAGGGAGGGGTTTCTCCTAAGGGAGCATGCCCCTCTTCCTCAGAGGGGCAAATTTGTTATTGCAAATTTGCTCACTCAGCCAGCAGTCTGTTGCTCTGGATGTCAGTCATCTATTCCTGTTTAGTACTTTTGAAGTGCATATGCAGCCACTGAAGAAAAAATATCACCAGTGCTGGTCAATTTGTGCCTCTTGTCCCAACTGAAAATGTGCTGTCTTAAGATATGCAGTAAAAGCTGCAATAAAATAAAAAGAAACAGGAAAATATTTACCTCACAGCTTTGCCACTGGTTTGGAATATTTGGCCTAAGTTTTTGCTCACACACTACCTTTTTCATATCTTCTATTGAGGGGTCAGAAGGCACAGCATCATAATAAGGTAACTGGTATTCTTCTACCATTCCTAAGAGAGAGATGTAGTACAAATGCAAAAATTACTAGGGCCACTTTAAATGTCATGGAACCCATTGTTCTAAGAGATATAGAGAACCTTAACCAATCATCAACGTCCTGGCACATGTGTGTAAATGTCTTCTGTGTGAGTGTCCTGGTCTTTCAAACACTGGCTGCGTAACAAGACCTGTGGGTGGAGGACTCAGCACTGCAGCTCAATGCAGCGTGTTGCTGAGCAGGGAAATGCAGGCAGAATGGAAGCCTTCTACCTCTGGAGAAATAGGGAGGGTAGAGGAAACAGAATGTAGGAAGGAAAAGAAAAGATACATCGCTGCTAGCTTTTTAACTGCTTCTGCTCTAGGACTTGAACAGGAGCCTGACAAACAGAAAGTGAAGCTATGGGAAAAGCTGCAAAACTTGGTCATCCAGCCCCCTGACAGTAACGTTTCCCAGAATTCTATTACAGGGAAGACAATTCATCCAGGAAAACATGCTAAGTTAGTTCAAATCAAGTTTGTTCAAATCTGGTGTTCTACCAGACGGAACAGGCAAAGGGGGAAAAGCATCTGCAAATATGATGTGATTTTTGGAAGGGTGGTATATAAATCAAATCATCAATCAATATTTGACCTAGGACGGTCAGGAAACCTTGCACATGATAGTAAAAGTCCCCGGTTGATGCCCCACCAAGCAAAATCTCCTTTAGTATAAGTGTAAAAATACTCATAGGAGTCCTAACAGCTGTCCTAAGTAGGTGTGTGCACGAACTGCGGTTTGAGCACAAGTTTGGCTTGGGGAGGGGACCAGGAAGTGGGAACATTTGGAAAGAGGAGAGCAGGTCTTTACCTGCTCTCCACTGCCCCACGCAGCTTCCTGATGGAGAAGCACTCCGCCCAAGTACCCCCGCACGGTCCCAGCATGCACATGATGTCCACACATGCACAGGCGCCATGTGCATGGTCAGCAACACCATGCTGACCATGCAGATGGCATCTGTGCATGCCCAGACACCATGTGAGCCAGCGTGGTGTAGTGGTTAGAGTGCTGGACTAGGACCGGGGAGACCCAAGTTCAAATCCCCATTCAGCCATGATACTAGCTGGGTGACTCTGGGCCAGTCACTTCTCTCTCAGCCTAGCCTACTTCACAGGGTTGTTGTGAAAGAGAAACTCAAGTATGTAGTACACCGCTCTGGGCTCCTTGGAGGAAGAGCGGGATATAAATGTAATAATAATAATAATAATAATAATAATAATAATAATAATAATAATAATGTGTGTGTGTGCTGGCACCGTGCAGGGGTCCTTGGGTCAAGAGCCAGCTGTCCCAGAAGGAACCTACATGGGGCAGTGCCTTCACAGGCAAGGATCTTCTCTCTCTTTCTTAAAACTCCCACTCCCCGCTCCGCACCCAATCGAACTTTGGTTCATGCACACCTCTGCTTCTAAGCAAATAACCGATTTCAGATGCCTGGATTCTCAGTGTCCTTCCTTTCTGTTATACCCTACGACCTGCCAGGTTCCTCTTCCCCACCCCCCACAATTCCAGCTATATGCTTAAACCAGTAATAACTTCCAAAATTAGGATTTAATATATGAGAGAGTACTCTGGGATGTGCATTCTGCTACACCTCTCCATTCCCATTCTGGATCAACTTGCTGTGAATATACAACATTTTTACAAATGAATAGAACTTTATTTGTCTCAATCCAGCTCTACAAATTGAGCAACAATTACAACAAATGATATCACATAATCTGAGCCCCTGGTGGCGCAGTGGTAAAACTGCCGCCCTGTAACCAGAAGGTTACAAGTTCAATCCTGACCAAGGGGCTCAAGGTTGACTCAGTCTTCCATCCTTCTGAGGTCGGTAAAATGAGTACCCAGAATGTTGGGGGGCAATATGCTAAATCATTGTAAACCGCTTAGAGAGCTTCCAGCTATAGAGCAGTATAAAAATGTAAGTGCTATTGCTACAGTTCTGATCACCATACCTCAAAAAAGACATTATAGAACTGGAGAAGGTGCAGAAGAGGGCAACCAAGATGATTGGGGCCTAGAGCACCTTCCTTACAAGGTAAGGCTACAACACCTGGGGCTTTTTAGTTTATTTATTTATTGTTAAATTTGTATACCGCCTTCTATTAAAACAACCCCAAGGTGGTTCACACAGAAAAATTAAAACAAGACTATGAAAATTACACAGTTAAAATATTAAGCTAGAATATAAAAACATAGATCTGACTAAAAGGATTTAAAATACAAGCACATTATAACCATACAAAATACAAAGAAACAGCAGCAGAGACAATCATATAAAAGCCTGGGTAAAAAGCCAAGATATCACACGCTTTCTAAAAACTGATGGAGACAGAGGAGCAAATCCTTGGTCTTCTTAGAAAAAAAGATGACGGAGGGTTGACATGATAGAGGTTAATAAAATTATATATGGTGTGGAGAGATTAAATAGAGAGAAATTTTTGTCTTTCTTGCGTAACGTTAGAACCAAGGGTCATCCCAAAAAACTGATTGCCAAGAAATGTAGGACTGACAAACGGACGTACTTTTCCACATGATGCATAATTAACCTATGGAATCCTCTGCCACAAGTTGTGGTGACAGCCACCAGCCTGGATGGCTTTAAGAAGGGTTAGATAAAACCATGAAGGACAAGTCTCTCAGTGGCTACCAGTCTAAGGGCCATAGGCCACCTTCAGCCTAAGAGGTGAGATGCCTCTAAATGCCACTTGCAGGGGAGCAACAGCAGGAAAGAGAGCATGGGGATCATACAGAGCTCAAATTCATATGTGAATAGTATGTCTTCAGCTAACAGGACCTGCTCTCCCCTACATTTTGGGATTTCCCCCCCTATGGGAGATAGAGGTGCAAATTATCTAACAACGCTTCACTTTTCCAAGTTTCTGATTGGGTTTGCTCGGGCTCGCTTAAGTGTGCTGCCCTCCTCTCTTTTGGCAAGGAGGTTCGCTAAGGATTCTTCAGCTACAGTTTTCTGCCCCTGTGGCTCTGGCCTCCTGGAAACTGTTACCCATGTTCTGTTATATTGTTCTTTGTATCAAGGTTTCAGAGAAGAACTTATTTCCCCCCTGTTAGTTAGATTTCCTGGAAGGTGTGAGCTTTTTTATACACAATATTGCCTTGCGGATACAAGCTGTGAGATCACAAAAGTGGCCAAAAATTTTTTATATTGCTATGAGATTAAGGTCTCAATTTTAGGAGCTGTTTTACTGTTTTTAAAGTAATCTATTCTGGATGCTTGTATACTGTATTATTGTGTGTTGTTATCAGTTATTATTTGTGTATATTAGTTATATTTGTTATTCTGATTTTTATCTCTTGGCTGGCCAACGGCTGTAATAAAAATTAAAGAAATATGTGAATAGCAGTGTGATTGTCACTTGAAGTGCAACCTTGTGGAGACAGCTCCCTACAGCAAGTTATTTATGTGCTCCCAACAATTTCAACAACATCAAGGCAAATTGCACACACACGAAAAAGGTTTGCATCTAAGTGAAAATTGCAGCTGCATTTTGTGATGAAATGGTGCAGGCCTTTTATGTAAATTGGCTTAGAACTCTTTGGAGCTATCAATCATAAGAGACAGAGAGTGACAGAAGTTGGAAGTAAGTTCAGTTATTTAGGTATGGGTAGGAGTAGTCTCAAAGAGGAGGTGTTCTGAGACTCAAAGACGACAGTCTAAAAAAAATTAAGGACTGGGTTATTGGGACAGTTTGTAATAAAGACTGGGTCATGAAGTGTAGTTCTGGCCTGGGTTCAAAGGTGAAAAGCCTAATAAACTGTGTGTAAAGCAACTTAGTGCGGTGAGAAGTTCAAATCATCACCTTTGTAACCAAGCAAGATTTCAGCCCTACTAATCAGTAGTGAAACAAACAAACATCGGATAACACCTTTTAATAAATAGAAATACTTCTTGTTTTAAAGTATATCTGACTGAGTGATTTCTGTAACAAACCCTCCACACTTCTGCAATGCCATGTTATCAGGGTGACAGCGGAAATAAGTACAGTACACTTACACAAGCCAAAGAAACATCTAAGGTGGGAAACAAACCTGAAAATAAACTTGACACACATACAAACATAGGAAGCTGCCTTCTCTCAAGTCAGACCATTGGGCAGACATTGCACCTTTCTCCAAGGTTGCAGGCAGAGGCATAACTAGGGAAAACGGCGCCCAGGGCAAGCACTGAAATTGCGCCTCTTCCCGCTGCCATGTGTGAGCGAGAGCAGTACTGTCTCCACTTGAAAGCCTGCATTGCAAGGGGGCAGGAGCACAAGGCAAAACAAAAAGGAGGATTTTTCAAGTGTGGGGTGGGCAAATCAAATGCCAGTGGCTTCTAAGCAAGGGGGGGGTAGAAATCTCTCTCTCTCTCTCTCTCTCTCACACACACACACACACACACACACACACACACGGAAAACAGATAAGGGCTTTATCATAAGGTGTTGTTTGTACTTTCCTTGAGAGCAGCCCAGCAAACAATTCCCTCCTCCGTCCCGTTCAGCTTTGCTTCCTCGCTGGGGAACTGCTTACTAAGGTGGGCAGAGCACAAGGCAGAACTCAGAGTGAGAAGCAGCATAAGAAAAAGGGGGATGTTTTGAGTGTGTGGGAGGTGGGGGTCTTTCTCCCAAGTAAATAAACAGTTCCAAATCAGGGGAAAGAAGGAGGGAAGTGAGGAAGACACACACACACACACACACACACACACACACGGGCTTTCAAAGTGCAGAACACAGATACAGCTTTTCGAGCTGGGAAGGGAAGAAACGCATACAGACAAATCAAATTCAGGCTTTTGGAGGCGGTACTGCTCTTGCTCACACACACACACGGGAAACATACACACACCCAATGGTGGCTTCTAAGCAAGTGGGGGGGGTGTTTAGAAATCTCAAACTCTCACACACAAAGAGATGGGGGAAACAGATAAGGGCTTTATCATAAGGTTTCGTTTGTACTTTCCTTGTTGAGAGCAGCCCAGCAAACAATTCCCTCCTCCGTCCCATGATGCACTTCGCTTCCTCGCTGGACAACTACAGTGCTTACTAAGGGGGCGGGGCGGAGCACAAGGCAGAATTCAGAGTGAGAAGCAGCACAACAAAAGGGGATTTTTCAAGTGTGTGAAAAATCCACCCCTTTGCATCTGTACCTGGTTGGAGTTCCCTGCTCGGGTTGAAGGTAGGCTGAGGCTGCTTTTGTTACCGGCTCAGCCACTGGCACTGAGCAGTATCTCCGCGCCCATATTTCTATCCCATGTCAATCCCTGCTGCAGGGCTCCGCTCGGGCTTTTCCCTCCGGCTTTCTCTTGCTTCAAACTGATCATCAAGCCCAAGCCCATTCTCCTCCCGTCTAGCCTTGATGTCACTGCGCCGAAGGGCCAATCGGATGAGGCAACGTCATCAGGCTAGCCCAGGTCTCCTCCATTCAAAATCTGAATGTCTCGTTCTGACTCATCCCGGTTCCTTGTAGAAATCGAGAAGAAGCGGGGGGGGCCAGCAAAGCAATGGGGGGGGGGCGCGGGTGCGGCAGGGACCGCTCGGGACTCGGGAGAGGGCGCCGACACGCTCTTTTGCTGCTGCTGAGCCGGAGAATTTTTTATTTTAAATTTTTTTTAAAAAATGGGGGGGATCGGCAGGGGTCATGGCGGCGCCCCCCACGTGACCCGCAAAAATGGCGCCGGGGGCACGTGCCCCCCCTATAGTTACGCCTCTGGTTGCAGGCAGCAGTCTCTCTCAGTCCTCTCTGGAGATGCCAGGGAGGGAACCGGGGACCTTTTGCATGCAATCATGCAGATGCTCTTCCAAGAGCGGCCCCATCCCCTAAGGGGGATATCTTACAGTGCTCACACATGTAGGACCTGGTCTCATGATCCGTGAGACCCGGTTTTGGGAAGTGAGCAGGAAGAGCGGGCTAAGCCCGCTCTCTCCGCTCACGAGCGGGGAGGGAGCCCTGAGCGGCCAGAGCGGCCGCCCACACGATGGCCGCCTCTGAGACAGAGCCGGTGGGGGCTGGGGAGCTCGGGGGCTGCACGGCCCTCGGAAGCCCCAGTATGCCCTGCGTGAGTGCGCAGGGCATACTGGGGAGACCCCCAAGCCGAGAGGCTACATTTAAGCCTCCCGGCCAGGGGTCTACTCATTAGAAGCCGCGGCAAGGAGACGCAGTGCGGCTACTCATGAGCAGGTAGCCCGCGTTTGCGGAGCACTCGCTCCACAAACCCGGGCTAAGAGGTGGGCTACAGGAGCAGGTTAGCCACTCCAGAACCACTGGGCTCGGCTGCGAGCCCGGTGGTTCTTACGATCACAAAAATCGGGCTATGATTTTGCTAGCCCGATTTTTTTGATCGTAAGAATAGCCCCATAGTATTCCTTTCAAGTGCAAACAAGGGTGGACCCTGCTTAGCAAAGGGCACAATTCATGCTTGCTACCACAAAACCAGCTCTCCTCCCATTTCACATCCCTGACTCAAACCAAATGCCACACATTTGCATGCATGAATTAGGTGGCCTTTCCCAAAGTTCTACTTCTCCAGGTTTAGAAATAATCTTTTGAGCTCCAAACAAGTTTAATAAATGGTGCACCTTTGTGTTTATGCTATGTAAAGCATGAATTAAAAATTCAGTGAAACACTTTTGGCTGAATTTCTGACACCTTAAGAAGATAAATTAGCGTGATTAAACAAAAAATATACCTCCAACTGAGCATCTTCGGGAAATCTCCCAGTATACCAGACCAAGGGAGTAGATATCTGCATGTTTGAAGGACTCAAATATATTTATGTTCATGGTGTCATCAAGTATTTCTGGAGCCATGTACCTTGAAAATAAAGAGGTGTTTAAAAACATTCACAGATTTGTGAAGTAAAGGGGAAACTGCATTTTTATCATAGCTAATATCATAGTTAATAATGATTAAAATAAAGGAAGGATAATTAAAATGTGCAAATTAGGTATGTGCTCAAAGCGTTTCTGCACCTCTATTTCCAGGTGCTGAAACGCTTTGAGCTGCCACAGCAAAATTGTTTTGGCTGGGAGCAAGCAGGTACTTTAAAAGGAGGAAGGCAGGTCTTACCTGCCCCTCTGTTGCAGCTATGCTGCCCTACACCACCCCAGAGTAGCGCTGTTTGTACAAAGCATCCGGGCTCTCTGTTTGCCAGCTGCATTTGCTTAGAAACAGGAAATTCCCCGTTCCCAGAAGGAAATGGTGTCTGAGCATGTGCAGAGGCCATCTTGAGTGGTCAGCAACACTGAGCACTCAAGATGGCGTCTGCACATAGTCATATACCATTTCCTGCTGGGAACAGGGAATTTCCTGTTCCTAAGCAAATGCAGCTGGCAAACAGAGAGCCCAGATGCTTTGTACAAACAGCGCTACTCTGGGGTGGTGTAGGGCAGCATAGCTGCAACAGAGGGGCAGGTAAGACCTGCCTTCCTTCTTTTAAAGTGCCCGCTCTCCACTGCCCTGGATGTCCCCAAAACACTTTGTGCACATCCCTGCCATACATGTGATAATTAAAAATAACTGGTTTGGGAGATTCAAGACCACTGTGGATTCGCCATAGGAGATCTTGAAGGTTCAGACTTTAGCCCTTTTCACGCAATCCATGTGTGTAGACCAAATAGGTAGTGTTGCCCATGTGATCAGATCCTGTTTTTTGCAGGGTTCCCAATTACATGAACAATTTGTGTGCCTGTAAGGTCTCTTTGAAAAATCAATTCAATCTACACACATTGATTGTGTGAAAAGGAACTAAGTTTAACTAGCTAGGCCAGGCGCAAAGCATCTGCACCTCCGCTGCCCAGCCGGCCAGCTCCCCACCACCACCTGCAGCGTCTGGCTGGTGGACCGGCCGCACCACTTCTTCTTGCCCCCCCCCACCTGGCACTTTCTGGCTGGCGGGCCGGCCAGAAAGCTGGCCCACCACCTCCTCCCGCCTACCCGCCAATTCCCAGCAGCCGGGCTGGCTCGCCACCACCTGCTGCTCCTAGCATCCCTGTTTTCTCCCCCGTCCCCGTTGCTAGTCCGGCAGCTGCTCGTAAACTCTCGCAAGAGCTGCCACACATGGGATTAGCAACGGGTATGTTTAAGAGAATTAGATATATACAGGTGAAACTCGGAAAATTAGAATATCGTGCAAAAGTTCATTAATTTCAGTAATGCAAATTAAAAGGTGAAACTGATATATGAGACAGACGCATTACATGCAAAGCGAGAGAAGTCAAGCCTTAATTTGTTATAATTGCGATGATCATGGCGTACAGCTCATGAAAACCCCAAATCCACAATCCCAGAAAATTAGAATATTACATGGAACCAAGAAGACAAGGATTGAAGAATAGAACAATATCGGACCTCTGAAAAGTATACAGTGTACTGTGCTTGATTGGCCAGCAAACTCGCCTGACCTGACCCCATAGAGAATCTATGGGGCATTGCCAAGAGAAGGATGAGAGACATGAGACCAAACAATGCAGAATTGCTGAAGGCCGCTAATGAAGCATCCTGGTCTTCCATAATACCTCATCAGTGCCACAGGCTGATAGCTTCCATGCCACGCCGCATTGAGGCAGTAATTGCTGCAAAAGGGGCCCAAACCATTACTGAATACATATGCATGCTTATACTTTTCAGAGGTCCGATATTGTTCTATTCTTCAATCCTTGTCTTCTTGGTTCCATGTAATATTCTAATTTTCTGAGATTGTGGATTTGGGGTTTTCATGAGCTGTACGCCATGATCATCGCAATTATAACAAATCAAGGCTTGACTTATCTCGCTTTGCATGTAATGCGTCTGTCTCATATATCAGTTTCACCTTTTAATTTGCATTACTGAAATTAATGGACTTTTGCACGATATTCTAATTTTCCGAGTTTCACCTGTAGATTTTTCTTTAAAGCAAAGTAGAAATGTGGCTTAATTCAGCTCTCACACTTGTTCTGTCTACAGTTCTTAATGACACAGTAAATTGTGAGAAACACGGGGGGGGTTGGTTGGGTTTTTTGAGAAAACACAATAATAATTTCTGAAGGAGCAAAAATAGCAGTATTTGGGACTTTGATTCTCCATTCATTTGTCTAATCATATGTTGTCCGTCTCTGCTGCCCATCTCAGCCACTACTCTGGTGTCATTTTTTTTTTGTTTTTGTTAAAGAAGGTTGTTTGGTGAATTACATTATCCATCCACATAGCCACCCTGATGGCATTATGATGTCACACAGCCAGTCAGATTTGGCAACAAAGCCAAATCAAGGTGAGGGCATGGCTTACCTCCCTCATTCTTAAGAGGCAAGCATTTTCACTCCATTTCACAGGACCCTCAAACTATCACCAAAACTGGGAGGCATATTACACAGAGGATGAAGTTTGCGGGAGAAAGAAACTGCCCTATTTCAGCTCAGTGCTATTACATAATATTTAAAGGGAATAATTACTTTTCTATACTAAACAATATACTGCCTTACCTCTTTGTTCCCACTCTAGGATTCTGAGGTATGTCGATTGTGTTTAATACAGAGTCATGTTTCACAGCCAGTCCCAAGTCAGCAATGGCACAGGTTTCATTCCTTTTGACTAAAATATTTTTCGATTTCAGGTCTCTATGTGAAATGGCTGGCTTGCCTGTAAGGCACAAAATATATTGCAAGTTCAAAATGGCTGCTGCTATATTACTACAACTGATATATTTAGCAAAAACCACACACAGGATTGACATGAACTACAAACTTCAGAAGTATCTTCCTCACACAGTACTCCCTCTCAACTTTTGTTTCAACAGCCAAAATCAGCCTGTATGGTCATCTCTATTAATTATACATGTCAGTATATAAAACATATTCTAATTTGAAATTAACCTCTTTCAACATTTATTTTTATTTTATTATTTTATTATTTAACATATTTTATACCGCCCAAAACTTACATCTAAGTTTCTATATTTTATAGAAATATATAAACATTTCTATATTGCTATATTTTTAATTTCCCCAAAGTGCTTCAAGTTTGTTTTTTATACTCATAATTGCTGGATTTGTAGTTAGTTGCATATACTTGAGGTCCACTGTAAAACTAAAGCAGAAGTGTCTTTAACACAGCCAATAATTCAATCCCTCATAGTTTCATGGATTTTCTACAGTTGCTAAGAAACTGAAAACTTTTGAAAAGCAAACATATCTGCATTGCAAGCTAAAGCAAGGCAGTGGACAGAGTTTTGGACATAAATGGGGGTTTCCTAAGTTCGAATCTCCACTCAAGCATTAAGCTAACTTGCTTCTAGTGCATGAATAGGAGAGGTTTGGACGAACCACTCCTACATGTTTAGAGAAAGGTACCCCTAGCATACTGGGGGAGATCTTTATTCCGTGTGGTTGGGCTGACAGGCGAGGTATCATCCAAAATGGTCTGGCTGATGATCTTTGGCCAGTTCACTCAATCCAATTTACTTCAGTTGTTATAAAGATAAGTGCTGGCCTAAACCCACAGGGTCCTAAATGGCTTTGGGTCAACATACCTGAAGGACCACCTGCTCCCACATGAACATGTCCACTATTAAGATCTTTAGAATGTCCTGCTCAGGGTTCTCCCACCTTCTGAAGTGAGATGGGTGGCAACTAGAAATAGGACATATTTGGTCATTGCACTTCATCTATGGAACAGTCTATCTGCCAGGTTCCCCTCTCTACTGATTGTTTCCGTTCTTCAGCTTTTAATAGGAGTCAGTACTGCTGCTCTTACTAGTGCTCCTTTCAATTATTGATCTCAATGTGGTTTTTATTGATCAGTGATCATTTTATCTATCTATGGTTTTATATTTGTTGCTGAATATATGTAATTAAAAGCTGAGATACAAATGTTTTAAATCAATAAATCTGGGGGCAGGGGGGAGAGACCCTGTAAACACCACCTGGGCTCCTCTGATACAAAATAGTTATATATACTGGATATAGCTTACAAATAAAAGCAATATATAAATACATATTTTTGTAAGCTGCACACTGAACTTTTCTCTATTTCCCTTTGAAATGAATGTAAGATATAGATATAGAGTATATTTCTTAATATCCAAGAAAATAAGGGGGAAAGGAGAAGCTAAGTTTGTTAGGGCTAGTCTTTTCTAGGGTTTGAGTTCTGGCCGGCTAGAGGTTTGTTTCTTGACATGCCAGTTTTCCAGTTATGCCTAGAGAGACAGTGAGTGGGGATTAGCTGCAGATGAGTCACACAGCTTGTGGAAGGGGCCACATTCCTGAAGTGGCTCATTTGGAAAGCAGCTCTTGACAAGACAATGCTCAGAGCAGAGGAGAATTTGTGAACAGGTATGTGGGTGAGACCCTCAGGGACAAGATAGAGGCATCCTGCTCCCAGGCTGACAGCTCCTCTACTGTCATGGAGAATGACGGTCTCAGGGAAGGAGGACATCAGTCTGAGGAAAAGGGGAATGCTTCCTTAGAAGAGATTCCTTTCCTTGGGTGATGTGCCCTTATCCTTTTGCACAGAGGATATTCCTCCAGGGCTGGGGGGCCTCCTAGTAGTGGGCGATTCAGTCATTAGGGGGCATAGAGAGATGGGTTTGTTACCTGCGTGTAGACCGCATAGTGACTTGCCTGCCTGGTGTGAAGGGTGTGGATGTCACATGGCATCTTTTTAGGCTGTTAGGTAGTGCTGGAGAGGAGTCAGCTGTCATGGTGAACATCAGCACCAGTGATGTTGGCAAATGCACTTGGGAGATCCTGGAAGCAAATTTAGGCTGCTGGGTAGCATACTGAAGTCCAGGACCCCCAGGCTAGAGTTCTCTGAAGTGCAACCTGTTCCATGTGCAGGGATAGTGAGACAGGCGGAGCTGAGGGGTCTCAATGTGTGGATGAGACGGCGGTGCTGGGAGTTGTTTAGATTTGTTAGGCACTGGGATACATTTTGTGGCATGAGAAGCCAATACAAGAGGGATGGGCTCCACTTGAACCAAGATGGAACCAGGCTGCTGGTACTTAAGTAAAAAAAGGTCACAGAGCAGCTTTTAAAATGATGCCTGGGGGATTGCTGAAAGGAACTGGATGGTATCTGGTTCAGCAAGTAGAATCCCCTTACGTGCGAGAGTGCAAATATATCAGATAAACTAGAAGGGAACAGAGCAGTACCAGGAGTAGAGCAGACAGACAGCTGGTCAAAAAGGTCAGTTGACAGTAAGGGAGATAGCACACACCAACACAAGGTAAGAGGTTTGGTGTACAGGTGTCTATATACCAATGCTAGAAGCCTCCGAGCCTAGATGGGCAAACTGCAGTGCTTGGCTGCTAATGGAAACATACAGTAGGCATAACAGAAACCTGTTGGAACAGTAAGAACCAGTGGAATACTGTTATTCCTGGATACAAACTCTACAGAAAGGACAGGGAGGGGTGAACTGGGATGCAGTAGCACTGTATATTAAAGTAGGGATAGAATCAAACAAGCTAGAAAACCCTGCAGGACCAGAGTCCTCCACAGAATCATTGTGGGTGACAATACAAGGGAAAGAAAATGTGTTACTAGAAATGCAAGGTCGCCCTCTGGATCAAAACACTGAGAATGACCTGGAGTTGGAGAAGCAAATCAGAGAGGCATCAAAGAGAAACAGAGCTGTTAATAGTGGGTGATTTCAATTACCCTTACATACACTGGGCAAATTCACATGCTGGTATTGACAGAGAGGCCTAATTTCTAGAAATGCTAAATGACTGTGCCTTAGAACAGTTGATCACAGAAGCAATGGAGAGAAGGCGACCTTGGACTTAATCCTGAGTGGTGCTCAAGACCTGGTGCAAGATGTCAGAATTGTAGAACTATTGGGGAATAGTGACCATAGTGTGATCCATTTCAGCTTATATGCGAGTGAAGCACTGCCAAGGAAGTCCAACACAGATTATTGGAATTTAGAAAATGAAACTTCTTAAAAAAATGAGGGGACCGGTAAAAAGGAAGCTGAAAGGGAAAGTAATGAGGGTCAAATCACTCCATAAAGCATGAAACCTGTTCAAAAGCACAATACTTGAAGCTCAGTTGGAATGTATATCAAGGAGGAGAAAAGGCACCACTAAGTTCAGGACGACACCAGGGTGGCTAACAAGTAGAGTCAGGGAAGCTATAAAAGGAAAGAAGACTTTTCCTTCAGAAAATGGAAGTCCTGCCCAAATGAGGAGAACAGAAAGGAACATAAACTCCGGCAAATAGATAATAAAGGATGCTAAAAAGAGAATTTGAGGAACATATAGCTAGAAGTGTGAAAGGGGACAACAAAAAATTCTTTCAATATATCAGAAGCAGAAAACCTGCCAGGGAAGCAGTTGGATCCTTAGATGATGGGGGCATAAAAGGGAAAATTAAGGAGGTTAAGGAGATTGCAGAGAACCTGAATGAGTTATTTGAATCTGTCTTCATGGTGGAGGATACTAACCATGTACTCATTCAGGAACCCAGCTTCTCAGGTCTGGGGATGAAGAACTGGACCAATTTGAGGTAAGAAGAGAGGATGTTCTAAACTGTCTTTAAAAACTAAACATTAACAAATTGCCAGGGCCAGATGGCATCCACCCAAGAGTTCTGAACAACACAAATGTGAAATTGCTCATCTTCTGGCAAAAATATTTAAGGTCCCTAAGATCAGGCTCTGTACCAGAGGACTGGAAAGTAGCTAATGTTACTCCCATTTTCAAAAAGGGATCCAGGAGGATCTGGAAAAGTACAGGCCAGTTAACTTAACTTCGGTGCCAGGTAAATTGATGGAAAGCATACTTAAGGACAAAACTGTTAAACACATAAAAGAACAGGCCTTGCTGAAGGATAGCCAGCATGGCTTCTACAAAGGCATGTCTTGCTTCACTAAAAAACCAATTAAAAAACTTTAAAACAATTTAAAAACCTTGGAAGGCTAGGCCAAACAAGCAAGTCTTTAGGGCTCTCTTGAAGGCCAACATGAGCGCAGACTACAAATATCTGCCGGGAGCGCATTCCATAGGCCAGGAGCAGCTAGAGAAGGCGCAGTTCCAAGTTGCCAGCAGGCGTGCCAGTGGTAACTGGAGAAGGACCTCTCCGAATGACTTCAATGTGCAATGGGGATCATACAGAAGAAGGCACTCTTTAAGGTAACCCAGACCTAAGCCATTTGGGGCTTTAAAGGTAATAACCAGCACTTTGTATTTTGTCCAGAAACGTATTGGCAGCCAATGCAACTTTTTGAGAACAGGCATAATATGGTCTCTCCAGCTTACCCCAGAGACCAGTCTGGCTGCTGCATTTTGAACTAACTGAAGTTTCCGAACTACATACAAAGGCAGCCCCATGTAGAGTGCATTGCAATAGTCAAGCCTGGAGGTTACTAGAGTTCCCTCTAACAGGGATTCCCAGATGTTGTTAACTACAACTCTCATAATTCCCACACAATGGCCATTGGAGCTGGGGATTCTGGGAGTTGTAGTCAAAAACATCTGAGAATCTCTGTTAGAGGGAATACTGGAGGTTACCAGCTGATACACCACTATTAAGGCAAACTATTTTGGTAACCCTACTAAGTATTCTTATCTGTATCTCGAAGCTGAGAAAGTCTCAGAAAGAAGCAGTCTGTAGTAATTGAACAAAAATGTGGAAGACAGGTCTGTCAGTGGCTTCTAGTCTGGTGGCTATAGGCCTCAGAGGCAAGATCCCAGTTGAAGGAGAGCAACAGCAGGAGAGAGGGCATGTCCTCACCTCTTGCCTATGGGCTTCCTAGATGCAGCTGGTGGGCCACTGTGTGAAACAAGATGCTGGACTAGGTAGGCCTTCAGCCTGTTCCAGCAGAGCTTTTCTTATGTTCTTATATCTGTATTAAAGTCAACGCACCTTGTGTACCAACAATCTCCATGTGAAGGTGTGCTACGCCACTTGCAATCGAAAGGGCCAATTTAATCATCCCATCAACAGTCACCATGTTGCTGTTTAAGTAGTCATACAAAGATCCTTGTTCATGGTATTCGGATACAAGCCACAGCTGAGTCCAGGTTCCATTATCTGTGGAGAAAAATAATGATTTTTAGTAATACGTAGCAGCAAGCTCAGTGTTCAACAATTTGCAAGATTTTTAAAAGCACCTTTATTTTTCTCACAAGCTGATGAAGGGAGGGAGTCTCAAAGGACCTGGGGGCTTGAGCATGGAAATATCCCACCCCACCCCATTCCCACTGAAAGGTTTAGTTTTGGCACTGAAATTGAAACAGAAAACCATTCGCCACAATCTTGCTAATAGTGAAAATATCAAAGCAAAAATAATCACGAATCTGATTGCACTTCTGTACTAAATATTATCAATGATGTATTATCAGTTGTTCTAGATCCTATCATATATATACAAAGGACTTAAGGAATTTGGGTTTTGTGCAGAAATTCTGGACTGAAAAATATTACTATTCCATAAATAGCTCATCTGGTGGCTACACAGGGACAGGCCTTCTCTGTTGCTGCCCCGAGACACTGAAATGTGCTTCCTACTGAAATAAGAGCCTCCCCATCTCTGACAACTTTTAAAAAGTCTTTATGACCCAGCTGACACGTACACTTTTGCCACAGTTATAGCTGGCTGAGACTGTAACTGCAGTACACCCGAACACACGAAATTGTGGTTACAGGCCAAAAGCTAACTCCATATTGCCTCACCAACCTGCAATTGGAAGCTTCAATTTTCTCTAAGCTTTGCCGACAACTGTGGTTTTGCCGCCAAAGCATTACGCCTGACTGCTGACAAAGCTATAGCCATGGTTTCGCGCCCATTTCCAAACTCCAATCATGGAGGAGGAGGCGCAGACCCACCCGAGAACGTGGCTGCTCCATGCTTTCAACACTCACTGGTAGCTGCTTGGGGGAAAGGCCACGCCCGTCCTGTCAGCCATCCCAGCTGTGGAGTTGCCAGGCTACAGGGACACTGTCAACCCCCATCCCAGACTGGCCAGCCTGTCAAGATGCACAGTCATCCATTCCCATTCCGTCCCTTGCTTCCCACACCTGGCAAGCGGCAGGGTGAGGGCACGGGATGACAGGACAGGCACTCGGTGCTTTGCTCCCCAATAAGGGAGCCACAGTCATGTATGATCACAAGCACAAATACACCAAGTGGCAGCACAAGCAGGGCACCCCATCATGGTGCCAGGGCTGGGGATGGCTATGGAGGGAAACAACAAGCAGTTCTCTCTTTTTTTAAACACAGAAAGGGTGGGGAAGGGGGCTCTTCCCCTGCTTCCCTACACATGCAATATTTGCCACACCTCCTGAAAAGAAACATCCTGGGTAGCTATCAGCATTCTCCTGTGTCAAATCTAGATATTCCCCTGACCTTACAGACCAGAACTGCTTTCTCATGAGAGTGGCAGGCCATGGAGGCACACATGCAGGCCAGAGGGCTGCAGCCACCCAGCTGGGATACTATGTCCCTCTAAATCCAGGGGAAGGTTACCCCAGCAACATGTTCCCCGTCTCAGTGGCTGGCGGACAACAGGATTAAAAGCACTGCCTCTGGCAGTCAGGTTGCCCCACAGCACATCTTCTTTATATATATTTCTCTAAGGCATAAAGGGATGTGCACGGACCACGGAAGTGCGGTCCAACGCCAGGGTGTGTGTGTTGCTTTAAGGGCAGGGGGGATGTACTTACCCCTCCTGCCACTTTCCCCCCTCCGGCGCTCCACTTTTTAGTGAAATTTTCACACTGTGCGGCGTGTGCATGCGCGCAAGTTACTTCCGCTTTTCGCAGTCAACAAGGGGGCAGGGGCAGCAGGGAGGAATGCTGCCACCCCGAAAATTTCACTAAAAAATGGAGCGCCAGAGGGGGGGAAAGTGGTGGGAGGGGTAAGTACAACGCCCCTCCCGCCCTTAAAGTGACACCCCCTCCGGCATCAAACCGCCAGACCGGGCCACTTGCGAACTGGTTCACAGGCCTCTAACATGGCCTGACAACCGGTTCATGCACAACCCTAAAGGCATATCCATGACTAATCCCATGCATGGCAGCTCTTGCGAGAGTTCAGAGAGCTGCTGGATAGCCACGGGATGGATGGGGGAAGGAAAATGGTGGCAGCAGCAGCTGGCCGGCTGGCTGACGGACAGGCAAAGAACCAGTGGTGAATGGCAACTGCTGGCCGGCCAATCAGGACCCTGGAGTTTTGAATAGGCAAAAAGGTCTGTGCCAGTGTCCACCCCTCCACCAACACCACACATGTGCAGGAGCTTGGGAAAACAACAGTGACTTACTCATGAGCAGGGCTAGCAGGATCAGAATTGCTCCATGTTTTGGAGTGATTCTTCCTCTGTAACAACGACAGACACCAATGCCCCCGCGGACAAGAGTGTCAGGCCATGGGTGTTCTAAACTGTGCTGCGTTGGGAAGTGGTGGGCAGGGGTGTCTCAAAGACTGCTTTCCTGCTCCCAGGTATGGTGGCCGATGTGCCGGGGAGACCAGCTTTCTGCCTGGCCATTCACACCTATGCACAGGTGCACCATCGCCAGCGGCCCCTGCAGTCAACCCAGCTGCCCTGGGATTGGGGGAGCAGAGGGAAATGCCCTCTCCCACAATTCCCTGCTTATTTATCTGCATGTGGCACTGAGACAGACGGGACCTGGGATTTTTATAACTTGAGTGAATGTACTGTCCCGTTAGCCAACCCAACAACCATGTGCTCGGCCAGCCTATGGCACATGGAGTGTGGGGATGTCCTCTGGGGTATGTGCAAAGCTGCAGAGGGAATTGGGAAGAGGGAAGTAGTGGGTTTCCCCCCTATTTTTCAACCAAGAAAGTCAGGGGGCCCACTGGAGCGGGGCCCCTTGGATTCCCTGGTGGTTACATGGGCAGCTCAGGTCATGAGCTCACAGTGTGCAGGTGGAGATAATGAATTAATGGGCTCAGGCATATCCCCAGTAGGCCGGTCCAGTCCGATGGGGGTCCATGAATTTTTTTTGAAATTTAAAATGCATAATAAATACCTGTAGCCCCTTCAAGGGGCTTGCTGTAGGCCGTGGGGAGGGGGCCACGAGGGGTCCCCCTCCGCCCCACCAGCCTCACTTATCACCGCTGCAGCCGGATAAATAAAGGCGAGAGGTGGCCAGGCCTCACAGAGGGCATTTGCGAATGCGCGGCGGTGGCCAAAATGGCCACCGCTCACCTTTACGGAGGCCCGAAAAGGCCAAAAATACTACATTTACCCGGCCTCAGCAGTGATGAGGGAGGCCGGCGGGAGGAGGGGCAACCCTTGCGGATCCCCCACAGCCTACAGCAAGCCCCACCGAAGGGGCTACTGGTATTCATTATGCATTTTTTTAAAAAAAAATTAAAAAATTGTGGACCTTTCCGCCGGTTCGGTTCCGGGGGGGGCCTGAACCGTCAGACCGCGGACCGCCATACCGGTTTTGCACCTCCTTACCCCCTCCCCTCCAGCAGTGAAAGAGGGATTCCACCAGAACCTCAAGGAATTGGAGTTTGTGTGGCATTTTCAGCGTGCAGGGCCACTTGTGGGGTGGGGTGGGGTGGGGTGGGGTGGGGTGCCGGGCCTGGAAAAAGCAGCGCAGGCATTGCAGGGCATTTAAAGGGCTTTCTATGTGCTTCCCCTGCTGAGGGCAGGCAGAGCGCTCTGAAAATGCACAATAACACTCAGCATGCCCATTCAAGATCATAGCCAGGGGCATATCTAGGGTAGGGCAGGCAGGGCACGTGCCCAGGGCACCACTTAAGGGGGGTGCAATTTTTTATAATGATTTTTTTTTAATGGCCACCGAAAACAAAATGGCCACTGCGCATGCTCAAATGGCCTCTGTGAGGCCCTAGGCCATACCAGGCCTCTCAGAGGCCATTTGAGCATGCGTGGTGGCCATTTTGTTTTTGGTGGCCATTTAACAAAATTATTTTGTTATTTAACATTATTTAACAAAAATATTTATTTAACATTATTTAACAAAATATTTAACATTATTTAACAATATTTAAATATTTATATAAATAAAATAAATATATAAATATTTATTTAACATTATTTAACAAAAATATTTAACATTATTTAACAAAAATTATTTTTTAAAATGGCCACCGTACCTGCTCAAATGGGCTCTGCGAGGCCCTAGGCCTTGCCAGCCCTTGCAGAGGCCATTTGAGCATGCGTGGCGGCCTCCAATATGGCCACCATGCCGATCTTTGTAGGCCCGAAAATCAGCCCGGGACGGGCTGCAGCGGTGAATTAAGAGGCAGGTGGGGGGGAATTTTGCAGACCCCCCCCATGGCCTTTAGGAAGCCCCACATGGCCTTTAGGAAGCCCCACAAAGGGGCTACAGGCTTATATATATATATATATATATATATATATATATATATATATATATATATAAATTTAATATAAGTCACTGTACACATATTCAGTTTGGCACTATGTACAGAGAATCAGGGCTTGTGAATACTGAGCTGAAGCTTATGAGCTAGGATTGAATTTATTTGCTCTTACTTTGCTTCTTGTGATAAGTGAGTTAAATGTGATGTCTTAATCATATGGCTTTCAATGGTGAGTTTGTCTTTGAATCAGTGTGAAATCTTTAGTATTAAGGCTACTGGGAGTTTCTTGCTCTCTTTCTCTCATTTTAATTGTCTTTCTGAAATACTAGAATATATTCCAAGCAGTGACACAGTTTACTCTGCATATCCTTTAATTATTTTCAGAGTATCTGGGAAAAGTCAAATTCTCCATTTATTTTTAAAACTTATGTAATAGTGATGCTACAATGCATAGTAGAGAATTAGACAGGCACTTCTGTTTAGTTTTCCAAGTACACCTCCACATAGTATTTGGGTATTTCATGAGCCCCAGCATACTGAAATTCGTAGTTTTCCAGCATTTTTTGGTCTGGCTACATCCACTGCTAAATAGTTTTTGAAACATTAAAAGATTAACAAGCTTGACTTGTATTTTTCAGCTGATATTATGGTAAAATTATCTGAAAGATGGGTGTCAGATGTTTGGACAGCGGGCGTAATTTCAGTGCTTGCCCTAGGCGCTATTTTCCCTAGATACGCCTCTGCGATCCGTCACGGCCAAGCAACTGACACGGTGACACTTTGTCCACCGTCTGGCCGCAGAGCTGACTGGGATTAGGCTGGGAGGCCGAGCAGCAGGGAGGGGCTCCTTTCTCCTTCAACTCCAGTTAGGCTGACCGTGGTTTGCTGTATGTCTGCGGTGCAAATTGGGGTTACGTATTGTAACACCACTCACAATTACCTGCAGTTCTAGTGTACATCTGAATACGGCCTTATCCACCCAAACATTTTAACTAGACTTGTGGTTTTAAATTGGTTTTAACTAGACTTGTAGTTTTAAATTGTTTTAAGGTTCTAAGTTCTGTTTTTATTTGTTTTATGTTGCTGTAAACATAAAAGACAGAAGTTTGGGGCAGTGTACAAATAAAATAAAATAATTACTGGAAAATATTACTATTCCATTACTGTATTTCTCCTAGTGTTAAACTACCTACCCACAACATCACTCGCCCACCCCCATCTAATTGTTACAATACTAAACCCACTTTCTAGGAAGCAAGTCCCATTGCGCTTACTTTAGAGTAAACATGACTACGATTGGGCTGTGTTTTCTGCTGTATATCGTGCAAATGATACTTGAGAATTTCATCACATGCTTCAACAATACCACAACTCTGTGGATGTGTCTTTGCTGCAAGGCACACGCCATGCCTCTTAAGATGTCCCGGATTATAGATGCAATTTTGTTTTCCTGGTAAGAAACTAAAACCACAACCAGCTAACATCTGCTATGATGTCTCAAACATTTAGGGTCAGCACTGAGTAGTGGGTTCAGGGATCACAACATTACTAGAAGTGGGTTGGCAGGAAAATGTGAGACAAGGGCTAGCTAGGATTAAAGGGTATGCAGTCCAGTCAAAGAACAAACATCACAGATGAGCTGGACAAACAATGGTCTAGTAATATATTTTTGCAAGCTTAATCACCAGCATAATACACGCTGACTCTTTAACAGGAGATACTGCCCTTCCATGTTGACATTGCAAGTGATTATTCCTCAAAAACACTTGAGGCACTGGCCATATCATTCTACACACTATACACATCCAATGAAAAGCGAGGCATCCTTATGTGTACTGAAATCAAATGAGCTTAAGAGCACTTTACTGTGTGTTGTATTGTGGGCTTCAGAAGGAAGGGGAGATCAGCCAAAAAAAACACCACAACACCCCAAAACACATCCCCTTTCTCAGTATACACGATAGCACAGTGGTTGTCTGGAACTCAACATGCTGTGCTTGTGCAGCAGTAGTTTGTGTGCCAGCCACTGAATATAACAATGCCATTGTTATAGGTATTGAGAGGTGTAATGAAATAATCATAACAAATGTCCTTAAAATACAGAGTGCATTTTGCAATTTAAGTTTGAACGTATCCAAGAACAGGCCTCTAGATCTTTCTGAATCTCACCCCCGCTCCTACTCCAACACTAAAACAATCAGAATACTGGACTAGGAGTAGGGAGATTTGGGTTGGACTCACCATTGAGCAATGAAGCCCACTGGCTGACCCTGGGCCAGTTGCTTCCTCTCCGCCTAGCCTACCCCTCAGGATTGTTATGAGAATAAAATGGAGGCGGGGACTGATGCATGGACACTACCTTGGACCCTTTGGAGGAAGGGCAGGGTAAAAATGTAATAAGTAAATCAATAAATAAAACCTTGCTCTCTGCAAGGAAAATCTGAAATGGCACCTGGCCTTTGACATATTATCTTTAAATGGCTTTTCCATTCTATTTAAAACGTTTTCAATAGCGCTCCGGTCCAGCACAAACCACAGCTATGTGGGCTTCAAGTATGGATGCCCATGTTGGCAGTTCATACCAGTATCGAGTGCTGCTTCTCTCTCTTCACCTAATCTTCACTAAATTTCAGCCATCATAAACCTAGCTTTACTAATCCTTTCTGATAGTAGTTACATATCTCTGTCTTTCCCCATCAACCTGTTTTTAAAAACAACACCACAGAAACAGGGGGTTGGGGAGAAGAAAAATAATTCCACTGGGTTAATCCAGCACAGGACAGACATTGTGAAACTGTTTGGAAGTACTATACCCTTGTTATCAGCAGCAATAAAACCCAAGATATTTTCATGCCTCAGCATTATTGTCTGATAGATTTCTGCTTCACGAAACCAAGACCTTTCATCTCTTGAGGAAAATATCTTCACAGCTACATCCTCCCCGCACCATTTTCCACGCCAGACTTCACCAAATCGACCTTTTCCGATGATGTCCTGAAGAACAATAGTCCTTGCAATTGTTCTTTGGACGAGTAAAGGTAAACCTGACAAGAGAAATTCAGATGTGTGTTTTTTTTGGTTTATTTTAAGCAGCAATCATCACTGTTCTGAAACATGAAAGAGCATATGAAACACACACAGTGGCAATCTCTTATCTGTGCAATTCATATAATACTGAAATGAGTGGCAACTCTTACAGGGTCATTAATGGAGCTAGATCGACTGCATGTAATCCATACACATACTATGGTCAATCTTTGAAAGAACTACAGTGCGTGTGCATGTGGGAAATATGGAACAGTTAAGTAGACAGAAATGAAAGAGTCAAGGCAGTCTATGGGGCTATTCACACGCACAGGCAAAAGAGGGTTAAGGAAGCCCAGCCTGGTTTTGCCAGCACATGTGAACTGCTGGAGCTGCACAGCTCCAGGCAGCAAACCTGCTTAGGGAGCCCACCCCTTAGCCTGAGTTTGGGGCATGAAGGCACCCTTAACCTGGGCTAACTGCTCACCTGCACTCGAGTAGCCTCCTCGCAAGTGCCAGGAGGATCCCTAGAATGCACCACATTTTGTGCTCACAGGCACAGGAGTTCCAGGGGCTGGGAAGATGCATCCCAGCCCCCAACCCTGCATGATGCTGCTGGCAGTAGCTGGCAATCATCTGGGTGGGCGATCTGCCCACCCGGAAGGAGCCCTTGGTCATCTGCCAAGGAAATAAGCATTTTAAGGATTCTTCCCCAGCCGATCAGAGCCCTTTCTCAATGATCGTGAGAAAGGGCTCTATAACTGAGAGTATGATAATAAAATAGATATGTATAATTATTTCCAGCATTTGGGGATTTGGGGATAACAACTGAAAGCTCACTTCCATTTCCATGTGTTTTGTAGATGATGCTAAGAACAACAAAAGACTCCCCAACCCCTGCTAAGTGGGAGTAAATATTTCCTGGGGCAACCTCCACCTTTCCACCACATCCTTTGAAGTAGGTTCTTCTCAACTTCCTCTCCTTTCATGAAACCCAAGAGCAGCAATGAGAAGTAATAATGCTGGATCTGGCCTTCTAGAGATTGCAGACTATAATACAGCAGAAACATTTTGCAACAATAATGTTAACCCTCAATAATAATAATAATAATAATAATAATAATAATAATAATAATAATAATAATTCAATTTCTATACCGCCCTTCCAAAAATGGCTCAGGGCGGTTTACAAAGAGAAATAACAAATATTCTAAATTTGAAGCAGTAGTTGTGAGAGTGTAACTGCTTCATAGTCCACAGTCTGCTGTGTGGAAAATCAAGGGGCGATGGAAAATGCTGAACGCACACAGCTCAACACTGCCGAAGGATATCAACTAATAGTGACACAAGTCTCATTAAGGATGCCTCCTGCTTGAAGAACAACAACTGACAGATGGGTCTTGTCTAGGCCAGGGCTTCAGGGCATTCGGCTTAGAAGAAATTAGATTTCAGTTCTCATCTTCGCATAAGGCATGGTGTTAAGCAAGAAGATTAATCTAAATCTACACTTATTTCAAAACTGTTTTAAAGTTTCTGGCTCAGGAAACTCGCAGCAATTGTCAGCAGGAATCTGACCTTTGAAGCTAAAACATTTGTCTTTCACAGATATGCAAAGAATAGTCTCGAAATACTGAAGAGACCTCAGCTGCTATAGTTTTGCAGTCATAAACCCCTTCCACATTTGGCTTATGGTCAGATATTACTTGGAATACCAAATATATTTTCTCCTGGCAAACCTACCGTTTCAGTGGATATATATGCAGGATACGCTAAAGCAGCTGAATATAGGCAGATGGAAATGTCTAAAGCTATTGTTTGTTTTGGCTGAACTCTTTGAAAACTAAGGGCATTTTCAGAAGTGGTATCACAGAGACACTTTTTTCCAACAGTGCAGTCATGAAGCAAACTACTGCCCATTTTTAAGCCATCCTTGGATGACATACATATCTATTTCCTAGCGAAAATGCACAGTCATTAGGTTTCATACATTTTCTTGAATACAGGCTTAGAGATGAATAGATGTCCACATTACAAACATCTTAAGAAACTGGTGTGCTCCACTCAACAAGCAAGAGACTTCATTGCTACAAAACTGCTCCAGACAATTCAGAATATTGATTCTGTATGATAAGCTATGATGCCTGTTCTCTTTACAGACATAAACTTAACTCTATTTTTTACATATATATAATAATAATTATTATTTATTATTAAAACTTGTATACCACCCTTCCAAAAGGCTCAGGGCGGTATATATATAATATATACAGATGGAAAACATTTTCCCCAATTTCAACTGACAGGAATATCTTCAAATCTTCAGGCAGCATTTAGAAATATAATACAGTATACTGCATGGTTATCAATGTTTTGGGCACTCAGGCCTACTTCAGCAATATCTTGTGGACTTGACCATACCAAGAACCTATTCTTAGATTATATAGTCTTAGATTAGAGCCAGTGTGGCGTAGTGGTTAGAGTGCTGGACTAGGACCGGGGAGACCCGAGTTCAAATCCCCATTCAGCCACGATACTAGCTGGGTGACTCTGGGCCAGTAACTTCTTTCTCAGCCTAGCCTACTTCACAGGGTTGTTGTGAGGAGAAACCTAAGTATGTAGTACACCACCCTGGGCTCCTTGGAGGAAGAGCGAGATATAAAATGTAAATAAAATAAAATAAAAATAAATAAAACTATATCAGCAGCACAGAAGATGCTGCGGCAACAGAGCTTTTTTCCATACCATTTCAGTAGTATAAACATGCCCTGAGGTCACATGGTAAAAGCTGACAACTTCCCACACCACCAGCATCTGACTCCTGGGAAGTGGGACAATTGGGAAGAAATCCTATCAGTGGCCCTTCCTATGTGATCTTAGAGTTCTTACTATTTGAGAACAACAAGGGGAAAAGCACCATGAAGGTCATATAAGATTGGGACCTAACTGACATATCTGTTTGCATACACTGCTACAGCAGCAGTATCCTCTTGTTACATATTATGAAAAGGTCTGCACACTTATAGAAGTTCCAGCTGATTCTGCAGTGCATACCCACGTACCAGATCCAGAACCCGATGTTGTCATATCAAAAATCAGATCTCTGAGTGTTTTTCCTGGGTTCACTAGGTTGCATTCAGAGAGAGGTTCTTCAATATTTGCCCTTTTCTTCTTTATGATTTTGCAGTGGTGGCCTTGACAAGTGTACACAGTCAGCATTAAAGCGATAGACAAGACACATACTGGTACAATTATGATCACTGTCAGCTCCACAGGCCACGGCTTTGGTTTGCTTGAAGGGTCTGTACCTTGAAAACAGACGAAGTTCAGTGAGTAGGCAATCCACCACCTTCTCGGGGAAGTTTTAGATGTACACTTTTATGGAAGTGACAAAAAGGAAGGGTTGGGTCAGTGTGGCTCCTTGCAGGGGCGTAGCAAGGTTGGAGTGGGCCCAGAGACAAGATTTTAAAATGCCCCCCCATCACTGAAGCTCAGCTCACAAAGTAAAGAAATCCTAAATGAGGCTGAATAGTGGTGACAAAAAGCATATATATATGCATGCACACACCACAACAGAACATCATCCTAAATTATTTTTTAAAGGTTTTGTAAATTGTGGACGATGCCAGTCATTTAATGGTCCTAGAGAAAGACATGCGGTTCTGGTAGTTCCAGGTCTTAACGGTCACATCAATTTCGGAGGATGAATACAACTGAAGGAAGCCCGGGCAGGTGCGCCACTGGGGCAGTCAGGCATGTGACTTGCCGGGGGGGGCAAGGCAGTGGGGCCCCCAGACAACTGTCTCCCCTTGCCCTATTATAATTATGCCCCTGGCTCCTTGGCTTCTTCCCACACTGCTGGCATAACGTAGGAAGCAACAACAGAAAATGAAACCTCAAAGGTGCATCAGAAATGGTGTTTTTTTAAAAAAATAAAAAAAATTAGGCCCGGGGCATTATTTTTCTTCAGAAGCACTGATTCAGTCCCCAGAGCCTTCTGTATTATCGCAACATATAGGTTTCTAGTCCACCTTTGAGGTTTCCTCTCCTGTTACTGCTTCCTGTGTTATGCCAGCTGTGTGGGAAGAAGCGAACGCCCCACCCCGACTGTAATACACGAGAAATAGGGTTAAAAAGATAAGAGGGGGAAAGAGCAGTAGAAAGCAGAAAATAAGCAAGGAGCAGTAGAAAATAAGCAAGAACACAGGCACATCTGCTTTTTAAAAAAGAACAGGTGGAGTGGCCATTAATGGAGTCTGTTCTGGGAGAGGGAAATCAAATGGTATTGAAGGTAGCTGAGAAAGCCAGGGGCTAAAGTCCTAGGTCTCCCTTATTTCTCTTCTGGCAGATTCCACACAAATAAAATATGCCATAGGTTAGAACACAGTTTTATTAGATTAGATGACTGTGACGGAGCGGGGAAATGCTTGACTAACAAGTGGAAGGTTGTCCGTTCCAATCCCCGCTGCTACTATATTGGGCAGCAACAATATAGGAAGATGCTGAAAGGCATCATCTTATACTGCATGGGAAGAGGCAATGGTAAACCCCTCCTGTATGCTACCAAAAGAAAACTACAGGGCTCTGTGGGCACCAAAGTCAAAATCGACTTGACAGCACACTTTACGTTTATACCCCTAATAAATATTTTTTGGGGGGGTGGATCATATGCAACAAGTACATGTGACAAGTACATCTAACTTAAAAGGTTAGAATAACTTTTTACTCTTATAGAAGATACCATATAATGAAATCAGCATATTATTTATTAATAAAAATACTTCTATTCCACTTCTCAACAACAGTTCTCAAAGCCATTTATATTGCAAAAGGTATGAGGAAATGGTCCCCTGTTCCAAAATGGATCACAAAAAAAGAAGAAAAAGGGCAAGGGAGACATCAGCCTCTGGAGACACGCTATACTCAGTGGAATAGAACAAACACAGAGAGCAAAGGGCACAGGTCAATCTCAGCTGCAAAATACACAGTGATAGAGTGACACCTACTGCCCTAAATTTAGCTAATTATTTGCAGCCAAGGGCTCAGCTTCTGCAAACAAATCCCTCAGTGGATGGAAGGTTACCACTGATAAGCTTATCACTGAGGACCAATTTATACCTGACATGGGCAAAAACGCATGTCCAGTTTTGTTTAAATGCACCATATGTGGTGGCCTATTTGCCTGTAGCATTAGCACACCAGCAACTGGCATTGGGCCAGGACATATAGTAAGTGCATTTATATCACAATGGTCTACATAGGGAAAGTTTATACAGGTCAGCACTTTGCATATATTGCCAGAGGCATCTATAAATCCAAAAATATTAAAGTCGGATAAAAGGCTGTACCAACATTTTCTCCCCACAGGCTACTTTCCCAATTGCATCACTGGCCTGGAGTGCACCCTGTCTCCTTTTGCCTTATGTGCTACTTTCTTATTGATGCCTTATTAAGGGGCTAAACAGCAAGCACTCTCTTGACTATTTAGTTCAGGCAACAAATGATTCCTTTCTGGTAAGTAGCTTGCAACATCCACCAGTCAATCTGACTTGTGACATAAAGGTACATATGAGTAAACAGAATTTTATATTTTAATAGAATTTTCTGATATCTTAGACGTTCTGTACTTGTACTTGATATGGCTGGCAGCAAACAGCTTCACTTCTGTTTTTGATCCACATTCCTAACCAAGTCAACAACAGAAGGCATATCCACACTAGGAATTAGTCTAACTTTAACAGTAATTCCCATTTCCTGGGGACGCAGGGTATTGTAGTTCCAGAAAGGTATCTAAAAGAAATGTTCACCCTTTTACCAAACTACAATCCCCAAGAAGCTTTGGGGAAGTTTAGCCATGACAATCCCCATTTTGTAGTACCTAAATGTAGTAAAAGCTGTCCCTATTTTGCTTTTTCAGGGGAAAACTGGGGGTGCCTATTGCAATGTGTTTCAGCTTCTCCAGAGTCTATAGAAATTAAACCGGAGTGAGTGAGCAGATGTTTCTCAACTCTAGTTATATATATACATACATACACATACTAGCTGAACCCGCACAGAGCATCTGTGCGCTCTTTGGGGCTGGCAGTTCACCCCTCGCCCCCACCTTCTGCATCAGTTTCTCCTGCCCTCCCCCCACCTTTTGCCCCAGTCTCTCTTGCCCTCCCCCCACCTTCTGCCCCAGTCTCTCTTGCCCTCCCCCCCTGCCTTCTGCCCCAGTCTTCTCAGGTTTTCGTCCCCGTTTGCCAGCCACGCCGCCACCTCCCTTTCCTCTACCACCGCCACCACCTCCCCCACCGCCACCTCCACCCCGCGGCTGTGGCCGGGCTGCTCTCTTTCATCCCCGGTGGCCGGCAGTGCTTTCCTTCCTGGCCGGGCTCTACCACCACCACTGTGCAACCTTTCAAGAGTTCCGCCACGCTGACACGCATCCCCACAGTGGGCGGCCAAGATAATTAATTTTTATTTGTATTTATATATACATACATATGCACACACACACACGTACGTGTATGATGTTTCTCAACTCTGGTTTGATAGATAGATACACACACACACACACACACACACACACACACACACACACACAATATAAAAAGCCAGTACTCCCCTTTCATTCATCCCCTACAACTGCCTATTCAGATAAGAAGTGTTGCTGAATGTTCTAAACTAAGCACAACCAGAATGAAATTGTGAGATTTAATGTACAATTAAAAATTCTTAATTTAAAAAAAATACTATGATGGGTATGTATTTTTTTTAGAAAATACTACCTGCTACTTCAGAAGGAAGGATGTTTGCAGAGGACTACAAAATGCAACAAGTAGAGAAGAGTCTTCAGCAATGTCCAGTTGGGTGCAGCACTAAAGTAGTGATCATTGGTGTGGGAGTAAGTGGAAAGGCATGTAAGTGTGTACTGTAGACAGAGCTGGCCCAACTCTCCCTGCCCTGCTCCCAATGCCTGTAGCAGAAGCATGAACCACCCTTGGCCTTTCACCCCATCAACTCTTCCCCTGGCATCTTCTTGGCAGTTCTTTGGTCCACTCCTCTTGCCACCTTATCTTGGCTCATCCCACCCTATCTTGGCTCTTCCTTTTCTTCCCCTCTTGGCCCTGGCTTTTCCTCTTCCACTCCCCCCCCCATCTTCCTAGCAGCACAAAAAGCATGCTGCTCTTCCTACTTCCCAACCCACCTGCCCCAGATCCTCACTCCCCTCCATCCCAGCAGGACTCCTGAGCAGTCATATTTTTGCTGGGTGTGGTGATGGGCCAGCAGACAATCCACCATTTTCACCAGTCCATCCAGGCCTGCACAGCATAAGGCCTGGGGGCCAGATCTGGCCCACAGGGTTGTTTTGCTGCCCCCCAGAAAGAAATATCCTGCAGCAACAGCAGGAGCCATGAAAGAGCTCTTGGCCTTTCCCACTGATGAGTGACAGCAGCTCAATGCAGTTGACCGCTTGAGACCAGATGTCCCCCGCCCCCGCCCCCAAATGAAGCCTACTGACACTATCCCTCTTTCTCTCAGACTCCAACCCTCTGCCCCCTCACTTGTATTAATATTTTAAATAATTATTTTTAATGTAGTAATTAATGGGCATTAAATTGACCTCAGCCTCAT
The DNA here is from genome assembly GCF_027244095.1 of Hemicordylus capensis. Lineage (NCBI taxonomy): Eukaryota > Metazoa > Chordata > Lepidosauria > Squamata > Cordylidae > Hemicordylus > Hemicordylus capensis. Next base: position 186,052,981 of record NC_069657.1, read on the forward strand.
GCAACAAGTCATGGTTGGTTCCAGCCCACTGGGGCATCGGAGTTGTGCACCCCTGCCTGAAGGCTACCATGGGTGTAGATATAAGGTCATCTGCAGAGTGAGAGTGATAAAACTGAACTGATGGCAACCCGTAACTGTGATTGGAGCATGTTCTTTTGTCAGGCTTCCATACCAACCAGTATGAACATATGAGGTCATAAAATTGATTAATCTAACCCAGTGTATTCTACTCTGATTGGCAGCAGCTCTTCAGGGTCTTTTCAGCTCCACTCCCTGAGATCCTTTTAAGTGGAGATGGTGGGCATTGAACCTGGAACCTTTTGCATGGCTGCTCCACCAACTCAGCTGTGGTCAGCTATGGTTGTCCCTCTGTTCAAAGCTGGGCTTTGTAGCTTCCTTAGTGCCCAATATATATGCTTGAAAGCATGGGCCACTGATTTTAACTGAACTTGCTTCCAAGTAAGCACGCTCAGGATTTCAGACACGAGTCTCCTGAGAGTTTGTTTGAGAGATGAATGCCTCTGTCTGGAGGGAGAGGGGTAGAGAGAGAGAGAAACCCACAAAGACATGCCTGAAAAACAGAACATTCTGTCAACTCTATTTTTAACACTATACCATGGCACTCAGAGACAGGTCATTAGAAGGACCAAAAGTGTATTAAGGATAAACTCATAAACTGTGTTGGAAATACAATAAAAAATGTTAATAGCAGCACATTCAGAATAAAACTATGGCATGATCGAAGTCCGGCCAAACAAGAGTTAGAATTGTGCCATCACCATGTTTATCTCTTAGAAAAGAAAAAAAATTGAGCTCCTGTTGACTAACTGAAGCCACTAATGGACAACAGGAAATAAAACAAGGTTTGCAGCTCCTATTTTAAAACTTACCCAGTTATTGCAGCTAAGAGGGAAAGAACTGTTCACAAATTATCTTGCAATCAACAGAGTAATAATCTGGCAACTGCCTGATGGGTTTAAAGTACCATATGAAACCCTGACCATGCTCTGTTAATGAAGACCATTTTTAAGCAATATAAGAGAATATTATTTGGTTGCTAAGCAGTTGAAAAATAGCCCTCCAAAAAGCAAGGCAAATTACAAGCAAACAAAATGCAATGCATGGCAATATTAATCTAATTTCAATTTACTAGCAGGAAAACATGTTAGTACTTAATGGTGTTTTAAACATGCATATGTGAAAGTCGGCTCCCTCTGGCCTGAAGCACACTAACCCTGAAATATTAATGTATGAGAACAGGCATCCACAAATCCAATTGCCAGTTTGCCAGTGGTAAGTGCCCCTGGCCGTCTGGGGAGCAGGACACCCAGCAGCACACAGATCTCCTCAAAGTTCTCATTTCCAATGCCATTTTTAGCCTCTTTCCTTAAGGAACCTAACGGCACAGTGAGGAAATGCTTGACTAACAAGCAGAAGGTTGCCACTTCGAATCCCCACTGGTACTATATCCGGCAGCAGCGATATAGGAAGATGCTGAAAGGCATCATCTCCTGCTGTGCGGGAGATGGCAATGGTAAACCCCTCCTGTTTTCTACCAAAAGAAAACCACAGGACTCTGTGGGCACCAGGAGTTGACACCGACTTGATGGCACACACTTTACCTTTACCTTCCTTAAGGAAAGTAGGCTTATGAGATCACCTGGCATCCTGTGTGTGTATGTCCATGTGTGTGCCCCCTATCAACTTCGAAATGCCTGGACCAATATGAACTAAATTGGGTATAGTTGTAGGGACACACAGGGACACCTCAATGGCATAGTTTGTGATGATGTCATCCACCCTGATGCAAGATAACGGACGCATGAAGGTTTGAGGTTCACGTGGGCGAACTTGTGAACTGCTTAACTGATTTATATCAAATTTGGTCCAGCTGTAGGGATAGTGAAAGGAAAACAGGCAGATTAGTTCTCACCAGAATTTCTTTTTATTGAGAATATAAATCAGTTTCTAATATTTTCATTGGCCTGTTTGTCATGTTAGTCATGAGAGCATTCCCAGAGGATTTAGCTGTGCTTGAACTGCCAGACCCATATCTCATGCTTCATGATTTTATCAAAAGAGGACTCTTTGCTTAACTCTAGATAAAGATGACCTTTAGTGGCCCATATGCGCAATTTCTGCTACAAGGGAGGAGTTTTAGAGTTGCCCCTTAGCAAATAATCATAATGATCCAGTTGCTCAGGCATCCAAGGGATTTTGAATCCCAGCATTCTTCTTTCCAGACAAACCTTCACCATCAGGCTTTGCCAGTAGTCTTCAGTCTTTCAGAGTGAGAAGCAGAGTAGTGTAGTGGTTAGTGTGATGCAATAAGATTGAGGCGGCTCAGGTTCAAGTTCCCACAGCCATGAAGTTCATAGGGTGATCTTGGGTCAGTCACTATCTTTCAGCCAAAGCTACCTTACAGAATTGTTGTGAGGATAAAATGGAGGGAGAAAGAACTCTGTGCACTGTCATGAGTCCCGTGGAGGAAGGATGGCATAAAAATATAATGACCAGGCAAAGTCATTTTGCATAGATTACACTTACAAGAAAGTTTAAGAAATTAAATAGATGTAATAGAATTTGATATTGGCATGCTTGCAAAAGGGCAGTAAAAGAACCTTTTGAAATTTGTTGGATTTCGACTTCAACCATTATTCATTTTATTGAATAATTACCATATATTTATCTATTTATATTTATGTAAACCACTTTGGGAACTTTTATAGAAAAGCAGTATATAAATTTTTGTCATATTATTATATACGGTAAATTTGAATCATAGTAAATTTGAATCTGAGCAGAGGCGTAGGTAGAGGAGAGGGGTCCCGTGTTCACCCCTCTCTCTGGTGGCCCCTCAGAGTGTGGAAGATAATGAAGAAAATAGGGAGGAGTGGAGCTGGGGGCCCGGAGTCTTTGAACCCTTTCGCTCAATTATAGCTACACCACTGAATCTGAGAAAGAGCTGCTTTTCTTGGGCATTATTTATTTATTTATTTATTTGATTTCTATACCGACCTTCCAAAAATGGCTCAGGGTGGTTTACACAGAGAAATAATAAATAAATAAGATGCCTGTCCCCAAAGGGCTCACAATCTAAAAGAAACATACGACAGACACCAGCAACAGTCACTGGAAGTACTGTGCTGGGAGTTGATAGAGCCAGTAATGTTGTTTTGTAATGACTGATCTGATAATTGAGTGCTAAAAGTCTGCTGAGAAAAATTACAACATATGAGCATTAATCCAAAATTTCTGCTATTTAAAAAAAAAACCCACTCTCAAGATGTGTCCCCAAGCATAATCCAGTGTGGTGCATTCCGCTACTGTAAGGGGAAGGCTTGTTCATCCAAACTTTTGTATCTGTAGGTAAGTGGGAATTATTAGATTTCTTCAAAAATCTACCAAAAAAAATTTAAATTTTCATCATGCACATTCCAGAGTAAAAAGTAGTACATTCAGCTAATTTCAGTGGCAGGATTGTGTATGCAAAATTCTGTATCTGGAGGTCATTGGGAAGTATGACTTTACTTTGCACAAATAAATGCTTCAGAATGTACAGGTGGCCCTCATTATTGGCAGGAGTTCCGGTCTCGCCTATAGGTGTGAATACAGAAACTGCAAATATCAAAACCTAGAGTTAATGGGAATGGGGGGGTTTACATTCCCTGACCTTAAAAAAGATCCAAAAAAGCAGAAATAAAGGGAGTAAAGCATAGTTCCTTGCTCTCCAAGCTTCCAGCTTCCAGAAAGGCCCCCCCCCAAACATACCAATAGTCCAAATTTTAAATATTTTTTTCAAAAATTATTTGGAGGATTCCCCCCTCCCAAGAGCCACAAAATGGCTCCCTGCTGCAAAATGGTGGCCGAAAGTCATTTCCAGACACCTAGGAACTGTGGATAGGCAAATTCTGCCTATTTGTTAAACCATAGATAAAGAAACCAGGTCCTTATGACCAACCGCGGAGATTCGAAACCGCAGATGCCAGGACCACGAATAACGAGGGTCACCTGTATAATAGATAATAATAAAATTAATTTTTGAAATGTACATGTTCCTCTTTTCTCTCTCTTTCTCAAGGTGCACCCATACTTCAAACATATTGGTTTCACAGTCATTCCTTCCCTCTAAAGGAACCCCAGGAATTGTAGTTGTGTGTGCATGAGTGCATGCGTGTGTGTGTAGATATCTCTTAAAAGAATTATTTGAACATGCACTAAACTGAAGTTCCCAGGATTATTTTGGGAACACAAGGCAGTTCAACTAATATGCACTACAAATTTATACCAGTTTTAGACATATCCTCATAGATAAGCCTTTTCTCCTCTCCATCTTTCTTCATTTTTAAAGTATGGAGTCACAACAGCAATCCACTTTAAAGTGAAGCTGCAACCCTCTTATATATTCCAATGCACTGGTTTACAACCAGTGATCCAGAAGATGGTTGAATGCTGGGAGGAGGCTCCAACTGGAAACTACAGCTTAGGCATACAAAATGTGTGACTGCACTGACAAAACACATGCCACCAACTATATTATATTGTAGCCTGGTAAGAGTTTGAAAAACCTCGATTTAAAAAAAATAAAATCCTACGTAGACAAGAAAAACAAGACTTTTTAAAAAACATTCCTGCCAGACCTCAGACCATGCCGGTGGGTTATGTGTAGCTTTGTAAGTCGTAACTTATGCAACTGGGATGTTTAATATCTTTCACAGACTGTTGTTGGAAATTGTAGTACTGTACAAATATACTGATCTTAGATTAAATTCTATGATGTCCAGTAATGATGTCTGACTATGATGCCCAATTAAATCCCTGCTAACTGAGCAAAGGAGGCACTTTTTCAAATGGCAACTCTATTTATTTATTTATCATTTCTCTGTGTAAACCGCTTTGGAAACCTTTGTTGAAAAGCAGTAGATAAATTGTTGTTGTTGTTGTGTTTCGTAAGGGGAGAGTGACTGTTCCTATCCAACGCCAGCAGAACATCCCTCCAGTGGCTGTAGTTGCTGTCTACCTTATATTTCTTTTTAGACTGTGAGCCCTTTGGGAGGTAGAAAACCATTTTATTTTGTTGGTTTTCTCTGTAAACCATTTTAAGAACATTTGTTGAAAAGTGACATATAAATAGTAGCAGTAATTTCACTCAAAGCAAGGTAAGACAGATAACTTGAGGGGCAGGACGCTGCTGAGATAGAGAGGTCGCCTTTCCCCCCCCCCCTTTTTTTAAAAGGGCAATCTCTGCAGATTGGTGGATATGTGCACAACCTTCCAAATACTTTTTTTAAAAAAAGGTTTTGAACATTCTAGAACTGCTTTAGGCATGGAAGTGGAACATGGCCATTAATAACCATTACAACTGATGGCCACTGCCAAGAAGCAGCTTTGCATATTAGCAATAGCAATAGCACTTACATTTATATACCGCTTTATAGCCGGAGCTCTCTAAGCGGTTTACAATGATTTAGCATATTGCCCCCAACATTCTGGGTACTCATTTTACCGACCTCGGAAGGATGGAAGGCTGAGTCAACCTTGAGCCCCTGGTCAGGATCGAACTTGTAACCTTCTGGTTACAGGGTGTCAGTTTTACCACTGCGCCACCAGGGGCTCTTCTTTCCCCTGAACTTTTAAATGGGCCTTTTGTATTAATGTGCACATATATCTTCAAATACAAAAAGGGGAAAAATTAAAACCATTCCAAAAATGCTTTGGGCATTAGGAGTGCACATGCGCATATACACACTGATGACATAAGGGCATACCATGACAACTGTTGGAAGTGGCAACAAGTTTCTTTTAGAATGTTAAAACAAGACTGAGATACCATTTCCCAATAAGACAGAGCACTAAAAACTCTGTATTACATTACACTGCTGACTTTTAATGTATGTGAAGGCAATCACACTATTATCTGAACCATGCCAAACTTCATTTTAAAAAAATAATAATAACCCTACTACTAAGAACAGCTCTTGACTCAGCGTCTTGCAAAAAACTTTCACTCTATAGTTCCTTATTTTGATGTCCCCATCATTATATCCACTGGTGCAAATGAGTTTCCCTTTCATGGCACCACAGTTAAATGCTATCAGAGTAAAACATGTCCAGTGTACTACCAGAACCAAAATAGTCTCCGTTTCCCGTGATCTGCATGGGTGTCACATGCCCCCAATATGAACATCACTTAGTCCTCATCTCTGCATCTGTCTAAGTCATAGTGGTCAGTGTAGAGCGTCCAGGCTGCAGCTAAGGAAGCCACATCCTCTGACTGCTAAAGTCACAATGGCAGTTCAAGAGTATGGAATACTGTGCTGTAGGCATTCCTGGTCTCCTCTGTCTCCAAACTTTGCTGCATTATTATCCACAATAAATTATAATCCACAACATTTTTAAAGTAACACTTGTATATACCGCCTAGAGCTGTATACATCAGGCAGTATATAAATATGATAATTAATTAATTAATTAGTTAATTCAGATATTTGGTTCTGATTAATAGCTTGTTTCCAGTGGGACTGCTAAATTTAAATTCACACATCACGCGCACAATGTAGCAGTTTCTAAATGCAGCCAGTCAACTAAGAATGTATATCTGTTCACGGCTGTGGAAAGACAAGCTGTAAGACGCAATCAGTTATTCTTTGATTCAGAAAGACAAGCAATTGCCTTCAGCAGGGTTAAGAGAAAAGTAATTTGAAAACTGCTGCTCTAGACAGCTAGAAAACCTAACTAGTTGCTTCCATCTCTTTGATCCCTGCTCCCATAACAGTACAATGGGATGCAGCAAATCAGGCTGCCCATTCTTTTCGAAGGCCACTTCAAGGAGGTTTTACAGACAGGGCTTTCTCCCCTGAATCCACTCCTGATTGGAGAGTGCCAGTCCACATATTCGCTGTATTTAACCTGACCTCCCTGAAAGCTATCAGGGACCAGGACAGACAGGGCTTTGTCCCCCCTCACACACACACACACCCCGCCAAAGGGAGGCTGCAAATTCTGACTTAGCCTGAGATATGTCTGACTTAAATTAATCCTCTATTTCCAGCGGCTTTTGGAAAAAACCTCGATGTTTCTGCTAAGCTCCGATGCTTGTCTTTGATGTGCATAGGGGAGCAGCCGAGGGCTGTGTGGATGCTCCACCTAATCCCCCGCATTCAACTGTCTCGAATCTGCTGTGAAGTAGATTCACTCCTCGGATACCCCACAGCATAAAGCCCTGTCTGTAAAACCTCCAGGTGGAAATAAAAAGCACTGAAACTCTCTTTCCACACTTTCAGTCTTAGGCAGCGGGAATCCACACTCTGTCCAGATCAGGGACAGGGTCCTAGTCTAATTTCTGCCGCGCCATTTGCTGGCCAGCCAGCTCTTACTTTCCATGAAGAACTGATTTCTACTTTTCTGACAAATGGTGGCTCTTCACAGAAAATAAGAGTTGGCCAGCAGGTGGCGCTGAGAAAATCATGCTAGGATCCTGCATTGCATCTGGACAGAGTGTGAATTGTCACTGCCTGAGTCTCCAGAAGGCTGCCAAAATGTGCGGAAACAGAGGGAAATCGTGCTGGATACCGTGCTGTTCCAGTGCTTTTTATTTCCTTCTGGAAATGGTCTAAGATCAGCCTAAATCAAAACAGATTAGTGCTGAACCCAAGAGAAGGCAAACAGTTTGTTACAAATATAATCAGCTCATTATTCTAATCTGATTGAAGAGATCTTATTTGCTTCTTTTGCAATAGAGTTCGATTAGCATAAATACAGGATAAAATCGATGCAGTTTCTACAATAAAACTGGTCCAGAACTGCAGACTGCATGATAATAATAATCTTAGTATTCAATACTGTAACAAATGTACTCCAAACTAGTATTACTGTTTCAGGTCTTCTTCTCAGTTGAGTTATTTGAAAACCAACACACCTGAGGAAGATGCAAAACAAAAACCTTGACATGGATGCAGAGGTTGTTCCACAGTAATTCACAGCATTTTGTGCTTCCTTAAATTAAAACACAAACTTGTATATTATTTGACACTGTAATCCATTTGTTATTCCATTGGATACGACTTACCATAAAAGGACTAAAGCAACATGGTAACATCATAGGCCATACTTCTGCCTTATGAAGCTTACTTCATCAAATACTGCTGGATCAAGGGCGATGGCAGGTAGGCCTGGACTTAGCCCCATCTCAGATACTTCTGCTGATTTTTCTCTTTCCTTCTCCCACTCACATAAGAGATATGAAAAAGCTGACATAAGGGGGCTGAGAAGAAGACAACGGAAGGATTCCTTCCTAGATCTCATTAATACCTTCTCAAAATAGCTTGTAGAACACACTTGGAGCTACATAGAGCTATTTATCCTGCAGCATATATAGTGTGTTCTCTCGCTTATATATAGAGAGGGGGGCGGGAGAGCAGGAGGGCACGAATTCCAACTGTTACTTCCAGCTCTGTAGGCTTAGAGCACACAAAAACTCTCACAATAGCTGCTGGTTTGCTACTGCACACTCTCTCTGCTGAAATGAGGTTGCTTAGACATTGGAGCTATTCACACGACCTATGGGGCAGGCGGGAGGAAGGCTGTACAAGTCCGACCTCCTTCCCATTAGTAAAAGTGCACTGGCAGCAAAGACTGCAATCCCATACGATCGAGCTCCGGAGGGCCAGAACAATGCATCCCAACCTCCGGGAATCCCACAATGCACCATGTGCCAAGCATAATGGATTGAGGGATTCCCCCAGGAGACAGGCACTCTAGGTGCTCATCTCTGTGTCTCCTTGGGCTGCATGCAGCCCAAGGAGACACACAATACCAGAGTTAAGGGTGTGCTTATTTCCAGCTAAAAGCTGGGCTAGGTGGCACTGCCCCACCGGGATTGGGCCTGATCCCAGCAGTTCTCATCAGGGGTGTAGCTAGGGGAGAGAAGGCCCATGTTTGCCCCTCTCCCTGGCGGCCCCTCAGAGTGAGAGAGATAATGAAGAAATTAGGGAGGGGTGGACCTGGGGGGCTCTCAGGTGCTGAGAGGCCCAAGTTCTTTGAACCCATCTACTCAATTATAGCTGCACCCCTGATTCCCATGCACAGCCTAACCCAGGCTGGGTTTACAATTAAAACAAAACCATTAAAATCAGTTAACAATTAAAACAGAAATTATAAAACAGTGTAAAACAACAACAATTAATAATTATACGATCATAAAACAACAATTAATCAGAACAATTTTAAAAACCTTGAAAAACCAGGTTACAATCATCATTATATTTTTACAGTTTTCTTAAGCACCATATCTTAAGATGGGTGCAAATGTCACCTAATGATTGTGCGCAATTTTTAAAATGGTTGTATACAGTTTTTCACTGCCACATGGGAACATTCTAGATGCTGATCAGCTGAATGCATATTTTTGGGGGGCAAAGCAGATTTGCACAAGCACATCTGGGCTTCCTTTCCAACTGGCTGAAATTGAGAAGCTGGGCACTCCATTCTACTTTGCTTTCCCTCTGTTGCTAGGGTAGCTAGAAAGTCCTTATTTCATGATATCCCCTTAACACGTAAGATTGCCATCCCACAACAGATAATCTATATATTCTGCACTTCCTACTATCATAACAGTTTTATATCCAGCGCCAGACTGTCACATGGCTCAACTGTCCCACCATTAACAGGCTGAAATATCAGGCTGCATGACAAGCTATCCAGCTCTGCCGATTCATTCTTGGAGGCAATCATGACCACTTTTGCATTAGATCCAGCACTAGAAGGCACTAGGTGCTAGGACCTCTTGGCTGGCTGCCAGGTTGCCCTCCATTCCTCTCCATCAGCCAGGGTCTAGATATCATGCCAAGATCAGTCACTTGTATGCGCATAAGACGATGGGAAACAGCCATGAAATGACAGAAGGGATCTCTTGTATAACAAGCTGCCACCTACGCCCTCCTTAAGCAAAACACAACCGCACCAAGTAGACAAACTAGCCCTCTGGAAACATACTCCTCTACATAGGAAGTGGGGGGGGGGTTGAGATTGTGCCACTGGACCTACCCCTTCACGCATTCTAAACAGCAGGTGCCGTGACCGACACACGTAGGCAGGAACTGCAGGAACTACCAGTGTACTGCTCACACCATTTATGTATATAATCTATGTATATTTACTAATTTACCATCTATGTGCACATTCTGACCAACGTGTGGGGGATCAAGCATGCAATCTGCCACCATAGTTTCAATTGTCACTTAGCTGCAGTGAACATCTGCACCAGGCAGCAGATCATCTAGTAGGAAAAATCTGGTAATCAGTCAGATGTTTAGTTAGCTGTCTTTGTGAACAAAGACACTTTACTGATAGAATGCCCTCTAATACACTGCAATATATATATGGCTTGACATATCTTAATTCACTGTAATATGAAGCATCCCTTGATTCTAGAGAGGACACAATCTTTCTTGTACTTGCAAAACAAAACAAAAAATGTCACATTTCTCCTCCCTTTCTTGTTGTCAAGCAACAGTTAAAATGGAAACAAGAAGTCAACAAGAATCAAACATTAACAGCAAAATAAACATGGCAAAAAATAAAAGTATCCAGAGATTTTTAAGCAATACAAAAGGGATATGGGGATGGTCTGTCTGGACACAGAGAGCGCATATCCAACATGCTTCTGTACAATCAAATGTCAAGGCTCCCTTTAGCAAAAGATCTTTGAAAACTAATTATGCTTTTAAAAGCAAGAGCACATTTTCAAACGAAATTCCTCTGCCCAAAATTCCCCAAACATTTATATACCACTTTTCAACAGAAGTTCCCAAATGGCTCCCTACCCCCAAAGGGCTCACAATCTAAAATGGAAATATAAGATAGACCCCAGCAACAGCCACTGGAGGGATGCTGTGCCGGGGATGGATAGGGCCAGTTGCTCTGCCCTTGCTAAACCTAAGGGGCCCATTAATCAATACAGAGCAACCAAAACATGAGTGCAGATAGGCCAAGTTATTTGATTATATTAAATATCAATAAAATAGATGTATCAATGTTATAACATTTAAAATCAAGTGCCTAGTGATGTCAGGTATCCTGGCATCTCCTGTCAGTTATTCCAATGTCATGATGCTAATTAGACTAGATCCTAAGAACTTCTTTCACAAATGAATTAGCTGCATTTCTGCAAGAAGAGAAGGCATTTTTTTCCTATCCTGAGGGAAGAGGGGATATACTCAAAAATATACTCCCGATTTTTGAGGGATGTAACTTTTCCCCTAGAAGGAAAGGAGAACAGGCCTCCTGAGGGTCCCCCCAACCATCAAGAGTGCGGGGGGGGGGATGCAGGGAGCTGCAGAGGGAAGAGAGAATCAGCTAAAACTGCCCCTGCACCCTTGCTCAAGTGGAAGTTCTTCCTACTGGCCAGAATACTGGAAGTAGGAGAAAGCTGATACTAAGTTCTTAACGAGCAATTGGATAAAATATTGTCTGCATGCTATTCCTTCCATATGTTAAAGGGGCTAGAGAGTTGTTTTGATGAAAGCTGGACATTCAATGGAGGGGGCCTGGCAATATGCCAGGCCCCCACAACTCAGCAACAGCAGCTATGACCCTGACCGTGGGTGACTTATGCAGTGGAGAGAGAGAACTGAGTGGAGAAACTTTGTAGTCCTCCTTAGGGTACAGATGCATCAGTTATTGTAATACTTTCACCTTGACAATACTTGAACCTGGTTAGGGTCGTCCCCCCCACCCATGAGTATATGATAAAATACTTGCCATTTTGAGGATTAACATTTCCAACACAGCAAGTTCAAGAGTCTCCCATTGTTTCCTAGTCTCTCTGGTTCTGTTAGCATAGATATGAGTCAGAGGCTGATCTAAATAATTCCTATAGCTTTACTGGGTTGTCAGGGCAGGGGGAGAATCTATAGAGTTGCGGGGGGTGGGGTGGGGGTGGAAATCAGCCATGTCCCATTTCAGCAGGCACTGACAAGCAAGATTGCATAGAACAAAGCAATCAAACAAAGCAAAGAGTAATCGACACAATTGCTCCTGCTTCAAAGTCAGCCCCATGGTACCCCCATGGTACGGCAAAGAAGAACTACGAGAGCTGAAGCAGCAAAGTAGAGGACTAGAGCTCAAGTGGAGGGAGATTTGGCATGAATCTGACAGGTTGCAACACAGAACGCATTTGAAGATCTATGCTCTGGCACTGCGGGCGGCAAAGAAGAAGTTCTTTTCTGCCAGCATTGCTTCCACAAATTCATGTCCAGTGGAGTCATCTAGGGTTGTGAGGGGGCTACCTTATGCCCTCTCCCCCTTGAATTTGAAATTGGAATCATCAGTCAATCGCTGTGACGTCTTCAATGACTTTTTTGTGGAGAAAATCTCTCATGTTTGGGCTGAGCTGGATTCCACAGTTACTGCAGAGACTACTGTGAAGGTGTCCAGCAACTCCTCTTACGATTTATCCTGCAATCAATACGCACACAGTTGAGAACCAGTGTGGTGTAGTGATTAGAGTGTTAAGACTAGGATTGGGGGACTTATACTCCCCATTCAGTCATGTGGAATTTTGGTTAGACACCCTCTCTCTCTCCTCCAAACCTGCCTCACAGGATTGTTGTGAGGATAAAAGTGGGGAAGAACATGTATATTCCCCTATACTCTTTGGAGGAAGAACAGGATATGTGTCATAATAAAATACATATTGGATCACTTTCCAAATATGTAAAATACATATTGGGTCACTTTCATTTTGTGACTCTTGAAGATGTGGACAAACTGCTTCAGACTGTGCATCCTACAACCTGTTCTCTTGACCCTCACTCAACTTGGCTTATCTCATCTGGTAATCAAATTATTAGAGAAAGTTTAGTAAATATTATAAATGCTTCTCTGAGGGAGGGCAGGATACCTCCTTGTCTTAAGGAGGCTATTATTAGACCTTATTTGAATAAATCTGCACCCCTTGGAGTTGGCTAATTACAGACTCGTTTCTAATCTTCCATGGTTGGGCAAGGTGATTGAACACATGGTGGCCAATGGCTCCAGGCAGTTTTGAATGATACGGATTATCTAGACCCAATTCAAACTGGCTTCCAGGTGGCTGTGGGGTTGAGACTGCCTTGTTCAGTCTGATGGATAATCTCCAACTGGCTCTTGATAGAAGGAGTGTGACTCTGCTGATCCTTTTAGATCACTCAGCCGCTTTCGGTACCATTGACCATGGTTTCCTTCTGGGTCACCTGAGGAGGGTGGGATTGGGTGGCACTGTTTTACAGTGGTTCCATTTCTACCTCTCTGGTAGATTCCAGATGGTTTCACTTAGAGACCATTGCTCTGCAAAGCAAGAACTAACATGTTCCACAGGGCTCCATACTGTCTCCAGGGCTCTAACATCTACATGAAACCACTGGGAGAGATCATCAGGAGGTTTGGTGCAGGATATTATCAATATGCTGACGACACCCAGATCTATTTCTCCATATCAACTTCATCAGGAAATGGCATATCTTCCCAAAATGCCTGCCTGGAGGCAGTAATGGCTAGATCAGTTTCAGCCGATTGTAAGATGTCCTCTGCTCTGTCTTACACAATACGTCAGCTATGTCCATTTCTGGAGGTAAATGACCTTAAAACAGTGGTGCATATGCTGGTAACCTCTAGACTTGACTACTGTAACACATTCTACATGGGGCTGCATTTGTATGTCATCTAGAAACAGAATGTGGCAGCCAGACTGGTCTCTGGGACAACCCAAAGGGACCATATAACACCGATTTTAAAAGAAATGTACTGGCTGCCAATATGTTTCCAAGCAAAATACTCTATGCTGGTTGTTACCTATAAAGCTCTTAATGGCTTGGGTCCAGGGTACTTAAGAGAGCACTTACTGTGTCATGAACCTTGTCACCTATTAGGATAACCTTGAGAGGTCTGGTTACGGTTGCCAGCAGCTCATTTGGTGGTGACTTGGGACCGGGTCTTCTCAGTGACTGCCCCAGGGCTTTGGAATATACTCCCTGTTGAAATAAGAGCATCTCCTTCTCTGTATGCTTTTAGGAAGACCTTCAAGATGTATTGGAGATGGAGTTCCATTGCATTGACCTTCTGCACCAACTATCCTAATGACCACTAGGGGCACTGGGAGTAGAGGGAGTTAGTGAGGATCTCCTTACCTGCCCCTGCTTTCCTCTGCTCTATGAGCCCTGCTTTGACTCCTCAGGTACTTCCTGTAGTGAGTCAGTCCTCTTCCTGTCCTCCTAGAGAGAGAAGGTGGAAACCTCTCTCTCCGTACCTATTCATTATGTAGCTAACAGATAGGACTAGGTCTTTCCTATCTCAAATGTACTTCACCAACAAATCTATTTAGTTTAGATTGTACAACAATCTCCCTGCGTGATCTTTAAATAACTGCAACAACTACTCAGCACACTGCTCTGTAACTGCAGTGGGTAGCTTCTTTTGGCACTTTGCTAAAAATAATCACAAACCCCAACAAGACGCACCTGCCTTCTCAGACTTAACTGAAATTAATTTTAAACTATATAATTTGCTTTTATCTTGTGGAATTGTTTTTATTTGTCTTGTAAATTTTAACTTTTTAAATTTTGTTTGACATGTGTTGTGTTTTAACTCTGTGCACCACCTAGAGATGCACATACCGGGCGGCATAAAAACATGATAAATAAATAAAGAAAAGTATTTGTTCTATACTACCAGTGCATAACTGAAATAAACCCTTTTGTTGAGGCCTATAACTGACCTGGGGCAGAGTTTGAGTTCTGAGGCTCCCCACCTAAAGCTTCATGTACATTTCAGTTGAAGGCTTCCGCTCCTCCCTTCTTTAGGTTGACCTCCTCACAAGACTTCCATCATGTCATCTGAATTGTACACAAGAGCATGTAATGAATGTCGACAGCCAGATTGCCTTGGCACCAAGCAAGGGACGGCGGGACTTCACAAAAAGTCTCATAGCACAAGGCTTCCCAAATTTCGTGTAAGGCAACCAACGAGCCATTTTGGAAGGGGGGTATATACATCGAATGAATGAATGAATGAATGAATGAATGAATGAAAGGCAACGAACTTGCTTTTTAGGCAGCCAGTTACCTATACTAATACTAACACTATAACTACAGCTGGAAGAAACCATCTGCTCATATCCCAAGATTTGATTTGAAATGAGCTATGACTTCTTGCCTAATTAGTTTTTTTTAAAAGAAATATCAAATCACAACAGGCTACCAAACTATGGATGTGCGGCCAAAGAGCTGGGATTGGGGCAGACAATGTATTCATACTAGGTTCCCCAATACCCAAAATGAGCAGAACTCTCTTGCCCCCTGAAAGGTATTATCAAGGTGAGGATAAACATTCAAAATCTTCTACAAGGAACCGAAAACCCTGGATGAAAAATAAAAGGGTTAAGCTGCACCTCTATTTTTTAATCTAGGATGTAGAGTTTCTCAAAAGTGTTATGCAGTAATGAGTTTAATAATAGTGACTTAAAACCATAAATAATTTGTTTTAAAAAATTGTGCGTTTATTCAGAAGTGAGTCCCACTGTGTTTAAGTGTGCATAGCGCTGCAGCCAGTGGTGGCCCGTGAGGGTGGCAAGGTGTACCTTTAAGAAGTGATTACCGGTGGTACCACCGGCACCTGCCTGCTGCCACAAGCCATGGTGCCTCACCCAGCATCTGCCGCAGCTCTGGCACTCACCTGGCCTCTAGCACTCTCCTGCCGGGAGGTGCCACTGCTTGCGGCAGGTGCCGGTGGTTCCGCCAGTAGTAATGTTTTAAAAGTAAGAGGAAGTACTTTTTCACACAGAGCATAATTAACCTATGGAATTCTGTGCCATGGGATGTGGTGATGGCCACCAGCTTGGATGGCTTTAAAAGGGGTTTAGACAGATTCACGGTGGACAGGTCTATCAATGGCTACTAGTCTGGTGGCTGTGGGCATCCAGCACGATGCCTCTCAATAACAGTTGCAGGGGAGCAACAGCAGGAGAGAGGGCATGCACATACCCTGTAGGCTCCCTAGAGGCATTTGGTGGGCCACTGTGTGAAACAGGATGCTGGACTAGATGGGCCCTGTGCCTGAGCCAGCAGGGCTGTTCTTCTGTACCTCTTGTTGCCCCACCAGTGCCACCCTCACCGGCCATCACTGTTTGCAGCCTTAGTAGATCTTCTCCCACTAACAAGCAATGCTTACCTGTGGGCAGGTAAATGGTGACATTATTGCAGAAATCTGTATAGCAGCATTCCGTCCTGGTTATGTTCTTAGAACTGTGGCAGAAGATTTGTGCCTTCAGTTGCAGAAGGGATAAACATGACTTTATTACCTCTTGTTTACCATTTGTTAGCATGACAGACGCCCAACATGCTCCCTCAGTTTCACAAGTGAAGTTTGTTTTCTCACACAGTTGGCACATGCATGTTAAACCTGAAAAGATAATTAAGCAATTTGTTGAACAACAATATCAGCCAAAACATAATTTTTTCCAACCTAGTTCATGTTGACTGAGTTATCCTTCTGAGTAGAGAGGAAGCTGAATATTCTTCCAAAAAATGTCTTAGTGAAACTATTTAGAACTAGCTGGGCCAGGCACAGAGCATCTGCACCTCTAGTTTTCCCCACCCACTCACCACCACCGATGCCAATTTCTTTCCCAGCCCGCCCACTGCCGCTTTCTTCCCCTGCCCACTACCGTTTTCTTGCCTGCTCGCCGTCACAGTTTTCTCCCCATTGCCCCACCACCATTTTGTCCCCCCGCCACCACCGTTTTGTTTCCCGCCTCGCCTCCAGCACCGCCACTTTCCTCTTCCCCTGCTGGCAGCTTGCTCGCAAACTCTCACAAGAGCTACCACACATGGGGTTAGCAATGGTTATGCCAGAAAGAAAGAAAGAAAGAAAGAAAGAAAGAAAGAAAGAAAGAAAGAAAGGGCAAAAACATTTAGAATTCTACCCACAGTCAAAACACAAATAATTATCCAAAGACTAAGGGTAGCAGTGACATCAATATCAAAAATCTTAAACCCTTTGACAGTTGTCATATGGTGCTGGAATTTGTTATATAGTTAATTATCTGGGGCTGTGAAGACATAAAACAGTACAGTACTGCTTGCTTAACTATGGTTAAGCTATTAGGAGCAGCCCTGGGATCACACACTCCTAGGTCACCTTCACACAGCAGTTTGCCTCCATCCTCCCTCCCCACCCGGCAATCCCAGATGATCACTATCTTCAGTCTGGGAGCCGGCAATGGGGGGAGGGGGACGGGACTGGTTGTGTGGGCTTCCTACAGGGAATGGAACTAAACAAGATTTAGAATAAATGTAAGGTTAAAAAGGGTAAAGTGTGCCGTCGAGTCGGTGTCAACTCCTGGCAACCACAGAGCCCAGGAGGGGTTTGCCATTGCCATCTCCCGCTCAGTATGAGATGATGCCTTTCAGCATCTTCCTCTATCGCTGCTGCCCAATATAGGTGTTTCCCATAGTCTGGGAAACATACCAGCAGGAATTCAAACCAGCAACCTTTGGCTTGCTAATTGAGTCATGTCCCCCCTGCACCATCAGAGTCAGTCTGTGCCGGCTCTGTCATGAAAAAGGCATGCCCACCTGAGAAACATAGGGCAACAGTATGTTCTGGTGCAGACAGGCCATCGTTCCTGATTTTTATGCTGCAATCACAAATAATAACTCCAAAACACCCAATTTATTGAACAGTATTTACCCAGACATATCATTAGCACCAGTAAACCCAGTGTTGCATCAGTGCTGATCATCAGTAGTGCACTAAGCTCCTCAGTTTCTATCCTCAATGCTATCCTGTTAGAATATTTTGTATCATGCCTTGAATTAATATTTCACAGTTCACAATGTTATGACACAGAATAAATCTCTCAGGTTTCGTAAAACACAAACACATGTATTGATGATGGTTGTATAATTTTGCTAACAATTGTATTTATTCTTCTTTAGCACACAGTTCTAACGGCACTTTGCGGGGAAAGGAATAAAATCAGTGATTGACATTCAGAGCAAGGAAGGGCTGGTGCAGAGGGAGAGCTGCCTAACTGAAGTTCCCAGCTACATAGGAAGCTGCCATATACGGAGTCAGAACATTGGTCCATCTAGCTCACTATTGTCTATACAGACCAGCAGCAGCTTTTCCAAGGTTGCAGGCAGAAGTCTCTCTCAGCCTTCCTGGAGATGCCAGAGAGGGAACTTGGAACCTTCTCACATGCAAGCATGCAGATGCTCTTCCCAGAGTGGCCCCATCCCCTGAGGGGACTATCTTACAGTGCTCACACATGTAGTCTCCCATTCAAATGCAAACCAGGGTGGACTCTGCTTAGCAAAGGGGACAATTCATGCTTGCTAACACAAGACCAGCTCTCCTCCTGTACTAACTGCACTAGTGCACAGAGGAAGCAGCAATTGTTGACATCCTCCCTTTCCCAAGAAAGTCTTGTGTGCCACCCTAAAATATGCCCCCAAGGACTGTGCAACCCTCAATAACATTTTCGAGTTGCACAGAAGGTTTCCTTGAGTAGGGAAGGGCATCAAAAATGGCCACTTCCCCAGTACAGTTAGTGTGGCAGTTCTGTTAGAGCTGCTCTCGCACTGCACTAGTTTTCCTTGCTTCGAATGCCAGCCAGTATTTGATCCAGCTTGTTAAAATGAGTTCTTGTAGGAAAAAAAGTGATTCATGTTTTCAATATTGCACTATGTTCAATGCTTTCTGTTTTAAAACATGCTTAAAATGCTGCATCCCATCTTCCTAAAAGCACATAATTTTCCATAATCTGAAGTCATTCCATTTATTTTAGTGATCATCTGTCTCAGTATTTTTCTGAAACTGCTGCTTTTGATGTTAAACATAGACCATCTTGTTGTGAGTCATGATAAACAAATAAAAATTACTCAGATCCTGTCACTGATGAGGTAAAAGAACATGAAAATACTATAAATTAATGTATATGGAATACCTGACATCCTAACACTGCATGTGTGCTTCAAACCACAGTGCACACATGCAGTGCTAGGCCTCGTTCAGACATAACTCCAAACCAGAAGTAAACATGCCAGAGGTTGGAGTTTGTGATTGTCCAAATGTGTGAAGCCACAGTCTGTTACCCAACCCTGGCTCTGTTTTCACTTCCAAACCTGAATTTGAACCCTCGGTTTGTATTGAGTCTCATTGCTGAAACCTGAGGTTCGAAGGCACCATTGTGCCATCCGAATCCTACTGCTGCTATAACCCGGGTTTTGTGAACAAGCTCCTCCTGCAACCATTGAGAGGTTGGCTCGGAGAAGCCCAGAAATGCATCCATTCTAGGACGCCACGTTTCTCACTGGCCACCTTCCAGAGCTAGTGCTCTGCTCTCTGACATTTCCTTATTCCTCCTGCCGCTGCTAGGCAAGAGAGATGCCACATCCCTAGAGTTAATGCTGTTAAAGGGAAAGTACCACATTGGAGAAAGTCCACTTTCCCCTGCATGCTTTGGACCTCACATGTTTCTCAGCTGTGTTTTGTGCACAAATGCATTAAGTCCTAGTAACACTAATAATTGAACACATTTCTGACCACACACTTCTCAATCACCCTCAGTTGCCCCATCTTTCCATCATAAGAATGAGGGCTTGCACACGGCTTTATTTTCATTAGGGAGGTTTCTGCCCACACTTATATTTCACCTGTATTCTACACCACTTGTGTTACTCACTGTAGGACCTTTTGGCTCAAGAGACTTCACCAGTGTACCATTGAACCATAGTCCAAGGGATCCTTCTGATGTGCCAACGTACCCTTGTGCTGTCAAAATCAGGGAGGGCTTGGCCAGTGGATGTGTGAGGAGACACAAGGAATCAGACCAGGGATGTCTTTTGCAGGTTTACTTGAGGAAATCAAATTCAAGAATTACAATGAATGTTGGGTCGTGGCAAGCAAAGACAAATCCTTCTAACCTATCTACAAAACCAGCCTATCTAGCAAGGGAGAGGGGAGATGGGAAAGGAGAGAGGAGGAGGTAAAGTCCATGACCAAATGGTTCCACATTACAGTCCTTATTTCCTGCACCCCATGGATTGGTACTGGAAGCTTCCCATGAGTTGTCAGTGCCATGGAGCACTCCGATGCTGCAGCAGAGAGGCAATTTGAATGCTACATGGCCTACCTGGAGAGGATAGTTCAATCAAATGCATGATTGGCCAAGCAGGCACCAGTTCTTCCGCCCTACCAGCAGCAACTGTAGGGATGTCCATGGAACCGTTCAGTGCTCCATTCTAGGCAACTGGCGTCTGAACCAGTTCGGAGGGTGGAGGGTTGCTTTAAATGGCAGGGAAGGCGCAGCCTACCTGCCAGCCCCCACCCCACCACTTTCCCCCCATCAGCACTCTTCCAAAAAGCGGGCATGCAGGGCTGCAACGTGCCTCCTTGTTGCCCAGAGCAGCATCGCCATGAGAATTTCCAATGCATGTGTGTGTCGTGAGAGCACTGGTGGGGGGAAAACAGTGGGACAGGGACTGGCAGGTAGGCAGCACCTTGTGATGAGCCTCTTGAGTACAAATTCTATGTACAAGTAATTGTTTATTATAGATGAGTGATTATTTAGACCATGAGTTATTATGACTTTGATTTTTAAGCTTCCTGGAAAAACCAAATATATACGCCCATATACCTTTAGACTCAATTAGGAAAATTGCACTAGATGCAGTATGAAATCAGTGGATGAAAGAAACAGCATTTTCCATACTACTACAAAATCTATAAATAACAGAATGGAGAATTTTTTAAGCAGCTACTGTTAAAAACCTCAAAGACTAAGAAGATATAAGCTGAACATAGTTTAACTCTTCCTGTGTGTGTCGTGAGAGCGCCGGTGGGGGGAAAGGGGCAGGTTCCCTGTCATTTAAAGCAACCCCCACTTCCGGGAGTGCATGGAACAGGTTCCATGCACATCCCTACTATCCACAGGTGCTCTTGCAGACACCTTACATGTCTGTACAGCCAGGGCCGGCCCGAGGCACCCCAGCCTTGGCACCTCTGGAGCTTATGGTTGTGGCAAACATCCTCCTGACTCTTCCTCATATGAACATAGGAAACTGCCATATACTGAGTCAGACCATTGGTCTATCTAGCTCAGTATTGTCTTCACAGACTGGCAGTGGCTTCTCCAAGGTTGCAGGCAGGAATCTCTCTCAGCCCTATCTTGGAGAAGCCAGGGAGGGAACTTGGAACCTTCTGCTCTTCCCAGAGCGGCTCCATCCCCTGAAGGGAATATCTTGCGGTGTTCACACATCAAGTCTCCCATTCATATGCAACCAGGGCAGACCCTGCTTAGCTATGGGGACAAGTCATGCTTGATACCACAAGACCAGCTCTCCTCTCCAATCTCTCAACATCAGATTAGGATTAAGGCACACATATGGAGGAGCCGTTTCTGAAAAAATGCTTACTCCAAGTTCTCTGCACCATGATTTTAAGTCCCATTTTTAATACACTAATCCACTTCTGTTCTTTAAGCTATCGTTGTCTGTGGTTGTTGCACTCAAGTGTTGGTGAATAGCTGTTTCCACAAAAACCTCCCAAAACATTATTGGGCATTTCAGTTTCCATGCAGAAATTGTTGTTTTCTCAAGCACCCCTGGCGGTGAATTGCAGTAGGGGTGCAATTTTTTTTAGGGGGGGAGGTGTTTATCAGTAAAATTGTGTTTATTAGTAAACACAATTCTGAAATGGTACACTGCCTCTGGTTTTCATTACAGAAGGCAGGAGGTGTGGAAGTAGCCAACATTCAAAGGGGAGAACCTGGATAACAGGTGAAATTGCTCACTTCCCCATGGGGTGTATTGGGGAGGAAGCATGTAGAGGTGATAAACTTGCCAAGAGCTGTGATTGTTTGCTTCCCAATGGAGAGGGGGGCATGGTTGTGACCCACACAAAGAAGGGGATTTGGAGGTTCCCCCAAATACTTTCTTACACTTTGGGGAGGCTGTCCCTCATTAAACAGGGATGAACAGGTTAACTGCTGCAACTTGCCCATTGGGTTTGCTGAAATTGCCCATTGGGTTTGCTGCCTGCATTTTCTTCCCCATCCAAAGGTGCCTGCTTGCTTCCTGGGGGTGGGTAGGGAGGCTCTATGACACATCTAAAGGTCCAAATTGGTTATGCAGTTCACAAATTAGCTCACTTGCACCTTAAACATTCATGTGTCCACCAAGGAGCCCCTGGTGGCGCAGTGGTAAAACTGCTGCCCTGTAACCAGAAGGTTACAAGTTCGATCCTGACCAGGGGCTCAAGGTTGACTCAGCCTTCCATCCTTCCGAGGTCGGTAAAATGAGTACCCAGAATGTTGGGGGCAATATGCTAAAATCATTGTAAACCGCTTAGAGAGCTCCGGCTATAAAGCGGTATATAAATGTAAGTGCTATTGCTATTGCTATTGCTATCTTGAACTGGTGTGGATGACATCATCACAAAGTATCCATTTGAGGAATCCCTATGTGTCCCTGCAACTGTACCAAATCTGGTCCAAATCAGTTCCCACTTGCACCACATACATGCACATGTCTGCATTTTGAATCAGGGTGGATGAGATCATTATCCTTGAGCCATCCATACATCTCTGCACCTGTAGCTAATTTGCTTCAAATCAATTAGATAGCTCACAAATTAGCCCAAATGCACCTCAAATGTTCATGTGTCTGCCATCTTTAATTGGGGCGGATGACAACATCACAAAACTGCTGTTGAGCCATCCCTATGTGTCCCTACAGCTGTAGCAAATTTAGTTCAAATTAAGTTAGCCCACTTGCGCCTCAAACATTCAAGGATCCGTTGTCTTGGACTGGGATGGATGATATTACAAATTACACCACTGAGGTGTCCCTATGTGACACTAACTACAACTGTGCCAAATTTGGTTCAAATAGGTTAGATGGTCCACAAATTAGACCACTTGTGCCTCAAACATTCACAAATCCTCCATCTTGAATTGGGGTGGATTGCATCTTCACAAACTATGCCATTAAGGTATCTCTATGTGTCCCTACAACTGTACCCAATTTATTATTAACTATTATTATTATAATTATTATTATATTATTACATTTATATCCCGCTCTTCCTCTAAGGAGCCCAGAGCGGTGTACTACATACTTGAGTTTCTCTTTCACAACAACCCTGTGAAGTAGGTTAGGCTGAGAGAGAAGTGACTGGCCCAGAGTCACCCAGCTAGTTTCATGGCTGAATGGGGATTTGAACTCGGGTCTCCCCAGTCCTAGTCCAGCACTCTAACCACTATACCACGCTGGCTGTCTCAATTTGGTTCATACTGGTCCAGGCATTGAGAAGTTGATTGGGGGGCGGATAGACACACAAACTAAATGCCAGGTAATCTCATAAGCCTAGTGGAAAGTAGGCTAAAAGAGTGAGTGAGTGTGTGTGTGTGTGTGTGTGATGAACCTCTTGAGTACAAGTTCTATGTACAAGTAATTGTTTATTATAGATGAGTGATTATTTAGACCATGAGTTATTATGACTTTGATTTTTAAGCTTCCTGGAAAAACCAAATATATACGCCCATATACCTTCAGACTCAATTAGGAAAATTGCACTAGATGCAGTATGAAATCAGTGGATGAAAGAAACAGCATTTTCCATACTACTACAAAATCAATAAATAACAATATGGAGAATTTTTTAAGCAGCTACTGTTAAAAACCTCAAAGAGTAAGAAGATATAAGCTGAACATAGTTGAACTCTTCCTGTTTTTAGCTGGAGCATTTTAAAGCCAAGAAAATACTTGCTGACTGATATTTGCACAAAAGCAGATCTGTGGCAGGGGATTGTAGTGGTTGTAGTGATTGAGAGGGTGGTGGCTGACCAGCTCCAGGCAGTCTTGGAGGAAACTGATTATCTAGACCAGGGGTACTCAACCTTGGGTCCCCAGATGTTGCTGAACTACAACTCCCATCATCCTCAGCCACAATGGCCAGAGGTTGGGTTGGTGGGAGTTATAGTCCAACAACATCTGGGGACCCAAGGTTGAGAACCGCTGATCTAGACCCATTTCAAACTGGCTTTAGAGCTGGCTATGAGGTTGAGACAGCTATGGTCGGCCTGATGGATGACCTTTACCGGGGAATCGACAGAGAGAGTGTGACTCTGCTGGTTCTTCTGGATCTCTTGGCGGTGTTTGATACCATCGACCACAGCATCCTTCTGGATCACCTGGAGGAGTTGGGGATAGGGGGCAGTGGTTCCGTTCCTATCTCTCAGGTAGATTCCAGATGGTGGAGCTTGGTGACAGTTGCTCCTCAAAACGGGAGCTGTTATACAGGTGAAACTCGGAAAATTAGAATATTGTGCAAAAGTCCATTAATTTCCGTAATGCAAATTAAAAGGTGAAACTGATATATGAGACAGACGCATTACATGCAAAGCAAGATAAGTCAAGCCTTAATTTGTTATAATTGTGATGATCATGGTGTACAGCTCATGAAAACCCCTCATGAAAAAGCTGAATCCAAGCTAAGACGGAGGTGTTCATTGTGGGGGCTCAGAATCTGAGGGGTTTGTTAGATCTTCCTGTGCTGGATACACTCCCCCAGAAGGAGCAGGTGCGCAGCTTGGGAGTACTCCTGGACCCAGGCCTCTCCCTGGTATCTCAGGTGGAGGCCATGGCCAGGAGTGCTTTCTATCAGCTTTGGCTGATTCGACAGCTGCGCCCATTCCTCGAAGAGGATGACCTCAAAACAGTGGTGCATCGGCTGGTAACCTCCCGGCTTGACTATTGCAATGTGCTCTACGTGGGGCTGCCTTTGTACGTATTCCGGAAACTTCAGTTAGTTCAGAATGCGGCAGCCAGATTGGTCTCTGGGGCAACCCAGAAAGATCATATGATGCCTGTTTTGAAACATTTACACAGGCTGCCGATATGTTTCCGGGCAAAATACAAAGTGCTGATTATTACCTTTAAAGCCCTGAACAGCTTGGGTCCAAGTTATCTTAGAGAGCGCCTTCTTTTACATGATCCCCACCACACGTTAAGGTCATCTGAGGAAGTCCGTATCCAGTTACCACCAGTTCGTTTGGTGGCGACTCAGAGGCGGGCCTTCTCTGTAGCTGCTCCTGGGCTGTGGAATGCACTCCCAGCAGAAATCCACAATCTTAACTCTTTGTTGACCTTCAAGAGAGCCCTTAAAACCTATCTGTTTGGCCTGGCCTTCCAGGGTTTTTAATTAGTTTTAATTGTTTTAATGTTAACCTGGTTTTCAGGGTTTTAATTGTTTTGATAGTTTAATTGTTTTTTAAGATGTTTTTAAATTGGTGTTTATATTTGTATTTCTGTTTTAATTGTTTTTAATGATTTCTGTTTTTTAATGGTAAACTACCATGAGCCAGCTTGGAACGGCGGTATAAAAATCGAATAAATAAATAAATAATAAATAGATAAATAAATAAATAATAAAAAAACATCCATGAGTCTCTTGGTATATACAACTCTCTGGTGAAGAGCTATTCTCAGTGGAGTAAACCTGAATAACCATCCACTTTACATTTTAAAAGTATCCTAAACAGATGAGCAATCGCTCCTCAAAACAGAAAGAACATATATTTCTTGTAGAAGTCAGGAGTATGGCATTTAATCTTTAAACTAAAGTGGGCTAAGTAACAAGATATTTACCGGAGTTTGCCCAGGAGAACGGCAGATAAAGCTTAATGAACTCTGAAATGACATCTTAAAGTAACTCAGCTACAATCTTGTGCTTGTTCAAGGCACTTCTTAATAACATATTTTATAGGTTGGGGCGGGGGGGACTCTTATTTTCTACTGTAGTGATTTATTAAAAAACCCAATGGTCTTTGCATTCAGAAAAACATACCTGCATTTTCCTCCCATCCCATTTTCCTTTCAACAGGTCAACTCTGCTCCAGCCTGGTAGATTGCAATAGCAAATCTTATTTTTCTAGATCAGGGATTCTCAACGTTGGGTCCCCAGATGTTATTGGATTTCAACTCCTATAATCCCCAGCCAAAGGCCACTGGGCCTGGGGATTATGGGAGTTGAAGTCCAATAACATCTGTGGACCCAACGTTTCTTTTATTTTTTTGATGTGATTTCTATACCGCCCTTCAAAAAATGGCTCAGGGCGGTTTACACAGAAATAATAAATAAATATAAGATGGATCCCTGTCCCCAAAGGGCTCACAATCTAAAAGAACCACAAGACAGACACTAGCAACAGTCACTGGAGGTACTGTGCTGGGGGTAGATAGGGCCAGTTACTCTCCCCCTGCTAAATAAAAGAGAATCACCACATTAAATGGTGTATCTTTGCCAAGTTATCAGGGGTTAACCCCTGATAACTGAGAACCCCTGTTCTAGACTAGCACCTAAGAAGCCAGTTAGTTTCAAACACGATAGCATAAATTACTGTGCTTTGATCCTCCATTCATTAGGCTGAATTTGGGTGTTCCTTTCTTCTCATGTTGTTGAAGAAAGGGTGTTCCTTTCTTCTCATATCATAAACTGAGCAGTGAGCAGACTGGCTAATCTGATGTGCAACACACCTGTGTTGGCCGTTGGACAAAGAGCAAACAACTTTGCTTTGCGGTTCACAACTGATCTAACCCCATGAAACTCTATTAAACAAAACTGGCCAAGAGTGTTTGCCGGCATGTTGATCCTATTGAACAAAAGGCAGAGCAGACAAAGTGGGAATCTGATAATTGTGCAACACTTTGGAACTCTGCTGACACGCAAGCATACTGCACAATTTTTGTTGCATGTCCAGCCTAACGGCTGGCTAGCTACATGACCTGCTCCGAAACAAAAAAAGCGAGAGCATATTACATTAATTTTGGCCAATATTCAAACCTTTGGCCCTTTCCACCTGCAACCCCACTGCACTTCTTCCTTTTCTAAAATAAATTCTGGGCTCATATTAAGCATTAATTGTTATAGGGCACAGCACTGCTTCATTTTTCCCTCTTGTTGCCTTCCTGGTCAAAATTATCTCTCAGTGTGTCCCGTTAGCTACAGGGTTTCATTCTTCTCCAGCATCAGTTTTGATACTTTCCACATACTGTGGTTCTCCATTAACTACCATATACAAACAATGCAACCTCCATCTTTGCCAGAAACAGAGGAACCCTCCCCGTTTTGGGCACCGATTTCTGCAGACAAATGTGGAACACATGAAAACCTGGGGGTATGGTCAGGGGGTACGATCCAACGACTGCCCCTCCCACAGTCACTGCCACTCCGTTGACCATACCGGTTGAGCAACAGGCGGTTTGGTTTGAATTCAACCCAAATTCAAACTGAACCATGATTTTTGGTTCATGCACACCCCTAAGAAGCGTGTCTTCTGTTTTGTACTGGGAGTTGAAGATGGTAAGGAACAGTGGGAGTCCTCTCTTACTGTTCAGGAATGATTCCTGCTGTTTCTTACCTTCTCAAAAGTGGCAATAAAAATAAAACTTCTAGTGAGGAGATTTATTTGGTGCTGGGTAACCTACTCTCCAGAGGGCTGGGAGCAGAGGCACTCTTATCCCTGGACTCTGGGGCTGAAGTCCAGGGCCTCCACACCCCCAGGAGGGCCCACAAATCCTCTTTAGTCTGTCCTGGGTGATGTGGTTTGTGCCCTCAAGAACCTACACGTTACAAATGATGCTTAATTTGCAGTAGCGGGGGGGCCTCCCAAGGCCTGTAGGTCCAGGCTTCAAAATTACCTAGGTGCACCTCTGGCAGGGGGCACTAACCACCGGTGGGCTGGCAAGTGGACTTGTATAGAAGCCTGCATTTCCCTGTTATTAGCAGCTGTTTTGATTGCTTGTTTGTGAATACCTACAAAGAGCGCTCCCTCCCTCACACTCACTCTCTCTCACACACACACTCATCTGTGCCAACAAATGATGCCACAATGATAAAAACTGTGAAATTATAGATGCATTCTATAAAACTAGCAAACAGAAGATGATAAAGTGCTGAACAGCAACTTGGCAATTATCAGTGATATTAATGCAGAAAGGGGAACTCTATCTAGGTTGACTGAAAACTGTTAGGAGAGATTAAATGCTTTTTGACTTGGTCACTGCAAAAATCAGGTCCTATTCAGACACGTTAGGACACATTAGGAATTGGACCTCAATCTCAGCCTTTAGCTGAACAAAATGACTTGATTTGTGTTAATGAAACCCAAGAAGCCTAAGCTTTAAAAAGACAATGCACACACAGAAGGGAAAAGATTTGCAGCTCAAAAAGATGCATCACGACTGCGGTTCCAAATGCTGGGCCAACACAGAAAGTTGACACAACTTGAGTGGGAAGCGTAATCATATGGCAGTTTTAACTTTTATTGCCAACAGGACAAGCAACAAATATACTCCAGGACCTCAAATACCAGATGTAAAATGACAGTAACAATCAGCACCCATGAGTTCACACCCTGGTACAAAATGAAAATACAGGAACACAAAACACTGACAAACCATACACACCACTGAAGGCTCTTTGCTTCACTCTGCTGGGAAGATTACCAAAATACTAAGCTTTTAAGTCATAATCCCAACACACTAAAGCATGGCAAGATACAACTGAAATTGAAACTGTGTTACACAAGTGCCCGTGTGGCACCGTGGTTAGAGTGTTGGACTAGGACCGGGGAGACCCAAGTTCAGATCCCCATTCAGCCATGAAACTCACTGGGTGGCTCGGGGCCAGTCACATCTCTCTCGGCCTAGCCTACCTCACAGGGTTATTGTGAGAATAAACATAACCATGTGCACCACTCTGGGCTCCTTGGAGGAAGAGCGGGATAGAAATGTAAAAATAAAATAAATAACCAATTGAATGTCGACGAAGTGTTTTGTCTTCCCTCTTCCCATTGCTTTCAGCTTAATGAAGCCGTGTCTGGGAGGTGCACTATACATAGTTCAAGCCCAGTCTGAACTATAGGCACATGTTCCAGGATCTAACAAGTGACTGCTGAAACATTCTGGGGCTTAACCATGGCAGATCCAAGCTGAACTCAACCGCCAAATGCGATTTGTTCTGCTTGCAAACAAGGGGCCATGTCAGCATACAAAGAGAACACGCTCTATTAAAATATTACTTCTTCACAGGTAGACTCGTCTGCATTCTAGTCATTTCATCTAAATAGGGATCACTTCTAGAATTTGGAATTTTAAAACCTTAGATATCTCGCAATCATTCAATATTCTTTTTAAAAATATTATTGGGTTTTTCCCAGACTTCTAGAGCTTGGAAATTAAAAACATTAGATTCATTGCACCAGGGAGAAGCAGGAGAATGGATCATGATACTAAATAAAACCTAACCACATCGGATGTTACAGTTACATGGCAGCTTGAAAACCAGCTTTTTAACATCAGTTTGTTTTGAAGGTTGCCTGTTTGCACCATTCACAGCTCCAGACAAACCCTTTAAATAAACATGAATTCACTGCACAAACACAGAATGAGCTTTTCATAGCTAGGGTGGATGCAGCACTTTTTTTTATTTTTATCTTTGTCTAAGCAATCTGTATTCTTTAAAAACCCACAGTCAGAACTCTCATAATGTTAAAACATGGATCTGACAGGTGCAATGCAGAAAAACGTAGGTACACTTAAGTTTCAATGAAACAATCCTGTCCTTGATGATTAAACTGCATAACTTGAGATGTTCAACTGTGCACTCTCTCTGGACTGTACGTGAGCTAACATAAAACTAGCACACAGGCGACTTTCCCACATTCTGTTTGACTTCCACTATAGTGATGTATCACCCATATGGCATCCTCATTCAGATAGTACTATGACTACAAATATTTATATACTGCTTTTCAACAAAAGTTCTCATAGTGGTTTACATAGAAAAATAAATAAATAAATAAGACAGTTCCCTGTCCCCAGAGGGTTCACAGTCTAAAAAGACACCATCAACAACCACTGGAGGAATGCTGGGCTAGGGCTGGATAGGGCCAGTTGCTCTCCTCCTGCTTAATAGAAGAGAATCACCACTTCCTATACTTGTGCTTTGCATATATCAGTATAATATCGCCTTATTATGCTGGTGCTTTGGAGCGGATAGCTTGATGGAATGCAGGCATGACAACGACTTCAAAATGGCCACCCCTACAAGCTCCTTGGTTGCAACAGGTGATCATACGATTCATTACCACACGCAAGATTGCCAAGGTTTGCAAAAAACTCAGTCACTCAAAACTACTTACCCGGATATGCGCCAAAAACAGGGTACTGAGCACGGAGGCACTAACGTACAATCATCTGATGACAGAACTGGAACACACAAGGTTTTCAATTTGATTTCCAATAGTTATCACATGCCTTGTGGTTCTGTAAATCAGTCAACAACACTGACGTTCACATGAGGAGGTGGCTATCAAGGTAACACTAGTAACTGTGGAACAGCAACAAAGGCTATACACGGACTTCTCATTCCATTCATTTATTTAACACGTTTGTATACCGCCCAAAATGCAAGTCTCTGGGCAGTTTACAACACTGTAGCGGGAGGCAAGAAGAGTTAGGATGCTTTCACAACTGGGCAAGAATGCATTCGTTTCTTAACACACTTTCCATGATCCTGTGCATATGGTATGTAGCATCGTCATATTTAATTTAATTTAAGTAGGGACTATCTGGTTACTGAATTCAAATGACTTGGTAGGCACTATGCAATGTCCTGTTTTGACAGATGGGAACCCTTTCACAGATTATAAAGCAATAAATCTGGTTTTAACATAAATGCACACTCAACAGGAAAGGAGCTGCAACCTACCTCTGATGAGATTATATGTGCAATACAGGTGAAACTCGGAAAATTAGAATATCGTGCAAAAGTCCATTAATTTCAGTAATGCAAATTAAAAGGTGAAACAGAGATATGAGACAGACGCATTACATGCAAAGCAAGATAAGTCAAGCCTTAATCTATATATATAATTCTCCTGGGTGTGCCCAGGAGAAATGCGTCCCGGCAGCCCAGCTGATTGGCTGGGCTGCAGGGGGCGCCTGATTGGCTGGCAGCACACCCAGGAGAATTCGCTTGCTGGGCGGCTGCGGAGGCAAGGCGGCGGGCCCAGGGCCGTGGCGGCGGAGCCCAGCGAGGCGCTGGGCCCAGCAAGGTGGCGGCGGCCCCGGCCGTGAGGCGGGGCGAGGCGGCGGGCCCAGCGCGATGGCGGCGGGCCAGGCCGTGGTGGTGGGGCCCAGCGAGCGGCGGGGCCCAGCGAGGCGGCGGGGCCGGGCCCGGCCGTGGAGGCGAGGCGGCGGGCCTGATGGTGGCACTCTGGGGCCGGCCGCGGCATCGGCGGCGGCACTCTAGGGCCGGCCAGGCCCGCTGGCGGTGGCGGCCGCACTCTGCCCCGCCGGAGACGGGGGGCGGGAGGAGAGAGAGAGGTAGCCTGGCCCGGCCTCTCCTCTTTTCCCCATCTTTCTCGGTCTATTTTGTTTGGGGGTTTTTAAGGAGACACAGCAACAGAGAAAGCCTTTCAATGCAGTCCTTCCCCCTCCCGCCCAACCCCTTTGTGTTCTCCTCTCTCCTTTCGAGCAACTAAGGAATGGAGCAGTCTAGGTCAGGGAGAGAAAACTGTTCCTCTTACTTAAGAGGAAGCCCATTGAACTAAATCATTTACTTCTGAGTAATCCCAGAACAGTTTGCAGGCTGGCTGGGATTACTCAGAAGTAAATGTTTCAGTTCAATGGGCTTCCTCTTGAGTAAGGGTACATAAGATTGCAGCTGTAGAAGCGTGGCTTGCTTTTAGAGGTAGGGGTCTGTGTGTGAATGCGTGCGTGTGCTCGCTCCACACTTCTAATTTAAAGAAACACAACGGATATAGAAATAATGATTTTACTTTACTGGGAAACAAAAGACTTTACAGTACCTTGCAGCAGGAATTATTTTTATTTATTGTATTTATTGAATGAATTAGGAGGAGGTTTGTGTTTCTTTAAATTTCACAACAGAACAGGGAAGAGAGAGAAGAATGTGGGGGCAGTACTGAATCTCCGAGAGGCAACTGGCTGTCAGATAGAAACGCTTAACCGCAGTTAGGGGCAAGTCTGCCTTCAGGCGTAACACTTCAGTGGAAAAACCGTGGTTATCGGCGGCAAACCTTGGAGAAAACCTCAGGTCCCAATTGGAGTTTGTTGGGGCAAACTGGAGTTAACTTTTGAGGCTTAACAGGGGTTTTGTGCATTCGGGCATACTAGAGTTAAAAGTTCTGGCAGCGCTAATTGCAGTTAGAGTGAACTTATGAACCGGCTTATTGTCTTTATGATGTTTTCATACTGCTTTATTGTTGCATTCTTGGCTGTTCCTAATATGGATTTTTACTATTTCTACATTTTGTGTGCTACTTTGAACACATTCATATAAATGCAGGGTAGGACTGAATTTAAACAAACAAAAAATAGATGAGGAAGATTACACTAGCAACTGAAATGTCTTGTGTGAAAACACCCTTTGAGGAAGGAGTTGCCCAGATGTTCCCTTTGGTAATATTTCTTATAAGTGTGTCTAAGCTTTTTGGTTTTTTTACACATCAAAGATTATATAATTTGTTGTTTCTTCTTTTCCCCTCAGTCTGTTGTCCATACAGATGTCTTGATAGTGGAAGATGAAGGGAGCAATTGACACAGGGGTGTTCCCTGAAATTCTGCAGAATCTTATATACATACTTGCTTACATGGTGCCCTGATACTATTCAGAAGCAGAGGTTGCTTAAGCAGTGCTATTGCAGTTTCCCCCGATGTGGTGAATGGGGGGTGGGGGTCGGGGGGGAGGAATAGCCATAGTGTATCCTGCACAACCGCTACTTCTGAGCAGCATCACAATAAAATCTGGAAAAATGGAGACCAGCTTTTCCATTTGTTTACCTGATGAGTTTATAAAACTTTAAGACTCCAGAGCCAGAGTTGCTCACGTAGAAACTGTCAAGCCGCTGTCTCGGTACCCAACAAATGTGCAATAAAGTCAAATGGGCTCATGGTTTCTGTACAATAATTAATATCATAACAACTTGGATTTAACCCTTCCATTTAATCCCTTTTGACCGATTATTCCATTAAGCCTAATTGACCTAGTTCTTGTACATATAGATTAATTATAATTAAATGCATTAAGCTCCTTAACATCCCTGAGAAACAATACTGAGAAACAAAACATGACACACCAGTCATGAGCAGCTGTCAATACTCTATGGGACAACAGACTGAGTGGGGAAAAGGAGAAGACACCACAGAAGATATAATCTTAGCTGCGTAAAAAATGTGAGAAACAATAGGAGATATTATTGAGGGGGGAAGGTGAACTGAACTCCTAGTCTCCAAGGGCAAAAGGAAAACACACAGGCTCGATATTCAAGTTGAATTATGCAGCAAGTATTTGTAGGACACAGAATTGTCACGTACATTAATGGGCAGGCGTGCTTTCTGGCCTTTTTATACATTAATAGGCAGGCGTGCTTTCTGGCCTTTTTATAGCAGCTCCTGTTTAAGAAGATTAGAATTTGAACACACAGGATGAAGCCAAGCAACAGGAGGATGGGATAATTCACAAACAGGGGCTGAAACTTTGAATATACACACCTCAGCTTGCTCTGGTCTTTCAACCCCTCACACATATATCTATACCAGAGCATGTCCACACAGTTCTAAAACAGGTTCCAGGGTGCCCATCTCAAATTTTTTGCACTAAAGGTGGTAAAGGTTAGGAGCGCTTCAGAGTTTAATTGATTTAGTTTGATTTCAGCTAAACTAACTGAGAACTTTTAATCCAGTAAAAAGATTGCCTTGATTAACCAGGAAGTAGATTTTTCCCCCCAAATTATATATAATTTTTAGTACAAATACTCAAAAACTGTACATGGCAAGCACCATCTTAAAAGAGGCATTATCTCTTTTCTCACACACATAAGAGACATTCCCTCTAAAGATGATGCCTACTGCAACACATGAGTGCATCACCTAAAACCAAAGAAAATATGCTTCTTGGTTCTTGTTTTTACCCACATACAAATTTAAATTGCCAGATTAAGTAGACTAGAACGCCTCCCATGCTGGAGTAGCTGGAGTGACTCAGCCTGCCTTTTAAAGGGCAGGGAGAGCCACTCCTGGCCACACTGCCAATGCAGTGCGGGCGGATTTAACTCCTGAATGAGGCTGCACAGTCCCGTTTGGAAGTGAAATCACACACACACACACACGTCTGATGTCAGATGGGGGGGCGTGTCTGGGGCTGCAAGGCATGGCCCCTGAGGGGCGGCGGCCCGGGTTCTTTGAACCCGTCCGCCCAGTGGTGGCTCCGCTCCTGAGAAAAGGCCTTGCTGAAGGAGAATCAGCATGGGAGGCGTTCCAGTCTACTTAATCTGGCAATGTAAATTTGTATGTGGGTAAAAACAAGATCCAAGAAGCAGGGAAAGTCACTTAAGCAGGGAGAGTCATTTAAAAGGCAGGGAAAGTCACTCCAACCTGTGCTACCAATGCAATGTGGGCTGATCTGACTCCCAAACGGGGCCACGGGGCCTCGTTTGGGAGCTAAACCACGCCCCCGTGCCTGATGTCAGATGCAGGGGCATGGCTAAATGCTCCCTGAGTCTGGTGCCAGGGGGGCCACCGCTGGCCTCCCCCCGCCCCTGCCTTTTTCCCCTGTATGTTTGACAATTTTGTCCTTAAGTATGCTTTCCATTAATTTATACAGCACAGAAGTTAAGCTAACCTGCCTGTAGTTTCCAAGATCCCCCTTGGATTTCTTTTTGAAAATCAGAGTAAGATTAGCTACTTTCCAGTCCTCTGGTATGGAGCCTGATTGTAGGGGCAACTTACATATTTTTGCTAGGACATCAGCAATTTCACATTTGAATTCCTTCAGAATGCTTGGTTGGATGCCATCTAGCCTTGGCGCTTTGTTAATTTCAAGACAGTTTAGAACATCCTCTCTCATCACCTCAAATTGGCTCTTTCTTCAGCCTCCAAGCCTGAGAAGCTGAGTTCCAGAGTGGGTATATGTTCAGTATCCTCTGTCATGAAGACAGATAAAAAGAACTCATTTAGCTTCTCTGAAATCTCCTTATCCTCCTTAATTATCCCTTTCACTCCCTCATCATCTAAGGGTCCAGCTGCCTCCCTGACACGTTTTCTGCTGCTGATATATTTAAATATTTTTTTAAATTCACCTTGACACTTCTAGCTATATGCTCCTCAAACACTCGTTTTGCATCTCTCATTGACTCCTTGCATTTCTTTTGCCGGAGTTTATGTTCCTTCCTGTTCTCTTCATTTGGGCAGGACTTCCATTTTCTGGATGAAGTCTTCTTCCCTTTTATAGCTTCACTGGCTCTACTTCTTAGCCATGCTGGTAGTGTCCTCCTGAACTTGGTGGTACCTTTCCTCCTTGTTGGTATATATTCCAACTGAGCTTCTATTATTGTGGTTTTGAATAAGTTCCATGCTTTCTGGAGTGATTTGACTCTCCTGACCAGCCTCCCTTTTATCAATCCCCTCATTTTTGAGAAGTTTCCTCTTCTGAAGCCCAAAACATCTGTGTTGGGTTTCCTTGGCAACTCCATTCACATATAAGCTGAATTTGATCACCCTATGATTGCTATTCCCCAATGGTTCCACAACTCTGACATCTTGCACCAGGTCCTGAGCACTACTCAGAATTAAGTCCAAGGTCACCTTCTCCCTGGTTGCTTATGTGACCAACTGTTCTAAGGCAGAGTCACTTAACGTGTCTAGAAATTTGGCCTCTCTGTCAATACTTGCACCTGAATTTGCCCAGTCTATGTGAGGGTAATTGAAGTCACCCATTATTATTTATTTATTTGTTTTATTTATTTATTTGATTTATATACCGCCCTTCCAAAAATGGCTCAGGGTGGTTATTATTACAGTTATTATTACAGTTCTGCCTCTCTGATGCCTCTCCAATTTGGTTCTCCAGTTCCTGGTCACTCTCAACATTTTGATCCAGAGGGCAATAGCAAATCCCTAGTAACACATTTCCTTTCAGTCCTCATATCATCACCCATAATGATTCTGTGGAGGACTCTGGTCCTCCTAGGTTTTCTATCTTTTAGGATTCTATCCCTTCTTTAATATACAGTGCTACTCCACCCCCAATCCTCACCTCCCTGTCCTTTCTGTAGAGTTTGTATCCAGGAATAACAATGCCCCACTGGTTCTCACCCTTCCACCCAGTTTCCATTTTGCCCACAATTAATTATCTCTATTTTCATTAGAAACCAAGCACTCACCCATCTTGGCTCAGAGGCTTCTGGCATTGTATATAAACACCTATACACCGAGTCTCTTACCTAGCATTGGCGTGTGCTATCTCCTTTATTGACTTTTTGACCGGCTGTCATGTGTTTTTTCCCAGCTGCTCTACTCCTGGCTCTACTCTGTCCCTTCTGATTTATCTGAAGTGTTCACCCTCACACCTTAGGGGATTTTGCCTGAGAACCAAATACCACCCAGTTCCTGTCGGCAATCCCCCAGGGGTCATTTTCAAAGGTGATCTGTGATCTTTTTTTATTTTAAGAGGCAGCAATCTAGTTTCATCTTGGTTCAAGAGGAGCCCATCCCTTTTGTATTAGAGATTTACACGGAACCGGCTGGCCTGGTTCGGTTCGAGTCCAGACTGGACTCGAACCTGACCAGACCAGTTCAGTCCAGCACCCCTTAGAACCAACACCCCCCCCAGTTCTGTTCGGTCGTGGGGGGGGTCATGAATTTTTTTTAAATTTACCCTTAGCCCCTTCAGGGGGCTTCTTCTAGGCCAGGGGGCGGGGTCTGAGAATGTTCCTCCTCCCCCTACCGGCCTCAGTCAGTACTGACGGGGCCCGGTGTACAGGTTTTTTTGGCCCATTCAGGCCTGAGTATTTCAGCACGGCGGCCATCATCTCCACCGCCGCGCATGAGCAAATGGCCTCTGTGAGGTCCTGGACCATGCCAGGCTTTGCAGAGGTAATTTGCCCATGCACGGCAGCAGAGAAAATAGCCATTGCGCTGAAATACTCAGGCCAGAACGGGCCAAAAAAAGCTGTAAACCAGGCCACAGTGGTGCTGACCGAGGCTGGCAGGAGGAGGGGGAACCTTCGCAGACATACACACACACACACACGCGGCCTAGAAAAAGGCTAAGGTTAAAAAAATTTTTTTTTGAAAAAAATCATGAACCCCCTGAACCATGGGGGGGGGTTTCAGTCTGAGGTCGGACCGATTGGGGGGGGGGGGGGTCGTTCGACCCTGAATGGTTGAACCAAACTGTTTCTACCTCAAGCAGGTTCGGTGTTCAACTTGTTTGCACACCCCTATAGGCCTCGCTTGCCCCCAAATTTATCCCAGTGCTTAAAAAACCAAGACGCTTGCTCCCAACACTACCATCTCATCCATGCTTTCAGACCACTCAGCTCCACCTGTCTTGCTGCACATGAAACTGGTAGCACTTCAGCGAACTTTTCCCTGGAGGTCCTGGACATCAATATGCTACCTAGCAGCCTATATTTAGCTTCCAGGACCTCCCAACTGCATTTCACAAAATTGTTGCTGCCAACATGCACCACAACAGCTGACTCCTCCCCAGCACTGCCTTACAGCCTATCTAGAAGCTACGTGACATCCACAACCTTTGCATCAGGCAGGCAGGTAGGTCACCATGCAGTCTACACGCTGGTCACAAACCCATTAGTCTATGCCGCCCCTAATTATCAAAACCACCCACTGCTAGGAGGCCCCCAACCCCTGGAGGAATGTCCTCTTTGCAAGATGATATGGATGCATCACCTAAGGAAGGGGTCCCTTCTAAGGAAGCATTCCCTTCTTCCTCAGACTGATCTCCTTCCCTGAAACCTTCATTCTCCATGACAGCAGATCTGTCTGCCTGGGAGTGGGATGCGTCTATCACATCCCTGAGGGTCTCATCCACATACCTTTCTGCCTCCTTGAAGTTCTCCAGGTCAGCCACCTTGGCTTCAAGGGAATGAACTTGTTCCCTGAGAGCCAAAAGCTCTTTGCACCGAGAACATATCCACAACTTCTGCCCCTCAGGCAGATAGTCATACATGCAACACTCCATGCAATACAGCGGGAAGCACCCCTTCCCTTGCTTGCATTCTACCTTCATAACTGGTTTCATTGGTTATTTAGAATATATAGAGCTTGTAGAAATGAAAGCTAGGTCCTAGCTGCAGTTGTCAGCTCTGTCCTCCAAGAACGTTTCAAAAGTGGGATAGTACTCACCACCTCCTTGTGCTGGGTGTCTCCTTTGTGATAAAGGGGGACCGCTTGCATGCCTCCCCGCACACTTCCCTGCTAAACTCCATGCTGTACTCCTTTGATATCTGTTAGCAAACTCCTGTTTACGAATCTCCAGGTAGCAAACCCGCCCCCACCCCACGTCTGAGCCTTGTCTTCAAAAGAGCTGCTTCCAAACTGAGCCATCTCAGGTATGTGGCCCCTCCCACAAGCTGTGTGACTCACCTGCAGCTAATCCCCACCCACTGTCTCTCTAGACAAAACTGAAACTGGGACCACCCTGTCAAAAACAAAGCCCTAGTCAGCCAGAAATCAAACCCTAGAAAAGACTAGCCCTAACAAACTTACCTTGTCCTTTCCCCCCTGTTTTCTTGTTGATTATTTATTTATTTATTTAATTCCACACTTCAGACTCCTCGGATAACACGGTCTGAACTATGGCCATCCACCTGTCTTATTTTCGTGGTTACAACTTTCTGCCCCTCATTCCATTCCAGTGAATGTACAGAATTCACTTTTTATGTTAGAAATATCCTTTATCTTTGTTCACAGCTCTATACAAGATGCAAGACAACAGCAACATTAATTTACTTATGGAAACAAAATAGCTTGAGCTGGCCCTAGTCATCTTTGCATCCCTGTCTCAGATCCTCTGTCTCCATAGTCCACTTTCCCTAGGTGGCTTCCCCCATAGCCCCCCACTGATCAAAACATCTCCTTGCCCCCATACTATTCCTCCCCCCATAGTTTTCAATTTTTTAAATTCTCCTCATGGTATATATAAAAATTAACTCCTTGTAATCCTTAAAACCTGCTGCTTCCTCCAAAGGTGGAATAGATTAGTGAAAGAACAGAAAGCAAAGAGGAGTAAATGGACATTTCTCCAA
The DNA here is from genome assembly GCF_027244095.1 of Hemicordylus capensis. Classification (NCBI taxonomy): domain Eukaryota; kingdom Metazoa; phylum Chordata; class Lepidosauria; order Squamata; family Cordylidae; genus Hemicordylus; species Hemicordylus capensis. The sequence goes on from NC_069657.1 coordinate 186,092,156, forward strand.
CAGAAAGTAAGAATGTGGGCTCCCCACGGATCTGTACTGCAACTAGTGGTTTTTAATTTGTTCATAAATGATCTGGAGTTAGGGGTGAGCAGTGAAGTGGCCAGGTTTGCAGAGGATACCCAGGTGGACTGTGAAGAGCTCCAAAAGGATCTTTCAGAACTGAGAAAAAGGGAGACAAACAGGGCTAAACAAGGATCATCAACAGAAGTGTCAAGCAAAACACATTGGACAAAACACCCTAACTACATAAACACTGGTGGGGTCTGAATTGGCAGTGACTAACCAGGAGAGAGATCCTGGGGTCATGGTGGATGGCTCAATGAAAGCATTGCCCTGGTCAGCGGCAGCTGTGGAAGAGGCAAAATCCATGTTTGGGACTGCTAGGAAAGGCACTGAAAATAACACTGACAGTACACTGATCTCTGATGTGGTAGCATTAGGAATACTGTGTTTCATTCTGATCATCACCATCTCAGCCAGGGTGTTATAAAGCCGTAAAAAAAGTGAAGAAAGGTAGGAATCAAAATGATCAGGGAGTTGGAGCACCTTTCTTATAAGGAAAGGTAATATTTGTGGCTGGTTTAGAAAAAGGGCAACTAAGTTAGCCAGGATAGAAGTTTATTACATTATACATAGGATAGAGAAAGTATACAGAGATCATTTCCCCCCCTCCCTTTTTCATACTACCAGAATTCAAGAGTCAGTCAATGAAACTTGATCAGCAGTAGATTCAGGACAGATAAAAGAGTTCAATGCATGATTAATTTGAGGAATTCATTACCACAAGATGCAGGGATGGCCACTAGGGATGTGCACAGAACCGGTTCTATGCACACCTGGGAGGGTGTGGGGTTCCTTTAAGAGGCACCGGCCATTTCTGGGGGACCGCTGACCGGGGCTGAGGAAGGCACGCCGCAGCCTCGTGTGGCTACTTTCAATGTCCTGGTTTTGGGTTTCCCAGATGGAACCAAATCCAATTGGCCACTGTGAGTAACAGGATGCAGAAGTAGAGGGATCTTTGGTCTGATCTAGCAGAGCTCCTCTTACGTTCTCTCATGCCAACAGAGCACCCAACATTTCTATGCATAGCCCATCCTTCAAATCCTTCACCTTATGCACTTTCCTCCAGCACCAAATGCACATTTCTCTAAATTTTGTTTATTTCCTAGTGGGTGCAGAAGATTTGGGTGTGTATGGAACTGGTACTTACTATTAGATAAAGGTAAAGTTGTGTCATCGTGCAAAAGGCTCGCACTCAAGTGGGAGAAGGGGCGGCAGGGAGGTATCCTGCCGCCCCAATTACTACATAGAATACGTGCACCGGAGGGAGGAAAGCGGTGGGAGGGGTAAGTAAACCCGCCCCCACCCTTAAAGGAACCCCACACACAGTGTCGGACCGCAGCTCTGCGGTTCCATGCACACCCCTACTCCTGGTGACCACAGAGCCATATGGTTGTCTTGGGTAGAATACAGGAGAATTGCGATCTCCCGCACAGTATGAGATGATGCCTTTCAGCATCTTCCTATATCGCTGCTGCTCAATATAGGAAACACACCAGTGGGGATTCAAACCGGCAACCTCTTGCTCGCTAGGCAAGTTACTTCCCCACTGCACCATTAGGTGGAAACCTTGCTATTAGACACTACCTGACAATTGTAACTGCGTCTTTCTTCTTACCTGGCTAGTAAGTTTCACAACTTTACTAAATTCATTTTTAAAGCAGTTTAAGAACAAGATGTCATGTAACTAACTATAAAACTGTACACATTTGTGGATATCTAAATACAAAAATGGATTTTCTGGATATCTGGAAAATATATAGACCTCACTGGAATGTCCCACAGAACAAGCAACAGAGCAGGTGGAAGAATAACTTTAACTGGACCAAGTTTAAGGTTGGTTGGTTTTTTTAAGTCTCAGAAACAAGCAGCTAAGTTTTTTCTCATGAACTTGGATGTTCAGAGTGAAAGGGGGGGGGGGGGAATCTATGCTGCAAGTTAATAAACCAGAAAAATTCATTGGAGGAGCCAAACAGACACTCTGGAAGTGCAAGGGGCTTGTTTATTATGCTTCTGTAGACCCTTGTTCACAGCATACAAATATAACTATTTTCCTTAGTCAACATGATGGAAGTTGATGCAATAGAAATGTCCCAACTCCTTTCCAAAAGAATGTCCCCCTCTCTACATGTACCCCTGCTTACCCATACCCCCACACCCCCACACACATGTGACAAATATTTTATGAAATAAAGTTGTGCACTTTTCAGGATCTAAATTGAACCAAAGTCCTGACTCAACACATTTTCAGCACCAGGTTTAAGCCCTGAAACACGCAGAATCCGAATAACGTGACAACCTCTTAGCATGTGCAGAGTGTCATTCCCACTAAGAAACCACAGACAGCTCCCTATATATCAGAACCTCAAGGCTGAGGAAGGGGACTTCTGGCAGACTTGAGCCCTAACAGCAACTCTCTTCAAAACTTAAGCCATCAGTGGGCTGAGGAATTTCCAGATAAAGGCCTGGCCCTTTGAGAATACGTTTCAGCAGACAGTTCTAGCTGTCCTTTGCCCTCAGAGCCTCAGCCGCCGCCGCCGCCACCACTCAACAGGGCTTATGTTAAAGCCAGTCTATTGCGATCAACCCTAGTGCCACTTTCAATACCTGAGCCGATATAGTTCTCATACAACACATTCCTGGGCCGTTTAAAGATAGCTTTACAATCTGTCTCCAATCCCTGTATCAGATCAAGCCATCAAACATAACTTCAAAGCACCATCTCTTCCAAAAGTTAGCTGAAGCGTGCAAGGTCTCCACACGAGTGGCCACGAGGTGGGGGGGGGGGATACAGCTTCCAGGACAGAGGGCAAAGTTTCAAAGCAGGTTTGAAAGCAGCCCAAAGGAAAGATCAGCACCACACCCAGCTCCTCGCTTTAGCGCCGGCGGGAAGTCGCTTCTGCGTGCGAGGCAGGGCATCCCGCCACCCCTCCAGCCAAGCTGGCTGGCTCCTAATGTCCCGTTTACCTGTGCAGAGAGAGGCGCAGGCTGCCAGGACAAGGGCAGCCGCGCGCAGCCCGGAGCGGAGCGCTCGCCGCATGGCAGCACATGGGAGAGGCGCTCGCAAGAGGAAAGTGCGCGGCAGGCAACGGAGTGGATGCGAGCGCGCCGAGAGGCAGCAATTAGCGCCCAGCCCGGACTTCGCACGGGCTGTCCTGCTGCTCCAGCTGTGCGGTGCTCCTGGGGACAGGCTGGCAGCCACTCTCCGCGCTGGATGAGAGCGAGGAGGGGGCGGAGCTTCTTCCGCAGCTCCGCCTTCCCCAGACACCCCCCCCCCCGCTTGCCCTGGCGGCGGTTTACAGGGCATAGGGCTGCCTGCCGGGCTGGCTTGGAGAGGGCGGGGCGGAGGGGGAGCCCGCCCTGCGGGAGAGGGCGCAAAGGGTTGCGCAGAAGGAAGAAGCAGTACCGGCGGCGGCGGCGGCTGCCTCGGGGCGGGGCAGAAGGAAGGCAGGCGGGACTAGTAGTAGGCCGCTCAACCCCACGTTAGCATAAAGCAGCCCAGGGTTTTCTCCAACCAGTTGTTTGCTTGCCTCAACCCAAACCTCCATCATTCACACCAGCACTTGGCAGTTGGCTACTTAGTGCTAAAGTCTCCCCACGGTCAGCTGTGAATAAAGGAATCCTGCACCTAGAAAGGTTGGCGGTGGGCGCCAATGTGGAAGGCAGCCATGCTCCCGCCCCATGCCCCTTCTTCCTCTCCAGAGTAGCTCCCTCCATCCCTTCTTCTGTCGGCAGCACTGCCTCCACTTCTCCCGGTCCTTACGATCTCAGCCCCTCCCCTCTTCACCCCATGAACGCCCATTTGCTGCTAGCACCTGCGTTCACACTGTCACACCACCTGAAAATACCACAATATGTTTAGCCACACACACAGCCCACTAGTTTCCTCTATTCTCACAATTTACACATTTCCGGGATATGCAATGCTATGCACACAACAAGTACTTGGGAGTAAGTCCCGATGAGTTAATTAAGTCTTCTTTACTTGGACTAATCTGTATATAAATGGCTGCAATTCTGTGCAACATTTGCTTGAGAGAATCCTTCATCAGATTTGAAAATTAAACCATAGAAGTCACAAACTGGTCCAAAGAACATACGGTGAGGACTTCTCCTTTCAATACTACTAACATTCACGAAAAGTGGGGGGGCACACAAAATAGCCAACAGCAAACGAAAACTGGTATAAAGACTAAAGAGTGGTGGAGCTACTTGACTATTTTGGCAATCCCCTGCTGACTTGTCAAAGAGGCACCTTTTAACATGGTGATTCTCTTTATTAAGCAGGGGGAGAGTAACTGGCCCTCTCCACCCAGTACCTCCAGTGACTGTTGCTGGTGTCTAGCTTATGTTTCTTTTTAGATTGTGAGCCCTTTGGGGACAGGGATCCATCTCATTTATTTATTATTTCTCTGTGTAAACCGCCCTGAGCCATTTTTGGAAGGGCAGTATAGAAATCTAATTAATTAATTAATTAATTAATTAATAAGGTAAAGTGTGCCGTTGAGTCGGTGTCGACAATTCCTGGCGCCCACAGAGCACTGTGGTTTTCTTTGGTAGAATACAGGAGGAGTTTACCATTGTCTCCTCCCACGTAGTATGAGATGATGCCTTTCAGCATCTTCCTATATCGTTGCTGCCTGATATAGGTGTTACATGCCAGCACAGATTCGAACCGGCAACCTCTGGCTTACTAGTCAAGTCATTTCCCTGCTGTGTCATTAGAAACTGACCTGGATTCCAAGCTGCGCCTGTTAGGTTGCCCCGTGAAGAGAAGGCAATAATCTCAGAATCCTTTAAAAAAAAAACCCACAAATATTTCTGCATAAAAGACACACACATTCCAAACAGGATAAGTTTTAAGTTGTCGAGTTAGTAATTTCAGTATTTTGTTTCAAATCAAGTTAGCTAGAGGAGTAACAAAACAAGACAAGTTTTTGGAAATATGGTTCCATTTATTGAATATGTCAATAAGGGATGGTCAGTTTGTAACCCTCCATCCACTAAAATCAAATTTTGGAATGATGTCCTTTCTTGAATTTTGTTTTCAATTGTCTCCTATCAAGTTGTACCTGTATGCTCAGCAACCAACAATCTCTTCTTAACACTGGACTTTTATATAACCACTCTTAATTTCTGGCTAATATTAGAGTTTTTTTTTGTTTGTTCTTTTCCATTGCTGCACAGTTTTTACACATGTGCTGTATTTGTTTAAAATCCCATTTTAATTTTATGTTTTAAAAAATGTTTTGTTTTATTTGGAAGCCATAACCCCCTCCCTTTCTTTCGCCCTTACGAGAGGTGAGAGAGCAAGAAAAAGATAAGGGAGCTAGCAAGAGGCTTTGCTAAATCCCAAAACAAGAGCAAAGACAGGAGGCTGCTTGCTGGTTTGCCTGTTAGTAAAAGAACTACCCAGAAGACGTGCCAGTCCACCGTATCTCTCACTTTCCCCCTTGTTCTATAGATCTCTGAATGTTGCCAAGATTTGCCAGTGCCATTTTTTTTTAAAGACAAGTTCTAGTAAGAACTAATCTGTTTAGTTCATTACACAATTTGGACTAAATTTGGTCCAAATCAGGCAGTTCATAAGTTAGCCCCCTTGTGCCTCAAACATTCATGTGTCTACCAACTTGAACTGGGGTGGATGACATCACAAACAATGTGTTTGAGGTGTCCTTATGTGTCCCTGCAACTGTACCAGATTTGGTCCAAATCGGTTCCCACTTGCACCTCAAAAACTCATGTATCCGCCATCTTGAATCCAGGTGGAGGACATCATTACAAACTGTGCCCTTGAGCCATCCTTGTGTGTCTCTACAACTGTTGCAAATTTGGTTCAAATTAGTTAGGCGGTTCACAAGTTAGCACAATTGTCCACATATCCGCCATCTTGAATTGAGGTGGATTACATCATCACAAACCACACCATTGAGGTGTCTCTGTATGCCACTCACTATAACTGTACCAGATTTGGTTCAAATCGATTAGGCAGTCCACAAATTAGCACACCTGCACCTCAAACATTCACGTGTCTTCCATTTTGTATTGGGGTGGATGACATCATTACAAAACTATGCCATTGAGGTGTCCCTATGTATCACTCACTACAAGGGCATCTCACTTGAACCAACTGTACCAAATCTGGTTCAAATCAGTTGTGACTCAAATGTTTACACGTCTGCCATTTTGGACCAGGCTGAATGACATCATCACAAATTATGCCATTAAGGTTTCCCTATGTGCCCCTACAGTTGTAGCAAATTTGCTTCAAATTGGTTAGGCAGTTCGTATGTTAGCCCACTTGCAACACAAACATTTATGTGCCTGCCATCTTTAATCGGGGTGGATGACATCATTACAAACTATGCCATTGAGGCACCCTATGTGTCCTACAACTGTACCCGATTTGCTTCATATTGGTCCAGGCATTGCAAAGTTGATGTGGCCAGGTTGGGGTTGGGGGAGGAATGCACAGAAACACATGGATGGCCACACACATGGCATGCCGGGTGACCTCATAAGCCTACTAGAAAGTAGGTTTTTAAAAGGAAAGGGAAAGAAGAGACTCTTAGCAAATGCGGGGGAAATTCCATACTTCCTGAGTACTTGGTCAGGGTGCTGAGTTGGGAGAAAAGGGCTGGCTTCCCTCTGGAGAAGGGGCGGCTGGAGAATGGTTTAGACGGCAGCGGAGCTACTACTTGTTCTGAACTCCATTTGCTTGCAGACTGGTTGCTCTCATTTTGCACAAAGATCTCCAGAAATTCTGCTCAGCCTGCCTAGAAGGAACCTGAGAAGTATTCGTTGTATTTGTATTACTGGGCTGGCTTTGTTTGCTACCTATTGGTCAGAATAGGTGCCTGTAAGCTATTCTAACTTCTGATTGGTTGGTGCAGGGCTAGCACCTGCCCACCCATGGAGGGGCTGGAGAAAAGAAAAGCACATCCTGATTGGTGCTAGAGCACTAAATATGGAATTTGGGTAGTGACTAAGTATGGTAATTACTTAATTTAGGGGTAATGGGTCCCACTGAACACCCTAAGAGGGAGGAAATGGCTTTACAAGGGAATTTAGAAACAAGAGCCAGTGCCATCTGCTTGCAAGCAAAATGCAAGAGCAACACTCAGGCAAGAGAGACAGGCAAACAGAGAGAAAGACAGAGAGGAAGAGATGATATATTTACGCAGGGCTGGCAAGGAGGGGGGCAATACCCCCTTACCCCAAATGAGGAGCTTCCATTGGCCAGATTACTCTTTGAGCCTTCTGAAGTAAAGCCTTCTGCCTCACCCCCTCTGAATTGCCCCCATTTAACCATATAGGATAGCTCATTCTCTGCTTATACCTCCTAGAGGACAAGCCCCAAAATTATTGGAGCCCCAACTCTTTTTTTCCCCTTGGATATTTTATCTTAATTATTTGTCAGATTTTGATCCCTTAATGTTTGTAAGACACCTGGAGAATTTTTAATTGATTAGGAAAGGTACAAATGGATTCAGTCAATCAATCAATCAATCATCTAATTTATGACTTCGCAGAATAGAACTATTGGGACCTTTGGTTTGCTTGTTTTCTTTCTAGGAATTGTACACCGATTAGCTGTTTACTGTTGTTGTGTAAACTTCATTTCTCTACACTTTACTAGCAGCTGAGTCGGTGAACCAGCAGAAGAGCTTTGCTTTGGGAACAATATGGCAGTTCAGTTGCTGGCATTCTTCCTGGGATGACCTGTTCACCCATGCAAGTCAAATGATGAACATACATTGGTGAGGCATGTATGCACCTAAGGACAGGGACATTCAGTTGACAAAGGGATTGGAATTGACAAAGGGGGTTGCAAATAAGCTCTACAAGAGATGGCATGCTCAATACAACTGGAATACAACCTCCTTCCCGTTTCTTTATCAATCTTGCAACGTTAGAACAACTTTTATATTACATTATTTCTAACATACCACATTGCAAATCTCTTTGCCAATAACTTAGAAACAAGCAATAAAACCTGCAAGATATTAGGGATGTGCGAAACGTGCTGTTTCGGAGCCAAAACGAAACACTCGATGGCCAATCTGCAATGTTTTGTAGCCGAAACAAAACACCCCTGTTTCGGCTACAAAACATTTTGTTGTTTCAGACCTCCATTTTGTGACGATCTCTGAGTCAGTCTCCATTTTTGTCTTTGATGTCTACTTGAATTTCCCGCCTTTAGAACAGTGATGAAATCATGGGCTGATCTCCTGATTATTCCCTCCTTGTTCCCCATTGGCTTCTTTGGCTCTTGCCACTTCTAACTGACCCCACATTGGCCAGGGGAAGGGTCGAAGGGGCAAGGGTGGGAGGGAGGGAGGGGGTTCAAGGAGGGATTCATTCATTTGCCATTCATTCAGAATTTACAGAGGTAGCAGCCTGGCCAGCCACTACTCCGTACCTTGTTCTAGGAGAGAGAACCTTTGCTGTGTTTTGCTTGCCACCCTGCTGCCACCATGCCATTGCCCCTATGCTGCCTACTTCCTTCTGCCTTACCAGCCTGAGCCCTGCCTGCCTGCCTGCCCCTGCTGGCTCATGGCTACTAGTGTGGCTACCAGCCTAGGAGTGGATTACAATTCATCTCTGCTGCATTGCTTATTTATTTATTTTTTTGTTGAATCCTAAGAAGAATTCTTCTTTCACCCCCTTGAGAGAATCACTGCCTGCCTGTGCCTGCTGTGTGCCAGCCACCAGCCCCAGCCCCTGTAGCCCCTGGGCTGACCACCTGGCCAGCCACCCCCTACTCCCCCAGATTTTCAAGGCTTTTGCCCCAGCTCCCCCAAATCTGAAGAAGTCAAGAAGAAGATTGAAGATGAAAGAGTAGGCTCAGGGACCAGACCACAGAAGTGGACAACTGGGTGAAGCCCCCTAGACTGAGTGAGTGTACCCCATTCTCTCTCTCTCTTTCTCTCTCTCTCTCTCTCTCTCACACACACACACACACACACACACACACACACACACACACACTCTCTCTCTCTCTCTCTCTCTCTCTCTCTCTCACACACACACACACCCCTCTGGAATTCTATATTCTTGGGATTTTTCTTGTTTGGGAGTGGTGGTTTTGGGTTGCAATTAAATTTAAAAAGTTGTATGTTGTTTAGTTAAGAAGAGGGGTTCTGTGTGGGAGGGATCCCCATTAGCTATTAGTAGGTGGTTACGGGTAGCTGGCCTTGTGGTTTCAAAAAAACAATACTGGTTTTTTTTCCCCATTACAAAGATTTTCGGGGGGGGGTTTAAAAAAAGTAGCCTGGGTTCTGTTGTTTCTGAGGTGTTCTGAGTGTAGATTCTCTGATAGCAAATGAGAGTTTCAATACAAACCATGAATCGACTCTCATTTGCTATCAGAGAATCCACACTCAGAACACCCCTACAAGATAGTATTCCAACTTCAGAGTGATTACTGTGAAGTATGTGGCACTGAAGATATGGAAAGGCTGTAAAGTGCATTTGTTGCTCCAACCATTTTTGGCACACAGCTCACTCCTCTTTCCTCAATAGTGCTTTTGTTGCTGGGAGACTGCATTTTATGAGAAATGAAAGCACAACATTTTGTATCTAGGAGAAGTGTCACAGGCACTTACTATTTGTGTCACGATTCACGGGGGGGGGACCACCTCACCCAACTTCCAATGCCAATGAATCTTTGGCAATTTATATATGTGAGATTGCACTCTGTTCTGCCATATGACACATGCATAATCGCTAGCAAGCTTTTAGTAGGGGACAGACAGCAATGATACAATCTTCAACAATTGTACAAGGACGTGAGATAGCGGTAATGTAATGGTAATTGCAAAATCACTTCTAGGGATAATGTTGAATGTTATATTCATCTGACTTGTATCCAGTCAGACCTCTGGCTTAAATTATGCAGTTGCAGACAAGCATGCTTCATTCATGTGAAGAACAAAAAGTAAAAATGCTATGAGGACGATTAGAACTTTTATTTAGAATATCCATATACTGCTTTTCAAACAAGAAGTACTCAAGTGTACACAGCAAAAGAAACGAGAAGTCTATGAGAGGAATTGCTGGTCTTGTTCCCTTAGCTAAGCAGGGTCCACCCTGGTTGCACATGAATGGGAGACTTAATGTGTGAACACTGTAAGATATTCTGCTTAGGGGATGGAGTCGCTCTGGGAAGAGCAGAAGGTTCCAAGCTCCCTCCCCGGCAGCATCTCCAAGATGGGGCTGAGAGAGATTCCTGCCTGCAACCTTGGAGAAGCTGCTGCCAGTCTGTAGACAATACTGAACTAGATGATCCTACGGTCTGACTCAGTATATGGGAGCTTCCTATGTAAGATGGTTCCTTGTCCTAGAAGTGCCCACAATCTAAAAAGAAACATAAGGCAGAACCACTATTGGGAGAGATGCTGTGCTGGGATTGGACAGGGAAACTTGCTCTCCCTGTGCTCAGCATAACAGTCGCTGCTTTCAAGGTGCCTCTTATCTCCAGTTAGATATGCATAGCATTGCAGCCTGAGGGCCACTTCACACATTACTCAGCAGCCAAAGTGTTTGCCACAGTGAATAGACATTTTTCACAGATTTTTAGCCAACCACAGCTCCCTGGTTTAATACATTTGTCAGGTGCTCCTGTTACATTGTTACAGGTACATGTAAAGCACGTAAGATCACAAGTATTATTACAAATATAAAGAAAAAATAAGGTCACAAATATGCATTAAAATGTAATGCATAAAGAGGCCAGTATGAATACAGCTGATTATTATTTTTTAACATCATTTAGAATACTCCGGCCAATGTATTGATGGGCATAGGAGAGCTCCACTGGTGTGCGGCTTCTCTTTAGTCATATGATTAGCCATCCTGCCCACTTATGCAGTTAGGCGAAAGAAAGCAGGGTGTGCTCATGCACATCCTAATTGCATGGCGGTGTGTGTGTGTGTGTGTGTGTGTGTGTGTGTGTGTGTGTGTGTGTGTGTGTGTGTGTGAGAGAGAGAGAGAGAGAGAGAGAGAGAGAGGGGTCGCCTCAGAAGTCTCCTCTGAACTAGCCCTTTTATAGTTTTACTGAAACCAATATTCTGTAGTCCCACAGTTGGCTCAGTTTGAAACAAGGCCTACATACTGAAGGCAAAAATCTCCAGCCCCATTTAAGCATTCATAAAAATGACACGCACAATTACAGCACTTTATATGCCCATTTTCATTTAAAGGATTGGCCCATGCATTTAACAACATCTCTCCAGGTTTCCACACTCATCAGGTCATGAATGTTCTTTATCCAGCAAGCTTGTCACTACATGTGATCTCCAAAAATGACACACAAAGTCTGAGGTTGCTCAGATTGCTTCCGGACCCACATTTTAAAGCAGAAATCCATTGATGTTTTCAACTCATGTTACCAACGCATCACCAGAGTTTTTCTACTATTTACAACATTAACTTTCTGCTTTAACATCAGTTCCAAATGATCCCTGAAGAGTTTGTTCCCTTCTCATCTTTCAAATATTCAGAGGTTGCCAAAAACAGTTTTATTGCAGCCACCACATACTAAGTTATCTGGCACACTTTGTAGCATACTTGATAATGCTAATCTATCTAACATCTCAAAATCTTTCCAATTCCCAATAGCCCTTGACCTTCTTGCTCATCTGTTCTAGCTATTGACTGTTTCTATGTCTTTTTGCTAGCAAAATGACCAATACTCAGCCCACTTTATGGTCTCACTAGCAACTCACAAATGAGAACAACTCTGTCCTAGCATCTATGGCTGCATACATGTCCCAAAATAGTGCTGGCTTTCCTCCCCCATCATATCATATTGCAATGTGTAACAGTACACATCCTTAATGACTTAAGGATGTATATACTGTACATTCACTATACATATAATCAGACTGCAGCAGTATTGCTTTTGATGCCAATTGGGGGAAACGTGTGAAGCATTAAAATGTTATTACAGTTCTACCATTAGCAGTACTGGAACATGTATTTATGTTTGCACTCTTCCATTTTTTAATCACAATATGGGCTAGTTCCAATGTTACAGTATGTGGCCCAAGACATCCCTTTATAATGGGGGACAGGGCACTGTATACATGCACTCCAGAGATTGGTTTGGAGATGGTGTATATTGGCGATTTGAGTGAACGGCCCCACACACAATAAAGTGACACCTGTGCTCTTGGTATATCCCCTTCATAGCCGCATGTGCCAGGGATTGTTGAAACTGGCCCTAGTACATATAAATCTAACCCCATTCTCAAAAAAATAATCCACCACAACACTCGTTTTAGGGAACAATAGTCATGTTCATTATGAAGATGCCATTCCAAAATGGCTTCCCCATGGCAAACTTTCCCTCCTCCTCTCTTCCTATATTCACTGTAGGATTCAGTAGCTCTTCATGAAAGGCAACCATAACACTGCAAGTAATCAGGTAAATGCAGAAAAATTGCTATGGAAATGCCACTTTTGGAAATCCATATTCTGAATGGAATAATTTATCTCTCTCAATCATTATCAACCTTTCTGAATCTAAGAATAATTGCTCAGAATCCTTGCATTGCATTGCACTATGATCTTTGTGTCATAAAGGCGACTATAAATTTGCTAGCTTAGTTGTATAAACCAGCCATTCTTCAACCTTGGGTCCCCAGATGTTGTTGCACTATAACTGTTGTCATCAATAGCCTTTGGCCATTGTGATTTGGGATGATGGGAGTTGTAGTCTAACATCATCTGGGGAACCAAAGTTGGGATTCTCTGGTAGAAACTACCAGATCAGCTATCAATGAGAAGAGCTTTCTGGAATGTGCTATGTGTCTTTTGAAGGATGCTTAGCATTTAGTAGTTATTGTGAGTTACTACCATACTTAACTGTATTAACTTATTATATTGGAGGGGAGAGGAAGAGAAGCAACCTGACAATGATATTTGCTTGTTATCCGTGACCTGTGCCACTTGGTCTCACTTTGCTTCACTGCCTAGAAAAGTGGCAAGGAAACCACTATTGTCTTATTTAGCTGTAAGCCGCTGCCAGTCTGTGAAGACAATACTGAGCTAGATAGACCAATGGTCTGACTCAGTATATGGCAGTTTCCTATGTTCCTAACAATGCAGGGAGGCAGAAAAGACTTGGGAGCCTCCTGTCTCAAACCAGAACCTGCCCCCTCAAGAAATGGAAATACTTCACTCACTCTAAACAGCAAGAGCCACCCATGCCTTACAAAACACAAAGATAAAAAGGACAACTCACAAAACACATAAACTTTGACAAGTTTGCATTCGAGGTATAGCTGTCCAAGATCTCACCATGTAGGTTTAGGGCCAGTTTTAAATGTTACAGCCCCCATGTGGAAGTTCAGGGAAGTGCAAAATATATGAACAACTTACCCAGGAAATCACCCTGCTTGCAATCACCCAGGTCATTTTTCACACAGGGTTTTTAGCTAGTATCTCTTCAAGAATGGAGGCATGCATTCACATATCAGGCAGATTTACTTTGAAGTCCCTGTGAGTTATCGGGGAGCACTTCACACATGATTCAGGCTTTTCATTGCAAGTTAGAGTGTAGCCCGATTTATATCTACGGTTAAAAAAAAAAAAATCCACTTTTTGTGCCGGTTGTTTGGGGCAACTTCAAACTCGCAATAAAGCCTCACGGTAAACTTGTGGTAAAGCCTGCTGTGTGGAAACCCACCAGGCTGCACAGCACCGGCATGGAGATGCTATGTTTATTTAGAAAAATGTTCACACTAAGCAGCTTTTAAATATGCATATCATCCAAGGGAAGTGCTTTGCAGCATGTTCACATGGGCGTACGGTGCCACAAGTCTCTCTATCTCTATAAGTGTTAAATATATATATACTTGCCTAAAAATGACAAAGTAATTTTCTGTCAATTTTTATTCGATATGCATTGCCATAGACATGCACCAAACAAAAGAACCACCAATCCAGTTTGATTATAAACAACTCAATACAAAGTTTGGTCACATAAAACTTAATACATGAACCACTAAATCAAAAAGGTCCCCTTGCTTACTTTTATATCCAGATACTGTTATATATATCCAGCTGTTTAGTTATCACTGTTGGAGAACATTGGAAGCTACGTTTGCACTGGATTCAGAAATATTAGTGAGGTTTTTTCAAAATAAAATCTTGTTTTAGGCTACTTAACTGCATTTACTACTGTATGTTCATAAATATCAATCTGTACTCTATATATGACCATTATATCTGCAGGAGCAAGAGAAAGAGAATACCCAAATATATTTAGATTAAAATGAATCATGATTTAAGGAGCCATAAGGCTTTAACTATGTCATAGGCAAATATATAGCAAACTGATTCCCTGAAAATCCTGCACAATTCATAAATGCAATACTAATACTGTGTGTGGTTCACACTTAGGACAGAACCCAAGGTTCACCCCAGAAATGTGCACTTCCCTGCTTTCATCCCTGTGTAAATTCTTACTTCCTTTGGAAGTTAGGATATGCCAAGACTGGTCACAAAGACCAAACCCACCAATCTTGGCATATCCTATCCTATTAGGAGTGTGCACGAACCGTTCAATGCTGAACAAGTTCACCTTGAACTGGGCCGGTTTGGTAGCTTGATCGTGGCATGGAGCCTATGCAAATGGTCTCTGGGCATCTGTGGAGGCTGCCACCACTGCACAGGTGGCTTGGTAAAAATGGATCACCACACGCTTGGGCAGAACCAGCAGGGTGAGCGGCAGTGCCAGTAGCCACACCGGCCAGTTTACATTACTTTCCCCCAGCTGCCCCTTAGTAAATCCCTCCCACCCCTTTACAAGTAGAGCCAAACCAAGTCAGTCAAAATGGACTGGCCACCCAGTTTGACCAAACCAGATCGGCAGCACACAGTTCTGTTCAATTCTAATTTGAACCAAACTATGAGTTCTGGTTCATTCACCCCCCTAATAAGATCTGAACCTGTGGGTTGAAGTTATGTTCAGATTTTGGGTTCTCTGATATACAAAGGAATTAGGCACTTCTGTAGGAATGGAAGGGGGGAATGTACACTTCTGGGACTGAGGGAGTTCACATGAACTTTGAGTTCCAGCCACGCAAAGTGTGAATCCACTCACTGAATAAACATTGTTTTAGATTATGTGATATCATTTATTGTAATTGTTGCTCAATTTGTAGAGCTGGATTGAGACAAATAAAGTTCCATTCATTTGTAAAAATGTTGTATATTCACAGCAAGTTGATCCAGAATGGGAATGGAGAGGTGTAGCAGAATGCACATCCCATTGCAAGTAACAGTGTGAACAGATGATGTCCAATGGCACATCCGGTTAATGCCCATGACTCCCAAACCAGCAAGTGATACACACACAAATCTTAACATAATCAGAAGAATATTTATCAAGGGATGTAATAAAAATCTATTATTTATCAAGAGGTGTAATCAAGTGTAATAAAATAAAACACAAATAAAAATATACATGTGTACCTGTTATCCCCTAGGTTGCTTTCTTTGTCATTTATATTATGCACTTTAAAAAGAGGAAAAATTGAATAAAAAATTATTGAAGTAAAAAAAGGAATTACATAGATTAAATCACAGTTCGGGTCTCAGAACAACAACAGAAATGCATGCACACTTAAGCTAAGTTATGTCTCATTCACATAGCTTTTTTCAGCTTAAAAATTCCTACATGTGTAAGTCTTCAAAAACAAAGAATTACTTAAATGTTGCTCAATATATATTTTAAGCTTCTCACTACCAAAACAGTCATTCCCAAGTGTACCTGTTTCCCAGGTAACAAAGTTTGTAGAATGTAACTGACTTTCCCCCCTGTTTGCTAGAGTTTACTTTCAATCGCATCTACTAAAATAGAAATGAAGTACAGGTTTCAACTGTATGTTGAAAATGTACCCCATAGTTGAAGGATACTTTTCAGATGAACTGAAGTAACTGGCATCATAGCAATAGCAATAGCAATAGCACTTACATTTATATACCGCTCTATAGCCGGAGCTCTCTAAGCGGTTTACAATGATTTAGCATATTGCCCCCAACATTCTGGGTACTCATGCCATATGGTCTTACTGAAGAACCACACAACTTAACTACTCTTAAGAGAACTGTGAAATTCTGAATGAAATGCAGAATAAAGATGCTTTGTGATGAAGGAGGACACATTTAAATAGGGGAGAAAAGCACACCATGCTTTCTGAAGACTCCATCAATATACTGTATGGTCCTTTTAATATGGACCACTGGTTCATCTCACCCAGTATTGCCTACTCCGACTGATAGTGGTTCTCCAGTGTCTCAGACAGAGGACTTTCTGTGCCCTTCTATTGGAGATCCTTTTATCTGGATATTCTGGGGATTGAACCAATTTGTTCTTTGTCAAAAAAGACACACAGTTAATTCAGATTTTATCCTGGGATCAGATTCAGCAAGAGTCTCGATTGTACTGGCCATATATTCCTTAATTACAAAGTTAAACTTGACTGTCCTACCGCACCACAAACCAGCAGAACACAAGAAACCTATTTTAAATCTAGAGTTCCATTTTCCACGTTGTTGTTGAAGTGAAGCTTGACCCTTGTACCATTCATTTAGACCATTTCCCATGTGTTTATTGTTTCATCTCTGTACTCTGAAAAGGAGAACAAGAAATTGCCAGGATAGCAACATTCAGATCTGTATCAGCGTTCATTTTGTTTACCCCACTCCTCTCTTATGTCTTTGCATGTCCCATCCTTCCCAAGAATGTCCTCTGTGGTTGCTTACATGCAGTAGTGGAGGGTGGAAGCAAATCAGCTGGATGATTACACTCTGATGCTAAAGTTTGTGATACAAAAGCAACTCTGTTTTCCGTATCTGGGGACTCCCATTGGCTTTCATCTCAAGAGAACAATGGGCACACATTTGTTTTGGTCAGATCTTGAAACTGGTGGTTCATTCCAAGCCTCCTCCAAAGTCTCTCTGGACATCTTGCCTGTACCATTGCTTGGGAAACATGACGTCTTACCAAAACCTTTGGCCAGACAGTAGCAAGCTGACTGCTGCTGAGTGGAGGGCGGGGGTACTTGTTGTAAACACATCATGAAAAGTAGCCCACTTTCAGTGATGGGGGAGAGCCTGAAAGCAGGCAAAAGTATTCACCTACTGAATGTAGTGACTGGTAGGGGTGTGAGAGAAATGAAACCACTGATGCATGGCAGGCAGGAAAGCACTGGCATGGTCAGGCAGGTGACTATGCTATCCTCCACCCAGCAGAGGTCACTCTTCTTCTGGGCTCTCCCCACCCCGTATACAGGAAGCATTGCCCTCATTTGCATGTAACCAAAAATGGAGGTGAAGGGACCTCCAGTTTCAAAAACTGTATGTCTGAATGCAGGCAACTGCAACTTCTAAAACAAAAAACAAAAAACAACCCGCACCCACAGTTTCCCTCCCTGGGCCAGGCATCGTTCCTTCAGTTTGTAGTGAGGTCCACTACCTGGATCTCTGGTTCTACAGTGCCAGCATAGTGTCCAAATGCTGGCACCTGAGTCTGGTTGCTCTGCAACTGGGAGTTGAGGGGGGAAGCTCCTCCTTTCCCCAGCTGCTATTGGCTGCCCATCAGTCAAGAAGGAAGCCCAGGCAGCCATCTTCCCCTCCTTTCTGCAGTCAGCAAGATGGCAGAGAGGGAGCTCTCATGAATTTGGATGGGGGGGGGAAGAGCCCTGCATGATGTCCAAAGGCGGCCAGTGTGGTTACTTCGAGTCTGCTTCATTTACCCTCAGTCATGTTTTCATGTGGCCATCCCTCCCGGCCTCCTGATGAATTGCACACACTGTGCTTTCTGGACTGGGTGGACTGGAGGAAGAGTTTCCTGGGTTTCATCTGTACTGTTGGTCTATCTTGTGGTTGTACAGTACTGTGAATTAATATTGATTTTATTATATTAATATTTTGTTGTATACTATTGTGAACTGCTTTGGGGGCATCACAAGGAGCAGCAGTAGTTCAGGGAAGCAATGGCCACAAACAGCACAAGATGGGCTAATGCCCCCTCAAATGCATGGATGTCTACCCTGAAAATGCTCTTATGTGAATGTTCAACATAGGTCTAGGTGAAATAGCTCCAATATCCTCTATCCTGACAGAGTCTCTTTGTCCCTTGATTTGTGATGACATTTTACAAGTGCCTTTCAGTTGACATTTTCACCAGTGTATAGCTCATAAAGACATGTACTAGAACTTGATCGTGCATCTTCTGTGGTTAGCATACTGTGGTTCGCATGGATAGACAAGCAGGTAGGGAGAACTGATCAGTTGGTGGCCTCGCCTGGAGCACGGAGTTAGACAAGATCCATCGTCTTCAGTCTTTGAACATGGGGTCTGCCTTTAACCCTAAATCTGCAACACAAGACCTAGTTTTACATATATAAAATACACACACCCCTAAACAAAGAAATAAAGAGATGGTGTTTGTTCCTCTGGTATAACCACCCTTAGGTTACTTTTTTTATTTTTTAAAAAAATACCCCACACATTTTCTTCCTTTCCCCATAGAATCTGAGAAATGAAGAGGGTGTTTCTCGGATTTGTAATCTTTTCCAAAGCTTTGTCCACTGCAGAGGTGGGTGAACATAGGAAGCTGCCATATACTGAGTCAGACCATTGGTCTATCTAGCTCAGTATTGTCTTCACGAACTGGCAACGGCTTCTCCAAGGTTGCTGGCAGGAATCTCTCTCAACCCTATCTTGGAGAAGCCAGGGAGGGAACTTAGAACCTTCTGCTCTTCCCAGAGCGGCTCCGGGCTCCATCCCCTGAGGGGAATCTCTTACAGTGCTCACACTTCTAGTCTCCCATTCATATGCAAGCAGGGTGGACCCTGCTTAGCTAAAGGGACAAGTCATGCTTGCTACCACAAGACCAGCACTTAAGCAAAGCTTCAAGCAGTCAAAGGATTCACTTTGAAGCAAAGCAGACCCCTTGAAGCAGGGCCTAAGCAAATAGGGAAGTGAAGTGCGTCTGCTTTGCATAGATCTAATGATCGGTAGTGGAAATGTAATACTGTATACCACAAATCACCTATTTTGGCCCTAAACTGCAATATCTTGGCATGAAGCAGAAAGGACAACACTGAGGGGCTGTTCTCACATGCAGCTTAACACAGCCCAGGTTAGTCTGTGCGTCATAACCTTCTGGGTCTTCAGCCCGTTCCGGGCCTCACCTCCATGGCAGTGGCTATTTTGGAGGCTGCCACACATGCCCACTGGGCCTCTGCACGGCCTGGGTCATGTCCAAAGACTCTTATTCAAAGAATTCCATGAATGTATTTCAGATCTGATCACACTTATTCAGGCTTAAGTATCAATTGCACATGTTGTGTTTGTATTGCTAGAACCTGCATGTCCTTGCTCTATTAGTGGCAGTCTTTTAGATTTCCAGTGTAGTTGGATGTCAGAACTAAAACAGTTCTGAAGATCCATTTGAATTCTTTTCTGGGACAACCCAAGTGGCAGAAATATAGCCTAAAATGAGATGGTTGAAACTCATGCTGGTTGGACTGAATCAGGGGCCTTTTTCACAACAAACATGAGGGTGGGTATGGAGGAAGCCTTGCAAAGTTTACCTTCCCCTCTGACATTCTTCCTCTGTGGTGCTACAACCGTCCTGGAATTCTTTGAAGTGTTTCATTGCCATTAGAATTCCAAGTAAGTGTGTATCTGTATAGCTTGACTGCATAAAGTCTACGGTTACCTGGATTAGCTATTGTTACTGTTTGAGCTGCATGTATATATTCCTCTGGTCCGCGACCGTAAACGAACTGAACTGAACTGAGTCCAAAGAAAGTATGCTACCTACATCTTGGAAACCTGGTTTGACCACATACTGCCCATTCCTAATAATCTCTCCTTTCTTTCTACTCCCCACTTTGTTGTTGTTTATGGAACACTGAGTTACTGTAATGGTAAATTAATCTGTGCATTTTGGGATATGTAACTGATGTTTTACTACATTGCTATTTTGAACATTTTAAAAAACATGAACAAAGCTTTTATAATTTTACAATATTATTCTCTTCCATGGCATCCATGATACATGGCATCCATGATACATAGTTGTACTTTGTTCCCTTCACGGCAGCTTCTACTCATGATTACTCATTGATTTTAGCACACCCTCAGACCCTCAACTTCTAATTTCAGCAATCAACTTCTGGTTTTTGGCCAAGTGGTGAATAGTATATCTAAGACATTTCGGACATGGAGAGACAGAATCCAGTTCTGGGGGAAAGAAATCCAGCTTGGGTTCCACAGAAGCATCAAATACATTAAAAATGTGCACAAAGCACAACATTCTATGCATCTTTCTGTTAAAAGTTTTTAATCTCATCACCCTATTGAAACCAGGACCTTCCATAAAATATGTCAGACATCAATGGGAGAAGGGGTAGCAAAGTTGGGATCATGGCAGTTTGGGCTATTGACAGAACTGAGCAAAGTAGGGCTTGGGCCATTGTGAGGACAGGGAGATCAACAGGCTTTTACAAGTGTGGTATGCTTTATGGACAGTCTCTCTGTTTAGTTTCAGGAGTGGATGTTTGGGGAGGCTGCGTGTTATGCAATTATATTCTTGAAAGAACTCCCTAACTGGCTATTGATTTCTAAAAATGCATATGAATAGAGAGTGCATGTGGTCAACCAAGTGCCAGGTAACCTATATCCTATCCTCATGGAGCAGCAAAGCAACACACCACCACCAATAGGATGAAACATATATGGGCCGCATATATTTAAAAGTCTACTTAAAAGTAATTTCTATGTTGTAATAAGTCACCTCCTCCACCACACACACACACACACACACACACACACACACTTTTACTTACTTACTGGTTAATCTACAAGCTTACCAATGACTTTAAGGCTAAGAAAAAGGCATTGTTTTTAACTGCAAGCCATTTAATAGTTCCCTTTTAAATCTCTACATTTAAGACGGAAGTGCTCTGGGTTGGTAGAACTGATCATCTGAGTAATGAGGTAAATCTGGTTTGGAACAGGATCACACTCCCTCTGAAAGACCAAGTCCACAATCTGGGGGTGCTTCTGGACCCAACGTTGTCCTTTGAGACGCAGGTGGCAGTGGTGTGCGGCAGTGCATTTTACCAACTATGGCTGGTACACCAGCTGTGATCCTACTTGGAGAAGTCGGACCTGACCCCAGCCACTCATGCATTGGTAATGTCCAGATTGGACTACTGCAATGCACTCTACATGGGGCTGCCCTTGAAGACTGTTTGGAAGCTTCAACTGGTCCAGAATGCTGTTGTAAGGATGCTCATGGGTGCAGGTCACTTCATGAGTCTCACGCCCATCCTGGTGCAGCTTCATTGGTTACCAGTCCACTTCTGGGCTAGAGTCAAGGTGCTGGTCTTGACCTTTAAAGCTCTACATGGCTTGGGGCAAGGGTACCTGTCGGACTGCAGTCACCCATATGAACCTGCCAGGGCCCTCCATTCATCACGTCAGGCCTTGCTCATGTCTCCCTTCATCTCCAACACATAGTTGTACTTCAACAGGAAGACTCAAGTTTAAGAGCCTCTGCCTTACACAGAGGCAAAGTGGTACTCCACAGGGTTCCCAGCACATCCTGCTTCCCTGGTGAAGGTACCTGCATGATACTTGCCAGCAAATGTGCATCCCACACACAGACTTTGGAAGCACACTTCAAGTATCTTTACACACACACACACACACACACACACACACACACACACACACACACACATACAATGCATGTGTGATGCATATGCCACACATCTGATATTTTTCTAGCAATTTGAAAGCTACCTTGTGAGGCCTTTTACCTAAGGAGAGGGGTCAGCACCTCCTGAATACAATCAATGGCTGTGAAATGGAAGTGGGGAAAGTCACTTTTGCTCACATCCTGCATTAACACATACTTTATATCAATGGATACCAAGTACCACAGTAAGGCTGATGATACTTGGAGGAGCGTGCAGCCCCTGTCAAGAGGACCATGTAGCACTGTTGCGGCCACCAGAAGTGGAGTGGGAGTGACTGGAAGATGATAGCAACTGAGGAAGAAGAGGTCTCTCCCTCCTTGCAGGAAGACAAAGTACAGTGGGAGCAGCAGCCCACCCCACCCACCCACCCACCCTTGAAAAGCCCTATTTTATATGACACAAGATTGCCCAACACCAGGCATCCATGCCCATCATCCAGCCTTGGCAGCCATCCTCACTCCCAGAAGACTCTCCTACACTGCTACACACAGCTCAAGAGGCGTTCCAGCAACACTGCCTCCTTATTGGTTGTTTACAAGCTTCCCTGCAAAAGCTTCCCTCCAAGATTAACAGCTCTTCCTATCTGCTCCAGCTAGCTTAGGGAATAAACCTTGGACTTTGGAGCCTAGAACGATGTTTGCCTGGCATCTTGGAAATAGTGGTATATTGATTTTTCCTATGAGACACATTACTTATCAGTGTATTTGTTTTGGAAAGTTTCTGGTGGCCAGTTCGTTTCCTGCAAGCAGGCTTTCCTCATGCGTGGCAATCTACTGCAAGTGCCAATAGTGAGAAGGGCTACATGCAATTTACACAGAGAAATAGTTGGAAGCAAGAGTTTGAGCACACTGCATAACCTCAAAAGAAACACTACTGCACCTACTTCAGTGGAGATGAATCATAGGAACTTAGGAAGCTGCCTTATACTGAGTCAGACCATTGGTTCACCTACCTCAGTATTGTCTACACTGACTGGCAGCGGCTTCTCCAAGGTTGTAGGCAAGAGTCCTTCCTAATCCTACCTGCAGATGCCAGGGAGTGAATCTGGGGCCTCCTCATGCAAGCAGATGCTCTATTGCTGAGCTATGGCCCCACCCCCTAAGGCGAACATCTTACAGCAGGCAGTGCTCACATGTAGTCACCCATCCAAATGCAAACCAAGGTAATCCCTGCTTAGCAAAGGGAATAATTCATGCTCAGTACCACGTTATCAGCTCTCCATCCCAGATCATAGCTTGGCATTCATATACTCCTTAGGAAAGAATGAAGTGGAATAGCCATATATGAGCTTCCATCGGCTCAATAACCACATGACTAGCAGACACTAAAATTTTAAGATCTTATGTCATCATGACCCCCTTAAACACCTTGGAGCCAGGGAATGAAATCTGCAAAGATGATTAATTTTTCCAGCAGGAATCCTCCCGCCTGTCCATAGGAATTTGAGCTTAACCACTTTATAGGGGACTCTGCACACTTTGTTAATTGTCATTTGCAAAGGAAGCATGTCGCGTTGTTCTTAACTGTATAGTTTTCTAAATTTAAATAGTATCACTCCATTGCTGTATTGTTGAATACCTAGTGCACAGGTGCAAAAACCTGGCCATCTCATCCCCCCAGGTGTCTTTCAACCATCCCCCCAGGTTTGGCTTCCAGATTTAGAACCTTTTAACATCACTGGCATCAGTTTTAAGTTGCCCATAGAGTTACACTTGCCACCAAACTCTTCCATCCATCACGAATTAGTGCAGTAATTTGCACATATTTATTCAAACATTCAATATTAAGAGCAGCATCCCAAGAAAATAAGCCATGACTGAGTCTCATTGAAAGGGAGCTAATGTGCTTCCAGTACAGTGAAGTACAAGTCATATTTTAAAAGCCGCAAGCCCAGTTTGGTTTATTTTGTTCACATGTGCATGCTCTCTCTCTCTCTCTCTCTCTCTCTCTCTCTCTCTCTCTCTCTCTCTCTCACACACACACACACACACACACACACACACACACACACACACACACCTCTGCCCTCCAAATGGTTAATGCTATAATCCAGTCTTAACTCCTATCAAAATGGAAAAATATTTAAGTTCTGTTTTGCAATATTAGACAAACCACAATATCCATCTAGAGTAAATAGTACCGTATGACAGGCAAAGATGGGTCAAGTCTGTCAGTCAGAAGGCAATTTTCCCCTCCCCTTGCTCTTCTTTTTGCAACCTTTGAACATTGTGCTCTGGCAGACTTTGTTTGTTAGTAGTTTATTAATTTGTGAAAAGACACATTTACAACTTTCTGTTTCCTTCATTTATTGTAATTTTCTATGCAACAGATGATCGTAAGAGAACCTAACACACATTAAAAATCACAAGGTGTCATGCTCGGGATTAGGAACATAGGAAGCTGCCCTATACTGAGTCAGACCATTGGTCTATCTAGCTCAGTATTGTCTTCACAGACTGGCAGCGGCTAGGGATGTACACGGAACTGAGGCAGGGCGGTTCGATTCTGGCAGGGGTGCCGCTTTAAGGGTGGGGGAGGGTGCACTTGCCCCTCCCGCCACTCCCCCCCCCCGTCGGTAAAAACCTTCAGGGCGGCAGCATACCTCCCTGCCGCCACTTCCTCCTCTTTGGCCGAAAGTGGCCAGAAGTACCGGGTGCACATGCGCCCGTTGTGTGTGAGTGCGTGCACGGCAGACAGGTGCATGCACACGTGACGTGCACACTCGCACCCGGTACTTCTGGCCAAGGAGGGGAAAGGGGCAGCAGGGAGGCATGCTGCTGCCCCTAAGGTTTTTAGCGGCAATGAGCGCTGGTGGGGGGAAAACAGGAGGAGGGGTAAGTGCACCCCCCCAGCATCGAACCCTTCCCCGGTGTTCAAACCTGTTCAGAGGCCCATCTAGCAGTGGCTACTCCAAGGTTGCAGGCAGGAATCTCTCTCAGCCCTATCTTGGAGAAGCCAGGGAGGGAACTGGGAACCTAGATGCTCTTTCCCAGAGGGGCTCCATCCCCTGAAGGGAATATCTTACCATACTCACACTTCTAGTCTCCCATTCATATGCAACAAGGGCAAGTGGGCAATCCTGCTTAGCTAATGGGACATGTCATGCTTGCTACCCCTAGACCAGCTCTTCTCTCCTGATTAAAACTTCAATATATATATTTGGATTAACTAGTGATGTTTAACTAACATGTATCCCAAGCCCATTATGAGCATTTGCTCCTTAAGCCCATTATGATAACACAAAACTATGTGGACATTCAAGCCCGGCTCAAAACCAGCCCATCCTCCCCATCTCTCATAAGGAAAATGAAACACTGCAAAAGGAGTGGGGGGAGCCAGTGGAGGGGAAGGCTGATGGCAGGAGCTTTGTAGGCACTGTCTTACAAATCAATCTGGCTTCCTGATAAGAGTGACCATTCAAATGTGGTACTACATTTGAAACACGTTGGCCCAATGGGGCAAGTTGGCCATGAGAAGCGCAGACCAGTCAGTGACTGGTCTGAGACTTGGAGCCATTTAGAGCAGAGGCGGTTTCCAAACCATTATTTATTTTTATACATTATATGCTGGCTTCTGCTTAAAAAAGGTTTTGAGGTGGCTTAAATAACGGTTTACAAAGCATAATAATAAATCCACAAGATACAAAATCCATACACACCAGGCCAACACGAGAGCTAAAAAGATCTCACACACAATACTGGGATTAAAAACTATTAAGGAAAGGCCTGCTGAAACAAGTCAGTCCAGAAAAGATGCCAAGAGGGAGGGGTCCAGTCAGATGTCCTAGAGGAGGGCATTCTACACCACAGACAGAAGTGGACCTAGGGAAAACAGCGCCTAGGGCAAGCATTGAAATTGCGCCCCCTGTCCAAACATCTGACACCCATCTTTCAGATAACTTTACCATAATATCAGCTGAAAAATACAAGTCAAGCTTGTTAATCTTTTAATCTTTCAAAAACTATTAAGCAGTGGACATAGCCAGACCAAAAAATGCTGGAAAACTACAAATTTCAATATGCTGGGGCTCATGAAATACCCAAATACTATGTGGCGGTGTACTTGGAAAACTAAACAGAAGTGCCTGTCTAATTCTCTACTATGCATCTACTAGCATCACTATTATATAAGTTTTAAAAATAAATGGAGAATTTGACTTTTCCCAGATACTCTGGAAATAACTGAAGGATATGTAGAGTCAACTGTGTCACTGCTTGGAATATATTCTAGTATTTCAGAAAGACAGTTAAAATGAGAGAAAGAGAGCAAGAAACTCCCAGTGGGCCTTAATACTAAGGCTTTCACACTGATTCAAAGACAAACTCACCATTAATAGCCATATTATTAAAACTTCACACTTAACTCACTTATCACAAGAAGCAAAGTAAGAGCAAATGAATACAATCCTAGCTCATAAGCTTCAGCACAGTAATCACAAGCCCTGATTCTCTGAACATAGTGCCAAACTGAATATGTGTACAGTGACTTATATATTATATTAATTAAAAAAAAAAACTTTTTATCTGTAGCCCCTTTGGGGGGCTTCCTAAAGGCCATGTGTGGGGCTGTCTGCAAAGGCTCCCCCTTCCGCTGCTGGCCTCTAGGGCCTCGCAGGGACAATTTGAGCATGTGTGGTGGCCATTTTTATTTTTATTTTTATTTAAAAAATGGCCACTGAAAACAAAATGACCACCACGCATGCTCAAATGGCCTCTGCAAGGCCTGGCACAGAGGCCATTTGATCATGCGTGGCGACCATTTTGTTCTTGGCAGCCATTAAAAAAATTAATTTTAAAAAACGGCACCCCCTTCAAGTCACGCCCGGGGCATGTGCCCTGCCTGCCCCACCCTAGATTCTCCCAAACACAGAAAAAGCTTTCTTTGGTATAGCGGCCAGATAGACCTCCCATAATGGTGGCACACACAGAAGGCTCTCCTTGTGGGTTCTTACGGGCAAAGCTGAGTCAGTCCTTCAAGTATCTTGGCCCTAGATTATTTAAGGCACAAAGGTCATAGCCAGCGCCTTGGGTCACACCCAGAATAACTGGTGATCAGTACAGCTCTCAAAATGTCTTCAAGTCACACATGATCAAGACTCCTGCACTCATGTGATGGACCAACTCAAGTTTCTGAAGCTTGTTCAAGGGCAACCCCATGTAGAGTGTGTTACTGTAATCTAATCTAGATGAAATGAGAATATGAACAACTATGTTTAGAGCTCACCAAGACAGAAATGGATGCAGTTACAACACATCTGAAGCTGAACAAAAGGCCTACTGGTCACTACAAATATCTGGATATTCAGGTATAATGCAAGATACAGGAGAACACTCAAGCTGTGAATGTACTCTTAAGGGGAGTGCAATTCCATCCTTATTCAGAAATGTTCATTCATCATTGCTAAATCAGCAGTTCTTATGACTAGGAAATGGATTTAATTCATTTATTAGCTCACTTCCAGGCCTTCACCACCTCTATTGCCATATTATGTCTAGTATTTGCCCGCATACCCAGAATGAAGTATGAAGACACATTTTATATCCAAGTGCTAAACTGGGCAAGGAGGTGACTTTTAAAGTAGTGGTTCTCTTATATTTAACAAGGAGAGAGCAACTGGTCCTATCCAACCCCAGCATGGCATCTTTCCCAGTGACTGCTTGGTGGCCTTTCCCATGCGTTTCTTTTTTAGATTGTGGGCCACGACAGGGAGCCATCTTAATTCCTTCTCTGTGTAAACCACTTTAAGAATGCTTTATAAAAATAGTGCTCAGATTGAAGGTGTCTTTCAGAAAAAGAGAATACCTCGGTCCCATCTCAACACAGGTTTGATCCATCACAAATTAGGACTATTATACAAAAACCTCACATTCTGTTTTCTGGGCTGTTGTGCACGACCACCTTAAAAGCAAACCACATATAAGATTCCTTGCGACTAAGCCCTTCTGATCACAATGGGACTTGTGCCTAAATGAGTGTACAGAGAATTGTATCCTTAGCTGACATATTTCTATTCCTGTGTCATGCATACACAGCCATGATGGGGCTAGAAGTTAACCATGTTGGACTACCCATGTTCAAATCCTTGTACTCTTGACATTTTAAAAATACCTTCTGTGAAAAGATCAGCAGGAAGAATATGTTGTTGGGAGAGGAGCTAATCATTAGACATTTACAAATTAGGCATTTTAAAAGCTTCTTTTCAAAGCATTCCATCTGTGTTTCCAAATTAAAGAACCATACCAAAATAGATCAAAAACTAAAGTTTATTAGAGTGATTGCCACTTTTCCCCAGTGGGAAGATTAATGACGGTTTAACTGAAAGTAAGAAGGGATATTCTAGTTTTCTTTCCTCAATTTGAATAACTTGGCAAACACCACTTTTAACAGAATGGAAGTTATTTGGACAAATCATAACTCTAAAAACAAAACAAAAGAAAATTACTGAGGTCAGACTTCAGAACCATGGAAATCCCAGAAACAAATGCATCAAACACAGTTTTCTACAGACTGTTTTCTGTCAAGTTGCATGAGCAGGTGTGCTGCGCTCTCAGAACAGGTTCAAACATGGAGAGGCGGCAGGAGTGCACTCCTGAAACTGCACCACTTCTAACTACAGGTGAAGGATTTACACCACAATTTCCCCATGTCTCAAATCTCTTTGCAGATGGAAAACTAGCATGTCAAGGAGAACTGTTTGAACTAGCTTTTCAAGTACAAGGCACTTTTGACATGGGAGAGCTTTCCAATGTGGGATCATGTCACATCTCACCTTGAAACCACAAGGCAAGATTCCACACTACATAGATAGCATTTGTATGTCCAGATCTTATGGGAGAGGAGGACATAGCGCAGGATGTTCTGGGCAGTAAATCATGACATACCTGCCCTGTCTCAGATGAGGGACTATTTCTTCTTCATTCAGTGACAAAAGCAGTGCTTAACATTAACTGGACGAACTAAAGTTTTTGCACGCTGCTCATGAAAGGGCTGCCGTTGGAGTGCTTAACAAACAGAATGACGTACAACTGAAGTCACAATAGCCCCGTCTTGTTTAACTCTGCGAGAAACAATGTTCATTCAGCTTGTTTGACAAGCTCCTGGCATTATGCTGGTTTAGTGGATTATAGAGCAACCACTGATACATTCAACAGATTTAGCTTTAACTGGGAGAGTTCAATAGGAAGAACAGCTGGGTAAGGCAAGGCAAGGCACTGGAATAAAAATTTTTTAGGAAACCCAAGATTAAAAATAAGAGATGAGAACAGTATGATGTGAGTTGTTCATACATCACACAAAATGCAGGTTATTGTGAAGTCATGGCTCCCGCATGGACCTCCAACAGCAGTGTTGCCTGTATAAGAGGATTCCTCTGGTGTGTCTCCATGATGCCTCATCCACCACACTGGTTTGCTGGCAACACATCTGACTCACAAACACATCAATGGTTGGGAATCCTAAGTGGACACATGCTGGTGATGCAAACTGTATAGCATTGACCTTATGCACCGAGAGAACTAGGGGGACACTTTTTTCCATTTGACTTGAATATATTCTATTTCATCTATACAATGGCTGCAAAATACAAAGAGAAAAGAAAAACAGCTTTCCCTCCAGTAGAGCATAAATGCACATTATAGATAGCTTAGAAGAAAAATGCACGTTCTCATATCATCTATGACTTACCACCTTTCTCTGCAACTCGCCTCCTCTAGATCAATAAAGGTACTAGATGTGGCATCATTTGGGTAATGGCTTTATATTTAGATATATATATATATTTATATATAAATGTTTTGCATATTTTGAACTGAAAATATATGTTACAGACCACACACATATAAAATGTGAAGCACTTAAAAAGGTGATTAAAATGTATAACTGATAATAATTGGGGGGGGGGGAGACGAAGAGGGATTGTTTCAGGTTATACCGTGTTACAAAAAAGTCCGTAAGAAATTATAGAAGCCACATAAAAATAAGCTTTAACTGTATGCACTATCCTCAGTTTTCTTAAAACTGTTAAGTGCACTAGTAATAAATAAAATTTGCGAGTTTCCTTATAAACAATTCCTAGTGTCCAGCATTATTGTAAACAGTACACATATGTAAAATGCAGCTTACCAAAAAAATAAAAATAAAAATGAGAGTCGGTTACATTGGATTCCCCAAATTGATTTCCTATTATTCAAAACAAAGATCAATGCATACATAGCCAATCATATTTTTGGCAACTCGTGTCTTTAAAATTAAACAGTAACAGTGCAAGTAAGGAATGCAAAGAATTCCTAGTGCAATAAAGAAGAGAAGCACAGGCAATATTGCTGATTAGAATTGACCACTTCCATGGGTTTACCTTGAGAGCAATAAGAAGACACTTTACTTTTCGTTTCTTTTTATGAAATTAAAAAAAGCAGTTAAAAGCCATGGTTGTAATGCCCCAATTGTGTCTTAGGATTTCTCTGTCTTCCTTTCATAGGCCACTGTAGATCCAGCATTGTCTTTATAGATTGGCCATTTGTAAAATGCCATGACAGTCACCAATTAAGGCTCACATGGTTCTACTCCATTCAAATGGCTGGGCAGGTAAACAACGTTGCCTATGTATGAAGCCACTTGGGACCAAATCCTAGAAATCAAGCCATACTTCTGTGCTGGACAAAAGCCTTTGTGTCTTGTCAGATCAGGCGTTGACATCAACAGTCAGCTTTGAGCTTATCTAAGGAATTATCAATTTTGGTCAAGGTCTTTTTAATACGCAGAGCTGTTAGTCTTGCTGATGGATTGTGATACCAACACTCTTTCATCAACTTGGCAAGAGAAGTTAACGTCTGAAAAGAAAAATCAGATCAGGACATTTCTGAAGCATTCTTAAACTACTGATCTAATCTACAGTCTGTATATGCTCAGTTCAGACATTGCACCAAACCACGGTCAAGGAAGTTTACTTATGGCTTGATAGGATGTTTGAATTGATAGCCCATGGCTGATCACAAACCAAAAGTCGGTTTGTGCCAGCTATAGATTGGCATGATAATTTGAATTTACAAGCCATAGTTAGGACCATTTTTCTGCCTCCAGAGGCCTCTGAGTCATAGAGACGAGTGCTGCATGGATAAAAAAAGGAAAGCAGATAAGCAGGTCTAAACCATGGTTTGTCTGTACCCCTGAAAGCTCAAACTGACTTAGAATCTAATGGTTTGCACAAACCAGTTTGCTGCAACCACGTCTTGAGAATTGAGCCATAATGTGGTCTTCGGAAATGTTGTTTATCAAGGCCAATTCAAACAGTCAGCAGCTCAGCAGCTGCTTGAAATACTCAAAGCTGTAATCTGCACTTTATATCAAGTTTCTCTTTTATGAACAATCTGTGTGGGGAGATTTTTCTCCCCACATAGCAAGAACACAATCTGCTCATTGCATGAAGGGCGCTCCATGAGGACACATTTCTAGTGATCACCATCTCACTGCTTTTTAGCGACTATGTTCAGAGGTTACTTTATAAAACTGCATTTAATATTTTGATTCAATATCTCAAAATACATTCATTCACAACTTGCTATAGCTGAGATAAAGCTATATCATCATCATCATCATCATCATCATCATCATCTCAACTAAATATATCTCAATACTGCAACAGGCACCTTCAGAAGGGTGGCCCCAAGATGGAGCTCTTTAGCTTTTGGCAGCTCACTGGAGTTGTGAGGATGTGGAAGGGGAAGTTTACTGGAATGAAGGTACCTAGCTCAAGCTTTGAGGGAGGAAGCAGGGTAATATGGGATGTTACCTCGGCCACTTGAGCTGTTGGGATTTGATGGGTTATAATTTAAGCAAATGGTTATCAAGAGCCCACTAGGGAGATTTTGAAGAGCGATGATGGTGAAGGTGAGGAAAAGGGGGCTGTTTGTATAAGAGAGGCAATGATTCTAAAGCTGCAGATCTTGGGGGGGTGGGGGAGATTACATTTTCAGTTTTTGTTCAATTTAGCAAAGAAGAACTTGGCTTGTACTTTTCCCCACCCCCATATATAGTAGGGCTGGGCATTGTGTTGGGTCTGACAGATATAATACCTCAATCAGGCATCACCATCAGTTTTGCCATGAGAACAGGGAGCCCCAGCAGCCAGAGCTCCGACTGCTGTCATGCCAGAACCCCTGAGTTCCAATATGCCTGTTGGATCCCTCCCTTCCCCCTCGTTCACCTGGGACCGGGTGGGGGGCTGGAGACGGCATACACAATGTCCTCGGCCTCAGCCACTCGCCTTCTGGCACAGCTTCTGTGTACAAGGTATAGATCCCCACCCCCACCCACCACTGGCCTTAAGTTTCTTTTAGGTCCCCAAGCAACAGAACGGACTGTGGGGATTTTTTGTTTTTTAAGGGATGCCATGGCTGCATCCCTTAAAAAAACAACCCTATGAATCCCCTAATTCCTAGAAGCACTTGGGGGCAGAAGAGGAACTTTAAAAAAAACAAAACTTCTTTTACACAGAAGCCATGCCAGAAGGCAAGTGGCAAGATTACTGTCATAGTGCTTCTTATGAAGAGGACATTGTGTGTGCTTTCTTCTGGTCCCAGGTAAGAGAGGGAGGAGGAAGAAAGCACAAGAGAGGGCAATCATGTCAGAATTCTGACTCAACCTAGTGCTTCAATTTGTATTTGATGATTTGCTTGATTATTGATCTCTCTGAAGTGTGACCACCAGTTGAATTTATTCCTTTTTTAAAAAAGATAGGGCATGAAAATCTTGAAGTTTGCACATGCATGCACATTATGTTCAGGTACACTTACAGGGTCTGAAAACCATCTGTTGGGAATGTTTGGCCTTTGCTGATCCACACAGACTACTTTTCTCATGTCTTCAAAACTAGGGTCATTAGGAACTACATCATAAAAGGGAGGTTTGTAGTCTTCAACGATACCTGCACCAGAAGGGGGGAAAAGCATATGTGATGATGTTGAATGGATACATATCAGAACCTTCATTTGCAAGACAGAGTTCAGTGCATTACTACTTTGCACTGATGCTTAGCCAGCACAGAGCAATTGTGACTTCTCACCGATATTATGAAATGAAATCCAAATAGCACAATACAATCAAGGCATTAATCAGCTTGTCCTCCCTGTGGGAAAGAGCAGAGCGCTTTACTCTGCAAACACACACATGTACAAACAGGCAAAAGACAAATCAACTAACAAGGCTTGATAAATAATTTGGAGAGAAACTTAGATGTCTGTAAAAACTTGCACATTTTAGCCCCCAAACAGACAACACAGGGCCTGTAGAGATGCTGAGTGGGATAGGACAGAACATTTAAAAAGCAACAGGATGGTTCCATGACAGACATAAAGCAGTCACTACTCCCTAAAAAGCAGCCTGCAGGATATTTTGCTAGAGAGCTGGCTGCTACGATGAGATGCATGTTGCACCATGTGGTTTGGCCACAGCAGTGTTTTATTCAGGCTTTTAAAGTAAGCCATGTGTCTTGGATACATGCACATCAAATCTTGGCTTTCTGTTTTGGAGGTACCCTAAACATTAAAAAACAAGAACTTCATGCTGCAAATATTTCCAAGGAATTCAATCTTTATAAAATATTGCAATGTTATCCCTTGTGAACATAGGAAACTTCCTTTATACCGAGTCCCTCTAACTCAGTCCTGTCTACACACTCCTGGCAGTAGCTTTCCAAGGTTTTAGACAGGAGTGTCTCTCTCTCTCTCTCTCTCTCTGTCCTACCTGAAGATGCCAGGGACTGAACCTGGGACCTTCTGCATACAAAGCGGATGCCCTGACACTCAGCTGTGGCCCCATCCCCAACGTTCAGTCTGGCGAACTTCAGTCCCACAAGGTACATCATAATTCACAAGTGCTGACATGGATTTAAACCTCATTTTCACCGGCATCTTCCAAGCAATTGTCTCTTTGAGAGAAGCGCTCCCCAAAACAGGGATGTGCCCAATCCTTTGCATAAAAAGCCAGTTAGTGTGAGAGGTAAAGGGA
Source organism: Hemicordylus capensis (assembly GCF_027244095.1). Classification (NCBI taxonomy): domain Eukaryota; kingdom Metazoa; phylum Chordata; class Lepidosauria; order Squamata; family Cordylidae; genus Hemicordylus; species Hemicordylus capensis. Next base: position 186,126,010 of record NC_069657.1, read on the forward strand.
AGGGCTTTAGATCTGATGGCTTGCTTTTTTTGGCCACCGTCTCTGAAAACTTACAATCCATGATTTATTTTGCATTTTTTTCAAAAAATCTCTCTCCAGCAAGGGTAAATCAAGAGCTAAAAGACTCATAAAATGTATTTATGCTTCAGACCTTGACAGGTTTTGCTGTTGAAAGAACACATGTTTTCATATTGGGTGAGGGAAGAAGTACAAAACTATATTTCCCAAGAAATATTAGGGACATGAGATGCTGTCCCAAATACACTTGACACCACAGCTATACAGAAAAACATTTCTGTGGACCTGAAGCAATCCCATATTATTCCCTTTTAAAGGCCATCTTCAGTTTCACAGTCTTTTATATCCATTACTTTACCGAGAGTCCTTTGACAATAAAATGGCTTGTCTCATCATTCCGGACTAAACGACTTTACCCTTGAGCCCACAGAATGGAGTGGGTAAGAAGTCAATAAAATCTGGCAAGAGCTAATGGTGAGCCCTGGTGGCCCCAGCTACAGCTCCAACCAACAGTGCAGTGTGCATGCAACATGGAGGACGTTTCTGCCAGATCAGCGAGGCCAGCTCTGCCAACACTCGCACTCAGTTGCCAGGACTACTAGAATGCAGCCTTCACGGTGTGTATTTTTCTGCCCAGGTTTCCCTCACCGCTCACTCATCCACATGTGCCCATCACTTTGCACAATGGCTAAGTCCCGAGTAGCAGGGGAGCTTCTGGGAGCAGAGTGCAGAAGTTACTCTTGAAAGCCAGGGAAATTTGCTTGTTGTGACCTTTAAAGCGTTCAGAAGCCACAACCCAGCACCCCTCACTGCAAAAGCTTCCCTTTATCCTCTCAGAACCTGCTGCTTTATTGCATAGACCCTCTTGTAGGAATGAGATCCATTAATGCCCAGAGAAAAAACCTTTTCAGCGGAGGCGCCCACATTGTGGAGCAATGCCCTGAGGAGGTTTGTCAGAAACACCCCTCCCCCCAATTATTGCTTACGCTCTGCCAGATGGTGAAGATCCACTTCCCAAAGCAATTTAGATAAGCGGTACCTCTCTACATTCCACCCATCTGGAACTATCAACTGTACCTGCTGCTTCTCCATATAGATAGAGACTGCTGCTTCTCTTGGTAGGGGTGGTGACTGTAACTGCTTGATACCGTTTATTTGGTTTCCTGTCATCCTCTCTTTTGATACATTGCCTTGTGCATTTATGGAGAGGCAAACAATACATTTCTTAAATAAAATATATGTGCTGCTCCTTTTTGAAGTAACACTTCTTGACTATGTTGTGCACCTTTCCATTTTAAACCCATAGAAGACCTGCATTTCCACAACTGAACATTCATGTGCATATTTTAAGTTTTGACTGTATTACAGTAGAAGCAGTTGCCTCCCTTTAGCTCTAATAATTTTTTTTAAAGGCTTTAACAAAGCCAAAGTGTTACGGCTCCTAGGGGAATACTTCTGGCTCCAGAACTACTAAAGAAAGCCAGCAAAGCACCATAACCTCTGATCTACACTGTCATAAGACTGTCATTATGAACTTTGACATCCTTCTCTCTTATACCACAAGAAGAAGAAAACCACATTATTTTAAAAGAGGAAAGGTCCTTGAACTCGCACATTATAATCCATAAAATTAGTAATAAAAATTACTAATTAAAACTGGCAGTGTTATAGTTCAGCATTGTCTACACAGACTGGCAGCGGCTTCTCCAAGGTTGCAGGCAGGAATCTCATCCCTCTCTTGGAGATGCCAGGGAGGGAGCCTGGAGCCTTCTGCATGCAAGCAAGCGGATGCTCTTCCCACAGTGGCTCCATCCCTTAAGGGGACTATCTTACAGTGTTCACACATCAAGTCTCCCATTCATATGCAGATACGGCGGACCTTGCTTAGCTATGGGGACAAGTCATGCTTGCTACCACAAGTCCAGCTCTCCTCCATCCTCACTCCATTAAGACTAGAAGTATGGAAAGCCAACAAAACCACTATCCCTTCACAAGGGACCTGACCATTTCCAAAGAGCCCTAGCAGGAGGAGGAAGCCAAAATCGCCAAGCACACTGAGGGTGAACATGAGTGTCTGAGGTCAGGTCCAAGTAGGGTTGCAACGGGCATACCAGCCACAGAAGCACCTCTGCAGTCTGTGTCTTTCAGAGGGAATGTGACCCTGTCCAAGACCAGATTTACCTCACTACTCGGATTATCAGTTCTACCAACCCAGAGCACTTTCAAATTATCTGGATTAAGTTTTAGCTTGTTTGCCCCCATCCAGTCCAGAACAACCACCAAGCCCCGGTTCAGAGCACCCACTGCCCCCCTGGTGTCTGCTGACTAAAAGGATCGGTAGAGCTGGGTGTCATCATCATACTGATGGCACTGCAGCCCACACCCATGGATGACCTCTCCCAGAGGTTTCATGTAGATATTAAACAGCATAGGAGATTGAATAGATCCCTGGGGCACCCCACAGGCCAAGGGATGAAGCAGGCATCCCCCAGCAGCACCTTCTGAGTATGACCCTCCAGGTAGGAGCGGAGCCACCATATAACCATGCCCCCAAGTCCCAACCCAGAGAGCCAAACCAGAAGGATACATACACACACTCCCTCTGTCTATCTCCTGGTGTAGGTCATCCAACAGGGCAACCAAGGCAGTTTCCATCCCATATCCAGGCCAGAAGCCGGACTGGAAAGGATCTAAGTAATCAGATTCATCCAGGACTGCCTGAACTGGAGAAGCCACCACTCTCTCCAACACCCTGCCTAAGAAGGGGAGGCCAGACACTAGTTGAAAGTTATTTAAATCATCTGGGTCCAATGAGGACTTTTAAAGGAGGGTCCTAATGACTGCCGCCTTCAGCTGAGGGCACACCAGGTTGTGGAGGAGCACCTTAAGGCTTGGAACCACAACCTCAGTGGTTATGCTTGGGACTCTGGAGTTACCCTCTGTTTCTGTGGCGTGCTGGGGTGCCCAAGGATAGGTGCTATCAGCCATTTAGGTTGACAGGGGCACTCTGTGCAATAACATTAGGCCTGGTCTAGTGACTATCTAATCTAGTGATTATCTCAAGAATAAAGAAAGCATCCCCATATTCCTCCTTGCTCTCCTTTTTCCTCAGAAAAAGCAAGAGGAGAGTGCTGGGTGGGGGCATGGACAACCATGGCAAGTTGGGCATACTGAGTTGGACATCGTTTCAACAAGTAGTGGGAATTTAAGGAAGCCACTGAGGTTACTACTGTTCCTACCACCACAGCCAGAATGTAAAACTATGTGTTCTGATCTTGCACATCTTGCCAATTTCCCCCATTACCCTGGAAAGATTACCCATCACATAATTAAGAACCAATGAGCCCTTTATTAGCAGAGAGGACAGCTCCATTTCCAGCTCCACAATGCTTGGCCGACTGCTTTGAATAAGAGCACTGCAGCACACAATTTCATGCAAAGTTCAGAACTCAAAAGTTCAGCAAACAACCTATTACAGCATTGAATTCTCAGAGGTCTCAAAAGCGACACATGCTACAACCCCAAGAGTTCTAAGAATTGAGAAACACTGAATGTTCATGATACACACACATCCATGAAATAAAATGTTTGCCAATAAACATGAAAGAATGACATGTGTATTACTTGGTTTTCTGCTATGGGGATTGCACTCATTGTTACTTTAAAAAACAACACACAACCAGCCTTCCTTCCTTCCTTCCTTCAGGACTGAGTAAACAGTCTCCTTAAACAGCTCAAGGTCTGCTGTGCCAACTGATGAAGTGGGAGCACAACGACAACTACAACGGTGCAAAAGTTGCACATGCTTAACATGACACTGGTGGGCATCCTGATAATCACAGCACACCAAGTAGGGTGGCAGGCACACAACAGTACCCCTCATGCAGCGCCCTCAGTCCTCCTGCCTTCCAGGTGTTGCACAAGAGGACCAAGAGGCAGAGAGGCCCCTGCACTCTGGAAGTGATTTGTAAGATCAGAACCATGTGGTTGACCCTCCACGGCAAGTTTCTGGTCTTATTAAGCACTTTTGAAGCACAGGGAGCACTGCTGACTCCTAGCCCTCTTGAGTGTGAAAGACGATGGAGGTGTTCACTCAAGGGAAGGGTTCACTCAAGGGGCATGCCGGCACATCCTACTTACAGACAGACAGACAGACACACTTCTTTCATCAGGATGTCAGTCACTCACCCAGAACCAAGACTGGTGCTGCCAATACTGTAATGGCTTCATGGCAAGTCAGCCCTGGACACATGATGTCAAAGTAATGACTACACTTGACCACATCATGTGCAGTCTCTCCCGCCATGCACACATGCCCTTTCCCGTCAAAGGGTTATGTCTCATTATAAAGGCCAGAGTACATACCCATCTGAACACAAGAAAGCACCTGCTACCAGGAAGTTGCACCAGATCCTGTCTCATGCTATTGCCAATTCATTTTTTAGGCTATGGACCATTTCCGAGAAATATAGGACTAGCTACTTACCATTGCTAACCATACGCCTTGCTACTTCCCAAAGGACCAGTCCAAATGCCCAAATATCGACCCTTTTGTAAGAATCAAAGCAATCCACTTGGATGGTTTCATCTAAGACTTCTGGAGCCATGTAGCGCTTGGTTCCCACGCGGGGGTTGTTCCCCACATCCAACTGATTGGTGCTTTGGGAGTGCATGACTGCAAGGCCTAGAATCAAAACAAGAGTTGCTGTAAAGTTACTTTTGTGATTGATAGTTTCTGTGACATTGTTCGGATGGGGGTGGGAGGTGATCTATAGCAGCTATCCAATTCACCTTCATGACTATTTGGCAAGGGAGGTCATTAACATCTCCAATGGGAGGAGAGGCCGAGAAGAGCATGGCTTCCTACGTTTGAACCTGAAAGACTGGATTCAAGTCTTAATCCATGTTCAAGCTTAATCCATCTATCATTGTGGTCATGTATTTCCCCAGTAAATGAAGGCTTCCATATAGAGAACCACCAACAAGGCTGGGATGCGGGGGTGGGGGGAGAGGAAGATGAAAACAAATGCAACAAGAATGTGGCACACATTATATGCAAACAGCAAAGGCTTTCAGGGCAGGAGGAGAGAGCAATAACTCCAAGTCACAGTAGTGGTTGAACCAGCGCCAGACCAAGTGGCAGCAAAATATACATTTTGCTATTTTAACATCATATCTACACTGCAACAACTTATGTCTCCATTGCTACATAAGTGTTGCATGGCTGAAAAACATCCCTGACAGAGGGACACGGTGCTTCAAGGCCATTACTTCATTCACACACCTACTGTAGGGGTGTGTGGGGGCGTTAAACTGTTTCATGCTTAATTTTTGAAGAAACCTGGAAAGATAGTATGAGGACAGTGCTGACGGCAGAAAGTTGACAAATATCACAATGAGAAAGTAAAAAAAACCAAACATTTAAAATAACTATAAATGCAGATGTACATTACAAAGTAAACATCCTCCAGAATGAGACTATGGCAACTGCTCTACAGTTTGCAGTCAGCTCGAAGCATTACAGAACTTAATAATGAGACACTCTGTACAACAGTCTTCAAATAGCACCACTTTATCTAAAGTAAACTAGCAACCATAGAAAAATGAACAGGTGCACAAGAGCGTTTATAGCAAAGCAGACCAAGATAAATAGACTTTTCAGTAAAACATCACTTGCCAAATACGTCACTCAGAAGCTAAGACGTGCTTAATTCAAATCTCATCGATACAAACGGAACTTTCACTAAAGAGCAGAATTGTATGGGGTAACCAAGCAGCCTCATGTAACATTTGGAGGGAATGTGATGCATCTGCGTATCGTTTTCAAGAAAAGAGCGACCCCCACGGTATGGTCGGAAGCAGCAGCTCACGCCACCATAGCCTCACAATATTCTAGGTCCCACGAGGCAGGCAAACTATGCCCTACTTCAGTGTTTTGGAGGAGCCTTTTCAGCAAGCACAGTACAAGCTGAGCAGCAAGTGCCAGTATAGTGAGCACTGCAGTCCTCATGTTGCCACTGTCACCCCCGCCTCCATGCCTTGGGATGGTTTTGCCTAATCCAACACACAGGGGAGCAGGCAGCACTCTATAGCCAGGCCCACAGGCCTTCCTGTGCTGCAGACTGACAAAGCCATGACCTCGATTTAAGCTGTGGATGGCAGAGTGCCCACTTGGATGGGGTGTGATTCAGAGTCCAGGGCAACTGCTGGCTCAACTGGATCCTTGCGCCAAAGGCAGCATCAGAGCAGGAAGCTTCAATCAGCAAGTCAGAGGGATGGGACCTGCAACCAGCTCTCCAAATCACTTCAATTGGGAGGGGAAGCCTCAAGTGTGATATTTACATGAACATTTTATTTTCCTGAATAGAAAAGAGGTTTCCTTTCCCCGATTTTTTGTTTTATTAGCTTCTCATGTATATCTCCAAAACCTTTATGGGGCAGTAGAAAACATCATCATAAAATACAGATTAAGAGATGGGAGATTCTGCTCCTGTGGGTCTGGTCAAGTGGAGACTAGTGCACATGCTATCCTATATTGGAATTTTTATAGGGATACCTGCTTAAGACTAGTGTCCCTTTTGTCGCTAAATTTTCCTGGGCACTCAGATGACTTCTATCTGAAGTTTTTACTTTCCAGTCTTGATGAAGAGATCATTAACAAAATGGCCAGGTACTGTTACATAATTTGTAAAATCTGTTCAGGTTTTCAGTAATGTTTTGCTTTCTTTCTCCTGGTTTGCCGCTCTATGACTGTAATAAAGGATGCTCTGCTCTGTTGGGGTTTTTTTTGGTTGTCAACAAGATCCACCAGGAGCTCATCATGATTTTAATCTACCTGTTCTGTCTGAGGTTTAATTTGTTAATACTACATTACAACCCGTATGATTTATTTTACTGAGCCTCTGTGTGTATGAATTATTACGTACTGGTCTGTGACTGTAATAAAGTATTTGATTTGAAGAGATGGGAGCAAAGTCTCTCTTTTAAAAAGTATTGTTAAGTGCCCTCTAGTGGATGCCAAAGCTCTTCCAAAGCAACTTGAGTGAAAGAAAGTTTCTCAGGAACTGCATTAGTTATGTTAAGGGCTGTGCAGTGCCCTTATTAGTTTCTAAAATACAACAGAGAGAGGAACTCCACTCACCTAAATCTGCTATGCAACACTGTCCATTTTTCTTCACCAGGATATTTTTGCTCTTCAGGTCTCGATGAGCAATGGCAGGTTTTCCTTGGGTCCCAAATATCTCTATGTGCAAATGTGCAAGGCCACTAGCTATGGACAGGACTATCCGCAAGCAGCTCACTGTGTCCAGTGTAGTGAGCTGTAGATAATCATACAAGGAGCCCATCTCATGGTAGTGTGTAATCAGCCACAGCTGAGTGCTGGAATTCCTAGAGGTCATATCCGAGGCTATAAAACCTGAAAAGGAGAGAGAAAACATACATAAGAAAACTCAGTTGACCTATTGGATGCTTCCCCCTCCCCTCACTAGCTAAACTACCTCTGGAATGGCACCATCCCAAACAGAACTGCTGAAAGGAGTGTTGCACTAAGCAACGGTAGTGAAGTAAGCATGCTCTGTCAAGCACAGCTTGTCTAGTTGCCAGTTAAAACAGATGGCTACTTTTTTTCTCGTTTAATATTGGCCAATAATAGTCAGTCAGTCAATCAATCTTTGTTGATATGGTCACTGACCAGTAAACAGCCCAGTACAGGTCGAACAGAAGAAAACGAGTGAATAAACATAATGCAGTAGCACAGTTAGAGCTATGCCTAACAGTTATCGACCTATACTATACAGAGCAAATTCGAACCCCTTTCGCTACTTGAGCCCACTCTGTGGAACAGTGTTCCCTATAACAGGGATTCCCAAATGTTGACTACAACTCCCAGAATCCCCAAGCAAAAGCCACTGCAGCTGGGGATTCTGGGAGTTGTAGTCAACAATATCTGTGAATCCCTGTTAGAGGGAACACTGCCGTGGAAGCTAGTATTTGTTGCCTAATTTTGCTAGCGATCAAACAGAACTTCGCAACCTTTAGAGATGTCTCGTCTTTCTGGTTGGACAGCAAAAAACTTATATAACATGAATCCATATGTTAAAAAGCAGAAAGATATAATGATAGCAAAAATCCCTATATAACTCACTATACAGAAAAACATGGGATGTTGTTTCAATGGCACTGGATGCACAGGCGGAAATCTTTGAGCATATGGGACTTTCCTTCGAGCTGCCAGTACCAGCACAGTACAAACCTTTTCAAACTTTGGTCCTACTAACTCTGCTTAGATGTGCACCCCATCCCAGAACAGTGATTCCGGAGTGCACGTTTGCATTAACAAACTTAGCACTTAAACTGGCAGCTCGTGTTCACTGGTAACAGCTTCAGTTACTAAGAGACACATTCTCAAGCCTCTGAAATCACGAGCTGTCACCAGGCACTAACTATGGCACCACATAATGCTGTGAACCCACTGGGTCTGTGCACTCAAGCACAGGCTTGGGCGCAGCAACGACAATTTCCAGAAAAGGGAGAAGGGGGAGAGATGCTTGAATTACTTCTCAGTAAGCAGGGGGTGGGGAGATTTGATTGAGTCTCTTTCAATGTTGACAAAGGCAAATATGAAAGCTGACACTTCAGCTAACGATGTTCATTCATGTCTCAAGGAGGACCAAGTTAAAATTAAGAAGGAGAGAAGGGAACAGAACCATTTAAATCTCTCAGCATGTTTCAAGGCTCAAAAAAGGAAGGCAGGCCCATGAAATGACCTTCCCCATGGCCCTCTCCATTCAATGCAAATTAATGTTGACCAAGACCCGGATCAAAGCACAAAGCTGGCCACATGGACAGCACTCACCCATGCTGTTTTCCATGCTTCCTACACAGGCAGAATTAGCACCCCAGAATTAGCACCCATCCACTTCAGCGATCCCTGAAATGGCCTTTCATGGATTCTTAAATGTAAAGGATCTATGTAAATGTAAGGATGTTATCTATGTTAAATGTAAGGATCTATGTTAAATGTAAGGATCTATGCTTCCAGGCTCTGCACGAAGTCAGCATTAAGAGTGTGATACGACAAGTATGTAAAGGTGGCAATAAAATCAGCAGAGTCCTTGTCACTCACTCACACTCTCTTATTAGACAGGACACTGGACCCAGAATTCTCTAGCCACCCATCCTGCACAGCCACACACCACTGTGGTTCTCACTTTGCTTGTCCTCCTCTAACCTTTCATCAGGCTGTGACATTGTTTGAGAGGGTGTCATAGTGCCCAAGATACACAGCAACTAATTTTCCCAGAGCCTTCTCAACCCATCGTTACAGTCTGGCTTTTAACACAAAGCAAATAATATCCACCTGGAAAAACCCCAGTCCCTCCTGGTTAGAAGGCGAAGTTTTCCGCTGCTCAATAACACTCCCTGCCCTCCTTCCCCCAGCTTGTTAACTAAGATAGAAGAATTCACAATGGGCACGTGTATATTTATATCAGTCATTAGCACCCATGCTTAGCAAGGATCCACCCTGGTCTCCTCTGCAGGAATCCATTTTATTCAATGACATCTAGCCAGGACGGTTCACTAGTTGTGGTTTTTTGTTTTTTTAAATGGTGGGCTTTTTCTAGTATGGAACTGGATGTGAAGGAGAGCTTTGGTTGATCTAAGCAGATATACTTTGAGAACCTGCTTTTCTCTCTTATTGTCAACATGGATACAATCTTAGCTATATGGAGAGAGACGGAGAGTGCACGAACACAACCACCATGCGCCGGTGTCCAGTGGCCCCAGCCCCCCAAGTCTTTTAACTCCTCCCCCACCTACAAACTGCTACCACTTATATCCTTACCTAGAATGTTTTCATGCCTCAGTAAGACAGTGTTGTATAATTCCGTTTCCCTGAACCAGGACTTTTCATCTCGGGAAGAAAAGATCTTCACGGCAATGCTTTCTCCTTGCCACTGTCCTCTCCAGACCTCCCCATATCGTCCTTTTCCTAGAAAGGAAACCGCATGAGGAATTTTACCAGTAGTTTTCGCTAAGCAAAAAGCAGTCGGTCTAGCACCAAGATCAGATCAGAAACTTGAAACTGAAGTTAACATTTTCTGCTTGCAGAAATAGCACTTGATGACAAGACTGGAAGAGAACTCTCTTATCCCTCACGTCTGTCTTATTTGCCAAGAGTGATGGCTTGAGCATGTAGAAGTAGTTCCATCCACCATCTCTTGTTTATCAAGCTGGGAGAAAGACTCCTGGTGGTTTTGAAGCCCTGGAGCAGCTCTTGACAAAGTGCCCTGCTGTGGGCCCCACCTGTGTGACTGGACTCCTCTTGCCTTGTGGAGAGAGAGCTCATACCTTTGCAACGGCAGCAACAGATGTGGGCCTTTTTTCTTGCTGCTGTCATAGGTGGCAGAGCTCCTCTTAGTAATGGCAGCCACCAGTTTTTCCCGTGTGGACCACCTCTACACTGGGGTATTCTGGGGGGAAGAACAGCCAAGCCCAACCCTCCTAGGAGACCCCTCTTCCCCAGATGGAAGACTCAAGTGACTGTTCCTCCAGCACCAGCAGTGGAACCCGACAGCTGTCCAATGGTGCTGACCACTGATGCAAGGTCTGGTCAGCTCCACCAACACAGAAAGAGTTCCTACACTGGGATCTGGCATCTTGAGAATCTCAGGGTGGATTCAGATATACTTGATTGCCTGGTTGTTGCTTTACTCATATAGGAACGAACACACACACACACAGTAGTCATATCCAGCTAGACCATCAGCTCAGTAGTATCTATTCTGTCTGGCAATATGGGTCTCCAATGCCTCAGGGCAGAAGTCCTTCCCTGTTTACCTACCCGAGAGTTTTAATCTGTAGACAGATTGAACCTGGGACCACAGAGGCATGTGTTCCACCACTGTCACTGAACTATAGCCCCTCTTCTCTCACATGGATTCACACAATTCACACAAGAAACACAGTGGGACCTCCCTGACATATAAAAGTAACCAATAAAATTCTGCACCAGTGTGCCTAGCATAAGAGGAAGGTACTGTGCCGCAGATGGGTATCCGAGCTCTGCAGTAACATGCATTAGACACTCTAATGAACAGTCCGAAATAACTTTTAACTTCAGCGCAATGCCACCTGCTCTCTTTGGCAGCGATACATGTCTGAAATTGGCCTCTCGTTTCTTTACCTCATTTTTGGCACATGCTCATCAAGAACAGGTGTAATCCAGGGTAAAGGGATATATGAACTATGAGGCACTGGTGTTACATAGAAGGGACTTCCTGTCCAAAGATGCCACTTGCAATACAATACAGGCTGACCATTAACTATTTGGTATCTTGAGACAGACACAAGTCAGCTTATTGGGAGGCCCGGCTCCAAAACACAGACAAATGTGACTACAGGGTGCTTTTATGGGGCTAGACCAAGATCACCATAAAAATAAGGGCAGGTAAGAGTGTGACGTAAAGCCTAGCGGAGGATACCAAATGGACAAACCAAAACAACCTTTTAAAAGTTGGGTTTAACACCATTTCAACATTCACTGCACAATTTGTACAGATATATTTTTCACTCCGTGTTTTGGTGGACATATAGGGAGGAACAGTAGGTCAGTGATTTACACACAGAAGACCTCAGGTTCAATCCGTCGAATCTCCAGGCAGAGCCGAGAAAAGTCATTGGTGGGAATCCTGTAGAACCATGGCCCATGGACAATAGTGGACTGGATGGATCAGTGGCCTGACTCAATAGAAGGCAGCTACATATGATCAAATAATAGGAACAGAAAGTGTTCCAACGGGGAAATTATTCCATTTAAGGCAACTTAGCACTTGGCTTCTGAGCTGCTCTTCAAATCCAGGCAGAACAAATTCCATATAAAACTGAAAACTGCAGAGCAATATAGGTATAGGAAGTAGACAGCAGGGGCAAGGGGGGGGCCACAGTATACCTCCCAGACCCCAAAACATGGCAGAAGACAATGAAAGGGGAGGGGCAGCCATGCCATTCCTGTAACACCAGAACGGAGGATCCCTTCCACTCCACCTTTTCATTCCAGGGGTGGCAGAAGCAAGATGGTGCCATTGTCCCTCAGCAGGGGTGGGAAAGCAGGGAAACAAAATAATTGACACCAAAAAGGTGGTTCTAATTTGCTAGTTTTAGTCAGTTAATCTACCAGGGCTACTCAACTTCGGCCGTCCTGCAGATGTTGGCCTACAATTCCCACAATCTCTGACTATTGGCCACTGTGGCTGGGAATTATTGGAGCTATAGTTCAGAAACAGCTGGGGGGCCTAAGTTGAGCAGGCCTGATTAAAATGTCAAACCCATATAATTTGGATACAGCTTTGCTGAAAAGGAAAACAAGGCTTTACCAACCTACACATTCCAACAGCGTAATCTGGCGAGCCACTGTTCTTTGCACAAGGAAAGGAAGACCCGAGCCACTCCCAGATGTGCAGGAATGGTCCAACAAGTCCTGTGTGGAAATGAGACCAAAAGAGTTGGGTACCAATATTCAGATTGAGCAGAAGAAGACCACCCCTCTACCTAGTGCTGTCTCATCTCCTGCTGAACAAAGATGGAGATTATCCCAATGGTCAATAACATTCATCACGAAGACGAAAAATGATATGCACACAGTCAATTTATTCCACACATTTATTTTAACATTAAAAATAATTTTCTAAAGGATTGTATAGCTAATGGATAGTTCCTATTCCTACTAGTGCCATTACCTTTTTATTTCAATAATCTGTTGTGCATAAGAGATTCCAATGACTTTTTGGAATTTCTTTCAAAAGAAGTTTGGAGTTCCTTAGTTTAGTCTTGCAGCCTTCACCTATTTCCAACAAGTTTTTACTTGTTCGTCAGTTCATCCCTTTACTTTCTACACCACAAAAAGGAGATTTTCCTTCCAGTGAATGGGAGGTGAACATTTTTGGACTTTCCAAATCTGAAAGCCACATCATTGTGCAATTATGGGAAAAGCAGATTTGCATTTTACAGAAATGCATTCGTCCAAGCTAAACTATTACGTTTTGTATGTAGGTGCCTGCCAAAAAAGAACACCGTTGCCTTTGTGAATGCTTAAACGCTGGGATTACTGAAAGACGACACCTTCCAGCTAGCTATCCAGATTTTAATACAAGGCATTAGCCACTCCCAAAAGACACTCCTATTCTGCACCATTTCATATATGCCACACAAAACTCCAACCCTCCTTCCTGGCTGGGAAGCATACAGTATCTTGGTGGGGTATCTTGCTAATCAAAAGACAGTACACAAATTTACGTAATGCCTGAAAGAGCTGTAAATTGGATACCAAGAATATCATGGAGTTTTGCATTGTATTATACCAAAAAAATGCTACTTGAAATCCTGCAGACACAGCCACAAGGTGGCAGCAAAACAATTTCTCTCATTTCTTCAGCTTGGGAAGTAGGAGAGGAGCAACAGGACTGAACTCAAAACAGGAAAGGAAGGAAGGAAGGAAGGAAGGAAGGAAGGAAGGAAGGAAGGCGACATTCTGACCAAGTTCAGCCATTAAACATCTACATCATCTAAGAGGATTCAAAAGTTTCTTCATTAAGTAAAATACAACTGGCCAATAGTCTATTGGCTTTGGTTTTTGAACGGATGTAGAATTTATTATCCATCTAATATTCCATAGTAATTAATAGCTTTTTCATGTTTTACATTTTTAAAAATGCACAGAATTTGGTTACTACAAGCCAGTATAAAAGATCGGTGTGCCAAATACCGATATGCATACAATGGGAGGCTCAAGTTTGCCCTTCCTTTAATGTTTGCAGCCGGGTTAATTAAGTTTACTGGGATCTTTGAGGATTCCATTGAGAAACCGAGTAGAATATGGATTTTTCTCCCTTCAGGTACAATGAGCTGAATCTTGTCCAAGAAACACATTTACTAGAGGCAGACAGCCAAAAATCTGGCTAGTGAATGCAAATCAACAGGAGTCAGTCCATTCCAGCTGCAGCCTTTAGCTTGGAGTCTGTCAGCTGCCATAACGCCCCTTATATCCATTCCCTTCCAGCAGAACCACCCAGTGCCAACAGCGCACAACTCCTCTCTTCCACTGCCAAAATCAAAATACAATACCCACAGAACAAGAATCTGTGTGGCCCTGGATCCTCCTTCAGCCCCTGGCGACATCCCTTTCCTCCCAGCCTCTTTCTCCTTCCACTCCTCTCAAACCCCCTGTCTCTCAGGAACCAGGGATTCGGTCGTGTTATCAAGGGTGGCCAACCTAAGACTCTCCAGCTCTTGCTGGACTGCAATTGCCTTCGTTCCCAGCCTCAATAAGTTGTGGTGGAGGACGATGATGAGAGTCGTAATCTAACAACTGCCAAAGAGCCTCAAGCTGGCCACCCCGGCATTAGATGGTGTGGGCAAATTGTTGCAGAGTCCCACTGTAAAAAATAATGGAATCTTGCGGTATACCATTGCTTGAAGGACATGAATTGTCTTCATCATTGTCTCAGGGCAATTAAATAGGGGTGTGCACAAACCATTTTGCAGTTTGGTCCAGATTCATACAGAACCACGGTCCACAAACCGGTTCGGTCAAACTGACTGGCTGGCCCAGTCGGTTCAACCAAGCAAACTTAAATTGGTTCGCTGGTTCCAGGCTCAATTAGGGCAACAACTGAGGGCGGCGTGAGATCTTAAAAAGTAAAGGAAATGGCCCCTTCTTACCAACTGTGCCGAAGCTTAATGGTGCATGCAGAGGCCAGGTTAATGCCAGAGCCGCGCCACCACCGCCATGTGCGAGAGCACCGCTGTTCCATGCAGCTTCTAGCTAACTGGTGCTGGTTACCTGGAAGCTGCATGGAGCAGCAGCGCTCCCACCAACAGCCCACATGCAGTAGTGGCAGTGAGGCTCTGGCATGTGTGGAGGCTATGTTAGTGCCAGAACAGCGCCACTGCGCGAAGGCTGCTGGTGGAAGCGCCACTAAGTTTCGGTACAGCTGGTAAGAAGGAACCATCTCATTTACTTTCAAAGATCTCTCACCGCCGCCCTCCCCTCTGTTGCCGCCATAAATCAAACCCGGCTCGAACTGGCAAACCATCCCGCTGTGAAGTGGGTTTCATTCAATTGAAGACCGGCTCCCTTTTGTAGAGGCCGACCAGATTCATGATCAAACCGCTCAAAGCGGCTCGGTTCATGGCGGACCAGTTGGCTTTGAACCATTTGTGCACACCCCTACAATTAAGTACCATATTTTCACACATAGTCCCTGCCCATGGAAGGAGCCCGCACCAACCCGCACCCAGCTGCTCCTGCAGGGAGCAACTCGCAGACTGAGATTGTCCAGCTTACTTGTGCTGCATCTAGAGCAATGTCACCCCAAACTGCCTGGGATATGAGTAGCGCCAAGACCTAAAGAAGTGGCTCCCGTCAAGTTGTGTGCCTCTTCTTGCCTCTAACAAATCTGCTATGGAGCAGTGCATATTGAGCACTTTGCATTGCAAAGTGCATTGAGCACTTTGGTTTGGGGCGGCATATACATGTATTAAATAAATAGATAAAAATAAATAAAAGAGCTCCACACCTAAGCTTGCTTTCCTGTAAGTGCTGTTTGTTGCAAGGCTTCACTGCCAAAATCACAGCAAAATTATAGACAGAATGTGTGTGGCCCCAGTCTAGACGCTGGAGTAGGCATAACTCTTCCAGATAATCCAACCCACCTCATGCTGCATTTAGTGACAGCACACCATATAAGTCAGCAGAATAACCTGTCCCTTGCCTGGAGAGATAGTCCCTGCAAGCCAATTCTAAGACAATGCCTTATAACAACTATGGAGAAATTAGTCATGGGGCAGTTAGTTTAACTCATTCGCATAATTTATGTAAAGCTTTCACCAACAGCAAAGCTGCCTCAAGAGAACCACTGTTAAGAAAAGGCTTCCGGGGCACCACTGTGACAGATCAGAACTCCCTCCAATCAACGCTTCCCACTAGGAAGATACCTCTACCAGGATGTAGCTACACTATTTTGGTTCTTAATGAACCATCATGAGCTCTAGGACCATCCAGACCTCCACATCCTATTCTCCAAATATTGTAGTGGTCTTCTTTAGTGCTATGGCTCTTGGGAGACCGTTAAAACAGGGGCAGAGCCACCATTGGGCGGACGGGTTCAAAGAACCCAGGCCGTGCCCAATCAGAGGCCGTGAGTGCAGCCCCAGCCCCCCGTGTCTGATGTCAGACGTGGGGGCACTATTTCTGTCCCAAATGGGGTCACACAGCCCTGTTTGGAGCCGAAATTGGCCCGTGCTACATTGGAAGCGTGGCTGGAGCGACTCTCACTGCCTTAAAGGCAGGAGGAGGCGCTCCTGGTCCCACTGCCAATGCAGTGGGGCTGATCAATCTCCCTCCCAAACAGGGCCGTGCGACCCCGTTTACGAGAGAGATCGACCTGCGAAAGTAGCGCAGGCCAATCTCCTTTTCAAACAGGGCCACGTGGCCCCATTGGGAAGGGAGATCATGCCCCTGCATCTGACGTGGGGGCATGACTAGCCAGGAGCGTCTGATGTCAGATGCGGGGCCAGGGTGCCACAGTGGCGGCCGCACATGGGCCATCGCCAGCCTGGCTCCGCTCCTGCGTTGCAAAGTTCCATATCTCACACAATGCATCATATACCTGCAATATTATGAACACAGGAGCGAAGAGGATTTTATTTTTGTGGTTAGAAGTTTCCTTAGCTAGCTTTCAGCTATTCTACTATAACAAGCAGCCTTTGTGCAAGAAAATCCAATAATGCTTCCCAAGAGGCATGCTCTTATGAAATGCTGCATTTGGTGGAGAAGGAACAAGAGTTCAACTTTCATCATTCCTTCACACAAAGAGGTCTTAAAGAAAGTTCACTCCAGCAGCCTATTTGCTGTTTTGCTTTCCCCACCAGCTGTCTGCTCAGCAACAAGTAGACCCACGCTTGCCCTCTCTCACCTCTCCTGATGGATAAACCTAAAGGAAAGTGCTAACTCACTCACAGCACCTCCACATATTTCTAGAGATGGCAGACTGCAATTGCCACACATGAAAGCTACAGATAAGCCACACTCTCTCTCCACTATTCTTTCCCCATGGTTTTGATCTGTCTCAATGACTGAAGAGGATCAACTGTGCTTAGAGATTTAAATACATAGTTATGCACACACATTAAAATCCAAAATCCATAAAACCCATTTGTGTAGAGAGATATTTTGTGGATCATTTTTAAACTAATGATCCACAAAATATCTATCCACATAAATAACCATAGGTATTCTTTAGAATATAGCAATGACTTGATAACACATTTAAAACATTACTATACAGTCTGACAACTTTGCTCTTTAGTATCCACAGAGATATTGCAGGCTTATAATCATCAATACTCTTATGTTCATATTATTCTAGTGTCCACAAGTTGGTCTTGACTGTACTAAAAATCCTTTGTTCTTCCTAATTTTCCATGTACAGCAGACACATTTCAATACAGCATCTTCCTCAGTGACTGCTCTAAATTGAGTTAGGACAATAATATGATCCAAATTTCCCTCTAGGGCAAAAAAAAAAAAAGTATTGAGTTATCCATAGTAGACACTCATAAGCCTGCTACTAATGCCATTGCTTTGTTTGAAGACTAACACCTACTGAATGATAAGCAGCCTGCAAGTCTGCTGAACCAGCCACACACATCCCACCATTTATATTTTCCTTCACTGCCGCTGAGGCCGAGAAGTCCACAGCTGGCTGTCGCTCAAGCACCTTTGTTTTGATGGCAGCTGCCACTTTCGATTTAAGGAAGACTCGGGGAGCTTTCATGCGGCTGCCTTTGTGCCATATGTTCTCAATAGCGACGAGGCAAGATGATGACCAAGCAATTCGCAAGCGTGGGTAGCAGTTCAGGTTTGGGCAGATGCCCACACCTTTTCACCACCCAGTCACCATCTTTTCAGCAAGATGGAGGAATTCTGATTCCTTTGGATCCTTGAAGGCGGCTTATCTAACCCTGCCACAAGCAGCACTAACTCAGTCGGTTAGGCAGCTAGTCAGTCATTTCGATGTGTCTGGGATCCAGCACCAAAATGAGACTTTCTAGCGGCATTCTTTGGTGCTTATTAATCTTAGCATCCCTAGTCATTGCCCTTGTGATGCCCAACCCATGGGGAGAGAGGAATGCGGCTCTGCCACATGGGATAGCCTGCCTGCTCGGCCAGACAAGCCAAAGAAGGAAGCAGCAAGTCACTGGGAAACCAGCCATGGAAAGCAAGGCAGTGCTGATATCACCAGGACATGCCCCAGTTGTGAAAAAACTTCTAAAATGAAGACACTGGGAAGCATGGAGGAAATATTCCGAATACGCCGCATTCACAGCACTGTAAGGCATGTGTTTTCAGGGAGCGTGTTCAAACTACCACTGCTCGAGTCCTCAGCTCTACTGTTCAGGGAAGCAGTCCCTAAAAAGGGGGAAGCTAGCCAGAAGCAGTCAGGCTCCGTGTACCAACCCTCCCCAGGCAACTGGCACCCCACTCCACCAGAGGCATCTCCAGCTATGCCACTACATCCATAGGAGATCTAGTTTGTCATAAAGGGGCAGGAATTAATGATATTTCCCCCACTTTTACATCTCTTGATTGAGGCCTGGTCTATACAAGCAGAGGAACTCTTACCCCTGGACTCCTGGGCCGAAGTCCAGGGCCTCCACAGACCCTGGGGGCCTCCACATCCAATTTAGACTGTCCCAGGTGGTGTGGTTGCCCGGCCAAGTATGATGATGCTTAATATTAAGGGGGGCGGCCCTCCAAAGGCCTTTAGGTCCAGGCTCCAAAATTACCTAGGTGTACCTCTGTATACAAGCAGTACAATGAGGTGGTAGAGTGGACAGAACCACTTTGAGTTGTGAAATATACTATTTTAAAATGCCTCTCCATGTTAAAAAAAAAAAAAAAAGATTCCCTGCAATTTTTTTTTAAAGCTAGCAAACTGATAAAGTTCCTAGACCAGCTCACTCGCTGCTGTGCTAGCTTTCCTTTTTTGCAGGTAATGTTTTACACAGAAAATTCGAATTTGTAACCACCACCACCACCACCCCGCCCAGCTTTCTAAAGTGGTATGGTTCATTCTACCACCTCAGTCTGCTGCATGTATAAACCAGGCCTAAGTCCACAGCCATTAAGGGCTCTAGCTGAACACTAAGGATCAACTAGACCCCTTAAGAGCAGTTTGAAATTTGTCCTCTAACGATAAACTTGTTTATGATCTTACAATTTTGTTTTTAAATTTTTGCTGTAAACTGCCTTGGGGTTGTTTTAATGAAAGGCGGTATATAAATTTTTAACAATAAATAAATAAACAAACTCACCATCAGGAACAGCTTCCCCCAGCTCTCCAAGCTACAAGTTTGCGCTGAGCACAAGACCCTTGTGCAGGAAAATATCTAATCCCAAGTCTAGGTGGGAGACAAGGGCCATATCACGAGCAATCCCCGCCCCCCACTCCTACCCCCACCCTACCCAGTCTCCAATAGGCCCATTTTCTTTTTTCTACTATAATACATTTTTAACAGCAACTTAACATATAAAAAGCACTGTAGAACTATTATACAATTTCTCCTTCATTACAATACATGAAGCCAAAAATGAAATCCAGATGGGGCTTTTCCCTTCTTTATTCCTAAACCTAAAAAGCTGTCTCTTCCAGCCTGCAATAAAATAACAGGAAGAAAAGAATAGCTCTTGCCACTCTTATGCCTGAAAGAAAGCTGTGAAGCTTTAAGTGTATGTCCCCCCGCCTTAAGTAACAGGTTGGGTACATTCTGGGGAGCTGTACAAATAGCTCTGTGCACCCAGAGGGAGCTTTTGACTCTTTTTTTCAAATGAAAAACGACACCACCCACAGTTGCATGGCAAACTACTTCTGAAATGTGCAGAAATCCCAGGTGGAGTTTGAGGCAATACATGAGTGTGCAGCTCAAATGAAAAGAAAGAGAGTCAAAATTCCTGCTGTGAGCAAACAAGACCTTCGGCATACTTAAGGAGCAATCTGAATCATGGCCATTTTGTGTTAAGCTGTTTAAGCCAACAGTTCTCTTTCAGCTTCGTGAATTTCCAGTTTCTGTAGCATCAAACCTTGCTAGTTCACTGCCACACGCAGAATGCTACATCACAATCAAGAGGGGTTGCTTATTATTTCTTTCCCCCGCCTTCACATCCCTCCAAGGAACTCGAGGACTTATCCCATTTTGTCAAACAAACTGAATCAGACTACTGGTCCATCTAGTTCAATATTGTCTACACCAAGGTTGCAGAACATTGCCCTTCCAGCTGTAGTTGGACTACATCTCCCATCATCCCCAGTCACAGTAGCCAATAGCCACGGGTGATCGTCCAACAGCAGCTAGCGAGTTGATGTTCTGCAGCCCTTGTCTACACACCAGGGATGGGGCCATAGCTCAGTGGTAGAGCATTTGCACTGCACAGATTCAATCTCTGGCATCTCCAGGTAGGGCTAGGGAAGACGACTCCTGCCTGAAAACGTGGAAAGTTGCTGCCCAGCAATGTAGACAGTACTGAGCTAGATGGACCCATGGTCTGACTTGGTATAAGGCAATTTCTTACGTTCCTATGTACTGACTCGCAGAGGTTCTCCAAAGTTTCAGAGAGTGATCTTTCTCTTTCCCTGCCTGACTTGGAGATGCTAGGGACTGAACTTCAGACTCATGCAAGCAAAGCACGTCTCTGTGATTGCCCCTGATTTTCTTAACAGCCATGTGGGAACTGGGATCAGGCCAAACCAGTTTGATTCCCTACCCACTCCAACACGCTGGCCTAGCTATGTCTTGAGATCAGGCTTTCCTAAGGCAGCTGTGAAAAAGGAGAGGTTTTATAGTACTCAATATTTCACAAGTCACATTTTTGGCAGTCTGATCAGAAACTGAAGGAGGAAAACATTACATGAATAGTAACAGATCATAAGGCAAGCTTTACTTACTGCCAGTGTGCTGTCACCCACATTTGAGGCTATGAGTCCCTCAATTGTTCCGTATTCTGCATCCCTTGAATTGAGCCGCTCCATATGGTGCTGCTGCACTTTTCGGATAATCAGCACAGCCACTGCAGAAAATATGAACAGCACCATGACCGGAGCCAGTATAAAAACGACAAGCGTCTCCATGGTGTAACCCACGGCTACCCCGTGAAGCGGATGCCCTTTGTGAAAGAAGTAAAACAAGAGAGAGGAGGTTAGGCTCTTCTACCAGACAATGCTGACAAAATCAATTCAAGAGGTAAACCCAAGGACAGTCCACACTTGCTTGTGCATATTTACTGTAAACCCCTCGGAAACAAATCTAAATGCAGAATTCAGCTGGCTTACAATGACTCTGCGATAAACAGGGCTGGAACAAACCAAGGCACCTGGCTGCCCCACTCCCTAAATGAGATGCTAAAACCGAAACATTTTAAATGCTTCTCTCCAGCCCTGGTGCTAACATAGGTCTTATCACAATGACAGAAGTTGCTCTGGCATTGGTAGAAATCCAATTACTACAAGAACATCAAACAGTCCAATAGGCAACACTGAATCTGACAGCTCTTGAACTTTGATGCTGTCCACAAATTGCTTGGCGGGAGACTTTTATCTTATGCTTTGAGAGAACGTCATGCTTTATACTTTATAATAATATACTTATTCCAAACTTTGCATGAGCAAGATCCCGATGATTGCTTAAGTGCCTAATCTCCAGTGGGCTTGCTATACAGCTTGCCTCCTTTCTACTTCCGACTCTTGCCCCGCATTGTCCCCAACCATGGGACCCCTGATGTTGGACTACATGTCCCATCATCCCTAGGCACAATGCACCATCAACTATTGTGGATGGGAGTTGTAGTCCAACGACATCCCAAGGCTGGGAGCCCCTGCCCTTAACCAATATCCCCGCCTCTCAACACATATTCCTGTCTTGCCTCCCATTGTTAGACTCCAGTTGGCTTTCTGCTCACGGCATTTACTGGTTTATAGCCTTCTCTTTTTCCTTGCTCCACACCAGATATCAGGCTCATCCCACAATACAGCCTTTGGATAAAATGAACCCAATTCAACCATGTCTCAAGGTAACTGTATCAGCTCCAGATTCTCATTCTCATCTTGCCTGGCATGCACACTCCTGCCTCAATGCAGTACCAACCCTGTACTCTGGGTCTCTTCCTGTAACTGGAATCCTGAACCCACACATCATCCTCATAGCCCAGGGCTGCACAACTTTGGCCCTCCAGCTGTTGCTGGACTCCAACTCTCATCATCCAGTTACAGTGGCCAATAGTCAGATATGATGGTAGTTGGAGTCCAGCATCTGCAGGAAGGCCAAAGTTGTGCAAGCCTTGCACAGACACACAGATGTATAATAATATCACACCCCAATGGATTTTTCACTTCCACATGACCCATTCCCAGATCTACTGAGGCTACGGTGGGGGACACCAGTCAAGGACTGGTCCATGTGAGGCCTCATATTGCCCTCCCATGGGTTGTCCCCTCTTGCTGGCTTAGAAGTGGAGCACTCCCAAGAAGCGCCTCAATTGCCCTTGATAAGAAGGGGGTTTAATTGCCACTTTTTCTCCTCCTTCCCCTCCTGATGATTAAGTCCTCTGCTCTGGTGGCACCTCCCTTGTCCTGGTCTGTTGGCCTTAAATAGGCCTTCATAGATTGTGCATGCTCCTGATCTTGAACACAAGTCTTGCGAGACATCCAGGCCTCTGGAACTTCAGGGATCCAGAGCAATGACTGAGCAATAAGATTAGCATTTTTAGAAGCAAAATAAGCATTCACCTTTTGTAGGCAGCTGTGCCGTGATATTCACATTACAAAAGTTTCCCTCACAGCATTCGACTGCTTGATCAGGAGTGGGAGGAGTTTTGCAAGTCATCTTGCCTTGTTCATATCCTCGAAAGCAGCCCTTCTGATACACTGGAGCACCATTGTTGATACTCAAGGAGGCAAAGCACTTCCAGCCTTTGCAGTGGTCTCCATTCCCACAGGACATGCCTTCGCACACACAAAAATACTCCTCCATGGTTGGTTTCAGCTCATCATCTGCATGATGCAGGGGAAGAGGAGAACAAGAGAAACATCATTTCATTAGGCCAGTTACAAGCAAACAAATGCATCCCGATGTATTTTTAATAGTTTGGTTCAGTGACACTGCCATCATTACGCTTGTTTCCTTTTTCCAGGGACACCAGAATGAGAAGAAACTGCAAGCTACTCATAGCATTGGGACTGTAAGGAGAGACTACTGTCTTCTGCTGAGGTCAAGGGTTGAAGGTGTACAACAAGCAGGGAAGGGAAAATGCCCTTCTAGAAGTGTGGAGTGGTGTAAGTATGATTTCCACCAACATCTGAACGGAGTTCAGCCATTCTGCACCATTTCTGATATTTCACACTCTTAAATGCTTGAAATGGAATATTGGAAGGTTCTCCGCTAACCAAAAAGCCCACATAGCTTCAGGATACCTCTAGGCATTGGCAGGCTCTGGACACAAACCGGGAGCAAAACCCCATCTTGTAAATAATTTCTCCAGATCTGGTATAAGGATGAAGCAACCACAGTGTCCAATCCTTCTGCTCAGCAGCCGCCACCTTTACCAGAGCCCTAGATCATTCTCAGTCCTACCAATTTGCAGAAGGATGGGGAAGCAAATTTTTAATCTGTGATTGGGGTGAAGAAGAAGTTTAGCTCAATTTAAGATAAAGTTGGGAGAAGGGTTTCTTCTCCACTCTACATGAAAGCAAGTGTAAAGTAGGGAGCAAAAGCCATCTACCGACTCCTCCCTTACCTTTCAGTGCTTCATTGCGTTAAACAGTTTTCTCCCTGCTGCTCCAACATCAGAGGTGACTGAACCAGGAGAAAGTTACTCAAAGCAACAGAGCCCAAAGCAGGGCAGGAAAGATGGTGTGTTTTACTCCCATTCACACATGCTCCTCGTGTAAAAAGGAATAGATACTTCCTCCTGTTTTATGCGTGACTGGGACAGATACACAGATAGATATCCTGTCACATCTAGTTTGACCACTTACCATGAACAACATGAAATTCATCAACAACCTATTTTTAAAATAATCCATGACTTGTCCTAAAAAGGAGTACCAGTCCAAATTCAGAACTACTCTACTGGAAGCCACCAACACAGATGTCAAGTTAGCTGACTGATATCTGGTTTCAAAATTTAGGCCAACATACAACTCTTAAAAAAAACCCAAATCATTAATCTCCAACATTTGCATTTTTCTGCCATTACTTTGCAAGACTGCTGTCCCATCAACCACCGGTATGCACACAAGCTTTTGCCAGAGTAATGGGATGGGGTGGGTGGTAAATTTCCAAGACAGTTTTATTTAAGCTTTTTAAAAAAATAAAAATTACACCTTTAGGAAACACTTTGTACTGAGAACGCTACTGGAAACATTCAGCACAATTATAATTTTATATAACAAGATTACCAAGCTACCTCTGAATATAGTGAAAAGTAAAGTCATTCAGCAAACTTGCCTTGTTAGCAATGCTACACAACTTCAAGATTATTATTATTTTTTTAAAGACTCTAGCTTTAATAGGAACCATACCAACCTGTACTTAAGGGGTAAGTAGTATGCAGTCATTAAGCAAGACAAAGCTAACTGCACAAACTGGCATCTAATAATAATTCACCTCATGGATGCCCATTTGCAGCTCTGGTACATGCTTTATTTTTGAGAAAACACCCTGCATTTTCAAATAGGTTATTGTTTTCAAATCGCAGCTCCAATACCACCATTCCATTCAAAAGAGTTTTCAGCTAGAAAGCAATGCCCTCATTTCAATGCACAAATGAGAATAATCTGCCCAAGGCAGGGGCTAATTAGCATGCAGTTGAGGCATACACATTTTTCCAGTCCAGAGTCCATAAAGCAGAAGCATTGCCCAGCACCCAGTATTTGCACATCTCATAGATCAGACACAGCCACTGATATCTGGAATGGTCTATCTACGTTACGTAGTTAAGAGGATAATCCAGAAAGTCCTCAGTTCACATCTCAGCCTAGCAACTAACTGGATGGCTTTAGGCAAGCCATTCTTTCTTGGCCTCATTCCTCCAAATTATAATGTTAGAAGTGCCCTGCCTTAAAGATTAGTTATAGGAATTACATCAAAGTTATGTGAAGTGCAGCACAGTGCAAAAACTAAGTATTGTTTGGTTTTTGTAGATTCTACATAATTTAGTCAGCATCCTGACCACGTGGCCACTAAGGCTTCTCAGTACATAATCAATCAGAAGACAACCCAGTTCTCCAACTCTCTTTACAATACACACGCTACATAGAGAGGTGAAAGGACACACTCGCAAAGACCACACCTACTGCAACATGTAGGGTGCTAAAAGGTAGAAGGAGCTTTAAGACTCACCTCACCAACCCGCCCCAGGCCACTGTCTGAGACCTCGGGAAACCTGAACATTCTCTCACATCAGGACTTTTACACATAGAAAGATTTTCCCTCTTACTCAACTTCTTCCAACACAAATGGGAAGAAGCCATTTCTAAAACACAACCACGAACAGCTGTCTGGCATGTACTGTGCTCACCATTACATGCAACCATATATTCAAATTAGCTATCAAAATATCACTCAGTGGGTTGCCCCCACTACAACCACCTAGATATGGAGTGCTGAAAAGTCCACCCACAAGCAGAGTTAAAAGTAACATGAAGGATTTGTGTGATCATGCCTAACATAATTTGTTCTTTATATCTAAATGAGTTATCATATGCAATTTATCAAATCTGAACTTTCAGGATATTTCTGATTTATTAGAATGACCCCTTCTTCCCCTCCACCCTCCCATCTATACAAATATCTCTTTTAATTTTATTTGAACTTCAACCTTCTGCAGGCTATTATATTTTGTACCACTGTTGAAGTCTGTTTTTTGTTTATGAATCAGTCCATGAATTGTCTATGAGAGCCAGTGTGGTGTAGTGGTTAGAGTGCTGGACTAGGACCGAGGAGACCCGAGTTCAAATCCCCATTCAGCCATGATACTAGCTGGGTGACTCTGGGCCACTCACTTCTCTCTCAGCCTAACCTACTTCACAGGGTTGTTGTGAGGAGAAACTCAAGTATGTACTACACCGCTCTGGGCTCCTTGGAGGAAAAGCAGGATATAAATGTAATCATCATCATCATCATCAAATCAGTTTCTGATTTTAATGGGTTGAAGAACAGTTATCTAAAGGGGTGTTGTCTAAAATTATTGTTTTTGGAGCATGTGAAATTGAATAGTGTGTGAACTTATTTATAATGGATGTTTATTTTAATTGTATATGTATATTCATTTTTGGAAAATAAATGATAAAAAAAGAAAATAAGCAGAGTAGAACAGTCCTAATCCAAATTAGACAATACTTTCTTTTTTTGTACTTTCACTGGCTACATTCCCGAGAACTCTTATCGCTTTCAGGAAAGCTACGTTAAAAATGGGGTGTGGTGGGTGGCAGGGTGGAGCTTGCAAAGACAAAAAACAAACAAAATGAAACGGCTAAGTGTTCAAAGTGCACACAAAATACTGCAAGCTGCTCACAGTAGGCAGGCTGCTGAAGTAATATGTTTGGTAATGCTTGCTGTGTTATTTTGTACAGCTTTTATTAGTTCAGAAGGCATATTAGAATGCTTTATGTAGCTGTTTTAAGCCTAGTTTTAGCATTCCATAGAGAAGTACGAAAGCAAAAAACAGAATGCCTTTCAAAACCAGTAGATTTTACGGTTTCAGGCCAAGTGGAAGTCTTTAAAGACTAATCCAGGTGTTCTTTTACAAAGAAAGGAAGGAAGGAGAAAGAAACAATATATTATTACAGTCATCACTTGCCTGGCAGGCCAGATCACAATATTGCTGCTTAAGCAAGGAATTCAGTGAATACCTTTTAACAAGCAGCTTCATTAAAACTCTGGAATTGAAAACAGGATGTAACAACAATAACTCTGTACTGGGTTAATCTGCTGTAGTGGGGTAGATGAAATAATACAAGTGCCAACAAGGGAAAAGAAAAAAGTTTTTAGAAGCTCTTGCATCCCATAAACGCATTTGAAATCCTCAGGGTAAGAGAATTTCCACTTTATCAGCAATAGGACCACCTTCTCAAAGCTGTGAACTGCTTTGGGGATTACCATTGTTGCATATTCATGGAGAAACAGCAGGGAATACACAAAATCTAACAACTCATCCTTAAAAGATACTTTTAGGAAACCAATTTAATTTTCAGTTTGGCCAACTTATCAGGAACTTAGTGAAACAAATATACATTCATAATGTAGGATGCAGGAGGCTAGTTTGAACTTTAGATGCTTCAGTGCCTACCACAGTCCATATTTGTTATATCCTACTGCACAGAAATAGTGAAGTTGCAAAAGGGTACAGCAGATCCCCTTAAAACTTTTTAAGCCAAAGATCAGAAGAACCAATTTTGCCCTTGAGCATCAAGAAGAAAAGGGGGGGAGGGGAAGTAAGAAGATCTAACTGTTTTTAGCCTTTGCTTTTATTATTAAATAAAAAAGCAATACATTATTTACTCAGATTTATGAGTTAATGCCCATACTCAAAGCATCTTGCAATTTAAAAATGCACAGAGTATACAAATGACTATGTGACTAAATACAACATATAACACCAAACCCCATTAGCCAGACCCGAAATCATATGAACTTGCAATATTTTAAGATCAGACTTTGCAAATATTGGGAGGAAAGGTATAGGTGTGAGGCAGCCACAAGCAGCAGCTCTTTGAATGGGGGGAGACTAGTCTGGCAGGAGAACATGCAAGAGGGCCCCCAAGTCTCTTAGGGCAGGGATCCTCAACGCTGGGCCCCCAGATGTTCTTGGACTTCAACTCCCATAATCCCCAGCCAAAGGCCACTGAGCCTGGGGATTATGGGAGTTGAAGTCCAAGAACATCTGGGGGCCCAACATTGAGGATCCCTGTCTTAGGGGACAACCAAGTTGAATATGAGCCAGCAATGTGATACAGCTGCTTAAAAAGCTAATATAATCTTGGGCTGTATTAACAGATGTACCGTGTCAGATCATAAGCAGTGATCGTTCCATGCTATTCTGCACGGGTTAGTTGGAATACCGTGCCCAGTGCTGCACACTACATTTTAAGAAGGCCATTGATAAATAGAAACAGATTCAGGAAAGGGGCAACAAAGATGTCAAGATGTCTGGAAACGAAATCCTGTAAGGAACAGTTAAGGAGTAGATCTGGGTATGTTTAGCTTGGAAAAGAGAGACTAAAGAGAGTTATGCTACATTGTTGTCAAATATATGTATGGCTGTCACATAGAAGAATGCCAAGGACAAGCTGGGTTGCCTGCCCCAAGGGTGAGGTGTTCTAGAAATCCCTGTTAATCTATTGCATATAACCTGGAGATCTACCAGCATATCCCAATCTACTTGTACACATCCCTAGACTAGAAGACATACCCCCCCCCCCCGATAAGTCAGTTTCCCAGGAAATGCACATAGGGACACCTTCAAATCAAGTAATTCCCACAAAGCATTCTGAGAAACAATAAATCCCATTGGAGGAATGCACTAACTTGTTTGAATGGACTCTGAGAGAAAACATAGAGGTTAACCACAAAGTTATTTGGTTAGGATACTGGCAGAAAGGAAAGCAGATCCCCTGAAGAGGACATAAGCACCTAGATTTGAGGGAGAGGATCCAATTAGACTTTCATTGCATCTCACAATCAAAACAAATGAAAGGAAGCTAGATTCATGCTGAACTACATTCTCCATCTACTTTCCTATTTAACTTGTGAACCAGGCTATTGCTAAAGAAAAGTCTCTCTACTTTCCTCTAGCAGCTGCCTTCTGTCTCTTCAATCCTCTCAAACGAAGGGTGGGCAAACTTGATCCCCACACCCCAGGCTGTTGAATTACAACTCCCCTCTTTCCCAGCCACAATAATTTGTGGCTGGGGATGATGGACAATGGTGTTCAACAACAACTGGAGGGCCAAGTTTGCCCAAACTTGTCCTAAACTAATTCAAAACTGCTTCTTTCTGATTTAAGATACCAAGACTTTAAAGGACTTTTTTTTAACCCACAAAGAGTGAAAGTGTAGCGAGGTCATGCAATCCTGAAGGTCACGCAATGACTCCATACATAAACAATTTGTTATAGTAAGAACTCATCTGCCTACTTTCCTTTCACTGTCTCTACAACTAGACTAAATTAGGTTCAAATCGAGGTCCACAAGTTAGCTTTCCTGTGCCTCAAATGTTCATGCATCCACCATCTTGGATCAGGGTGGATGACATAATTACAAACTACACCACTGGGATATCCCTGTGTGTCCATACAGGTGTAGCAAATGGTAGCAAGCATGACTTGTCCCCGTAGCTAAGCAGGGTCTGCCCTGGTTGCATCTGAATGGGAGACTTGATGTGTGAGCACTGCAAGAGATTCCCCTCAGGGGATGAAACCTTCTGCTCTTCCCAGAGTGGCTTCAAATTCCCTCTCTGGCTTCTCCAAGATAGGGCTCAGAGAGATTCCTGCCTGCAACCTTGGAGAAGCCACTGCCAGTCTGTGAAGACAATACTGAGCTAGATAGACCAATGGTCTGACTCAGTATATGGCAATTTCCTATGTTCCTATGTGGTTCAATTCAGTTAAGCAATTCACAAGTTAGCCCACTTGCACCTCAAAAATTTACATGTCTACCATCTTAAACTGGGGTGGATGACATCAACACAAACTACACCACTGAGGTATCCTTATGTGTCACACACTACAACTGTACCTCATTTAGTTCAAATCGGTAAAACACGGCCACAAGATAGCCCACTTTCATGTCAAATGTTCACACATCCACCATCTTGAATCAGGGTGAATGACATCATCACAAACTGCGCCACTGGGGCATGCCTATGTGTCCCTACAGCAATAGCAAATTTGGTTCAAATCAGTTAGACTGTTCACAGGTTAGCCCACTTGTGCCTCAAAAGTTAACATCCACCATCTTGAATCGGGATGGATGACATAATCACAAACTACGCCATTAAGGTGTCCCTACGTGGGGAAATGTTTGACTAACAAGCAGAAGGTTGGCAGTTCGAATCCCCACTGGTATGTTTCCCAGACTATGGGAAACACCCATATCGGGCAGCAGAGATATATGAAGATGCTGAAAGGCATCATCTCATACTGTGCAGGAAGAGGAAATGGCAAACCCCTCCTGTATTCTACCAAAGAAAACCACAGGGCTCCGTGGGTGCCAGGAGTCAAAATCGACTTGATGGCACGCTTTACTTACAACTTTACCCGATTTGTTTCATATTGTTCCAAGCGTTACAAAGTGGGGGGGGGCGCGCGCACACACACACACACACACACACACACACACACACACACAGAATGCTGGGTGATCTCATAAGCCTACTGAAAAGTAGACTAAAAAGAAGATTGTATAATAGGTTCCATTAGACATTCTTGATCTATCAAAGACTTTCACTTAGGTTTACCTCTGAATAAAGGAAGTTTACACTCAAATCACAAACCATACCACAAAATTTAACTGCCTCCAAAAGCGGGGGGGGGGGGAGGGGGAGATGCCAGGAAACTAGACTCCTGCTGAACCACATTTTCTGCCTACTTTCCCACTAACTTCAACCACAGAGCAAATGATCATTGCTGAGGGTTCTTTTTCTTTTTTGTTTTCCTCAGCTTTGTAACTGGAACAAAAATTGGTGTTTGTCCATGATCTATTTATACAGTTTGGCAGGCATACTCTGACTGAATGACCTCATCTTCTCCCTCAAATAGTGCTCTTTCAGGAAAAGTATCATAGCAGCACAGAAGACTATAGCGACAATTCCCTCAAGTTCAGGCTTAATTTGGTCTGACCAAGCCTGTGATAATAGAGCAACCATTTTACAGCATAACTGGAAGAGTAATCATCCCACCCACCTTATATTCACCAATTCTCTTGGCATACTCTAAGCAAGATTACACACTGTGCTTAACAAAACAAAAAGACACCCACCAACATAACTATGGGATTATTTCTTAGAATATTTAGAACATTAAGGTTTTGTTTAGGAGACCACATACAACAAAGGTAGTCCTATTAGGATTTCAATTTCCAATTAATTTAATCCTAAAGAAGCTGTTTAGGATTATTATTATTAATAATAATAAATTATTAGAGATTTGGAAAAGTCATGTTTAATTTTTGAAGCACAATTCCTTCTTTTTTGAAGCACAGTTCAGTAGCATGTAAAAGGAAAGATGCAAAGCTTGATCCTAAAGCCTTTAAACTTGTAGCTTTTGAAGATATATAGCTGACATACTCACTTAAAGCCTACACCTCCACTGATGAAAGCCACTAGGGTAATAGGCACTAATCAATGTGTCCCTGTGACCAAAAGCTTTGGAGCACACGAACACATATTTTACAGGGGGAAGCAGATCTCCATACAGATTAGGCAAGTGCATTTTTTCCCCAAAATGACTGGAGAAGTGACATGGCCACATTTGTTTTGCTTTGAAAATGAATGCAATTCCACTCTTTTACCTCTAGATCAATGGAGGACCACTGCATCTTTATATGCCTGTAACTTCACTGTATTTCAACAAAACCACACAAATTTTTCAGCGTTTGTATGGTATCCTTAAAGCATTATACCAGCCAGATTTCAGGGAGACTGGATACAAAGAACCCATCCTATAGGCAATTAAATAAGACACGCATAAGATTTCAGCAGGGGAAGGGGGAGAAAAGCAGAATACTTGAAGATTCTAGCTCTTTTCAGACATTTGTAAGCACCACAGCGCTCACTCACAGCTACAGCTGCCAAAACGGGGAGCAAGTCCTGCTCCAGAGCTGCCACTGACACCCTCCAGCTGGCCACACATGGTTATGGTTCCATTTGTCTGAAGTGGGAAGCGCCATAACCATGACGACTGGCACTTCCGTGAGCAGCAACTTGGGTGATCCAGGTTGGGCTTCTGTATCAGCTGGATGGGGAATGCAACAAGAGTTGCTGTTACTCTTTTCATTCAAATAGTATACTAGTGTGCCTTATTTAATTACCCATAAAACAAGTTTCCTGTATCCAGGCTTTCTGAAATCTGGCAGGTACGAGGCCTTAAGGATTTAGTACAATCCCTAAATTGCCATCTAATGGCACAGTGGGAAAATAACTTGCTTAGGAAGCAAGAGATTGCTATTTCGAATCCCGGCTGGTATGTTTCCCAGACTATGGGAAACACCTATATTGGGCAGCAGCGATATAGGAAGATGCTGAAAGGCATCATCTCTTACTGTGCAGGAGGAGACAATGGCAAACCCCTCCTCTATTCTACCAAAACAAAACCACAGTGCTCTGTGGTTGGCAGGAGTCGACACAGATTCGATGGCACAACCTTTACAGTTCCTAAAAAGCTTGTGCAATTTGGTTGGAAGATGCCAGTGTTACAGGCATTAGAAGGCAGGGTGGATCTCAACCAAAATCGGTGTAAAATGAGTACAAATGAAAGCAATATGAATCAAATGGAAAATGAAACTAAAAGCAAACAAACTAAAAAAGTTTAGGGTAGGCAAACTTGGTTCTCCAGTTGCACTTTGGAACCATCCATCATCCACTGTAACCTTTTTAAATGATTTTTTTGGTGGCTAAAATCCAAGTTCTGATTGAAGGGAGGAGGGGCATGTACAACCCCTCTCACAACCCTAGGCAACTCTGCAGATGCAACAAGGGGAGGGGGAGGAAATAACTTCTTTGCTGCATCTATTGTCCAAGCACAGGTCTTCAAATGTGCTTTATGTTGTAATCTGTTGGATTCAAGTAGAGCTTTTCTCCACTTGTGCTCCAGTCCTCTACCTTGCCACTTCGGCTCCCGCAGTTCTTCCATATACCATGGGGCCAATTTTGAAGCGGGTAGGACACTTAGGAGTGATCATGTCTACTGCCCTGATAAGTTCAATATTCCACCTTTTCACCAGGGAATCAACAGACTCGCTGGCAGAGCCAAAACAGAATCCTTCCAAGCCTTCTTGGAATCCTATTGGATCCAATAACCTCCTCGAGCAGACCATTCTAACAAGCCCCTCACCCCTGTGGAAGTGGGACGGGATTGCAATTTCAACCTTAACCAGAGTTAAGCAGTTATAGGCCCGTCTTCAATCTTCCATTGCTGAGCAAGGTAATTGAGAGGGTGGCTTCCCAGCTCCAGGCAGTCTTGGAGAAAACTGATTATCTAGACCCATTTCAAACTAGTTTTTTGGTGGGCTATGGGGTGGACACTGTCTTGGTTGGCCTGATGGATGATCTCTGATTAGAAATTAACAGAGGGAGTGTGACACTGTTGGTCCTTTGGGATCTCTTGGCAGCTTTCGATACTATCAACCATAGTATCCTTCTAGACTGTCTGAGGGGGTTGTGAGTGGAAGGCACTGCTTTGGTTCTGCTCCTACCTTTCGGGGAGATTCCAGATGGAGTTGCTTGGAGACAATTCTTCAAAAAGTGAACTTTTATTTGGCATCCCCCAGGGCTCCATACTGCCTCCAATGCTCTTTAACATCTACATGGAACCGCTGGGAGAGATCATCTGTAGATTTGGTGCAGTCAGTATGCTGATGACACCCAAATTTATTTCTCCATGTGAACATAATCAAGAGAAGGCATAACCTCCCTAAATGCCTGCCTGGAGGCAGTGATGGGCTGGATGAGGGATAACACACATACACACACTGAATCCAAATAAGACAGAGGTACTTATTGTGTGGGGTCAGAACCTGGGAGACAATTTTGACCTGCCAGTTCTGGTGTGGTTACACTCCCCCAGAAGGAGCAGGTTCTGCAGTCTGGGGGTGCTTCTGGAGCCAAACCTCTCTCTGGTGTCTCAGGTTGAGGCAGTGGCCAGAGGTGCTTTCTATCATCTTTGGCCAATACATCAGCTGCGTCCGTTTCTTGAGAGAAATGATCTCAGAACAGTAGTACACATGCTGGCAATCTCCAGACTTGATTACTGCAATGTGCTCTACATGGAGCTGCCTTTGTATGTAGCCCAGAAACTGCAACTGATGCAAAATGTGGCAGCCAAGTTGGTCTCCAGGTCATCTCAAAGAGATGATATTACTCCCATATTAAAAGAACTACACTGTCTACCAATAGGTTTCTGGGCAAAATACAAAGTGCTGGTTGAATCCTAAAAAGCCCTAAACAGCTTAGGCTTTGGGTATTTAAGAGAAGATTTTCTTCAAGATGAGACCCATTGAGATCATTTGGAGAGGTTCATCTGTGGTTGCACCGGCTTGCATCTGCTAATGCGGTTGCATCTGGTGGCCACTCAGGGACTGGTCTTCTCTGTTGCCGCCCCAACAATGTGGAATGTGCTCCCTGCTGAAAAAAGAGCCTCCCCATCTCTGACAGCTTTTAAAAGTCTTTAAAGGCACATTTATTCACTCATACTTTTAACTAAAATTGTGGTTTAAACTGTTTTAAAATTTTAATTCTTGTTTTAATTTGTTTTATATTGTTGTGAACCGCCCAGAGGCATATGTTTGGGGCACTGTTCAAATATAAACAAACAAACAAAACTCACAGCATTCCCACCACCAGGAGATGGCCCATCCAATTACAGCCTAATGCTACCCACAGAGACAAGTAAGGCCGCAGAGTTGAATCCTGAATCTTATATGGAGATCAACCACACAGTTTTGCCCTATACAAACAGGCATTGGCTATATTCAGACTGGCTAACCTCCAAGGATAGAAACAGATTGCGGGAGCAGGCTGGTGTGCCAGGAGGGCAGGTGTATCATCACCTCCCTCCGTACAGGGGCCCAAATATCATTGGTACTACCCCAGTGACATTCTACTATGGGATACTTTATTGTGTTTTCGGAAACCAGAGGGGAAATGGCTATAGCCAAGGAAACTCTATCCAGCTTAGCAAAACCACCTAATAGCAAAAGCAACTTTGGAAATAAAATCGATACTTTATCCAGAAACAGACATCTTTGTGTATCTCACCAGGGTTTCCCCAACAGCTTCCTTTCTTTTTTTTTTTTTTTAAAATGCTCTCATAGTTCTTCATTTTCAGCAAGCTTATGAATAATTTTAGTTGGGGGCTATCTAAATAAGGAAAGATACTACTGACTTGTCTAAGGAAGCCTGTCAACAGTTTGTAGCCATTATGGAAATTTAGCCGCCTTCCCCACATCCTCTGCACGGATTTAGCGTGAGTGCACCCATTCCTTCACCAACACGTGCATGTGAACATATGCACATATCAACATGCACAGTTACAAGTTTACAGCTAGCTAAAAAGAGCAATTTAAAAAAACCCCAAACAGTACAACAGGTCTCAGGAGAAGCCTATGATTAACTGTAAAAATGGAAGTCTGGTGATTATGGTATGAGAAGCAGTCATTTCCTGCAAAGCTTCATCGTGTACAACCAGGGACAGAGATGGGGTGCTTTGAGGGAGGCAGTGAGAGGCACCTTTATAAATAAAGAAAAAGGTGCTACTAGTGCTTACCAGAGCATACTGCAGTGGTGTTCCCCACAGCAGCGGGGAGGAGGAGAACTGGTCTTGAACTGTCTCCATTGCTAAGCAGGGTCCACCCTGGTTGTATTTGAATGGGAGACTGCACGTAAGCACTGGAGTCGCTCTGAGAGGAGCACCTGCCTGCTTGCATGCAGAAGATTCCAAGCTCCCTCCCCGGCATCTCCAGGTTAGGGCTGAGAGAGATTCCTGCCTGCAACTTTGAAGAAGCCACTGCCGGTCTGTGTTAACAGTACTGAGTTAGATGAACCAATGGTCTGACTCAGTACACAGTGAGGGAAATAAGTGTTTGATCCCCTGCTGATTTTGTCCGTTTGCCCTCTGACACAGAAATGACCAGGCTATAATTGTAATGGTAGGTTTATTGTAGCTGTGAGAGACGGAATAACAACAAACAAACCCTCAAAAGCCCAGTGCCCAAAAGTCAGCGATGGATTTGCATTGTAGTGAGGGAAATAAGTATTCGATCCCTTCACAAAAGATGTCTTAGTACTTGGTGGCAAAACCCTTGTTGGCAATCACAGAGGTCAGACGTTTCTTGTAGTTGGCCACCAGGTTTGCACACAACCCAGGAGGGATGTTGCCCCACTCCTCTTTGCAGATCCTCTCCAAGTCAGAAAGGTTTCAAGGCTGATGCTTGGCAACCCGAACCTTCAGCTCCCTCCACAGATTTTCTATGGGATTAAGGTCTGGAGACTGGCTGGGCCACTCCAGGACCTTCATGTGCTTCTTCTTGAGCCACTCCTTTGTTGCCTTGGCTGTGTGTTTTGGGTCACTGTCATGCTGGAATACCCATCCACGACCCATTCTCAATGCCCTGGCTGAGGGAAGGAGGTGCTCACCCAAGATCTGACGGTACATGGTCCCGTCCATCGTCCCTTCGATGCGGTGAAGGTGTCCTGTCCCCTTAGCAGAAAAACACTCCCAAAGCATAATGTGTCCACCTCCATGTTTGACGGTGGGGATGGTGTTCTTGGGCTCATAGGCAGCATTCCTCCTCCTCCACACACGGCGAGTTGAGTTGATGCCAAAGAGCTTGATTTGGGTCTCATCTGAGTTCTCCTCTGGATCATTCAGATGTGCATTGGCAAACTGCAGACGGGCCTGTACACGTGCCGCCTTGAGCAGGGGGACCTTGTGGGCATTGCAAGATTTCAGTCCTTCACGGCGTAGTGTGTTACCAATTGTTTTCTTGGTGACTATGGTTCCAGCTGCCCTGAGATCATTGACAAGTTCCCCCCGTGTAGTTCTGGGCTGCTTTGTCACTGTTCTCATGATCATTGCAACTCCACGAGGTGAGATCTTGCATGGAGCCCCAGACCGAGGGAGATTGACAGTTGTTTTGTGTTTCTTCCATTTGCGAGTTATCGTGCCAACTGTAGTCACCTTCTCACCAAGCTGCTTGGCGATAGTCTTGTAGCCCAGTCCAGCCTTGTGCAGGTCTACAACCTTGTCCCTGACATCCTTCGACAGCTCTTTGGTCTTGGGCATGGTGGTGAGTTTGGAAGCTGAGTGATTGCTTGCTTCTATGGACAGGTGTCTTTTATACAGGTACTGTAACAAGCTGGGATTAGGAGCACTCCCTTACAGAGGGTGTTCCTCATCTCAGCTCGTTACCTGCATACAGTGAAAAGACACCTGGGAGCCTGAAATCTTGCTGGTTGATAGGGGATCGAATACTTATTTCCCTCACTACAATGCAAATCCATCGCTGACTTTTGGGCACTGGGCTTTTGAGGGTTTGTTTGTTGTTCTTCTGTCTCTCACAGCTACAATAAACCTACCATTCCAATTATAGCCTGGTCATTTCTGTGTCAGAGGGCAAACGGACAAGATCAGCAGGGGATCAAATACTTATTTCCCTCACTGTATATGGCAATTTCCTATGATCCAGTCTGCGGCACATGGTAGCAGCACGGACTCCCGGCGGGGACCTCACTCAACTGCCCTCAGCGCATGGGCGGAGGGCAGCTGACTGAGGGCCTGGCGGGGGCAGCGATTCTGCACTGCCACCACAGGCTGCTGGGGTGAGCACCGCTGCAGTATGCTCTTGGGGAGGGCACCACTGCTGTAGCTGGCAAACACTGGCAGCACCTTTAGGTGTCTCTCACCACCACCCCCAGCACCGCCTGCCTGCCCTCGGCATGGCCACCCTAAGCTTTATCCTACTCCTAACCTTACAACAGCAGTAAACTGGTGAACCAGTTTATGCCAAACTGGGCTGGATCCGGTTTAGTCTCAGACCGGCCTGCCTCTCCTGGAGGCCGATCCATTTTGTGATCCCACAGTTGAAGCAGCCCAGTTCATGGCACACCAGCTCACTATCAAGGAGTTTGTGCACACCTCAGCCACAACTATAGAGGGGTTGTCGGATCTGATTTATCACATTTTAATACTGTTTGGTATGTACATCTCTAGGTGGCATACAACATTTAAAATATTTAATAATCGTCAGAAAATTTAAAAACATGCAATAAAAACAATAGAATAAAATTATTAAAACAAGCTTAATTATTAAAATTAATTATAATTAAGAGTCTGAGAAAACAGGAGAGACTTGAGCCTTCTCAGGATTATTCCAATCACTTCCTTCCCAGAATTTTCAGCTTTCATTAAAAAAATAAATAAAAGGAGTAAGTTTTTAGAATATTTGGAGAGAAAAGGGGGATACATGCAGGTAGTTTTTTACCACATTACAGTTTGTGAAGCAAACCTGTCCCTGGACCAATCAGAACAAAGACACAGGGATAGCCATCAAACTCCAGGTACTTATTTTTATGTATTTTATTTCCTATTTAATAGAATTAACTCACTTTAAACAAATTTGACTACTTGCATTTTATGTCCTGGCTGTTTTGCATTGATTTCCACCCTGCTAGTTACCCTTAAGCCCCCTCACCACAAAGCTTTGGCTACATGCCTATTAACTAAATCCTCACTACCACCATCTACTTTGGAGGAAGGCAGTAGGAGATCATATATGAAGAGAAGGAAAAGTATTTTTGACAACATTGATCTAGTTTTAACCTTTGTTGCTACCCATTTTCTCTCCCCACTTTCCCCCCAAAGCTAGTTTTCTCAGTTGTCCCAAAATGGCAACAGTGTTCCCTCTAATTTTTATCATTAGTGAGCGGAAAGAGTTTCGTTCTGGGCGGCAGTATCAAGGCAGTGTGTGCATGTAACTCACTCACACTAACACACATGGAAATGATTAATGCGGAAAAAAATTATCTCTCCCCCAACCATCTCTACATCCTGCGGTTTCTCGGGCTGCCGCCTCCTCCCGTCGTGCTCCCTCCATCTGCAGATCTCCATGGAAGTCTTGCGAGACCTGCAGCTGGAACTGGAGAAAACGGGGCAAATGCTTCCCGGCTGGGGAGCGGGCGGGGTGAGAACAGGGGGCAAGAGCAGGAGGCGATATTTCCTGGCTAAGGAGCGGAGGGGGAGAACACGGGGCAATGCTTCCCGGCTGGGGAGGGGGTGAAACAGGGTGCCGGGCAGTTGGGCAGTGGTGGCAGGCAGAGCAGAGACTGCTCGCCCACCAGACACTGCTATGTGGGGGCCGGGGGGTTGTGCACATGTGCGTATCTTATTGGGAACAGTGGTTTGCAAATAGTTCAATAAAGACAAGTATATGCAAAAACCTGATAACCAACCCAATGGCTGACCAACCTTTGAAGGTGCCCACTACACATTCCAACCCAATGTTTTGTCCCCCTACTCCCAACACACACATATACCCACACCTATACTTACCTTCCATGCTGGGTGAAGGAAAGAACACCATCATTATTACAGGAAGAATCATAAGTCCATTTATCATTGTGGATCTAGGGGAAAGAAAAAAATACTTTCTTTAAGAATAAAATTGGATCGACTCAACTAACAGCATGCCTAACATTTAGGTTAAAAGAGCAACAATGGCAACTGCTTGTTCATCAATTGCCACGTATGGATTTACACTCAATGCAGGTGGCAAGGCTAAGCACTTCCAAATCCATTGATAATTATAGCTTTGACAAACTTTAAGAGCCTTTGAAAGAGGCTAGGTTCTGCAAGGTCACAGATATAAAACCTCTCCCCAAATAACTAAATGCAGACAAAATGGTTTACAAGTCACCAAGAGAATGCACATGTCCACAAAGTGAAGTTCTTGGCTTTTCAAGCCGTTCATACAGCTGTTAACGTGAATGGAGGTGTGCACAAGAGTGTCATATCTGGCCTCCAAAGTAAATGGCTAAGAGATCAGACAAGGTGCCCTTAGGAGAGGACAGCTGGTCTTGTGGTAGCAAGCATGACTTGTCCCCTTAGCTAAGAAGGGTCTGCCCTGGTTGCATGTGTATGGAAGACTTGATGTGTGAGCATTGTAAGGTATTCCCCTCAGGGGATGGAGCAGCTCTGGGAAGAGCATCTAGGTTCCCTAGCATCTCCAGGATAGGGCTAAGAGAGCTTCCTGCCAGCAACCTTGGAGAAGCCGCTGTCAGTCTTTATAGACAATACTGAGGTGGATGAACCTATGGTATGACTCAGTATATGGCAGCTTCCTATGTTCCTACAAAGTGCTCTACTGTCAATCAAAGTGAACATAAAAAGACCATACCAGTAAACTCTGCTGAGTTATATGCAGCCTAACGTTCTAGAAAGTCAAAATGATGGGGAGGGGATCACCTCCAGCAGACCTCTTATTGGTCAAAACACAGTTCCAAGCCGCTTTGTAAAATGTAACATATCCAAATGTCCTTACTAGTGGCCCTAGCATAATCTTTGGCATGCAAGGTCACTCGCCTTGCATGCCAAAGGACTGAGAGCTAGCAAGATCTCTCAGACAGTTAATATGGGGCATTTGGATGGGGCAGTATAAAAATGTATTAAATAAATATATCTGGAAGTGCCATGTACTCTAAGACCACAAGACCATCAATCCTGAAGTTCACAGGAACTGGTCCAAAGGCTTCCAGAGTGCCATACCAAGCACAATGTCACACCATGGTTCACAAGTGACAGCATATATGCTCCCCGCTTTCCCCCACACTGCAGAGAAATTATGTTCTCATAGGGAAGGGTCATATATGAAACACACTTATTGTTTGCTGCTGAATTCCTAGTTAAGGCAAAGGTGCTTCATTTTAATAGATCACTGGGTCAACTTTAATTTGATTCCTGAGAAAGAAATATAAAGACTAGAAAGGCATTCTTGTTACAGTGAGCAAGTTCTCTCTTGCTCCACAATATCATTATTTGTTGTTTAAGGTGGTCAGTCCTATCCAAACCAAAAGTCAGCCAAAGCAAAAAAATGAGGGAAAGAACACACAGAGGGTGAATATAGGCATGCACCCGTTATCTTCTATCCAATGTAAGAAGAAGTACAGTGGATACTCTAACATCTGGCCCTTTAACGTCATACGATTATGTACTTCACCACACCTGGCATGAGCCTAGTCCCCCTGCCACGTTACAGTGGTATTGGTGCGATGCAGAAGTGGACAAACTGAGGCCCACAGGCCCTTTTCCTCCAGCCCAAGTTTCCTGGCCAGGATCGCCCACTCCCACACCATTCGACAGCAGCCAGCTAGGGCTGCCACAGTATGTTGTAATGACAACACCTGCAAAAAAGGAACCCCGGGTTCCTCAGGTCACCTGCTCAGTTTTGGGCTTTATAGGAAGGCTCCTTATGGCAGCGGGCCCACCCCCAAAGGGGGTCACCTCTTTGGGAGAATGAGGACAAGGGCTAGAGGGCTTCTGTTTAGTTTTAAGCTGTTTTAGACTTGAAGTTGCTTGGGTTGGTCTGGAGATGGGGGACAGGGGGCGCCTTCGTTGACTATGGGGAAGCTATCCCGGTAGTGGTGGGGAATAGAAGAAGTAACGTTGGCAGTTCAGCAGGCCATTCCAGGGGAAGGAATCTAATAGCTGTCTCCCCTGCCAGCTGTCCTGCCAGCTCTTTGACCTCGGGGAGCACTGCCAACAACCCACATAGCCTTTCCCTGCTCCTCTGTAATGCCGGGTCGGTCCAAAATAAATCTGAACTCATCCATGATTTGATCATGGATGAAGGGGCCGACCTGGTATGTATTACCGAGACTTGGTTGGGGGAGGCTAGTGGCCGAGTTTGGTTCCAGCTTCTCCTTCCAGGATATTCTGTAGATGAGCAGGTGAGGGGATGTGGGTGGGGAGGTGGAGTGGCTGTGGTCTATAAGGAAAACATCCCCCTTACCAGGGTGCTTGTTAGTGTATCTGGCCATATTGAATGTGTGTTCTTGAGTCTGGGGACCAGAGATAGATTGGGACTTCTGTTGGTGTACCGATCGCCCCGCTGCCCAGCGGAATCCATTACTGAGCTCACGGACTTGGTCACGGAACTCGTGTTGGAGTCTCACAGACTTTTGGTGCTGGGGGACTTCAATGTTCATTTCGGGACCAATCTGTCCAGGGTAGCTCAGGAGTTCATAGCGGCCATGACAACTGTGGGCCTATCCCAAGTGGTCTCTGGACAGACGCATATTGCAGGTCACACGCTTGATTTGGTATTTTACTCTGATCCGGGTGGTATTAGGGTAGGGACTCCTGTGATTTCCCCATTGTCATGCATGGACCACCATCTGCTTAAGGTTGGACTTACAACCACTTACCACCTCTGCAGGGGTGAGGGGCCCATTGGAATGGTCTGTCCAAAGAGGTTATTGGATCCAGTAAGATTCCAAGAAGCCTAGGAGGGATTCAGCGTTGGCTTTGCCGGTGATCCTGTTGATGCCCTGGTTGAGAATTGGAACAACTTGCTCACCAGGGCGGTAGACACGATTGCTCCCAAGCGTCCCCTCCGACCGGCTTCGAAATTGGCCCCTTGATATACGGAAGATCTACTGGGGCTGAAGCGGCAAGGTAGGCAACTGGAGCACAAGTGGAGGAAGACTCGACTCGAATGTGACAGATTGCAACATAGAGCACATCTAAAGATCTATGCTCAGGCAATACGTGCGGCAAAGAGGCGGTTCTTTTCTGCCCATATTGCCTCTGCGAGTTCACATCCGGCAGAGTTGTTCAGGGTTGTGAGGGGACTAATATCTGCCCCCACTCCCTTGAAACAGAATTAGGAGTCATCAG
Source organism: Hemicordylus capensis (assembly GCF_027244095.1). Classification (NCBI taxonomy): domain Eukaryota; kingdom Metazoa; phylum Chordata; class Lepidosauria; order Squamata; family Cordylidae; genus Hemicordylus; species Hemicordylus capensis. The sequence goes on from NC_069657.1 coordinate 186,168,746, forward strand.
TTACCCGCTGTGATGTCTTTAAAGAGTTTTTCACAGATAAAATCTCATTTATTCGGGCTGACCTAGATGGAGACTCCACAATTAATTTGATATCTGAGCTGGAGGTGCCCAACAACTCCTCTTATGTGATTCGACTGGATCGGTTTCAGTCTGTAACTCCTGAGGATGTGGACAAGCTGCTTGGAGTGATGAGGCCTACTACTTTTCTCTTGACCCTTGCCCAACATGGCTTGTTCGATCTAGTAGGGAGGTTGTTGTAGACAGCCTGGTGGAAATCATAAATGCTTCTTTGAGGGAGGGCAGGATGCCTCCATGTCTTAAGGAGGCAATCATTAGACTTCTTCTAAAGAAGCCTGCATTAGATCCCTCAGAGTTGAGCAATTATAGGCCTGTTTCCAACCTCCCGTGGCTGGGCAAGGCAGTTGAGAGGGTGGTGGCCTCTCAGCTCCAGGCGGTCTTGGAGGAAACTGATTATCTAGACCAGGGATTCTCAACGTGTGGGTCCCCAGATGTAATTGGACTTCAACTCCCATAATTCCCAACAAAGGCCACTGGGGCTGGGGATTATGGGAGTTGAAGTCCAACAACATCTGGGGACCCACACATTAAGAAACACTGATCTAGACCAAACTGGTTTTCAAACTGGTTTTCAGGTGGTCTATGGGGTGGAGACTGCCTTGGTCGGCCTGATGGATGATCTCCAATTGGCAATTGATGGAGGAAGTGTGACTCTGTTGGTTTCGGCTTTTCATACTATTGACCATAGTATCCTTCTGGAATGTCTGAGGGTGTTGGGAGTGGGAGGCACTGTTTTACAGTGGTTCCAGTCCTACCTCTCGGATAGATTCCAGATGGTGTTGATTGGAGACTGTTGCTCTTCAAAATCTGAGCTTAAGTATGGTGTCCCTCAGGGCTCCGTACTTTCTCCAATGCTTTTTAACATCTACATGAAACCGCTGGGAGAGATCATCAGGGGATTTGGAGCTGGGTGTTACCAGTATGCTGATGACACCCAGATCTACTTCTCCATGTCAGCTTCTCCAGAAGCTGGCATATCCTCCCTAAATGCCTGCCTGGAAGCAGTATGGGCTGGATGAGGGAAAATAAACTGAAGCTGAATCCAGAAAAGACGGAGGTACTTATTGTGCGGGGTCAGAACTCTAGAGACGATTTTGATCTGCCTGTTCTAGATGGGGTCACACTTCCCCAAAAGGAACAGGTTCACAGTCTGGGAGTATTTCTGGATTCACACCTCTCCTTAGTTTCTCAGGTAGAGGCGGTGGCCAGGGGTGCTTTCTATCAGCTCCGGCTGATACGCCAGCTGCGTCCGTTTCTCGAGATCAACAACCTCAAAACAGTGGTACATCTGTTGGTAACCTCCTGACTTTTGTGATGCGCTCCACATGGGGCTGCCTTTGTACGTAGTCCGGAAACTTCAGTTGGTTCAGAACGCGGCAGCCAGGTTGGTCTCTGGGTCATCTCAGAGAGACCACGTTACTCCTTTGTTGATGGAGTTACACTGGCTGCCAGTAGGTTTCTGGACAAAATACAAAGTGCTAGTTATAACTTACAAAGCCCTAAATGGCTTAGGCTCTGGGTATTTAAGAGAGCATCTTCTTCATTACAAGCCCCACCACCCATTGAGGTCATCTGAGGAGGTCCATCTCCAGTTACCGCCAACCCGTTTGGTGGCTACACAGAGACGGGCCTTCTCGGTCACTGCCCCGAGATTGAGGAATACGCTCCCTGCTGAGACACGATCCTCCCCATCTCTGGCAATTTTAAAAAAACACCTGAAAACCCATCTTTTCACCCAAGCTTTCTCAGCTCCTAATATTTTTGGGTTTTAATCTCTGGTTTATTTTTAAATTGTTAAATAGTTTTAAAGTTTTTGTATATGTTTTTAACTGGTTTTATGTTATTGTAAACCGCCCAGAGACGAAGGTTTGGGGCGGTGTACAAATTTGATAAATAATAAATAAAAATATATATAAAGCCATCTCAAACCAAAGGTTTTCAGATGACTGAACTGGAAAGCTTTTTGAAATACTAGTCTAATCACTCAGCGATGCACTTGCATTACTGACACTCTGAAAACACCCATGGATATAGGAAAAATTCTCCTTTAAAGAAAAAAAAAAGCCAGCATTAATTACATCTGCTGCACAAAGATTGGCATGCCTGTCAGTTGACTGGTCAAACACTGTGAACCGACATCTTGTTATTTGACCATGGTCAGATATTGTCAAATATTCCATGAAGCCATAAAGCTTGAAAATTGGACAGCTGTCTACTTGGCACCACTGTGTTTAACAGCTAGCTAAAAGTTCCTGCTACAAAACTAAAAGGAACTAAGTTATAATAGAAAAAATGAAACTGTACTAAGTCCCCAGTGGTAAAAGCCAAAGAATTGTTAATATCAAACCTGTTAGTTAAAGCATCTTTTCTGTTTTAATGATGTTAATTCTTAAAAACACTTGGTCATTACTTGGCAAACATCTGAGTAGTCATTTTTAGCAAACTCTTTTTGACCTGTCAAATGCCCAGTCTTTGTCTGCGTGAGGCTTTAATGGCAGAAATACTGGTAAGAAAACGATGGGTCCATACCAGATGGTTGCAACCAAGTACCATTATTCAAGAAACAATGAAGAGGATTTTTCAACAACAAAATGGAGCAATTTAAGAATTCAGTTATTCGCACATCTCAGTTTTATATCATTGAAAAATTGCTGAAGCTCACAGCATTCACTTCCCATACAAGCCACTTCAGAATCACATGCAAGTAAAGGCTGCTATTAGAAACATAAAGTATTAGACATGTACATATCAGTGTACCGTAGAAGTATGGAAACCTGAAATATGAAGTACAAGGCAACCACAACAAATATTTATATACTGCTTTTCAACAAAAGTTTCCAAAGTGGTTTACACAGAGAAAATAAATAAATAAGATTGATCCCTGTCCCCAAAGGGCTCACAATCTAAAAGAAATATAAGCTAGACATCAGCAACAGTCACTGGAGGGGTACTGTGCTGGAGGTGAATAGGGCCAGTTACTCTCCCCCTGCTAAATAAAGAGAATCACCATGTTAAAAAGGTGCCTCTTTTCCCAGTTAGCAAGCATACCTGCACTAGGCTTTATCAGATCACTCTGTAGCAGAGCTAAGCCAATGCCAAATTTCTACTACCTAATGCTCTGCACAGGCTAAGAATGGGCCATGTGATCCCTAAATAAGTTTTGTCAGTGCAAAGAGATCTGTGTAAGGGTAACCTATTTCACTTTCAGAAAGCTAGCGTCTTCTCTCTTCCTGTAAGGTATCCATTATCTATTCTTTTTCTATGTAAATCACTTTGATAACTTCTTTTGTTGTTGAAAATTGGTTTATATGCACACTTCTAAAAATTGTAATAATTCATTAGCCTGAAATTCACAAAACTATGCTTTTGGCTACATGCTATTCAATTTGTTATATGATGCCAGAGTATTGTGCTAGAACGCTGCACACATCCTACCCATAATTAAAACCTTGGGCAGAATATACACAAACTGCAGTCTTTGTGCATCTGGCAAATTACCAACTCAGTCTTCAGTGTTGAATTACTGCACGTGATTTGCCAAACGGTGGGGGGTTGGGGCCCACTGGCAACAGCCTGCCTGAAATCCAGATTTTCTTTACCAAGAGATGGGTTTTTAAAAAATTCACACACTTGTTTTATTAAGAAGCTCTCTCTATCAATCAAAACACATTGTTTATACAATATTCTCAGGGGGGAAAGTTCCTAGAAGATTCTTGCCTCCACTCCGATAAGAACACAAACGAAATGCTTAATAAGAATTAGACTTCAGCCAGCAAGAGAACCAGAGACATTGATCTGTTCCCTTCCTGTATGAAGTTCTCCAGCACAAGCCAAGATACTGTTTAGACAGTTGAAAGCCCGCCAAGAAACTTCTGGAAGAGATGTCAAGATCTCTTGCTGGCTGCCATTTTGCTCAGAGAATGCAGGATCTGCAGTTAGCCTGTTAATTCACCCTAGTTAAAAATAAACCTTGAAAGAAAACCCATTGATTCTAAAACACACATCAACTCAGCAAACAAACGCCAAGAATTCAGACAAAAAGTGAAGTTCCATTGCTGCCTTCACCTAGATAAAAATGAATCCCTCAGAAGGACGATTGTTAGGCAGCCAGAGATTAGAATTCTGAATGTTTAGAGAAGAAACACAACCCTCTGGACTTCAGTAATTGAGCAGTCTTTTGCTGCAGACAGGGGGGTGGGGGTAAGTGGCAATGATCCAAGACATTAAGCTTGAGAGAGCAGTTGAGTACTATTTTCTATTCAAATAATTTATCAAAGTAAATTTCTAGGCTGCTTCAGGCAATTCCCCCAGGATGGTATATGGATGTAGAACACATAAAGGTAAAGTTGTGCTGTCAAATTGGTGTCGACTCCCGGCGACCACAGAGCCATGTGGTTTCTTTGGTAGAATCCAGGAGGTGTTTACCATTGCCATCTCCCACACAGTATGAGATGATGCCTTTCAACATCTTCTTATATCGCTGTTGCCTGATATACTGTAGGTGTTCCCCATAGTCTGGAAAACATACCAGCGGGGATTGGAACCAGCAAACAAGAATACAAGAATAAAAATACACACAGTAAAGCAGAACAGCAGCATTGTAACGTGTCGGAGGGGTGGTGCGGGAGAGAATCAATATTCATCCAAAGACTTAGGTAAATAATGTCTACCTGGCACTGGAAAGCTAGCAGTCAGTGTTAGACAAGTCTCTCTAGGGAAGGCATTTAAGAGTTGGGGGACTGCAACCAAAAAGTACCTCCCATCAGTCACCATCCCCCCCAATATTGGGGGTGGGGGAGAGACTCCAAGTAGGGCTCCAATGGATGATAAGAACAGCTGAGCAGGCTTATTTGGTAGTACAATCTTTTTTCAGAAGACTTACAGATGGTGTGATAGAACCTATTGTTGTACAAGATCATCTCAGGGCAGAACAAGTTGTTCCAATAACAACTTGTTTCTGCTTACTTTCCTTTCACTATAATCTTAATTGATAATTACCATCCTCACACGTTAGCCCAGTCTCAAACGTTCACACACCCACCATCTTGAATCAGGGCATGTGACATCACAAGCTATGCTGTTGAGCCATTCCTATGTGTCCCTACACCTGTAGCAAATTTGGTCCAAGTCACATACCTGGCCATCTTGAACTGGGGTGGATGACATCATCACAAATCACGACACTGAGGTGTCCCTGTGTGTCACTCACTATAACTGTAGCAAATATGGTTTAAATCATTTAGGGGGTTCACAAGTTAGCCCACATGCAACTCAAACATTTACACATCCACCATCTTGAACTGGGGTAGATGACATCACAAACTACGCCACTGAGGTGTCCGTATGTCCCTACAATTAGGCAAGTTAGGTAATGACATAACTTTCCTAAATGCCTGCCTCAAGGCAATAATGGGCTGGATGAGGGATAACAAACTGAGGCTGAATCCAAACAAGACAGAGGTGTTCATTGTAGGAAGCCGCAGTTTGGGAAATGGCATAGTTCAGCTGGTTCTGGATGGGGTTACACTCCCCCAGAAGGAACAGGTTTGCAGTTTGGGAGTACTTCTAGACCCAACCCTCTCCAATACCTCAGGTAGAGGCAATGGCCAAGAGTGCTTTCTATCAGCTTCGGCTGGCTCGCCAACTGCGCTCTTTCCTAGAAGTGAATGACCTTAAGATAGTGGTGCACATGCTGGTAACCTCCAGGCTTGACTACTGCAATGCACTCTATGTGGGGCTGCCTTTGTACATAATCTGGAAAAGAATGCTGCTGCCAGATTGGCCAAAGAGACCATATTACTTCGGTTTTAAAAGAACTATACTGACTACCAATAGGATTCTGGGCAAAATACAAAGTGTTGATTATTACCTATAAAGCCCTTAAAGGCTTGGGCACAGGGTATTTAAGACAATGCCTCTTCGTTATAAACCCTGCAGCCTATTAAGAAGATCTTCAGGGGAGGTTCGTCTGAGAGTGCTGCCAGCTTGTCTGGTGGAGACTCAAAAGGCCAGTCCTTCCATGTAGTTGCCCCAGAGGTGTGGAACGCACTTCCTGCTGAGATTACAGCTGCTCCATCCCTGATGGCTTTTAGGAAACAACTAAAGTCACATCTCTTTTTAGGTTTTAGTTGTTAAAATTTCTTGGTTTGTTTTTATTGCTGTAAACCACCTAGAGATTTCAATAGTGGGAGGTATACAGATATGTCAGATAAATAAATTAAATAAATGGTGCCCGATTTGGTTCATATTAGTCCAGGCATTGTGAAGTTGATGGGGGACACACAGACAGAATGAATGAATGCCAGGTGATCTCATTAGCTTACTTTCCTTAAGGGAAGTAGGCTAAAAAATGACCATGAGCACTATAGGCAGGGCTCAGGAAATCCACTGGTCTACTATTACAAATATTTATATACTGCTTTTCAAAGGTTTACAAAGCGGTTTACACAGAGAAATAATAAATAAATAAGATGGCTCGCTGTCCCCAAAGAGCTCACAATCTAAAAACTACTAGTCCGTGACAAAGTGAAAAATGATGCCTGATGAATGAAAAAACTCCTGATGAGTAATGTACCAACATAGCTCGAGGAACCATCTGATGAGTAAACTATTTTGTCTGGCGTGTGAACTGAGCCAATATTGCTTGACCCCTGACTGTAGGCAAAAATGCTTACTTTACGAGGCCCTGTGTTCTTAATTTGTAGGAATTCAGAATGTATTTATTTCAGCTAACCCACAAAAGCATGCCACATGGAAGACAGACCATCTAAAGAGAACTTCCTCTAAGCAATCAAGTCAGCCTTATTTGCATCCAAAAAATCCCATTATAAAGATAGGAAGAAAAGAGAACCAGCTGTAGTCTTGATGTTCCATGTCTGCTTTTCAACTTTTACTCCTAACTTAGCCACCTTCCTACCGATTCGCTAAAAACTGAATGTTGTTGAGCAAGCAATTTTAACAATGCCCCTCCTAGCACACAAAGAGTGCAAGGAGGAAACGTTGAGAGATTATAGAAGGGTAGGTGGGTAAAGGTCGGGTGACAGAACACTGTGTTATACCTCTCCACCCATAATACACACAGGCATTCTCATGCCTGTGTAATCTATTTTAGTGTGGGAGCATTATATTGTACAGCTTGGATCAAAAAGTGTAGTTGAGAAAGAGGAAGCTACTTCAGCCTGCAGAAGACTAGGGTCCCTGCTGATTCCGATTCCCTTCTGCTGGTAGCCCTCTTTGTCACATAGCCATGAGGAGAGTTCCCTAACCCAGGAACAGCAGATTTGCATTAGTGTAGGAGGCAGCAGGAAGACCTCATTCCATGAACAGAACTCTTCTGTTCATAGTATGGAAGTTAGGATCCAAGCCAAACAGAGCTTAAACGAACTAAAAAATAAATAAAGGCCTCATTTGATAAGAGTTAAAAGGTTGCTATTATTTCAAGGAAACATGATTTCCGACCTAGAGTAACTTAGGCACATGTCATACTAACGTCAATCTTTAATTCCATACAGAAAGTTCTTCCCAATATATCATTTTTAATTTCCTGCTCTTATAAATACTGGCAGTCACTCTCTCAATTTAACATATAAAAGAGTGAAGGCAAAACACAAAGGCAGATCTAGGCAATAAACCTCTTTGAGAAGTGGCATCTAAACAACAAATCTATTATATTAGTTCTCCTGGGTGTGCCTTGGAATGTGCGTCCCAGCACACAGCTGATTGGCTGGGCAGCGGATGTGCCTGATTGGCTGAGGCGCACCCAGGAGGATTGACTGCCACGGCAGCGGGCCTGGTCCCGGAGGCTAGAGGTGGTGGCGGGCCCAGCCCGCTCATGGAGAGGGGAAAGAAAGTGCGGGGGCAAAAGTGGCGGTGGGGAGGAGTGGCGGCTGGGCCTGGAAAGGAGACTGTGGCAGAAGGTGGGGGGAAGGTAACCGCCGGCCCCAAGGAGCGCACAGATGCTCTGTGCGTGGTTGGCTAGTAATTAATATTACACACGGCGATTTGACCCAAGATCTAAGCCCAGCGTTGGCTATATTCCCCTCTACAAGGCCCCCTCTAGAAAGAGCATCAATACGGCCCCTGCATTAAAAAGGTGGCTGCCTCTTGGACACCAGTAGGTGCTTGACCACTCTTTGCATTTGTAGTCAAGATCCTCCTCCCTACAAAAACCCTGTAAGCTTCAAGTTACTTGTGTTTCATGGACCACAAGTCGGTGGGGTTTGGGAATGCTACATTTAGTAGGGAGCGTCAACTAGCATTAAGCAGTTGCCCCACCGTGTTCCCGGGGACAGGTAATCTGTATTTAGAGCTTGGCATGAAAATAGATGATGCCCCCTCCTAGCAGAAACAAGGAAGAATTAAAAGAAACATTCTATTTCAGATAAGAGTTAAGGCTTGAAATTTTTTCTTTGTGTCTAGGAGCCAGACAATGGACACTTGACCAAATTACCAGACTTGGTGACAGACATGGTAGAGGGGGAAGGCTAATGGGTGTTTCTTATCCCCTTTACAAGTAACAGACTTAGGACAGAAACAGGGCTATCTGCAACAAATACATATTTTAACTCTACCTCTGAATATCCTAGTCTAGGTGCCATGGCTTCCTGGCACCTAGTATTTGTCAAACCCTGAATTAAGGTACGTAGAGTTTTCACCATTGCTGTAAGGTGTAGCAAAAAGCCCTCGTACAATCTCATATGGTGGCTTTACAGATTTGGCTCTCTGCACCCACATTTTGCCTTCAACTTTCAGTTTAACTTCTGCCTGGACAAATGTCTAACAGTTGAATCTTCTCCCATCACTTGTCAGTGATACACTTGATGAATTTCTAGCTGACACATCTCTACAAAGTTGCATTGCTTCCCCCAAATTCCACCTAGAATAGAAAACTGGCCAGACAGAAGTTCTATAGATGCAGCAGCTTCATTTATCAGTCCTTCTAGTGAATGCCTCCCCACCCCCACCCCTTCATCCAGACTGATAGCAATGCTAGGGCTTTCTTAGACCTCAAACCAAATGGTGGGGAAGGGAGAAAGATCACCAAGTTGGAACTCCTCCTGGCTTTGTGCTGTGTTTCACTGCATTTTTTGTTCTGCGCTGGCAAGAAAGAAAATGGGCAATATTGTGTGGCTGCCTGAACACACGCTGACCCATTCCCAACCACAAAACAGCCAAAGAAAAAGGAATGTTTGGGGTGAACTTGGAATTGTATGTCATCCATACTCCTTCCCTCACCCCTTATTTGGTTTTACTCTAATTGAGATATCTGGCTGTTACTCACTCTGTTCAATATTCCTTTCTATTCTTCTGTTTTTCAGAGAAAGACTAAGGATGTGCAGAATGTTTCAAAGTCAAAAGGTGCCATTTTGAGTGTTTCGTGCTCAAAACAGAATACCTTTTAAATAAAGGACCTATTTCAAGCTCGGAGCAGAACCACCCCATTTTGATCAGAAAAGTTTCAACATTTCGAGCACCATTTTGGAAGCCTGTTTTTCCCTTGCTGATTGGATTTCTGGCAGTGGCTTCTGAGTGGCTTGCAATCTCCATGCTTCTTGGTTGGCTTGTTATCATACAAATCACATGCTTCCCCAGATTGCCGAGTTATTCTACCTGTCACTTGCCCTGGGAGCTGCTTGTGAGAGAAGTGGCTTTTGGGGCTTGCAGGCTTAAAAGCAAGGAGCCATAGCTGTCGAGCCGCCTGTAGGCGGCCGCCAAAGCCAGCCGCCAAAGGAAGCCGGCCTTTGGGGCTGGGCCTTCGAGAGTGGGACTGAGGGCTGGGGGGTTGGGTTGGGCCAGGTGTTTTGCAGATATGTGTTTGGGCTCTCTTGAGTGGGATGGTGCCGGGGGTGTGCCTGGCAGTTCAGGGGCAGCTATTACTGTAGTGGTGGGGAATAGAAGAATTGGCGCTGGAAGAGCAGCTGGCCGTTACAGGGGAAGGGAAATCAGTAATTTAGTTACTGCTTCCACTTCCAACTGTTCTGTCAACTCTCAGGCCTCGGGGAGCAGTTCCAACGACCCACAGAATCTGGCCTTGCTCCTTTGCAACGCCAGGTCGGTTCAGAATAAGACCGAAATTGTCCACAATTTGATGGTGGATGAGGGAGCTGACCTGGCATGTATAACAGAGACCTGGTTGGGGGAGGCGAGTGGTCCAGTATGGGCTCAGCTTCTCCCTCCAGGTTACTTTGTCATGGAGCAGGACAGGGGAAGTGGCTGTGCTCCATAAGAATACCATCTCTCTTACCAGGGCCCCTGTGAGACAGCTGACTTATACTGAGTGCATATTTTTGAGGCTGGGAACTAGGGATAGATTGGGGATTCTGTTGGTGTACCATCCACCCCGCTGCCCAACTGACTCCCTAACTGAGATGATAGAGCTGGTAGCGGAGTTGGTGTTGGAATCTCCTAGACTTTCGGTGCTGGGGGACTTCAATATCCACTTTGGGGCTGGCTTGTCTGGTGCGGCTCAGGAGTTCATAGCGGCCATGACAACTATGGGCCTATCTCAACTAGTTTCTGAACCAACTCACGTTGCGGGCCATGCACTCGATTTGGTCTTTTGTTTGGATCAGGGGGGTGTTCCGTGGCTGGGGGATCCAGTGGTTTCCCCATTGTCATGGACAGACCACTACCTGGTTAAGGTTGGTCTCACAGCCGCAATCCACCCCTGCAGGGGTGGTGGACCTATTAGGATGGTCCGTCCAAAAAGGCTGCTGGGCCCAGTGGGATGTCAAAAGGCCTTGGAGGATTTTGACGCTGGTGCGGCCGGTGATTCTGTCGATGCCCTGGTAGGAACCTGGAAGAGGGAACTCAGCAGGGCAGTAGACACGATTGCTCCTAAGTGTCCTTTCCGACCTGCTGCAAAAATGGCCCTTGGTATACTGTGGAGTTGCAGGGGCTGAAGCAGTTGGGGAGGTGACTAGAGTGCCAAGTAGAGGGGAATTCTGTTCAAATCTGACAGGTTCAGCATGTGACCCATTTGAGGACTTATGCAGTGGCGGTGCACACAGCAAAAAAGAGATTCTGGTCTGCGTGCATTGCGGCTGCAGGTTCATGCTCAGCGGAGCTATCCCGGGTTGTGAGGAGTTGAGTTTCTGCTCCTTCTACTTCCAATCAGTCCCCGGAGTTACTCTGCTGTGATGCCTTTAATGGGTTCTTCACAAATAAGATCTCCTGTATTTGGGCCGACTTGGACTCCACTGTTTCTGCATGGCCTATGGAAGAGGTGTCCAGCGATCCCTCTTGCAGTATTAGATTGGATCATTTTCAATCTGTGACTCCTGAGGATGTGGACCAGCTGCTTTGGGAGGTGCAGCCTACCACCTGTTCTCTGGATCCTTGCCCGACTTGGCTGCTTCTATCCAGTAGGGAGATTGTTGGAGCTGGCCTAGTTAATATCATAAATGCATTGCTGAGGAAAGGTAGGGTGCCCCCTTGTCTGAAGGAGGCAGTGGTCAGACCACTCTTAAAGAAACCTTCCCTGGACCCATAGTTATGGATAATTACAGGCCAATCTCCAATCTCCCTTGGTTGGGCAAGGTGATTGAGAGGGTGATGGCCAATTAGCAACAGGCAGTCTTGGAGAAAACTGATTATCTAGACCCATTTCAAGCTGGCTATGGGGTTGAGACAGCCTTGGTCGGCCTGATGGATGACCTTTACCGGGGAATCGACAGAGGGAGTGTGACTCTGGCGGTTCTTCTGGATCTCTTGGCGGCATTCGATACCATCGACAATGGTATCCTTCTGGATCACCTGGAGGAAGCTGGGGATAGGGGACACTGCTTTGCAGTGATTCCGTTCCTATATCTCGGGTAGATTCCAGATGGTGGAGCTTGGTGACAGTTGCTCCTCAAAATGGGAGCTGTTATATGGAGTTCCTCAGGGCTCCATTCTGTCACCAATGCTTTTTTCATATCTACAAGAAACCGCTGGGTGAGGTCATCAGGAGATTTGCTGCTGGATGTTATCAGTATGCTGATGACACCCAAATCTACTTCTCCTTTTCATCATCAGGAGATGGCACTCATTCTCTAAATGCCTGCCTACAGGCAGTAATGGGCTGGATGAGGAAGAACAAATTGAAACTGAATCCAAGCAAGACGGAGGTGTTCATTGTGGGGGCTCAGAATCTGAGGGGTGTGTTAGATCTTCCTGTGCTGGATGGGGTTACACTCCCCTAGAAGGAGCAGGTGCGCAGCTTGGGAGTACTCCTGGACCCAGGCCTCACCCTGGTATCTCAGGTGAAGGCCATGGCCAGGAGTGCTTTCTATCAGCTTCGGCTGATTCGACGGCTGCGCCCATTCCTTGAAGAGGATGACCTCAAAACAGTGGTGCATCGGCTGGTAACCTCCCGGCTTGACTACTGCAATGTGCTCTACGTGGGGCTGCCTTTGTACATAGTCTGGAAACTTCAGTTAGTTCAGAATGCAGCAGCCAGATTGATGTCTGGGGCAACCCGGAGAGACCATATTATGCCTGTTTTGAAACAGTTACAATGGCTGCCAATACGATTCTGAGCAAAATACAAAGTGCTGGTTATTACCTTTAAAGCCCTGAATGGCTTGGGTCCAAGTTATCTTAGAGAGCGCCTTCTTCTACGTGATCCCCACTGTACATTAAGATCATCTGAGGAGGTCCGCCTCCAGGTACCACCGGTTCGTTTGGTACTCAGAGGCAGATCTTCTCTGTAGCTGCTCCTGGGCTATGGAATGCACTCCCAGCAGAAATCCACAATCTTAACTCTTTGTTGACCCTCAAGAAAGCCCTTAAAACCTATCTGTTTGGCCTGGCCTTCCAGGGTTTTAAATTAATTTTAATTGTTTTAATATTGTAGCCTGGTTTTCAGGGTTTTAATTGTTCTGATGGCTTAATTGTTTTTATGTTTTAATTGTTGATTGATGTTTATATTTATATTTGTTTTAATTGCTATTGGTTTTAATGGTTTCTGTTTTAATTGTAAACCACCCTGAGCCATTGGAAGGGCAGAATAAAAAGCAAATCAACAAACAAGTGTTGTCATGGGCAACTGTGCCCCCATTGGCTGGGAAGAGGGAATTTCAGCATGTATTCAAAGGGACTGGGAGGCAGAGAGAGAGAGAGCCCTTATAGTGTGCTTCTCTTGAAGATGATACATCAGGAGAGGAGGAAGGAAGGTTTCATTTTGCCGTTTTCTTTTCTCAGCACGGAGTGCTGTGCTATTGCTGCTATAACTATCTGGTTTTGCTGGATCTCAGATTGACAGAGACAGAACTTGGATGCCTGCTTTCCTTGAGTTGTGGTTTATTTTGTTTATGACAGTGTTGTGGTGAGAAATTGACAGCAGCAGCAGCTGTGTGTGTGTGTGTGTGTGTGTGTGTGTGTGTATGTGTAATATTTCTTGGTGATGGCCGAGATGAGCTCCAAGTCTCGTCTGGAGACTAACTTATATGATGAATATTTATATACCGCTTTTCAACAAAAGTTTCCAAAGTGGTTTACAGAGGCGGGGAGGGGCTCCCTGTCCAAAAAAGGGCTCATAATCTAAAGAAAAAAACTTTACAAACATCAGCAACAGCCACTGGAAGAATTTTATGTATGTATGTATGTATGTATGTGTTTGTTTATTTATTTATTACATTTTATATCCCGCTCTTCCTCCAAGGAGCCCAGAGCGGTGTACTACATACTTAAGTTTCTCCACACAACAACCCTGTGAAGTAGGTTAGGCTGAGAGAGAAGTGACTGGCCCAGAGTCACCCAACAAGTCTCATGGCTGAATGGGGATTTGAACTTGGGTCCTAGTCCGGCACTCTTAACCACTACACCACACTGGAATGCTGTATTGGAGATGGATAGGGCCAGTTGCTCTCCCCCTGCTAAATGAAGAGAATCTCCACTTTGAGAAGGTGCCTCTTTGCCCACTTAGCAGGGGCCTAACTGAGCAAAGAGGCTTATCAAGTGGTGGTACCTACATCCCTACCTACCATTCTGCCCATCACTTCACTCACTGCTCTGCTCTGCAATCTGCATTCTGCATTGCAAGTTTTACACAGTATTTGCAAAAGTAGCATAACAGACAAGATGGTACAAAGTCCTTGATGCTTACTTGGCACAGAAGATAGGGTGCAACCTTAACTTACAATTTCCACACTTCTTAGAGCACAACTGAACACTGTAAACACCTTACCATCTCAAAAAGGAGGTTTTTATTGAATTTTGAATTTCTCATTTTTCAGAAAGGCACTATGTTACATCAGCAATGTGCATCTGTGTTAACGCTTTACTTCTGTTAAATTTACAGCACTGATATTTGAGCCTCAACCTCTCTTTAAAAATACACAGGATTATCTTCTTCAGCTTAACAAAAATTAATGGCATTCATCTATTAGGAAACAGACTAATCCTTCAGTGGGGGAAAAAGTCTTGAACACCAACAACTATTAGCCACGTTGGCTAAATCGGATCTTAATGTTCCAAGGCAGTATATATCTCAATACCTTATTCTGAGGACATACCATGGGAAGATAGTTAATAATCCTGCAGTACTATTATACTACATTCTGTTCTCACAATTTTGCAGATGAATGTTCAAAGTGAATAATGCCCACAAAGAAGGGGTGGTAAGAGCCCTCTATCAGCATTCGTGCAGTACAGTAATTTTTATAACAGCCCTGTATTAGTATAGTAGTTTTCACCAGAATCCTGATTCAGTAAAAAATAAACAGAATACTGCAGAAAAAGTGTTGGAAAGGGTTCTATACTTTACAGTGTTCCTCTTGTAGCTCTGAAGACACCACTGGGCTTCCCATCACTTTCCTTCCCTTATAGAGAGACTTTGCATAGGCACATAGGAAGCTGCCATATACTGAGTCAGACCATTGCTCTATCTAGCTCAGTATTATCTTCACAGACTGGAAGCGGCTTCTCCAAGGTTGCAGGCAGGAAACTCTCTCAGTCCTATCTTGGAGAAGCCTGGGAGGGAACTTGGAATCTTCTGCTCTTCCCAGAGCAGCTCCATCCCCTGAGGGGGGAAATCTTAACTGTGCTCACACTTCTAGTCTCCCATTCAAATGCAACCAGGGAGGACCCTGCTTAGCTAAGAGGACAGGTCATGCTTGCTACCACAAGACCAGCTCTCCTCTCGACATCTTCCTGGTTGTGTGCACAGTCCACACATTGCGGGGGGGGGAGTACGGCTGTCTCTGCACGAGGCCAGGTGCAAATGATTCATCTTCGATGTGGAATCTTTGCAGAGGTCTAATTCTTTACATGTTTATAAATATCTATCAAGAGATCTCCACTTTCCATGGGATACTGTGAATAAATATCAGAATTATATGATTACAGAGTATGTACTGGGAGGTTATTCCTCTCTCTTTTTAATTTAAGCAAAGTTCATTCATTTTCACCTCCTCCAATTTCCATTATTCTACTCCCCCCCCCACCTGCTGTTTTAAAAAAGAATCTTTCCTCCCTCTCTCTCACCATTTTTAAGATGATGCTTTCATTACGTTTTTCTCTATTTTACTGAGACCTTTTCATTAGTTCCCCCTCCCTCAATAGTCCCAACATCCAGATTAGCGCTCTGTGGATGTGCCAGATTTTCCATTGTATTGGGGGGGAGGGAGACACAATCTGAGAATCATACCTTCCTTCTTCTGCCACTTGTGCTTCTTACTGATCTCTCTGAAAGTCCCCCAAGCTCAAGGACATTATTTCAGGATGCACATGAAAGGAAGGATCACTCAAAATGCTGCTTGCCCCATTCCATGGTGGCAATGGAAAAACCTGGATTAGCAGCAAAAGATTATTATTATTATTATTATAACTTTTATACCGCCCTTCCAAAAGGCTCAGGCAATTAGTCTGAATACTGGCCAGTAGGACTTGCTCAGGAGTAAACATGCAAAGAACTGTTCTGTTATACAATGGCTGTAGACACAAGAAACTCTGCAAGCCAGTAATCTCTGATCTGAGTGAAAGTTAGTCACACAACGAAGTTGGCTATGGTGGCTCAGCTGTACACAGTTCACTCAGGAGTAAGGAAGACAACCACCATATTCATTGAGAGGAAAAACCGATTATTTCCCAGAGCAATCAAGCCACTTGATATGCAATGTACCTTAATTTGATTACCCTGATTTACTGAGGACTTCAAAGTCTAATAACTCAAGAAATTAACAGAATTTAAAAACACAGACACGGAATGCACAGTCCACAATGAACTTGAGCTTCTGGGCACATTTACAGGGACTAGGAAGAAATTAGGTTACCCTTGGTCACATTTATGTCAATGACTATGAAATCAACTTCTTTAAAAGGTCAATTTTCAAACTGCTGATTTTCTTGGTCATTCCTCAGTGGATCTGCTTGGAATTTGGTAGCACTTGACACCAAGTTACTCTATACCAAGTTCTAGGCAAGTAGGAAACGTGGTTTGGATTGTGAGACAGACAGAATATTCACAGCATATAATGGCAGAATGCAGTTTTTACACAGGTACTAGTGTGCCTGTGCAATACTGCAGTAATGCATCATTGTATTTCTGAGAGAGAAAAGCTATCTACGTAACAATTCTGAGATTACCAAGGGCTCTCTCCAAGATCAGGTGCACAGTTTTGAAGGCACGTGCCTCCTTGGACAAAAGGTCAAAGAGATTTGACAGTTTTCTAATCAATTTCGTTTCCAGACAGCCTTCATTTCTCACAAGGCTGTTTCAGCCACACAGCAGGAAAGCAGGGATGTGCAAACTGGTTTTACGTCGAACCAATTCTGTGCAACTGTTCAGGGTCAAACTGAACCACCCCCTGTTTGGTTTGACCCCGGATTCGTTAGTGGGTTGTTGTTGTTTTACAAATTTATTTATTTATTTATTTATTTATTGCTTGCTTGCTTGCTTGCTTGCTTGCTTGCTTGCTTGCTTGCTTGCGCTTACTCCCTCTGGGGGAGTTGTCTGAGGTGACGGACCTGGACCGATTCGGGTCCAGTTCAGATTCAAACTGGACCAGCCGTTCCATGAACACCCCTACAGGAAAGTGCTATAGCTTAGGAGGACAATAAGCTGGAAAGCTGACAATAAGACTATGCTATATATTTTCTTCTTAAAGTAGGAAGGAAGCTGGAAGCCACCCAGGGCAGCAGGGAGGTACACTGCCGCCCAAGGGGCACTTAAAATGGAGCGTCAGTGAAGGAAATATGGTAGGAGGGATAAGGACACCCTCCTTCGCCCTTAAAAGGTATGCCCCCACCACCACCTTCGAGCCACCCTCCATCAGTTCCATCCACATCCCTAACAACATCTGGGGATCCAACACTGAGGATCCCTGCTCTAGATCTTGCTGAACTACAGCACCCATCATCCCCAGCCACAATAAATTGTAGCTAGGGATGATGGAAGCTGTAGTTCAGCAACATCGAGAGTACCACAGGCTGGGAACCCCTGCCTTAATGTTTCACAAAAATACAGTAAGTTGCCTAATACAGAGTCAGACCATTGGTCCATCTAGCTCAGTATTATCTACACACTGACTGGCAAAAGCTCTTTCACATTTCAGGCAGAAGTCTTTCCCAGACTACCTGGAGCTGCCAGCAACGGGATGTGGGACCTTCGGCATGCAAAGCAGATGCTCTGCCACTGAGGTACGGCCCCATCCCATCATTTAGTTTCCACTAGACACTTTGGTAATGTAGTTCAAGAAGACCACATAGGATACTGGGCATTATCTTTAATACAGATCTGAACATTCTTCGTGCAGCTGCAGTGCTTGTGTTCATATGAATGTAAGCAATGAGTACATCTGAAGTAAGGTTCTGTAGCTCTGAAGTCCACACACTTCACCTCTATGAGGAATGTCTTTCTACCTCTCTCCTCCCCTGGCCCCCCAAAGATCATGTCAGTGAATTCATCAGGGATCTTCTAGAGTTCTGTTTGGCTCAACTTCCTACACGGCACTGTTTGGTTCTGCTTCCTGCAATGTTTCTATTTGGGAAAGAGACAGAGACCTTGAGTGGGTTCTCCTTCTGAAACTTTGAGTCAAAACATACAAGTGTGAGATTTAGAGTACCAAATCTGCAATCCTCCTTTCCCCCAATTCATCATTTTGTCTGAACAGCACAATTAAGAGAGCATTAAGGACTCAGTCTGAAAGAACTGCAAAATGAGCATGGCCAGTGTGTTACTGGGTAGAGAAAAGGCAGGGATCATTTAAACTAACATGCACACCAGCTTTCTTTTTTCTTGGCCAAGAAGTTGTGCCCTCTCTCTCACCTCCCAAGCTGCAGCCAAACATAAAGGGCACTTACACCAACCAGATTCCAGGCTGGCTGCAGCTCAAACGAACAGACTGGCTCCTAATAAACTTCTCCATTGCCTTTTGTCCATTTTTAGCAAGAACCTCAACAACCCTTTAACCTGCGACACTATAAGCCCAGAAGGCAGCAGCAGCATGCATATATGAAGGACATGGTATTCTAGCCACCAAGCTACTTAAAATGTGTTAACAATGTGTTGCATTCACACTTACAGAAGAACTGCTGCCATAAATAGAAGGCAGGAATATTTCTAGCTGATGGAATTTTTTCCCCTCCTCTTTCCAAGAAGTTACCAGTTGCCATCTACCACTTCTTGAAAGCTTAATGCAATCTGAAGAGGGATTTTTGAAGAGAAGAGGCAATGCAAGGTACACCTTACTTTTAAGCCAGCCCTGCAAAAAAGGAACAATATTGAGGGAAAACTGCATTTCTTCCTTACAGGTGGAAGACAGTACCAAGTCCAAGGGACTGACTAGGCATTCTTCTCAGCAATGCTCTTCCCATGTGATTAAGGACTACTATGTGGTACAAAAGACAGATCCCCAGATTGTCATATTATAACACTGGAAGAGAAAGCAAGGATAAGATATGGATGAAGTGTCACTTCATGAGGGGCTGCTTCCTGTTTTCCTCACACAGACCTTAATAGCAGCCTCTTTTTCCTCCACTATTATTTCAGGGACCAACTTGACTGCAACTGTAAGACATTTATTCCTTTTCAACAAATGTTCTCAAAGCGATCGACATAGAAAAAACACATGAGATGGTTTCCTGCCCCTAAAGGGCTCACAATATAAAAAGAAACACAAGGTAGGACACCAACAACGGTCACTGGAGGGATGCTGTGCTGGGGTTGGATAGGGCCAGTTGCTCCCCCCTGCTATACATAAGAAAAATCACCACTTCGAAAAGGCACCTCTTAGATCCATTAGCAGGGGCTGAAGCTTTTAAAATTAAGGTTCCTAGAAAACCAAGTCATGGGATGATACTCTGACTGCTCTCTCTAGCTATTTGTTTCTCAGTATCCTCTCCTCTATCTAAACTCTTTGCTGCTTGCAAGTACTACCTATGAATGATTTAACCAGCATGTAGCCTGTCCGAGCAGTTGGGGCTATAACTTCATGCTATCTACCCAGCAGCTAGAGAGTTAATAGGTAAAGTGCGCTGTCCAGTCAGAGACGACTCCTGGCAACCACAAAGCCCTGTGGTTGTCTTTGGTAGAATACAGATGGGGGGTTACCATTGCCATCTCCCGTGCAGTATGAGATGGTGCCTTTCCGCATCTTCCTCTATCGCTGCTGCTCAATATAGGTGTTTCCCATAGTCTGGGAAACTATGGAGCAGTCACTCCATGGTCTGGGAAACATACCAGCGGGGATTCAAACCAGCAACCTCTGGCTTGCTAGTCAGGTCATTTCCCCACTGAGTCAACCGCTAAACCCAAAAGCAACACTGAAAATGCCAACATTCCAAACTTTACCCTATGCCTTAAGCACATACACCACAGTCCTGTTCCCCACACCACCTCTATATTTCACAACAGCAGCAAATGGAAATTTTCCTGCAGTTCAGCTGGAAATGTGTTTTTGTCTATCTTATTGCTATGGAAAAAACTGGATAATTTATAGTGTGACTCAGATGCACAGCTGTTCATTAAATATGTCCACCAAAAATATAAATATGAGCAGGGAAGGACAGTATAATGTCTTTGGAGACAACAAGCAAGCCAACTGAGTGGGGGCGGGGGGGGTCCAACCACCACACAGTCAGTTTAAAAAAGAGGTTGCAGCCTGTCCCCAGAGTGTAGGCCATCTGCTAATATGACAGCCCAAGCCAAGAATACATTGAGAGAAATCTAAAATAAACATTTGCAGAGTAGTTGGCATCCATTTCCCCCACCACTCTTGCCTCACACCTGAAAAGAGCCTCTTTATGATGAAAAATTGATTGGATGTTTTGGCTTATAGGGACAGGAGATGGCCGAGGGGAAAGGGGATTCTACGTTCAAGTTCCCTTATATATTAGCACATTAAGAACTTAGTACTGTTGCTACCAAGAGGTAGTTATTCTAGACCTCTAATAAATAAATCTGCAAGTAGTATTTACTCAGACAGAGCCATCAGACATAAGGAATTGCCCTTGAATTTGTATCATTTCATAGTTCGCTCCCAGGGAGAAGGTTCTAACTGG
This sequence comes from Hemicordylus capensis, assembly GCF_027244095.1. Lineage (NCBI taxonomy): Eukaryota > Metazoa > Chordata > Lepidosauria > Squamata > Cordylidae > Hemicordylus > Hemicordylus capensis. The sequence goes on from NC_069657.1 coordinate 186,189,305, forward strand.
ACACTTCTACCATGTAAATATGAAAAATGTTTTTAAGAGATATGGGTGTTAAATAAACCACCACTTGTCTTTAATTTCATTCATACTAAGAGGTGACATTTGTCTAGTGCTTTTTAGTAATCAAGATGCTTTACAAACTCTCAGTAATCCTTACAACAATATGGGGAAAGGGGCCAAGGCTGGCACAGAAGCTCTTTTCTCACCTGTAGAGCACACCCGTGGAGAAGGGGGCGGGGTTATGGGGGGCGAGCCCCATCTCAACCACCACAGTCAAAGAGCAGGACAGACTACACACACTAGCAGGGTTCCCAGACATGAATGTAGGTCCCAAGCATGTTCAACAGTACCCCGGTCGAGCCCTTTCTTGAATGCATGGAAGCAAGGGGCAGGGCCAGGAGATTAAACCTGATCCCCCTGCACACATTGATGTGCACGATGTGATCCACCGATGTGGATGAAATGAGAGAACAGAGGAACAGCGGGTTAAGTGGCCCACCTCAAGGCCAAGGGGAGATTTGAGCCAAGCACTTCACGGCTCATACTCTACTACTACATCAATGAGCTCTGATCAATCACATCTTCGTTATTTCAATTCAACACTCTGTATGAACAATTACTTTCTTACACTGGGAGTGCCCTGAACCATGACCAGGACATTTTGATACAGAGTTTTGAATTAATTCAAATCTCTGAATTAAGAAGCCTAGTTTCAACAGTTCCCCACGCCAGTCTCCGAGTTCTTTGCAAGTGGTAAAGGTCTCACATGGAAACCATGCAGTAGAACCCAGTATATAGCAATAGCAATAGCAATAGCACTTACATTTATATACCGCTCTATAGCCGGTGCTCTCTAAGCTGTTTACAATGATTTTAGCATATTGCCCCCAACATTCTGGGTACATATACATTCAGTCATGAGGAACCAACTCTCTTCACCATATGTCCATATGAAAGACACTTGTGTACTCCTCCCACATAACAGCGTACATGTGATATGCATCTATTAACACAGCTTTGTAAGCTAACCCACAGATGCTTATTCAAATTTCTATTAGCCTGCCTGTCCAGATATAAAAGAGATTAATCATAATGCAATGCTGTGATGGCCTGAAAAGAAATCAACCCTCTTCCAGTTTTTTCCTTTCTAGGTGGTCTAGAGACAAGTGATACTGGCCATAGGGGACAAGGCAAGTGGCTATTTACAAGCCTGCCTTGTTTTATACAAGCAACCCAATACAAGCAATAGTGTAAACTACAATTGCTGATCGGCCATATTTTCAAACAGTGTTTTACATCATTTAAGTAGCTCATGCTCTTGAAAGTCAGGGGAACTTTCATCCTTCGATAACAGTAAGGAGTCTTTATTCATAACACACACCAGTTCCCCATGATTAACTTAAAGGTAAAGTTGTGCCGTCAACTCCTGGTGACCACACAGCCATGTGGTTGTCTGGTAGTATACAGGAGGGGTTCACCATTGCCATCTCCCACACAGTATGAGATGATGCCTTCCAGCATCTTCCTATATCGCTGCTGCCTGATATAGATGTTTCCCATAGTCTAGGAAACATACCAGTGGGGATTCGAACCACCAAATTCTGGCTTGCTAGTCAAGTCATTTCCCCACTGTGCCATTAGGTGACTGATGATTCAAAAGAACTTATAGCAGCTTACTTCAGATTAAAAAAAAGTTAATGTATCCGCTTTTGTAAAGTTGATTGTGGACAATTCTGTGATGTACTATTATATGTCTTTGAAAGCAGAACACAGTTTAGTGCAGGGCGAGGGGTCAGAGAATGGCCAAGCTGAGAAGAGATGGTAGAAATCACTAGGATTAAATGACCAAGCCAAGGGCAGTGTAACTTCACAATTGTCATGGGACAAAAATGGCAGTTGTAGCCAAGCTGTAATCATAGGCTGCTATAAGGGTCAGTTATTGCTACAAATATGGCTCCATGAACAGCCCTATGCACACCATATGCAAATAAATATCTCTCAAAATGGTACCTCTGCAGCCTACTATATTTTTGTCAACATCCACCCCCACCATCCAAAGGGCTACACACATCGAAACAGAAAAATAATTAGTTTTGCCTCAATTTCAGCATGAAGTAGAGTGGTATTTTGCAAGAATTTAACTCTAATTACCTTGCCAAAACAGAAACACAAGTTTTTCCCCCACCACAAAGCCAGTATTGTTTTCTAGAGCCAACATTTCAAATTATAGAAGACTAAGAGGTATGGTGAAGACTTAAGAGTGAGGTTACCTCAGCAGCAATCACTCCTCTGTACACTGCCGCCACCCAAATATCTAAAAGTCTTTTTAGGACCCATAATTAGGAAAGACAACTTTATTTTTGTAAAGACAAAATTACAGTCAGACTAAAGAGGTAGTTGAAGGTATTGAACTTTACTGGAATGGAAGGAATCATTTCACTATCCATCAAAAGCTCTTAAAACCATGCAGCTACTTTGCTTCCAACGAAGTCTATTAAGCCTTTGACTAAGAAGTCATAAAAATATTAGGTGGGTAAAGAAGCAGGAGGTGGAAAAAGAGAGACACCCACATTTACTTACTTTCATCAGAATAGTTGCAGAGAGAAGCAGGGAAGCTTTGATATCTGTCGACACCATGATGCAATTAAAAAAGGTAGGACACTAGTACTGTGTGACTGCACAAGGTAGTAAATGGTATAGTTTTTGTATAGCACTTTTGAGTGTGCAGAGCATTTCACATATATTCTATTGATGCAATCCTGACAGTGGCCCCATAAAGAGATTATCCTCCCAATTGCAGCGGAGGCTGAGAGCGAGTATTTTATTTATTTATTTATTTTTACATTTATATCCCGCTCTTCCTCCAAGGAGCCCAGAGCAGTGTGCTACATACTTGAGTTTCTCTTCCACAACAACCCTGTGAAGTAGGTTAGGCTGAGAGAGAAGTGAATGGCCCAGAGTCACCCAGCTAGTAGTATGGCTGAATGGGGATTTGAACTTGGGTCTCCCTGGTCCTCGTCCAGCACTCTAACCACTACACCATGCTTTGTTGCAATTCCCTCTTTCTATGTTTTAATTCACACAATAAAAAAGATCTGGAGAGAAGTATTGCAATAGATCCATCATGTGTATTGCATCACCATTATATCAGCTAATTCATGTTCAAGTAGTTTAAACATTATTTTACTAGTTAATTAACTAGCATCTCAAGCACAGAGAGAGAGAGAGAGAGGAATACACACACACACACACACACACGTAATATTTCCCTCCTACTCTAAGTAATCATGTGCCTGCCAAGAAGAAGAATTTATTTTGTGTGCAAACAAGTTGCATTGATTCTGAGTGATCTAAAAGCTTTTATTTGATAAAAGCCTCTCTATTCAGAACTGAAAGAAAGTAGCTTTTAAATGCAAAGCTGAAACACAAAAGGAACAAGGCTTTCCTGCCACCCATTGATCTCTGCAGCCCCCTCAAATGTATTTCTGAGGATAGGGAGACTCCCTCAAAACAGGGTGACATATGATGGTGGGGCTGAAGCAGGAATAGAGACATCCGAGGAAACTGGAAATACATGCAAGAGTGAAAGAGCTTTCCTTTTTGTACAAGATCACCTGACATCCAGACTAAATTATTCTTGAGTAGTCCTACTGAAATTAAGTAGTCCTTTAGACTATTTGCCAGGTAGTAATATTCTGTAAGTTAGTCTGGATGTCAGCCACTGTATTTGAGAAGTCACATCCTTTTTGCTGCTATCTGCAGCTGCTCATATTTATCACAACAGATGTGAAAAAAGCCAGACTTTCCATAGCACAGTCATGACAGGTCTAAACTATATATTTTGAGGCAGTTCCATTCTTGTTCACATCTCATGGCTCCCAAAGGAACTCAAACAGAAAAGAGCATTGGTCTTACCATTAAGGGTTCTTTTTCACAGTGTATGGAGGTCACCAGGTAGGATGGGTTGTGGACCCAACATGCTCCACAGACTGGACCAGATTCAAACTGAGAACGGGGCTTGCTTCTGGTGTTCAGAAGGTACCAAACCCCAGTTCTGGGACTGTTGGGCAGAGAAAAATCAGGTAAAGAAAGAGAGCACAATGACGAGAATGGAGTAAGTATATTAGATAAAAACTGAGACCCTGGGAGTCACTGCCACCCAAAAATCTGAAACCCGAAACCAAACAGTAAAAAAGGGAAGAGACACCCATGGGTGGGTCAGATGACCTCCATACACTTTGAAAAGAACCCTTCATGGTAAGACCAATGTTTCTTTTTCCACAGTGTAGGAGGTCATCCAGTAGAATAGGACAAGCCCAAGAAGTGACTAGGTGGGTGGAGAGGACGTAATTAAAGGACATTTTGCAGTACGGTGCATCCAAAGGCTGCCTGTCCCACCTGAAACAAAGCAATCTTTTAGTTTGCTTCCTTGTAGGAGAGGGTGATGGGAGGACCAGGTCAGTGCTCTGCATATTTTGAGTACCGGGGTGTGGGCAGAGAAAGTCACTGACACAGAGGCACTGTGAGTCAAATGGGCAGTGGTGCCCCCAGGAACAGCAAGTGCCAGGGACTCATAAGCTAATGCAATGCAAGCCCAAATCCACCTGGAGAGGGAGACTTTGGAAATGGAGCCTAGAAACAAAGGGTGAAAGGAAACAAAAAGTGAGTCAGAACAGTGGAATGCCCTAGTTCGCCTAATGCAGAAGCAGAGGGATGTCCAGGATATGCCAGTCCTCTCCTTAGGGTGAGAAGTAGGACAAAAAAGATGGCAGAACAAGATACTGAGAATGGTGGAAAGTCGAGCTAATTTGGGGTAAAAGGGTAGGGTTGAGCTTGAGAACGACCGAGTCCAGTTGGAAGAGGCAGGAGTCCTTTCTGGACTGAGAGGGCCCCCGAGCTTGGAGACTCTGTGAGACGAAGTTACTGCTATAAGAAAGAGGACTTTATAGGAAAGAAATTTTAGTGGCACCATGTGAATGGTCTCGAAAGGAGGGTGGGTTAGCATGTTGAGCACCTTGTTGAGGCTCCAGGAAAGAAACCAGTGAACTGTGGGTGGAGCAGTGTTAGAGGCTCCTCTAAGAAAATGACTAATGTGTGGGTGCAAGGTCAAAGAGTTAGGGGCCGGAAGCTTAAGGACCAAAGTGAGAGCAGAGACTTGTTGTTTTAGGGTGTTAGGATGTAGGTCCTGATCAAGGCCCACCTGAAGGCAGACCAGGACTTCTGGAATGCCCAAAGAAATAGGATTAAGGTGTTTCCTGTGGGCCCAATGCAAGTATGCAGCCCAGTTAATCTGGTAAATGCGACTGGTAGAAGGGCGATGTTAAGCCAGAATGGTATTTTGGACTGTGGAGAAATAGCCCTTTTGGCCTAAGGCCAAGCACTCAACTTCCAGGGGCAAAGTCAGAGCCTTTCTGGGTCTGGATGCAGAACGGGGCCCTGAGACAGAAGGTCTGACTGGAGAGGAAGGTGCCAGGGAGGGTGGATGGAGAAGGCTATCAGGTCTGAAAACCAAGGCTGCCGGGGCCAATTGGGGAGTGGGGGTGATCAGGAATCAGGATGGTGTTCTACCCTCATCTTGTGTATGACTTTGCCAATGACCACTATTGGAAGAAAAGCATTGAGTAGCCTAGAGGGCTTGTACAGCATCTGTCACCTCTACTAGGGGAGAGTGGAACCTGGTGAAGAACCTTGGAAGGAGATGGTTGTTTGGAGAGCAAAGAGGTCTATTATGGGCTGACCAAATAAGTGGGTCACTGATTGGAAGACTGCTGAATAGAGCGTCCATTCCCTTGGGTTGACTGACTGGTGGCTGAGTCAGTTGGCTTGGCTGTTGGCCACCCACTGAGGTGTTACACAGTGAGGGATGTCAGGTGGAGTTTGGCCCAGTGGAAGAGCAGTAGGATTCTGCCATGAAAGAGCTAGTGCCTTCCTAGAGGTTGATATGGGACTTTGCAGTAACATTGTCAGTGAGAATGGGAACACGGTGGTTATGGATGAGGGAGAAGGAAGTGCTGAAGGGCTAAGCAGACAGCATGGAGTTCCAGCCAGTTGATGTTGTAGTGGCTTAGGCTGTGTCTCCATTTTCTCTGGGCATACTGGTTGTTGTAGTGTGTCCCCCATTCTATAAAACTGGTGTCATTGGGATAATGATCTGAACTGGATCAGCAAGAGGAAGGACCTTGCATAAGGCAGAGGACAGCCACCAATGGAAGGAACAGTGAAGGCTTTCAGGGGGGGGGGGGGAAGTTTCCTGTGTGTAGAAGACACGATGAGGTCCTGAAACAGCAGAAGATATCACTGGAGGGGGTGAGAGTGCCATCTGGCCCATGAGGTGCATTCTATACAAGCAATCATGGGAGAGAAACTTCAGGTCTGCTGAGGGTTGTTTCAGAAGTGGGGATAAGCCAAGCCAGCTTCTCCCTCCGCTCATGGAGGAGAGAGAGAGACACAGACAGACAGACAGACAGACAGAGCCCCGCACGGTGTTGAAGAGTGCTTCAAGATGTTGGAGGGACTGCAAAGGACTTTTCTAGTGGTTGACCAGAAAGCTGTGAGACTGGAGGTAATGGAGAGTCAGACGCACATATGTCCTTGCCTGTTGGAGGCAGGGAGCACAAATCAGGAGATTGTCAAATGATGGTTGGATATCAGTGCTGCATATCCTCATGTGTACAATGAGCATCACCATGATTTTGGTGAACATCTGAGGCGCTGAGGATAGGCCAAATGGAAGGGCTCTGTATTGGTAGTGTTGAAGGTCATAACAAAACCTGAGGAACTTCTGGTGGGCAGGGGGGATCAACACATGGAGATGGGCCTCAGAGACATCTGAGGCATAAGAAATCATCGGGCCCAATCGCCTCCTTGATGGTCCATAGGGATTCTATATAAACATTTTCTTTTGAATGAAGCGGTTTAGATACTTCAGATCCAGGACTGCCCTCCATGAGCCACCCTGTTTGAGGACAAGCAAAAAGAAAGAACAAACACCTCATCATGGTCAATCCCTGGTCAATTCTAGGAACTGGTTCTATGGCCAAGATCTGAGTACGGTGAAAAGTGGCCTGACTCATCCAAAGATGTTTGGTCGGATTTTTGGATCTGGGAGAGACAATGAAATGTCTGGAGGAGTAGAAGAGAGGTCTAGGGAATAACAGTGGGAAACGGTGGAAAGGACCCAAACTGTGTTCCTTCTAACAGGGATTCCCAGATGCTGTTGACTACAATTCCCATAATCCCCAAGCAAAAGCCATTGCAGCTGGGGATTCTGGGAGTTATAGTCAACAACATCTGTGAATCCCTGTTAGGAGCAACACTGGACCCAACAGTCATAAGTGGAGTTGACCCAAGTATGAATGAAATGGAGAAATCTCCCCCCTCCAAAATAGTCATTGCTTACAGTTAGTCTGGGAGGAGAAAAGGCAAATGGATGTGAGACTGGGGATATGGCAAGCCCTTTGTTCCTCTGCTGCCACAGCTGACTCCATGACGGCTTGTGGGTGGAGTTGTAGTAAAGTCCTTCGAGTGGCCTAGAAGGACAGAAGGAAGGAGCATTAGATCTGAAATGGCTTGAGAAAGTCGTTCCGGCCTGGTGGCATTGCCTTTTTCTTATCACAACAGGGTCCAGAGACTCCTCAAAAAGCTTAGTGCCCTTGAAGGCTAAATTGAGCTTGGATTTAAAGTCAATGCTCCAGTGCTTAAGCCAGAGACATCTGTGGACTGTGACACCCAAGACCATGGCTCTGGAGGCATACTGAATGCAGTCCAAACTGGACTCTGCCATAAGAGCAGCAGCCTTAACCAGATTGTTAATGCCCTGCCTAAGCTTAGTGTTTTCCAGAAATATATGTTGGACATGATCCTTGGCCCAGAGGATGGAGGCCCGGGCAAAGACAGAGTTGGTAGCAGCTGCTCTAATTACAGTGGCAGAGGCATTGTGGGCCTTATGAAGCAGGAAATCACACTTCTCTTCTGGAATCTTTAATTGCTCATTGCCCTCTTTGTTTACAGGTGTACCTGAGACCAGCTGCGCTATTGGGGCATTGACAAGAGGCATGGCTATGACAGACATAACATCCTGCGTGAGGGTGTACAACTTTTTAGGGAGGAAACTCATGGGCTTGGACGAGACTAGAGCATTCCATTCAGCAAGCATGACATTTTGAAATGAGGGAAGGGAACCATGGCTGACTAAGCAGAAGAGGAAGGCAATATATTCTGATCAGAATGTAGAAAGGAGCCAAGAGATGGGTCTGCCCAGGCCACACCATACACAAGACAGAAGGTCATGTACAAAAAGCACCTTTTGGCTCTAAACATTTTGGCTTTAGAGAGGACCACCTCAAAATCTGCTGAGGTGAAGAGGAGAATGGAAATGGGGACATGAGGAGAGGTTTCCTCCAGGGAAAGTTCTCCCTTCTCCTTATCTGACATGTTGTTGGCACTAAAGTCCTCTGGATCAGATTGGACAGAACCTGATTCCAGAGGTAGCTGATCCACCCGGAAAAGCCAGGGGCAAGTGAGATCTTGGAGGGTGAAAAGGCACCTTAGAGCTGCTGGGGGCCAATAAAGCTTCCTCTCTCTATTGGAGGAATAGCATTCCTGCTGGGGTTCAAGTCCGGTGAGGTGGAAAAGGAAAGGCAAGTGAGGTCCCTAGGATTTCTAGGTGGAGGCATGGGAATGGCTGGGAGAGAAGGTGAAGGCATACGGTTAGAGTGACATTCCGTTGAAATCATCTCCTTCAGCCTGCGCAAAACATCATCTGGAAGAGGGGAAGGACCCAGTAAGGGCAGAGTACTCATGGGCACCAGTACAGAAACCAGAGGTGGGGGGACCTCTGAAGACTGTCCCATGTATGTATCAGGCACAACAGGGTCTGTGGCCCAATCCTCGAGCTCCTTCAGCTACGGACTGCCTGGCATAGCAGGATGGGAATCGCAGGGGGTGAGGCCAGCCCCCCTCTCCCAATGCAGGAGGCAGCAGAAATGAGCAAGCATCAAGAGGTTCCAAGATGCAAAATGGCACTTGTAATAGATGTGTGGGTCTCCTAGTGGGCAGTAAGTGGTGGGGTGGAAGCTGTTCACATACAGCCTGGACTAGCAGATGCTTGCTAAGACAAACAGCGAGCAGCTTGGCCTTCTTTTCTGGTACTTTAGAAGCAGTGTTCTCTCTAATTTTTCTCAACTGTGTGCGGAATGAGTTTTCTTCTGAGCAGCAGTATAAAGACAGTGTGTGCACATGTATATTCAGAGAAGGACACTCCTTCAAATGCTTAGTATTTTTGGAGGCTATCCTGTTTGCCTTCTCTGAGGTATGGTCCCTATCTGGCTGCACAGAGGGAGGGGGAGGTATGGTAGCCTCCTGAACAGGAGAGAGAAAGCAGGGCTATTTAGGCCATGGTAGGAGTTTCCAAAGCAGGGACTGGCCTCTGCCCTCCGGTCCCTTAGAGAGGGAACCGGCTAACGTGTCTCCGGTAAGGGCAACTTCCATCCAGAGAAATCTCAAAACAAAAAAAGGAAAGGCAAGGCAAGAGGTCTAATCAGCCAAATTAAACATTAAAAATGATTAACGTTTCAGAAAAATAAAAAAAATCAACTCCCTTCCCACCTTGGCACAATCTAGAGAGGGAAAGGGGTGAGAAACAAGGAGGAGGCAAGTCCAAACAGCGAAAGGAGACAGAGCTCTTTTGCAGTCCTATAACTTGGAGCAAGACAGGACCAGAACTGGGGTTTGCTGCCTTCTGAGCGCCGGAATCAAACCTCAGTTTGAATCTCGTCTGTGAAGCATGTTGGGTCCACAAGCCATTCTACTGGATGACAGAACTCTTAAGAGTTCTCAGCACCCTTACCCGACTATACTTCCCAGGGTTCTTTGGAGAAGTCAAGGCAGCTAAGTCAGTTTGAAAACAGTTTCGAAACCAGCGTAAACCCACTAATGAGGGAGGGAAATTTCATCATGGAGAAAGACGCAGATATTTTGATCTATAAGTTTCATTACTGGCATAAAGCAAAGATAAAGTGCTGCCTAGAAATACTTTCCTGAACATGCAATAGACATGTTTAGCATGCCTTATGGCAAAAATGGCAAAACAGAAAGAGCCAGACCAGATGTCCAGATACACCCAACAGCTTTTAAAAATTATTTTTAACTGAAAGACAGGCAGGGTCACAGAGTGAGAAATACAGGGTCCTTACCTTCAACTGCAGGTGAGAAATTTTTTTCCCAATTTTAGTTGGGGAAATGGCCCTATAGGAGAAAGGATTATGCTCCCCATGCTGATCATATTCAGAGTTAGAGACAACGCCCTCACCACAGCTACATTTGGGGGCTATTACTATATGGGGACTTCTCATGCATGTTCTGGTGCCTTGACTAGTTTTGTTCTAAGTCAGAAACTATACACACACTTGAGAGTTAAGTATGTGCAACTGAAATGAATGGGTCTTTACTGCAGGACTGAGCAGTAGGACTTGGTTTTTCATAACCTCTGTACAAGACCACCACACAACCAGCTCCTACACAAGACAGGTCTATACAATCCACACTGAAGCAAGCATTCCGACAAACCAGCTGCACTCTACTTGGGAGAGAGAGGGAAGAGAGCATTAAGCACAGTTCAGATGCACTCAGTTGTTATAAACCTGTCAATTTAAAGTGTGTGTGTGTGTGGGGGGGGAATTGTTCCATTCAGCTCACAAAACCATCACTCCACCATGACAAAAGACTGCAACACAAGAAACAGAGGGAAGAAAAATAAAGCCCATTGATAAAACTGAAGCAATTCCGAAATGCTGTAGTGGCACTGTCGAGGGCACCCAAGGCTTACCATGTGCTAGAGAATAAGACTAATTTCCTTGAAGGTTCTCGTGCTTTGTTTGCTATAAGAGTTCACAGCTCGTGAACATGGAATATCATTCAAAAGAAGAAATAACTATTACCCCCAAGTCATGATCTATTCTTTTCCAATCACACAACACACACACACACACACACACACACGGAATGGACAGAACTCCTCTTAAGTCACTTAGCAGGATTTCCCTCCCCCTCACACCACGCCACATTACTTTCATCAGCTCTGCAGCTGTCTCCTTGCACAGTTGGCACGGATCACTGCCAATATGGGACTTGTTTCCAGTGAAGACTGTATTGTTTTATTAGCTACTTAGGCAGTGCATGCACCATTAATGGAGTTTTTATCTCTCCATTTCCCTGACAGGGCAGAACCAGCCAGTCTGACTCTGTTGTTATCATTAGGAAAGCTTATGTTTTCCACTCACTATCTTTAATCCAAACATCTGGAATTATAACTCCTATCCTCGAGAGAGAGATGGGGGTGGGGGTGGGCTAGTACCATGTTTTGTTCTAGAGAACAGAAGTTTATGCTTTTGTACATGCACAATGAGAAAAATGATTCCAGCTAGCCAATTAAAAAATCCTAAGGTGGTGTGGTGGTGGTGGTGGGGGTTTTGCCTGTTACCTTTTGATCAGATTATCCACACACTCAAACACCCACACCAGTATTTTTTCTGCTTTATATTCTCAAAATACAAGATTTCAAAATCAAGGAGACAGAAGAAATGCAACACTTTAGCCTTCAGCACCCGCCAAGAAGTGTTCAGGAAGGAGGAGCCACATGGTCTTAGAAGACTGAGTAATGTTGTACAATAACATGCCAAGAACTTTAATAAGAGGAAATTAAAGAGCCCTTTCCTGAAATATTGTGTACATTAATGCGAAAGCAGTCTGGCGCCAAAGTAGCCAGTATACATGTCCCACTGTAACAGACAGCTGTCTCCAGTGTCACTTAAGTATGCTTTTGTTCGAATCCAGCCTCAGTGCCTCACAAGAATCAATACCGAAAAGAGCGGCACTCACATACAACCAGGAATCTTGATCACATTCAACCTGCTGGCCTATCTTCCAGGGAAAGAAGGCTTCAAAAAGACACACCCCGGCCCAATTCCCTAAAAAGCAGTCACTACAAATAAATCACTATCTACTGCAGCACTTATACCAGCCCAGTTCTATTAATGTTTATTCAGAAGCAAGCTCCACTGAGTTCAATGGGACTTATTATTAGGGAGCAAGTCTGTGTGATGTGGCAGCCTTAGGCTTACTAGGAAATGTCTCCTTCAGTTCACTGGGGCTTCTTTCCAAGGAATGCTATTTAGGAATGGATTGTAGAACATATTGATATGATGTTCCACCAACTGCTGCCTCTAATGCACTCCAGAATGAAAATACAAGGAAGCTAGATCTGCACTTAACCTTTGAAGTAGTCCTCCACATCGAGTTTCAGCTACAAGACGACATTTCAGCACAACCCAATGCTAGCACAACCCAATGCTTCAAGGAGAGACGTCTAAGAAAGCACTTAGAAGATTCCCCTCCCCCCATTGTTCAGCAAAAAATACCTATAGTCTCTAAGCCACAGTCCACTCTGCTCAGACATGAAGAAGCATTTGAGAGCATCGTGCCATGTTGTTAATGACAGGCTGTGTAACCCAATTATCTCGGTGGGCGTTAAAGTAAGCCTTTTCTTCTCGGTCCCTATCCCATTGTCCCACCCTACTGTGCCAGCTGTTTCTGACAGCCAAATTGCTGCACGTTAAGGAACAAATGCTGTCAGAAAAGGAATTTTCATTTGTGTAATGCATAGGCCTCCATGGACAAATTACACAGTTTATAGTCCTAGGCTACAGGAAGCTGCTTTGCTGTTGAAATGCTGCCAAGTACAGCTTTCCCCCTACTCCAGATGACAGATCACAAACAAACCTGAATGACCAGAACAAAATTGAGACCTGCATTTTCCAGAATTTATTTATTTTTAGTTCTAATGCTGAGCATCAGAATTGACAAAGATGACAATGAAGACATTGAAGTGGTGGATAACTTCTGCCTTTTAGGATAGACCATCAACAGTAAAGGATCCAGCAGTCAAGAAACACGCCGCAGACTAGCCCTTGGTAGGGTTACATTAAAGGCCTTAGAAAATATATTTAGATGCTGTGACGTGTCTACACCTACAAAGATCAGAATAATTCGGACCATGGTTTTTCCCATGACTCTATGGATGCAAAAGCTGGATTTCGAAGAAACAAGATAGAAAAAGCATTGATGCTTTTGAACTTTGGTGCTGGAGAAGACTTTTGAGGATATCATGGACAGCCAGGAAAACAAACAAATGGATCATAGAACAAATCAATCCAGAATTTTCACTCGAGGCACAAATGACCAGGCTCAAACGATCATACTGCAGACACATGATGCGAAGATCCAGCTCCCTTGAGAAGTCCATAATACTGGGGAAAGTTGAAGGAATGAGACGAGGATGACCAGCAGCAAGGTGGATGGACTCGATTACAACAGCAATGAATGTACCACTGAGACACCTTAAAGGCCAAGCTGAAGACAGATCATCCTGGAGAGAATCTATGTGGTTGCTAAGAGTTGACACCGACTTGATGGCACTTAATCAATCAATCAATCAATGCTGAGCTGCAAACCTAGTGCTCTTTACTAGATCTGTATCCCATTATTCCTTCAAAGGGTGTCAAGGTGATGCACATAAGGATTGTTCCATTTTATCTTCACAACTGCTTTGTGAGGTAGGTACGGCTGAGAGATAGCAAGTGGCTCAAGTTCACTCAGTGAGCTTCATGGCTAAACAGGATTTTAATCTGGACCTTCTCTGATCAGGTCCGACATCCTATCCACTCCACTCCACTGGCTAACACAACAGAATAAGAGGCTTAATTGGCATGATCCTTAAATACAGTCTTCCATCATGTGAACAAATAAGCTGGATGTCCAAAAAACAGAAATTCAAGTATTTTAAATCCAAGCAGCATAACATTGCTGACATGCTTCCAGAGACAAACTTAATTAGAAGGAAAATCCTGACTCTCACATGTGTAAGAACTGCTTCAGCATTGCCTTGATAGGAATTCTACTGTATGACTCATACACTGCTGATCTATAACACCTGTAGGGCAGCCACACTGGTGTGTGCAAAGGCTGCATACAACTGACAGGCAGTACATTCAGGACAGGCAAGAGAAACTACTCAACACTGTATGGAACTCACTGCCACAAGATGAAGCAATGGCCACTAGCTTAGGAAGCTTTAAAAGGGATGAAGTAATTGGTATAGTGATAAGATTGATTGAACGTGTTTGTTAAGGCTAGGTCTTTCAACTAGACATGCTGCCTTCATACACAGAGGTCATGTGTCACTGAATACCATTTGCTGGGGAGCAACAGCAAGATAGGGCTATTACTTTCATGCCCTGGTGACGGGCTTCCTGGAAGTATTATGAGCTTAGGAGTCAGCAAACCCTTTAAGAGCCCTTTAAAAGAGACTCTGGCAGAGACGTGGGTTTTCCAGAAAAAATTCCCATGCAAATTTTCCTCTCATTTGTATTCATTTTTCTCTCTCAAAGTAATTTACTATACAAATTTTCGTGATGCTCTAAATAGATTGTGATCTGATTTGTCATATTATTGGACCTATTTATACAGCAAGGAAAAAACTCTCCACTATATTAATTTCCCCTCACTGTATCTCAAAGGGTTTGTCATGTAGCCAAGAAGAAATTTTAGAAATGGCAATTTTTCCACAGAAAAAGCCAAGTTTGGGGGAAATTCACACCCCACACCTAAGGATTCTAGGCTCCACAGAGCTCTACATAGGTGAGTACTTTAAGCTAAGCCTTAAAAAAACCAAACAAAACTCATCTAGGAGCTAGACTCATTTTCAGCCTTCAGGGTTTCAAGATGTCTCTTCTATGATTTATGAATGACTGGAATTCACTTCAAACAAAAGATCTTAGGGAGCAGTTGCAATCTCTTGGTACTTCAGCACCTCCCTCCCACCCTAGAGTCAGGACATTCAGACAGCCCTGACATTACAATTAAATTTCTAGGTGCAATGGTGAGCTGGCGCCCAGGGTTTGTGGAGCTGTGATTTAAGCATACCTAGCATTTCACTTAAATCAGGCCTGAATTGTTCTAAACCACTAAGCCCAAGTTCTGAGTATGAACCTAGGTCTCCAATTAAAACTAGCATACTTAAGAGCATTTAAGCATGGATTACTCAGAATCTCACTACTCAGGCAAAGTTATAATAAAGGAGAAACTATGGTGTAATCTATACATGCAGCTGATTGAAGCAGAAATGAAATGTTTGAGTGCCGAGGTGTTAAAGTACAGCTTAGGAATGCAAGTGAGTCAGGCCATTTCTGAATGCTCACCTACTTTCTACTCTCTTCAGGTAGCACAACAGGACACAGACTGGACTAGAATTTCTCCCTCTGGTGTGCTGATTGTGTTTTGTTTTTACTTACAGGGAATAAAAAAAAAACCACAAACATGGAGAACTTTAGAAATGCCAGTTACTACAAGCAGCCTGAAATAGTACAATTCACAGCCTCACAATTCTGATGCATATGTAAAGTTGTGCTGTCAAGTACCGGTGTCAATGCATATGTCGACCAAGTCTATTTTGTATCCTTTTAACACAGGCTTACGGATTAAGCCTGTGGATTACGGTTTAGTGTGTGAAAATATGGAAACAACAACAGGTACAATACAGAATATGGGGGTATGGCCCTGCACACATGGTTTATATGGTGGTCACTGGCCAGAGTATCAACCACTAATGCTGCCCATGCAATTAGGAGAGCCACTTGAATCAATGGGGGGAGGGCGGAATGTTTGAACAGAACAACCATTCACACAGAAGGCAAACACATTATCAAACACAGGGACTCCCAACCTGTGGACTCTGTAAACCAGCATTTCCTCCAACATCATTTATCATCGCTGCACGCCCATAAACACCCATGTATGGACATAACTGAGAACCCTGGTCTAAACTTGTTTCCCTTGTGCATGTGTATAGCATTTGTTTTACTAATGTGTGCCTGTTGTTCACCCTTGATGTGTGCATGGCAGGTACATTAGCATTACACTTGCATTTTCTGCAGCAAACTTAATAGTGGAACCTCAGTGTGAAGGCAAGAGACCTGCTCAGATCCAACATGCATGAAGACTGCAAAGTCTGAAACTCACTCTACCAACTTCAAGGACCAAGTCACCCATCACTTCCCAAATTCCCATTTCATTTTTGTTCATTGGGAACAGTCGATGACAACAGAAATGGGGTGTGGATTTTTTAAAAGAGGAAATTAAACGCTGTGTGTGTCTCAAGTCACTAGCTTTTCCAGATGAATTTTGAAACATTTTCTATTCTGAAGTTTTGCTTTCTAAACCAAAATAGAACAAAACTCAGTTCAGCAAATTAAGTTTCTTTGCCATAATAAATCTGAGCATCATTTTTATTTTTGAGAATGAGCAAAGATAACAGGTTACAGACAAAACCTTTTCCTTTCTAACGCAGACCTTTTGATCAGTGTCAGTTATCCTCACAAGGGACTTTGTTTTTAACTGAATTGTAAAAAACTTCCCCATAATTTTAACAAGATCAGAATCTATTCTAAACCTATACTGAGGATACAGTTGAATATTGGGCGGGGGTGGGGGGGGAGAAAAACATTGTCCTTACCTGTGAAGGGATCTTTTTTGCAGTGTCTGAGGTCATCCTAAACAATGGGTTGTGCACCAATCATGCCTCAGGAAGAGAGGAAGTAAATATAAAAAGCAGAATCTCATATCCAGTAACTAGGTAGGCGGTGCCAAACCCCCAGTTCCAGAACTGTTGAGTAGGGGGAAAACGCTGTTGTAGAGACTATATAGAGAGCGACAAAACTAAACGGAATAATTAAAAAGATTAGCCTAAGTAATGAGGCAACATAGCAGCAGAAAAGGTTTGATATGGAAGGAAATACTGAGAACCCTGGGAGTTGTCCACCTCTCATAACTGGCCCCCCACAACCATTGAGGGGATTGAAATAGAAGGAGAAAAAAACATCTGCAGGTGAGCTGGAAGACCTCTGACACTGTGAAGAAGAACCCTTCACAAATAAGACCATTTATTTTTCCGCAGTTGTCTGAGGTGATCCAAAACAATGGGACATGCCCAAGCTGAAGACAAAAGATCGGGAGGGGAAAGCGGATGTGTCAAACCACCTGCTGCAAAACAGTATGGCCAAGAGCTGCTGGGGATGCATGAAAGGAGGAGATCTTGTAGTCTGTAATGAACGGTGAGGCACAAAACCAGGTGGCTACCTGGCATATCACCTGGAGGGGAACATTCGCCGAGAATGCGGCCGAGGTGCTAACACTACGCGTAGAGTGGGCAGTGATGCCTTTTGGAACAGGAAGACGGAGGGACTCGTAGGCCAACGTGATAGTAGTTCTAATCCATTTTGCTAGAGCGGTTTTGGATCCTTTATTTCCCAACGAAGTGGGGTGGAAGGAAACAAAGAGGGAATCAGAGTGACAAAAGGTTTTGGTACAATGCAGGTAAATTCATAGTGCTCTGAAAGCATCAAGGGTATGCCAGTGCTTTTCTTTAGGACGGACAGGAGAGGGACAAAAGGGAGAGAGGACAACATCCTGGAATCTGTGGAGAGGAGTGTCGACCTTTGGTAGGAATGTTGGATCTAATCATAGAATAACAGCGTTCTGTAGAAAAGTGCTGAAAGAGCTTAGAGTTCAGATACTATGCGAGCCAATGTAATGGCAACGAGCAACAGGAGCTTGCACGAGAGTACCTTGAGAGGAACTGAATGGAGGGGCTCGAATGGAGCCTGAGTGAGGGCGGTGAGGACTTTGTTGAGGTCCTAGGAGGAGTATCTGTGTATGGGAGAGGGAGCCAGGTTGTTGGCCCCTTTGAGGAAACGTCTCAGATGAGGATAAAGTAGGGAGGAGCCCTGGGGAGGTTAAGATCCAAGATCAAAGAGAGGGCCAAAATTTGTCTGCATAGGGTGTTGGGATGAAGGCCAATGTCTAAGTCCTCCTGAAAAAAGGAGAGAACCTCTGGGATCTCAGCTGAAAGTATAACAGTGCCAGACGGATCACCATTAGTTCAAGCCAGTTGACTTGTTGTTTCGTGAGCTGACCAGGTGCCCTGAACAAACTGGTTGAGGCAACTTGCTACCCATCCCGAAAGGCTGGCATCTGTGGTTATCTTCTCTGGTGGGGCCAGGGGAAGGCCCAGAAGCATGTTGGGAGAAACCCACCACCGGAAGGAGAGACAGACCTCCTGAGGTATTGCGATCATCCTGTACACCTTGGTCATGATTTGGTCTTGGAAAGGAAGAAGGAGCCATTGGAGAGGACGGGAATGCCATCGTGCACAAGGTGTGCATTCCATACATGAAATCACAGAGCCCAAGAGCTGTGCCAGGAGCATGAGGTTCACTGACGAGCTGTCTAGGAGAGACATTACCAATGTTGCAATCTTGTCTCTGAGATCAGGGAGTAGGGAGACTATGAGGCAAGTCTCACGATCAGTGAGACTCGCCATAAGGGGGTTTGTGGGGAGAGCAGACTTAGCCCGCTCTCCCCACAGACGATCACCAGACAGCCCTGAACACAACTGCCGGCGCCGTCACAGAGCCAGTGGGGGCTGTGGGGATCGGGGCCATACAGCCCCCGGAAGTTTCAGGATGCCCCACGCAAGCACGTGGGGCATCCTGGAGAGACCCCCGAGCCGGGGCAGCTGCTTGCAGCCTCCTGGTTGGGGGTCTCCTCGTGAATTGCCACGCTGCAGCAATACATGATCAAAACGCCGAGGTTAACAGAGCACTCGCTCCGCTAACCTCAGCTAAGGGGAAGGGGACTTTGGGCAGTTTGCTGCCAAGAGCCGCATGGCTCCCATTGCAGCACACGATTGCCAAAAAGCAGGCTAGGCTCCCTTTCTTCAGATTCAGATGAAGAGTGAGAAGAACCGGGGGGGGGGGATGTTCCAAAGCAGGCTTTTGAGGTATCACAGGAGGTGGTAGGGTAGTGGTGGGGGTGACCGGAACAAAAGTTGAGGTAGGAAAGCCTGGGTTCGGAAATGCAGGGATAGGAGCAGGTTGGGGACGGGGGCGGTCTCTTAGGAGTGGGGGATCTTCTTGAGAGGAAGAAGAAGAGGGAGGGACAGAGGTCTTTTGTTGGGTCTGTGTATGTGGTGTCTGGGTAAAAAGCCCCCTTTCTCCATTAGGAGGAATGACCCCCTCCCCCCGGTAGGGCTGGAACCTGGTAAGGATAGAAAGACAGGTTTATGGGGACGTTTGGATGGCTGTGGTCCAGGGGGAATGGGTGGTTGACCAGGGATAGGAATGGGAACAGGAGGAGACAACATAGTTTTCCACTCTCTCTGAATAAATTCCTATAGCCAAAGTTCCATGGGAGGAGAAAAGGTATTATTAGATTCAGTGCTCCCTGAAGGGATACTACTCACATCCCTTGAAGGTACAGGAGGCTGCTCAATAGGAGGTTGAGTCAGCAGAAGCCAGATCTGGGTCCATGGGAGTTGCTAGGATGCAGGGGGAATGACCAGTAAACTGGGTTCCCTTCCCCCCTGGTGGCTGCCAGATCTCTTTGTTGCAGGCGAAAATAAGGTGTCCGCCAAGTTTGCTGCCTCATCCGTGCCCCCGTGAATTTGCAGAATGTCAGGAGGGAGCTGCCGTGGTAAACGCTGTTGACAAACAGCTTGAAGGAGCAGCCACTCACTCAGCCTGGTAACCGGTGGTTTTGCTTTCTTCTTGTGTTTCTTTGAGTGTTCGTGCAGCTATTTTAGCTTTTGAGGCAGTTTGGAGCTTTTCCCCTTTAGATGCCTAGACTTTTTGGAGGCTTTCTTGGCTGATTTTGAGGGTCCCAGGAAGTTTTCCCTCTAATGTGTGCGCATGCATGTGTGCGTGCTCACGTTTTTTTGATGTTCGCTCACTTTACCTTTACCAGTTAATTTTAGATCATGCTCAGGCTGAATCAGGAAGGCCCCACTCAATGCATGTACATGCACACTGCCTTGATACTGCCACACAAACAAATCTAGTTCTGCACACAGATGAAAAAAGTTGGTCCCAGGGCAGGAATAAGGAGGGAAAGCTCCTCTATGAGAGCGTCAGGGAGGGTCACACTCACTGCATTGGCGGGGAAAGGGGAGCAGGAATGTTTTCAGCCACGCAGGAAGGATGCTGCTCCCCCCGCCCTCGATTTGGCCAAAACCTTGCTCTCTGAATGGCGGCCCTTAAATACAGAACCCCGCCCCAGCATGAGCAGGCTCCATGAGGAGCTAGAGAACGTGGGCAGGAAAAAAACGAAAGTAAAAACAAACTGAATAGAACTGAGCCAATGGATCAAAATGAATAACTTTTAAAGGGTTTGTCATTTTTGCAGTAAAAAGAAAGAAAAACAATTCCCTTCCCACCCTTGCACACTGGAGAGAAAAGGCGGGGGGGTTAAAGGACTAGCCTGAAAGCAGGTAGAAGAGAGCTCTCTCAATTGGATGTTTCGCGAGGCAAGACAGGAACGGAACTGGGGGTTTGGTGCCTCCTACTTCCTGTCTTGCTTAGGCATGATTGGTGCACAACCCATTGTTTGGGATGACCTCAGACAACTGCAGAAAATCCTTTATACCACAAACTATAGAGAGTGCCTGTGCTTCCAGACACGATACAATTGATTCCTACAGCCAGAATGAAGCAGGGAGAAAGTCTGTGTACAGCAAAAAAAGATTTTGCATACCTTTTGAAGGCTCCATTGCACTACACATTTTACCAGTGCAGCAGCCTGGTCAGAGGGACAGACAGCTGTGTTGAAACTTGAGCTCATGACTCAGTTATAGCTGTAACTCAGACAAGGCCTCAGGGCCTATTCTCACCAACAGCTCAGCCATATGCAAGTACAATTAGGGAACACGGATGTTGTAACTTGTTCTTCTGCAACAAAAGATGCCTCAGCATGTTGTAGGTCTGCATTATGGTTTTCAACCTGCTCTCATCAGCATTGGTCTGCGACTATTATCCCACCAAAACATAAAATGTTATGCTTGAGACAAAAGCATCCTAGCCATGCCAGGGCATGATCAAGTGCCTAGTGTGGATTCAAACTATAAAAGAACAGGTTTCCTGAAGCTGCCTTCATTTATTGCTTCCTTTGATGTACTCCTGCCCTGTTAAGCCATCTTTGCAAGACAAACACCAGCATTTGCAAATGTGTGAAATTCTCCCCACACATTTAGATTGCAAGTCTGAGGGCAGGCCATGGTCTCAACTTTATTTCTTTTGCCCCGCATCTAGTGCTTATTACACACATTATTATGAACAAAACAAAAACAAGATGGCAAATTTTGCCATATACCAACATTTTTTTTTTTACATGTTATGGAAACATGGTAAGATCCACTTCATTACGACTGGAAGATAACAATGGCAAGTGTCCCCAAGTCAGTTTTCAAGCAGCTACCAGGTTAATAAAACAATCTGTATAAACCCCAGGTATGAATGGAGCATAAATTACTCCAATAACATTCTTGTGAGAGAAGCCTTGTTAGATCAGATCCTTCAAGCTTAGCAGTCCACTCCCCTCAACAGCCAGCCAGATGCATAGCATCTTATAGCTCAACAGTGAAGTAACACAAGTGAATCGAGACCATATCAGTCAAATGGGGCGGTTTCAAGGCTGCAATTAACTTCTTTTCAGGCAACTACTGTATTTACCTGAATCCAAGACTAGGTCCCTCCCCCAGGTTCTTTGATACTAGAAGTCAGGGGGTCATCTTTCTCTAAGCAGCCTATGTATAATCACAGACATGGTCTATTGATTTGTAAATGCAGGGGAGGGACAAATTGGGTGGGGGGAGATTAACACCAGAAATACACATAATCCAAACACGCTGTATCAGATCTGAATATTCCAGTTCAGAGATCTTCTGGAAAACCCACATTCCTATAGATGCACAGATCTCTGGATAACTCTTAAACTCTGGATAACCCACCCCTACATCCTTTCTTGAAATGGATCTCCAGGAAAGAGCTGCTGACCAGGGTACCAGAGTGCAACAATCTCACAACTTACAGCCACCTGAAGTGGGGCAGCAGGGGAAATGTTTGACAAGAACAGCCCTGCTGGATCAGGCCCAAGGCCCATCTAGTCCAGCATCCCGTTTCACACAGTGGCCCACCAGATGCCGCTGGAAGCCTACAGGCAGGAGTTGAGGGCATGCCCTCTCTCCTGCTGTTACTCCCCTGCAGCTGGCACTCAGAGGCATCCTGCCTTTGAAGCTGGAGGGGGCCTATAGCCCTCCGACTAGTAGCTGTTGATAGACCTCTCCTCCATGAAGTTATCCAAACCCTTCTTAAAGCCATGCAGGTTGTTGGCTGTCACCACATCTTGTGGCAGAGAATTCCACAAGTTGATTATGCGTTGTGTGAAAAAGTACTTCCATTTGTTGGTCCTAAATTTCCTGGCAATCAATTTCATGGGATGACCCCTGGTTCTAGTGTTATGTGACAGGGAGAAAAATTTCTCTCTATCCACTTTCTCCACACCATGCTTGATTTTATAGACCTCTATCATGTCTCCCCACAGTCTTTTTTCTAAACTAAATAGCCCCAGGTGTTGTAGCCTTGCCTCCTAAGAAAGGTGCTCTAGGCTCCTGAACATCTTGGTTGCCCTCTTCTGCAATTTTTCCAGTTCTACAATGTCCTTTTTAAGATGTGGTGACCAGTATTGTACACAGTACTCCAGGTGTGGCCGCACCATCATTTTGTATAAGGGCATTATAATATTAGCAGTTTTATTTTCAAACCCCTTTCTAATAATCCCTAGCATGGAATTGGCCTTTTTCGCAGCTGCCGCACACTGAGTAGACACTCTCAATGAGATGTCCACCATGACTTCAAGATCCCTCTCCTGGTCAGTCACCAACAGCTCAGATCCCATCAGTGTATACTTGAAGTTGGGGGCTTTCATCCCAATGTGCATCACTTTACACTTGCCAACATTGAACTGCATTTGCCATTTTGTCGCCCACTCACCCAGTTTAGAGAGATCCTTTTGGAGCTACTCACAATCCGTTTTGGATTTCACTACCCCAAAGTGTTTGATATCCTCTGCAAATTTGGCCACCTCTCTGCTTACCCCAACATCTAGATCATTTATGAATAAATTAAAAAGCACCAGTCCAAGTACAGATTGCTGGTGGACCCCACTTCTTACTTGCTTCCATTGTGAAAACTCTCCATTTATACCTACCCTGTTTCCTGTCCTTCAAACAGTTAACAATCCACACATGTACTTATTCCCTTATCCCATGACTGCTAAATTTTCTCAGGCATCTTTGACTAACAAGCAGAAGGCTGCTGGTTCAAATCCCCGCTGGTGTGTTTCCCAGACTATGGAAAACACCTATATCGGGCAGCAGAGATATAGGAAGATGCTGAAAGGCATCATCTCAAACTGCACGGGAAATGGCCATGGTAAACCCCTCCTGTAGTCTACCAAAGAAAACCACAGAGCTCTGCGGGTGCCACGAGTTGAAATCGACCTGATGGCACACTTCACTCTCACAACTTGGGTTCACAGATGTTATTGGACTACAACTCCCATCATCCCCATCCACAATGAGCTTTAGCCCAACATCTGAATTCTTGTATTAAACACACACAAAGTGTCCAAGGGTAGCATTCAGGTCCATTAGAAGTGACTGTGAGGTCAGGAAGTTTTGCATCAGGAGGTTCTGCTTGGCCTTGTTGGATGGTCTTATACAAGTCACTCAGCCCTGCTTCTTCCATCTGTAAAATGGGAAGGTAACATACAGTACTTCAGGGCTGTTTCAAGGATGAATAAGATATAGCCTCTAAAGCACTTCACTGAACAATGAAGCTCTATACAAGTCAAACAATGCTGCGGGATTGTCTAGCATCTGTGTCAAGAGATAAAACTGACATTTGGAATAAAAATCCTAACTTCACCACAACTAAACACTTGTTACAAGTTTGACATTAAAATCACCAAGCTATGCACCACATTCATTCGTTTAATTCCTTCCTATTGTCAATCCCTTTGAGCACGACTGCAGACAGGCGGCCCCTTTTCCCACTGTGGCAAAAAAGCAAAAATCGTTTTCTTGAGCCTATTAGAAGTGGCTCAGAAAGAAGCCATAAAATATTGAAACGTTTCAGAAAAGGGAAATTTATCGTTCTTAGCCACAAGTTTCAGGTTTCGAACTCCACCAGAAATATCGCTAAGACCAACTCCTAGCATCCCATCTATAAGCACACCAGTCAAAGGCAAGAGCTTCTGTTTTGATCTTGGCTTAAAGACGGGAAGGGGGGGGGTCATGAAAACTTGAGCACTACTCTTTCCCAGAGCAATTCTAACTATCGATTGAGCCAGGGCAGATTCCAATCCTGCAGCGTGTGTGTGAAAATACTGTTCAATGCCAGGTCCTGCTGATTAGCTGTATTCAGAATGACTGGTCTTAGAACCTAGCAGCCCACAGCAAGATAAGTAAATAAAGAGAGACTGATGAGCTCTTTATTAGTCACCAATTAGAGGGTGGTTAAAAAAGGAAGGGGGAGAGAGCAAGTGCGCACAGGGGAGTAATAGAGCACCATAGTCACCAATGCTTACGTTGATGCCAGCCTGCAAGTGAAAGACTTCAAGCCAAAGTTTAACTAGTTCTTGCCCCTTTATTTCCATACTGCCCACCAACTCACAGCTGCCATTCAAGCGGAGCTCAAGCCAGCTTCCTCTCTGGCCACATAGATGCTAAGTCAACTGCTTGCCTCCCATCATCCCTTGGCTTTATTGGGAGCAACTTTCACTGCAAGTGAATTCAACAGTTTCTGGCTTCTACCCTTATTGGTCCAAAGAAGCCCACCTTACCTTGCAGGCTGCAACAGGCCATAATATGAGCTATTTGCTGCAAGTCTGTGGAAGCACTAAAAGCCCAGTCACAAAATTCAACTTCCTGAGAATTTTCCCCCATATTCTTTTGTGGCCACAAAGACATGTGGGCTATGCCTACTGACAGCTGGGGGAGCAAGGGCTTCACTGCTGTCTTTGGCTCTCCCCATGATTAGCAAAACCAGAATACACTAGCCGACCCTGCACAGAGCATCTGGGCACTCCTTGGGGCCGGCTGTTTCCCTCTCCCTCCTGTCCAGTCTCTCCTCTTCCCCCCCCCAGCCCCACGCACGTTTGCTCTCCCCCCTTACATTCCTCCTCCTCTCCCCCACCTGCACAGAGCCGGGGGGGGGGCAGCCAAAGAGGATCCTTCCACAGCCATTCCTGCTCCTGGGCGCGAACAGGAAAGCCCCACCACCCGTTTCTCTCTCGTCGCTGCACCCCGCCACCTGTTTCCCTCCTGTCCCAGGCTGAAACAGGCATGGGGGCTTCGCCACTCACCCCCTCCGGCAGCACCCAGACTAGTGCCAGTCCGTCCCACTGCCTCCTGCCTCCCCCCCACCTGGCCCACTGCCCCCCCCCCCACTGTGGCTTCTGGCCTGGCAGCTGAGCCCGCCGCCACCTCCTTGCTGCTCCCGCCTCCTCCACAACGCAGCTGCCCCAACGCAGCCACCGCCGCCGCCTCCCCCTTGCTCGGGACAGCCAGGCCTGCCATCCCGCCGCCACCTCCCGCCCCCGGCGGACAGGCTGGGCTTTGCCGCTGCCTCCCTATGACCTGGGATGGCCAAGCCTGCGGTCTTGCCGGCGGCAGCCAGCCAAGGCTGCCTTCTCAGGTCGTTTTGCACCCACCTCCATCATTCCCCCCACAAAAAAACTCTCGCTGAATGCCAAGAGCTCTCGCGAGAGGTCCGCCGCCAAATTCTTCAGGACACGCATGCCGGCTAAGCGTATTAAATATATAGACTCTGCAAAATACTACAGGTTTAGTTTGAATACAGGTCATAGATTGAATTTGTTTTTCTGCTGAATTTGTGGGGTGGAGGTGGGGGTTTTGGCATCAAGTACATATATAGTTCTGTCACTTTAAGTGGCACAGCAGGGAAATGCTTGACTAACAAACAGAAGGTTGCTGGTTCAAATCCCTGCTGGTACTATATCGGGCAGCAACGACATAGGAAGATGCTGAAAGGCATCATCTTATACTGCATGGGAAGAGGCAATGGCAAACCCCTCCTGCATTCTACTGAAGAGAACCAAAGGGCTCTGTGGGCGCCAGGAGACAAAATTGACTTGATGGCACACTTTACCTTACACACAGTTCTGGCCATCTGATCCGTGGCTTGACTTGTACAGCACTTATATCTGGAAAACTTGTCATGGTTCCTGTTGGCTCACTGGCTGACAAGCCATCAGAACATTAAGAAAGAAAGACTAGAGATTCTCAGGACTCTGGAGCAGACGGCTGCCACATAAGGAGCTCCTTGAAATTGAAAGAGTGTGCTTTCAGAAAAATAAACTATTTCCAACACAACATTGGGAAACTGACAGCTAAGCCAGATTGCTGGTAATTTATTATTAGAGTATTTCAGGTAGGATTAAAAGTCAAGATTTAAATCAAATTTTGAAGGGTTTTTTGTTGTTTTAAGATGAAAATAAAATGCTGAGTTTCTCATTTTAACACACAATATGATTAAGATTAAATCTAATCACAAACATGCTACACCTACACTTACAGTCTTTTAAAAATGAATTCATTCATTAATGGCTTTCACATACATATTGAGTTACCTGCCAAAACAAATATGGACATTTATTTCAGTTTCAGCTCATGAAAATGGCTGTAGTCTGTCTGGCACTGCCTAGTAACTAGCAGCAATTGCTTCTGGACATTTCTTGGCTTTCAGTTTCGATTTCTGAGCAACCCTATTTGGGAATACCTTGAAAAAATTCCTAGGTTTAAAAAAGGAAAAAGTATAAGCAGTACTTAGCAAAAGGTATTGTGTACCATTTTCTAAATTAGTAAAAATCAAGTTATCTTAAATATATGTATATATACACACACACAAAGTATACCTTCCCAGATGTTGTAAATGCTCTAAGTTGTAAATTCACATTTTACTGATCAGATCTGTATCATTGTTTAAGAAATATGTGAAGTAGTATGGGGGAAATTTGATTTAAATAGGTTTTTCTCAGGTAATTTACATTATGATTTAAGTCAATGATTTAAAATCGCCTCAATATGTCGAACAGAACTATTTTCAAAGTAGTTTACATATGAAAAGAAAAGACTAAGTCCCTTTTGAGCAGGGGATGTAACTTGCCTAGGGAGCAAGAGGTTGCTTGTTTGAATCCTCGCTAGTATGTTTCCCAGACTATGAAAAATTTAAACATGACACCTAGATTAGGACATTTAGAGTGCCGGCCTATAGGACTGTTTTCAGACACAGTGCTGGCGGGGGGCGGGATGCAGCAGCGGGTGAGGGAATAAGAGACTAGAGCATCCTCCCCGGTCCTTAAAGCTATCCCCCCCACCCATCTTTGAACCGGCAGGCACTGGTTCCATGCACACCACTAACTGCTTCCTCCAGACAGGTTTCCCCTATACAGCCACAAGAAAGAGAGGCGAGATTTTATACATATAGACCAAGAAGCTTTACGGAAGTATATTTGTGCTGCCCATCTGCAGCACAGTGGGAAGTCAAGGAGGAAAAGGTGACCCTGCTGGTGGCCACAAAGGCAAGGCTGAATGATTATGGCAGTGGTAGCAGCAACTAGGGACTAAGGTAGCTAAGGAGGAGAATTTGGGGCCACAAGGGAGGAGGAATGGAAGGAGTTTAGCTGGGCAGGGACACATAACTGGGCTGGAACATTCCAGTTAAGTGAGCTGCATTGTCAAGTGTGAGGCAAAATCCAGTCAAATGTTTTTTTAAAATCCTACTGCTCTCAATAAAATAATGAAGCGTCTCTATAGAAGGGATGGGCAACCTGATACTCTAGCAGTTGCAGGACTACAGCTCCCATCACTCCCATCCATGATTTCTTGTGACTGAGGCTGATGGGAGTTGTAGTCCCACAATACCTGAAGAGCATCAGGTTGTCCACTCCAGTCTACAATATAATAACTTTATTAATAAAATGCTTAAAGTTTATCAGATGTGCTTATACATTTTTGAAGGAGTCTACAACCTAAGAAGTTTGGGAATAAATCCTGAATACAGTGGCTAACAGCACAAGCCTATGCATCTTTGTGTATAATGACACTTGCTTCCAAATAAGCAGGAGGGGTTTACCATTGCCTCCTCCCGCACAGTATGAAATGATGCCTTTCAGCATCGCTGCTGCCTGATATAGTGCTAGCGGGGATTCGAACCGGCAGCCTTCAGTACTTGATATAAACACAGAAAACACCTGACTTGGACTCTGCTGAGGGGGGTATTTGAAGAAGTGATTGAGTCACCATTTGTTCCCTAGGCATAGCCTTGAAATTCCAAACTGAGACAGTGAGTGCCATATAACCCCCACCATAATGAATATTCCAGTGACTTATTTGGCCTATAGAAGGCAGGACCTCTCCATTTGAATTGCTTTCTTGAAGTACAAAGATATTGTGATGGGATCCTGCAGCAGCCACAGGGGCCTCCCATAAGAGAACTAAGTAGTTGGAGTGTTCTATATTGTCCCACAGCTAGAAGGTTTGGTAGACTTTAGTTCTATAGACCTGGTAAACAAGTGTAAGATTATGCTCTTAGTGATCCTATTCAGGACTTTCCCAATCTAAGTTTCTTAGGTGAGACACCAGAATCTACTAAGGAGTCAACAAGGTTGAAGGCCTTGGTGTCAGTTTTTAAGCGTTTTAATGTAGTGTGCAATATAGTACATTCTAGTTAATTAACAAACGTTAGCCAGAGAAGTATCTCAACACACAAAGGCTACAGTCCTAAACAAAAACCCTACTAAAATCACTACCATTCCATGAAGCTCAACAGGACTTGGGAGCCTCTATACCCATGGCAATATACCAAGCCCAGGCTTGTAATGGAGTGTACACTTGACAGGAAGCAGTGGCCAATCTTGGCTCTCTGACCAGTGCAGCTATGCGACATACGTTTTTAGATGTAGGCTTAAGATCACACAGAATGTGTGAATCAGCTCAAGCAATGATCTGATACTTCAGATCATACTTAAGCCCGGCAGGCACAGACCAATTGCTTGCAAAACCTCCCAGCTATTCACAGTCACATTGTCTGTCTTTCCCAGATATGCCCAAGATTCTCAAGTTATAAAAAGAACAGCACACAGCCTGAATATTCACCTTCTGTTCCACTGACAAACACTATTCTGCTGAGTAACTACCAGCTCTTGTTTCTGAAGAGCTCTACACCCTTACAGCTGAGTCTGTGTGAGAGAAAGTAAGTCTCACTTTGCTCAATAAGACCAGCTTCCAAATAAGTGTGCGTAAGACTGTAGCTAAGGCTTCAAGTAACTGGCTTTTCCTCAGTATCCTTGTAAGTGCAGAGTAAAAGTCAAATGGTAGGAAGAGGTCTACAGTGCCTGTGGACTACATGACCAAATGTTTGGAAGTATACTCCTATACTGGAATAAAGATGCTATTTAGCTGCAAACTACTATGTTTTAATTGTTATAGCAACCAGTAGATGAGCATTTCTAAATGCAAAGTTTGATTTAAAATCATTTCACCTTGGTATACATAAAATATACAGAGCCTGAAAGCCAAAAGGCACAAAACCCTTGGCATAAGTCAGCTGTGTACATAGATCCTGGATTGTCATCACAAACACACACACACATTATTGCAGCTTAGTCTTGAACATTGTCTTGAACATTGCAGCTTAGTCTAGAACCCTTGCTAACTTGGCAAAGAGGCACCTTTTAATGTGGTGATTCTCTTTCTTTAGCAGGGGGAGAGTAACTGGCCCTCTCCACCCCCAGCACAGTACCTCCAGTGACTGTTGCTAGTGTCTGTCTTGTGGTTCTGTTAGATTGTGAGCCCTTTGGGAACAGGGATCCATCTTATCTTACCTATTTATTATTTCTCTGTGTAAACTGCCCTGAGCCATTTTTGGAAGGGTGATATAGAAAATAAATAAATAATAAATACATGCTCTTCAATAAAACATCCATAGCCACCTGTGCAGTGATGTTGGTAAATGAATCTCATCCCTAAAGAATAGTTCTTTTCTTTGTACAACTAACTCTGTGCATAGATCAGGAAAGCTATACATTATGCTTCCTCCTAAGATATATCTTATCTTGCTTAGCTAGCTTATAGGCTAGTTCTTAGAGATGAACCGATGAAGAAGAATGTATCTGGAAAGTGTGAAAAGAACGCCCACTAATTCACATGGGATCTAAACCTCTGCAAAAGCTATGAGGAAGTGAACAGCAGTTTCCCATTCATTTCAGAGGGGTTTCAGGAGAACTTCCAGAGGCATGGTGGTACCCCAAACCTGTTGTTTAAGGCAGCTGTGTCTGCTGTGAACAAACTAGTGAAGTTATTTGTTACTTTAAAAGAAATCTCAATCCCCTTTCCCCTGTGGCTGGTTTCTAACAACATAACCATGTTTCAGTCCTAACCAATATGAGTGGTTATAATCTCAGGGTCTTTACTACTATAATCATGCTGGAGAGATCTGGAATGTATAATGTATATATTGTGATATTATGTGTAGAGCATCATTCAGAAGACCTCTGTTCTGGCAATGCGGTGAAAATGTCAAAATCCAGGATAACTCTGGACCTTTCAGCCTGATGAAATTTTAGTGCAAAATAATTTGCACTTGTCTCTTCATTCTCTCAAAGACTGTGTTTGTCTTCTGAGGATACTGCATTTTCCAAGTATCAGATATACTGTATCTTAAAAAGAAAAGAAAGAAGCCTGGGGGAAATGAGATTGCTGTGTGGGATGTGACTCTCACAGCCACCTTTTGACCATTTGTGATGGCTGATGGAGTTGCTGACTCCCTCTTCTCCCCTCTGGACAGGCTATTTTGTGAGCTTTGTTTCTTGTTTGTTTAATGTTCTTGGCATGCATTCTTCCACTATACCTCTGGAACCCTCATCCAGTACTAGTTGAAAAACATGAAGCAAGGTTGATCCCCTTCTCAATTACTTAATCGTTTTAAGATTGCTGTTTGAAGGGGTTACAATTTCAGTGTGTGGGAAGGAGTTGCAAGATGTTTACAAAGTAAAGGGTTTGCTTTTAGACCTGTTGAAATGAACATATAAATTATTATTATTTATTCGATTTCTATACCACCCATCCAAAAATGGCTCAGGGCAGTTTACACAGAGAAATAATAAATAAATAAGATGGATCGCTGTCCCCGAAGGACTCACAATCTAAAAGAACCATAAGACAGACACCAGCAACAGCCACTGGAGGTACTGTGCTAAGGGTGGAAAGGGCCAGTTACTCTCCCCCTGCTAAATAAAAGAGAACCACCACATTAAAAGGTGCTTCTTTCCCAAGTTAGCAGGGGAGATTTTTATAGATATATATTAACGTGTATATATATATATATATATATATATATATATATATATATATATATATACACACACACACACACACACTCTCTCTCTCTCTCTCTCTCTATATATATATATAGTATATACTACACAGTTGTCCCTTCCTTAAAGGTAAAGTTGTGCCATTGAGTCACTGTCGACTCTTGACAACCATAAAGCCATGTGGTTTTCTTTCGTAGAATATAGGAGGGGAGTTACCATTGCATCTCCTGTGCAGTAAGAGATGATGCATTTCAGCATCTCCCTATATCGCTGCTGCCCTAGATGTGTGTTTTCCCATGGTCTTGGAAAACATGCCAGTGGGGATTCAAACCAGCAATCTCTTGCTCCCTAGGCAAGTTACTTGTTATGCAGGGAAAAATGGATTTTAGACTATCATATTGCAACTGGAAAAAAAGAAAAAGAGAAAACCACAGTGTCAACAATCCTGACTAGACAAGGCACTCCCATCTATGTTAACACCAGAATTCATCTAAGTTAATGAGACTGTTGTTGAGTAACACAGGTTAACCCTGTTTCCCCAAGACAGGGACTAGATCGGAGATACAAGGAGTCAAAACAGGGCTCTATGGAGTCCTCCATTATACAGAGAGATTGTCAAGTGTTCTTAAGCATACAAGTCTTGCAATAAGATGCAGATTACTAATGAACACCTACATAAAGATCAAATGGCAAAGAGACAAACAGTATGTCTTGAGTGCCTTAGCAGAAAGGTAATATAGGAACGTCTGTAGTCACTAAGTCAACACACACACTTTTGTAGACAGCAGTCCACTAATTTGATATGCCATATAACTGATGGGAGGGATAACAGCTCAGAGGTAAAGCACCTCTTTTGCATGCAGAAGGCCTCAAGTGCAGACCTTGGTATCTTCAGGTAGAGCTGAGGAAATTCCTTGACTAAAACTCCAGAGAACAGCTGTCAATCACTGTAAAGAATACTGACCTAGATGGACCAATGGCTTGATTGGTAAGAAGTAGTTTCGTAGCTGTTGCTGGGGTTTATCTTTTCTTTTCTTTTTTTTTAAGATTGTGATTTCTTTGGAAACAGGAAGCCATTTTTTATTTATATCTATGTAAACCACTTTGGGAACTTTTGTTGAAAAGAGGTATATGAATATTTGTCATATTTGTATGTTCAGTCCTAATGGACTGAACTGTTTACAAATATGTCTGTCAGTTACTGCTTCAGTTTCAGTGGCAAATACACATTAAATCCAAGTTACAGTGTGTCTGTTTTCAAAGTCAAAATACAAATAGACATAACATAATTTCATATTTTTTCTAGGAAAAAAGTCAGTAATCATCAGTAAATGACGTGTGCTTATTTACTGATAAGGTAAAAGTAGTACACAGTTACACACACACTTGAAATTCAACATGAACTTCTCAGAACCAGAAATAAGCAAATCTCAGAGCTATAGAACATATTCTGCATATTAACACAGCTGCTTTTCGTGAATAGACCAAAACAGAATTTTCATGAAGTAAGACATATGATACCTCTCCCCCACCACATTAACAGAAGGATGCTGGTTTTGGGAAACTACTCAACTATGAAAAGCACAAGCAGTGTATGTATAAACAAAAAAATATACGAAGCCCAACTGAGCTCCATATTCTTCAAAAGCTAGAACAACTCATAATGTGCACTATCCTCCTCAAATACTTCACATCAGCACTGGGAAACAAAAGCCAGTAGTATGCAAGTCGTGTCTAGAACAAGATATGCACTGCACAACACAACCTGATCTCAAGAAACAAAGCCTTCCTTCATCACCCCCACCCCAAAACACACCTTGTGGTTACCGACAATGTGAAGTTTAAGAACACAGGCAAAACATAACCAACACAATTTTAAAATATCAGCATTTTGGTTCCAAACCAAATTATCCATCACTTTTCCTTTCTCCTTTTTTATTTATGGCTTTTTCCAATCTATTTTCTCTTCCTCTCCCCCTGTTAGAGTTAAAGCATAAAGGGAAGGGCTTGTACTTGGCAAAGTAATGAGTAACATCTGTAACCACAGTTGCCCCTTGGGCATCTGAAGATGAATCCCACATTCCTTCCTTTGATGCTATTGAAGACTGTAGCCAGGAAGGGAGAAGGAGGGGGAAAGAGAGAAAGAGGGAGGAACTAAAGAAAGTTTACAGATTCTCTTTCCTCCCTGCTCCCTCCATCTCCTTTCCAGCACAGAGGAGACTGCCTCCTAGAAGTGATTAAGGGATGCAAAACCGCCGCCCCCCATCCCATCCCCCAAGTTTCCAAAAGCCGCCTCTAGGAGCAGAGCTCAGATGTAACATTATTGGCTTGGGGAGCTTTTCCTCAGAGGATTCTGAAGGCGCGTCCAAAACGCCCATTTACACAGACAGATCTTTGTACAATAGCACGCACTGCAGGAATCGCAGATTCCCAGACTTCGAATCCCCAGTCCGTATTTTTGTCTGCCTGTTTGGGGGGCTTTTTTGGACACATAATTTTCTCCCTAGTAATGGGGGGGGGGAGAAATCGAGATCTCTTGAAAGAGTAAAAAGAAAAAAATCCCCTCCAGATCACATCTGCAGGGGCGCCGTCCTTCAAGGGGGTGGCGGGATTTGGGATCCCGACGCTGGAAGGGAAAGGGGACGCATTTTGAATCTCTTCCTCCACCCCTCCGCCCTTTCGCCTGCCAAAAGGCGACCTCCAGCCAAGCCAAGCCGATCCACTCACCTCCTCATAGCACCGCAGACAAAGGCAAAGCGGGCGGGGGGGCGGTGTGGGATCCCCAGACGCGGCTAAAGGAGGAGGAGCAGCAAGAACTTCCCATCCATGGGCTTGCTGCAGCGGCTGCTGTTGCTCTGGCTGAAGCTGCAAGCGGTGCTGGCGGAGGAGGACAAGCCCCTCGCCGGGGTCCCGCGCTCTAATCACTGCGCTGCACCCGGCCGCATCTTCCCAGCGCCCGGCTCCCCTTCCGACGGTGCCTGGGCTGCCCACAGCGGCGCCCTTGGGAGCCGGGAACAGAACTTCCCGCCGAGTCGCGGCAGGGAAAAGTTGGCAGAAGGACCAAGGCGAGCGCGAAGTTCCAAGCAGGCAGCCAAGGCAAGGCAGGCTCCGACGGGGAGAGGAGGAGGAGGAGGAGGGGCTACCCAGGCAGGGATACAGCTGCAGCAAAAGGAGGAAGTGGCTGCTCCCTGCTCTGCCAATGGGCGTCTGGAGCTGTAATTATCCAGGCAGCAGGCACATCATTTCCTCCCGGCGCAAATCCAGGCGCCAGCAGAGCTGCCCCGCCTCGCCCCCTGCAGGGCAAAAGAGGCACCACACCCTGCCCCACCAGCACACAGAGAGCACAGACGCCCACACAGCAGATGTACCAGCCCCACGCGCAGACGCTGCCCACACACACACCTGTCTGGAAGAAACCCCGGCCGGATTTATTTCCCCAGACATGCCTAATTCGCTCTCGCCACACAAGCCACTTACCATGCAAACCACTTAGGACTGTTTTGTTCTCATAACAACAAAATTTACCCCTGCTAAATGAGCAGAGACACCTTTTAAAGTGGTGATTCTCATTTTTACCAGGGGGGCGAGCCGGTGGTCTTATCCAACCCCAGCACAGCATCCCTCCAGCGACGGTTGCTGTTCTGCCTTATATTTCTTTTTAGATTGTGAGCCCTTTGGGGACAGGGGATCACCTTATGTATGTATTATTTCTGTAAACCACTTTGAGAACTTTGGTTGAAGCGCGGTATATAAATATTTGTAGCAGTAGTGATAACAACAATCCTTTTTTAAAAAAATTCATTGCTACTGAAATGGGTGTTGAACTCCATGCCTTGGCACCCTGTCCTTAGGAGAGGGAAAGGGTCATGCCTTCAAGAATTATAGGCAAAGGCTTTGGCTATGCCATAACTTCAGATGATTCCCCATTTCTAAGGAGAGAAGTGTTGGAATTCAAGCCTGCCAGGATACACATTCCTTGGGTCACAAGCCTACTATGTCCCAAACAAAATCTTACAGCAGCTGGATGTGGTTACTCAGTGTAAACATTCTCCCCATGATTGGAGACATTTATTATTATTATTATTATTATTATTATTATTATTAATTCAATTTCTATACCGCCCTTCCAAAAATGGCTCAAGGTGGTTTACACAGAGAAATAATAAATAAATAAGATGGCTCCCTGTCCCCAAATGGCTCACATTCTAAAAAAACACAAGATAGACAACAGCAACAGTTACTGGAGGTACTGTGCTGGGGGTGGAGAGGGCTAGTTACTCTCCCCCTGCTAAATAAAGAGAATCACCATGGTAAAAGGTGCCTCTTTGCCCAGTTAGCTGGGGATTCATATTATACAGCTTACTAAAAATAAGCCCTGGTTTCAAATAGATTCAAAGTAAACCACTTTTTTTAAAAAAATCCCTTACAGTATAATGCTATGCAACTTAAGTCAGAAGTCCCATTGTGTAGTAGGGCTTATTTTCAGGTAAGTGAGCATAGGATTGCAGTCGTAAGATCTTTGTTTAACTATACAAATATATGAGTAAAATGGGCTTGCCGTTTGCAAGCATTCCTCCTGTACCACAAAATGATCATGCACTCTCCCTTCACTCCTTGTTAGTTGATGACCGGAAGAGCTGCTTAGTTTTGAATACATAATAGTGTTGCTGCCAAGAAACCCTAAAAAGACAAATTCTAGGAGATTGAAAAAGATAGAAGAATGAAGATACCTAGTGCAAAAAAATTTTTTTCCAGTTTTTTAAGGGAGTTTCATGAAAATCTGACACAGGAATCCAGTGAACCTAAACAACATAGCTTGTTTGTTTTTTCATCATTCTGGGACAGTCTAGATTTCCTTTCTGTAAACATACCTGAGAAAATTGCCAAAGTTGATTGGAAAACATAATTTTCAATGCTTTTCCAATGGGAGAGCTTTCCTGCATTTTCTGGGATTTGTTTTTTTTTTAATGGGTAGTGTGGGTGGGGTCTGGAACCTACCTGCCAAATGGCATGTTTCTATCTTTCATGGCTTGGTCTGAGACTTCCAAGTCAGTGAGCGAGTGAGTGAGGCCCAAGCAGCTTTGTAAATATAGATATAAATTGGGTCCTGTATTCTAAAATCTAAAATTTAAATCTGGCTAATGTCCTCTGCAAGATGTCTTAAGCTGCATGATTTTGGAAACAAATATTGAATAGTAACTCCAGATCAGTACATCTTAAATGATTTTTCATTTTAAGATTTCTGTTGATTGAAATAAGGGCGAAAAGAACAATTATCATTCTCAGAGAAAACTTGTATGGGAAACTCTAAGACCTATAGTTTGAAAAACAGAGAAAAGGGTGCCACCTTATATTACATGTTCTTTCAAGAACTACCAACTAGGAGAAGCCTAGCGTGGCATCTAATGGATCTAATTAGCATCACAGCATTGAACGGTAAATCTTGTGGTTTGTTCAGTTCAGCTCCCTACCTTAATGCAGATATCCTTTGTCCCCAAATATCTACTTCTTTGGAGGAAGAGGGTGCAGCTAAAGAGTGGTGTACACAATTCTGTGCCTCCCATCTGATGCCATCCAGGTAGCCTGGTGCATTGCTGAGCTGCTGTTGTAATTCAGAAGCCTTTGCATCAAGATCAGTAAAACCACAAACAAGGCATCAGGGGTGTAGCTATAATTGAATGAGTTGGGGAAATGTCCTTGGGCCACAGAGAGAAGGGGGGATTGGTGTGAGGACTCACCTTCAAGAGAGGAGTCCTCTGCAGGAGGGAGGAGGAATAGGAAGCTGTGTCCCTCTCTCCTCCTGACGGCCTGGCTAATGCTAGTGTTGATGTTGTATGGATATATGAGGTGATTGTAATAGATATATATGTCTTTAAATGTCTCTGAACTAGGGGAATGTGTGTTCACAAGTGTGTGTGTGTGACAGAGAAAGTGTGTGGGGAGTGTGTGTGGGGGGGTATTTTTCCCCCATAGGAGCAAGATAAAGGATGTGACAATAATATTTTGTTTTTCACCATGTCCTTACAGTTCTTCTGCTGCAAAGACATGGAGGGGGGCAGGCAAAGAAGTGGGGCAGGGGCCCATCTTCTTGTCCCAGGGCCCACTCCAACCTTGCTACACCCCAGCGCAGCATATATTGATGAATGGCACAATAACACGTGGGTACAACTTTATTAAAAGTAACCATGATAATAATATTTACAGAAGAAGCTTTGTACAGTAGCTGGATGGTACAAGTACTACCCAGCTATATGGGAAATGAGATGGAAAACCGTTTTGCGAATGTTTGTTCGGCACACCTTGTCTGGATCTAGGCTACAGGCTCCTAGCCCAGAAGCTCCCCTGAAGAGCAGCTTAGGGAAGAGACCCAGGGAAACCTAAGCCGCCCAGCTGCAGTTGGCCTCGCCCTCCCCACAAGAGGGATGCCAGCTAAAGGTTGCCCTAACCTCCAGCTAACACCATGGCAACAACAACAAAGCTCCTACCCCAAGCCTACTAGCCTTACTCCTTTGATGTCATCCAGCTACCCCACCAAGCTGTGACAGGAATGAAACCCAAGTCTCAATACTAGTGGATGCTTGGGCGGGCGGGTGGGCAGGTGGCCTGCGGGACCTCATGGAGGATGGACAAGCCCACAGAGGAGGTGGCAGTGGAAATGTAGTCTGCCCTCGTCTGGATCGTGGCCTCATACCCTCCTGCTGCTGGGATCCCCCAGAGTCACTTCCCAGCAGGCTCAGACTGGCCCTCAGGGCAACAGGGCATCCCCTGCGCCCCAACTCCCACCCTTAATTACCCATTCTGCTCAAAACTCGGCGCCCTCCCCACATACATTCCACCGCCCTCTCAGTGCCCCCAGTCCGGCCCTGCTTCCCAGTGGCGGACTCCTGGTGGGAGGTCCGAGAGCTTGTCAAGATCAAAGCCTGCCTCTGTGTTAAGAAGCAGGAGGGAAGAAGGGAGAGCAAGGCAGCCAAAGGGCAAGCGCCTCCCAAGGGAAGGGAGGGATCAGGGTAAGTACCCTTCCCCAAATTCTTTCTGGGGGTGAGGGTCTTCCCTCCCTTCATTTACAGGTTTAAACCCAGATTTCTTTTTTCTGCATCCCATAAGAAAGCGCGGCAGGAAACCCTCAAAGATCCCACTCACCCAAGTACGTTTTACTTGCCCTTTTTACGTAGAGTTGATGGGACCTACTCACTGAGAAAATGATATTTCCTCCCCATCCTAAATATTCCAGATGGGTGGAAAGTGGGACTTCCCCCTCTCTCCAGGTTTTCTTTGGCGGGTGGATGAAATGATTCCTCCCCAAACCCATTGTAGGGTAAAATAATAAAATTTCCCCTTCCCAGTACACTAGCTTATGTTTGCCGATGGACAAGAAGGTGAGCCCTCTATACAGGGTTCATGGGGACAAGGAACTATCCCCCTCCCACCTCAATGTAGAGAACGGATAAAATGGTGCCCCCCCCAGTTCAGACAAATTCATAATGAATGGGTGTATAAATGGCTAGGATAGCTAAATAGAACCTCCATGTTCAGAAGCAGTCTATCCCTGAATTCTGCTTGCTGAGGATGGCAAATAACAGAGGAAGGCTACTGATATAGTCTGGCTGACTGCTGTTGGGAACAAGATGCTAGACTAGATGGATCACATTGGTTTGATTCAGTAAAACCATTCTTACATTCATTTGTATTGTGATTTTGGGAACGGAATCAGTCAGTCTTTCCCCCACATACATTGTGTGGGCACTGGTGGCCCAAGGTGACTGCCAGGAGAAAGGACGGCTGCTGCTTTGAAGGCTAAGATTAACGAATCAGAGGGCAGTCAAGAATCATAGTTGTCCTAATATCACACAGCAAGAAGGAGCCATTGTTGAAAATAAATATGCATGTACTGCCTTTCAAGAAAAAAGTTCTGCAAGCTGTTCAATAGGAACAGTTGTGCTCCCCCTGCTAAATATAAGATATTTAACAGAAAAGAAGCCTTTCAGTTTCCAAGGCTGCATCAATTTAACATCATGAGTAATTTGGCTCCAACACATGAGTAGTACATAGGAACATAGGAAGCTGCCTAATACTGAATCAGACCATAGGTCCATCTAGCTCAGTATTGTCTACACAGACCTGCAGCGACTTCTCTAAGGTTGCAGGCAGGAATATCCCTCAGCCCTATCTTGGAGATGCCAGGGAGGGAACTTGGAATCTAGATGCTCTTCCCAGAGTGGATGGATGCTCTTCCATCCCCTAAGGCAGGGATCCTCAACGTTGGGCCCCCAGATGTTCTTGGACTTCAACTCCCATAATCCCCAGCCAAAGGCCACTGGGCCTGGGGATTATGGGAGTTGAAGTCCAAGAACATCTGGGGGCCCAACGTTGAGGATCCCTGCCCTAAGGGGAATATCTTAAGGTGGTCACACATGTAGTCTCCCATTCATTAGGAGTGTGCACAGAACCAGTCCGGGGCCATGTAAGAGGCCTACAGACCGGTTCGGAATTGGGCCGGGCCGGCGGGGGGGGGAGTGTGGCTTTAAGGGGGGGTAGTTCTTACCCCTCCCACCGCTTTTCCCCCTCCGGCACTGCACTTTAGTGCAAAGTTTTTAGGGCAGCAGAGTTCCTCCCTGCCACCCCTACCCCCATTGTTGTCTGGAATAAGGAGAAGTTGCCGCCACGCATGCACCTGTTGTGGCACGCGCGCTGCACACATCACACGTGTGCGGCATCACACAGGCGCCACACACGTCACACGGGCACATGCGTGGCGGCAACTTCTCCTTATTCCAGACAACGATGGGGGCAGGGAGGAACTCTGCCACCCCAAAAGCTTTGCACCAAAGTGCAGCGCCAGAGGGGTGAAAGCGGCGGGAGGGGTAAGTACTACCCCCCACACCCTTAAAGCCACAATCCCCCCCCCCACCGGACCGCACCTCCGTGGTTCCGTGCACATCCCTACAATTCATATGCAACCAGGATGGACCAGGAGCAGAGCCAGCCAAGCGGCGACCTGCGTCCAGCCCCGCTCGGCAGCCCCAATATGCCTTTGCGCATTACGTCACCCCCTCCCATGCCCGGGCCACCGAGAGCCCGGACGAACTCTTTGCCGGTTATTTCAGGCAGCTCCGACTGCCCAATTGTCATGGCTCAGACTTCTGACTCAGAAGAGTCAGAGCAGGAACAGGACGATTCGCCTGCTAGTGAAGGCTCAGAGGCACAGCAACATGAGTTGGCAGGGAGACCAGACTCTGGAGCTGAGGATTTGCAACAACTGCCAGACAGGATTTCTGGTGGGGAGGAGCCTGGGATTTCACCTGTCTTGAGAAGACAGCTCAAGAGGGAGGCTCAGTGGAAGTCATGCAGGCACAGGAGATCATTGGAGAGGAAGCCGAAGTGCTGACTCAGGGAAGCCTGATTGGCTGCTTGTTCTCTTGAGCCATATATATTTGGCAGTCTCTCAATTGCTCAGGTGCTGTTTGCAACTTTCGCTGGTCCGCAGACAGTGTGCAATTGAATTCCAAAACTTTGTCCGAGTTCCAGTTTGCCTTGTTTATGCTTTCCTGCTTTGTTCTGTTAATTCCTTACTTCTGTTGTCCTTTGCTATTTTCATTCCTTGCTCTGTGTTTTCTGTTCACTTATTACTCAGTTATTGTTAGAGTGGGGTACCTAGTTCCGTTCAGGGGACTTAATTCATTTACTGTTTTTTAATTTGTGAGCCTTTTATTTTTCACTCGTGCAGTTCCGCTGCTGCTTTCTGTTAACTCACTGGGGTGTGCTGAAGGGGGTTGTAAATCCTGTTGTGTTAGCCAAGCTAACAGATTTATGTCACCAATAGAATGTATTTCCCTTCCTCTCCCTCTCTGGAGGGAGAGAACGGGGAAGACGTCCTATTAGGCAGCGGCCCTGCCTGAAATGAAGAGCTGAGAGCTCATTCGGGCTCTCAGCAGCCCAGGCCACACCTCCTCACACATGACAAGGCACATGACAAGGGGGCGTGACCTGGGCTGCCGAGAGCCGGAACGGGCTCTCTCAGCTCTTCATTTCAGGCAGGGTCGGCGGCCTAACAGGACATCTTCCCTTTTCTCTTCCTCCAGAGAGGGAGAGGAAGGGAAATACGTTCTATTGGGCAGTCGGAGCTGCCTGAAATAACCTGCAAAGAGTTCACCCGGGCTCTTGGAGGCCTGGGCGTGGGAGGGGGAAGTTCGCTCTGGGCTCCTATGGAGCCTGAGCCACAGCCTTTCCCCATTGGTGGCCTGGGTTCTTTGAACCCTTTCGCCCAATGGTGGCTCAGCCCCTGTGATGGACCCTACATAACTAAGGAGACAAGTCATGCTTGCTACCACAAGACCAGCTCTCCTCCCAGACCAGCTCTCCTCTCCTCTTATATATCCCTCTTGCTGAACTGCCATGGAATCATTGAAGTAGTCTTGTTTTGCTATAATATTTGAATATTTTTAAAATATTTCAATACCACCCAAAACTTGCATCTCTGGGTGGTTTACAATGAAAAATATGCTGCTAAAATGTTTTCTGTCTTTTGTACTTCACGTTTTAGCCAGCACTCTTATTGTGCTATGAAACAGTTATGTTGACATTTTTAACAGTCAGCTAATGTTGGAGCTATGAGTTATAAACTAGTTTACAACAAAACAAAACATATGCACAGTGAGCAAACTTTTCTTCAGAAGGCAGAGGTGAGCTGTATTTCTATTTAAGTCTAAACTTTCATCTTAACAACACATGCAGAGTTGATACAAATCAAGCCCACCCACCCTGACCCCATTATCTGCCAGACAGCACCCCCAAAGCTTTAATATGGCACTGGTCCTAGTCACATATTTCTCATTTATCATCTCCTTGTGCCCATTCCCATTGAAATAAGCTGGATATAAATTGAGGAGATTGAAGTGCTTCCGATGAATTACATTGTGGATCAAAGGGCAGTACCCCCAGATAGATTACAAATAGAGATCCATCCTTGATTCATTCTGTAATACATTAGGTGTTGGGTGAATTATGGTTCTGTGGAAAAGGAACAGGACGATATTAAAAGTTGCCCTACATAATATAGGCCTTCATT
Organism: Hemicordylus capensis; assembly: GCF_027244095.1. Taxonomy (NCBI): domain Eukaryota; kingdom Metazoa; phylum Chordata; class Lepidosauria; order Squamata; family Cordylidae; genus Hemicordylus; species Hemicordylus capensis. The sequence goes on from NC_069657.1 coordinate 186,231,708, forward strand.
GAGATACTACTCCTTCCCATTTCAGCCCTGGTGGTTTGCAGGGAATGGGAAGCAAATTGGAAAAGCAAACAGGAGAAGGGGCAGGGGAGAACAGAACTTCTTTAATCTACAGAGAACTTTTCTGCTGATGCTTCTTCTGCATTTTTGTAACTCTTGTTCTGATCTAACTGCATTTCTTATGTATTTGTGAAAAACCAGCTGTTCAAAAAAAAATTGCTACTTGAATCTTTCATCCAAGGAGATATTTTAGCTCTAACAAGGCTCTCTTTTTTTTTGCAGTTATCAAGAGTGGGTTACATAATTTATGAACTGCTTTTTAGAAGGGCTCTTATATTAGTCTGCTGAGTTGATGCTTAAGCATGGTTTGAAGACGAGTCCTCTATAGATGAATTTTGTGATGTGCGTGTCCCAGGATTATAAACCATTCAGAGTTTAAAATGAATTTTAAGTGGTCATCTTTTTCTCAGCAGCAACACATCATGGAATTTTGAGCCTTAATGTTAAAGTGATGCAAAAATTACAGCTTTGAGATCCCTCAGCTCTTTGAAGTTAATCCACTTTACAGGGCTTAATCAACTCCTTTTGTCTGCCAAGAGAGTGTTGCTGCTGCATTTTGCATTACAAAAGATAAGATAATGGACTTGCAGATGACCAAGAAATACTGTGTTTGCAATCCTCATTGCTCTGAAGGTTTGAAAACTCAGGAAAACTGTCCATTATCTAGTGGCACTCTTACCCCTGGACTTTGGGGCTGAAGTTCAGGGCCTCCACACCATCCCCCCCCCCCGCAAATCCTCTTTAGTCTGTCCTGGGTGGTGTTGTCACCACTGACCTGAACTGCGCTGGGCGGCCAAGTGTGATCATGACCTGTGCCGGGTGCTTTAGAGACAGAGCAGGGAGTGGGGAAATAAATATGTGGGATGGGAATATTTTAAGTTGTGTGTTGAAATGTTTCTGCTAATGCAGATTTGCATAAATATACCTGTTTCATATTCTTACATTCCTGTGAGTTCAGTTGCTGCTTGTGCCATCAATAAGCCACATGGTGTTAAAAGTACTGCATATGCCACGGTTTGTGTGTGTCTATAGGGGATGATACTTAACTTGTGGGCGGGGCGGGGCTCCAGCAAGGGCAGTGGGGCTCCAAAGGCCTTTAGGTCCAGGCTCCAAAATTATCTAGGTGCACCTCTACCCATATCTGGCTATTTTGCCTTGTCCTGGTTTGCATTGTATGGATCATTTGTCTTTGGGCCCTTTGGTTAGAATGAAACAACATTCATCACTTATTTTTATTTTGTTTTTTCTCAGAAAAAACAACAAAGTATTCCACTCTTACAGCACAATCCTATGCACACTTACCTGGGGGCAAACCACCCTGAACGCAGTGGGACTGACTTCTGAATAAACATGCATAGGATTGCACTTTGCATGTTAAAGATGGGGACACTGAAATAAGGGGAAATATCTGTTTCACGCACAGGGTATATGGTAGAAGACTTGGAGGCAGTCTTCTGGACAACATTGATGGTATTCTCAAACTTCTGTTTTTAGGATTAAAGCAAACAGTCTGTAATAAGTATACAAGAGTGAGCAATCACAACTGTTAGAAAGGAAGACGCAGAGAGGTAGTTAGTATGAACAGATAGGTTTGAAACAGATCTCATAAAAACTGGAAATGTAGGGTGAGGCCTAGTAGCAATTTTTTATTGCTGTCTAGACAAGTCTAGCCTATGGAGACAGACTGAGCACTTGCAAAGGGGTGGGGTGGGGGGCCTGGAGCTATTCCAGATTTGAGATTTGGGCACTTCAAACTTACACAAAACGTGGATTCAGCCACCACCAGAAACGTTACAAGTCTCACAATAAAAAACCCTGCTCACAAACATTTTTATCTAGATTTTCACACCCCACCTTTTGGCTCTCATAAGGACCCTGATCAATTAAAACCTCAAAATAAAAATACAGAAACCACTTCAAGAATTGCTTTGTTGAAAAGCAATACATACATACTCTTGATGGTAGTAATGATAACACTTATTAAGTAATAATAAGACTTGTTCCCTGGACTAGATCTAACAGACATAAGTTACAGAAGGGTAGATTTTGATCGAACATTAGAAGAAAAATTTTAATGGCAAGAGCAGTTTGACAATGGAACCAGTTACCTGGGGAGTGTGGTCTCTCCCTCCCTGGATGTCTTCAAGCAGAAGATAGGCAACCTTCTGTTGGGGATGCGCTCAGTCTGGATTTACTGAATTGAACAAGGGGGGTTGTCCTATTGAGCAGGGTTGTCCCTAGCAGCTCTATGATTCTATGATGCACCCAGTCAGAAATTCAACAGGTGCAGCTTCAGTCACTTGCTAGAGATGCATCTCATGAATTTCTGCATCATGCATCTCTACAAGGCACAGTGCATTCTAGGGATGTGCACAGAATGGGATTTGCAGGTTGTTCCAAAAGTACGAGCTCAGAACATTTCAAGCATTACGTGGCCATTTTGGAGGCCTGTTTTTCCTTTCCTGACTGGTTTTGGCAGTGGCTTCTAATTGGCTTGTGATCTCCTTGCTTCTTGGTTGGCTTGATTTGTATGATAACAAGCCAACCAAGAAGCAAGGAGATTGCAAGCCAATTAGAAGCCAATGCCAAAACCAATCAGTAAGGGAAAAACAAGCCTCCAAAATGGCACTCAGAACACTCAAAACATTCTGACTCAGGATGGGGTCATTCTGTTCCCAGCTCAAAACAGCCCCACTCAAAACACTTGAAATGGCCCCACTTGAAACAATGCAGAATGTTTCGAGCTCAAAATGTTCTGCACATCCCTAGCGCATTCCCCAAATACCACCTATGATAGTAAATAGCCTGGCAGAAATTAAACAGGTGAAGATAAAAGGGGGTGAGAACCCACATATACTGCAGGAAGGGTGGAATAAATGTGTATGAAATAAATAAATAAATAGTATTTAACTTTAAATCATTTTGGATGATCTCCCCTCTGCAGCCCCCTCTTCCTGAGGGTTGTGAGACCCACAGGAACATTAATATGGAGGTTAGCTGTTATTTCCTCTAGTGTACATTAAGCTGACATTCTGCATAAACATTCCTGTTTGCTACAAGGAAAGGAAAACCTCACGACTGGCTACTCCATATGCTTGTGGAAGACAGGCCCTTATTTTGCCTAAGTTGTAACCAGACTTCATCTGAAGATAGTCATAGTTCCAGGCTCCAGCCCACTCAAAACACACATCCCATTTTGCTTTGTTCCACAAGTTACTTTATTTGATCCTGCAATATTAACATTCATGTTGAACAGCCAAATTTAATTTGTCGAATAAATCATTTTAAAACATTTTAATGATGTTCAGTCTGGCACCGCAGCTTTTTAACGTGCCAGCTTTCAGCCTGTAAGAACTGAGTCACCGTTTGTGCCGCTGAATAAGAGACTCCGGATAAAAATGCTGTCAGCAGAAGGGTTACTGCTACCGGTAGCACAGCTATAATACGAAGGAACCGTTCTTTAGAACCAACTTGAAAGACATCCTGCTTGAGGCACACTTTTCTGCCCAGGGAGCAGGTTCTACACTTTTGCTCTACTTTGTCAGCAGTTTGCAAGGTAATGTTGGTAGGATTTATTTTCAGAAAATATCCCACATCAGTAACATGCCAGCAAACAACACAACCAAACTCAATTTTAAAAGAGAGAAAAAGAAATGTACTTGTCCTCATCTTGTTTGTTCCTGTATATATGCTGCACATCCCACAGTGCCAACTGAACATGGATTGTTTTTCAGTCTCTGATCCTTTTGGCTTAGTTCTGCCCATTCCTCCTCCAGCTTGGCGAAGGCAAATACTTTCCTTGGCGATCACTTCTGTCATCTGGCATTTGAACATGCACTTGATCGTTCTCACTGGTGACTTCTATAACAGCAAAGTCATTTAGGCACCAAGGTTTCTTTTAAAACACAATATTAATGCCCCACTGGCAAGAACAGCTGAACACTTCACAAATTAATTGCCATATTCACTTCAGATCCATGCCAACAAAAAAGAGCATCGAAATGAGTCATATAGTGAAGAGTGAATACTGTATTAATTTCCTAATATTGCTCACAATCCACCAAGTACTCCTGTGGGGCAGCATCTGTTCAGTGCATTGGAGGCTCTGCTGGGCTTCTGTATGGTTAATGAGAAATGGAAGTTTTACATCAAGTATGCTTGGGAAAACTGCAGCTCTAGTCTTTTGTTAGTACATCACCATTTTCAGAGAGAATCTAAACCAAAAACATTGATGGACAACAAATGGATACTTGGGGATGTGAAAAAAAATATGAGAATATACGAGAATAAAATCTGATCAGAAATGACCCAGATTAAATTATGACAATACAATTCACCAACCACAGAAGAATTTGTATTTTACCAGTGGTAGCTTTGCTTTGAATGTGGTTTAGATACCACTAGAAACTCCATTAAGAATGGCAGATATCCCAGGGAGAGTGAGTTGGACTCAGGCTTACTCTACAAATATAGCAGAATAAGGTGGGGAAATCCTGAGGTGGGAAGATGGTGAGTGAAAAGTATCACTTCACAACTGTATGTGGGGGAATCACAATGTTCTGAAAAATAATGATAATAATAATAATCCTGAAAGCAGAATACTAGCACAGCAGGGAGAAGGCAGGACTTGTACATGTTTCCTTGATGTGCCAGTTCTTTATTTGCAGGGAGATTTTTTAAAATTGGAGAATAGTCAGAAATGGCACCTCTCCACACCTATATTTAATTACATACTTTTATATCCCACTCTTTCTCCAAGGAGCCCAGAACAATGTACATGATTATGTTTATCCTCACAACTACCCTGTGAAGTAGGTTAGGCTGAAAGAGAAGTGGCTGACCCAGAGTCACCAAGTGAGTTTCATGGCTGAACAGGGAACTGAACTCAGGTCTCCCTGGTCCCCAACACTCTAACCACGATACCACACTGACGGGTGGATACAGTCCATTCCTGAAATCTTATGGTACAGTCCCATTCTCCCACTTCAAGATTCTACCACTTCATTTTGCTGCATATAGAGATTAGGCCAGTGGCACTCTTATCCTAGGACTTCGGGGCTGAAGTCCAGGGCCTTCACGCTCCCTAGGGGCCTCCAAATCCTCTTTAGTCTGTACTGAGTGGTGTGGTCACTGCTGGCCTGCACTGCGCCAGGTGGCCAAGTGTGATGATGACCTGCGCCGGGAATATGCTTAACCTACCGGGGGGGGGGGCTCCAGCAAGGGGGAGCCTCCAAAGGCCTTTAGGTCCAGGCTCCAAAATTTCCTCAGTGCACCATTGGATTAGGCAAATGTCAGGCTCAAACTGCACTTGACAGCAGTAGATCTCATTCATTCATTCATTCATTCATTCATTCATTCCATATAAAGCTGGGGATCAAATGTTTACAGCAAAAGGAGTACCTGGGTAAGGGGAGCTGAGCCCTCCCCATCCCTGATGAATCTTCTTCACATCCATAGCTTCTCCTGCTAGGTGATATTCTCTCAATCAACCTCACTTTAAATACAAGACTACAGCTAGTCCAGAGGAAGAATGACATCAGGAGACACACTACCAAGAAATGATACACTGATGTGAGGAAGATTAAACATCCCACCTGTGTGCCTCTTAAAATGAGGCTCTGCTCCTGCTTTATACATGATTGGGCAGAACTGGGTTTGAACAAATAGGTACACTGCCTTTATGTGGAGTCTCAGTGTGTACACTTCAGAATACCATATTTACCTGAATCTAAAATTAGTTTATTCCAAGTTCTTTGATACTGGAAATCGGGGGAGCATCTTAAATTCAGAGATCTCTTCCTTAACCTGTAATTTTTAGAAGGGTCCTCTTAAATCCAGAGTTGTCTTCTATTCAGGTAAATACGGTAACTACTTTAACTTTCTGCACATAAATAGTAGTGTAGTGCATTCTTGTCAAATGCAGATGAGCTCAAGGCAGCTAAAACAGGTTTTTGCCTGGTACAGTGAAGTAATTCACTCTGAAATCAAAAGGGAGAGCTTCAGAGGGGATCCACTCACCCTTACGGTAACTACTATTTTTAGAAAGCTTTAAGAGTGCACTGTAATAATTTCACTAAAATGAGGGGAAGTCAGGGGGGCTTATGGATCCATTAATTTTTTTAATGTTTTATTGTTTTTATTGATTGATATATTTTTATTATATTAACCAGCTTAAGACATGTTTTGATAAGGTGATATGTAATTCCTCATATTCAGTAATCCAAGCAGGAAAGCACAAGCTAGCTAGAGTCAAGGGCAGAGAAAGAGGCAAGTGTAAACACAGCTGTGGGTTCCTATTCAGTCTTGCCCTCATTCTGCTTCATAATCAGACTGTCAGGTTTAGTAGGATTTTCACACATGAGCTTCAGGTCTCCCCAACCCCTGCCCTTCCAATTGGTTTGAAATGCAAATGTAAAACTCTTGCATTGGTAAATAATAGTGCAAGAGAGACTCAAAGGCCATTCAAACCTTTAATGTGTGAATGCCAAAACTCTAGTTCTAAATATAAATGAACGGGGGTGCAGTTCAGGGGAATAAAGTGTATTAAGAACACAAGAACATAAGAACAGCCCTGCTGGATCAGTCCCAAGGCCCATCTAGTCCAGCATCCTGTTTCACACAGTGGCCCACCAGATGCCGCTGGAAGCCACAGGCAGGAGTTGAGCGCATGCCCTCTCTCCTGCTGTTACTCCCCTGCAACTGGTACTCAGAGGCATCCTGTCTTTGAAGCTGGAGGGGGCCTATAGCGCTCCAACTAGTAGCTATTGATAGAGCTCTTCTCCATGAAGTTATCCAAACCCCTCTTAAAGCCATCCAGGTTGTTGGCTGTCACCACATCTTATGGCAGAGAATTCCACAAGTTGATTATGCACTGTGTGAAAAAGTACCTCCGTTTGTTGGTCCTAGATTTTCTGGCAATCAATTTAATGGGATGACCCCTGGTTAGTGTTATGTGAGAGGGAGAAAAATTTCTCTCTATCCACTTTCTCCACACCATGCATGATTTTATAGACCTCTATCATGTCTACCCATAGTCGCCTTTTTTCTAAACTAAATAGCCCCAGGTGTTGTAGCCTTGCCTCCTAAGGAAGGTGCTCTAGGCCCCTGATCATCTTGGTTGCCTTCTTCTGCACCTTTTCCAGTTCTACAATGTCCTTCTCAAGATTCCGTGACTAGAACAGAACACAGTACTTCAAATGTGGCTGCACCATAGTTTTGTATAAAGGCATTATTATTCCACAAAATCACTGAATTGGAATTATTATTCCCTTAAATAAAGTATATTATTCCACAAAATCACTGCATCGGATAGCAATACAGGATAAAACACAGGCAAGGTACAGACTAGACCAACATGAAACAGTTACTTCAGGAATAAATCTCATATTTATTTCACAGAATAAATAGCACTTAAAAAGCTACCCCAAAGAGGCTGAATTACCTCATCCTACAAAGTGGAAACAGGATGAGGATTAAAAAGAATACCAGGTTTTCTTTGTGTAATTCTGCTATGGCAAAAGAAAAATGGGTTGTTGTTTTTGTATTCGTAGCAGACTTCTACCTCCTGCTGACTCTCCTCTGATAATTTCCTTAGGCAATTTTAAATATTTCCCCCTAGTTAACTAAATTGTGGCGGGCAGTGTGGGGGACTGGCCTCAGAGACATTTGCAGGGTAGAACAGGCTGCTGTGGGAATGGTTAAGCACCGTTCTCTCCTGCCCATCAAAGCTTCCCAGCAGATGTCCCCTTGCCACTGCATTCCTTCCTGTTAACTCAGCAAATTTAGGTTTGTTTGGAAGATTGCTTTTGCAAAGATGACCTGTAGTTCTGGCCTGATCATCTTCTCTGATGATTCACACAGGCTCAAACCCAGCCCCCCCCCTCCAATGCTTGAAGTAGCATGGTTGTCCTAAGCCCAACCACGTACAGAGAACTCCACACAATTTTCTCCAATCTCCCCACCACGCCACCCAATCTCCTACCTCTTCTGTGTGTGGAGCATATCACATGCTGATTCCCTTCCTCACTCAATCTCTCCACCCCATCTGATCTTTCCCTTGCCTCCATGGCACACAGAGCATGCTGCTCACGGATTTACCTGTTAGAAGCGCCAAGAGACCTTTATATTCTGGCTTGCTTTTAATTAATATCTTGGCTGACTGTACAGTATAAGTAGTATAGTGTTGCCAGCTCCTCTTCTCCTGCTTATGTTGCTTTGTCTGCTCTCCTTCTTTCTTTTATATGGATTTCTTGTTCTATGTTTTTAATATAGTAAACCACTCGGTGTAAAATTGTTTTAGAAATTGCAATTGATTGATTGATTGATTGACTGATTTGATTTGATTTATATTCCACCCTTCCAAAATGGGTCAGGGCAGTTTACAATTAAAACAAACCACTAAAACAATAAAGAGCTAAAACAAATTAAAAACAATATAACACAAATTAACAATTTAAAAACATTTTAAAACAACAATTAAACAATTACAGTGATTAAAAGCCCCAAAATCAGGTTAAAATATTAAAACAGATTAAAAAACCCTGGAAAGCCAGGCCAAACAAATACATTTTAAGGGCCCTCCTGAAGGCCAACAGAGAACTCGAATTACGGATTTCCGCAGGGAGCGCATTCCACAGCCCCGGAGCAGCTATAGAGAAGGCTCGCCTCCGAGTCACCACCAGACGAGCTGGTGCTAACTGGAGACGAACCTCCTCAGATGACCTTAATGTGCAGTGGGGATCACGCAGAAGCTAGAAATATGTTCAACAAATAAACCACAAATACCTTCCCCACCTGCCGATGTCCACCACTATGCCCATTCCCCTCCTCCTTACATAACCTGGAGATTGTGCATGAGCCACCACACTGTTCCCTCCTCCTCTTCTGCTCTCCCATCTCTGGCTTTTGAAAAGTGAAAGGAAAGGAACAGAAGAGGATGTATAGAAGAGGAGAGCCAAGGAGGGTGACAGCAGAGTTGGCCACTGGCATGCATGCCACCAGGTGAGTTTTGAAGGACCCAACAGGCCCTCCGAGGTGACTGGAAACATTGGGAGACAGCTGCTGATGGGCAACCTGCCACCTTCAGCAGCTGCTGCACCCATCCTCATTAGTGGGACTGTCATGATGATCCCATATCCAAGTAGAATGATACCTTTATTAGGATCGATTAAAAGTAATCTGCAAGCTTTTGAGTTCGCCGGAACTCTAGACGCTGGAGATGTTCCATCATGCCCAGATTTGTCTCCCCGCTTTGGTTTCTGTAGCATCTAGCCTGAAGAAGCTTTCTGACTCAATAGCTTGCTTACTACTTCGTGATATTTTAGATGTTTCTAATAAATGTATCATTCTTCATTAGTCCACCCTCCACCCCACCCCCCATGCCAGTTAAAATAAATAAAGAACACACAGGGCATTTTGTTTCTGTTCATAAAAATGCAGACACCATATACTGATTGAACTGATGGATATTCAACTCGGAGCTACACAAAGAGGAGATCAAATCCTAGCTCAAACATGAACTCACTAAGGCTGCATAGTCTACCATTATACCTAGCAGGCGGACCTAATAGTCCCATTGAATTCTGTGGTAGTAAACGTGTCTAGGACTGGGCTGTCAAGTTACCTGGAGCAAGCCACTATCTCATCCCCAAATCCCCTATCTCAAAATGTGAATGGTGGCAACCTACCTCATAAAATGCAGCAAATACAAATGAAATAACATAACACTGCGTGACCTCTGCCTTAGGACTAAAGCAGGCAACACGACAAAATAAATATTGCTTTTCACCTTGAAGGCTGTTAAACAGCTGACGGAAGAAGTAGTTTAATTCATTGACTATGGGTTTAAAAAAAAGTCTGAAGTCTACTTACTCTGATGTTTCTGAACAGCTGGAAAAGAAAAGTCAGAAAATGCTTGTGACTAATTTAATACTGGACATGACAAGAATAACTCGGCCATATATCAGAAGGCAGACAGAGTGACCCAGTTAAGGGTGGAGCCCTCTGAGATAGAGCCACTACTACACTTTAAACAAAGTGATTGGAAAGTCTCGACTAGTATAACTATTTATTATTACCGACTTGGCCATCTCTCTGCCTTCCTACAATTCACAGCACCAGTCAGCCATCGCCATTAGTTCTGTAACCGATCATTTTCTTTGGTAGGATCAGTGCTGGACTGCTAATAAATTAAGGGTTGAATATACTGCTCTCTGTAACAAATTGTCATTGCTGCTGCTCAGCTTTGAATTTTATTTGAACAGACTTGGACCAAAAGTAGGAGTAGGTCTTAGCAGCCATATAACATCTCATTCCTTCCCCAGCAGCTTTTTAGACAGCTTGAAAAGTCAGCTTGAAACAAGAAACAGATTCAGACCCAGCCTGCCCCTGTCAAACTGGGCAGCTTTAGGTTAGAAACTCATCTCTTAGAAAGAAAACAAACACAACTGGCAAACTAGATGGACCGCGAATCACGCAGATCACACATTATTAGTTCCAAACCCAGAGTATTCTGTAAAAAAATAAATCATAACTGACTGGAAATGGTGTAAGAATTGTAACCAGAGCTAGAGAAAATGTTACACAGTGATTTAGTATTTACACCATCTCCCATGATGGAGCTGAATATTTCAAGTGAAAATCTCATAAACTGACCTATGGCCAACCATCTGAATGTGCAGCAATCCTTGGAGATATTGTAAGAAGAACCTAATTAAATTGTATCTGATTCACTTGCATGGAAACATTGGAGCGAATAGAGTGCTGTCTGCATGTTTTCTGCCTTGGTATCCCTTTCCTTATTCCCAAATACTGTATTTACCTGAATCTAAGACTAGGATTTCTCCAAGTTTTTTTAAAAAATTAGAAATCAGGTAGTCATCTTAAATTCAGAGCCCCTGTTCCTTTCAGGTAAATGCTGGTTTTTAACCTGCATTTAACTTCTACTTTTAAAGGAGGTCATCTTAAATTCAGAGTTGTCTTCGATTCGGGTAAATACGAGATGTACGTCAACAACATCGTGGCTTGTCAGTGTTGAAGGAAAGGCACTCAGCACATGCTTAGAGACACCCAGGGCCGGACTGGGGTCACTGAGAGGGGGGTGGAATGTATGTGGGGAGGGTGCCGGGTTTTGAGCAGAATGGGTACTTAAGGGTGGGACTTACTCACTGCTGCTGAGTGCAGTGGGGCGCACTGGGGAAATGCCCTGTTGCCCTGTGGGCCAGTCCAAGCCTGGAGACACCCTTTGTTATTCTTTGTTGTTCAAGCTCCAGTGTCAGTCCCTGTCATCTGAAACAAGTTTTGTGGTTAGAGAAAAGTGTTTTGCTCTCTCTGCTTCCCTGAGTGGTAGGACAATTCAGAGGCACAGATATCGTTTCATAGGGTTAGCTATCCTGCGAAGAGAGAAAGTACTAGAGATTTTATGGGGTCTTTTGTAATAAACTGTAAAACTGGTTATTTACAAATGTGTGGATGTGGAAGGAATTGAAATGCAATCCAATTTGGTAAAGTCTTCATTGGTATTAATTGTTAATGTGGTGCTTATCTACACCAGCGTGGTGTAGTGGTTAGAGTGCTGGACTAGGACCGGGGAGACCCGAGTTCAAATCCCCATTCAGCCATGAGACTAGCTGGGTGACTCTGGGCCAGTCACTTCTCTCTCAGCCTAACCTACTTCACAGGGTTGTTGTGAAAGAGAAACTCAAGTATGTAGTACACCACTCTGGGCTCCTTGGATGAAGAGCGGGATATAAATGTAAAAATAATAATAAAATAATAATCATCATCATCACCACTTTAAAAAGGAAAGCCTAGTGGAACTCTGGGGAAAGGGAGTGGAAAATCTCAGAATAGTTCTAGAGTTGGCCTAGACAGAGAGCAATAAGCTTGTAAAAGCATCTGCTGAGCTGTGAAGCAAAAAAAGTTTGCTCTCCACACCCAGGGGTGTTCTTACCCCTGGACTTCAGGGATGGAGTCCACGGCTTCTACACACCTTGGGGGCCCCCAAATCCTCTTTAGTCTGTCCCGGGTGGTTTGGTCACTGGCCCACACCACTGACCCACACTGTACCGGGCAGCCAAGTATGATTGTGACCGGTGCCAGGTGCCTTAGAGACAGAGCAGGGAGTGTGGAGAGGAATATGTGGAATGGGAATATGTTAAATAGTGTGTTGAAATGTTTCTGCAAATGCATATTTGCATAAACATACCTGTTTTATATTCTTACATTCTTATGAGTTCAGCTGCTGTTCGTGCCCTCAAGAACCCATGTGTTAAAAATACTTCATGTGTCATGGTGTGCATGTGTAAGTGGGTTGATGCTTAACTTGCAGTGGTGGAGTATGGGGGGCAGCCTCCAAATGCCTTTAGGTCCAGGCTCCAAAATTACCTAGGTGCACCTCTGCCCCCACCCCAAACTCCTTGCATTGTGTTGTAACACAGACTGAGCAGATGAAAAGCATCCACATGCACACAGGTGGTATGGGTCATCAAACAGCATCAGTCTCTCCTCCAACAGCCCACCAACAGCCCCACCACCCACCACGCCTGTCACAAGACATCTTCTTGTAGCCCACTGCAAAGGTCAAAACTTCTTTCTCTTTCTTTGGCCAAATTCAAGCTGTTCTTTCACTAAGCAATGAGGACAAATTTTAATGGGCAGTTCAGGGAGTTACAGGCACCTGTTCTTGTTTATGTTAAGGCTATTTTGATTCTGGTGCATCACTGTAATGGGGAATGATGGACTATAATAAAGATGGACTTTGCTAACAATGAGTGATACCTTTTGTTTATTAAACTGTAAGCCATCTCCCACTTTCCTTCAGCTTCTCAAAAAGTGTTCTTCGTGAGGTTTTGGTAGTATACACATTTGTGTAAAATGTTAGCTAATCCATTTAATAGGTTGACGAGCAGATGATTAATCAACATTTTTCAGTCTACTGACATCTCTGTTTATTTTTTTCTCCAGGCATACTCCCATTCTCTCACTCAGAATATTGTTGTCACCCTCACCCTAGCCAGACAGTGTAATCTGCATCCCAGACCAGCCTCAACAGCCTATTAGCACTCATTGGTTAACATCCTCACTAATCGTAGGGATGTGCAAGAACCTGTGGTTCGGCCAGTTCAAAAGTGCGGGGGAAACCTCTAAGGGTGGAGGAGGGTGCTCTTACCCCTCCCACCATGTTTCCCCCATCAGCGCTGCACTTTAAAAGGGTCCAGTGGGGTGGTAGCATACCTTCCTGCCGCCCTGTTGCCTCGTTGGACCGGAAGTGACCGGAAGTACCCGATGCATGAGCAGACATGCATTGTCGGACCGGAAGTGACCTGAAGCATCCAATGCTCGTGCACACATCTGCACATGCATCAGGTACTTCCAGTCACTTCCGGTCCAACGAGGCAACAGGGCGGCAGGAAGGTATGCTACCACCCCACTGGACCCTTTTAAAGTGCAGCGCTGATGCGGGAAACATGGTGGGAGGGGTAAGAGCACCCTCTTCCACCCTTAGAGGTATCCCCTCCCACCTTTGAGCTGCCCCCGCCAGTCCCATGCACATCCCTAACTAATTGTGCAGAAAGCACTGCAAAGCACCACAGCAATGTTTAATAATCCAGAGGAGCCATTTTCACTGAGCCCTCCTCCCCCTAGAAGTGCTCGCTAATACCCATAGGTTTGTCCCTGGGGGTTGCGCAGCATGACTTTTAAGTAGCTGCTTTATATAAGTTACACAACTGGTCTATCTAGCCAAGAATTACCACCTATCTTGTCTTGCAATGGGTTTCTAAAGTCACAGACTGAGATCTTTCTCAGCTCTTTTACTTTGTCAGGCAAGAATTACTTTGTCACTCTTCAGGCGATGGCTGAAAGCAACCCTGGAAAAGATCTTAATGGCTTCATGGTATGAAAAATATTGGAAAAAATATTGGGAATCCCACTTCCCCCCCACCCCAAGAATAGCTTCAGTCAGAGTTGATAGCCCTTTGTCAACCTGGCTCAAATTAATCCCTTGTTCTACAGCATTGATAGTTATTACTGTTTCTTTTTAATGCAATTTAGTCTCTGGACACACAGTCAAACTTCACAATACAGTTTGTGGCAGTTCATATGATGGCTTATAACAAAACATCCTTTATTTTACAACAATAAAAAGACTGGAAATTTTAAGTAGGCAGAAAATAATTAGCCACACTGGCATTTTGCTAAGACACCTCCCACTACACTTATGAAAAGCAACATGGAATATTAAATAGCCACAGATGGTCAGGAACTGAATCCTGTTTCTCATCTAAAAGTGGTGCCTCCAAACTCCCATTCAGTGCTGAGTCAGAAGACAAAGTGCCACTTAACAGATGACATCTCATCATCTCCTACGTAGGGCTCTTTTGGAGGACTCCAGCATTGGTAAGTAGTTTGCAGGATCTTATACAAAATACAGTTCAAGGTCATTTATGAGAGCTTAGAAAAGATATTGTTTTCAAACAGGCTCAAATACATATGGGCTTGTCCAATATATGTGATTATCGTTGTGTGCTTCTAAAACAAAAGTTGTTATACATTGCAGAAATGTTTGGTTTAGGTTCTCTTTTTAGAGCTAATAATGTCTATCAATGAACTCTTGACATAGCTTCCAGCCTCATCAAGCTAAGCACACTTCCCAAACCAGAAATCTGGTGCTAATTGTCCTAAAACCAGCTTCGTATAATTAAACCAGGGGTACTGAAACCCAAGCTCATAGTTGCTATGGTTGCCATCAGTAACTGTACTGAATTAGAACTGAAGGATAAATAATATTTGTAGGTGGGTAGTTGGCTGTTGAGCAAATAGCTGAGTAATCCACACTGAAGAGATGGGGGAGTACAAACTACGTGGGGTTTCTTGTTCCTTTCTTTCTTCCCCCACTCTCTATTTTCATTTCCCCCATTATCACTTTCTTAGACTTATATCACAATCTTTGGATTGCTGCCTCCCAGGCTGCCTCCCAGGCTGGCCTCCAAGACAGGCCCTCTTTGCCACTGCCTCCTCCTCCCTCTTCTTCCACTTCCACAGCCATTAATCTGCCCACTGTTGTGGAGGCAGGCAAGATTTCCTTGCTGGTGTGAGAGAGGAAACCTCATGTTACCTCTCCTTCCTCGTTGGCTCCTAGAACCAGCCAGTGAGGTGAAGAAGACCCTCTCTCACACTAGCAAGGAAATTTCACCTGCCCACTCAGAGAGTAGACTAATGGCTGGAAGTGGCGAGGGGAGAAAGGAGCCAGGGCTGGGATGGGAGGTTTCCTCGCTAGTGTGAGAGAGGAAACCTGGAGCTTTCCCACACATAGCTTCCAGCTCCGGAGTAAATGCTGAGCAAAGCCACTTCACATTACACTCATGGCATGAGGGAAGCAGCCCCTCCCCTCTGCTCTTGGGTTTTCTTTTGGTGCAGGTTCACATTGCATGTCTCCGTGTTTTCCTTCTAGCCAATGGGACGGGTGGGGAGAGAGATATCCTTGGGTAGGAACACAGTGAAGAGATTCTCACGATCCACCCAAAGTGGGCTAAGGGAGCCTAGCCCGCTTTGGGTGGATCATGTGCTACCACGGGAGCTGCGCGGCTCCCAGCAGCAACCCTCTTAATTCCCCCTCCCCTTAGACGAGGTTAGCGGAACTTCCGGGGGCCGTGCAGCCCCCAATCCCCGCAGCCCACACTGGCTCCGTGATGGGGCCAGCAGTCGTGTGGGCAGCCGATCTGGCCACCCAGGGCTGTCTGGGGATCGTCTGTGGGGAGAGAGGCAAACCCTCTTAAGGCGAGTCTCGCTGATCGTGAGAGTCGCCTCAATATCTCCTTCAAAACCTCATGTCCTAGACTGGGAGCTTTTGTATACACAAACAGATATCTTCCCTTTTTTCCAACACATGTGTGGTGTTTTAACCGCTGAAAACCTTAAGCAAGCAGACTAATATTGAACAGAAGTGGCCAATGTGCTTGCGCACATCACACATGCACACCGGCCACTTAAGAACATAAGAACAGCCCTGCTGGATCAGGCCCAAGGCCCATCTAGTCCAGCATCCTGTTTCACACAGTGCTCTAGGCATTATAATATTAGCAGTTTTATTTTCAATCCCCTTCCTAATGATCCCTAGCATCGAATTGGGCTTTTTCACAGCTGCCGCACATTGAGTTAACACTTTCAACAAGCTGCCAACCATGATCCTAAGATCCCTCTCCTGGTCAGTCACTGACAGCTCAGATCCCATCAACGTATACTTGAAGTTGGGGTTTTTCGTCCCAATGTGCATCACTTTACACTTGCCAACACTGAACCGCATTTGCCATTTTGTCACCTACTCCCCCAGTTTGGATAGATCCTTTTAGAGCTCCTCACAATCTGTTTTGGATTTCACTACCCGAAAGAGTTTGGTATCATCTGCAAATTTGGCCCCCTCGCTGCTTACCCCGGCTTCCGGTTTGACACTGACCAGGGCAGCGAGAGGGTACGCTGCCGCCCTGTACCAGCGATTTTGCAGACAGCGCCGGTGGGGGAAACGCAGTGGAAGAACATCCTCCCTGCTCCTTAAAGGTAACCCCTCCGCCGCCAAACCAATCATCTGCCAGTCCATGCGCATCCCTACCTTAGAGTGGCCAGTAAGAGGGAGAAGACACGAAACTTCCTCTCTCACACCAGTGAGAAAAACTCCCTTCCCTTCACCAGTCCGGCACAGCCCCATCTCCTCTCACCGCTCCTGCGGCCACTAATCTACCAACTATTCATGGAGCAGGTGAGGGGTTTTTTGCTAGCGCAAGCGCAGAAGCCTCTCCCTCACTAGCCACTCTAAGAGCCTGCCAGAGTTCCTGGCAGGTTCCTAGAGCAGTGAGTGAGGAGAGGCGAAATGGGGCTTCCTCTTTCAGGCCAGCAATGGAACTTTGCATGCCCTGAGACAGCGGGCAGATTAATAGTTGGGGGAGAGGCAAAGAGGCAGCAGTGATAGTAAGAGGAGGAGGCAAGGCAGGGGGGCAGCACACACTGCTCCACACTACTGGTGGGGAAGAGAAATGGGGGGCCACCATAGGGCTTGCTACACCCCTGGATTCACCCTATATTCTGTAAGAGCATTTCTTATAGCAGGACGAAATACCAAGACTTAATTCCCTTTTCCTAGTGCCACAAACCCATGGTATAGTATGGTGGCCGCCAGCCTATAGGATGGGTTACACAACACAAGTGGCATGGGTGTAGCAGGGATTATGAGGCATTCCTGGACAGGAGTGGGAAGGCTGTGTGGTCTGTTGAACCTTGGCTATGCATTCAGGCTCCACACAAGTGTTGGCCGTTCGGTAACACTGCAGGGTTATTCAACAGAAGGCTTCTTCATATGACTGCCGGCAGGGCAGGAGAAGTGGCCAGCCTGGGTAAGAGAGCTGGGCGTCCTCCCGATCAACAGTTATGTGAACGCCAAACATTAAGGTAGGAAGCAGGGAGCATGATGGTGTGCAAGCTGGCAGCTGGGTAGGACAGCTTCTCCTCCTACTACCTCAGTAAATTGCTGGGGATGGAGTCTGTGCAGGGTGCCCTTGTCTGACCCAGTCCCTGCCTCCCACAGGATCACACTCCCCGCCTCCTAGAGTTGTAGTTTGGAGTTCACTGTAACTGTTGATCAGAAGAATGCCCGGCTCTCTTACCCAGGCTGGCCACTTCTCCTGCCCTGCTGGGGTCATGCAAATGAGCCTGGAGTTATAAAGGGGTCCCAGGCAAGGCTCTAAACACAGGCTTACAGCAGAGTTTCTCCTGGGATGGGAAAAAGAGGGAAGGGGCAGTCTGGAAGTAGGATTTAAGGAGAGAGCACACAGTTACTTCATGGTGCCTCAGTACAGCACAAGAGCCCAGTGGTCTAGCTGTAGTATAGAGGCAGGCAGGCTTACACTTCAGCCTGTCTCTCTAGCACTATGTAATTGCCTGCTTCCTGGCCCAGTAGATTAGAGGCAAAACTACACCAAGCAATAAAGGAAAGAATCTACCACCTAATGGTGCAGTGGTGAGGCAACCTGCCTAGAGAGCAGGAGGCTGTTGGTTTGAATCCCCACTGGTGTGTTTCCCAAAATATGGGAAACTCCTATATCGGGTTACGGTGATATAGGAAAGTGCTGAAAGGCATCATCTCATACTGCATGGGAAATGGCAATGGTAAAACCCTCCTGGATTCTACCAAGAAAACCACATGGCTCTGTGGTCTCCAGGAGTCGTCACTGACTTGACGGCACAACCTTTCCTTTCATTTCCCCCCTGCATATGTACTAGTACAACACACACTGGAGTAGTGCTGCTATTACCTACAACTTTGTACTTGACTTGTGCACACTCACCAAAAAAAGGTTAGCCATTTTTATTATCCTGCTCATGGGTAAGCCCTTCTGAAATGTTGATTGGCTCGAGCAAGGAATACATTACAAGCCTTCTTTTACAACTCAGTGGCTTTGGAAGCCTGCCTTTCATATTTCTTTTTATTTCATGCCATGAAAAGCACTGCAATGCTCACTTCATTAGTACAGTGCGAACATACATACAGAATGATCTAGCATAAGATGGTGTACATTGATTTTTATATTCATTTTTAGTAACTGCTTGCAGCATTTAGCAGCTCTTTGCAAGATTCAGAGTTGCAACCTTGTTTTAAGGCAGGCCTGCTTAACTTATGACCCTCAAAGTCAAACGGAACTCACCCGCTACGTATGGCACCTTACCAGGAGTCCAATAAACCTTCTGTCTTGCCGCCTGCTTGAGACTGTAAAAACAAAGGATGCTGTCAAGGGCCTCACCTGGCAGGCCACAATATGCCAGTTGTGGGCTACATTTAGCTTGGTGGGTGGATTGCAAGATATGTAGGTCTGTTTTAAGGAATGTTATTTTTGTATTTCAGATTTGAAAACAAAGTAATATTAGGAGACTGAAATAAAGAAAGTAATTAATTGACAGTAATTTACTGGTCCATATTTACAGATTCATAGCCAAATCTGATAAGAACAAAAGCTTGTTCTACAAGAAGGTTTACCTTCTAACCCAACCCCACCCAACCCTCTGATCTCTTTTTAATGATTCCTCAGTAACAGTATACTGACTGATGTTCTCATAAAGCAGTTTACAATTTATGTTAGTTTTCTCCCAGTTTTTTCTCCCACAGGAATGGTCTACTTGCACATACAGTGGAACATGTGAGTGGGAAGTGCACATTTCTTATCTACAGTAACATTCATAATCTATGAAGCTCTGAAATCAATGCCACGGACTGCTGAAGTTTATCTATACTACTTCCAAAAGTGATGCCATTTGGGACTGTAATGGATGGAGAACCGGAGCACCTGAGGACAAGTGGGAAGTACTGGCAGACTTGAGGTGACCTCAAGATATGTCAGTCTTCAACAAATCTGAAGGGAAAAAACTGAAAGGGGCAAACAAACAAACACCCACCAACCCAACTGCCTCCTGTTAAGAGAACGTCTTCTTTGTCATGATCCCCACCGCCCATTGAGATCTTGAGGAGAGGGTCATCTGTAGTTGCCACCGGCTCATCTGGTGGCTACTCAGGGACAGGCCTTCTCCGCTGCTGCCCCGAGGCTTTGGAATGCACTCCCTAGTGAAATAAGAAACTCTCCATCTCTGACAATTTGTAAAAAATCTTTAAAGGTACATCTGTTCACCCAGGCTTTTAATTAAATACTGTTTTAATAGTTTTAACATTGTTTTAAAACATGGTTTTAAAATTTTTTAATTGTTCTAATGTTTTAATTTTCTGCTTCATTTTAACTAATGTTTTAATTTTTGTTGTCATTTATTTTGTTCTGTTGTAAACTGCCCAGAGACATAAGTTTTGGGCAGTATAAAAGTATGTTAAATAAAATACATACATACATACATACATACATACATACATACATACATAATCGATGGGACAGAATGTTGTGAGCTCAGGCAGTTAACAGACAATCAGGTTGGGCAGAGATAATGGAACCCCCAAAGAGCAGGAAATTTAAATTTATCACATTGAAGAACTCCCTCAAGAAAGCCACAAGCCCTTCTGCTTCTGAGGGGGGGAAGTGTATAAATCTCATTTATTTTCTTACTAACAGTTTTACAGCTTTGTGCTTCTGAAGGGAACGGCTTTGAAAAGGAGCTGGAACTGAGCACCAATTCCCCTGCCCCAATCTAAAGCACCTAGAAAGCAGGGGTCGGGGTATGCACATGAAGTAAGCGAGAGCAGCAGGAATGTAAGGAGGCTGGCAGCGGCCCGTGTGCTGCTGCCACCGTATCCACTGGCCCCGCCCCCTGCATCTAACGTCAGATGGAGGGATGGCTAGCCATGCCCTTGCGTCGGATGGCAGGCACGGGGGACGTGGTCTCCCTCCCAAACGGGGCTGTGCAGCCCTGTTTGGAAGGGAGATTAGTCCACACTGCTTTGGACAGCGTGGGCCAGAGCGAATCTCTCTGCCTTAAAGGCCTGGAGAGCCGCTCCTGGTCTCGCTGCCAACGCAGCGGTGCCGATCGATCTCCCTCTCAAACGGGGCAGCGCAGCCCTGTTTAGGAGAGAGATCGGCCCGTGCTGCATTGGCACCGCAGCCAGAACAGCTCTCCCTGCCTTTAAGGCAGGGAGAGTCACTCCGGCCATGCTGCCCAACACAGCGCGGGCCGATTTCAGCTCCAAACAGGGCTGCATGGCCCTGTTTGGGACTGCAATAACACCCCCTCATCTGATGTCAGATGCGGGGTGTGTGTCTGGGGCCACGCTCACGGCCACTGATTGGTGGCAGCCTGGGTTCTTTGAACCCATTCGCCCAATGGTGGCTCCACCCCTGGAGAGCAGGCATTCCTATCTTTGTTGCTAATGTTTGTTCTTTCACCATGCTCAGACACAGGGTCAGAAAACACTTGCACACCAGGGTTATACTGCAACATTTTGTTGCAGTTTGATTCTTGTTTTTCATATTTCTGTTCCACTTACCAGTCAAAGATTCCCAAAGTGGATCAGATCCCAAAGTTCACAGTGAAGACATATAAACAGTTTATCATTTGAGGGGCCTGACTTGAGACAGGTAGATGAGGTAGAAATTATTAGACAAACAAATCTATAAAAAAGACCCACAGACCTAGAAAAGCCCAAACGGAAAAGCACAAAGTGTTTCACCACAAAGAAGAAGAAAAGTGCTGGAAAACATTCTATGAAGAGTAGATAAGATAAGTAAGCAAGGGCTTGGAAATGGTGGCATAGAATTTAAATACTGTATGTACTAAGACACGCTAGACCAGGGTGATGTGGGCAGAAAAACAGGAGAGGAAGTCAGCTTTTGCAGCTGTGTTTTGACTAGACTAAAAGTGGTTAAAATGTTGAGCAAAGTAAACCTCATATTAACTAAGGTAAGAAATAATTGACTAACTACTAAGACAATAATCTGCCATTCCAAAATTGTCTTGGAATGCACCATCACGGTATTTGACACCCAAAAAATTAGCATTAATGTATAAAAATGTTCCAAACAAATGTTGGAAATGTGGACAATGTGAAGGAACCTTTTTTCATATGTGGTGGTTAGGTGGGAAGGCAAAGGCCTTTTGGGATATGATATATAATGAGTTGAAGAAAATTTTTTAAATGACATTTCCTAAGAGGCCAGAATCCTTCCTGCTGGGAATAACGCAAAGAGAGTTCTCCAGAAGAAACTTAACATTTTTAATGTATGCAACCACGGCGGCTAGAATAGTATATGCACAGAAATGGAAAGATAATAAAATGCGCTGGAAAAAAGATTGGTTGATAAAAATTTTGGAATACGCTGAGATGGCAAAACTTTCAGCACTCATAAGGGATGAAAATTTGGAATGTTTCAAGGAAGATTGGGAGCCATTCTTACTTTACTTAAAGAACTATTTTTCCAATATCGACCTTTCAGCAGGGTTTGAAATTCAGTAACAACAGCAAGTTGGGTAGGGTAAAATCGAGTTTGCAATGTGGAGTATATGTGTTTTGAATTATTATAGCAATGGTAAATTTGTATAGCTAATATGAACCGTGCAGACTGGTAAGCGGGAAGTCAATATTTACTTAATTAAATGTAATTGGACTGTTAAGATATTGTAAAAACCAATAAAATTTTAAAATGGAATGCACCACCACAAAATTTTAGGTCAGATCTTCTGAACCAAAACACTGAAGCATTAAATTGTCCTTTCAAATACGAATTTGCACGTGCAGAGTGTTGGCATTGGTATCAGAAATTGGTATTTTCTACCATGAAATCTTTATCTGCACTACTTTCCAACCAATTCAGATTTCATCAAACGTTACGTTGCTAACAATGCAGACTATAGTTAAAAAGAAAAAAAGGTTATACTTGCATACAGCTGTCAAAAGGGGACAGCAGTTTCCCCTCAACACATAAAGCAGTCTCCCCCATTCCCTCTCTCATGGCACTCATGGTTACCACAATCATCTGAAGAGGTGACCACGGTAAAGTGTGATGGTGGTCACTTCCATGATTGGCAGCCTGGGGCACTTCAGGCTGTCAATCAGGGAAGGGCCAGCCATCACAATTTCAGTGGTCGCCTCTTCAGACAACCACAGAAAGGGTGAGCAAGGCAGGAAGGGGAGTGAGGGTGGTTGATTGACACGTCAGGGAGCAGGCCTGTGCCCCCCCTCCCTTCACCAGCTGGACAGCTGTTTTACTATAAACTCTGAATAGGGCTGATCAGTGGTGTAGTTGCAAATTCAGAAGTGCAGGTGCTGTCCATGATAGCCCCCAAAGCCATGCCAACCCCAGCAACCAGAGAGACCAAGAAATACAGGCGCTTTGTCCTGGCACATCCCCCCTCCACTATACCTAATGTAATTGTAGGACATGATTTGGGCAAAATTAAGCGTTTCTGGAGTGCTGTTGATTTTAATGGGAAAGTTAAACATATGCTTGCATCTGGGTCATTGAAATCAGCAGGACTTGAAAATGTTTTATTTTGTTGGATCAAGCCTATAAAGTTTAAAATTCAGAGTAAACATTCCATACAATTCAGCTGCATTTTATTCCTTCCATTACGATTTCAACAGTGCACTGAAGAAAACACTGTTGTATTTTTCAGTTGACCACAATTGACCACAAGATGGTGCACTTTAGCATGTGTCCAAAAGAGGTTTTCTTTGGCAATCAGAATATAATGATGATGATGATGATGATGAAGAAGATGGAAAAATAAGCCACTGCATGGTCAATATTTGCACAATATAAGTTGAAAATCAGACATCTCCAAGACCAGGCAATGGCTTAAGAATGGCAACTTGAAGAAAGAAACAGAGGGTTTAATACTGGTTGCACAAGAACAGGCACTAAGAACAAATGCAATAAGAGCAAAAGTCGAAAAATCCACAACAAGCAGCAAGTGCCGCCTTTGTAAAGAAGCAGATGAACCAGTGGACCACTTAATCAGCTGTTGTAAAAAGATCGCACAGACTGACTACAAACAAAGGCATGACAAGGTAGCAGGGATGATACACTGGAACATCTGCAAAAAATACAAGCTACCTGTAACCAAAAATTGGTGGGACCATAAAATTGAAATAGTTGTAGGAAACGAAGATGCAAAAATATTATGGGACTTCCGACTACAAACAGACAAACATCTGCCACATAATATACCAGATATAACTGTAGTTGAGAAGAAAGAAAAACAAATTAAAATAATCGACATAGCAATACCAGAGGATAGCAGAACAGAAGAAAAAGAAATAGAAAAAATCACAAAATACAAAGATCTACAAATTGAAATTGAAAGGCTGTGGCAGAAAAAGACCAAAATAATCCCAGTGGTAACTGGCGCCCTAGGTGCAATTCCAAAAGACCTTGAAGAGCACCTCAACACCATAGGGGCCACAGAAATCACCATCAGCCAATTACAAAAAGCAACTTTACTGGGAACAGCCTATATTCTGCGATGATATCTATAATAACAAGAACAATATTGATAATAAAATCCAGCCATCCCAGGTCCTTGGGAAGGACTCGATGTCTGGATAAAACAAACCAGTCAATAACACCTGTCTGACTGTGTAAACAAGAAATAATAATGTTAAATTAACACTGTATTTTGTATGTGTTTTTTATTGCTTTAAGCCTAAATGCTTTAATAGATTAAGAATGCAAGGAAGGATCAGAATTTCTGCACAAAATAATTGCTGCTCTTATTAAATTTCCTGATGCCAAATACATTAATGTTAATAACAGTATAATGATAAACCCATTCCTTTTTTAATTTCTTTCATTTTTGCAAGATCTGGCTCAGTAAGAAAATGCTGCTTAGGAAACAAATGCCTTCTTAAGAGGTCAGGCTTTATCCTGAGGGATTAATCTAGGCTACAACCCTGACATATTTGTTTCGTGTGTTTTAATGAAGTGAAGGGGACTAGTCAAATAGGGAAAAGAGACATTTTAATAAAATTAGGAAATTAGGAAGGTGCCATATACTGAGTCAGACCATAGGTCCATCTCGCTCAGTATTGTCTACACAGGCTGGCAGTGGCTTCTCCAAGGTTGCAGGCAGGAGTCTCTTTCAGCCCTTCTAAACAGCAATGGGACAAATTGTGGAAATGGACGTCAGATGTAAACCCCCCCCCCAATTACCTGATGTGCCTTGAAATCCCCCACCCCCAAGTTACAGTACTACCTGCATATACTTCATAACCTTGTGGGTTTCCAAATCATTGTGTGTAAATCTTTGTAGATATATCATGTACAAACAACCACTTTGTATATAATTGTGCTTTGGCAACGTACTGTATGCTTTGGTAGTTTGTTGGTTCAATAAAAAAATCTTGTCCTATTTTTAAAAAAAAATCTTGTCCTATCTTGGAGAAGCCAGGGAGGGAATTTGGAACCTAGATGCTCTTCCCAGAGCAGCTCCATCCCTTAAGGAGAATATCTTACAGTGCTCACACATCATGTCTCCCATTCATATGCAAGCAGGGCAGACCCTTTTTAGCTAAGGGGACAAGCCACAAGACCAGTACAAAATGACTGAAGGCAACAGTCCAAAAGCATAGCATTGCTGTCCAGATTCTGATTTAAAGTCCACATTGCTACAACTGCAGTAATTTCTCTGAGGCAAATAAAAATCATCCAACCCTAAATTCATGTCGAGTACCTAACTCAATACAAACTCAGCGATGAATATAGTAGGTGGCTCCCCCAGTAGGAGTAATGCTAGTGTCAGGAGGCCACGCAGCCCCTCCTCTGCCATCAAGTCTGAGGCAGCCAAAGACTTCAGCCCGCTGTGCTGGGGCACGCTTCACCACCAGAACGGCGAGTGGAGGTCAAACAATGTGGCAGCAGGAAGCAGGAAGCCACATTGGAGGCAAGAACAGGGGCCAAGGCTGGGGAAGGAGACTCAAGAGGGGGCAGGCAGCAGACCAGCATGACTGGTAGGCAAGGCCAGGGAGAAGAGATGGTGAAGGCTGGCAGGAGAAAGGTTGGGGATGGACTTACTGGTCCAGGACTCCAGAGCGGGCATCAGGATGACTGAAGGTGGTAGCACAACTGGAGACAGAAGGAGAAAGAAGCCGTTAACGGGACAGGGCCGGGTTGAAATAAGGGAGCAAGCAGCAACGGAGGGTCAGGATGGAATAGGAAGAGGGGAAAGAACAAGGAGTCAGCACCATGTATGGCATCAATAAAAGCAAAGCAGGCCAAGGATGAGGGCAGATCACAGTTCCTTACAGGCCGAAGGAGGTTAAGGGGAATTATAGCTGAGAAAGAGCTGGACAGAAAGGAGGACTACCGTGAGCAAAACTCCCTCTCTGTGGGGTCAAGCAGCTTAACAGCCATCTACAGTTATCCCTCGTTAGCAACAAGAGCCCCTTTGCCACTGGATATGAGGAATGACCGTCCTGCTGATTCAAGGTGCTCTAACTGTAGAGGCCACAGGGAGCTCAGCTGGCAGCTTCCTGCCACATCCTGTCCCTTTTGCCTGTTTCCATGTAAGTTTTTCTTGCTGGGCCAGGAGATCCCACTACATTTCTCTTGCTTTTAAGGTGGGTAGTACCGGGTAGTGCACTGGTCACAGTGGACCCGCCAACGTAAGCTAGAAGCCTGACAGCAAAGCCGCCCACTTTGATTAGCAGATTCTGGGAGGAGAAGTTCTCCAGTTGCCATTTCTGTGTGCATGTTAAAAACAGAGCTCTCTGGCTCCGAGCAGGGAGAAGGAGGGACAGACAGACCTCAGGTGTTTGTTTTTAACTTCAGGGATGAAAATGCCCAAGGGCCAGAGTATGAAGATTGCTAACTTTTCTCTACAGCATGTGAGCCAAGGGTGGGCCTTTCAAGAGGCAAGGTCACCTCAAGCCACAGATTATTAGGACACCCCCTGCACTGTCATGACTGGAACAGCTCTTTGGGATTGGTCCAGGGGTGGAGCCACCATTGAGCAAATGGGTTCGAAGAACCTGGGACACCGCCAATCAGGGGCCATGCCTGGTGCCCCAGCCATGCCCCCCTGCATCTGACATCAGACACAGGGGGTGTATCTTTGCTTGCAAACGGGGCCGTGTGGCTCCATTTGCAGGCAAAATCCCCGGCCAGTGCCCTGTTTGCAGTGCAGCCAGAGTAGTCCTCCCTCCCTAAACGCTGGCCGGGGGTTGTGCTCACAAACGGGGCCCTGGGGCTAAACCAGTGTTGTGTTCACAGAGTGGCCAGGAGTGACTCTCCCTGCCTTTTAAGCAGGTAGAGCTGCTCCGGCCACACTGCATACGCAGCGCTGGCTGGGAGATTTTGCTTGCTAACAGGGCTATGTGGCCCCGTTTGCAAGCAAGCCCTGCCTCCTGCATCTGATGTCAGATGCAGGGGCGGGGCTTAGCATCATCAGATGCAGGGGGTGGGGTTTGGGGCGCAGCGGCGGGCTGGACCCAGGCCACCGCTAGCCTCCCTCCACCCCTGGATTGGTCTGACCCTGGGAAACTTTGCAAGGAGCCACTCTCCTCACACTCCTTGCAAAACTTACAAGAAGCAACAAGGAGAGGAGGGGAGGCTGCTGGCAACTTTCCCTGCCCTTTGTGCCACTTTCAAATCTTGCAAGGGTTGATTCTGAGGGGAGGCCGTCACCCACCGGGGATATGGGGCAAGGCAGCATTTGGTGCCTTGCCCCAGGCATTGCAATACCTTGGGCCACCACCCCTTATGTGAGCATCATAAGCTTTTCCATGCAAACTCTCAGAGAATTGTTATTCTGGTATCAGGAGCCCAGTGTAGAAACCAATGTGTGGAAGGAGAGAATTGGGATCAGGCTTCAGGCTTCATGTCTGGATGTATGCAGTCAGTGCTGTCCTCCTTGCACAGACAGATATGCATATAAGCTCCCTAGGTGCAACTCATACTTGCAAAAATGGTGGGTGGGGCAGAGATCATACCACAGAGAGCCCACAGGTGTTCAGGTGCACTCACATAAAGGTAATGTGTGCAGTTGAGTCAATGTTGACTCCTGGCGACCACATAGCCCTGTGGTTTTCTTTTGGTAGAATAGAGGAGGGGTTTGCCATTGTCTCCTCCTGCGCAGTATGAGATGATGCCTTTCAGCATCTTCCTATATCGCTGCTGCCCAATATAGGAGTTTCCCACAGTGTGGGAAACATACCAGCGAGGAGTTGAACCAGCAACCTCTGGCTTGCTAATCCAGTCATTTCCCCACTGTGCCCTTAGGTGGCATAGGCCGGGCCCCCTGTAAACCTGCAGTTGTGCCCTAATCCTAACCTTCCAGATAGATACAGTGCACACTCAATGAGCATTGCACTGTGGGCTTAGAAAACAATATTACCAGTCTGAAATGAATGAAGCTATGCCTTTCTAAGCCTCTCCCAAGTACAACTAACAGAATTCCTCTATTAATCCCATCTCTTTGCTTTCCTGTCTTGTCCTACTAATCCCTAATTAGCACAATTCCTTACACAATTCCCTCTCCCTCCCTTTTGAGTTCTTAACAGAGAAAACTAACTATCAAATTCTTTGAAAGATGCTTTGAATTTTCCACTCCCGAAGCATCCCTGTGAAACCCTTGGAAAATGGTCACATACTGTATAATGTGCTGGCAGCCTTTTATGCCTTATCCCAATAAATTTTCTTGACTGGTTTAGCAACTGTAATGGTCTTTTCCCTTGTCTTTAGTGTTCATTAAATTAAGCTCATATAAGGAAAATTAATATCTGACAAATCCCTCATTCTAATGCTGAAGCAAGGTAACATGCTGTGAAACAGCAGGGGACACTTGGGATAAATTTAAGCAGTCTTTTTTGACAGGAAAAAAAATAACTGCATATGCCCCTTTCCCGTGTTATGTTCCCATGATAAGAACTTTTTGTAAATATGTTCACCACACAGTCCACACACCCCACGCCTGCTAACTGAACAGAGAGACACCTTTTAAAGTGGTAACTCTCTTTTATTTAGCTGTGGGGGAACAACTGACCATATTGTACCCCAGGACAGCATTCCACCAATGGTTGTTGGTGGCATGTATAGTACCTTGTGCTTCCTTTTAGATTGTGAGCCCTTTGGGACAGGGAACTACCTTATTTTTCTGTGAAAACTGCTTTTTGTTGATAAGAGAGATACAAATATTCATGACAGTCATATTTATTTATCGTTTGAAGGAGATGGTTTCGATTATTCCTCAGGACACAGTTAAATGTAAACCCAATCATGTGAGGGCATTCTGACAGGAAAGCGTCACCACAGAAGAATGATGAGAAAAGCCCCACATTTGTGACTTTCCCCAGACATGGTTGATTGTATAAACTACATGTGCTTGCACAAACACACACACACACACGCACATCCACCCACCAAATATATCATGCTTTGTATAGTCCTGCAGCTATCTTAAAGGTTTTCTGTTCTTTTTTGACATCTTACAGATGTACATCAAAGTATGTAAGTCTAGGAGAGTCATTAGGGGTGGCCCATGTGGCACAGGCCTTCAGTGAATTGCTCAAAGCCCCAAATCTCAACAGCCACCTCCCTCCTCCATGATCTATTCTGAAAGGAAGTGCAGAAGTGTGGCAGCTGCACAGAATATGGGAGAGAGCCCCTAGAGTCTCACTTTCCTATAGGTGCTGTATTATAATACTAGATATTTCTTGGCTGGGGGTGGGCATAATTATTCTTAGAGGGGATATGGTTGAGTTGAATTACCAAAAGGGATTCTATACGGCTGTGACCCATGTCCTTTAAGTACCTAGCAACACCCTTGATGACATCTCTGGGTTTCTATGAAATGTGAATGCTTTTGCTCAGCTATGGTTATTTCTCCCTTCTGGTCCAGCATCCTGTTTCACACAGTGGCCCACCAGATGCCTCTGGAAGCCTACCGGATGGAGTTGAGAACATGCCCTCTCTCCTGCTGTTGCTTCCCAGCAACTGGTATTTGGAGGCATTGTGCCTCTGAGGCTGGAGGTGGCCCACAGCCCTCTGACTAGTAGCCATTGATAGACCTCTCCTCCATGAAGTTATCCAAACCCTTCCTATAATCATGGTTGTTGGCTGTCACCGCATCTTGTGGCAGAGAATTCTACAAGTGGATTATGTGTTGTGTGAAAAAGTACTTCCGTTTGTTGGTTCTAGATTTCCCAGCAATCAATTTCATGGGATGACCCCGTTGGGGGCAACGGGGCAGCAGGGAGCTACGCTGCCACCCCAATGGGCTATTCAAACAACAGATGCTGGCGGGGGAGGGAGTGGTGGGAGTGGTAAGTGCACCCTCCCCTGCTCTTAAAGCACCACCCCCACCGCCTTCAAGCCTTCCTGCAGTGGTTCCGTGCACATCCCTAGAGAGAATATCTCTTTCAATGGGAGTGGGAGATCCATAATCAGATTCCCTCAAGGGTGTTGTTTTTAAAGGGGGAAAATGCAGTCTAGGGCAGGGGATTGATGTGGATCCCAATAAGCTGTAGCTGGGGATGATGCGAGTTGTAGTTCAGCAACAACTGGAGTACTATAAGGTGGAAACCCCTGCTTTGAAGTATGGGAACTTGAGAGATTTATGGAAACCCTGAGACCCATTGGGAAAGAGTAAATTTTATAGTGGGGGGCTCTGATTCTGATCCACATATCTCCCCCAGTAGCTATTTGCTCCAGTCCACACCATATGGAATCACATCCATCCCCTGCCCCAAACTGCATTTGCCCCTTAACAAAAAGAGCCTAGCAAGAACCTGATCATGGATCCCACACAGTTCCCCTGCCTCCAAGCATTCTGTTCTCAGGGCATCATTCAGCAGAGACGGGCGGGGGGGGGATCAGTTTTCTTTCTATTGGAACAGGATTCATTTTAGCACAACTATCCTACAGACAGAGCTACAGCAACAACTCCTAGCCTTAGTCCACTGAATACTAGGCCTGTGAAAATAGGCAAATATTCAATTTGGGATTCAGAAAATGTCCTGTTTGATTTGATGCATTGCATGCCCTTCAGATGCCACAAGTTCAGATTTGGTGATTCAGATCAGAATATTTGATACCCATTGGCTATAAAGGGGACAATAACTAAAATGCCTATGATGTCTTCATTTCTTCACAGAATGTGATGGAAACAAGAGGGGCGGTAGCACCTTACGTGGGCATGAAGTCTGAGATTTCTCAAATAAATAAATGCAGGCATTTCCTTAAAAAGTAAACTAGAAAACGTTGGAGGGGAAAAGCCTTTCCATCTATTGCTATTCAACCATGGGCTGGGAACAGCCGGGAATCGTTAGCAACTTGAGGGCCTTATGTCTACAACATTTCAAGCAAAGAGGTGCAGGATAGGGATGGGCACAGCGGTTCAGGCACTGGTTCGAATACAAACCGGTTTGTGGTTTGGCAAAACAGTTTGTTCCAGTTTGGCTGACCTATGAACTGGTTCGGCACCTTTTAAAGTGAGGAACGCAGGTCCGTACTTGTGTGCCTGCTGCTCCTTGCAGCTTCCTGCTGCAGTGGGCCAGTGGCGCTCCCCCAGCAACCCACGCACGACGACCCTGGCACACACATTGCCTGTGTGTGGTTGGTGTTGCTGACCACGCAAATGGCCTCTGTGCATGCGCAGAGGCCATGTACATGCTGGCGCCACACACGGGTTGCTGGGGGAGTGCTGCCGCAACAGGAACCTGCATGGAGAGGCAGGAGCACATGTAAGGACAGGCACTACTCACTTTCAAAGGTGCTGCTCACCGTCCCATGCTCCCTCTCCCCCCGGCGCCACTCAAACCGCCAAACCAGTTCGTGGGCCAGCCAAACCGGAACAAACTGGTTCGCCAGACCACAAACCAGTTTGTATTTGATCCAGTGCACAAACCCCAGTTCGTGCACATCCCTAGAGCAGGGTTTGCCTGTTAAGACCAACAACAAGCTAAGCTAAGACACACAGCAAACGCAGACTATTCCAACACCTCCTAATCGCCATTGGCTCTATTCGGAGACACAGCAACTCACAGAAAGCACTTCGGCTGAGCAAACAGAGCTAAACTGGAAGGGAACAGAGAGGCTCAGCAAAGTCATTGGCCAGTTTGAAATTGAAATGTTAATTTCAAAGGAATCTTTCCCCAGATACTCCCAGCATTTTCCATATATGGAAGGTCACCTCATTCCCTCCTGTTTGTCAGTTTCAACAAGTCACAATATTTTCAATGAGTATCAATATTTGCCATTGAAAAGCAGCAGGAGAAAAGCCTCCAAATAGCCAAACCTCTTTGAGTATCTCAAACTGATTCTGACATTGCTGGTTTGATTCAGAGAGATTTGGAAGTACAGCTCATTCAATCTGGATTTAGCTATTCAATGCCCTATTCAGCCCAAATCTCAGTGGAATCCAAGAGCAATCTGAAGCTTTGCACAGTCCCATTGCACACCACATGCTCCAGCAAAACCATACCCATGGAGTAACAGAGACAAGCTAATAGAAGCCCCTCAATGGTAAATTCCATTTTCCACACCCGCAGCTGCATTTGCCCCTTTAGAAAATCATGGGAGATCCAGATTTCCCACCCTCTAGTCTAGTTGCGCCCAAAGATGGTGCGTCCTGCAACATGGACATGCCTAATCTGAAAACAAAGTAAGTATGTTTTTTAAAAAAATAAAAATTAGAACTATTGTTTTGTTCATATGTGGGTGTATTCAGATTTAAATGATCAATCAGTTAAAAATTCATGCAGTTCATTGACTAAGAATTCTGTAATCAGATCAGAGCCCTACATCATACATGGTCACAACACTGAAGCTAAAGGGAAAGACTACATGTCTTATAAGTCCTCAACATTTTTTAGCAAACGTTTTCTGCTTTTCCTATTGGTTTGGTATCCATGTGTTTAATCAGTAACAGGATAACATAGGTCAACAGAATGCTGTTGGCCTAATGTTCTCTTGGAACCTTGAAAATGTCAAATATTTTTTCAGTGGTGTTTGGGCTGCATGTTTGTTTTGCTTCCCACTTTGGTTAGGAATTTCTGCAATAAATACAACGCCCTCAGGGTGTCCTCCTGACATAGCATATCTTTCTGTCCTTAGACAGACAGTATAATTAGGATGTGTCCTCAGAAATCCTTGCTGAGAGAACCTGAGGTAAACAGAAATGTGATTATTAAAGGCCTTTGCGTAGCTATATATGTCTGGATTTATTTTTTATTCATGAAGTTCAAAACTGATTAATGCTTGTAACTGGGACGTGCCAGAAGTATACTCCCCTCAAAAACGTTTATAAGGTTGAATGTGAGCCATAAAGAAAAGGCTCTTTCAGGAGACACACCTTTGTAATTTAAGCTGGGTCTGCCCACCGCCTCACCCCGCCCAAACCACCGTGGGTATACTCCATCAGACCTCAGTCAGTAAACAGATATTATAATGGATCCAAAGGCTGAAAGGGTAAATTTATATTCCTCTTTCCTTTTCCTCTGAAACATTCCAGGGTGTGTGCACTTCAACACAGGCAGATCGGCACATTCTAAGAGTGGTTAAAACCCTCTCAGTGACCGGAGGAGCAGATATTTTATCACAACTGTGCTACTTTGAGAAAAAGACTGTCTTGTGTAATATTTATGCTGTCCTGGAAGCATGTCTGCTGAGTGGTGGGGGTTTCTTCCCAAAGCTGTCCAGAGGGTACTAGAGTTTATGGGAGATTTTAATGCCACTTTTGATAATTATGCTAAGTGCTCTGTAGAGACAAAGTGAGCATCTCTTCCTAACTTCATTGTTGGCTCAACATCTGATTCCATAGTGAGCTGCTATAGCCCACTTACTGAGCATATCCCAGGTTGTATAACACATTTCCCCCCAGTAGAATAGTATTCTAGCCACATCTAAATAATATTATTTAGCACTTTAAATAGGAGAGGGACTTAGAGCGGAAGATTTGTACCAGCCAGGGCCTGAGGATCCAGTCATGGGTATGGCTGCTTAACTCCGGCCCTCCTGCAGATGTTGGCCTACAATTCCCATAATCCCTGGCTATTGGCCACTGTGGCTGGGGATTAGTTCAAAAACAGCTGGGGGGCCTAAATTGAGCAGACCTGGTTTATTCTAAGACGATAGTGAGCCCATGAGAAACATTATAGTCATCATCATATTAGTTTCTATCCTAGGGCTTCACAGATTTGGCCTTCCAGCTGTTTCGGGACTCCTATCCTCTTTAGCCACAGTGGCCAATAGTCAGGGATGATGGAAGCTGTAGTCCATCATCTGCAGGAGAGCCAAAGTTGTACAGCCGTATCCCATGGATGTGCTCTCTTATTATTATTTGCTTCAGGTGCTATGCAAGGGGCTTTTTAACCACAACAATCAATCCTGCCTCCTGTGTGAATAGCAACAGAGATTCTGTTAAGGTCCATTCACACATTATGCTCAACACTCGTGCAATGAGTGAGAACTCAGAGTTCACAGCAATTAAGGTCACACACAGTTCTACTTATGAATGGGGAGATACTCCTCCTATGCATTGCAGTGAAAGAAAAACATTATTTAAAAAAATATTTTTTTAAAAAAACCAATAAATCCTACAAACTTGGGGCTGCCTGGGGGAAGTTGAGGCCAGACTTGCTGTGCCCCCAGACCCACTTTGGGGTACCCTGGCACCCCCAAATGGGGGAATGGGGCTGCCTCAAATCTCCATTATTCCCTAGGGGAGGAATGTAAAAACTGGGGGGGAAATCTTCAAAAATTCATTAAAAATCACAGAAGTGTCCGATTGCTTTGGATTTCGGTGGGTGGTTGGTACCCCTGCCTACCACCCACTCCAGTTTTGTGCCCCTAGGTGCTCTACATAGGGAGTAATGGGCCAGTTCGTCCCCATTATACCCTATGTAGAACCTTTTAAAACCGGTTTGAATTGGGTTCAAATTTGAACCAAACCGGGGGGCGGGGGGGCGGTTCGAGCAAAACCAAAACCAAACTGACCCACCCTGGTTTGAAGCTAGTTCGAATTCAAACCAAGCAGGCCCAGCCAGTTTTGTGCACATCCCTACTATTCATTCATTCAATCAATCAATCAATTTCTATACTGCCCTTCCAAAAATGGCTCAGGGCAGTTTACACAGAGAAATAATAAATAAATAAGATGGAACCCTATCCCCAAAGTGCTCACAATCTAAATGAAACATAAGATAGACACCAACAACAGTCACTGGAGGTACTGTGCTGGGGGTGGATAGGGCCAGTTACTCTCCCCCTGCTAAATAAAGAGAATCACCACATTAAAAGGTGCCTCTTTGCCAAGTTAGCAGGGGTATTTAGATTCCTCTCCTCTACAATCAAGAACATCTTCCGCCCAGTAACAGCTGCATTCCAACTGACCTTAACCATTACAGGCTCCTTCTCCCTATCTGCATATGGAATCCCCACTGCCATCACCATCGTGCTTCTGCTCTCACAGGCTCCTCCTCCCTATCTGCATATGGAATCTCCACTGCCCAATCACCACGGTGCTTCTGCTTGCGAACTCTTGCGAGAGCTGCCACACACGGGATTAGCCACAGGTACACCTTGGAGAATTATATATAGAGATGATGATGATGATGATGATGATGATGATGATGATGATTTTAGAAAACTGCAAGAGAAGAAAACAATTCTTAAGCCTTGCATGGATTGACTACAAGAAGGCCTTCCACTCATTGCCTCATAGATGGATATTAAAATGTTTAGAAACAACTGGCATCAGCAAAAACATTCAGATATTTATTTTAAAAAGCAATGAGCATCTGGAGTGCACAATTAACAATCAATGGCAAGACACTTCGACAGGTTAGCATTAGAAGAGGCATTTTCCAAGGGGACTCACTGTCCCCTCTGTTGTTTGTAATCGCCATGACTCCACTTTCACAAATACTAAACAAAACAGGCCTCGCATACCAAACATCTAAAACATCAAGTCAAATCAACCACCTGCTCTACATGAATGATTTGAAGTTGTATGGAAAGTCCCAGTCAGAAATTGAATCACTGCTAAACACTGTCTGCATATTCAGTAGCGATATAGCAATAGAGTTTGGACTAGACAAGTGTACTGCATTAATAATGAACAGAGGAAAAATAACAAAAACAGAAGGAATAGAACTGCTCAATGGAAGCAACATCAAGAACTTGGAAGAGAAAAAACATTACAAATACTTGGGCATTCTCCAGGCTGATAACATCGCACACACTGAAGTGAAAAGAAAAATTGGAAGTGAATACATCAGGAGAGTTAGAAAAATCCTAAAGTCCAAACTCAATGGAGGGAACACCATAAAAGCCATAAACACCTGGGCTATACCAGTTATCAGATACACTGCAGGAATAATAGACTGGACCCAGGCAGAGCTAAAGACGCTAGATCGTAAGACCAGGAAACTCATGACCATCAATCATGCTCTGCACCCCCGCAGTGATGTAGATAGGCTATACCTCCCTCGCAGCTCAGGTGGAAGAGGAATGCTGCAAGTCCATCAAACAGTAGAGGAGGAGAAAAGAGGCCTTGAAGAATATATCAAGGACAGTGAAGAAGATGTGCTTAAAATGGTCAATAACGAGAAACTATTACACACCAATGAAACAAAGCAGGCCTACAAGAACAATTAAAGAACCGAGCAGAAAAAATGGAAAATAAGCCACTGCATGTTTGTTTGTTTGTTTGTTTACATTTTATATCCCGCTCTTCCTCCAAGGAGCCCAGTACTACATACTTAGGTTTCTCTTCACAACAACCCTGTGAAGTAGGTTAGGCTGAGAGAGAAGTGACTCTCCTAGAGTCACCCAGCAAGTATCATGGCTGAATGGGGATTTGAACTCAGGTCTCCCCGGTCCTAGTCCAGCACTCTAACCACTACACCTTGTCAATATTTGCACAATATAACTGGAAAATCAAGCATCACCAAGACCTGGCAGTGGCTTAAGAATGGCAACTTGAAGAAAGAAACAGAGGATTTAATACTGCACAAGAGCAGGCACTAAGAACAAATGCAATAAAAATCAACAAAATTGAAATTGAAAGGCTCTGGCAGGAGAAGACCAAAATAATCCCAGTAGTAATTGGCGCCCTGGGTGCAATTCCAAAGGACCTTGAAGAGCACCTCAACACCATAGGGGCCACAGAAATCACCATCAGCCAACTACAAAAAACAACTTTACTGGGAACAGCCTATATTCTGCGACAATATCTATAATAATAACAACAATATTGATAATAAAATTCTTGCATCCCAGGTCCTTGGGAAGGACTCGATGTCTGAATAAAACAAACTAGTCAATAACACCTGTCTGACTGTGTAAAGAAGAAATAATAATAATACAACTTTATTTGTTAGCCACCCAATAACAAATTGTTCTTTGGGCGGCTTTCAACACAACATTAAACGATGGAATAAAAACACACAACATATTAAATACAACATACAATACAAAAAATAATAATTAAAAGACATTTTAAAAAATCAGTTAACATCAGATCAAATTCTGATTTTATAAATTAGATAAATGTGGGAGGTGCCTAGTAAACTATGGTTATTAATGGGTTGCTAAATGGTAGCTAAAAGTATATCTGATTGAGTTAAGAAATTGCTAATTCTGACCTGGGGTACATGTAGTGTCCCTCAAGTGTACATAATCAGCTAAAAATTAAGCTAAAGGCATTACACTAAATCTACTTTAAGGAAAGGTCAAGTTTCGGTCATGTTGAGCTAGTACATACTAGCTAGCTTTTCCCGACAGACGCTCGACCACTTTTTTCTTAATTAAAGCTTTATGGCAATATCCTTTAGGGTTAGAGTGTAGTTATTTCTGCACCAGGCCTTGGAAGAAGTGAGAGAAGTGCTGCAGAAATATAAAGACAAGAGAAAAGGTGGCTTTTCAGTCCTTGTAAAAGGTCCAAGTCTGACTTGTGATTAGCAAACATGTTTGTGTTAGTTCACTCTTTGCTTTGAGGCCGATAGCCACTACTTCCAATAAAGAGAGTGCTTTTGTTAACGATGAATATATTATACTCTGTGTCATCATTCCAGTTCACCAATGAGTGTCTGGATGCACCTTCTGTTGCTGTTGTTAATAAAGAGAGCTCAACAGGGGTCCCATCTAGAGGGGCACAAGAATCAGTAGGAAGATTAAATATGGTTACACCAGTCCAATACTCTGGGGCACAATGCTCAAGTCTGTCCTTCTTGGCCCCCTGTACATTCCTAGCTGCAGCCTGCAGACACTATGTCGGTACTTCCTGTAATTGTGTGTGTGTGTGTGTTGTGTGTGTGTGTGTGTGTGTGTGAGAGAGAGAGAGAGAGAATCAGAATTGGCCCCTATACACGCTAAAAACCCTGCAGTGCATGTAAAGGGGCAATTCCAGCAATCACCCCTCACATGTAATTACAGGATGTGCTGAGGATTTCTGGGAAGCAACTGCAGGAGAGATCTATTTACATGATGACCACATTTGCAGATGACACTAAACTATTTAGGGTAGTGAATCCAAAACATTGTGAGGAGCTCCAAAAGGATCTTTCCAAACTGGATGAGTGGGTGACAAAATGAAATATGGTTCAGTGTAAGCAAGTGTGAAGTGATGCATATTGGAGAGCGGGGGAGGGGACCCAACTTCACATAAACACTGATGAAGTCTGAGTTGTTGGTGAGTGAAGCAGTGCAAGGCAGCTCTGGAAAAGGCAGATTCCATGCTAGGGATCATTTAGGAAGGGGGACAGAAAATTAAATATATATACTGTATATATTATTATGCCCTTATACAAATCCATGGTGCAGCCACATTTGGAGTACTGTGTACAGTTCTGGTCAACATATCTTAAGAAGGATGTTATAGAACTGGAAAAGGTGCAGAAGAGGGCAACCAAGATGATCAGAGGCCTAGAGCACCTTCCTTAGGAGGCAAGGCTACAACATCTGTGGCTCTTTAGTTTAGAAAAGAGGTGACTACAAGGAGATGTGGTAGAGGTATATACAATTAGGCATGGGAGAGAGAGAGAGAGAGAGAGAGAGAGAGAGAGAGAGAGAGAGAGAGAGAATTTTTTCACCCTCTCTCAAAACACTAAACCAGGGGTCATCCCATGAAACTGAAGGCCAGGAAATTTAGAACCAAAAAAAGGAAGCACTTTTTCACACAGCACATAATTAATCTATAGAAGGATGGAACAATGAGCCCAAGGTTTTGGCCACCCCTTGGGCACAGCTTATTTGACCCCACTGAAATCTTGGCAGGTTCTCGGTTCATCATTTGTTCGCAGATCAGGGTCATTACTGGTGGTTAAAGACGCAAGGCATATATAGAGAACTTTGTGTTCTAGACATGGGTTTGGTCCTTTCCAACATGAAAATCTTAAGTTGTGAGAGAATCCCTGTTAGAAAATTGCTTGTACATCTTTTTATTGGGCTA
This sequence comes from Hemicordylus capensis, assembly GCF_027244095.1. Classification (NCBI taxonomy): domain Eukaryota; kingdom Metazoa; phylum Chordata; class Lepidosauria; order Squamata; family Cordylidae; genus Hemicordylus; species Hemicordylus capensis. Next base: position 186,270,627 of record NC_069657.1, read on the forward strand.
ACTGGGCCTCCCACAACCTCATTACATTAGATCAATTGATCTCTTCTGAAGGCATTTTTAAATCTTTTGACATTTTGAGAGCTGAGTTTGATCTATCTTTGGCTGGCAATTTATTCAGCTAAAGCATTTACTATCACAGCTCTTTGGTCCTGATGCATTTGCAGTTTCTGAAACTCTATTTCTATTATTAGACCTGGAACATCTATTGGATATTCCTAAAGCATCTAAGGCTGTAACCTTGCTCTATCAGAAGCTTAAAGACATTGATAAGACTGATATTGATTATATCAGAGATCTTTGGAACAATGATCTTGAATACCCTATCTTATTAAATCAATGGCAGGTTGCTTTGAAGGCAGTGAAACATGCCTCTTTAGATCTCAAAATGTGGCTAATAAAGCAGAAATATTTATTCCTTGTTTATTGGACACCTCAGAGAATGTTTAATAAGGGATGGCTGCAGACTTCCAGATGTTGGAGGTGTAATCTGTTTGAGTACACTTACGCATTTGGTTTGGTCCTGTCTGGTTATTGTGCCATTTTGGCTTGAAATTCATAAGGTTGTTAACATGACTTTGCAGCTATCATTGCCTGTTTTGTTGGGGTACATCCCTAGCATATGGAATCTAGCATTATATCAAGAAATGTGGGTTCTATGTCACCAAAAGGATTATAATACGGACAAATATACTACTGAATTGCAACTTTGGATAACTGACATGTGTTCCTTGTCAGCATTTGAACTGGGTTTTTTTCTGATGGCAAGGTAAAGAAGAGGAATTTTCAGCTATTTATCAAATTTTAATGAATTGTTTATGCTTTGAAAAATAAGATATATATCCTTAGAAGAAGGTGTGCCCCCCTTTCTTTTTCTCCTGCATTGGTTGTATCTTATTATGTTTAAGTTATGTTATTTCTTTTTCAGTTATACTCACATATGTTATTACTAACCTTGATCATGTTTTATGCATTGTTGTAATCTCATTGCAATAAAGAAAAGAAAAATTAATCTATGGAATTCTCTGCCATGGGATGGGGTGTGGCCACTAGCTTGGATGGCTTTAAAAGAGGCTTAGACAAACTGATGGAGGACAGGTCTACTAGTGGCTACTAGGCTGTTGGCTATAGGCCACCTCCAGCGTCAGAGGCAAGATGCCTCTAAATACCAGTTGCAGGGGAGCATCAGCAGGAGAGAGGGCATGCCCTCACCTCTTGCCTGTGGGCTTCTCAGGAGCATCTGGTGGGACACTGTGTGAAACAGGATACAGGATTAGATAGGTCCTGGGCCTGATCCAGCAGGGCTGTTCTTATGATGTGCTTGTGGATTTTCCAGAGGCATCCAGATGCAGGAAGCTTGTATAGATCTTTGATTTGATCAGCAGGATTCTTCTTAGGTTCTTCACTACCTGAGGTCCTCCCATATGCATGAGGGTCCAGTCTTGGCTTCAGTCACAGACATCTGGGCCTGAATAATACCAAGACTGCTTGGCTCTGAAGTTGCCAATTCCTGAAATCAAAAATTCTGGGATTCAACCGGAACATGAGGGAAGAACTGTAGGTCTCGGAGTGGAACTAAATGAGTCCAGTGGTTTCTGATAGATACAGAGCGGAACCTAGCACAAAAGCTACCAATTCACATAGATGTACCCCTTTAAAACAAGACTGCAGAGGGGTGATAATTTACTTTTTGTCCTTAGGTTTTCTAGTTAATTCTAAGATGGCTCCTTAGTGAGCAGCTTCTTCAGATGGGAAACCCACTGGAAGGAAACCAGTGGGGCAGTGGCATGCTATATATAGCATGCCACTGCCCCACTGGTTTCATTCCAGTGGGTTTCCCTCCAGCCCCACTGGTTTCCCTCCAGTTTCCATCCCTGGAAAGGAGAGCTGGTCTTGTGGTAGAAAGCATGACTTGTCCCCTTTGCTAAGCAGGGTCTGCCCTGCTAGCATTTGAATGGAAGACTACATGTGAGCACTGTAAGATATTCCCCTCAGGGGATGAAGCCACTCTGGGAAGAGCAGAAGGTTTCAAGTTCCCCTGGCATCTCCAAGATAGGGCTGAGAGAGATTCCTGCCTGCAACCTTGGAGAAGCTACTGCCAATCTGTGAAGACAATACTGAGCTAGATAGGCCAATGGTCTGACTCAGTATATGGCAGCTTCCTATGTTCCTATGTTCCTCCAGAACTGTGTGGGTGGAGTCTGTATAGGTTTTTCTGTAATTGTCTTGTGAGTGTCCACAGAGTTATCCTTGCTGTTCTTGTTGGATAAAGAAGCCTGTTGCTGTTGGAGATGCAGCTCCTGATGGCATAGACTCTTAGCACCAGCAACCCTACTGACCACTAAGGGCATTAGGGGTAGAGAGCATTAGGGACATTAGGGGTAAAGTCATTTTCCTTCTGACCATGCTTCCTCTACTCTGATTCCTCTTTGTTAGACTGATAGTCTCAGGTTTCATTCTTTCACTTGGAGAGAGAGAGAGATTTCTTTCTTCTCCATTCCCCTCTTCCTGTACAGGTGAAACTCGGAAAATTAGAATATCGTGCAAAAGTCCATTAATTTCAGTAATGCAAATTAAAAGGTGAAACTGATATATGAGACAGACGCATTACATGCAAAGCGAGATAAGTCAAGCCTTAATTTGTTATAATTGTGATGATCATGGCATACAGCTCATGAAAACCCCAAATCCACAATCTCAGAAAATTAGAATAGTACATGGAACCAAGAAGACAAGGATTGAAGAATAGAACAATATCGGACCTCTGAAAAGTAGAAGCATGCATATGTATTCAGTACTTGGTTTGGGCCCCTTTTGCAGCAATTACTGCCTCAATGCGGCGTGGCATGGATGCTATCAGCCTGTGGCACTGATGAGGTATTATGGAAGACCAGGATGCTTCATTAGCGGCCTTCAGCAATTCTGCATTGTTTGGTCTCATGTCTCTCATCCTTCTCTTGGCAATGCCCCATAGATTCTCTATGGGGTCAGGTCAGGCGAGTTTGCTGGCCAGTCAAGCAAAGTACACTGTATACTTTTCAGAGGTCCAATATTGTTCTATTCTTCAATCCTTGTCTTCTTGGTTCCATGTAATATTCTAATTTTCTGAGATTGTGGATTTGGGGTTTTCATGAGCTGTACGCCATGATCATCACAATTATAACAAATTAAGGCTTGACTTATCTCGCTTTGCATGTAATGCGTCTGTCTCATATATCAGTTTCACCTTTTAATTTGCATTACTGAAATTAATGGACTTTTGCACAATATTCTAATTTTCCGAGTTTCACCTGTAAGTAGCTAGCAATGAAGCATGTAGGTTTTAATCTATCTCCCCAATAGATTTCCTAAATAACTACTTTATTTGGACCTTTACTCCATGTCTCCAGAAAATATTAATTAGCAGTGCTCTCCTTGCCTGTGCACTTCTGTTGTAGCTGGGGCAGATAAGGAAATTTCCCCTCCTGAGCTCTCTAACAGGGTTAGGGGCCCAGTGGACCCAGAGAACCTAGAGAAAGCAAACAAAGAGGCACAGTAAATAAGTGGAAAGCCTGCTTGACTGGAAATGAGTTCCAGAGCAATGGCAGGGAATCCTTTTGCCACGGAGACTACAGCACAGGGACAATCAGCAATCCTGAGGCTGGATCAGGCACGGGCCATAAATGCGCCTCCGGGGAGGGAGGCGGCGGGCAGCTTCTTTAAGTGTAAATGGAGTCAGTGCTCCATGCTTCCCAGCAGCCCCCGTGGCGGGGAATCGCCTCCGCCACTCACCTGGCCGCTGGCGGGGGCTCGCCTCCGTGGGAGCCATCAAAGTGGCGGAAGCGATTCTCCGCCATGGCGGCTGCTGGGCGGCACGGAGCACCGGCTCTGTTTACACTTAAAGAAGCTGCCCACCGCCGCCACCCAGAGGCGTGTTCATGGCCCGCGCCTGGGCTGGATGGATTTAATTTTGAAACATGGTCATTCAGGATGGAGTCCTTTCTCCTGCCTCAGGGACTGGAAAGTGTCCTGGAAGAGGACAGAACTGAAGCAGCTAGAGAACAAGCAGTGTGGGATACCAAAAACAGAAAAGCCTATGGATTCATCTGTTTGCATGTGAGTGACTCAATCATTGTGCATTTAAGGAAGACCAGGATAGCTAAGGAAACCTGGGAGATTTTAAAATGCCTGTATGCTATAAAGACATCTAATACTAGCATAGATCTGACTGTGAGAATATGTAATATGAGACTCAGAGAAGGACAGAATTTAACTGAGCAGGTTAATCAAATTCTGGACTTTTCAAGAAGGTGTGAAAGAGAAAAAGTTAAATTAACAGATCAAACCATTATTGGATTTATTTTGAATAGTACCTGAAAGATTTCAAGTTATAGGTTACATTTTGGAATCAAGAGAACAAATTGATTCAGAGTTTCTCATTTCTAGACTTCAGGACTTTAAGATCAGATGCAATCTCTAATGAGCTATCTGGACAAAAGAGTCAGGTTAAAGCATTTCAGACAAAACAAAAGAGCAAGGTGTGTGGACTGTGTAGAAAGCTAGGCTGTTTGCAAGTGAATTGCTCTCAGAACAAAGGCCCAGGTCATAGGCCTACTGAAAGAAATTCCAAGAGGGATGACTCATCCTCCAGAATCTCTCCAAAACAGAACAGCAGGGTTAACAGGCATTCAAAGAAAAGGATAGGAAAAGAGTTTGGAGCATTTTTTAAAAAATTGAATCTGCTGAAAATGATGTTGAAAATGACAATGGGGATCTAATTGTTGGTAGTGGAGGAACTGCAAATCTGATTAAAGACAAGGAACTCTTTATTGAGTTGGATTTGAATTATAAACCTCAATAAGCCTGGCAGATGTCAGAATGATCACTGCAGAGAGCAGAGGGAAAACAAAAACCAGATGCAAGCTGCCAACAGGAAGGAGCATAACCGTGAGAATTGAGGAAGCTCTCTATGTCCCTGCACTTAAAAGCAGATTACTTTCAGTCAACTATGTCACATGTAGAGGTTATGCAGTAGAGTTCAAAGGTTATTAATGTTACATCAGAGACAAACAGGAGTTGTTAATGAGAGGTTCTTTTAAGGAAAGTGGCTTGTATGAGATAGATTGCATTAACGAGAAAACCGGGCTGCAAAGGGTCATTTGGGGGAAGGTAGGTTAAGCCCCGCCCTGTGCATACTCATGTGAACAGCCCCAGTGAGTATACCCAAGAGGCCCACAGGCATAGGAAGACATTACAACTACCACCATCCTGAACCACTTCCTGCCTAGGACAGGAAATGCAAGGGTAGGAAAGGAGCAGTGCTCAAATTGGGGTGGGATGCCATCCTACTTCTTTTCAGGTAGGCCTAAAAGCATCTCACTTGTTTTCAATGAATACAGTTGAATCTAGCCTGGTTTGAATGAAACCATCTTATTTCTTTTTTTGCTCCAAGCACTAGAGACAAGATCCCACCCCCTTGTGGGAAAGTGGAGAGCTGCACTTTCCAATGCCAAGTATACCTATTTAAGAGGTTCAACATCTGTTATACAAAGTTCTTAATTAAGGTGCCAATAATTAGATAAACACTCAATTCAGACTATTGCCATGTTATGAGCAGCTCCTGTTACTTGTGTAAAACAAGTGTTCCTGCTTTCAGCTGAGAAGTGCTGGAAGGCAAACCCCTCAGTAATTCCACATGCAGAAAGAGTCCATACCCTACCCAATAGGTCTTAACCTGTATAGGAGAAATCTGCACAAGCTAGTTATGCTCATTTCTCCACCAGCTCCTACATTTTATTTGCTTCACTGGATAAAGCAGTTTATAAAAGCATTTGTCCTTTGGACTCATATAAAGATTACAGATTAGCAAGGCTGCTTATATCTTCCCAAAGGATCTCGCTTGTTGGATAGAGATTAATTTACTGTATTTTGCTGAGTTTTCCTGCCTGATGCAGTCCAATTAGAGTTCAAAAGGCAGATCGCATGCTTGTATTTTTAGCAGCAAAACAATGAACAGGGATTTTGCTAAATTATTGTCATGCATATCTGACCGTTTTTCATTAGATCTTTACATTCTATCAGTTACATCTTTGTCTAGAAAGAAGGGTTTTGAAGGCAACAAAAATACTGTTGGAAAAGTTCAGCCTGCCTAGATTATACAACAAAAATAATGTAGGTGTCCCATTTTCTATTTTAGTATTAGGCGCAATCATATGGCTATGAAGGGTGAGACTAATTACACAACTGGATTGGATGTACACTGGGCATAATACTACCATCATAATAATATGTTACAGCAACCACTTGATTAGGAGGCTTTTTGGTGGATTTAAATAGAATGATGGATTCATATTGAGAGTTAAGTTGCAGCTGAGGATAGTTCAAGTTGCAACAGAGTGCAGTTTGTTTGGTTGCAAGCTATATTTTATTTAGAAAGGCTTTGAGATAATAGTGGCTTGCCTATGGTTATCTAATCAAGTCATGGTTTCGAGAAGAGAATCATAGACCCAAACAAAATCTTGCAGTATAGCCCTGATGTGCATGTGTTACCTGAGCCTGTGCCTGAGGATGGACAACGTTTTAGGCAACTTTCCCCCTCAGAAGCAGAAGGGATTGTGGCTGTCTTGAAGGAGCATTTGTCAAGCTGAGAAATTCCCTGCACATTTTGTCCAAGTCCTCCTTCTCCACTTCTCACCACTGAGTTCAAGTAGCTCTACCTACCTGATTGACTGATGTGAATATCCCACTCCATTGAGTTATATTAGGGCGGGAGCGGGGTGCCCCCTTGGTTTTTTCCTTCATACTTTTGTGAAACCAACATATCTGCAGGTTACCCTGAGTCTGCTGGTACCTCCCTCTCAACCAGGTGCTCTGGTTCTCCATCCATAAGAATAATCTTTTGTAAATACATATACGAACTGTAGACTTCCTACTCATTCTGAGCCAAGTTTCCAATCAGCAAATAGATATTTTTCTACCACCAACTCTGTGGAACCAAGAGCTAAATTAACAATCAGGCTGTATGGACTAGATGAGTGCAGCCAAACTGAAACCCCCCTTTTAAGTATAATTAACTACCAGGCATTTTCCCAGTACAAAAATGTAGAACTGCAATTGGTGGGCAAGCCTCTGAGTGTGAACGCTGGCAGGGGAAAATGTGGTTGATGGGTCAAAAACAAAAATGGCACTGCATCAAATGGTTCTGCCAGAAGTCCCATGCTCTTTATTCTCATGCTAGCAGTACCCTAGTCTGGCTGACGTGCTCTACCAATTCTAGGCTTTTTTTTTATATTGTCAGCTGGACCAAAGACCACCTTCCTGTAAACGACACCTTTCTCGTCTCCTAGGGACATAAGAAGCTGCCATATACTGAGACAGAACATTGGTCCATCTAGCTCAGTATTGTCTACACCGACTGGCAGCAGCTTCTCCAAGGTTATAGGCAGGAGTCTCTCTCAGACCTATCTGGAGATGCCAGGGAAGGAACTTGGAACCTTCTGCATGCAAGCATGCAGTTGCTGTTCTCATAATAGCCCCATCCCGTAAGGGGAATAACTTACAGTGTTCACATATAGTCTCCCATTCAAATGCAGACCAAGGCAGACCCTGCCTAGCATAGGGTGCAGTTCATGCTTGCTACCACAAGACCAGCTCCTCCCTAAGGACAGCCCAAGGTAGGTGGAAACTCTGTCAGAGCCCATGCCTGCCTCCCACATGACCACCTTCCCCTCTTCCTACCTTGCCTCTAGCTCACATATGACCACAAATCATTTCTGTTACAAATCATGAAGGGTGCCTTTGAAATAAGAAGAACCAACCAGCTTTTTCCTACAAAGCCCTGAAGAGCAACTTCAATGTCGGGAAGATGTCAGTTAAATGGCAATTAAGTGGAGGTAAACCAAAGCAGGTTTCGACTTTCTACAGACCTTCTTCTCAGCTGTTTCTGATGCTACATTTCTCCATCCTTCAGCCCTTGGGCACGTAATTTATACTTTCACCTAATGATGGGTAATTTATACTACCATTTATATAACCTCTGAATCTAGCTTGAAAACTTTGCTCCCTTTGTTCTTTTTCCAAAGCCAGGCCATAATTATGGCTCCCAACTCAAATAATTCCCCACACATAGCAAGGAAAGCGGGCTCACATAATGTATCTGAGAATGGCTTGGATTTTATTAGAAGAAAAGTAAATCACCATGGAGACAAAGTGTTCCCCCTAAGCCACATTTACTAGCTAGAGCCACCCCCCAGAAACACTTCCTTCCATATACCCACCTAGGGAACACTTTGGTTTCTTCTCTGTTTATTCTTCCTTCCCTTCCAATGCCTTTGTCATATTCTCCCTCTTCAAATCAATGGAGTGAGCAACCTTTCAATAGTCCATCATTCCTGGGTTCTATTAGCCACAAATTGTGAATGTGCCTTATTTTCCTGTTTTGGACCATGTTCCTCCAAACTTTATAATGTTCAATCAGCAGGGGTCTTGGGATCTGTGTGGCCACAGATATGCTGGAGAGTGCATACGGTAAAGCATCTAGATTTCTATGGTAGAAATCTTAAGTGACAGCGGGATACCTGGGAATCTAAAGATGAGTTTCTGCTATTGATGAAAGCGGGGGGCGGGGTGTCACCTTATGGCCCTTCCCTATCATGACCTTGTATTGAAGTTTTCTTGTGAATGATTCCCCACAAAAGCTCCTTACAGATGTCCAAAATGGATATAAGGAACATGCATGGGTGAGGAGGTATTCAGTCCCAATCTGTGTGCATTCATTAAAATATCTGTAGAGAGCCCCCATGTGTATGGTTCTCCACACAGAGAGCTCTTGCTGTGTCATAGGAGTCCCTGGGGGGGGCGGTTAAAATATATACGTTTAGGTTGGGATGGAGCCAACACCATTTATTTATTTATTTATTTATTTATTTATTTATTTATTTATTTAATTTTTATACTGCCCTTCCGAGCTGGCTCAGGGTGGTTTACAGTTTTAAAAATATATATTTTATTTCTCTCCAAGCATATGCATTATATCCAGTTTGAACATCTGTAAGACACAGTGATCAAATGCCATTAAATCATGGACTGAAGACAGCTTGATTATTTCTCATGGAGAAGAAGCACATGCAGAACAGAGCATTGCCATACAAGAGACAGTTGCCCTCCCCCTGCCAAATATAAGACAGGAGACAAATTACCACAAACTACCCCAGAAACAGAGGCACCCTTTCTGACTTCTCTCATTCCAAGATTCAAAGGTGCTTAGAAATCACAGATATTAAAATATTGATGACTGACTAACCATCCATTCTTTTAACTATGCATATGCTAGTCACAGGATATTTATTAAAGATGTGCACAAAACCGGCCAGGCCAGTTTGCCTTGAATCTGAACTAGATTTTTGATGACCCAACCCAGCTCAGTTTTGATTCTGGTCAAACTGCACCTGGTTCCAGATTAGTTACGGTCAAACCCTACTTCCCCCAGAATAGCCTGGGCCAATGGCCGCCTGTTTCAGACCGTCTTCAGCCCCGATTTGGGTCTCTGTGCATGCACAGGGGCCATTTTAGTTTCATCCATGTATGTGCAGAGACCATTTGTGTGATCAGACTGGAAATTGTGTGGTCATGCAAATGGCCTCTACACATGTGCAGAAGTCACAAAAATGGCCCCCATGCATGCCTAGAGGCCTGAACTGGGCCAAAGAAAGTCCAAATCGGGTTGCCAGTGGCCCATAATACTCTGGGGGAGGCCAGTGGGATGGGGGGAGCTGCCACCACCACCCCCGTGGCCACCAATGCCACCATCTAATGGCCTCAAATGGGACTTGTAAGTACTAGTCACTCCCCTCCCACCCCCTCTAGTTTAGGGAAGCCCCCCTGCTCTTTACGGGTAAAGGGGAATCCTCACCGGATTCATTAAACTAGATGTTATATTGGCAACACCATGTTTGTCAAGATACTGGGAAGGCAGGGGTCTGCTTGCAGGGGAGAACCGGCTGGGTGTGAGTGAGGAGCGCATACCTTTCCTCTGCTCTGCCTGCCAGTGCTCCCCTGCATGCAGCCACATACCCCCACTCCGACTGTATTTCACCAGTCGGGCTCACTTCCTATTATGGAACGCAGCTGGTGGTGAGGAGGAATGAAATAAAACTATCTGGCAGTCAATTATAGAGGAAATTCAGCAAGCAGGACATGTGCTAAGCACCTCTCTCCTATCTATCAGTCCTTACATGCAAGCTTACCCTGCAGTGCACCCATAGTATTGTCAGCACAAAGGAACCATGCAGATTTCATCATAATGTCTAGCTCTGCTCTTATGCCATCACTTAAGCAGAGACATCTGGCTTTGTCTTTCGAAGCCCAAACCCAAGATTTTTAAATTGCTGCAATGCACAGCCCAATCCTGTTATACCAACAACTGAAAACACCCTGCCCTTCCATCAATAATGCAGTGCCTCTGTGGTTAGCCATTTTCATGTGAAATTAAGGTATCTGGTTTATGGAGTTTGGCTGCAAAGGATATATTTATACAGAAGAATGCATCCCATTCTGCTGGGGCCTCTTAGATCTGTCGTGGAAACCTAATACATCACATTTTTCAAATGAGTCTCCACCATGCCTTTTGCCAGAGTTCTCTCAACGTTAGCTCACTACTTTGTGTCTTTCAGATGGTCTAATAAAAATGAGAGTTCTAATTGCCATCAAGATTGCTGAATATTTATTAGATAGATTTTTAATACATAAAGGCATGGTGCTACAGATTACAGCTGCTATTTTTATTTTTTGTAATGGACCAACACAGCCACCTGTATTATTATTTGTTTGTTTGTTTGCTTTCTATACCGCCCTTCCGAAAATGACTCAGGACCCCATGATCAGGAATGTTTGGCCATACAGAGTTCCCAATAACAAGGAGAATACATTGTTTGTTCCATTGTTTGTTCCACACCATATTCAGCTGGCGTTGGGGGAGAGGGGCGGGCACTGTGGATTACATCACAGGAAGTGTAGCTTGCTGATGGCACTGTAGCCATGCACACTGTACACAGTTACAGAACACCTGAACAAATCTTACTGAAATGTCTTCAATGCTTACATCCAAAGTTAACTTAATTTAACGTTAATGTAAATTTAATGTTAGCGTTAAGTTAATGGGAACAAAGGTTAACTTAAATGGCTTTAGGACTGCAGCACCGAGTGCCAAGATCATCACTAATACAGAGAGGGTTTAATACATATAATAAATAAGCATCTTTATAAATTAGCACCAAAAGGAGCCAACGATCTCTGGATATTCATATGAATTGTACAATGTTATATCAAGTGACAACAATGAAGTTGGTTCCTAGTTCTGATTATCCCCAGTCCCTTTTCCATAAGTGTTGCCTGAAAGTAGCATGTGTCAGAGAGGGGTGTTCTTTGGCTGGGGTGGTGGTGGTTGCAAAAACAAAACTTTAGGCCAACTGAATGCTTCTGCATCTCAAAGAGGTCAATTTTCCAGCAACAGGGGTATTGAATATGCAATAGCCCAAAGCCTATTTTGAGGTGCAATGGGAAGGAAACATGTTTCCTTATTGATACAGCTCATAGATTCTGTGTCAAACAAGGAAGCAGGAATTAGGAGCCAGCTTCAGATCATCATCAAGTGTAACAATGGAGAACAAATCCATAAGTAGGCTGGGGAGACGACCTTTCTTTCACTGGCAAGACATCAGCATTTAGCCCTGGCCATGGAGAGTTGTAGGGAAAGGTATACATTTCCGCATTTTTTTTAAACCTGAAGTTGCTTTATTTGGTATCTAGGATCCATCCAGGGACTGTACCAGCAGGAAGGGCTATTGTGCCTAAACAGTTGCTCAAGTGCTCTCTCTCTCACTTCCGCTCTCTTTATCTCTCTCTCTCTCTTGCAGGCTGTTTTGCTGCTACCATCTTACCTAACAGTAATGACTCAAGTAGTACCACAAGGCACAGCCAAGAATATACTTGAAAGTGTACCCTACAGATAAATGGAGGCTCCTCATTTGGGTCAGAAGGGGCATTGCCCCCCTCCTTGCCAGCCCCACATTCTTGCCAGCCCTCCATGGTCTTGCCAGCCCTCCAACATATAATCTCTTCCTCTCTTTCTTTCTCTCTGTTTGACTGACTGTCTCTCTTGCTTGAATATTGCTGTTGCATTTCTGCTGCTTGCCAGTAGATGGCACTGGCTCTTGGTCTTTTTTCTAAATTCCTTTGTAAAGCGACTCCCTCCCTTTTAGGGTGATCAATGGGATCCATTACGCCTAAATGAAGTAATTGCCATACATAGTCCCTACCGAAATTGTATATGTAGTGCCTCATCACCAATCAGGATGTACCTTTCTTTTCTTATATTTCCCCCTAAGAGTGGGCAGGGGCTAGCCCTGCCCCCAACCAATCAGAATAGCTTTACAGGCACCTGTTATGACTAATAGCCAGCAAACAAAGCCAGCCCAGTATGCTGATTTCCCAAGGTCCTTCTAGGCAGGCTGAGCAGAATTTCTGGAGACCTTTGTGCAAAATGGGAGCACCCAGTCTGCAAGTAAATGGAGTTCAGAACAAGTAGGAGCCCCCAGTCTAAACCATTCTCTAGCCCTCACTTCTCCAGAGGGAAGCCAGCCCTTTTCTCCTCACTCAACACCCCAACCAAGCCCTCAGGAAGCATTGAATTTCTCCAGCATTTTCTGTGAGTCTCTTCTTTTCCTTTCCTTATTTCTTTTCTTTTTTTAAATGCCACTGGCAAATCTTGGAAACATTTAGGAATCTAGAGTTGAGAATGAGGGTGAAGTGGAAGATATGGTGGACTGGCACTTCCTCTGGGTAGTTCTTTTATGAACCAGCAAGCAGCCCCCCTGCCTTTGCTCTTGTTCTGGGACTTCAAGCAAAGCCTCTTGCTAGCTCCCTTATTTTTCTCTTACTCTCTCACTTCCCTTGAGGGTGAAAGAGAGGGAGAGGATTATGGCCACTGTTCCCGCTAACAGGGATACCCAGATGTTGTTCACTACAACTCCCAGCACCCCCAGGTGCCGTGGCCTTTGGTGGGGGATTCTGGAAGTTGTAGTCAACAACATCTGGGAATCCCTGATAGAGGGGAACACTGGTTATGACTTCCAAATAAAACAAGGCATTTTAACTGAAATTCCTAATTGGACAACTTAAAACTTATCCTGTTGGAAATGTGTGTGTTTTATGTAGAAATATTTATTTCTTAAGGATTCTGAGATTATTGCCTTTTCTTCATGGGGCAACCTAACAGGCACAGTTTGGAAACTAGGTTTTTTTTTGGACAAGTTTGTGATTTATATGGTTTAATTTTCAAATCTGATGAAGGATTCTCGCAAGTTCTTGCATAAAATGACAGCCAATTCTATACAGTTTATTCCAAGTAAAACCTTAATGAACTCACTGGGGCTTACTCCCATGCAACTGCTCTGTGCATAGGATTGGACATATCCCAGAAATTGTTATATTGTGAGAAAGGAAGAAATAAGGCTTGTTTTAATTAGAAATAGGAAAGGAAAAATGTATGTAGTGTATGTGAATATTTGTGCGAAGGAAGGAAACTAGTGCGCTTATGCAGTGAGAAACGTGTAAATCAGGGGTGGAGCCACCATTGGGCAAACGGGTTCAAAGAATCTGGGCCACCGCCCCTCAGGGGCCGCACCTCGTGGCCCCAGACACACCCCCATGTCTGATGTCAGCGGCCCCGTTTGGGAGTGAAATCAGCCAGTGCTGCATTTGCAGCGTGGCCAGAGCAGCTCTCCCTGCAGCCCCATTTGGGAGCAAAACCACATCCCCATGTTTGACGTCAGATGCGAGGGTGTAGCTAAATGCTCCCTGCATCTGACATCAGATGCAGGGGGCAGGGCTGGGGGAGGCGTGGCAAAGGCAGCACCCAGGCCGCTGCTGGCCTTCCTACGCACCTGGTGTAAATGCAGGTGCTACCTGCAAAGAGGTGCTCAAAACTCTAATCCCTCCCCATGTCGGTTGGCTCTTTTTAGCCTAGTTATGCTTGGGTGAGGACACAGGAGAGAGCTGAGATTGCAAGGAAAGGGAGAAGTGGAGGCAATGCTGACAGAAGCAAGGATGGAGCTACTCAGAAGAAGAAGAGGCATGAGGACTTTAGAGAGAAAAAGCATTACTACTTTCCACACCACCACCTACAATTAGCCTCTCTAAGGGCAGGATTCCTTTTCTCACAGCCAGCCATGGGGAGAATTTAGCACTAAATAGCCAGCTGCCAAGTGCTGGTATGAATGATGGAGACTTTGGTTGAGACAAGTAAACAACTTGTTGTTCTGGCGAAAACCCTGGGCTGTTTTTTCCTAACTTAGGTTTGGACCTGCCTACTATTAGTCACACTTATGGTTACCCCATATCCCTCCCCTCCCTTCTGCCGTCCCCTGCCCCACGTGGCAGCAGCTGCCATTGCTATAGATGTCTCTGCTGATCACCCATAAGGCATTATAAACCTGCTTATGGGCTTAGAAGTAGAAAACTGGTTGGTAATCAAGTTGAATTTCCAGAGTAATCAGGAAGGCAGAGACTGTGTTAGCCCACCTTAAGCACAACTCAGGGACAGGAAGCCGCAAGCTCAGATATGTGAGAACAGTTGCCCACAATAAGCTTCTTTTAATAACTCAGCTTTTTATTGCTTACAACACACTGGAAAGATCCAATGTAGAAAACTGTGGGTTCGTGAAATAACAAGAACAACCTGAGGTGAGTCTCACAATCAGTGAGACTCACCGGAAGGGGGTTCTGCGGGAAGAGTGGGCTTAGCCCGCTCTCCCCACAGATAATCAGAAGGCAGCCCTGGGTGGCCACATTGTCTGCCCACACAACTGCTGGCTCCATCACGGAGCCGGCAGGGGGTGCGGAGATGGGGGGCATGCGGCCCCTGGAAGTTCCAGGATCCTCACGTGAGTGTGCGGGGCATGCTGGAGAGACCCCTGAGCCTGGGAGGCTGCTTGAAGCCTCCCGGTCAGGGGTCTACTCATGTGTCGCCAAGCACCGCAGCAACACACAAGCAAAAAGACATGGTCAACAGAGCACTCACTCCATTAACCTCGTCTTAGGGGAGGGGTCTTTTTGAGGACTAGCTGCCGGAAGCCGTGTGGTTCCCATTGCAGCACACGACGGCCCAAAAGCAGGCACGGCTCCCTTAGCTCGCTTTTGGGCGATCGTGAGAATCACCTCCCTATCTGAGAACTATCTCTAGTTACTCTCCATCTGGAGCTAATACAAGGTCAACGACTCACACAGGCCTCTATTGAAAAATGAAACTGTTTCTTCCAGTTCCTCACAAGGCCTGTCTCATCCCGAGGTCTTTTGGATGCAACACTTACAGTGGCAGTACACAACACAAACAAACAAACAAACATAGAGGGTATGAGGCAAAGTTTCTATAAAGGTTCAATAAGCCTCAAAGTAACTAGAAAATCTCTCAGCACCCCTCAACATGTGGGACTAGCATTTAGATTTCAGCAGAGTCGCAGCAATATGGTGGGTCTGATCAGCAGTTAAGGGTCTTAGAATTCTCATTAGAAACATATTTTAATGTAATTTTAAACACACAAACTTCAAAACGTACATCTAAAGGAGACCAGAAAGCACAATACCCATATTAAAACCAAAACTGAACATAAATTGACCGATCACTACAGAATAATCACACAAGAAGCAATCAGAAATGGAGGCTCTTCTTACGATCAGCCAAAACCAGGCTAAGGAAGCCCAGCCCAGTCTTGGCAGATCCTAAGAACTGCTGGGAGCCACGTGGCTCCCTCCAGTGGCGCGGCAGCAAACTCACGAAAGAGGCCCACTTCTTAGTCAGGGTGAAGGGTACGAGCACGCCCTCAACCTGACCTAAATGGCCATGTGTGGGTGCCGAGTGGAGCCACACAGTTCCAACACAGCAGCCTCCTGGCCAGGGCCAGAGGAATCCCCATATCATGCACAGGGCTCCAGGGGCCAGAGCGATTTGTGTCTTGGCCCCTGACCCTCCGCACTGCCAGAGGAGGCAGCTGCACGTCTGGGCACACAATCTCTGCACCCAGACCGAGACCAGGGACCGTCTGCAGGGGAGGTAAGCTTTTCAAGGCTTCCTCCCCTCGCACCTTCAAGCCCTTTCTCACTGATTGTGAGAAAGGGCTAAGTCTTATTTTTAAAAGAACTGTGTTTGAGGAACATTGTATCGAAAAATTATTGTTGACAGAAGAAATAAACATAAGCCATCGATCGACAAATGAGTCTGTGTTTGTCTATCAAATGCAAGCATTTGTTCGGTCAATTTGTTCATCAAGGCTAAATCCCTTACCCTCATGTACCACCAATACGTGGCCTATTACTTTTTCTATTTATGGCTGTTAATCCTTGTTCACTAGTCCCAGAAGCAATCCCAGTCACACTTCCCCCCCATGGCTGTGTGGCCAGAGTCAGATGACATCCCTGTACGCTCTGGCAACTTACATAAATAATTGCTTGACATTGGTATCTTTCACATTTTGTATCCTACCATCAAGGTTCTGTATAATTGTCTCCTCATTCACTTCCTATTTTGTGAGCATTTTTCTGTTCCATATTCTTGTTCTCAGGAAGATCATTTAATTGGACTCTGTCTCTTTCCCTCTCTCATGAAGCATTTCACCTCAGAATTATACAAAGTTGAGCTCAGGAACAGCACTTAATTGGGCTTTGTCTCTTTCTCTTTCTCATGACACATTTTACCTCAGAATTATACAAAATTTGATTTTTTGTTTAATGTAGAGTAAATACATTTAATGTAATTTTAAAAAAACACATTATTGACATCTATTCATCTGGCAAAACCCGGAGATACTGCCTTTTAGAAGGGGAGGGGAAAGACCCAACCAATCACATTGCATAGCACAGCCCAACACTAATATTATGCAATGAAATGTCTAACTTGCTTTGCTAAGTGCAAATATAATTGGGAGTCACCTTAAACTCACTGCCCTGGCATGATCTGATTGTCTTCTGGGCAGGTTGTTCTAAATATGTCTCAGTACAAACAAGATCAAAATAAGCCCCGTCACTTGTTTTTAAAGTTTTCTTCATATTGGATGTTTCAGAAGTTAATAGTTAACACTTAATAACAATCTTCTCCCCTAGAGTATTGTGAAAATGTGGTTTGTTTTTGTACATTTGGAGAGGTAAGATTTTGTTCTAAAGCAGCCTGGCTGTGTGATTGGTTTAATTGTTCCTTATTATAACTCAGCCACAGCCAGCATAACAAAAGGTCAGTCATGTTAACTTTCATCATCTCAGGTTGAGTTCCTTCACAAACATAAAAACATACCGTGTTTATTTTATTCTTGTAGAGGAGTTGATCTCTTGCCTTTCCATTATAGCACTGAGTTCACATGCTCACAAGGATCCTGAAGTTAATTAGGATTAGTGAGCCCAGTGGAGCTGATTGTGTGAACCCAAAATTTCAGGGCAATCTTGGTCAAGCTGCCCCAGAAAACTAGAGCGATTGTGAGGCTCAGAATTTTACCAGATCCTTGTGAGTTTGTGAACGCAACCAACAATGCTCCAGGCTAGCAACAACAACAAAATGGTAGAAGAAATGCATTGCACATCAAATTGTGTTTTATAAAATATAGTTTAATATAAAATATTAATGTAGAAATTAAAACATCAATAAAACAGTTTAACACATCAAATTAAGTGGGTAACATTCAGACAAGTACTTCCACAAATGTAAGAAGTTCCACTCATGCAAGAGCGGGGTGATTTTTCACCAATCTCTCCCTCTCTCTTCAGGCACTCTCACCCCCCAAATATATATCCAGCCCTCAGGGAAATATTTTCAGAGGGCACAGGGGTCTTCAGAGAAAGAGGATTGGCAAAAATTGCCTCTCCCCTTGCATGAGAAAAGTATCTCTCATTTGTGCACGTACAAGTCTGGTTGCTGCTGTGTTTCTGTGAGTGGTAGAACTGATCATACAAGGCAATTTTCACTGATCCCACACTTCCCTCTCTAGCTCCCTGTACAACATTGCCAAGATCTGGGAGACCCTCAGGAACAGGTTAGTATGCTGCACCAAAGGAAGGCAAGTTTGGTGAAAATCACTCCCCCAAGAATGATTAGAAGTTCTACTAGTGGAAGGCAGGAAGGTTGTTCACACAACCAGCCCTACCTGGGCTAGAACTGCCCTACCTGAGTAGAGTTGGTAGTGTAAACCGCTGTGATCATTCATAATCCTGGTGGTCCTTGGCTGAATAGCGCAGGCTCTAAACCAGGCCTGTTCAGCTTTGGCCCTCCTGCAGATGTTGGCCTACAACACCCATAATCCCTGGCTATTGGCCACTGTAGCTGGGGATTATGGGAGTTGTCATTCAAAAACAGCTGGAGGGCAAAGCTGAGCAGTTGAGCAAAATTGAGCAGGTCTGCTCTAAACTCAGGCTAAAAATGAGGTAGGAGGATGCATGCATGTTTCCTATCTCACTCCTGGCTCATGTAGGTGAGCAGGCTTCTGGAGTGACTCAGCCTCCAGGCATTCCCCCCAATGGACTGCACTGTTTGCATGGTGGATTGTGGGCTTCCTGGAGGCCAGGTGTCCTTCCCCCTGGCTCTCACTCACCATCACAGTGCTCATGTGGGTGCACAAGAAGAGGAGCCCTGGTAGGGCTCTGGATCACTTTGTGGGGAGACAGGTAATATCCTGCCTTTGCCCTATCCTCCCTGGCCCAAAATAATTGGTCGTGTGAACAACCTCAGGGTTTAGGATATAACCAAATAAAACTTCAGGAGGACAATAGAACTTAGTTGACATCTGCAATTACCAATTTATTTTGTAGACCTCTGTTAATAACTTTCCTACATATCCTATCCCATTTTGTTTAACCAGTCCAAATTCTCCTCTTCAGCTACAGGTGAAGGAGAGCTGGTCTTGTGGTAGCAAGCATGACTTGTTGCCATAGCTAAGCAGGGTCTGCCCTGGTTGCATCTGAATGGGAGACTTGATGTGTGAGCACTGCAAGATCTTCCCCTCAGGGGATGGAGCCGCTCTGGGAAGAGCAGAAGGTTTCAAGTTCCCTCCCCGGCTTCTCCAAGATAGGGCTGAGAGAGATTCCTGTCTGCAACCTCGGAGAAGCCACTGCCAGTCTGTGAAGACAATACTGAGCTAGATAGACCAATGATCTGACTCAGTATATGGCAGTTTCCTATGTTCCTATGTTCCTAAACTGAAGACCTTCCAGGAACTCTAACTCAGTATATTCATAGACCCACAGCCACTAGGGATGTGCATGAATCGATTGGTGTGGCTTGGGGAATTATTTCAACGGGGCAGGAAGCAGTACTTTAAAGCATGATGAAAGCTGGTCCTGACCTGCTCCTCCACCACCCCACTGCATTTCCTGGTGCAGCTCTGTGCCACTCAGAAGTCTGTGCATGGCTGAATCCATGTGTGTCCCACCGTCACGTCGCATGGGATGCACATGGATTCAACTGTGAGCAGACCTCTGAGCAGCACAGTGCTGCCCCAGGAAATGTGGTGGGGAGGTGGAGGAGCAGGTCAGAATCAACTTCACTAGTGCTTAAAGGTACCACTCCCCACCCTGCCAAAACAATTCGTGCACATCCCTAACAGCCACTCCTTGAAAAGCGATGAGCTTCTTTGAGCCCAGATAGCTTTGTGAGACCTTTATGTGCCCATTCTGCTGAACACTTGCATGTGATTTCACTCCTCCTCTTCATGTGAGCAGATAACATCCAAATAGAGCACTAAGTTCACACAGTTGCCTCCACTCACAATAATGGTTCCATTGCTGTCAGCATGAAAAAGTGACTAGGACACCCAGGAGGGCCATGTAAAGAGAAGCTTTAGAATAGTCATCCTCTTTTATAACAGGTTTGTACGGTTCGCTGATATAAATTATGTGAAGAGATTGACTTTTTAAATGAGCATTCACAGACAACACAAAAGGTTTGAAATAAATCATTTAAATGTATCCAGTGAAGAAATAGGGATAGAACCTCTACATTCCCACAAATCCTACTTCCACCATCCTCAATGAAAAAAGGATCTATTTCAAGGCAACTGGACTTCACAGGCTATTGACTCATACTTTCCAAACACTGTACCTCAAATCCAAAAGTGGAGTTTTAAAAACTGCATTTGTTTTCTAGTTTTTAATACCGCAGAAGCTTGTAACATTTTCTTTTGGCAGAGCAGAAGATATTTCCACCACCCATCAGACATCTGTATACAAAGCAGCCACATTAGTGCAAGTGAAATGGATACTGAGTTAATCTTTCTAAACCCAACCTTAATTTAATGGCAGTATGATAATGATTTGTAATAATTAACAGAATAAACACATTTTTAAATGTGCAAAGAAGCATGGCACTCAAATACTGGAATGTATTTCTTTTCCTTTCTTTCTGTCACATACAAGTTTCTGTCTCAACAGCTGGCTGTACCTGGTAAAGATGCCAACAGCTGTTAGAAATAGAGTGTTCTGCCATTTGTGAGCATTCTGTTGAGCCAGATATCTTGGACAATTTCCATTCTGTTCCGTAGACCCACATTAGAGGCTTATATTTAATAAGCTGATGGGAATACAGTTAGTTTAAGAGAAGAGCTGGACTCTAAACAGCTGTTAGCCATCGGCATCAGGGGGGCAATAAGGAAGCCCTCCAAGTACTTACTGCCCTCTTAAAGTCAAAGTCAGATGGCAAGTATATTGTCATTGCCTTTAGAATTTGAGTCATGAGTCTGTATTTCAGATTAATTAGCATTTCTCACACAAGCTTTGCCATTCCAAAACACCAAGAGATTAGTATTTTCCCTGTGAACTTCATTGCTAGCAATATTTCTTCAGAGACAGAGAAAGAAGGGGAAAACTCCAAATGGGATAAGGTCGTATTTTCAAACGCTGTCAAACAAGGCTACTGTTTCATTTCTCCTTTCTAGACATTGTAAATTGATGATCTCACTCCCCTGTTGAGCTCCCTGCTGAAATGGCATATTATGTCTTTCCAAAATAAGTAAATTGATCTTGAGCTCTGTAGTAGGGGTGTGCGTGGACTGGTTGGGGCGGTTCGGTTTGAATTCTCACCGAACAGTGGGTATTCAAACCAGTTTGGTCAAACCAATTGGCTGGGCTGGTTAGTTTGCTGAACCAGCTCAAACCAGTTCGAAGCAGTTCACAATCGAACCACTCAAATCAGCCCGGTTCGAACCAGCTATCGAACTGGTTCTGCATATTCCTACTCTGTCGTTTTTGTTACTATTTGGTGTAAATACTTTAACATCTTCTATTTTTCTCAGTACTCAATAGGAAGTTAAAGAAGCATCTCTACCCAAGAACATAAGAGCCTTGCTGATCAGACCAAAGGTCCAGCATCCTATTTCATACTGTGCTCAGCTGGGTGCTTCTGGGAAGGCCACAAACAAGGCATGAAAGCAGTAGCTTTCCTTCCTTGTTGCCCCATAGTATTCAGTGATATACTGCCTCTAAACAAAGAGGTTTCATTTAGTCACCATTTCAAAAGCCATTGATAGGATATTCCTCCATGGATTTGTTTAATCCCCTTTTAAAGTCATTTAAATCAGTGGCCATCATTGCATCTATGTTAATTACATATTATGTGAAGAAGTGTTTTCCTCTGTCTGCCCTGAACCTCTCTTTGATTGCTTGTGAAAGACAAGGGGTGTGTGTGTGTGTGTGTGTGTGTGTGTGTGTGTGTGTGTGTGTGTGTAGATAGATAGATAAGACAGACAGATAGATAGATTATGTGCAAGCACAGAAAAACATGCAGAAGTTGATACTAGGTGCCTCAGTCAGCATTTTGAGAACCTCAGCCTTCTTCCCCCACCCCCACACACCTTTATTTATATATTTTAAAAACATAATTATTGCCTATGACTGTGAAGATAAGCTTCAGAATATAGAGGCAGTGTCTGACAAGATCTCAGAGGCCAGAGGCTGTGAAAGGGGAAAACAAAGCACAATTTCCCGTGGGTAGAATTGAGAGTATGGAGCTTTTGTGCCCTGCATAGATCTGCCAGGCCATAGCCTGTAAACAGCAGAATAAATCATGTGACTATATATCCATTCATTTGATTTGCATACTTCATTCAGGTTGCAGAATTCGAGGTTCCTAGGAACATAGTTCAGATTACCAAGGGTAGAGTGTTCATTTTGAGTGCAATGTAGACCTCTGGTGAATTGGTAAAGGATATCAGTGCAAATGCAATTATCTGGTGCTTGTGCAGTCCCAATTGGATGTGAAATGAAATGAAATGGCCTTAGAAGCATAAAATAAATATACGATGCTCTTCTCCAATAAAATGGATTCCCCAAGTTACACATAACTGCACCCCAATGTCCACTAAATGCATGGAATCAGTCCTTAAAGTTCTTGCCATGACATGAAATATGAAAAGTGTATTTTTAGATGGCTGCTGTTGGACATCTTGAGTGGCTAAAGTGGCTCGCCTTTTGACCCCACACCTCCCTGAGCACTGGAGATGCTATAATCCCCCCAAATGGACTTATAAGTGGGATATACACTGTATTTATGACAAGTGGACAGAACCTACAGGCTTTAGGCAGAGATTCCAAATCTTTGTGGGTCATGTTATTTGCTTCTGTATATAGATAGCTGGGTTCTGTTTTGGAAGGTCACCCTTATAAGGGAAGTTTTCAAATATTTGCTATTAAATGGGTAAAGCAGGCAAGAAAGAAATAACTCTGTTCCCAGATATCTTGTGGTTTTTCATTAATGATGTGCATCAAGAAAACTGCCTACATATGATTTGTTGTCTCATCTTACTGGGGAACAAAAGCCACATTCCTGTCAATCATGTATGAAATCCAAAAGGAATCCACTGTTAATAATTCACCATTTCATTCCTAGGGAGAACTAGCAACAAACACTCCCCCTACTCACAAACCTTATCCAAATCCCATTGACTTTAGTGGTAAAAGCTGTGACTGACATCAGTGCGCTTATGGGTCACTTCACAATGAAGAAGAAAAAAACACCCTTCAGTGAAAATGAAATGGAATAAATTTAGACAAGTGACACATGGAAGAGAATGGGCCTCATGTGACAAGGCTGACAACCGCCTTGCCAACCCACACCTTCACCTTCTCTGTCTCCAGTAGGCACACTTTATCTGCATTTTGAGCAGAAACAATTCAAGCACTGTCCTGTTGAAGGCTGCTATTTATAACACATCTGGAAGTGCATGGTTGGTGCCTACAAATATGGAAATGCTACAGATAGACTGAGATCTTCAACAAAATCAGAGCTATAATTGAGACTGCAGCCCCTGTCTCCCAATAGCTTCCTTTAGAACAGAGGCACTGGCTTCAATTCAATCGTTTCAGAAGATGTACTTTGGAAATTGTAGCCTGAGGTATCTTAATTGATAATAAACAAAACCAAACCCCTACCTTGGGTTAGAACATACGAACAGCCCTGCTGGATAAGGCCCAAGGCCATCTAGTCCAGCATCCTGTTTCACACAGTGGCCCATCAGATGCCTCTGGAAGCCTACAGGCAGGAGTTGAGGGCATGCCCTCTCTCCTGCTGATACTCCCTTGCAACTAGAGGCATCCTGCCTTTGAGGCTGGAGGTAGCCTATGGCACTCCAACTAGTGGCTGTTGATAGACCTCTCCTCCATGAAGTTATCCAAATCCCTCTTAAAGCCATCCACGTTGTTGGCTATCACCACATCCTGTGGCAGAGAATTCCACAAGTTGATTATGCATTGTGTGAAAAAGTACTTCCGTTTGTTGGTTCTAGATTTCCTGGCAATCAATTTCATGGGATGACCCCTGGTTCTAGTCTCATGTGAGAGGGAGAACAATTTCTCTCTATCCACTTTCTCCACACCATGCATAATTTTGTAGACCTCTATCATGTCTCCACACAGTCGTCTTTTTTCTAAACTAAAAAGCCCCAGGTGTTGTAGCCTTTCCTCATAAGAAAGGTGCTCTAGGCCCCTGATCATCTTGGTTGCCCTCTTCTGCACCTTTTCTAGTTCTACAATGTCCCTTTTATCATTGCTATAGAGTACTGTCCATGTAAAATTAAGGGCAGGCCCATATGTTACAGGGTAGCTGCTGGTCAAGTTATCCCCCCACTAGAAAGTGTAGTAAAATGTTCTGATGTCATCATGCTCTACTTCTCTCCATTCTTCAGTCCATATAAGAAGCTGCCATTGGTGGTGGTAAATGCACCAAGCAATAGCCATGGGATGCAGGGTATTTTTATTACATGCCAGGCAAGGAAGATTGCAACAACGGAGTTCAGTTTTCAGTGGTAGCCCACATTTCAGGCATCTGAATCAGTGGTGTGAATGCTACCCCCACACTGCCAAAGATTGTAGCAGCTCCCACCACCAGCATCATTGTCACAAAATGCCATGCTAATGCCCCCCACCCCACACACTAAAGTCTGGTGGCTACTCGGGAACGGGCCCTTCTCTGTTGCAGCCCCTGGACTTTGGAATGCACTCCCTTTTGAAATAAGAGCCTCCCCATCTCTGGCAACTTTTAAAAAGGCATTGAAGACCCATTTATTCACCCAGGCTTTTAATTCGATTTATAGTTTTAAATAATGTTAATACTGGGTTTTAAATGTTTTCATCTTTTAAATGGTTTTAATTGTTAATTGATTTAATGTTTTAAATGATTTTAATTGTAAACCACCCAGAGAAGCACGTTTTGGGCAGTATAGAAATATTTTAAATAAATAAACAAACCCAGCACCAAATCCTGGCCAGCCACCCCATCTTCTTCTCCTTTTCCTCTCCCTTGTTGTCAGAAAAGTCAACCTTGGGTAGCTTTATCTACACCGCTGAAATTCAGAGAGAACCCTATATTAACAGGAAACCTGGTTTAATTTCAAAGAACTCCCAAAGAAATCAAGTCTGAGCCTGCGCTTTAAAAAAGAACGATCCTTTCATTAATCTGCCATTAACTGACACATGTAATCCAGGTCACAGTGCCATAGACATCATCAGTGAATAAAGAAAGCCCATGTAATGTTGTAAGTATGGTGCTATACTTTGGCTAGGGAGACCCAGGTTCAAATTCCCATTCAGCCATGAAGTGCTTTGGGTGACTTTGGGCCAGTCACTCCTCCTTCATCCTAAGCTACCACACAGAATTGTTGTGAGGATAAAATTGCATCTATGTATGCCACACTAAGCTCAACGCAAGAAGGGTGGGATGGAAAAGTGAACAGCAATACAGGGATGGGGCTGTAACTCTGTCATAGAGCATTTGCTTGCATGCAGAAGGTCCCAAGTTCAATCCCGGTCATCTCCAGGTAAGTCTCCTGCCTGAAACCTTGGAAAGCGGCAGCCCATCAGTGTGGACAATACCGAGCTAGATGGAGAAATGGCCTGACTCAGTATAAGGCAGCTTCCTATGTTCCTATGTAACAAAGGATGGCTTTTTAAAGGTGGTGGCCTAGCAGGTAAGCAAAACCATAGGCACAGTAACTCATCTGAAACCCCCAGCACTATGGATACTAAAAATCCCATGCAGTTTTATTTATTAAATTTGTACACTGCTGTTCACCCAAAGAGAATTTCAACTCAGTTGACAATAAAAAGCATCAGAACAATAGAGCAAGCCAACCATCTAAAGAAAGTCAACAACAACAAAATATAAAACAGCAGTTGCAGTGGAATGTAACTTTCCAATTGAAAACATGTTGAAACCAAAGAATTGCTTTAAAAATATTTAACCTGTTTTTAGAGCAGCTCACAGGAAGGCATTCCATAATTCTGGAATGGCCCCTGAGAAGGCCCTGTTGCTCATGCAGACCAATTTGGTCTCTCAACACAATGGGACCTGAAACATGTTATCAGCTGCTGGTTTTAAACTGCAGCAAGGTTCCTCCAGGAGCAGGATATCCAAGACCCAGGCCATTTAGGATTTCATAGGTCAATGCCTGCCTCTTGAACCGAGCAGGGAAATATAGTGGTAACCTATGCATTTATTTGTTTTATTTATTTAACACATTTTTATATCACCCCATACGCAAGTTCCTGGGTGGTTCACTATCTAAAGACAGAACAATTAAGACATTAACACAATTAAAACAGTTTAAAATACAGATAATACAGATAATACAGAAACTTAAAACTTTAAAACTATAAACTAAAATCCTGATCTAACAGGTATGTTTTCAGGTCCTTCCTAAAAACATCCAGAGAAGGGAAGGTTTTCATTTCATTAGGAAGTGTGTTCCAAAGGCCTAGGGCAACCCGAGAAAAGGCCTGTTTTCAAGTCGCTACTGACTGAGCCATTGGCAACCGCAACCAAACCTCCCCAGATGATCTTAATAGACGGTGGGGTTCATGAAGAAGAAGGCATTCTCTTAACCTCTTTGAGCTTTGGTACCATGGGATTACACTGGCTCATACATGACAGTAATTGAGCAGCAGCTGCAAGAAGATTCTTAGAAGACAATCAGCAGGGTCATAACGAGGGTAAAGTGGCCCATGTTAGGAACATGGAGAGCCCTCCCACTCACGGCAGTATGATCTGCAGCAGTGTACACTCTCAGGTGTGCGTGTGTACCCCCATTCACTCTTCCCCCAGAAGGGGGCCTTAGAGCTCCCCGATCCCCCAGGCCCGGCTGCCTGCTGCTGCCAGTGCCAGCCACCGGCAGCCACAGTCGCTGCCTGCCACTTCCTTCCATTGCTCACTGTGCCTATTCTTCTTCCATTAACTGGGCTCTGGCTGATGGAAGGAGGATGAATGAAACCAAGCAAGCGCGGCCATAGGAGGCAGCTGGCAGTGACGGCAGCCACTCACCTAGCTGTGCCCATCTTCCCTCCATCAGCCGAGCACCCGGCCGATGGAAGGAGGGTGGGCATAGCCAGGTGAGCACAGCCAAAGCAGGCGGCTGGCCACAGGCGTGGCTGAAGGTGGACGGTGGTGGCAGTTGCAGGAGCCCCAGCCTTGGGGAGAAGGCAGCTCTGTGGCTCCTCCTAGAGGCTCAGGGACTCCCGAAGAAGAGCTCGATGGGTTATTTGAACCCATTGGCATGACTACAGTTCTGCCCCTAACAATCGTGCTGAAACCAGCAGATTACAGAGATAAGGGAAAGAAAAGACAGAGAAAGGGATGCAGTTAGATGAACAGTGGAAATAATAAAATAAGCAGGAATGGGCTGGGACCCTTGAATTAAAATACAAGCATTGTTAATACAAAAGACAGACATCTTCAGTTTCAAGGGACAAACTGGGAAGGGCCCGAGAGAACACAAACAAGGCAGAGACTGACTGTGATGGATGGAGCCGGGTTAGATGGAATAATAATGCTATCCTTGGTGCATTTGAATTTCAAGAGATCCAGCTAAAAAGTGCATATCCAGCTCTGCATAGCAAGTCCCTTCCACAAGCAAACTCCAAGATATTTGAGATGTAAAACAGAGGACA
The DNA here is from genome assembly GCF_027244095.1 of Hemicordylus capensis. Lineage (NCBI taxonomy): Eukaryota > Metazoa > Chordata > Lepidosauria > Squamata > Cordylidae > Hemicordylus > Hemicordylus capensis. The sequence continues at coordinate 186,298,065 of NC_069657.1, forward strand.
CAGGGCTGGTGAATGTGTCCATCAACTGTAACCCAGAGAAAGGGTTGCTCTGGAGCTGTCTATTAAGGATGGCAGGAACAGGCTGAGACCATCTGGACACTGACCTGCCCTCTTGTCCCCCTGTATGCTTTGCATGTCAGCAGGGACATACTCCTGTGGGAGCCGGTCACTTCTTTCAAGGTAATGGAATTGGTCTGAGTGTGATGATGCTGGGAAGCATACAGTCGTATGGAATCCTGGAATCCTTGGAATCCTGAGGTACTCCACACCTACAGATAACTCAGGTGAAATCAGATGTAACAATTTAAGTGTGGCGAAAGTGGTTGTTGAACATACATTCATTGCCCTGAAAACACATGTCCCGGAATGTGTGTTCAAATCACTTCTGACTCACTCAGTGTTATTAGGCCACTTCAAATGATACCACCCATAGCACACATGAAGAGGAAGGGCATGCACCAGGACATCCTCCATGGACCTCCCAATGCTCTCTCCATGTGTCTCTTGATCATGCGTGATCACATGTGGGGTTGTTTGTTCAAATGGCCCCTAAACACACCCTCAAAATACTTGTGCGGACAAGTGTTTGGAGCGCATGTTTAGAGGCCTTTCAGAAGAACAACCCCACATAATCAAGGGATGTGCCGGGAGGACATCCATGGCAGACATTCTGACAGTCATGCTCTCAGTGCATCTCTTCCTCTTCACATGTGCTGAGGGTGGCATCCTTTCAACTGGCCCATTATAAACTGTTGGCTTCAGTCTCGACCCTAAGTCAAGGTGTATCTTAAACTAAATCAGAATCAGGTGAACTAGGTGAACATTTGAGGTCTGGTCAACATGAACAATAGATGATGTGTTAAAACTGTTCTGGGTCTCTGAGTAATGGTGGTGATGGGTATGTGTGTCATGGGCAGGCTCACCATGAGGCACCTGCCAGAGACCCAGGGCCATCAGAAAGTCCATGGCCAAGCCCAAAACACAGACAAGTCTAATGCCACATACATTTTATTTCACTTCGAACCCCTGTATTTGACATGAAATGTGAACTAAATTATACCCATATTTCTCATGGGGTTGCTGCTATCAATGGTGTATTAAGATCTGAATATCTACTTAATAAACACAGCATTAAGAAAAATGAGCCTTCTAATTTAGAATAATGGCACACACACACACACACACACACACACAGATAGGTGAGAAGTAAGAAAACGAAAAGCTGTTCTGTATAATGCTTGGAATGCATAGAAATGAATGGTTTGGCTGCTCAGCAGACTTAATTGCAATGCATTTTAATATTATTGATCTATTACAGAAATGATAGATTTATCGCTGATTACACTGCAAAGCAAACGTCCAATTGTTCCTCACAGTAAAGCAAAAGAAGATGAACTTTAGAGAATATCAGGGCACTATTAGACATGTTGTGATTGTTGTTTGTGCAGAGAAAAAAGCATGTGAGAGCTATTAGTGATACAAATGAGCATTTTGACCAATGTAGCTTTTCCGTATGCATTGCACACTGATTTACACAAAATGGTTTTAAATACAGTAAGTATTACTATATCAGAACTGAACCCTTTTGGTGATCCTAGGAGGTCTTGAAACATGGACAAAAGTGTTCATCCATCCCCCTTTCAGCAGGAAACTGCCCTCCCTCTGAAATGGCTTTGTCATCATATAGCCAGATATGATTGACTACCTTGCACCGTAGTGATCATCCATTCAGATGAAAAGAATAAAGCATTGTTCTCCTTTTGAATAATTGTGTGGCATCATCACATAACTAAATCTGATTGACTTTGTGGCATTGTAATGTCTTCACACTAATGAGATAATCCTGATTACTGGAATCATGTGGTACAGAGGAAGAATATGATGTTTTCCAGAGGGGGGAAGGTGTCAATGTCAGAATAGTGCGAGAAGGAACAACAAACAGGAGTAAAAAGGTGTGGGGAAAGGTGAGCATTTGAGGGAACATTTCAGGTTCATTGAAAGCCCCTCTTTCACTATGAAAATAGTCATGAAAATTCAGCAAAGATGAGAAATAATACCCTCTATTTCTCAGCAGAGACAGTTTGACAATCAAACAACACATATTAAATGCTTCTTTGTATTTCTGTCTTTTTAAAACAAAGAAAGCAACTGCATGGCCCCTCCAGATCGAGGCCACAGCATGTGGGAGGGGGTTCATTCCCACCTGTCACTCTGGACCCAACAAAAGTCTCCTCAGAATTGTTCTTTGTCCTGGGAGGGTAGCTGCTATTTCCACCCATAGTCCTGATCTGGATTAGGAGCTGTGGCTGCTGCTGCAGCAGCTACTTTCAGCAGCTATTTTATTTCTATTTGTTTATTAAAACAAAAAGGAAGTGCAAAAACACATTTAACATCACATGTCGCTTGACCTTGAGACTGTACTTCAAACACACTGAAATTTTTTTATCCAGACGAAATCAACAAGGTAAGGGGCTGCATTTCCCTCCCCCCCCGCCCCAGACCTAGCTGGTCAAGACTTTTCTAGGAAAGAAAAAGTTGAGCGGACCCATTTTGTGAATGGTAGATGAGTATGTCATAAATAAGTTCTTCTTGGTTCCATGTAATATTCTAATTTTCTGAGATTGTGGATTTGGGGTTTTCATGAGCTGTACGCCATGATCATCACAATTATAACAAATTAAGGCTTGACTTATCTCGCTTTGCATGTAATGCGTCTGTCTCATATATCAGTTTTACCTTTTAATGGACTTTTGCACGATATTCTAATTTTCTGAGTTTCACCTGTAAGTAAGGGAAGCAAATTGTTTATGAAACCAGTAAGATGTCTCATCAAGCCTGTTTTAATGTTAGTCAACACACATGGAAATAGAATTATGAATATGAAAGAGGGTCTCCTGGACCAATTAGGTCACCTCAAAACCATGACAAGTGGAGTTAAAAAGCAGCTTTTCTGTCTCTTAGGAGGGCCAGCCCTCCCATGAACCAAGATGAAGATTCACTTCACCTCAGACTGCAGATTGGGAGGAACAACAGATCTGGAGCCACCTCACCACTTGCTAACCTCTACTGTAGCCAGCAGCTCTGCAGAATCTCTGGTGGCACCACTATAGCTAGTCCAACTCTTTGGGTGGCACCAACTCTAGCCCAACACCATGGGCAGGAATCTCTCCTTCTGCCCCTGCCTCTTCTGCTTTCTCTCCCTGCTTGGCTACTGCCACTGCCAGACACAACAGCACTTTCACTCGCTATCACCCAGCCGTGAAGAGCAAGGTGCCACAGTAGGAACAGCAGCAACTTCCTATTGAGCCACTCACCCAGTTACCAAGCAACCAGGTAAAGGGGCATTGTGTGTGTGTGTGTGTGTGTGTGTGTGTGTGTGTGTGTGTGTGTGTGTGTGTACGTACTGAGGAAATGGGGTGGAGTGGCATCAAAATGTCCCACACTTTTACCACCTCTAAGTAACTGCCCATTCTGATGCTTTCCTCTGCCGCCCTTCCACAACCAGGGGCAAACAGACCTCAGAGGTGTGGGGAGCACCCTGGCCCTCCTCCACCTGCCAGGGAGAGGGATTGCCCTGTACCTCTCCAGGAGCTTCCAAGGGCCGCCACCTTCCATCTCCTTTGGTTTCCTCCTCAGTGGCTCTGGGTCCCATAAATAGGGCCCTGCACCAAGGGCAATCAGCTGCCTCCTTCCCTGGCTCTTCCCCTGATGTCTAGGGTTCCTCCCTATCCATTCCCCAAGCAGCATCTGAGACTGCTGTCCTCCTTGGCCCCACTCCTTCTTCAAGCATGGTTACATACTGCCATAGCAGAGGGGTGGGGGCTGCTTTCCCTCTGCTTCAGCCAGGACCTGCCGGGTCCTGTCGGGCCATCCCCACTCAGCCATGGGTGGCCTCCCCCTGGGCTTCCTTGCTCTCCCTGTCCTCTGAGGGCGGGCACTACCGATAGCAGGGTCTGGCTCTTCATGGCCTCCGTCCCTGCTGCTGCCTGGCCAGGTGAGTACCCTTTCTCGTCAGGAGATGGCAGGAGGGCCTAATAACCATGCCTTCTCTGGGAGTTGTCCTCCACACTTTGTGGAGAATAACAGGGTGCCTGAAGGAAGGGACAGCCCTCAGAGTCCTGCAAGTTCAAGCATATGCTGATCCTTCCACACATTCCTATGGCTGAAACAGTATGTGCATGGCTGGCTTTCCTCTTTCATTGCACTAGGGAACATCCTGATGGGGAAAATACCTTCCCAGGGGCATTGCTCGTCTTCCAGATGGTGCACTAGAACATCCAACCACAAGTGCAAGAAGCTGCTGCTGCTGGCTTTGCCCCCATATAGTATGGTTGTGAATTAGGTGCTTATGTTTAAAATTGAATCCTCTCTGGAATGCAGTCTGAAGATACTCTCTGGGGGAGTTGCATTCTATCAACTAGGCTGAGGTGGGCAAAAGGATATAGTAGCAGCCTGTTCCCCACAGCTCATTCTAATGATCTCATTCTTGTTCTTGAGCAAGACTTAGTCCCACTACAAAATGCTTCCACATAAACTTCCCCAGCCCAGTATCTCAGTCAGGTTCCTCCTAATTAAGTCCAAAGTGGTGACAACTATGGGTGTGCACAAATTGATTTTTTTGTTTCAATTTGTACCCCCCCAAAAACACCCCCAATTTGTTTTGGGTCTGAATCTGACCCCCTTGAATCACCTCGATTAGATTTGTACCTGAATTTTCCAAATCTGAATCGATTCAGATTTTTAAAAAGGGTCCCAAGGCAAAAAGAGTGGGGTGGTGGTAGTGCCTAATGGGTGGAAGCTACCACACAAATTTCAAAGAAATTGGGCAAAGGGCTGGTTTTTTATGAATTTTTGAAGTTTACACGTCTTTAAGATTTTTCCCATAGGGAATAGTGGTGATTCCAGCAAACTTATAGCTCCACATTGGGGGCATTGGGGTGGCCAAGAATGGGGTGTGGTGGGTTGTAGTGCCCAATGGGTGTGAGGAAGCTACACCCATATTTCAAAGGAATTGGGCAAAGGGCTGATTTTAAAAGAATTTTTTGAAGTTTGTGCATCTTTGGGGCAGATTCGGGGCAGAAAGGGGGTTTGGGGGGCAGAAGAGTGTGTTGGGCGGTAGTACCCCAATGGGTGCCTGCCACAACCCATATTTCAAATGCACTGGGCAAAGGGCTGATTTTTTAAAGAATTTGTGAAGTTTGTGCATCTTTAAGCTTTCCCCCCATAGGAAATAATGGGGATTTCAGCAGCCCCATAATTCAAGTTGGGGGGCACCGGGGTGTTCCAGAGAGAGTGGTGGCATAGTGTACATAGGTTGCCAACCACCCCCATACCCACAAGCCCATGGGGTACTGGGTTTTGTTGTTTCTGAGGTATTCTGAGTGTAGATTCTCTGGTAGCAGATGAGAGTGGATTCAGTTTCAATGACAATGAATCCATCTCATCTGCTACCAGAGAATCTACACTCAGAACACCTCAGAAACAACAAAACCAAGTACCTCATGGGCTTGTGGGTATGGGGGTGGTTGGCACCCTATATGCACTATGCCAACACTCACTCTGGCCTCCCAAGTGGAGTTATGGGGCTGCTAAAACCCCCATCATTCCCTATGGGGGGAAAGCTTAAAGATATGCAAACTTCACAAATTCTTTAAAAATCAGCCCTTTGCCCAATTCCTTTGGAATCTGGATGGTAGCAGGCACCCATTGGGGCACTACCACCCAACCCACTCTTCTGCCCCCAAAGCCTCTTTTCTGCCCCAAATCTGCCCCAAAGACTTACAAACTTCACAAATTCTTTAAAAATCAGCCCTTTGCCCAATTCCTTTCAAATCTGGGTGGTAGCAGGCACCCATTGGGGCACTAGCACTCAACCCACTCTTCTGCCCCCAAGTCCCTTTTCTGCCCCAAATCTGCCCCAAAGATGTGCAAACTTCAGAAATACTTTAAAAATCAGCCCATTGCCCACTTCCTTTCAAATCTGGGTGGTACTCTGACCCACTTTGCACTCCTAGGAGGCACCCACAGGAAGAAATGGGCACTATCTGTCCCCATTGTCCCATAGGGTGGATGCAGCACACATCAACAACAATAGCAACAGCAGCAGAGCTTTGCAAAGAACAAGGTTTCCAAAGGTCACACACATCCACTGTGTCACTCACCACATCCACTGTGTCCCACCATCCCCGCCCCAGAAATGCAACTGATCTGCACACAACAGTGTGAGACAACAACAATGAAATGCACTGCTCCACACACCCCCTCCCAATGCAGGGTAGCAGCAGCCAGCAACAAGCAAGCAAGTAAGTAAGTATGATATCACAGATGCAGCCGACTAGGGCAGCTGACTAGGGCCAACAACAGCATCAAATGTGCCCTGTCCTCCCTTCCACAGGCATTTTTCATCCACAAGCAACAGACACAGTCAGCTACATCTGTAGCACCTGGACATAAACACGGGTTAAGTAAAGATGCAAAACAACATTCTGCCAGTGGAACACGAGGTTTGGCCCTCTACCTCCACAAGTAGAAGAGTTATGATCGATGACAACAATGGCGCACAATTTTTTGGCGCATTTCTTTGACATTTCTGCCACAGATTGGAGCCTGTGGCACCAGCACAACCTATTGTAGATGCAAGCAATCTAGTTTGAATAAAAATGCTGATGATGCTAGAAGTCACAATATGACCCAATCTTCATTGCAAAGAAGGAGAGAGAGAGAGAGAGAGAGAGAGAGAGAGAGAGAGAGAGAGAGAGAGAACCTGTCCTGTGTCCATCCATGAGGTCCCCAAAATACATAGGCACAACAACAAACCAAACCAAGGCATTTGAATTGCAATATATGATACAATAATAACTAGACAGAATGATACGATAACTAGGGAACAGATACAATACAGCAGGCTGCTGGGCAGAGAATATTAATGCTGATAGATTATAGGCACAGAGGGCTGGAAGACAGGCTGTTTTTTAAAAAATGCCCCCCCCCCCAAATCTTTGGAATGGGAAAAAAGAATTATTTTTTAAAACCACAAGGCTACACTACCCTTCTAACCACCTACTAGTAACGAGGATCCCTTCCACACAGAACCCCTGTTTAAACTTCTTCAAAACTAAACAACAAAAACTTTTTAAAATTCAATTGCAACCCAAAACCTCCCTCCAAACAGGGGAAAAAACCCCAAGAATACAGAATTCCAGAGGTGTGTGTGTGTGTGTGTGTGTGTGTGTGTGTGTGTGTGTGTGAGAGAGAGAGAGAGAATGGGATACACTCACTAAGTCTAGGGCTTCACCCATATAACGTGTCCAGTTGTCCACTTCTGTGGTCTGGTCTCTGAGTCTACTCTTTCTTCTTCAATCATCTTCCTGCCTTCTTCTTCTTCTCCAGTCTTCAGATTTGGGGGGCTGGGCGGGGGGCTGAGGCAAAGGCCTGGAAAATCGGGGGGGCAGGGGGGGCTGACCAGGTAGCCAGTGGCCACAGGGGCTGGGGCTGCTGGTAGCTGCTGGCACAGACAGGCAGTGATTCTCTCAGTCTCAAGGGGGTAAAAAAAGAATTCTTCTCAGGATTCAACAAAAAAATAAAAATGCAATGCAGCAGAGAGATACATTTTAATCCATCCCCAGGCTGGTAGCCACACTAGCCACTAGCCAGCAGGGGCAGGCAGTCAGTCTGGGTGGACAGGCTGGGCTCAGGCTGGCAAGGCAGAAGGCAATAGGCATATGGCATGTCATGGCATGGCATGGTGGCAAGCAAGACAAAGCAAAGCTCTCTCTCTTCTCCTATGAGGCAGAACAAGGCAGAATGGTGGCTGCTGCCTCTTTAAGTCTTATTGAATGAAAAATCTCTCGAACCCCCCACCCCCACCCTTGTCCCTTCTTCGATCCTTCCCCTGGCCAATGTGGGGTAAGTCAGGAGTGACAAGAGCCAAAACAGCCAATCAGGAACAAGGAGACAATTGTCAGCAGATCAGCCCATGCTTTCCTTTACCAATCTGAAGGCTGGAAGGGTGGGAAATGCAAATCAACGTCAAACACAAAATGGAGACTGCACTCAGAGATCACCACAAAATGAAGGTCCAAAACAACAAATCTTTCAGATCTGAAATTTGGTGTTTTGTTTACAAAACTTTCAGAAGTTGCAGTTGGGCTATTTGTTTTATATACAAATAACCTGAAATGGCCTGATTTGGGTACAGAACTTTCTGTACCTGAAACATTTCGCACATCCCTAGTAACAACTGCCAGCCCTAGTAACAACTGCCAGCCCTAATGTGCAAAAAGAACTTTCTACAAGGAAGCCAATGGAGCAAGGCTTTGGGCCCATTCAGATTCACAGAACACAAGATAACAAATGTGTTCCTAGAATAATGGTTATTGCCTTTGTTTTGTTAACAGGCCATCCTTTGCTCGTCTACTCAGCTTGATGCATCTACAAAGAAAAGAAAATATATATTTGACCTGATCCGTGAACTTTCTGCTGCTAGTTTACAAAACACAGGTCTGGGATATATTTCTTATAGCACCAACACCAAAGACTATCAAATCAATAAAAAGTTTAAGAGTAAGTGCAAGGTCAATCTCTTTTCTTCTCTTTCCACTCAGTAGTCACTCTGCTTCACAAAATGAAAGCACGCAGCAAGGTCTTTGTTCACAGACAACTGAAAGATGGACTCTTGTCAGATCAAGGCTATAGATGCTTGTATAAGCCACCAACATATCCTCTTGGAAGGCCAGGAAGCATCTTTGTTTACCATTTCTCATCCACAAAGGGAACTGAACACATGCTAACCTGATATTTTTGGCCAGCAGTTTCCCAAGTCAACCTCCATAGCCATGTACTTAATTTCTTGCCAGCAGAATAATCAGTCTGCATGAATATCAGATGAATCCTCAGATAATAAGATTACCTAGGGATATTTTCCTCTTTCCTCAATACAAATGTAAATGCTATGACGCAGGGAAATGACTTGTTTACATTTACACAAAATAATCCCTTCGGGACCATTCATGATATAGCCTCAGGCCAGTTCAGATGACCAGCCTTCCCCATGGGATAAGGACATGTGTGCACCTTGAGTGCATACACCTTCCCCCACCCCCTCTCCGTGCACCAGGTATCCATTCTTTAATTGCATGGGGAGGACTATCTGCATACTTTAAACAAATATGTGGAGCGATTTGGATGCTGCCATGCAATTAAAGAACAATGCCCTCAAAGGGGAGCAAAAATGTTCATGCTTATGATGCATGGACATCCTTATCACACAGGGATGGTCAGACACAGTATCATCCTAAATGGCCCGTAACTGGTCACCTGAAGTCAGAAAACATTTGCTATGTTTATCTAGTGCTAGCCCCAGCACCTAGTAAAAAATAAAAACCTTTTTCTGATGTGATACAAAGGATTATGTTTATCAGGCAATGTCTGCAGTTTCACCAGAACACTTCAAGTGCAATATGAACATCACTAACCAACTACTAAAACAGAGCAATAGTTACAGAATAGATATGAACAGTTGTCACATACATACATATGTCAATAGCAAGCCATGGGAAGACACCACTGGATAGTGCAGAATCTGAAGTCAGGGATCAGGAGGGTTTAACAGACTACCAGGAACCAGACTGAAAGTCAAAGTCAACATAAGGGGTTGCCAAATGAGGTGAGGTGTGTGGCTACTAGGGAGAGGACTTTTTCGGTGGTTGCACCCTGTTATGGAATAGCCTCCCAGATGAGGTTTGCCCGGCTTCATCACTTTGTTCTTTTAGACACCAGGTTAAAAGACCTTTTAAATTTTGATTTTTTAAATTTCTTTTTTTAAACTATTTTTTAAAAAAGTTTTTAAATTGCATTGCATTGTATTTTATATCCCCCCTCCCCCTTTGGTCTGTTGTGATTTAATGTGTTGTGTGTTTTGTGTGATGTTTTAATGCTGTGTTGTGAGCCTTTCATAGAACAATTTATTATGGTGTGGCTAACAAACAAAGTTTATTATTTCTTATAAGGACTCAAAAATCAGGACAAATCAGGAACCAGGATGAGGTAGTGAGCCAAGAGTTGACTCCAAAGCTGGGATTAAAGCCAAGCAGGCAGGCAGAAAATCCAGAACACTATGCCCCAGCAAAAACTTGACACTGAGGTAAAGTCTCTTTCCCAGTAGGAAGCCTTTATATCCTTCCTGTCCTGGAAGGATCCCATGGTCAGCCTGGTTGGATGGGGTCAGTCTAAGGCCTGAGAGGTCTATGTTCTGGTAAGGCTGTGGCACAGTCCAGTGCTCTGCCACATGCGGCAGAGGTATGCAGATTTTAATGTTCTTGGCCTCAACCCAAGCAGCTCCTGAGACACTGCACATCCTTGGGAGCAAGTGTAGCAAATAAGTGCATCATCAGATATCTGCCATCTCAAATGATCATGAAAATTGGACCTAAGTTCTAGGAGTGCCAAAGCCACCCCATTCTTATAGAAGGTTTAAGACTCATGGGCAACCACCTGCTTAGGTACCTGGGCTAGAGCCTCTTAGCCTGGACATCAGATCCATTGGCTTTCTGTGGTTCTGGTGGTGTTTCTTATTTATTTAATTTATTTATTTAACATACTTTTATACCGCCCAAAACTTACATCTCTGGGCGGTTTACAACAAGATAAAAACAAAGGTAAAACATTAGTTAAAAACAAAAACAAGAAATTTAAAACACAACAATATTTAAAAAATTAAAACAATATTCTAAAAACAACATTAAAACAATCAAAACAGTATCAGTTAAAAGCCTGGGTGAACAGATGTGTCTTTAAAGACTTTTTAAAAATTGTCAGAGATGGGGAGGCTCTTATTTCACTAGGGAGTGCATTCAAAAGCCTCGGGGCAGCCTTGGAGAAGACCCGTCCCTGAGTAGCCACCAGACAAGCTGGTGGCAAATGCAGACGGACTTCTCCTGATGATCTCAATGGGCAGTGGGGTTCATGACTAAAAAGACATTCTCTTAAATACCCAGGGCCCAAGCTGTTCAAGGCTTTATAGGTTATGACCACCAGCACCTTGTATTTTGCCCAGAAACATATTGGCAGCCAGTGTAACTCCTTCAATATGGGAGTAATATGGTCTCTCTTTGATGACCCAGAGACGAGCCTGGTTGCCGCATTCTGGACCAACTGTAGTTTCTGGACTACGTACAAGGGTAGCCCCACATAGAGCGCATTGCAGTAATCCAGTCTGGAGGTTACCAGCAGATGTACCACTGTTTTGAGGGCGTCTATCTCAAGAAACGGGTGCAGCTGGTGTATCAGCCAAAGATGATAGAAGGCACTTCTGGCCACTGCCTCAACCTGGGACACCAGGGAGTGACTTGGATCCAGAAGCACCCCTAGACTGCGTACCTGTTCCTTCTGGGGAAGTGTGACCCCATCCAGAACAGGCAGATCAAGATTGTCTCTCGAGTTCTGACCCCGCACAATGAGTACCTCCGTCTTATCTGGATTCAGTCTCCGTTTGTTATCCCTCATCCAGCCCAATACCGCCTCCAGGCAGGCATTTAGGGAGGTTATGCCCTCTCCCGATGATGCTGACATGGAGAAATAGATTTCGGTGTCACCAGCATTCTGATAGCACCCTGCACCAAATCTCCTGATGATCTCTCCCAGTAGTTTCATGTAGATGTTAAAAAACATCGGAGACAATACAGACCCCTGAGGGGCACCATACAAAAGTTGAGATTTTGAAGAACAGTCTCCAAGGGTCACCATCTGGAATCTGCCCATGAGGTAGGAGCGGAACCCCTGCAAAGCAGTGCCTCTCACTCCCAACCCCCTCAGATGCTCCAGAAGGATACTATGGTCAATAGTATTGAAAGCCAGTTTCTTGAGGTTCTCTTCATTTGGATGCAGCAAAGGAGTGCTACTGGCTTTCTTATTTTGTTAGAATACCTTCCTGGTCAACCCCTGTTCTTCCTTTCCATTGCTCTATACTCCTGTTCGTTGATTTTGCCAGTGCCATACTGAAAAAATTGCTTCCTCATTCTTGTTAGACATCACCTCATCCGCTGATCTCCACTATGTTCCCTGACTAGCACTAGCTAATTGTCAAGTTCTGTTTTTATTTTGAAACATTCATTTTAAACTCCACTAAATTGTAAACTTATTTACTCCTACATGTAAATAACAAAATGTGTAGCAGAAGATTTACCACACTCTAAACTGTACTTCTGTTTATAGTTAACCTGGCAAAGGAACACTAAGCATTTGACCATTATTGTCATGTAACAGAACTATGTATCAATTAGTTCCAGACATTGCTGCTACAACTGCAATGTTGTGTTATCCAAGTGCAAGAACTTATCCAAGTGCAATTTTGTTGCCAACAGAGCCTTACAGGATAAAACAAACTTTGTTTTTGTGCTACTTTTTGGCATACAGAGCCAGTGATGAATACTCCTGTAGAGCCATGGCAGAGTTTTGGCAGCCATATCACTTATCACTGGTAACAGAACAAAGAAGAACAGACCGTCTCCCCTCTGAAATGCTGGCTAAGCAAAAGAATGTTATTATGTATATTTCAGGATGAGGAATTGCTTGGTTGGAGCCATTTTCTGGATTCCTGGCTGATTCTGAAGGAAATTCAAGCGTGGTTACTGAATGGCTGCTGAAGACTACATAATACTGTGTAAATGGCACTTTCCTAAGTGTTCAAAACACCACATACTTCCCCCCACCCTGATTCTTACATCAATGCCAAATTCTTCAGCTAGAGGTGGGTGGGGGAGTGAAAGATGTGAGGTTCTGATTTGCCTTCATAGTTCAGTGAGGACAAAACTAGAATGTCTTGGCTGATGAAACACAGCACAGCATCCCTCCAGTGGCTGTTGCTGGTGTCTGCCTTATGTTTCCTTTTAGACTGTGAGCCCTCTGGGGGCAGGGAACCATCTTGTTCATTTATTTTTCTATGTAAACACTTTGAGAACGTTTGTTGAAAAGCGGTATATAAATAGAAGTAGTGGTGGTAGTATATAGGAATATAGGAAACTGCCTTCTAACGAGTCAGACCATTGGTCCATCTAGCTCAGTATTGTCTTCACAGACTGGCAGCGGCTTCTCCAAGGTTGCAGGCAGGAGTCTCTCTTCAGCCCTATCTTGGAGATGCCAGGGAGGGAACTTGGAACCTTCTTCATGCAAGCAGGCAGGTGCTCTTCCCAGGGCGGCACCATCCCCTAAGGGGAATATCTTACAGTGCTCACACATGTCTCACATTCAAATGCAAGCCAGGTTGGACCCTGCTTAGCAAAGGATGGTTCTTGCTTGCTACCACAAGACCAGCGTCTGCCTTGTTTCTTTAAGGAGGGAGTCATTATGAACCAAAGAAAAACAGTGGTGAATGCACATAGGACTGTCACATATGTTTTTGTGTTGAATCTTGACTGTGGATTTGGGATCCACTCAGGTGGTGTAACTAGCAAAGTTATATAGAGCTCCCTGGCTCTTAATGCAGGTGTGTGTCAGGGTTTCTCCAAGAGAAGAAAGGCAGAAGGACTTTGGAGGTTACTAAGTACACTGTGGTTAACAGTGTACAGTTAATGCTGATGACACCCAAATCTATTTCTTCCTGACATCATCATCAGGAAATGGCATAGCACCTCTAAATGCCTGCCTTCAAGCAGTAATGGGATGCATGAGGGATAATAAATCAAAGCTGAACCAAACAAGATAGAGGTACTAATAGTGAGGGGTCATAATTCGACAATGTGATAGATCTTCCTGTTCTGGATGGGATTACACTCCCCCTCAAGGAACAGGTATGTAACATGGAGTGCTTCTGGGTTCAGGCTGCACCCTGGTGTCTCAGGTAGAGGCTGTGGCCAGGAATGCTTTCTATCAACTTTGGTTGATACAACAGCTGTGTCTGTTCCTTGAAGATAATGATCTCAAAAATATGGAGCACTCATTAGTAACTTCTCAGCTTGACTACTGCAATGTGCTTTCCATGGGGCTGCCTTTGTATGTCATTTGGAAACTTCAGTTAGTTTAAAATGCAGAAGCCAGATTGGTCTCTGAGGTTTCTCAGAGAAACTGTATTATGCCTATTGAAAACAGCTACACTGGCTGCCAATATGTTTCCAGGCAAAATACAAAGTGCTGCAATTACTTTTAAAACCATAAATGGCTTAGGACTGGGTTACCTGGAAGAGTGCTTTCTTCAGTATGATCCCCGCTACACTTTAAGGTCATCAGGAAAGGTCTGTCTCCAGCTGCCACCAGCTCAGCTGTAGGCGGCTCGAGATCTGGCCTTCTCTGTAGCTGTTCCTGGGCCCTGGGATGCACTTCCTATAGATATTAGAGGCTTAAGAGTTTTAGCAGCCTATAAAAGAGCCCTAAAATATATATCTTTTTAGCCTGGCCTTTAGTGAGTACTGAAATGATTTTAAACTGGTTTTAATTTTGTTTTAATGAGTTATTTGTTTTTTTAAATCTGTTTCTATATTTACGAACCACCTAGAGCCATCTGGATGAGGCCTGAATACAGCACAGCATCATTCCAACTTCGATTGCAAACTGTTTCATGGTAAAACTAATAGCACAAATGCCAGTGCTAAAATGAATGCAGTGCATGCAAAACGTCTCAGTGCCTCAAATGATTTTCTGCCTCGCCACAATTGAAGCAGTATCATTCACTATATTTTATTATTATTCACTATATTTTCAAATGAAGGTTTAGAATGTTGCTTCTCTTCCCAGCTGCTTCCTTCGATTAGGCAGACAGCTTTCACTTAGTTCCTCTATCAGGCTAAAGTCTGGCAAATTGGCAAGTTCTCATGAGATCATCTTTTCCAAACTAACCAATTTAGTCTCTCTATTACATCATTGCCTGTTTACAGGCTGCTTACAAGATGATGTTTGCGAATAGTGGAACATTTCAATTCTCTCTGTAGTACAGACTGAAGACCAGCTTATATGGGCAACAGAAGAGTCAAATAATAAAGCTTTTTCTAGATGTACCATCTCAAATAGCAGATTGGGGGGAACTGTGTGTTTGAATGCATCAACAAATATTTATATACTGCTTTTCAACAAAAGTTTCCAAAGTGGTTTACATAGAGAAATAATAAATAAATAAATAAATAAATAAATAAATAAATAAATAAATGAATGAATGAATGAATGAATGAATGAAAGAAAGAAAGAAAGAAAGAAAGAAAGAAAGAAAGAAAGAAAGAAAGAAAGATCGCTTCCTGTCCCCAAAGAGCTCACAATCAGCAACAGTCACCACTGGAAGTACTGTGCTGGAGGTGGATAGGGCCAGTTACTCTATAGCAGGACTGCTCAACTTCGGCCCTCTTTCAGATGTTGGTCTACATCTCCCATAATCCTTGGCTATTGGCCACTGTGTTTGGGGATTATGGGAGTTGTAGTCCAAAAACAGCTGGGGTGCCAAAGCTGAGCAGGCCTGCTCTATAGAGTAACTCTAGAGCCTAAGCGTGAATGCAGGCACTTCTGTGATTGTGAGGCTGGGGTGCGAGGATGATTGATGCAGTGGGGTGGGACTTCCTCCCCATTTGCGCCACTGCACACAGCGACAGCAGCACAATTTTAAACCTCTGAATGGGACTTTTCTCTCTCAGCCTAATGTGAATTTGAATGGAACAAGTATATTTTGTAACTCACAGAGCCCTTGCAATGGAATAACAAGGAAACCTATATCAATGAAATACTTATGCCTCAATCCAAAAAGATTTGTTCTGGCTTGTGTTGCTGGAAAAAAGACAAATTGCAGTTTGTGATGGTTCAGTCCTTGATTTTTGGTATAGGTTTTAGACTCTTGTAAGATTTAAATGTGAAAAACAGTCTATTTTAGGAGCAGTTTTGTGTTTATTTGCTAATTCCTGATTGTCAATAGCATGATTAAATGCACTAACATAAGCCACAAGAGAAACATCTGACATGTGGCAATGTGCATCTGTAGCACGCATACCTAGTACCAGATGAATTTGGACTCACGAGGCAACAATTCTGGACATGTAGCTGTCGAATCAACAGCAAAACAGACTTTGCTAGAAAGATACACCTCAAGTGGCAACAAGGCAGAAAGATGTGCGAGTTTGGGTGGTGGACTTGACCCTGTCAAGCAGGATTGACCATGCAGCAATTCTGACAAGGTCTGGTCACATTCTGAAGCATTTCCACAATGCCTTTTTCAAGAAAGGCACTCCCATTGTCATGTTATCACTTTGGGGCTTTAAAACATGTTGGAATATATACCCTGTGGCCTCAGAAGCAGCTGTAACTCCATGGCAGAGCACATACTTTGCATGCAGGAAGTCCCAGGTTCAGTCCTTGGCATGGCTACTTCAAAGGATTTCACCTTGTCAGCCAGAGAAGGCAATACTGGACTCAGTAGACCAATGGACTGATTATCAAGACACAGGAACATACGTAGCGGCCATATACTGAGTCAGACCATTGGTCCATCTTGCTCACTCTTGTCTACACAGACTGGCAGTGGCTTCTCCAAGGTTTCAGGCAGGAATCTCTCTCAGCTCTATCTATCTATCTATGCCAGGGAAGAAACTTGGAACCTTCTGCTCTTCCCAGAGCAGCTCCATCCCCTGAGGGGAATATCTTCCAGTGCTCACACATCAAGTCTTCCATACACATGCAACCAGGGCAGACTCTGCTTACCTAAGGGGACAAGTCATGCTTGCTACCACATAGACCAGCTCTCCTTTTCTAAGGGCACCTTGTCTGAGCTCTTAGCCATTTACTTTGGAGGCCAGATATGACACGCTTGACCTTGTGCACACCTCCATTCACATTAACAGCTGTATGAATGGCCAGCTCTCCTCCACAGCATCATATGACTGAGTTACAGAGAGGTAAGAACTAGGCAGAGGCAGATGAGCCTCCCACTTGGCAAATCTAACCATCACCCCTGGTCAAATTTATTTTTCTGAAAATTGGATTCAAGAGAACAGATGGAAATAGTTTTGCCAGCTTTTGTTTCCAAAAATACTATGGCTGAGCTTTAGGAGGCTGTTATTCCAGGGGTCACCATCAAGGAACAAGCCAAAGATATTATTGTCCAAGCAAAGTCCCAGCCTGAAGAAGAAGCCCTTATAGCCCTTCCTGTTGAGGAGAGCCAGTGGTAGAGCCACTCAACTGCCTGGGAGCTCTTCATTTC
The DNA here is from genome assembly GCF_027244095.1 of Hemicordylus capensis. Lineage (NCBI taxonomy): Eukaryota > Metazoa > Chordata > Lepidosauria > Squamata > Cordylidae > Hemicordylus > Hemicordylus capensis. The sequence goes on from NC_069657.1 coordinate 186,315,229, forward strand.
CTGGAGTCCTCACCCTAGAGCCCCTTGTGTGGAGGATGGGGCCAAAAGTCCAGAAGAGATAGATGGGAGGCTCCACTGACACAGGCACCTGGTCATCCCAGGCCACTGGAAGCTCCCACACCAGATGAACCAGGACTCCAACCAGTACCTGAGTCAAGACCTGAGGACACAACCCAAACTTCAACAATTCACCAAAAATCAGCCCTCTGCCCAAATCCTTTGAAAAAATTCAGGTAGCTTCCTTGCCCCTACCTGGCACTACCACCAACCCCACACTGCTCTAGGCCACCCCTTTGCCCCCGACGTGAAGCTATAAATTTGCTGACACCTCCATGCTTATTCATGGAGAAAAACCTTAAAGACGCGTAAACTTCAAAAATCACTTAAAAATCAGCCCTTTGCCCAATTCCTTTCAAATAATTCTGATAGCTTCCTTGACCACCCTAGGAACTACCACCCACCACACTCCACTCTATGACACCCCTTTCCCCCTGACGTGGAGCTATACATTTGCTGCAATCCTAGTTATTCTCTATGAGGAATTCAAAAATACTTTAACAATTCACCAATAATCAGAGGAGTGTCCAATTGCCTTGGGGTTTTGTGGGTGGTAGGCACCCCTGTCTGTCTACCACCCACCCCGCTTTTGTGCCACTAGGTGCTCCACAATAGGGGATATGGACTGGTTCGGGTTCCATTATACTCTATGAGAAAAATAATTAAAAATATTTTAAATATTCATTAAATATCATAGGGGTGTCCTATTGCTTTGGGGTTTAGGTGGTTGTTGGCACCCATGGGTGCTCCACAATAAGGTATAATGGCCTGGTTTGAGTCCCATTATACCCTATGAGAAAAAAATAAAAATAATTTTCAAAAATTCATTAAAAAATCGTACAAGTGTCCGATTGCTTTGGGGTTTGGGTGATAGGTACCCCTGGGTGTCAGCTACCATCCTACCAATTTTTGGGTGTTCAAACCAGTTCAAAATGGTTCAAATAGAACCACCCCCTGGTTCAGTTCGAATTCCAACCTGCAGCTCGAACCTGATGGCCGGTTCAGTTCGAATTCGAACCTCCGAACCACCCTGGTTCGAATTCAAACCAGTTCGCACATCCCTACAGGTAAGACTTGCCTTCCTCACTTTAAAGTGCCTGCTTGTCCCCAGCTGAAATGATTTGGCTGGGGCAGCTCAAAGTGTTTCAGCACCTGGAAACAGAGGTGCTGAAATGCTTCGAGCACATCCCTACTCTAGAACTGATTGGCTTTTCAAACCCTACTACTTAATACCTGACAAAACATTTGTGACTGGTTGGACTATTAAAGTACTAGTGGTTGGCAACCCTACCAGGAAAGTGGATTGTAAGAAAAACTGGTATTTTGTAGAAACTAGCCAGAACTGTGTGCATTTCAGGATAATAAATATCCAGTATTTCTAGAGGCATGCCACATGCATCATTAAGAGCTGTCACTGATGCAGAGCAAGTGCGGCTTCTATGGTAGCATATATTCAGGCCACAAATATCTCTTTTCCTTTTCTTTGTATTTATAAGATTTTTTTTTAAGTCAATAAATGTTACCTTACTGGAAAACAAAGTTAATATCAATCATTTAAATACATGTTTTTGTTTGAAAAATCCTTGCTTCAATCTCTAAGTGTTCCATGCTATTGCAGCCTGTTTTATACTTCTACCATATTATGAATTCACAGCATTTTATATATGTATTTTTTTATGATTTAGGGTTAGCCCTTTGCTGGAATGGGATGCAAAATATGTAAACAAACAAACAAACACCGACAGCAAGGAGTTAGAGAACTATCCTGATGCTTTTGCTAAGCCTTTTTATTCTGCAACCTTTTTTGTATTCATGAAAAAATGTTAAGCTCAAATGCTTCTTTCTGGCATGTTTGGTAACACTGCAGAATTAAAAGTTAATTAGGGTTAAGCCTAGACGCTGATACAGAATGATAACTAGGTTGTTGCGACCAGGATGCTAACTGCTTGATTTTCTAGCTCTGATCACAGTACTGGAAGCAAAGAGCTGTCCCACAAGCCAATTGTCATGCTGCAGATATAGCCTGCTGGGATTAAGAATTCTGCTTCTGCCTCACTTTTTCTTGAATCTTGGTTGTTATTTATAAAGAACTTTTAACTGGCCTTTTGAGACAACTGTATGAACACTTTGAATATAGTCTTTCAGATATACTAGGCAGGATAACAGGACTAACCATATCCCCACCCCCACCCCCCACCCCCCAACCCCATGTACAGGTTTCTTTACTTGCTATCTTAAAGCTAGACATATTTATTCTTGTGCATGAGGCTCCTTTTCCCATTTAAGTCATGAAGCAGAACTCTGTTCCAGATGCCATCCTTCTTATGGCACCAATTTCAAAATAAGCCAACAAACACCAGGTGGCAAAAGCATGGTGGTCAATCGGTAGAACCTATTGACCATCATGAATAAAACCAGGGGTTGTGAAGAGAGATCAAAGAGAATTAAAATATAATTGGGGAATTCTATTCAGATGATGTTTCATGAAATCACAGTGGATTGTTGTAGTGGAAGCTAAGCCGTTGTTTGAGGGAAGTGAATGTGAAAGAAATCCTCAGTTGCCACCACTGCCACATTGCATGGTTGCTTTTCCACTACATTCTTTGCCCTTCTGGTTTTGGCTACCCACTTAATATCCCCCACTGTAGTAAGTAGTATATTGGCAAGTACTGACAGAGACAGCAGAATTACAGAAATATGATGTCACTGGATGGAAGTATTTCATGTAGACTGAACATCTACGCAATCAAAAGCCACACCAGAAGCCAATGAGCAACAGAGATCCTAGAGAAAAGCTTTAACCATCAGAATTCAGAATTAAATACTTTTCAGTTTGTTATTGTTTCAAATTAAGATAATTAAAACTTGAGCCAGTGTGGTGTAGTGGCTAGAGTGCTAGACTAGGACCAGGGAGACCTGAGTTCAAATCCCTATTCAGTCATGATACTAGCTGGGTGACTCTGGGCCAGTCACTTCTCTCTTAGCCTAACCTACTTCACAGGGTTGTTGTGAGGAGAAACTCAAGTATGTAGTACACCACTCTGGGCTCCTTGGAGGAAGAGCGGGACATAAATGTATAATCATCATCATCATCATCAGTCTTCAGAAACCAATTAATCTGTTCCTTTAAAAAGAATAAATCTTCTGCTTATTTATTTGGCTTTACAGCTGAATTTTGTCAAATATTCCAAATATGCTCATAAGAAAGAGCTTCAGTTAGCCAACTTGTTAAATTATTGTTTAGGGAATTATTCCGAAATCCTGGTATTAGGTTAATATTATTCTGATTCTGAAAGAAGGCAAAATTGTATTGAACAATACAATTCATACAATCAAACACCGATTATAAAATAATAGACAGCATCCAGACCAGCATTCAATCGGGATAAACGCTCTCTGAACAGGATGGGCATCATGCACTAAAGGGAAGGGTCTTTATTTGAGTGCAACGTTCCTTTCATTCACAGAAGAAATGTTTGTTAATGGAGTTAATTTTTGTTAATGGTATAGACGTCATCCATTGACCACAATTATTGACAGACACTTATAATTTGTTTAATACATCAGCTTAATTTGAAATTTTTAAGGTAGAAATCTAGCTAGTAGTATTAGATGAAGAAATGATATAATAAATAACACAACATTACTAAGGCTCAGGTATATTCTTCAACATAGTTAAAGCCTTTGATCATGTTGAGTGGTCTTATTCATTCATTTATATATTTATTTATTTGGTTTCTATACTGCCCTTCCAAAAATAGCTCAGGGCGGTTTACATTAAAACAAAACAATTAAAATCAATTAACAGTTAAAAACAGAATATAAAACACCATAAAACAATTAACAATTAAAACATTCAATACAGTTTAAAAAACCTTGGAAAACCAGATTACAGCAGAAAAACATTTACAACAATTTAAAAACCCTGGCAGGCCAGGGTTCTCCTGAAGGCCAATAATGAATTCAAATTACAGATTTCTGCAGGGGGTGCATTAAACAGCCCAGGAGCAACTGCAGAGAAGGCCCGTCTCTGAGTTGCCACCAGATGTACTGGTGGTAACTGGAGATGGACCTCCTCAGATTACCTTAACGTGCAGTGGGGATCATGCAGAAGGAGGCTCTCTCTAAGGTAACCTGGACCTAAGCCTTTCAGACCTAAGAGGCATAAGTAACACTTTTAAAACATTAATACATTTAACAAGCTCAAAACTAACTGCAAAAGTATTTGTTAATGCAGAATAGGCAAAATCTGTTATGGAATCATGGTCTGAGACACAGACCTCCTTGATCCTCCTTGCTATTTACATTTATTTATTTACTTACTTACTTACTTGATTTCTATCCCACCCTTCCAAAAATGGCTCAGGGCGGTTTATACCAAGAAATAACAAATAAATAAGATGGATCCCTGTCATCAAAGCGCTCACAATCTAAAAAGAAACGTAAGATAGACACCAGCAACAGTCACTGGAGGTACTGTGCTGGGGGTGGATAGGGCCAGTTACTCTCCCCCTGCTAAATAAAGAGAATCACCACATTAAAAGATGCCTCTTTGCCAAGTTAGCAGGGGTGCTAATTTACATTAGCATTACAGCTTTTAAGCTATTACAATTAGAACCAATTGTTATATTAAGAAGATTGTGACAAGAGAGCCTGCCTGAATTCATGAATCCCTTACATGAGAAGACACTTCTACTCATGCATGCCTCCCAATTTCCTCTCATTCTACCCTATATGCTTTATTCCATTCTCTTCCCCTAGCCCTCAAGGCAGCCTTTTCAGGAGCAAAAGAGACTACAGGAACCGGAAGAGTGGAGAGGCAAGAAAACTCCATTGTGTGAGCAGAGTTCCATTCATGCTTCTCTGGCTCCAACTCTCTGTGTGCAGATGATTATTTAATAATACCCCTGGATGCTTTATCTTACCTTTTTCAGTTGACAGAAGTTTTTCCATCAATAGATATGAAGTATAAGGATAAATTTGAGTGACTGACAATAAGTGCATTTGCTATTAGCAGTTTGCATGAACAGTTTGTGCCGAACCGGTTCACCTCGAACTGGGGCCAGTTCTATTGCAGACTGAACCGGGGCCAATTCAGTCTGTGATCAAACTGAATCAGGCCTGGATCAGCACTAATTCCCAATCACCGAATTCCCCTTTACAAGTATATTCCCCCAAACTGATTTGGCCCAGTTTGATGGTCAGACCAGACCGGAGCCAATTCAATCTATGATAAAACTGAACCAGGCCTGGGTCGGCATGTGTGGGGGCCAGAACCAAGCTGCCGCCAAGCCACCAGCTCAGTAAAAGAGGGGGGGCGTGTGCTGCTTGGGACCACTAGGAGGGCAAGTGGCAGCCACACCGGGTAAACAGCTTATTTACTCGCTCATCATCCCTGCCCGGCCACCTCTTACCCTTGAAAGGGCCCCTGACCCCCTGTACTTGTAAAGAAGAATTCTCACTGGATTCCCCTTTACAAGTATATCCCCCAAACCGGCTGAGTCTGGTTTGATGATCAAACAAAACCAGATCCAGTTTGGCTGGACATGGAAACAGACCAGCCAAACCGGTTCTTTGCACACCCTATTTGAAATAATCAAAACATAGAGTAATTTGCATTTTGGCCTTAAGCTACACTTTTGTTTTGATACACATCTTTATCATTGATGATTGACTATCAAGAAGTGAAAAACAGTGATAAAAAATTGAATACCTTTATATGGACAGGAACACTCAAGGGTTAAAATATCTGCTGTGTAGAAGGCCACACCACAAAATGGTCTTGCATGCCCCAACCATGAACATATGAAGCTGTCTTCTATTGAGTCAGACCTTTGATCCATCTGGCTCAGTGTTGTCTACACACACTGGCAGAGATTCTCCAGAGTTTCAGATGTGGGTTGTGAAAGCTCCCCAGCTCCCACCACCCCCACCTTCAGCCATTGCTTAAAGGCTCTCTAGAGGCCTCAGTGTATAAATAGTCTTTATTTCAGTCAAAGACCAGATACAATAACAAGGTTTACACACACTTAATAATAATATATAACTTACAAATTAAAAGTCTGAGCCAAAAAGGTGGTACCTGATCTTGTAAACAGCTACACAGAATTTGGCCACCTTGAGACTAATTGCTGTATTTTGGTCTGAAAGCAAATAAGTGAGAAATGCAGTCAGGAAGAGACAACAAAAGAGGGGTAATTAGAAAGTTCTATATTTCCTTATAAAATGTGCAATTTTTAAAAATGTTCGATTGACTCCACTGAACTTAAATCACAGGGGCATACTCTCATTATACAGGATGTTCCAATACTTTTCAAACAAAACAGCTAAAGGTAAGGCATTACATTTTGCCAAAGTAAAAGCTCCTATAACTAGGGGCTGTTAGACTAGAGAGATAATTTGCCAGTTCAGAACTGGTGTAGTGGTTAGAGTGCTGGACTAGGACCGGGGAGACCTGAGTTCAAATCCCTATTCGGCCATGAAACTAGCTGGGTGACTCTGGGCCAGTCACTTCTCTCTCAGCCTAACCTACTTCACAGGGTTGTTGTGAGGAGAAACCTAAGTATGTAGTACGCCGCTCTGGGCTCCTTGGAAGAAGAGCAGGATATAAAATGTTTTTTAAAAATAGCTAGATGCTATATTCATATCATTTTGATGTTCAATATCATTTATCCTCTGCTTTATTATCTCCTTGGCCCACTCATATCCTAATGGCAGTAAGATATTTGGTGATAAACCATACGTCAAGAATTTTGCCTCCAGCTGCAGAAACCAAGTTGATTGAAAAGTATCAAACAACATCAGTGGGGCTAATCTGGAAGGGTGTAATATTAACTTTAGCCAAAAAGTAAAGACCATATTTTGGTCTTCATCTTCAGGAGACCAACCTCAGGTCTTAGTACCACATTGGGGACACATCTCACAACCTTATTTTTTGTTAAATTTATTTATTTCTTCATTCATTCAACACATTTGTATACCACCCCAAATGCAAGTCTCTGGGTAGTTTACAACACTTGAAAAATTGCTCTAAGAAATTTGGATTGGATTGCAAACGAGGCAAAGCTGGAGTACAGCCAAAGCTGGTTACCATACAATTGTGATAAAACCTTTGCCTCAAAGAGCTTAACAGCGGCTAGGATAGAATAGCCCCCTCTAGATAAAAAAAATCTTAAAATTACTGCAGTGCTCCTCTGAGCATTTTGAACTGAGTGTTTTTTCTGAGCATTCCAGCTCTTTGAAGCATAAAAGACTACTCCCGGATACTTAAAACACTTTACCTGTTCGATCTCTACCCCATTAATTATCCATCTATGCTTCTTTGGCAGTTTCACAAAACCAAAAACCTTAGATTTACTATGTTTAATTGGCAACTCATTTTTGCAACTCCATTGGGAGAGCACATGCGATGCCATTCTCAGGCCAGTAATCATCATTCTCAAACAAATTGCGACATCATCTGCAAATAAGAGTTAATATAAATTTTTTGGCAATTTGGGAGGGGGGTGAAATTCCTGACCTTCAAGCTGTTTAACAAAGAAATTAATATACAAATTGAATAATAGGGAAGATAAAATGCATCCCTTTTAAACTCATCTTGAGGTAGGAATATAATCAGTTAGATGCTCCTGAGAGCTGCAACTAATTCTAAGAGAAGTATCTTGACATAATATCTGGATCAGTACTAAGAAGTGCCAATCATTAGTAGTTTTTTGCAATTTCTCCCATAATTTAGTTCTAGATACTGAATCAAACGCAACTTTAAAATCAACAACTGCCACATAGAATGAGTTTTTTTATTTACATAAATATTTCCCTATAAGATGTCACAGGATTAGGCAGTGATCCAAAGTAGATCTTTCTTCATGTAAACCTGCTTCTAAGCTATATAGTTTTCTATTTCAAGCCAGTCTTTCAACTTCCATAAAAGGTGTTTTGCATAAAGCTTACTAATTGTTTAAAAGATTGATAGGCCGATAGTTGGCAGGTTACCTCTGTTACATTTCTTAAAAATAGGAGGTACTGTATAATGCCCACTCCCCAGTCCCTTGGGATCTGAGCAGTTTGATCTATAAATGAAAAAAGAGAAACCAAAATAGGTGCCCACCAGTCTGAATTAGCCTTAATTAATTCAAAGGGTATTAGATCTTGACCTGGTGCCTTCCCCTCCCACATCAATTGTGAAATCAAGTCTTCTTCGCGATGAAACTTCGCTATGGAAACTGGTGGTCAATCAGATAACAAGGCCAAAATAATTTCAGATTCTCCTCGGTATTGGTTATCTGAATATAATTCATAAAAGTGCTTTTCCCAAATTGCTGCTGGAATACAATAATAAAGCCTAGATAGTCCTTTATTAGCCAGTTATGTGATAATACAACAGAACCACTGAGAATTCTTATCCCTTGCTACCTGTATTAACTGTTGCTAGGCTGCTTTCATAACAGTTCTCTTTTTAAGTGTTAGCAAGGCTTTGTATTGGTTTTTTAAATATATATATTGAAGTTATATTAGAATCCCCTTGCATATATTGCTGAAAGTGTCTTATAAGGGCCTTTTTTGCATTAACACACTCCTTATCCAAAAAATCTTCTAAGCAAATACAATGGGATTTTTCCTTCCTAGGTTTCCAGCCAATCATAGGTTTTTGAAACTTCTGAATAAGGCCATTGACCATAATAAAGATTGAGTGAGTGAATAAGGCCATTGAATAAATCTAAAAAAGGTTTCACTGGGATTATATTATTATTCTTGTCATGCACTTGCCTGTGGCCACAGTCTCCAACTGCTGCCCTTCCTCTCCTCCTGTTCAAGGTCTATTGAGGTAGCCTCAGAGGTGCTGGGGAGAGGGTTAATTGTCACCCTATTCCTCTGTCAAGCAGCTCCTCCCCAAGATTATCTAAGGCCAAGTCACTCCTATTTCTCCTGACCTCCTCATCCCTAGACATCCAAACTTTATTTAAAGCCCTGCAGTCAGGGAAATCCCAATCACCCTTTTCTGACTCCACCCTCTCCAATCTAGCTGCTTTCATCCTCCCTGCCTTCAGCTGTTGCCAGTCTTGCCAGCTGTTGAGACCCTGCCTTCTCCTTTTTGTCACCAGGGGGCAACCGGCTGGGCCATGCTGGCCCATCCACAGTCTGTGGGCTCCCAGGTCTTCTGGCTCTCCCCTACAACCAGGGAAGGTCCCAGCCGGCTTCGACTGTACCCAGGAGTGGTGCGGCCTCCATCTTCCCAGCTCCACAACTGGGTAAGTAATTGGGCCCTCCCATGGCTGGCAGGAAGGCCCAACACACACACACACACACACACACACACACACCCCATGAGTGCCTGGTTGTTCTCTGGTGGTTCATCCTTGGAGAGCTGGGACAGGTAATCAGCACTGGTATGCTGCTTCCCCTTCTAATGGCATATGCCAAACATATAGGGGAGAAGGAAGAGATACCACATCAGGATATGGGTGTTATGGTCTTTTATCCAATGGAACCATTGTAGGGGGCGTGGTTGGTGACCAAAACAAAAGGGCTACTTTCTAGGTGGTATTGCAAAGAAGCTACGGCCCATTTAAAGACTAAGGCTTCTTTTTCGATAGTAAAAGGATTGGGGGTCCAATAAGGATTGGGACTCAAGGATAAAAAGAGACTCCATCTCTAGAATAGCAAATCTATTTGCAGTTCTAATAGAGTACAAAGTACTCATAGCATCCTTAGAAGAAGTAAAGTTATCCATTTTAAGTTGTTTCCCCTTTGCTGATGTAATTCCAGAGCTGGAACGCATCCTTTCCCCCCTCTTAGTCATCTTGGTTGGAGGTTTTCTTCTGATGTCTCCAGACAAAATATCAAAAAACTCTTCATGCAAAGGCAAATCACTTTTGAACACTTAATCAGTTCAACACCAGATAAAACATATCTTATCAAACTAAGGCTTGATAATAAAAAAAACCAACCACCACAAAAACAGGGTAATTACAGACTAAACGGAGGAGTCAAGAGAAAACACTTCCAACCCCAATGCCATCTTGACTCCTCCCCCAGTGGCCTTAGAGTCATCGCCTGGAAAGGGGGAGGTTGACAGCACCTTATTCCTCTTCTCCCTGCTGGTATGAGTTGCCAGATTCCCTGGGCAGCCTCCGCAGCCACTCTGGAGGCCCACTTGCCCTCATCTTTGGCCATGGCATGCAGCCCTTAAATGCTTGGAGGCACACTGCGCAAGCTCTGCTTGGGGTGGGGTTGCTAAGGGGCATGCTCCTAGCCCCCACAGGATTATGCCCACGCAGCCCTCTGCTTGTAGCTCTACCACTGAGCTACAGTCCCTCCTCCATCCTTCTATGTGAGAAATAGCATATCATGCAGGATTGGGGAGGGAAAATACACAAATCAGTAAGCTAAGGCTCACACCTTAACTAAATGGCAGCTCTGCAATTACATGATTTCTCCCATAGTCATCTCTAGAAGAACTTTGTACAAATTAGTATACCAGTCCTATATTGCCTCCAAAAGATTAATTACAATATTTAGAATAGATACTTGAAGAAGCTGGAGATGTTTTGATGATGGAGATTTTTATTGTGTACAGTGTTGTTGTCTTTGTGTTTGAGTTTATTGGACACAAGATGTAAGGGTCATTTTTCAAATAACTGGTGTCAGGCTGACATTTCATACATGATAAAATAGCTGCCATTCAGGATTTGATCTTAGATGAAGGTTCTGGCCTTACATCACTGAGACCAGAGTGGATGAAGCAGACGGTGGTAGCCAGTCTCATTTATTTATTTATTTAATGTTTGTTTATATTTATAAATCTGCCTTTCACCAATTAGCCCCAAGGCAATATACAAGATTAAAACCAAATATAGTAACAACCAACTGAGTGTACTGGGACATGAGAATCAATGGTGGGGGGGGTGATCTCTGTGGCTGGAATCCGAAGGGTCCCTTATATGAAAAGAAGACATTTCCACCCCACTTTTCTCCAATTCTCACTCCTCTGCAACCTTCCATGTTCTAAATGACTAATCCCATCCCTTCCAGAGGGTCCCCTGATCCCCCGCAATGGCTTTTCAGGGGGCAAAAGGGACAGCAGGAAGAATGGAGAGGGAAGAAACCTATTGTATGAGATATGGTTCTCTGCAACACACCAGGTTCTCTGCAACACACCAGTCCAGATTCAGTGGTTCAGGAAATAGAGTCTCTCTTACATTTATAAACCGCCCCATCCAGAGGCTCTGGGTGGTGTACAACAACTTTTTAAAAGACATAAAACCCACAATTAAAACAATGCTAAAAACAATATAAAAATTCAAAAATGATTAAAACTATTTAAAACCAATTAAAATACATTTAAAAACAACGACACTTTACAAGCCTTGGAAGGCCAGGCCCAATAAATAGGTTTGAATGTTTGTGTCTGCTGTTGGGCACTCAGAATAGAGATTATGTCAGTGTACTGCCCACCTTGCTGCCTAACAGTTTCCTTGCCTGGGCTAGCAGATTTCCAATGTGGTACTGAGGCACTGATGTCCAGAGGGGGAGCAAGGGGGGCAGCCCCCCCTGGACTGAGCTAATATTGCCACACTACTTGCTTCAATTGCTTGTACCCTGCCCAAGAATGTTGGGTGCCCACCCCCTGCCTGGGAAAAGTCCTGTAGATGCCCATGTATTGAAGTCTTCCAAAATATTTGTCCTGTGGGATTTCAACACACATATCAAAGTGTTCTCATAAGGTATGGCTCAGGACTTCAGAGCCACTATGACAACCATGGTGCCTGCCTATCCCAGATTGGTTTTGACTCTACACATATGGGAGGTCATATGGGGTTGACTTGATATTCTCAGCTGGGCAGGCTGATGCGCTCTGGGGGGTAGGGAATGGGTCAACAACTACCTTATAATGGATAGATCATTATTTGGTGCAGTTTAGGCTCACAGAGGCTCAGATCATTATACGTGAAGTTTAGTCAGATCCTTTCTAGGGTTGGAGAACCATATAAGTTGGTTCATGCCCTGAGGCTGATGGATCCTGATTCCTGTTGGCTTTCTGGGAGTTTCCTCCTGACATGGCCATCACTCCTGTCAAAGCCCTGGTCAATCTTTAGAATATAGGTGCATAGACACATGATCATTCCTAGATGCTCTCTCCCACCAATCAGAGTCCATTCTTCTGTCTTTTATACGAGGAGTTTGGGGCAATGAAGCAACTGGGATAATGGCTGGAATACAAGTGTATTCTCAAGGACAAATCTGCCCAGACTTGGGGAAGTGATCACTTTAGAGCATTTTTCCTTGATACTGATGGTAGCATTCATTTTCCTGACACTGTTGAGTCTGAACAGTATAATTCAGTGTAGCTGAATAGTACGTACTCTGGCTCAGATACTGGCTTCCAAGAGTGCCCATTGTTCAGTAGCCCATCAAGGCCATTTTGCTTAAGACTTTGGGTATAAAATCACTTGCATCCACTACAACCTACTTACATGCAATTACATGGGGACATCCTATTGAATGCAACTTGGGCTGCAATACAGTAACTAGATGTTCATATAGACCTTTCTTGCCATGACTACTTGAAAAACAGTGGCTTACCACTTGTTTGTTCATTCCTTGCTCATCTCCGCTAATAACATTTTGCCAGAGTGACTGGCTCAGTGCAGATGGTGAAAAATGCCTTACTGGGGAGCCATTCCAGCTGCCTTGAAGAAAGCATCCGTGAAACTGTTTCTGAAACTATCATCCTTGAGCAGACCCAAACAATTTGGCTATCAGTCAGTTGCAAGCCTCCCCTTTGGGTGCAAGATGTTCACATGAGAATAGGAAGTGGTGATGCTCCTCCAAGAACTGTTGCATTATATTTATTATCTGAACCCATTTTAATCTGGCTCCCAGCCCAGTTTGGGATTGACACAGTCTTAGTTATCCTACGGGATGATTTATAATATAAGAACATAAAAACAGCCCTACTGGATCAGACCAAAAGCCCATCTAGTCCAGCACCCTGTTTCACACAGTGGCCCACCAGATGCCTCTGGGGAGCCCACAGGCAAGAGGTATGTGCATGCCCTCTCTCCTGCTGTTGCTCCCCTGTAACTGTTATTGAGAGGCATCATGCCTCTGAGGCTGGAGGTGGCCCACAACCACCAGACTAGTAGCCATTGATAGATCTGCCCTACATGAATTTGTCTAAGCCCCTTTTAAAGCCATCCAAGCTGGTAGCCATCACCATATCCGATGGCAAGCAATTCCATAGATTAATTATGTGCTGCGTGAAAAAGTACTTACTCTTGTCGGCCTTAAATTGCGCAACCTTCAGTTTCATGGGATGATCCCTGGCTCTAGTGTTTTGAGAGAGGGAGAAAACTCTCTGTCCACTCTCCCCAGTCCATGCATAATTGTATACACCTTGATCATTTCTCCCCTTAGCCGCCTCTTTTCCAAAGTAAATAGCCCCAGATGCCTCATAAGAAAGGTGCTCCAGGACCCTGCTAATCTTGGTTGCCCTCTTCTGCATTTTCTTAAGATACAGTGACCAAAATTGTACGCAGTACTCCAGATGTGACTGCAGCATAGATTTGTACAAGGGCATGATAATATTAGCATTTTTATTTTCAATCTCCTTCCTAATGATCCCTAGCATGGAATTGGCCTTTTTACAGCTGCCAAGCACTGAGTCAACGCTTTCAATGAGATGTCCACCACAACCCCAAGATCTGGTCAGTAACCAACAGCTCAGATCTCATCAGTGTATATGTGAAGTTGGGATTTTTTGTCCCAATATGCAACACTTGCTTACATTGAACTGCATTAGCCATTTTGTCACCCACTCACCCCTGCTCAGTCCCATGTCATTTTTTCTATGGAGTCCTACAGGATTATATTCTGTCCCCTTTACTATTTAACATCTGTATGGAACTGTTGGGTCATGTCATCCAGGGGTTCAGAGCAAGAGTCATTGATGGCATCCAGCTGATGGCATCCAGCGCTTGCTCACACTCTCTCCCCACCTTTCCTGCTCATCCAAGTGAGCAGTGGATTTTCTAAACTGGTGCCTGGAATTAATAATGGGCTGGATAATCAACTGCAGCTTAATCCAGATATACTGTTGGTGAGAGAAGTTGGCTTGTTTTGGATGGGATTTAGTAGTTAGGTTGCAATCCCCCTCAAGGACCAGTTTAACCGTGTAGGCATGCTATTGGATCTGGATACTTAAGTGGCATCAATAGCACATAGTACCTTTCACCAGCTGGTGCAGCAGATGTGATTCCTCTTGAAAATTGCTTATCTTGAGATGGGGCCCAGGTTCAATCTTTGGCATCTCCAGGTAAGGCTGAGATAAACCCCTGTGTAAAAACCTAGAGATTTGGTGCTAGTCAAAAGACAATACTGAGCTAGACAGACCAATGGTCTGACTCAATATAAGGCAGCTTCCCATGCCACACTAAACTATACTCTGGATAAATAATCCAGATTGGATTACTGCAGTATTTTATAGCCAGTGGTGCTCTTACCCCTGGACTTTGGGTTTGAAGTTCAAGGGCTCCACACCATCTGGGTCCCCCCAAATCCTCTGTAGTCTGTCCTGGGTGGTGTGGTCACGTTGCTGCTGGCACGCACTGCGCTGGGTGGCCGAGTGTGATTGTGACCTGTGCTGGGTGTTTTAGAGAGTGGAGGGGTGGGAGGAGCATGTGTGGGATGGGAATATGTTAAGTTGCATGTTGAAACGTTTCTGCTAATGCATATTCGCACAAATATACCTGTTTTATAATCTTACATTTTGTGAGCTCAATTGCTGTTTGCACCATCAAGAAACCACATGTTTAAAATATGGTGAGGCTCTTCTCACGATCAGTGAGAAGAGCCTGGATGGGGTTTGCGGGGAGAGCGGCCTAAGCTCTCCCACACGACTGCCGGCTCTGTTACGGAGGCAGTGGGGGCTGGAGGGATTGGGGGCTGCATGGCCCCTGGAAGCTCCAGCATGCCCTGCACGAGTGCGCAGGGCATGCTGGAGAGACCCCCGAGCTAGGAGGCTGCTTCTCAGCCTCCTGTTTGGGGGTCTACTCGTGAGTTGCCGCGCCATGGAGCCGAGCCACGGCAACTCACAATCGTAGAGCTCGGGTTAGCAGAGCGCTCGCTCTGCTAACCTGGGCTTAGGGGAGGGTTACTTAAGTGGGTTAACCGCTTGGAGGCCACCAGGCTCGCCTGTGAGCCCAGTGGTTCTCATAGTCAGGCGAAATCAGGCTCGGCTCCCCTAGCCGGATTTCACCTGATCGTGGGAATAGCTTCTGTGTGTGGGGGGGTGATGTTTAACTCACAGAGGGGGAGGGGAGCCTCTAAGGGCCTTTAGGTCCAGGCTCCAAAATTACCCAGGTGCACCTCTGATTATAACAGGTGCTGAAAACCATTTGAAAACTTCTACTGGATCAGAATGCAGCAGTGAGGCTACTAACCAGGACCCACCATATGGAGCCCATTACACGATTGTTTTGTTTATGGTAGTTGTTATTTTTCAACTCCACTGGTTTTCCATTTGTTTTCAGGCACAACTCAAAGTTGATTAAAAATATCTATGAAGCGCAAAAGTCTGGACGTATTAACTTGAGCATTTGCTCACCATGCATGGTCCCTATTTAAGTGTCTCACTTTCAAAAGTAAGTGGCAACCAAAGCTTTTTGAGCTATGGAACACGCTACCCAGAAATTTGGTGATACCATCTTTTCTGTAGGTACAAAACAGTTTTATTCCCTTTAGTGAGTAAGTATGAAGATTTCTTCATAGATTTACTACTGCTTTTAATTTTCCTTTATAGTTTGCTAGTTTAGTGCTTTTATTTATTTGTAAGCCATCGGCGGGGTGGGGGGTGTCAGTCCTGTTAAGGACAACATGTCGGTTATGTTTTTAATAAAATGTAGATATGTGTAGTAATAATGGTTAGGTAAGTGTAGTTAGATAAGCGTAGTAATAATGGTTAGGTAAGTGTAGTTAGATAAGCGTAGTAATAATGGTTAGGTTTAATAGCAGGATTCTACCCAAGGGGACAACCGGTTGGATTCCAACTATTAGCACTGTAATGTTCTGTGGATTGGAGTTCCTTCCATGAATGAAAGGAGAGTTGTCCTCCTGGAAGTACCCCGCCTGAGAGCACAACCCCCTTCTGATTCTGCCACAGAGTCCCACAGCACAAACGGTTAGGATCCAGCCCTGTATGTCTAGGCAAGGCTCTCATTATTTTACTTGATTTTCTGTGCATTTCTCTGACCACTGACACAGACAGGATGAGCGCTATAGAAATAATAAAAGGGGGGGGGGGGGGAATGAGCCTAAACCAAACTTTTGGTCAGCTCAAGGACTGCCGTTCCTTTTAGCTGTATTTATCCCTTTATTCTTTGTCCCATTTGTATTATTTACCACTTGTATTGATTTCTGCAATACAAATCACTAACGTGCTCCCTTGCATTCTCTCCCTCCTCTATTAACAAATCCTTACTGAGATTAAAATTAATAATTCAGTTTTAAAGCTAAGTAATTTCCTTATTACTGGCTAATGGCTAATTTTTCTTCCAAGCCACAATTATTGCTCCCTGTCCTATCACTCCCTTAGTTTCCTCCTGCTCATACAGAAAATGGTTGAAAGAGGCTACTGAACATCACCTACATGGTGTATGAATGTCAGACTTGCATGAACGGAACACAACACCGTTAATTTAAAACCTGACAATAACTCACTCCTGTGAGCATGGGCCTCTGCAGACAGCAGAACAGCATGCTCCACCTATGGATTCGTTCTTGTCTGCTTCTGCAGAGCGAGTGACCTTCAGCGGCAAAGGATGTGACGGAGCTGTCTCGTGCTTATTCACTGTAGCAGGAGAGGAGCTGTTCTTTAAACATTCTAATCTAAATTGAGATGCATTTAGATAGGAGTTGTTCTTTAAACACTACTCATCAGCAATTCCAAACAGTACTCCACTTGTACATGTGTTTGGCCTGAAGTACCCAAGGAGCCGGTGATTGATTATACAGTATTCTAAGAGAAAATGAAGAGTTCAGACTTGCATGGCTCCTAAAGGCGAGAGTCCTTCCTTTTTGGACTGGGGGTGTGCGTATCTGTCTGTGTGACCAGGAGCAATGCTAAAATAATTAACCCAGAAACCTGAAGGGATGGCAAAGATCATAGCTGGAAGGATTGTAGAGTAGAGGCATACAAGGGTTTGTATCTTGAAAGTTGGATTGCCACGTTTATCTTGAACCTGCTTCTCTGCCTCTAGTATTTGTGCATGTATCATTTTATAATATATGCTTTGTGTGTGATATTTTCCCCCAGATGCCTCATCTATTAATAAACTTGACTGACACAGCAGACGAATATGCATAAATTAAGCAGGTGATACATGTGCCATTAATTTATCTCTAGGCTGGGAAAACTTCACCTGCTTAATTTCTGTATGTCAGCCTGCTGTGTAAAGGCACATGAGCAGAGTTGATGGTGGAAAGAATATAAAGATCATAACCCTTTCTTAAAGAAGGAGGGGGGGTGACAGTCTCATTGACGCTGGATACATCTGTGGTGAAGAAATAGGAAATGTATGTTGATCCCTCTTTGACACACATGCAGTAGCCTTTAAAGCCATTTCAAATTGCTTTTGAGAAACACACTCACAGGAATGCACAAAGCCCTTTTTCCAGACCCTTGAATGTTTCCACTCAGGGCAATTTCATACAATAGATTTCAGGGTACACAAGATGTTTATGTAAAAATATAAAGCATGTGTGTGACAAACATGTGCTTGCAAACATATACATCATGTGTACACTCATCTGGCATGTGCACTTCATGACAAGCCTGAATTTTCTGCAGCATGTATGAAGGAACCTAGGTTAGGTCAAATTCTCATTTTCATTATAAGGTCTGAACAAGGTGACTTTTCTTTCCTCATTGTCACATGGCAAAGCTTTCTTCCAAATGTGCTCCCACATGCTGAGATATTGGATTTATTACATCCTAGAAAACCGTAGCTTTTGATCATTTACCACATAAGAGTGTAAATATTGATTTTACCACATATGGACACATTCAGAAGAAACACTTATCACATGGATATCATAAGTGACTTTATGATTGGCCAACCCACATTCAAAACTTTTTTTATTGAACAAACTATTCAGAACACTGAGCAGCATATAGATATGCCCCATGAGGTAGCTACAAAGTGACTCTGTAGGGTTTAAAAACTCCTTCAATGGCTGGAGTTAGTTTGCCCTTGGAGTACCAACACACACAGAAGGATAAGTGTGTGTGATCTCAGAACGTTGTGTGGACTTGATGCCTAATGTCCTTACACCAGTTACTTCCAAATTGTGAATCACAATCTTTCAGTCACTCATATAGCCACAAGAGTATGGGTACCAATAGAACATGAACAGGGTAGAGTGAGTGTAATGTACACAGTGTGGTATGGTGCACAGGGTCATTTTCACAGTGTAGTGCAAAAGAAGAATGGAGAGACCCCACATTTACTTCAGCCAAGTAATGAGCTCAGAGCCAAAGTATGTATTACATTGGAAGTATATGACTGGAACTCCCAACATACTTTTCTTCTTGTAAAACCAGCTAGGTAGGCTGCAGTTTGGATAGCATCCACACTGAAGGGGAGAGGGGATCAATTCCTTTCCCCTGCATTGCAAGCCCTGATCCAAATTACCCCTTGAAGCTGCTATTAGCTATAGAAGGGAAGACTTGCTGGCACAAGATTGTGGGAAGTTTAATTGGTTCTTTGGGAGATAGGGGAGGGTTTTATCCCCTTCCCCCTGCACCATGACTCCAAATTGCCTCAGTAACCAAAGTGGGCCTTCCATGAGGCGAGGCAGTTACCTTAAGTGGAGGATTACTAGGGTGGCAGTGGGGCAGCAAGAAACCTCCTGCCACCTCACTGGCCTTCCTCTGCTGCTTTCTGCCCCATGAGCAGCTCTTCAGTAAGTGAGGCACATCCACTGCTCAAAGAGCTGCTCCTCTTCTTCTGACCATCTCGCCCTCCCCCTACCACCTCCTCCCTTGTTGCTGGGTTGATAATGAGAAAGGGAAGGAAGTAGACAAGGAAATGAGGGAAGATCATAGAACACTGTAGACACTCTAGAGCAGGGATTCTCAACATTGGTCCCCAGATGTTGTTGGACTTCAACTCCCATAATCCCCAACCAAAGGCCACTGTGGCTGGGGATTATGGGAGCTGAAGTCCAATAACATCTGGGGACCCAACATTGAGAATACCTGGTCTAGAGCACCTGCAATATTCATTCAATGGTGTACTGTAGACATTCTATATAGTAAGGACTCAATGCTCATTTGCTCTTCTGCGTCCTCCCTCTTCTTAGCCAAGTGGTAGGGAGGAGACAGAGTAGGGTGTGCACATCATGTGGTGGCTATTGCTGTCACAAAGGAGATGAGGATGTGTGTACACAGGGACACATACAAAACCAAGTTATTGCCACCATTGCTGCTTAAAAGGGGGGTGGGGAGGGGAGTGTGCCCAGCTTGCAGTTCAGGGGAAAGGAACGGATGCCCTTCCCCCCTGCAGTGTGGCCCCATTCCAAACAGCAGCCTGCCCTGCATGGCTGGTTTTACAATAAGAAAACTACATTGGGAGTTCTAGACTGAAGAACTAGTGTAGTGTCTAGTCTGGCTCTCACTTGGCAGTCTAAAGGAAGATACTAGTCTTTCAGCCACCGCCAACACCACTGCATAACATTTATAGTTACAAACAAAAATACTGGCATACCTTTAGTAGATTTGAAGAGTTTGCACTAAGGAAAATTGTTGTATTATAGAGGCACAATAGTGCCTGTATAGACAAGGAGAGGAGTAAAAACATCATTGCAGCTTCATAAGCCCTGAACATTCTATCACTCATAAAATCGATAGTATCCATCCAGACCTACTCTGAACAAGCTGCAACTAGGCACTTAAATGGAATGGCTTAATACAAGACTTACTAAAGGTAAGGGTAAAGTGTGCTTACAAGTCGATTTCAACTCCTGGTGGCCACAGAGCCCTGTGGTTTTCTTAGGTAGGAGGAGTTTACCTTTGCCGCCTCCTGCGCAGTATGAGATGATGCCTTTCAGCATCTTCCTATATCGCTGCTGCCCAATATAGTACCAGCGGGGATTCGAACAAGGCCTACTACAGCATCCTAAAATAGAGTCAGTTACAATATGCTACAGTTCCATCTCTGTTAATACATTTGCTGCTTAATATTTTTATAGCCAAGTGATGCTAATTAGGCAAAATGATAAGGATTTTAATAACTATTGCTGTACTAAGTGAATAAAACATTCATAGCTTTGTTCCCAGTAATTATTCTGATTGACTTAGCGCAAGTTAATAGTCAGGGAGAAAGATGATGGCACATTTCCCAGGGATTTTAAAGTCTGTTCTTCAAAAACTCTGACAGTGCAGTCAAAGATGATTGAAAATTATATATTCTATATTCTTAGAATATTGTCTTTTTTAAAGTTGCAGAAATATTTCAGCAGAAGCAAATTAGGGTAGGAACAAGGAAGTATCTAGTAGACCAATCCCTAAAAAATGAGCCACCAGTGGGTTGGATTATGAAAGAAACTTGCAACTTTTGGCCTTCTCCATGTCTATGAGACCGTAATGCAGACCACTTCCAGGTATTACAAGACAAGGTGGGCAAGCCAATTCTATCCACAACATTAACATGGTAAAGCAAGCCTTTGTTTGCATTACAAATCCTAAAGCAGCACCCTCTGTGCAAGACAAGACATGAAGAGCTGCCTATACATTAGAGAGTGGGGGGGGGGCGACCTATTAGATACCCCCTCAAGAGGAGGCTGTTCTGGGCTGGTTTTAGGAGGATTTAAAGCACTTGTTCTTTGGTAAATGCACAGAGCGCCTGGAAGACCATGAAACAATTAATCAGGTCAGTCAAGTAACTACTCCACATTTATCAAGAAGCAAGTCATGTCTTCTGATGGCACAGAACTGGCCTAGAACAACTGTTTTCAATTATGAAACAGTTCAGGTGGATGTTTGTGCTGTTTCTTTTTAAAAAACAAAAACACCCTCATTAGTTTCTAGTGTCACTGTAATTTCCCTATTAAAAGATGGTGCAAAAGAGGTTTTAGGGCTTTCCAAATGACCATTGCACCAGCCTGTGAGCAGCAGATCATGACACCTATGTACTTACTGCATGGCCAGGCAGGAGCAGAGCCAAGGTGGGCTGGACTACCTGTCTGGAATGTGGAGCACTGGAGTTCACCTGAGACTAGGGCACTGTGTGCAAATACCCCTAAGTAATCAATTCAGGCACAATTGCTCACAATTTGACTTCTAAAGCCCTGCTAACCAATGGGATGCATGCTTACTAAGAACTCACATTTACTGTCTAATGGGACTTACTGGCTAACATACACAGAATTGCAGCCTTAAGGTTCTTCAGAGTAGGGATGTGCCCGAAAGTTATTTGGCGCTGGTGGAGGTGGTACTTTAAGGGTGGGGGAGGGTGTACTCACCCCTCCCGCTGCAGTTTCCCTGCTGGCACTCCGTTATTTTCAAGCCCCTTGGGTGGCAGCGTTCCTCCCTGCTGGGTTTTTCAGTTCTATTCTACATCAGGAGCTTTCCCACACAGGATTTCTAGTTCCCGGAGTATCTGATGAGGGAAGCCACTTCGAATGAAACTTACAGCAGTAGGGAAACATCCCCTCCCCTCTCTATTGCAAGTTTTCTTTTGTGTAAGTTCACACACAGCTCGCTTGTATGTTTTCCTTGAGGCCAATAGCTTCCTATGGGAGGTGAGATGCCATGCCTCCCCTTTTCCCAAGGGTTTAGTAATTAAAGCAGCTTCTGTGATCTGACCCTTGAAGTCCACACACACACACACACACTTCTGCTTAATTGGTTTGTGGATCAGACTGCTTGTCAGCCACCCTTGGCTTTCTATTAGGGATGTGCGGACCGGTCCGGCGGCCCGGAGGTTTGGTCCGGAGGTTTGGGACTGAACCAACCCCACCCCCGGTTCCCCTTCCCCCCGCCGGCCTCTGAAATCACCACCACGGCCCAGGAAACTGATCATTTTTGACCCGTTCAGGCTGTAGTGTGCCACGGCAGCCATTTTGGCCGCCACCACACATGCGTAAATGGCCTCTGTGAGACCTGGCATGGCCCATGGCCTCGCAGAGGTCATTTGCGCATGCACGGTGGCCATTTTGTTTTCCCCCAAAATGGCCACCGCGCATGCATAAATGACCTCTGCAAGGCTGTGGGCCATGCCAGGCCTCGCAAAGGCCATTTACGCATGCGCGGCAGCGGCCAAAATGGTCACCACGCACACTTATGGAGGCCCAAAGGGGCAAAAAAGGATCCCTTTAAAGGATGGGGCCACTCTGCAAAGAGCATCTGCATGCTTGCATGCAGAAGGTTCCAAGTTCCTTCCTTGGCATCTCCAAGATAGGGCTGAGAGAGACTCCTGCCTGCAACCTTGGAGAAGCTGCTGCCAGTCTGTGCAGACAATACTGAGCTAGATGGACCAATGGTCTGACTCAGTAGAAGGCAGCTGCTTATATTCTAATCACACAGGCTGGGAGAGTATTATCCAAACCAGCCCACTGTGGACAAAGCAGGCTGTAGTCTACAAAAGCTTGTACCACATTTGATGTTTTAGTTTTTAAGGTGCCACAACATACATTTGTTATTTAGCAGAGCAAAGGAACCTATTAGGACCCCCAGTTGCAGGGGAGTAATGGCAGGAGAGAGGGCATGCCCTCAACTCCTGCCTGTGGCTTCCAGCAGCATCTGGTGGGCCATTGTGAGAAACAGGATGCTGGACTAGATGGGCCTTGGGCCTGATCCAGCAGGGCTGTTCTTATGTTCTTATGACCATTCTATCTAAAATCAGCTTCTGTGATTTAAAAGGAGAGGAATGGCAAAGAGAATTATTCTAGTTTTATAGTGTGTGTGTGTGTGTGTGTGTGTGTGTATCTATATCTATATATAGATATATATCTTTAACATCAAAGGCTGGCATATCAGAGCTTGTTCCTCACCACCAGTACCTTTTAAGTCTTGCTCCTCTGACCCAGCACAATCAAACTTGCCTAGTTCAGTTGCTATGAAATCTCTCCTTAGGCTAGAACATTCTCTGCACCAGATATTCTTCTCTCTAAGGCAAGCTTTTTTGTGGAACATAACCAGGAGGTCAACATTCTCAAGACTCCGCATTTTTTTCCAAGCTGCTGAACTGAATTTGGCTTATGAAGTTAATACTTTATTAGGCTAGTTTTCTGCATATATATCATTGCATGGTAACAAGCCAACTATTCACATACCATTTTAGAAAACCCCCCACCCTTCTAAATATACAGTGATAAAAATAAAACATCTGGACCAAGTATGAAAGCCGGCTTTTGTGAAATGAGAACCATAACAATCACAAGGCAAATAAGAGAATGCTGCCTAACGTGAGCAAGTTAGACTTCAGACCTTTTCACTACTTACTTTGCTAAGGTACAAGCTGGTGTCATGTTTAGGATGTTGGATAGTGACTTGGGTTTGAATCCTCACTTGCCCAGAGACTCAGTGGATGAAGTCAGACCAGCCACATACTTTATCCTAACTTACCTCACTGGGTTGTCCTGATGGGAAAATGTGATACCATCCCAAGCTCAATGGAGGAAGGAGGGGGTGGGGGTGGGGGTGGGGGAGAGAGATAATAGAGAATCTGGGCTAACTACAGGGAATACGTGAGAGTGCTCCAGAACAGGGTTTATTCCAGGCTTTTCTTTCAACTGCACAAGCAGACAGTACAGCCCCCTCCCCCATCCCTAATCCATGATCACACCTCTCACATGTTTTCTAATGTGGGGGGCGGGGGCAGCGGGAAAGGGAAATTTAAAAAAAAACCCTTTTGAGATAGAGGAAGGAGGGAAGGAAAATAAGGAAAAAAGGTGCCTTGCAAAGAATGGATGAGATTACAGTATCTTCTTTCTCTAAACTATGGTGAGGACCAAGGCTCCTTCCTTGCAAAAAGTGTTAACTGAGGGGGCGATTATAATTTATCCTGTATAGGAAAATGATTGTCCTGCAAAATATGTTGAAGGTTCTGTATGGTAGGAATAATAGGTTCTAAAAGAGACTTATCACAAAATGGCTGCTCAAAAACTGCATAGCTGTTGCTGCCCTTTAGCCATAAATCTGTTGTAAGGGCAGTGCAATGAGAACAGCAAGTCTGACTTGAACACAAAGATCTAATTTTCATCTTACATGGTAAACACTTGGGGATAAATCCACCAGGAACTTTCAGAAGCTACATATTTTATCATAAGGGAAGAAAGGAAACAGGGCAATGCAGACAACTGGACAAATGATCAGAGTGAGACACATCTCCTGTAATGTAACATGAAATTCCCATATTATTCACAATGCTCTCTGGAAATTCACAGACATATTCACATTAGTATACATAACTGACCTTCATCTGTGCAAGTCCTAAGCTCTTTCGCCAAACTGAGTCTGTGAAGTCCAACACTGTTGGGCTCAGGCCTTGTCTCAATCTCAGGGATCTTTTTGAAAGATGTTGCCTCCTGAAAGGCCTGAGCTGAGCTGAAATTTCTGGAAGTCCAATGATGTGATGGGAGTGTTGTTTAAAGTCTACTTCATTTCTTTGGGAGAGTGAAGGAGAGACAAAATTAATGCAGAAGGTGACCCCAAAGGACCCTGAAATTGTAGAACACGATAGAGGCCTGTGTCCTGCCCTGTCACTGCTGTGGTAATTGGGAGAAGGGAGAAGAGTAAGGGCAGGAGGAAGACAAGAAGCTACACAAAGAGCTGGAAGTGGAATTGGCCTGGCTGCTAAAAGACTTGAAGGGCTGAGAAGGAAAAAGTCACTTCAGGGGCTGGGGCTGATATCAGCTGTAGCTGCTGGAGTCACTAGTAGGTTGCTAAAGCAGCTCAGTTTTCACTAAGCCACTTATGTATTTGGAAAGAGTTTCTTGCTGGCTAGGACAAGGCAAGCACAAGGTATATACATATGGTATATACAGGTGAAACTCAGAAAATTAGAATATCATGCAAAAGTCCATTAATTTCAGTAATGCAAATTAAAAGGTGAAACTGATATATGAGACAGACGCATTACATGCAAAGCGAGATAAGTCAAGCCTTAATTTGTTATAATTGTGATGATCATGGCGTACAGCTCATGAAAACCCCAAATCCACAATCTCAGAAAATTAGAATATTACATGGAACCAAGAAGACAAGGATTGAAGAATAGAACAATATCAGACCTCTAAAAAGTATACAGTGTACTGTGCTTGATTGGCCAGCAAACTCGCCTGACCTGACCCCATAGAGAATCTATGGGGCATTGCCAAGAGAAGGATGAGAGACATGAGACCAAACAATGCAGAATTGCTGAAGGCCGCTAATGAAGCATCCTGGTCTTCCATAGCACCTCATCAGTGCCACAGGCTGATAGCATCCATGCCACGCGCATTGAGGCAGTAATTGCTGCAAAAGGGGCCCAAACCAAGTACTGAATACATATGCATGCTTATACTTTTCAGAGGTCCGATATTGTTCTGTTCTTCAATCCTTGTCTTCTTGGTTCCATGTAATATTCTAATTTTCTGAGATTGTGGATTTGGGGTTTTCATGAGCTGTACACCATGATCATCACAATTATAACAAATTAAGGCTTGACTTATCTCGCTTTGCATGTAATGCGTCTGTCTCATATATCAGTTTCCCCTTTTAATTTGCATTACTGAAATTAATGGACTTTTGCACGATATTCTAATTTTCCGAGTTTCACCTGTACATATTGACTACAGTAAAGCCTTCAGTTGTGTTAACCTTGTCAAGTTGTGGAATATCCTTAGGAAAATGGGCGTCCCAGAACATTTCATTGTTCTCATGAGAAACCTATACACAGGACAGGAAGCCACAGTCCAGATGGAACTTGGTGAAACAGTCTGGTTCCAGATTGGCAAAGGAGGAAGACAAGGATGTATACTTTCTCCTTATTTATTCAACTTCTATGCTGAACATATACTGAGAGAAGCTGGATTGGAAGAAGAGGAGCGTGGTTTTAAAGTTGGAGGAAGAAACATCAATAACCTGCGCTACGCTGATGACACTACTCTGACAGCTGAGAATGCGGATGATTTGCAAGCTCTAGTAATGAAAGTCAAGGAGCACAGTGAAAAAATGGGAGTACAACTAAATGTAAAGAAGACTAAACTAATGACAACAGGTACAGCAACCAGTCTAAGAATTGACAATGAAGACATTGAAGTGGTGGATAGCTTCTGCCTTTTAGGATCGACTGTCAACAGTAAAGGATCCAGCAGTCAAGAAATACGCCACAGACTAGCGCTTGGTAGGGTAGCAATGAAGGCTTTTGAAAGGCTATTTAGATGCCATGATGTGTCTACACCTACAAAGATTAGAATCGTTCGGACAATGGTTTTTCCCCTGACACTCTATGGATGCGAAAGCTGGACTTTGAAGAAGCAAGATAGAAAAAGCATTGATGCTTTTGAACTTTGGTGCTGGAGAAGACTTTTGAGGATACCATGGACAGCCAGGAAAACAAACAAATGGATCATAGAACAAATCAATCCAGAATTTTCACTCAAGGCACAAATGACCAGGCTCAAACTATCATACTTTGGACACATGATGCGAAGATCCAGCTCCCTTAAGAAATCCATAATGTTGGGAAAGTTGAAAGAAAGAGAAGAAGAGGACAACCAGCAGCAAGGTGGATGGACTCGATTAAAACAGCAATGAATGCACCACTGAGAGAGCTTAAAGGCCAAGTTGAAGACAGATCATCCTGGAGAAAATCTATCTGTGTAGTTGCTAAGAGTCAACACCAACTTGACGGCACTTAATCAATCAATCAATCAATGTACATATTCCATTATTCTGCTGTCTTACAGTCAGTTGAATCCCTTGAATTTTATTCTTACCTAAAAAAAACCAAAAAACCCTTTTGGTAAATTGTTGTACAAGATTGTATCAGAATGAAAAAAAAACAGCAATTCAACATGGCTGGAGAAAAACTAGGCCTTCTGCAATGCTGGCTTGTACCATCCTACAATTCACTACCACCTTTAGCAGCTTTGCTAGCCAATATAACTCATGCACTACCTTATGACATATCATTCACAGCTTTTACATTATATACAGACTTCAATAAATGCTTTTGACAAGTCAAGTAGTTAGTCCCAATAATATACTACTGATATAAAGTTATGAAAATTGAAAGGAAACAATGATCTTAGTTTTCTATTTCTTTCCTTTCCCCCCTCATCTGTTTCTACAACTGTTCCATATTAAGCCCCCATATTCCCAACTGCACAAAAACCTAGTGCCCACTGCACATTTCCCCCCAAATACACAAAATGTATCCAGCTGCACACTAGAATAAACCCTGGTCCAGTCCAGAACAAAGTGGTCTGAAGACTGCTACTTAACTTCCTTAGGGAAGAATGCCTCCCCCGGCCATTCCATTAACTGAGAGAAATGTCTTGCTATCTAGCCATCTGCCAGCCTGAAAATGACCCAGACAACTGTAGACACCCACGTTTTTGTTCCACTTGAAGCAACAAGCCTGGGAGTTCTGCACTGCCATATGCTTGGGGGGATTATTACATAATCAAAGATAAAATGATTTTGTTTATTCCCCAATTGCCAAGCCTAAATTAGTAGTTTCAACTTTGGTGTGTTTACACATGACATAAACCTTATACTGTTGTATCTACATTCTTCTTATTACCTGCTTGAGTCAAATCATGGTGAACTCCACATGCCCTCTCCCCACCCTCTCTTATCAAGATACTGACCACCATATTGCCTAATGTCAGGACTTGTTACTTCCCTACAGGAGTGCTGACTGTAGAATCAAAAAACTGCACACCAGTCTGCTTCATGCTCACACAGGTATTTCCGTAGGTGCTCCGGTATCGGGAAGCCTCAACTGGTGGAAGGTTGCTATGGAGTCCCCTGGCAGAACCATCACTAGTGTGATGCACACATATAACAATGTATACCAGTGTATATGGTTTTTTCTCCCTATGCTTGCATACACACACTCAAAGGAAAGTGTCCTGTGTGGAAGTGGCTCTAGTTGTCCTGAAGTAGGATTGCCAGATGCCAGCTTGAGAACTCTACTTGTCACTTCAGAAGCCGAGACAGCAATAAAAAAGTACAGCAGTAGGACTCCTCCCCCTCATTACTCCACTAGTCCTTTCATCCTTCATTCTCTTCTCTCTGATGGAGAAAACAGGACTCCATGAAAATTATTGTATGTAAACCCTGGTGAACATTACAATGCTCCATCGAGTTAAAGGTACCATGCTGGCCCAAGGGCAGGAATCAGCCTTATATTTCCATCCTTATTACGATACATTTCTTAAGGGTTATTACAATATATTATCCCACCGTGATCCTTCAACTCCCTGTATGTAATGTACTTTTTAAAAACCCAAATTACTAATTCAAGACAGTTGTCCCTTGTCTTTCACTGACCAACTGTATGCAATCAAATACATATGTCAATCATATGTCTTGATTGTCAGCACAATCCTGTGCATGTTTACTTGAAAGTAAGCCCCACTATATTCAAAGGAGCTTACTTCCAGGTAAGATCACAGCTTGCTTAGAGTCAGTGGCTGACATCCTGAGTAAGTTACTTGACGGAAGTCCCATTGAAATTAAGTATTCCTGGCAATGGTAAACTCCTCCTGTATTCCACCAAAAACAACCACAGGGCTCTGTAGTCGCCAGAAGTCAACACCAACTTGACAGCACTCTTTACCTTTACCTAGAGTAACTCCTGTGTACAGCTGAGTATCTTAATCTAGATGTCAGCCAGTGTTAGGACATCCTCCCCACATAGAGGCAGCTCAACACCAATGGGCTGCTGCAGGTCCACAACGCCCATGTCATGAAGTAGCAACCAGCACTTACAACAGTTTTATTTGTGTTCTGGTTCTGCTGTGAAAGCATTAACTTCAGTCCTCTGCATCCTCCCTTTTCCCCAGGCTTACTGCCTCATCGTCCAGAGTATGTAGTTCCTCTTTCACCCTGGCTCAGAGGAATACCCACCTTCCTGGACTCCAGTCAGGTGTTTGCTGACCCCAGCCCTGTAGCCTGTGGGCTACCTTTTGCTGAAAAGTGAGCTGAGTGTTCTGTCTTTTAAGCTAGTTAACCCCAGGTCACCTCCCCAGACATCTTAAGACCAGGCAGGGACAGGTCCTTGTATAGACTCCTCCCCAAAGGTATTCTAGTACAGCTGCAGTCCTGTTGCCCAGCCCAATATGGTCCTCCCAGGTCACTAGAGGTGACCTCTCTTGGAGCATCACTCTGCCCCCTTGGATGGTGGTGAGGGGGCACCATTGCTGGCCCCTCTTCTGTGGCAGGCAGGCACCCCTTTAGTTGATCAGCAGTGCTCACAGTCAGCGATAGCTTTAGCAACACCATGCAGTAATATCACTGTAATTGCAAAGGCCAAACCAACCAAGAGAGCGGGACCCTAGACTGACAGATAGATAAAGGCAGTTGCTGGAAACTGCAGGCTCAGCACTTTGACACATCCTTAACGAATCAGCCGTTTTTCATAAGGACTGAGCAGAGTAAGACAAGTCTGTAAGTTAAAATAAATGGCAAACAGTGCAGTGACATTTATATTTCAGAAACAAATAGGCCATAGATTTAGGTCTCTAAAGCAACCGCCATTTAACACAAGTTAACTTTGCTCAAGATCTATGAACCTAGGCTTGGAATAGTCTATGCTGCTAGATGTGGATCTGTCAGCTGATTAGGCTGCCTGGTTGAACAATAAATTCACACTATATAAGCATTATATTCAGATATTTATTAGGAAAGCTCAACAATGAAAAGCACGAGAGAGCCACTAAGAGTAAATATAGATGACCATTTGCCAAGGAATAACTTGCCATGGCTTGCATGGAAAGTGTTGACAAGACTTGAGATTTATTATTGCTAATATGGAAAAGATCTTTCCCCGTTGAGAAGAAGTGAATGCAACTACCATTTACTGAATATTAACTTATGTAGTGTTTTATATAAACACAAGCTGATCATCTCTATTGTCATGCCAGGCTGTGAGGAGAATCTTACTATTCCTTATGGGTGTTTTTTTTTTTTAAATAGGATGGAGAAGTGTGATAGGTTTCTCCTCAGCATTGGGCTGATCAATGCAGATGACCAGCTTACAGATGGTTACATTATCACCATAGTACATTTCTATGTATTTCTATGTTCCTCTTTTGTAGATGAAAGTCTTCTCTGCACTACCTGATGCTTTTAGCTATAAAAAAATTTCTCAACCTTTTCTGGGCTTCTGCATAGAGATGAATTGCTCCTAACTCCATGAATTTGCTTCCATTTTGGTTACCAATATTCCTATGCCTCACTTGCAAGGTGGCTTCACATGACCACCTGCAAGTCAATCAGTCAGGAACATATCCAGGAAATGTCGGGAGGAGAGTGTGCATGCTCCCAGGGGTGTGATGTCTGAACCTGCCCAAGTCCTGGTCCTGTGCCAGATTCCCAAGTTTCACTCAATATTCTCTGAAGATCCTTCACCCAACTTCAAGTATAGGTTACAAGGCAGAGGATCTCAGGAGAATATCAGGTGAATCTTGGGAATCCAACATGGGAGTTAGACTGGGTGGGTTAAGATATCACATTCGCCAGGAGAATGCACTCTTCATTCTGGATATTTCTCCAACATGTTCCTGGTTTATTGACTTGCCAGTGGTCATGTGAAGCTGCCTATAATCAGCACCATTGACTCATGTCATGGGACTTGATGTAGTCATGTGCTTGTGGAGTCACTGGGGCAGGAGGATTGGAGAAACCAGGAAATGAATTTGAGTAAAACATCACTCTTGGAAAGAGGACACAGTTACAATTATATCCAGATTCATTTTCACAAATGCAAAGCTTTAATTAAATGCATCAGAGAATGTCCACATTTTAAAAGGAAGTAGAGAAGCACTCATTTAGGCAGTGCTTAATCACATGAGACAAGGGGATTAAATATAAAAGCAAAGTTCAGACTAAATCATAAGAAGCAATTATAAGCTCAAACATCCATTAAAGAAAAGAAAGGCTTCAAATAAGCCTGTCCACACAGACCTGCCCTATTGGGTCTTGGAAGGCTGATAGGGAGATTGGTAGATAAAGGTTGGCTTCCACCATGACATCATAATATAACTAGCTGATCTTTTTACTTGCAGAATTTTAATGTTTGTTTCTTCCCATTCACGGAGTCTTGCTAGCTTGTTTACTCTAGCCTTAAAAGGCCATCATAGAAACCCTGTAATTAGAGCATACACTGCCATTTTTGGTTTTCATTTAAATAGTATTGTGGAAATTTGACATTCCAATTCTGCCTTCCATCCACCTATGTCCTGCATTAGTTATAACCCCAATTTTTGCTGAGAGTCAACATTTCTAGAATTCCCTACAAAGAGGCTGACTTAATAGTTAAAAGGGCAATGAATCAAATGTTAATGATATACCAACCAGGCTTCTTACACTAGCTGAATACAAAGCACCACATGGTTCACATTTTAGCAAGGCTCATTTCAATCTTGCGGATGCCATAAGAATCACCAGTGGCCGTCAGCTCTCATTCTTTCAGGGATCACTGTAGTGGGACTGAGAATCTTGGTCTCGGGCATGGAAGTCATCCACCATTAGAGATCTAGCCCATACACAGATCAACACAAATAAGATGGCCCTGGCTCTGTTAAAAGATTTTGCACCACAGGATCAGTTATCCGGCCAAAACAGAGATATCCCAGAGAGCTGTGAAATTAAATCTGTGAGTGTATTATATGTAGTCTGAAGACATCTGCTTGACGATTAGTGAAAAGGCCAAGTGCAAACAGTGAGTCTTACAGAAGGGCACTTCACCAACATTCATTAAAGGCAATACAAGATAAGTGTTGTCCATGAATTAAGACTGCCTGTCTTTGAGGAGAGCTGGTCTTGTGGTAACAAGCATGACTTGTCCCCTTAGCTAAGCAGGGTCCACCCTTTGAAGATTTCCAGTGTTTAGCTACCTCTATCTTGGCTGCTAGCAGCAAAGTTATTAGATCTTTATGAAGTATACCTTTGTGAGTACTTTTGTAAATTGATAAAAGAGCAAGCACTGGGTCAGGCTGAAGATCGAATTGGACTATTTCAGAGATTTTATGAAAGGTTTGCTGCCAATAGCGTTTCACATACAGGCAACCCCACCATAAATGAAGGAGGGTTCCTCTGTTTTTACATCCCCGCCAACAGAACAGGGAAGACATTTTAGTGATATGGTGCATCTCGATTGGAGTGAGATGCCATCTATGTACAACCTTTAATGCTGCCTCCCTTATCTGGGCAGATGAGGTTCTAAGCGGTTGCTTCAGTCAAATTGCTTCCCATTCAGTATTTTCAAGAAAGGTTCCTAAATCAGTTCCCTGTGTTGCTTTTAGTCCTCCTGGGAGTTATTCACACATGCCTTCATGCTGCGGGGTATCTGAAGAGTGAATCTGCTGCGAAGCAGATTCGCAGCAGATTCACAAGATGTTTAATTTGGGGGATTAAATGGACAGTTCACATAGCCATAAGCTCCTCCCCACACTCCCTGGCAGATCTTTTCCCTGTGCGTTCCCACCTACTTGCTCTGGGCTTTTCCTCCAGCCAATCACAAATCATACCACAGAGGAAGAGACAAGAGAGTGTTTTGTTTTGTTTTTTAATTTGACAGCTAAGAGTGGAAGGACAACATGACCAGTTGCCAAGCTGGATCAAATAGCAGGATGCTTAACCCTTGCCTTTGTGAGTGACTGCCTTCATCACCTCATGCACCCCACCTCCCGCAACACACACACACACCTAATGGAATCAGCTCAGACAAAAAAGGGCTCAGGTTATATCCATTCTGCATATCTAAAGCCAATGTAAAACATAGGAAGACACACATTTTGCGGTTTGTACTTGTGTTTAACTCAGGAATTTCTCCCTCCCACTCCCCTTCTGGACTCTCTCCACAGAGTATCACCAATCTGCAACAACACCTCCCCAGCGCTTGCAATTGCAAATAACTCTGATTTACTGGCATGGCCACCCCACACATAACAGAGAAACTGCGGGGCATAACAGAAGCCCTGGGTGTCCCCTCCCCCCAAAAACCTCTGAAACTAGAGGATATTTTTTAAGCTGGACATACTTCAGGCTAAGCCAGAATGCACAGCCTCCATTCGGGGGGAAACAAAGCCCCGTCTGTCCTGGTCCCTGAAAGCCCGCAGGGACTTTGGGGTAAATCCAGCTAATATGTGGCCTGGCACACTCCAATCCGGAGTGGATTTGAAATAAAAGCCCTGTCTGTAAAGCCTCCAGAGGAACCCAAAGATTCACAAATGATAGTATTGTCATTTATACCCCTCTTGTTTTGTTAGTTGATGAGACACAAATTTTCATAGACTGTCAAAGATCTAGTAGCCTCTCCTTTCTATAGCAATTGGGATGTAAACCAAAGGATTTAAATCTTCTGCATCCAAGTTGCTTGGTTGTAGGAATGTGCATGGAACCGGCGGGGATCAGTTCAAAAGTGGGCAGGGATAGCTGCATTTCCCCCGCTGGCGCTCGCTGTAAAACCGGTCCAGCGGGGCGGAAGCTTACCTCCCTGCCACCCCGTCCTCTCCTTGGACTGGAAGTGACCGGAAGTAGCCTGCACGCGTGTGCACATCACGCACATGTTGAGCACACGCACACGCCGATGTGCATGCACGCCCAGCCTCCGAACAGGTTCGTGCACATCCCTACTTGGTTGCTAATCAGAATAGTATTGTTTAGCCTCTGATACTGATTTTCCTCTTTCAATAATTTCCCTCAGTCTGTAAATTCCTTTTGACTCCTTCTTCTCATATTGTTGATATTTGCTTAGGTCTGCAAATGCAGGATGATCTAAAATAGGGAAGAGTGGTGAAGTGGGTGGTGCCAACTTATTAGCCCAGGAACACCAGATTCTTAGTGTGTGGGATGGGAGGGGAGCAACAGCAAGAGAGTGGGCATGCACATAACTCTTACCTGTGGGCTTCCCAGGGGCATCTGCTGAGCCACTGCGTGAAACAGGATGCTGGGCTAGATGGGCCTTGGGCCTGATCCAGCAGGGCTGTTCTTGTGTTCTTATGGAGTGTGGTAGCCAAGAGTAACCATTAGTGGGTCCCTCAAACCTGCTAATTTAGCTTCAGTGGCCTGTTTAAAAGGGAGAGCTCTGATCATTCCAAATGATATGAATGAGTTGCTTCAGTTAGAATGCATCAAAATAAAGTTTAAGATTGGGGACCCCGAATTGCCCTTACAGTATTTGGTTGCCTATATAGTGAGCTTTTGTTTACTCTTAATTTCTTGTAATTATTGCAAAACGTTTCAAGTGTTCCCTGCCACCTTTTAAAGTGTTTGGGATTAATCCAAATTGATAAAGTTTGAAAAAGAAATTTGGGCAGAACTACAATTTTTATGGCTGATATTCTTCCTAACCAGGAGAGATTTAACTGAGTCCAATTTTTAGCCTACTTTCCAGTAGGGTTATGAGATCACCAGGCTGTCTGTGTGTGTGTGTGCGTTCATATGTGTGTCTCCCCCCCCCCCCCCCCACAATCAACTTTGCAATGCCTGGACCAATATGAAACAATCCGGGTACAGTTGTAGGGACATATAGGGACACCTCAACGGCATAGTTTGTGATGATGTCATTGTAAGATCCAATTGGGATCATTTTATATTGCATATGTGCACAGCTTGGTTAGCTATATTGTAGTAGATAAATGCTTGACATGAGTCTGGTTGCCTGACACAAAATTGGGCCTTGATCTTAACATGAACCCATGAGCGAATGCCGTCATAGAAGGTGGATTTCCAAATCCCACACAATGCTCCAAATTAAGATATTCTTCTTACGGGCCGGTACCTAAACCTCCCACGGTTGAACAGGAATTAGTCCATGCCAGATTCCCCTGTCATTTGACCATGTTTGATCATGCCAAATTCCCCTGTTCCAGCAAATCTTCCATGCTGTCAAAAACAGCCCCCGTCTAGAGCTTATACAGAGTGCAAGGTGGGTAATTTTTCACCCACTGTTCAGGAAAGCCCCCACCTTCTCTCTCGTCTAATCTTAGAGACCCAACCTGTCAACTCGGGGAAACTTCCTCATTTTTCACTGAATAACATAGTCTAAAAAGTAAGTGTGTGCTGACCACAAACTTCACGCTTGGAAAGTTTGGTGCTGCCCAGAGTCTGTACCTTTCGGTTCCTTTACGGACAGGTCACCTTCAACCAATAATATTAAATGTCAAAAGAGACAGAGGGGCATGGGTGGTCAGGACCCCTCTCTCTATTCAATCACTGTTCGTACGTATGTGGGAGAAAGGTGAGGGTACTTATACCCCTGATTTGAGGCAAAAAGGGGTGGGTGGGACCAGTGAGCGTAGGAGGTGAAGGAACCAGAGGAAGATTGCCCAGCTTGACACACCCAATACCTCGCAAAAGGAAACATCAGTTTCCTGAGGTGAGCTCAGGGGAATTGAATGAGCCACAAAGACTGAGTGAAAGTTCTTGCAATTTATAGAGTGCCAGCTTGATGTTATTTTAATTACTGTGAGAGAAGTCATTGTGTGTGCTACTGCTTCCATCTGAATATTGGTAAGAAAATAAATCTGTTCTGATTAAATATAACCTCTCCATCTCTCCTCGTGTCTTCTTGGGTCTTGGGGTTCTTGACAGCCAGTACCATCAAAAGAACTCATTAATCAGTGTGAGGATTTTTGGAGCCCTCATTTATTCCTGGTTACAGGAGTTTTGGGGTGACAAAAATATCTGGGGTGACAAAAATCTCTTACATATTTGGTGTCAGAAGTGGGATGTGGTTCCCCTGGCTGTTTTGAGTCTCGTGGCTTCAGAAAATACGAAGTCTCCTCTTTTCCCCTCCCTCTTGACCTTCTCCATCCTTGTTTTCTCTGCTCTGTTCTTTTCTCTGCTCTTTTCTCTGCTCTGCTTCTCTGCTCTTGTTTTCTCTGCTCTCCTTCTCCCCTCTTTCTTCCAAGCAATCCCTGTTCCAACTCTCACCTGCCTCAAACCCCTTTCTGTCTGTTTGCCTTCTGGTTCCCCCTCCCCTCCTAACGAGGAGAGTCTTCTCTCCTTTAAATCTTCCGTTTCTATCAACCCCTCCTGGTTTATCCCATCTATCCCTTTTCCCGACCTCCATCTCTCTTTTTTCCCCCTTTCCTCCCCTCCCTTGTTTAAAGTAAAATTCCATCTTTTCACTCCCACTCCACCTTATCACACTCTTACATCTGTTCTGAACTCTTCCTTAGCCGACCTCACTCTATCGGTCTTGACCTCACTCTTGACTTCTGTGTGAGCCCTACTCCTTTCTTTTTTTCTTCTTCTCTCTCTTCTTTCTCAATTAAGCTAATATATGTGTCCACTAGGTTTTGATTTTTTATTATTATATCTATTTACTAAATCTTTGTTTTAGTGGGTTTCCCACTTGGGATGCTTGGGATGCAGAGGTGAAGGAACCAGAGGAAGATTGCCCAGCTTGAAACACCCAATACCCCGCAAAAGGAAACATCAGTTTCCTGAGGTGAGCTCAGGGGAATTGACTCGGCCACAAAGAGTGAGTGAAAGTTCTTGCAATTTATAGAGTGCCAGCTTGATGTTATTTTGATTACTGTGAGAGAAGTCATTGTGTGTGCTACTGCTTCCATCTGAATATTGGTAAGAAAATAAATCTGTTCTGATTTAATATAACCTCCTCGCTTCTCCTCGTGTCTTCTTGGGTCTTGGGATTCTTGGCAGCCAGTACCATCAAAAGAACCCATTGGTCAGTGTGAGAATTTTTGAAATCTTCAATTATTCCTGGTTGCAGGGAGTTTGGAGAGTCAAAAATCTCTTACATCATCCACCCCGATCCAAGATGGCGGACACATGAACATCTGAGCTGCAGGAGATCTAGCTTGTGGACCTCAATTTGGACCAAATTTAATCCAGTTGTAGAGACAGAGAAAGAAAAGTAGGCTGATTAGTTCTTACTAGAACAACGTTAATAAAGTCAGCTAGTACTTCAACTGCAATAGGGGGCAGCTGTACTTCGTACCCCTATATAGCTTTGCATAATTGCCTCTGCTTTGGCATATAATTGTTTAATGATCATTAAGAATGTCTCCCCAAAACTGAGTTTGTTCAATAGCTTGACTACAAATGGCCATTCCAAGGTATCAAATGCTTTTAAAGAATCTAAAGACATCCAAGCATGATGGAGATGCTCATTGTTGAAGGTTGTAATCTGCAAGATGGGATAGAACTTCCTGTTCTGGATGAGGTTACACTCCCCCTGGAAGAACAAGTTCATAGCTTGAGAGTGTGCACTCTTGTTCTCACCGGAGTCTCACCCTGGTACCTCAGGTTGAGGTTGTGTCCAGGAGCGCTTTTTACCAGCTGTGATTGATTCAACAACTCCTTCCATTCCTCGAAGAGAATGACCTGAAAACAGTGGCACACCAGCTGGTAACCGCCAGGTTGGCCTACTGCAATGTGCTAAATGTAGGGCTGCCTTTGTATGTAGTTCAGAACCTTCAGTTAGTTCAAAATGCAGCAGCCAGATTGGTCTCTGGGGTATCCTAGAGAGACCACACTATGCCTGTTCTTAAACAGTTGCACTAGCTGCTGATATAGGAACATAGGAAACTGCCATATACTGAGTCAGACCATTGGTCTATCTAGCTCAGTATTGTCTTCACAGACTGGCAGAGGCTTCTCCAAGGTTGCAGGCAGGAATCTCTCTCAGCCCTATCTTGGAGAAGCCAGGGAGGGAACTTGAAACCTTCTGCTCTTCCCAGAGTGGCTTCATCCCCTGAGGGGAATATCTTGAAGTGCTCACACATCAAGTCTCCCATTCATATACAACCAGGGCAGACCCTGCTTATCTATGTGGACAAGTCATGCTCTCCTCTCCTCTCCTCTCCTCTCCTCTCCAGGTATGTTTCTGGGCAAAGTACAAAGTGCTGGTTATTGCCTTTAAAGCCCTTAATGGCTTAGGTCCAGGTTACCTGAGAGAGCACTTTTCTCTACAAGATCCCCATCGCTCATTAAGATCATCAGAAGGGGTTTGTCCTTGGGTACCACCAGTTCATCTGGTGGCGACCTGGGATCGGGCCTTCTCAGTTGTCACCCCTAGGTTGTGGAATGCACTTCCCATGGATATAACACAATTATCTTCCTTGGAAGCATTCATAAGAGCCTTACCTTTTTAGCCTTGCTATAAATGATAACTAGCTTTAATTTAAAATTAAATCTTATTTAAATGTTAATTTATTTTAACTGTCTTATTATGTGTTTTTCATTTTAATGGAAACTGCCCTGAGCCACTTTAGGAAGGGCAGTATATAAATTGAATGAATAAATAAATAAATATGACAGCTACTTATTTACAAAACAGATTGCCTACTAAAGTTATAAATACAACACCATTTGAATTGTGGAATGGAAAGAAGCCTAATATGGAACATATTAGACTTTTTGGCTCAAAATAATGCTTATGTGCCAAAATCTGAAAAAACCAAATTCAACTGCAGGTGTAAGGAAGGGATATTAGTTGGCTGTGCACCAGGAATTAAAGGGTATAGAATACTTGATCTTGCCAGAGAAACCATAAACATGTGCTATGTGGTATATTTTGATGAAAAAAGAAAAGCCAACTGCTGATGAAGTTGCAAATATCAAACTGGACTTTCAGCCACAAAAAGAACTGGAACAAATAAAATCAGAGAAAGAAGTTGAAGTAATTATTGTGCCAACTAACTATCCAGAGCAAAATGAAAACAGTAAGGCTCAGTCAGAGATACAGTGCTCAGCAAGAACCAACAAAGGTGTTCCAGCAGAAAGACTTTCATATATTACTAGAGAGAGAAATGTACAAGAGCCTAGTACATGGGAGGATAGTGATAAAATGCCAGCTGATCAAGCTTGCTGTTGGAGAAAGTTGCAGAGAAGAGATCCAATCTACATAAAAATAATACTTGGATAGTTACGAAGCTGCCTATGAGAGAGAAACCGTAGGTAAATGGGTCTTCAAAGTGAAGCATGATGCAGAATGAGATGTCCAACAAGGAGATATGGAACTTGCTACTAGCATTGCCAAGGGATCAATCAATATCTTTATTACGGTGCTTGACCAGACTTCAGTATTAGAGTACAAATTTACGTTCAATGCAGCTGATACAATCTGTCAGATATCACAGCAGTTACATTTACGTAGAAGAAGTTTACCAAAATCAGGGAGATATCCTTACCTAACTGATAGGGGGACCCTTTGCCATTGCTTGACTAATCTTGTATGCAATGGCATAAAACTGAGCAACACAAGAGGTAACAAATACTATCTTACCTGCAAGAAGATAGGTTAGATAAAAGTCCATTGGTCTTCCCTGTAAGTCCTCTAAAAGGAGTAAAATCCTTTTGCTATGTGGAGTGCTATAAAGTGTACAATGAAGTAAAATATGAGCCAAATTTTCAACTTAGTCTGATCCACAAGAACACTTGCACAAGTGATAGGGCATTTTTATATCTCCCTTCCAACCAAGATGATGGGAAAACATAATGAGCTAAGGTGAAGGCTCTCTGATGGGCTGGACATGTCAGATTATAAAAATAACTTGCCAATGCTAAAATTTAGGTGACTTACCAATTCTTAATACATTTTAAGAATTTAGGGAGTTTACTTCTCTCTTCTTGTGATTCAATATCTAGAAGATGTTGTTCTAGAATTCTACTGGCTTGATCAAACACCATGGCAATTAAAGACTGAGAAGAGAGTCTGACCGACTGGAGTTTTCCCTTTAATTTGATTA
The DNA here is from genome assembly GCF_027244095.1 of Hemicordylus capensis. Classification (NCBI taxonomy): domain Eukaryota; kingdom Metazoa; phylum Chordata; class Lepidosauria; order Squamata; family Cordylidae; genus Hemicordylus; species Hemicordylus capensis. The sequence goes on from NC_069657.1 coordinate 186,355,222, forward strand.
ACCACTTAGAGTGGGTCTGATCCTCCAGATCAAGGCGGGTGGGGTTGGGGGCGGAATCCACTTGGTTGAAATTTTAGCTTTAGCCAGTACTTGTGGACTGCCAACCAGACTCTGGTCTCCATCTTATTCACCCCAACCTCCAGCCTTAAGGCTGAGTTGGATATACCTTTTGGCATCTGAAGCACCATTCATAAAAATTTAGTTTGGACAACCTCCTGGGGGTAAAGTTTGAACACAGGCCCAATTGAGCTCCAAAGAGCAGCTGGGCCATTGACTTGGCTTGAAACAGTTTAACAGCTGCTAGGACAAATTGCCCTCCTTTGGAGAGATAGAACCTAGAGATCGTAATACCACTTCGCTGAGCTGTTTGTGTTATATAAGAGGCAAACCCCTGCTAACTTGGCAAAGAGGCACCTTTTAACGTGGTGATTCTCTTTATTTAGCAGAGGGAGAGTAACTGGCCCTATCCACCCCCAGCACAGTACCTCCAGTGACTGTTGCTGGTGTTTCTCTGATGTTTCTTTTTAGATTGTGAGCCCTTTGGGGACAGGGAGCCATCTTATTTATTTATTATCTCTCTATATAAACCACCCTGAGCCATTTTTGAAAGGGCGGTATAGAAATTGAATATTATAACAACAACAACAACAACAACATTGATAATAAAATTCAGCCATCCCACGTCCTTGGGAAGGACTCGATGTCTGGATAAAACAAAACAGTCAATAACACTTGTCTGACTGTGTAAATAAATAAATAATAATATATAATACTGAGTCAGACCTGTCTTGGAGATGCCAGGGAGGGAACTTGAACCCTTCTACTATTCCCAAAGACGCAAGTGTCTGGCTCGCCCAGAGAAGCAAGTTTTGGGTGGTATTGAAATATTTAAAAAATATTCAAATATTATAGCAAAACAAGACTACTTCAATGATTTCATGGCAGGTCAGCAAAAGGGGTATACAAGAGGAGAGGAGAGCTGGTCTGGGAGAAGAGCTGCTCTTGTGGTAGCAAGCATGACTTGTCTCATTAGCTAAGCAGGGTCTGTCCTGGTTGCATATGAATGGGAGACTAGATGTGTGAGCACTGTAAGATATTCCCCTCAGGGGATGGAACTGCTCTGGGAAGAGCATCTAGGTTCCAAGTTCCCTCCAAGTTTCCTCCAAGATAGGGCTGAGAGAGATTCCTGCCTGCAATCTTGGAGAAGCCGCTGCCAGTCTGTGTAGACAATACTGAGCAAAATGGACCTATGGTCTGACTCAGTATATGGCAGCTTCCTATGTTCCTAATTATTCTCCAAACCCGGTATATTTTAGGACTCTGCAACTGGATACTCTCTGGTTCATTTCTTGTAGAAAGATCAGATCAAGGTGTTCTTTTTTCAACACTGCTTCAACCTGGGCTCTTTTAACTGTGCAACCTAACCCATTCCTATTTTAAGTTTATCGAGAGTCCTGTATAGGGATTATGAGAACAGAACTGCCACTGTTAGCAGTTAGACTAACTTTAGATCCTCTTATTTGTATTTGGATTGCAGTACAGTTTCTGGCATATAACAGTGTTGGGATTCCACAGTCCATCATTGAATGCATCAAACAGATCTGTGTGGTCACTAAAACCTTTGGAAACATGGCAAAGCCATGTACATTAGAATATAAAGAGTCATTATTTGGATCATTGTATGGCCAATATGAACTGAGCCACATGTGTGGCTTCTGTTAAACAACTAATGGGGGGTGGGGGGAGCGTAGCTAAGAATAAAAGTTAGTCTTCATCCCCAGAAGTAGGTAATCCGGCGGCAAGTCTATTAGGAGGTTATCTCCTTTTTTTCATGGTTGCTGCTGCTGCTTCTCCTCCTGCTGCAATTCCAGGGATGAGGCTGCCCCCACTTTGTTTCTCCTTCTCCTTCTGTAACACCTGCCAGTTTCAGGATCATAATATCTAGAGCTTCAAAGATTTAAATCACTTGATCTCTTGTTATTGTGACAAAGATTCTTCCATTGTCATGAGCTTAAATGGGGAGCCCCAGCTATAAGATTAAGCTTAAAGCCATCTATATACTATCATGAGCTTAAATGGGAAGCCCCATCTATAGTTAATTCCAGCCTTTCGGAGTTGCTGTATAAAGCAATTTGTGTTTATGGAAAGTCTCTGGACACAGGTCTTGAAATATCTGGATTTTACTTTCTTTACAATCCAGCAGATGCAATTACTTAATGCTCTAAGAATTTTTTTCTTTCTGAGCATATCTTCTGAAACGGATTAATATGTCCCCCCTGAAGGAGTTTTTAGGGCCTGGGGCATGATAAACTCTTTCAGTGTCACTCAAGGTGACCTCCAGAGAGGGGCAAACTTCATTCAGACATATGACTAAGAAATCTTTTCCATGATTCCCCTTTCATCAGATTCCTCCAGGGCCCTAATTAGAATATTCATCCAGCGATTGTTGTCCTCCAGGTTTTCCAGCTTAATCTGGCATTATCTGGTTATGGCAGGGAGTCCTTCAATCTTTTTTTTGGTGCTTCAAGCTTAAGTTCATTGCCGAGTTAGCTTTCTCAGCTATATCTGTCAATTTCCCTAACACTTCAATGAGTTTGGTTTCATGGGCTAGAGAAAAGTAGTCAAATCTTTTGATAAATCATATCTTAATTGCTTAATCTGCATAGTTTGTTGTCTCTCTGCAGAACTGCTCTCAGACATTTTGGTGCTTTTGGAGTTCTTTCCAGGGCCCCAGGTCATAGTGTAACAATATTCCCCCTCTGAGGCCTCTGCAGATCTCAGAGGATTTTGCAAAGAAAAATATGATGTAAGACTTGATTCCCGCTTCAGTAAAAAATCATTTCCAAATATTTTGCATACCTTTTAGAGAGTATTTTGTCATATTTATCACTAGTTTTTAAAAGATAGTCCTGATGATACCCAGAGCTGCCAGTTGAGGCAGCCATCTTGCTTGGCAGCAAGCCACAAACCCGTTAGACTTATTATTGAGTACAGTGGTGTCTCTTTTCCTGGGAGTGAGCCCAGAGGCGCTCATACCCCAGGAATTCGGGGCCAAAGTCCAGGGCCTCCACAGCCCCTGGGCCCCTCCAAATCTTCTTTAGTCTGTCCCGGGTGGTGTGGTCACCTGGCTGAGCATATTGATGCTTAATTGGTGGCCGGGGGTGTGTGGCAAAGGCCTTTAGGTCCAGGTTCCAAAATTACCTAGTTGCACCTCTGAGTGAGCCTGGGGGTTCAAGAGGCTCTGAAGATTATCCCCTGAGGAATGGTGGAGTCTTGGCCTCAGGAAACGGCATAGAGTTTGCGGGAGGAAACAGGTCTGATGGCACCTCCTCGCTGACTGGGACGAAAGAACCCAGTGATGTGGGGTCTCTGGAGTCCAAGGGCTCTGGAGGTACCATGTCCTCTTCCAGAGCGGTGTGTAGTGGGGTTTCCCCTTGGATTCTCTGTTCCAGGGTTTCTGGAGGGCAGAGCTCCAATGCGACTACTTCCCCTGGTGTATCCTCTTCCTCAGAACTGCTTGTCTCAGGTCCTGAGCCAGGACTGATTCTGACAGAACAGGGCTTAAAGGCCCCAGGTATTTGAGGACAAAACTGGCCTGTGTTATGTCTGCATAACAAGATGATAATTCCAAAAGCTTTATTGTGTTCTGATCAGGAAAAGTGTGTTGCATCTGAGGGATTTTTTAAGCATGCAAAGGCAAATCTGAAATTACTAAAGCAGGGGGAGTGGGACAGGGGCAGAGGCAATACTGAAAAACATCTAGGGCAGGGTTTCTCAACGTGTGGGTCCCCAGATGTGATTGGACTTCAGCTCCCATAATCCCCAGCCCCAGTGGCCTTTGGTAGGAATTATGGGAGTTGAAGTCCAATTACATCTGGCGACCCACACGTTGAGAATCCCTGATCTAGGGGTATAATATTAATGCAGAATAAACAATTTCAGTGAACACAGAACATTCTGTGAATCTCTCTTGATCTTTGGCTTTATAGTGCAATTCCCAAATCACCTGTGACTAAAAGTTCATTTTGAGACCTTGGCTTTGTTTACCCAAGAGAGGGGAAACGGGAAACCAACGTGAGTTAAACGCTAACTAAATGTTCTTATGAAACTCACTGTCACAAATGCTGCCCAGCATATATTTATTATTTATGTATCTATTATATTTCTATACCGCCTAGAAATCTCTAGGCGGTGTACAAGTTAAAACATAATATAAAATAATATAAAACAGTTAAAATTCATAAAACAGATAAAAATCTCAATGAATAAAAACACATTAAAATATATATCGTTATAATTTGTTTGTCACATATTTTACCTTGTAAATTATGTGATTTGTATATATGACTCACATGTGCCTTGTATGTTTTTGTCACGTGTAGCTTATCCACGTTTTGAGCAAAGGCAGCAGAGCTGAGAAACTGGGCAGAGGTTTTCAGAATGTATGCCTACCCTCTTGCAGGGATGGCTGCCAAAACGGCAAATGAGGGACTCTGGTCAAAGTGTAAGTGCATCAGTAACAGAAGGTTAACCAGTCATGGCCCTTCTGTCTCCTTAGTATAGTACTGCAGGCCCTGAGAAAGGGGACAAATTTAGGCCAAAGTACCACACCTTAAAAAACAGCCAATCTGAGTTTGCTGATGTTCTGTTGAGGCCGATTCAGGTATAATGTACTAAGCAGCTGGAGGAGGAGGACTATTTCACATCTCATGAGCCGGACTGTAGACATTAACTGGGGTCATTCCATCCTTTGGAGGGAAAACACACAGCATAAAGAAGAAAAACAGTTTACTGGAAAACTGCTACAAATATTCTTACATGACCCTGTGCTTTGACAGGGTCTTCTCTTTGCTTTGTGTCTGTTGAGACGCTGTTGTGTGAAAGTCGGACACTATGACGTCCCTTTTAGCTGACCCCAATAAACCTATTCAGACTGAAAGGAAAAATTCCAGTGGGTAAGTAATTTACACCCTCATCCTAAACAATTTACCCAGCATGTCTCTTAGAATATAGTTTAACATAGCTCTAAAACCAGCCCAGTGCCATGTTCTCTTGTATTGTATTGGTCTGGCTGCAGATATAAATCCATCCTATGCACTTACATGCTACTGCAGGAAGATGGTTCAGACAACTAGGGATTTTTAAAAAGTTGTTTTGATATGTTAGATTTTGTTTTGGTAACTAATCATGGACTTGCATTCCTATGAACTGAGCTCCTTTCCATTTGCAATTATGATTGAGAAAAAGATCCAATCAGAAACCCCTGAGTCTTCAGAATATCAGTTTAATTTAAATGTAGATTGAAACATAGCCTTTAATCAAGATGATGGGGCAAAAAAAAAATTACAATAATTACAAAAGAGAACGTCCCAACTGAGTGCTTTCTAATAAACAAAGTGTATAAATGTGCTTCCTTTTGCTAACTTTGGTATGAAGAAAGGCTGAGACAACAAGTGAATAAATGATGAGCCATAATTCATGAATGGTTAAATGATCTATTGATTAATTTACTATCACATACTGAAACTGTGGGGCTTAAATGAATCTTTAATTTGTGCGGCCACCGTGAAAGAGTTTCCCTGAAGACTGAGAAAAACAATCTGTGAGCATCTCTTGTTTCAGAAAATGGACATGATCCAGAAATGCACTTGTAAAAACTTCATATTGGTTTGGGGTTTATTAAACCACTGTTCCTCAAGCAGCTTTGCAAGCTGAAACTCCTAGTCATTTATTTTTAATTTATTTCATTTATATCCCACCTTTCTTCCATGATGGAACTCAAGGTACCACCCAAGATTCCCCAATATTATATTTTCCTAGATATTACATACTTTTATTAGCGGGATCTAAGAGAGAGGGAAAGTGGCCAATATGTGTGAGCTATTGCTCTGTGTGCATACAGTAACCAAATGGGTGAGATAACTGTCCAAACAAAAGTTTGCTCCGTTATATGGCCAGACAAAAATATATTACTCATCTACCAGTCCTCATTAGAATCTCAACCATGAATTAAAATGCTGTCATATTCAATTTGTGTATGATCTGGTCAAAGTTAAGAACTTCAAGAGATATTTTAAGCATGAGAAACTTTTAAGCTTGTGCTTAACTGAACTCTCCCACTGAAAGAATTGGGATTGGAAAGTGCTTAACTTTGGCTGGATAACAGTGCCCTTTAACAAGTTATTTGGTTCCAAGCAAGTTGGATGATCTATCTAATTAATTAGCAGCCCTAGTGTAAAATATAGAGCTCTTAGAAATATTCTACAATTTTGATAAGTTCAAAGCAAAGTAATTACTGGGTCCCTGCCCATTCCTATCCCCTAATAGCACCTTTACTATTTGAAGACCCGTTACGGGCAACACAGAAAATGAAAAGTAAGCATATCCTTAAATGATGGAAAGTGCCTTCCAGTAATAGTTGGCAAGCGGGGTGGGGGGGGGGGAGATGAGTTAAATCATGTGAAGCAGCCAAGTTAAAGGAATCCCGGCACATTTTACAAGCATTATGATATTATATTTTGGCTGCCTTTTGGTGATGACTAGCAATGATAAACCCCTCCGGTATTCTACCAAAGAAAACCACATGGCTCTGTGGTCGCCAGGCACAACTTTACCTTAAAGGGTGGGTGATTTAAAGACATTTGTTTTGTTTTCCCAAAATATGATGCTTGTGGCTGCTTGCATGTGACACTTCTACATTTTAACTCAATTTCTAGCCTTTGGTTGGGCTAGAAATTGGAGTACTAAACTAACTAACTAAATAAATAAATAAATAAATAAATAAATAAATACCCAAGCTGAGTAAATGAGAGAAGAGGGGGAAGTGAAATACTTCCACCGACACTGGCTGAATGGAAACACTTTCCCTAAATATTCCAACCAGCAGTAACATTGAAAAAGTAGATCTGCAAAGTCCACTTGCTGAATTTTTTTGGCACAAGAAGACAAGCTGGGTAAAACAGGCTGGGCAGGCAGCTACAGAAGATCTCAAGAGAGAGAAGCAAAAAGCTCTGGCAGCAAACAGGAGACAGGTGCTGGCACTGCAGCCAAACCAGAATAAATCACAAGGGCCAAGGGAGTTGGGAAGGAAGGACTTGTGTTGGATTTGAAATTCATATTTAACTGGGAAGGCCAGCCATAGAAATGCCTTTTGAATAAATGGACTGTGGAAAGGTTTGAATAATAATTGCTTACCTACCCCCCACTCCCCTCTTTGCTACTCTGTTTTCAGTTTATTTGTCTCCTTAGGTCTCCTTATTTTGTTGTTTGTGATCAACTCTCAGCAAAAGACCTTTATTGCGCAAAAAGAAATTAAAGACGGTATACAAAAAATAAAATAAAAGATGTTTTGATGTAACATGCCATCATTGGTTAAACAAACAGATGTGCCCAGATAAAAATTATCCTCCATTCCCCAGCTGTTACATTCCATAGACCTGATAACATTCTTTTCTGTGACTGGTGGAGAGATAATGAGGGCAGGGGTGGCGGGGTGGGGCAGGGCAGAGAGAAGGGGAACCACCTGATTTTTCTCAAAGGCTATTGAACCTAATAGCATCAGCCAGTGTCTCCGGAGCATTAATATCTGGTCTCAATTTCTCTATAAATAATGCTTCCTTTATTTTCCGTTTTTGTAAATTCCTTCCAATCCCCAAAATAGATATTTTAATAGGCACTATTTTGCCTTTGTGCTTTTTTCATATGCATTGTCATATGCATTGATCAAGTTTTTGTTCTCCGTGTACAATGCCTCATATCTGCTAGATGTTCTTTATATCTGTCTTTCTTTCAGTAGCCTACCGGATTCTCCAATATAGAATGAAGTACAACCTAAGCACTGAATTTTATACATTGCACCTTTCTTCCCCTGTTCACAAACCTCACAATCTTGTACATCACATCTCCATAAAACCTGGAGTTAATTAACAGTTGTTTTAATGAAATGGTGCTGTGCAAACTACATTCACTTTAATTCCTTGAAGCTCGTCTCACGATCAGTGAGAAGAGCTTTCTAGTGAGTCTGCGGGGAGAGCGGGCTTAACCTGCGCTCCCCACAGACAATCATGCCTGCAGCCCTGGTGGCTGGATCGGCTGCCCACACGACTACCGGCTCCATCACAGAGCCAGTAGGGACTGCGGGGATCAGGGGCCGTGCAGCCTGTTGGAAGTGAAGGACTTTGCACTGTCTCTTGTCTCAAAGACAGTGGAGGACAGACTAGTGAGTCAGAGGGCTAGAGGGTCAAGACATTGGTCATCCCTTCTCTACTGCTCTGGCACTATCCCTTTGGAATGTAGATTGCTGCTCTTGGGGACTAACTTCCTTCCTTCCTGCTTTGCACTTCCTCTCTTCCTGTTCCTTCTACCTTGCAACATGCAAGCTCCTCTCCCTGCACCATATGTGCAGAGATGCAGAATCCATCTGCATCCAGCTAGAGAGATAGATTAGAGATCCTAACTCCTCACTTTCCTATCCAGAATGGAGTTCTCTAATAAATATCACTTATATTGATTTGGAACTATGAACTGGCTCCAAGTTACTTTACTCTCAGCATACACGCACGCCTAACCAAATTCCGCTGTGTTGTGCCTCTGTATGCACTCTGCTATAATGAAAAAGAGTTTCTCCTACTAGAGAGAATTCCCAACACAGCTCCCAGAAGTCCCAGGATGCCCCGTGCAAGGGTGTGAGGCATTCTGGGCGGGCGGGCGGGCGGGGCGAGACTGGGAGACTGGCTGCAGCCTCCTGTTTGGGGGTCTACGCATGTGTTGCCATGTGTCGCAGCAGCACACTAGCAAAAAAAATGAGGTTAACGGAGCACTCACTCCATTAACCTCATTCAAGGGGAGGGGGAATTAGGCGGGCTAGTCGCCTTGGAACCACTAGGCTTGCCCACAAGCCCAGTGGTTCCTACGATCTGTAGAAATTGGGCTAAGCTCCCTTAGCCCGCTTTCTACTGATCATGGGAATAGCTTCCTTGTCTTTCCAATATTATCTGGGTTTGCCATGTAAACTTGTCAGTGATGAATGCTATTTTGATGCTGACAAACCCTTAATGAATCTATGTGATCACCTTTCCTCCCTTTCAATTCTAACAGAGTGCATGTCCCTACTTTTTTCATCATGGCTCTCGTCTTTTTCTTACCATTTTACTCATATTTACCCGCTGCATACGGTTTCAGAACTCAGTATTGTCTACACACTGCCTGGCAGGGGCTCTCAGGGGTTTCAGGCAGGAGTCTTTCCCAGCCCTTTTCCCAGTGGCAGAGAGGGCTACAGCCCCACCCAAGATTAGCTGGTGGGGATGGCAGGGGTCGAGCCTTCCAAGAGACAATCGGGTAAGTAAGAATACACAGGTTGTCAGCACTGTTCCCTCAAACAGGGATTCCTAGATGTTATTCATTACAGCTCCCAGCATTCCTAGCTGCAATGGCCTTTGGCTGGGGTTTATGGGAGCTGTAGTCAACAACAACTGGGAATCCCTATTAGAGGGAACACTGGTTGTCAGTGTATTAAATAAATAGCTATACTGTCCTCAGGCAGTGCTGAGTAAACTGTGCTGTCTGCAGACTGGAGGGAGGCAAAAAAAACCCCACCAAAAAACAAAAACCAAAACCCTAAAGTGGATAAAATGTCACGGTGTTTCAGTAATACATGAAAAGGTTTGAGCTTTCTATAAACGGCCCTATTTTCTTGCATCCTTCCCTTCATCTCTGAAGTGGATATGGGTTACCTTCATCCTACAGAGCATTTTATAGCTGAATCCCTGGTACTGAATCCCTGGTACCTGGTGCCTGGTACTTTTGAGCAATTACCCATTCTTAGATTCCTATCCTTTTTTAAAAACACAAGTGGACATTCAACTGTGACAAATTCATTTTCACAATAAATAGTAAACGTGGCAGATGATAAATTTATTGGCTCAGTTAATAAGCAGGTGTAAATACAGAACTTGTAAAACAGGCAGTGATCCTCATGTCCTCACTGCCTTGAAACCCCCAGCCTAGTTTAGAAACACTTCTGGGGTTCTTCGATTGAGTCTGGGATTGTTTCCAGGCAAAGTACATGCCCGGAGCATTGCAAGGTTGACAGGGGTTCTGAGACAAGATGTGAAGATGGACCCCTTCCCTCTTGAGCAATCAGGGGGGCAGCGGGGAAGAGCAAGCTGTCACCCAGCCAGTGACACACACACCCTCCACTAAAGGGCCCAGGGATATTTGCCCCACCTTGTTCAATTATAGCACTGTGCTCCACTAGGAGATACAGCATCTCTTGCTTCACTCACATGTAACCATCACATTTTATTCTGTTTCCTGTCTCTTGGATACATCATCACTTTCTCTTTATGTTTCTCGCTTTCCCCCTTTTCCTTCCATATGGCACATGCACACTTCCCGCCCCCACCTCCATACATCAGCAACGGTACCTTGCTCTTCTTTCTTACCACATCTCCCTCCATTTCCTCCTTTCAACACTCCACTAACATGTTTAGGATTGGTTTGGAAACTGCACACTCAGTGGAGTCTGAAACAGAAGTTCAAGCAGAGAGTTTTTATTTATTTATGGTTAAATTTACCGCCTTTCATTCAAACAATCCCAAGGCGGTTTACAGCAAAATTTAAAAACAAGACTCTAAAAAAGAAACAATTAAAATATTAAGCAAAAAATATAAAACAAATCCGATTAAAAATTTAAAACAAAAGCATAAAAGCAATACAGAGTACAGAGAGCAGCAGCAGAGACAATCAAAAACCTGGGCAAAAAGCCAAGATTTTGCACTCTTTCTAAAAGCTGTGATGGAGACCGAGGAGTGAATAGCCATTGGGAGAGCATTCCAGAGTCTGGGGCAGCCACAGAGAAGGCCCTGTCCCGCGTGCACGACAACCGAGCCTCCCTCATTGTCGGCACCCGGAGCAGAGCCCCCTCAGATGACCTCATCAAGTGGGCTGCAACCCTTGGGAGCAGGCAGTCCCTCAGGTATCCCGGGCCCAAACAGTTAAGTTTTGTAGTGGGAGTCAGAACTAGCTGGATTGCATTGGCAACTCAAACATTTGATTAGAGTAGGAATATTTTTAACACTGAAACTGCATGAGGTCCCAATAGCAGACTCCAGTATCCCCTGTGACAAAGATCAAAATGAATCCACAGTGTCTTCTGCAATATTGTGAAGATTCCTAGGGTGTAACTCCAGTTATGCCATCCAGCAGCTTTGGGCAAGCCCTGGTGCAATTAGGGGCAGTTATTTTGACCACGGTACCCATATATTTAAGCCACCTAATGGCACAGCGGGGAAATTACTTGCATAGCAAGCAAGAGGTTGCCGGTTCAAATCCCTGCTGGTATGTTTCCCAGACTATAGGAAACACCTATATAGGGCAGCAGCAATATAGGAAGATGCTGACAGGCATCATCTCACACTGCATGGGGAGAAGCCATGGTAAACCCCTCGTGCATCCTATCAAAGAAAACCACATGGCTCTGTGGTCGCCAGGAGTTGACACTGACTCAAGGGCACAACAACAACCCATACATTTAACAGTCAACTCAATTGCTCATTTCAGCTAGTAGGTATCACCAGAGGCGTAACTAGCGAAAATAGCGCCTAGGGCAAGCACTGAAATTGTGCCCCTGTCCAAACAGGAATGATGGGACTTGTAGTCAACAATATTTGGAAATCCTTGTTAAAAGGAACACTGTACCATCTAGACATGGTTGTTGATCAAAACCTGAAAACATGAGCCATCTCTATAAAAGACCTAGAACAACAGTCAGGAGTTATGCAAGGATTCCAAGTGTCATTTTCTCTGTCTCATCTCATTCTTTTTTAAAAAACATGACTTTGTCCTAGAGGATCACCTGCCCAAATAGCCACTAGCAAAATAGGGGAAGAAGAAGGGGTGTGTGTGTGTAAATGATTCCTGCCAGCCTCTGTCTTATGATGACTGTTGGCTCATGATGGGCATTCACCACACCAGTGCTTACTTTGACACCAAGAGGGAGGAGGATACATTAGTTTGCCACACTAGACAGAGGCATTTGCAACGGGAGCAGACAGCCAAGTTCTGCCAGGGCCAAAACCAGCCCCTGCCAGACTAAGAAATCATTGTAATTTGCACCTTCCTGTCACAAGCAGTGTGCTGTTCTTTTATTATTGACTCTAACTCTCAAATATCCCAGTCATGGATGGAAAATTCACGGTCAATTTACAAGAGACACATTTTCTACATGGAAGTTTCTTCTGTGCAGGTGTTGTGCAGAAACCCATGTGTAGTGACCGCCAGGGGCATAGCAAGGTTGGAATGGGCCAAGATGAGATTTTAAAATGGGCCCCCAGCCCCTCAAAGTCCAGGGCCTCCACACACCCCAGGCCCCCAAGGATTTAAGTCTGATATTTCAAAATAAGTATGCTGCCTGGAAATACATTTCACTGAATACACACATGCACACTTCACAGTATATAGTGATAGACATTGAGTACTATATATTTGTGCTACTTTTAATGCCTAGAACACACTAGTAACGCTAATTATTAAAATGGCCCCCTCGCTGCAGATTAGCAAAGGAGACTTTTAACCATGCAGGGTGAGCCTATGTTTGTCTTCTCAGAATTCTGAACAAACTCAGTAAATTTGATTCCGGGAGGTTTTTCACAGGAGGCTTTTAAAGTGCTTTAACACACATCTCCTCTGGAATGGAGGTGCTGCATTCACATGTTGGCCAGATTTACCCTGAAGTCCCTGCAAGTTATTGGAGAGCAGTTCACACACAAGAAAAATAAAATAAAATAAAAGCACAACACATGCTTCACAGTTCTCACTCAGACCTTCTGGGTTGCAAAACAACTTGAACATAAGTGCATTTATACATGAAAGAAAGAAAGAAAGAATGAATGAATAAATATTTGTTCCAGAAGTTTTTGTAATTTTCTGACATGAAACAAGCCACTTACAGGCCTTTTAAGATAGTTTTTGTTTTTAAAGCCAGCACATTTTTCAGTCTGTTTTAAATTAAATATTCAGAGACTTCTCGGTCTTGCCCCACCACCCATATCAAAGCCCTATGGCAAGCAGATCCCTATATAGGGGGGTAACCACAAAAAGGAATTCACAGCCTACCTTGCAAAAGCTGTGCTGGATGGTCTGGTCTGCTGCAGGGAGCTCTGCCAGCCTCCTTCCTGGCTTGCTGGGGCCTGCTGAGTTCAGGCTTCAGGGAGGCCTACTGGGAGGCCTCTCTGGAATTCCCGCCCACCCGCCGATCAGCTGAGAGGCGGGGAGAGAAGAGCTCTGCAGTTTGCAGGCTGCTCTAATCCTACTAGGCCGGAGCTGGAGGCAAGTGGCTGAGGGCCCTGGGGCTGGGCAGGTGGGCAATGGGGTGGGGGTGGCAGGAACCGGCACGTGCCCTGCCTGCCCCGCCCCCCCCCGTTCCGCCTATGGGTATCAAATTAGATATTTCTCACTCAATGAACTCTCCTGAGTTGTGATGCAACAGATCCATGGCTGCCCTTTTAAACAATCAGGCTCTCAACTGGCAATTGCCTTTGCCATCCTATTACTGTTAACAATAGAAAACATGGTTGTGTGAAGTTGATGAAATGTTGGGGTCATGGGGAGGGGTGTTGACTAGGTTTGACTGTATGGTTTGACTATATGGAACCTCCTCGGTCTACAGAGGGAGTATGTCACTGAATGCTAGCTGCTGGGGATCAACAACAGGGGATGGTGGAGCCTTCATGACCAGCTTGTGGGTTCTCCGGAGACATCTGTTTGGGCAGCACTGACAGGGTGGCCTCTTGGCTTGACTCGATGGGGCTCTTCTAATGACATGGGCTTCTTACTTTTTGAACACAACAGGAAGCATCCAGCTTCTCTTACATATAACAAATTTGATTTTATGGACTTACAGATTTTGGATTTTAGGGACAGCATCCTCCAAACTGGGGGGGGCAGGGCGTCGTCGTCCAGTAAGTCGCATGAGTTGGATTTTACAGAAGGCATTCACAGAATCAGGGGTTTTGTCTGATGAGCTCTTTTTCCTGACTTATTTTATCAGCGAATGTGGCCCTTTGCTTTTCACCTCCATTACAGATTTTCACCTAACTGGACAACCCTTCTCCCCATATAGTCCACAGAATCAAGGTTTCTCTTCCTCCCTCCCTCTCTCTCTTCTACGGACTATATGGGGAAAAGGATTGTCCAGTTAGGTGAAAACCTGTAAAATCGGATGCTGTCTCTAAAATCCAAAATCCGTAAGTCCATAAAATCAAATTTGTTATATCTAATAAAATTAAAAGTTCACAAAATGGCACAACCATGGAGGGGAGCTGCATTGCCATGATTTCACTAATGACTTCACAAACAGTAGCAAAAGGTGTCCATGGCAGTCATGCCATGTGGAATGAGACTGTAATCCAGTAGCAACAGATACACTGTCTGGGGACAGAATCCATATTCTATAAAGCACAAAAATAAAGTGCATCCAGTGCTGGAAAACACTGGGCACCTCGAGGGACCAAGTCTGCAGTCAGCATACCAAATGGGTTACAACTGCACATACTGTATATTTTACTCAATCTGATCATCTGGAAACTGCCTGGCTTAGACTCATGAATCCCCCCCCCTCCAGCCTTTTGGGGTTATTAATATATAACTAGGCAGTCTAAGAACTCACATGAATCCTTGGATTGTTATATCTTATGTCACAGTTCCCTCTTTAGTATTTGTTTGATAGGGCTTTCTTTTCTGCCCCTAGGAATGGCCTTGTTTATGTTAAGAACCCTCACTTGGATTTAATGGATGAAGATATCCTTTATCACTTAGACTTAGGGACCAAAACGCACAATCTGCCAGCCATGTTTGGAGATATAAAGGTAAAGGAAACATTACGCTGCTGTAGCACTTCTAAACATAGTTCATTCTTGCTCATGCTTCTACTCATGTCTTTTGCTGTTACCTTTTATCATGGTGTCTCGCTGCAAAGATGACTTAAAGGCCCCTCAGGGACGCTGATGGTTCCATTCTGTAAAACTACTCAGAGAGTATGCAGCAGCTACAGTTATGGGCAATTACCCTTCCTTTCTTGGTGAAATCAGTAGACTGAGAAAGCTAAGCCTATTTCTGGTATGATGAACTAAATGTTTCCCTGGGGCTGCTGCATTGACTTCAGAGCAGAAACAATACATTGAAGAATTTGGCTCATGGTGGTATCATTTCTAAGTCTACATTTTTTACTACTAGGAAGGAATGGGTGGCTTCTCTTGCTCTATCATGGCTGTGTTCATTCAAAAAATGCTGTATTGGGAAGTGTATTTGCTCACATGCCAAGCTTTCTGGGCATTATTTCACAGAAGTGAGTTCACAAATAAAGGGAAGATTGGATATGAAAGATGTAGCTGACAATTGTACATTTTCTGAATTCGGTGAATTCCATTTTGAAATGTGCCTATCAAGCTTTTAGTGCATGCTGGCATGAGAACTGGGTGCCTGAATAGCCTGAAAGATACTGCAATTAATTGAACTTTGGAAATGTAAGGCCAAATTTAAGTATTTAAAGTCCCTCTGATTTCAGTGAAAAGGTTAAGACATGGTTCAGTGTTTCTCATTGAAACCAATGAGAACCAATCTCCTTTTGGCCTAATATTCCTGAAGTTCTGTTTGAATTTCTGTATTATATTATTAATAAAATATTATTATATTATTAATAAATATTAATAAATATTATTTATAATAAAATATTATAGTATTTTATATTAAAATATAAATATTAGCTAAATTATTAGTTTGAAACTGCAAAATTTAAAGCAAAGTACAAACTGAAATAGGCTTGAAGGTTTATGACCTTAGTTACAAGTTATTACAGCCACCTAATGGCACAGCAGGGAAGTAACTTGCCTAGGGAGCAAGAGGTTGCTGGTTCAAATCCCCACTGGGAAACACCTATATCAGGCAGTAGAGATATAGGAAGATGCTGAAAGGCAAAACCACATGGCTCTGTGGTTGCCAGGAGTCGACACCAACTCAACGGCACAAATTTACTTTACCTACTACTGGCTATGATTCTTCTCTGCAGTACATACAACATATTTTAGCACACTTAGGCTGCAATCCTGTGCCTACTTATCTAGCAATAACTCCCACTGAACTCACTGGGTCTTGCTTTTGTGTAAACTTACATATGGTTGCACTGTTAGTATCCACAATACTGTACATCAATATGCAGAATGTACAGAACTTTTATGATGTAGAACCATTCCAGTTGTCGAAAGCCTCATCACTTCTGACTGCAACAGCCATGTGGAAAGCTAGTAAAAAGTAAGGTTGTGCCGTCAAGTCAGTGTCGACTCCTGATGACTACAGAGCCCTGTGGTTTTCTTTGGTAGAATACAGGAGGGGTTTACCATTACCACCTTCCATGCAGTATGAGATGATGCCTTTCAGCATCTTCCTATATCGCTGTAGTTACATGTTAATTTCTCACACTTTATAATTAAATAGTAATCTCATCTATAGGTCAATGGTATCATCTCTATAATGCTCTGCAATTCCCTGCCATTCTTGCAGATGCTCCTGAAATAATACAGTACATAATAAATAGACCACATGCTCTTTCTTCAGCATCTGGTTCTACTTCAATAACTACTAGCAGTTTAAATTCAGTGCCCAGATTCCAGGAATATTGTGCCAGATTTGCTTGAACGGAGAGTGAGCATTGCTTCATATGAGGTATTTGGACTGGGTAGAACACCCAAGTACAAAATGCAGATATTGCATATCTGATATGAAATACACATGCATGCATTTTTTGCTATTTTCCCCTTTACAAGGCATGTAGAATTCCATGGACAGGCAAAGCCAGGCATATGAGGACTAAATATTGCAGTCCCACATCCCCCTACCCTCTTCCTGGCAACATGTAAAGCAAAATCCATTCCATGACATCATCCCATCCCCACCGCTTCATTGGCCACCACATGTGGAGGTGGAGAAACTCCATGTGATTGTGTCAAATTAATCATTTTGTTCTACTATGTTACTGGAGAGAGGAGACACAACAGCTGTCTTCAGCAACAACCATGCATTTCCCATAGCATCTTGAAATCTGTCTTCAGATTTCTTGACACAAATAGGGATTACGGAGACTGAACAACTTGTTCTCCTGCATCAAAATATGCTGGTGTATTGTAAAGCCAGTAGATTTCTTGTGCTACTGAGATCAGCATGAAGGACCATAGCATTGACTGCAACTTTGCATAATTGGGTCAGGCAGTCAATTTACCGAGCCTTCCAGGTGTACCCCCTTTGGATACAGAATTGTATGAAAGCAGTTCAGCACCTTATCACCAGCGCAAACCAAGTCTCAGTTGTTGCTATGCCTGATATTCTTATTAATTTATTTCCAGTTTGTCTGCGTGGGTGGGAGCCCCAACAGAATGAAAGCCTTTGCTCAGTTCATGCATAAAGAACTTGGACTCGAAGGAGATGGCAAAGACATGAAAGATATTTGTGCTGGGACAGACCGATACTGTATGTATAAGGTTGGACCTGTGCTTTCCATCAGTGTAAGTACGTTATGGGGCACCAAAATGCTCCCATGAGTGACACAGCAGTAACTGATGACTTAAACACATTTTTCACATCCCTTATTGGATATTTAATGCCAATCTTGCACTGGTGAGAGGAGCTGGAAATGAAAGCCTTTGATAATCCAGGGACTTTATGAAAAAGAACAATGCAGTCCGTATGGCACTAGGAAGAGCTTTTCAGGAAGCATCTTCATCGAGATGTTCTCTCAGTGTCTTCACTGTGACTGGCAAGCATCACCTCTATGAGCAAGTAACTCTTGCAGTCTTTACACTTTTCACTCTTTTCTTCTGATGCTGTCAGCAAAAGTGCTTGAGGGCACATCCTGTAATCTTGGTATGTCCCTTGTGTGCGGAATCAGAAATATTGGAAATTGAACAAAGTGGTTACCTTGAAAATATAGATGCCTTTCTTTGCAGACTTACAGTGCAGTTTGTACTTTGTACGGTAGATTGCATGGCCCACAATGGCCCCAGAAGCACCGTTGTCTGCAGTGGGGGCTGCTGGAAGCAGCTGGGGAGTCAGTACCGGATGAAGTCATGGGAACATGAGAACTGCAGGGTTGTTCTTCCAAATATGATCATGCAAGACCCCACATCTGAGTCTGTTTGCATCATTTCCTGTAGTATAGCACAGTTGCCATTTGCATCTGAAATGGGGAGAAAGGAGAAAGGCCTTGAAAGTAAGTGAAGGAAAGGTCTTTACATAGCCATTTACACTGCTGAGGGCCACTGTGTATTATCTTCATTTCTAGCACAGTTCCTTGTTGCCCTTCGATGGGTTCTTAATCCTAATTACAGGCAAACCACACCATACATGGCCCCGACACCCGCGGGTCCACGTATCCACGGTTGGGCAACTGACACCCAATCTCGGTAGATATAGAAAAATAGTTTTAAAGGGTTAATTTTCATGTATCCGCGGTTTTGGGGTAGTTGGAAATAACCTCCAAGGTCATTTCCAGCCACCATTTTGTCAAAGTGAGCTATTTTGTGACTCTTGGATGGGGTGGGGAGGTTACTGCAATTTTTTGTGGGGAAATGTAGGCATTGCAGCTTCTGGAGAGGCATTGCTGGACAGCAGAAGACCTGCAGAGCACAGTACAGAACTTTATTGCAATTATTTTAGTCATTTTCAGCCTTTTCTGACCATTAAATGCCCCTACAGAAACCTAACCCCCCAATCGGCATAGACTTAATGAATCCACAGTTTCATTATGGTGGGGATGGAACCCCCGTGGATAATGGAGTCCACCTGTATTTTGATTTACTTATGCAGATTGTTATATACCACATTTCAAAAGAAAAGATTCCCAAAGCAGCTGACATAGCAAAAGGAATGAGAAGTCGGCTCCAGAGGGGTTCACAATCTAAAAAGAAGCACAAGGGAAAGGAAGCGGAGGGGAGGCAGGAAGGAAATATATGATGGACTTAGTAATATCAAATGGAATGGTTTTACAGGTGAAACTCAAAAAATTAGAATATCGTGCAAAAGTTCATTAATTTCAGTAATGCAAATTAAAAGGTGAAACTGATATATGAGATAGACGCATTACATGCAAAGCGAGATAAGTCAAGCCTTAATTTGTTATAATTGTGATGATCATGGCATACAGCTCATGAGAACCCCAAATCCACAATCCCAGAAAATTAGAATATTGTGAAAAGGTTCAACAGTCTAGGCTCCAGGTGTCCCACTCCAATCAGCTAATCAATCCATAACACCTGCAAAGGGTTCCTGAGCCTTTAAATGGTCTCTCAGTCTGGTTCATTAGGAATCACAATCATGGGAAAGACTGCTGACTTGACAGTTGTGCAGAAAACCATCGCTGACACCCTCCATAAGGAGGGAAAGCCTCAAAAGGTAATTGCAAAAGAAGTTGGATGTTCCCAAAGTGCTGTATCAAAGCACATTAATAGAAAGTTATGTGGAAGGGAAAAGTGTGGAAGAAAAAGGTGCACAAGCAGCAGGGATGACCGCAGCCTGGAGAGGATTGTCAGGAAAAGGCCATTCAAAAGTGTTGGGGACTTTCACAAGGAGTGGACTGAGGCTGGAGTTAGTGCATCAAGAGCCACCACACACAGACGGATCCTGGACATGGGCTTCAAATGTCGTATTCCTCTTGTCAAGCCGCTCCTGAACAACAAACAACGTCAGAAGCGTCTTACCTGGGCTCAAGAAAAAAAGAACTGGTCTGTTGCTCAGTGGTCCAAAGTCCTCTTTTCTGATGAGAGCAACTTTTGCATCTCATTTGGAAACCAAGGACCCAGAGTCTGGAGGAAGAATGGAGAGGCACACAATGCAAGATGCTTGAAGTCCAGTGTGAATTTTCCACAGTCTGTGTTGATTTGGGGAGCCATGTCATCTGCTGGTGTTGGTCCACTGTGCTTCATTAAGTCCAGGGTCAACGCAGCCGTCTATCAGGAGATTTTGGAGCACTTCATGCTTCCTTCCGCAGACGAGCTGTATGGGGATGCTGACTTCATTTTCCAGCAGGACTTGGCACCTGCCCACACTGCCAAAAGTACCAAAACCTGGTTCAATGACCATGGGATTACTGTGCTTGATTGGCCAGCAAACTCGCCTGACCTGAACCCCATAGAGAATCTATGGGGCATTACCAAGAGAAGGATGAGAGACATGAGACCAAACAATGCAGAAGAGCTGAAGGCCGCTATTGAAGCATCCTGGTCTTCCATAACACCTCATCAGTGCCACAGGCTGATAGCATCCATGCCACACCGCATTGAGGCAGTAAGTGCTGCAAAAGGGGCCGAAACCAAGTACTGAATACATATGCATGCTTATACTTTTCAGAGGTCCGATATTGTTCTATTCTACAATCCTTGTCTTCTTGGTTCCATGTAATATTCTAATTTTCTGGGATTGTGGATTTGGGGTTCTCATGAGCTGTACACCATGATCGTCACAATTATAACAAATTAAGGCTTGACTTATCTCGCTTTGCATGTAATGCGTCTGTCTCGTATATCAGTTTCACCTTTTAATGTGCATTACTGAAATGAATGGACTTTTGCACGATATTCTAATTTTCCGAGTTTCACCTGTATACTTTGTGGTCCATTCTTGCTCTCTATCCCAAAACTTCTTTCATACTATGAGACTATTCTCACGATGGGGGAAAGGAGCCAAAGAAGTCCCCCCTTAAATGGGGTTAGTGGAGCAAGCGCTCTACTAGTACTAACCCCGTTTTCCCGACCGTGAATCGCCACAGCGTGGCTCCGTGCCACGGCGATTCATGAGGAGACCCCCACCGGGAGGCTAAAACAAGCCTCCCTGTCTTGGGGGGCATCCTAGGACTTCCAGGAGCCAAGCGGCCCCCAATCCCTGCAACCCCTACCGGCTCCATGACGGAGCCAGTAGTTGTGTGGGTGGCTGATCTTGCTGCCCAGCAACAAGCAACTGCTTGTCTGCGGGGAGTGCAGGCTAAGCTCGCTCTCCCCACAGAGCCCGGTAAGGCTCTCCACACTGCACGTGTGGGGAGCCTCAGTGTCATGTAAGGTCAAAGTGAGATTCAAAGTGGGATTACATTTGACCCCTGAACTGCAAACTATTGATATGTCAGAAGTCAACGAACTTTCTTTGGATGATGTTTTCATAAACTACACAGAAGGCTTCAATATATGGTTTCTATGTGTATTTACAGCTACCTGTATACAGATTGTGGGTAAAATGTGCAATTGAAAGAAAGCTAGTATGTCTCAATGGTCATACTGGAAACACGTATGTTCATACCAATACAAGGGGCAGATATATAGCATTGTTCTGATTTGGCTGACAAACCTTCACGGAAAGAAGCCTGCTGCACGCAAACGTCTCACTGAATGGAGAAAGTTGCATACAAACAGGTGTTACATTGCAGCCAGTTCTGTCAGCTGGGACTATGCTGGGACTATGATTACTGAGGCCATTAGCATGACCTCTGCACGTGTGGAGGCCAAACTGGGCCACCGTCAGCCTGAGCTGCAGGGGAGGAGCGGCGGTGGGGCCTAAGGGAGCCGCCGCCAGCCCAATGCCGCCCCGAGGAGCTGCCTGGGGCTGGCATATGAAGTAACTTCCCCCCACCCCACCCCACTTGCCCTTTTTGCAACCCCATAGGGTTCCCCCAGTGCTTGTAAAGGAGAATCTTTATAAGGATCCCCTTTGCAAGCACCAGAACCGGGGCTGACCCGGTTCGGTCCCTAGTTCTAGGCATGAACCAAACCGCTGGCCAGTTCATTAAAACTGGTATGAAGACTGGGCAGTTTGGTTAGAGTTCAGTTCGAACTAGAACAGAACCGCCCAGAGCGGTTCCGTGCATACCCCTAAAACAGTCTTGTGTTTTATCCCATGGTTATGCAAGTTTTGCTCCATTTCAGTGAGGTAAACTGTGTCCCATTGTAAATGGGCCTGATATTGTAAATAGCATTAATATTTCCAGACAACTTCATTATTGTAAATAGGATTTCTGTATGGAAATTCTGCTAGAGTCTGTGTAAAGAGAGCCAGCAAGGTCAAAAATTCATGGCTTCTGCTCAAGCAAGATTCAGTTAAAGATGATGCAATGTACTGAGTTAATTTTGGAGGGAAAGGGAGTTTTGATTCCATTGGTTGTGTGTTGAAAAATGGAGGGAACTTTGAGTTACGCTGACTGGATTATTTAAAAAACATTTAAGTAAAAATTGCGTAGTTGGGGTTGCTTTTAGCACAGTTCTGTTCCCTTTGGAGATCAGAGGGTGCAAGTCAGAGCTCAGAGTCAGAAGGAGGACAAGCAGTGCAGTCAAGAAGCTACATGCTGGAGAACCATAGGAGCTGAGTCCAGTCCAAGGGAAAGAGCTGAGTCCCCCTGAAGAATTGCTAGCACAGCCTGAAAGAATCAGTGGTGTGGAAATAACTGAAATTTCTTACAGAGAGTGGAAACTCTCTGATAAGGGCTGAAATCATGGAAGAACCAGGCTGGATTGAACCCCAAGGCTGTAAAGGTGACCAAGACCTGAGACTGCACTAGGAATAAGCCAATTTGCTGAAAAGGCTGAGGTAACGGGAAAAAGACTGAGCTAGGGACCAGTTTCAGATAGGTTAATTGGATGCATTTTCCACCCTTTTATTTCTTCCTTTATGCTCTAATGGTAACTGTTTTGTTTTCTAAAGATTCTGCTGTATAAAGAAACCAAAAAACTATTCTTTTAAATTAACAAGTTTTTATGAAGTAAACTTTCTTGTTACATTTAAAGATTAGAAGCTTGTTTGATTGTCTCTGTGCCACACCTAAAGTCTTTCATGCAGTTTTCCACGCATTTTGGAGCAGATTGTTTTCATAACAATCTGATCCATGATCAGATCAGTAAAGTTGGCAAACTCACAGGTTACACTTAAGGCATGCAATAGTGTGATATACTGATCGAGATTCACCAGGCAGTTGGGATCTAGAATAGAACTTGTAAGGTTCAGGAATCACATTCAAAGTAGGGCTGAAATGATCATCTAGGGCTTGAAGAGCAGCTTCATTGGCATCCCCTTCCAAGTTGGCAGGAAAAAGCAAATAATTATATATTTGGCTTTCAGGGCCGAGGCAATGAAGCAATATAGCCTTCTGCTTTGCTGTTGGAAAATCAAGGGTCTGTATAGTGACTGAGGAGATGATTGCAGAAATAGGACCTCCATTGTTTGCAGGGAAGAGCAGGTTCTCCTGGGATGGACAAGAAAAAAGGTGGTGGTCTAAGTCATGCTGCAGTGGGCAACCAGGGAACAACAGAGACCAGGACTGATCAGGAAAAAGTACCTCCAGGGGTTGTGCAGGTCAGGAAATTGGAGCAACAATCAGCAGCAGCGATAGTATATTCTTGTAGTATGTTCATCGTTAACAGCAGTGCAGGAATGTAGGCCCAGTAATGCCATGAAATGAGGTTGCAGGAACATTCACAAGCTTTACAGGCTCACACACGTAGCTGGTTCAAAATCATGTCACCAAATGTTTTATATGCTTCCCTCAAACACACAAAGAAATCTTACGTAGATTTAACTAGAGGTTTATTCAGCAACCACTCCATTTTCTCCGTCTCCTCCCGCTC
Source organism: Hemicordylus capensis (assembly GCF_027244095.1). Taxonomy (NCBI): domain Eukaryota; kingdom Metazoa; phylum Chordata; class Lepidosauria; order Squamata; family Cordylidae; genus Hemicordylus; species Hemicordylus capensis. Next base: position 186,378,867 of record NC_069657.1, read on the forward strand.
CTGTTTCCTTTCTGACTCTTCCCACACACTCTCTAGTCTACAGGATCCCCACTTGGACAAACGTCCCAACAAGTAAATACAAAAGATTATTGGAGTGCATGCAGCACGACGTGTTCTCTTGTTTGGAGGCTATCCCTCCTGCAAATAGGCAGTGCTGTTAAGGAAGCTGGGGAAGGAATATAGCCCAATGGAAGAACGTTTGCTTTTCATGCAGAAACTAGTAACAAGTGCAGTCCCTGGCATCTCTAGGTAGGGCTGGCAAATACCTACCAGGCACCCTGAAGAGCTGCTGCCCATCAGTGGCTGGCATTCAGGCTAATACTGTGCTTGCACCACAACGTAGTGCACCTGCAGAACGGTCACACAACTGAGCAACGTTGGGGGAATGTTCAAAATTGTGTTCTTGTATGAACATTCCCTGCAAGAGAAAGACTGATGAAGAATCTAGGAGGTGCGTCACAACTTGCACGCTTTGTCGTACAAGCACAAGGATGTTTGCACTGGCACAACACTAGTCTGAAAGATGTAGCAGAGCTAGCCTTGCACTTGCATATGTTTGTGCAAGCACAGCATTAGTCTGGATGTCAGCCACTGTAGGCAGCAACGGTCCAACTCAGTATAAGGCAGCTTCCTATGTAAACAACCAGGAGGGTACATCTGCCTCTTTAATGATATCCAGTATTTGCAACGGCATGACCTGTATGCAGGCTTCCCCAACCTGCGGCCCTCCAGATGTTGCCAAACTACAATCCCCATCACCCCCAGCTACAACTTATTGTGGCTGGGATGATGGGAATTGTAGTTCAGCAACATCTGGAGGGCCGCAGGTTGGGGAAGCCTGAATCTAAAGCATCAAAATATAATATTTACATCCAGTTAATTACCCGGAAAATATGCCAGAATCTGAGGCCTAAAATTGTTGAGCGAATTGTCCAAGTGACCTATTTCCCCTGAATGCTAGCAAATCCCTGGTTCCTCAACCAGTATGTTCATTTTATAACTAATTTACCAGGGATTTGCCTTTCTTTCCTTTCAGAGACTTCTCAGTCCAATCTTTCAGGCATTCAAAAGTGCTACATGTTTTAAACTTTAATACACTGGGTGAAAAATTGTCATCGCTTGTTCTTGCTGCTTCTATGAATTATTTCCTTGCTCTTCTGATATATGGAATGTAACAGACATACAGGCCTGTCTGGGAAATTCCCTACCTGCATCTCTGCGAGACAAGCAAGACTTGAGATTAATAGGCCAGGAGCACACAATCAAGTTTCCGTGTAAGACAAAGGGGTGTTTTGTTGTGGCACTGAACAGAATCTGGATCAGTCTCAAAGACTGTCAGAGCTGGGTCAGGGGCAGCAATCCCATGACAGTCAGGTATTGGGACTAAGTGAGGCGGTAAGCCAGGATCAAAGTATCACGCTGGAAATCAGGGCTGATTAACCAAGCCAGAAGGATGAGAAGCAAAGACTAGAGTTGCCATGCCCCACCCACCCCCGGAATTCTGGGTTATCCCCAGATTTCAAGCATCTCTTCCGGAGATGCTTGCCCCACCCAGATTTGCCCGGATTTCAGTTTTCAAAACACCACACACACACACCGCTAAGTTCTAGCACTTGTAGAAGCAGAGATGGAGCAAAATGTGCAGTCACTATTGTGCTCAACCACTGGACTTGGATTAAGAGAGGAAGAGGACAGGAGGCTCATTGGGAGGGTTTCACTTTTACAAGTACAGTAACCCCCTGAGGAATGTTGCCTTGTTTGTTATCATCAGGGGATCTCTATTGGGCAGATGCGAGGATAGCTTGCTTTTGATGTGCATCACTACCTGCCTACCAGGCTGTGTGTTGTGATATTTAAGGACCTTCTTGGCTTTACGTTCAATGCATGCCTACTTAGAAGTAAGCAACGTTGGTTTCAATCAGATCTTCTCTCAAATAAGTGTGTGCAGAATTGCAGCCTTAATTAAAAAGCTGTGCTTTTTATTGTTGTTCTATTGTTGCTGTAAATATGTCAAGGAAAATGGTCGGGCAAAGATCTCTTCCCCAATTATTGTTGGCAGATATCCAGAGCAAATACAAATCAATTGGAAAGTGCAGCTGCTAATTATAATAATACATAATATAATAATAATATAACTAGCTGGGCTGGGCGCAGAACATCTGCGCCTCTAGTTCTCTCTGCATGGCTGTTTCCTCCCCCTCCTGCCCATCACCATCGTAGCTTTATCCCACCCGCCCTATCTCCCCCCTCCCACCCAGCCTCCTGCCCCCTTCACCTTTTCCTTCCTCCTCCTCACCTGCCCATCTCCACCACAGTTTCTTCCCAGTCCCTGCCTGCTCACCTCAGCCATCATTGCCTCCTCCCTCGTCCTGCACCGTCATTTGCCTGCCCGCTGCTGCCCTTAACTCCTGGCCTGCCAGCCAGCTGCCCATCCCCATCATTATCTTCCCCATCGCTATCTGGAAGCTCTTTGAACTCTCGCAAGAGCTGCCACACATGGGATTAGCGACGGGTACGTCTAAGAGAAATAAATATATAGATAATATATAATAACTAGTCATTAAGCCTGTTAAAATTAACGGGCGCTAGACGCATTGGCCCGTCACCACTTTGCCGCCTGCTGGCCGCCCCCGCCTGCTGGCCGCCCCCGCCCGCTGGTGCCCCGCCCAGATCTCCGCCTCGGCCCTCAGCTGGGCCCACTTCCCCAGGGCTCCGGCTTCCCCTGGGCCCGCCGTTTTCTCCGGCCACCTCCGCCGCCTCCTCCCGGCCGGGCCCACTGCTTCCTCTGGCCGAGGCCGCGGCCTCGCTGCCGCCTAGCCTGCACCGCTGCCTCACCTGCACCGTGTCCTCTTGCCGAGGCAGCGGCTCTGCCGCCGCCTCGCTCAGCTTCCCCCGCCGCCTCCTCGTCTCGTCCAGCCACTCTGCAGGGCCTGCTTCCCCAGGGCTCCGGCTTCCCCCGGGCCCGCCGTCTTCTTCGGCCTCCCCCGCGGCCTCCTCCCAGCCGGGCCCACCGCCTCCTCTGGCCATGGCCGGAGCCGCCAATGTTCCAGCCAATCAGGCGCCCCCTGCAGTTCACGCATGCGCAGAACGTCCGCCAGGGACACGGACCCAGATACCCAACCATTTTATTATATAGGATATGCAAAATTATTTTCAAGCCAATTTACACAATATGCAAATTAGGCACCCAGATTTGGAAAGCCAGAATATTATATGGCAACCCTAGCAAGGACTGAAGCCAGAACCAAGGAGCGGGACAGACTGCAAAGCAGATCAGGCCCATTGTGAATCCAAGTCAGGAGTCACATACAGGAACACACCAGAGCCAAGGATATCTTGTGGCTTCGGCAAAGTCCCAGCCCAAACAAGAAACCATTTTTTTAGTCCTTCTTTGCTGTTCAGAGAGATCCAGTTGCCAGCCTGTGAATAAAGGCTATGAATAAAGAGAGCCAGCGTGGTGTAGTGGTTAGAGTGCTGGACTAGGACCGGGGAGACCCGAGTTCAAATCCCCATTCAGCCATGAAACTAGCTGGGTGACTCTGGGCCAGTCACTTCTCTCTCAGCCTAACCTACTTCACAGGGTTGTTGTGAAAGAGAAGCTCAAGTATGTAGTACACTGCCCTGGGCTCCTTGGAGGAAGAGTGGGATATAAATGTAATAATAATAATAAAGCAGGCCAGAGCATGAGAGCCTTTTACTTCCATAATAGACTGCAGTTCTTGCAGCCTGCCACAGGGGGCAGTCACTCACCACACCTCAGGCTCTGGGCTCCAGCCCAGGCAGTTTTGCTGGCAAAGATTGTGGGTTCATATGATTTTTTTTCCCCTGTTTGAATTATGTAATGTGTCTTGTCTTGTAATATTGACTTTGAAAAGGTCCTTTATAAGCAGAGGAAACACGCTTTTTTGTTCAGGCCAGAAGTCTGTAAGTTCAAGCTCCAGGATAGCTTCTGCTATACATCAGCTATGGCAGATGGTGAAAAATGCAACCGGCTTTGAGTACCTTGTAGGACTCTTTGCTTGCAAGGAAACAGGTCTCATAATGGCAGTCAAGTAATGTTCAAGTAAGCCAGCTTGGGTGGCTTGTGGGTTGCAGTCACCTTGGGAAGTATAGCTTAGTAAGTGATGTGCTGCTGCTCAGTCCTATGTGTGTTTACTCAGAAGTTAGCCCCACTAAGCACTGCGAGGCGGATGCCCAAGTTACAGTGCAGGGCAGTCTTGGGTAACCTGTTGCTTTCTTACTACAGCTCCCATCAACCCTGGCCTTTGACTATTGTAGCCAGGGATGATGGGAATTGTAGTCCAAAAACCATTAGCTATCCAAGACTAGGGTTGCCGTGTCCCCCAGAATTTAGGGTAGCCCCCAGGTTTTGGCTCTTCCACCCTGCTGCTAAATTCCACCCGGATTTATACTGATTTCAAATACACTGCCCGGATTGCCCGGATTTGACTCTGGATCCGATTACATGGGACGGCAGAGAAGGAGGGAAAAGTATACAAATTGGTCAAATAAATAAACAAACAACATGCAAATTAGTTGTCACATCGTTTGCACAATACGCAAATTAGGCCATTGGGATTTGGGGAGCTTGGATATGGCAACCCTTTCCAAGACTGGTGCAGAGGCCTGCAGCTTAAGAGTGTAATCCTGCACACATCGTGCAGAATGTGGAGCGGCTCCCACAGGGGCCTCTTACAATCCTCTCTTCTGCACCATCTGCTATATATATGGTACGCTGTGGCTTTCCCATGCACAACTGCTTTTGCTTGGGTAACCTGCCTAACAGAGCCCTGGGGAAGAACCGGCCGCACTGAGAGAGAATATATTATTTTCTCTCAGTGCGGGGGTGGGGTCATTCAGCTGTAACTGAGTGGCCCCTGTCAAGTTAATGCATTCAGAAGAGCAGCAGCACACACTCTTTGGAAGCAGCTGGAAGAGGAGGGCAGAGTGAGACTCTCTGTGGAAGCTGCTCATCACCTTGCTCTCCATGACTGACCACAGAGGGCAAGACTGCACCCTTCAATGCAATCCTATGCATGTGTGCTCAGAAGTAAGTCTGGCTGTATTAAGTAGGGTTTACTCACAGGTACAGGTAAGTGTGCATAGGTTGCGGCATTTGCGTGTGAGCTGTGAGGCAGGAAGCTGGGCCGAACTGGGGGCCCTGAGAGGGTGGGGGGATGTATGTGGGGAGGGGGGGGGCGAGTTTTGAGCAGAGCAGGTAATTAAGGGTGGGAGTCAGAGCGCAGGGGTGGGATGGGGCGCACCAAGTGGGGTGGGGCACACCGGGAATATGACCTGTTGCCCTGAGGGCAGTCTGAGCCTGCTTCTCACGACCAATTGGAAGGAGAGGAAGTGGGGCTCTCTGGACAGGGAGAGGGGGAAAGGGGAGCCGGGCAGCTGGCATGGGGAGAGCCTAGCGAGCACAGCAGGGCGCACCAGGCGAGGGTGCACCGGGAAAATGCCCTGCTGCTCAGTGGGCCAGTCCGAGCCTGGCAGGAAGCACCTCTCTCCCAGGAAGCACTACTCTCTCCTAAACTTTCCATCGTTTAGCAAATTTAGGGAGAATCATACAGGTCTACTTACAAAGCTGTTGCAGATATTCCCCTCAGTGGATGGAGCCACTCTGTGAAGAGCATCTAGGTTTCAAGTTCCCTCCCTGGCATCTCCAAGAAAGGGCTGAGAGAGATTCCTGCCTGCAACCTTGGAGAAGCCGCTGCCAGTCTGTGAAGACAATACTGAGCTAGATAGACCAATGGTCTGACTCAGTATCTGGCAGTTCCCTATATTCCTATTACTGAGCTAATCTGTGTGACGCCTTACGAACACTGTAAGTGCTGCATCTATGGTAAATATTATTAACTATGTAAACAAGACTGGCACACATATCTTTGGAGATTCACCCCACTGGATGATATATATCTTTGTTCAGAGTCCTTTTACTGTCAGCTATTCCGTTCTCTCGCTGATGTGCTGCTGACATGATGGAAAGGAAAGATCCAGAGCCTGTGTGTGGTGCTGGAATAAATATTTCTCAACCAACCTCAGATTTGCATTGTGTTCATTTGAATAAGACTGATTTGATAGATCCGTCTGGTGCACATTCAAATTTGAGCATTATCCAAAGGAAACCAGGGTTCCAGTTTATGGTCTGACTAGCACCATTTAATTGAGATGTTAAAACTGCAGTTGGCTTGGCATGTCCAGCATATTTATTTCCAAGTCAACAATTTCATGTTGAATTCAAGGTCAAGGCAAGGTACGGAAGAGAAGCTAGTTTTATGGGGAAACAAGGTCTTCAAAGCACTTAGGGCACAGTCTAATCAGACATAAATAGATTTCAGTCCCATCAATCCCAGTTAACTATGTATTTCACTCTCTCCCATTGAAGTCAATGGGACTGAAATGTGCTGGACTTTGATTGTATTATGCCTCTGTTTGTTCTTTATTTCTAGCAGCCCAGAGAAATGCAACCCTGTTTTGCTATTCATTATTAATATTAATTCTAGTATATCAAAGTTTTTGTGTATTTGCCACTTGAAGTAACTTGCTTTGCCCTGCTGCATGATAGTGCTGGCCCTGTATCTCAATAGGGCAGTTCACACGATGATTACTAGGACTGGAGATGCTAACTGAGCAAAGAGGCACCTTTTTAAAGTGCTGATTCTCTTTATTTAGCAGGGGGAGAGCACCTGGCCTGGTCCATCCCCAGCACAGCATCCCTCCAGTGGCTGTTGCTGGGGTCTATCTTATGTTTATTTTTTAGATCGTAAGCCCTTTGGGGACAGGGAACCATTTCTTTCTTTCTTTCTTTCTTTCTTTCTTTCTTTCTTTCTTTCTTTCTTTCTTTCTTTCTTTCTTTGTAAAACACTTTGGGAACTTTGGTTGAAAAGCGGTATATAAATATTTGTTGTATTTGTATCCCTACCCTAGTTTGCAATCTGTGCGGGTCCCTGATATTTGATCATCTGTGAGGGGGAAACAAAGGCAGAGGCTGGTTCCACAATTGTGTAGTAAGTCAGAGCTGGGTTGGAGGTCTTTTCCTCCTTTCAGCAGCTGATGATGGGTAGAAAAAGCCTTGCAACCCAGCTGCTGCTTACCACACGATCATGGAAATAGCCTCCGACCTCGTTTTCCCCTTACAGACGATCAAATGTCAAGTACATGCACAGCTGCCAAAATAGGGTAGGAGGTGTCACCTACCCTAGTAATCCTTGTACTTTGAACCACCCAAATATATTGCAATTGCACGTCACATTGGTCTCTGTAGGGGAGAGCCAAGTTACATTTTTTAAAGCCTGTATGCTACTTTTCAAAAAAAGATGCTTCAAAGTGGTGAACAAGGGGCTAAATTAAAAGACACAAAAACGATTTAAAAACCAAAACCTATGCACAAAATGAAACAGAACAACAGCAAAATCCATACTTGAACTATCAAAGACCCTCTTGTTTTAAGGCTCCTTTGTTTCAGGAGGCTTGATCAGTCAAGGCTCTTGGGAAGACAAAAAGGGGGGTGGGGAGCATGCCTACATCTCATGGGAAAGCATTCCACTGTGTTAAGGCTCCCATGGGGGTGAAAGGCCCCTGCTTCTTGTAAAGGACAACCTAGCCACCACACAAGATGGACTCTTGGAGGGCTGCTGTGCAGAATAAGGAGTGGACTCGTTTTCTTTTGCTCGGGAGGGTAGGACTAGAACCAACAAGCTGCAATTACAAGGGAGCAGATTTAAGCTAGATGTTGAGAAAAATTCCCTTACCATTAAGAGCAGTTCAACAGTGGTACAATCTGCCTGACACAGTGGTGGGCTCTCCTTCTCTAGAGGTTTTCACAGAGGCAGGATGGGCATCTGCTGAAGTAGGGTCCTGCTCCTAGCAGGATATTGAACTAGTTGAACTAGAAGACCTCCAAGATTCCTCCCAGCTCGAACATTCTATGGTGCTGTGAACTGGAAGCAGAGCCTTCCTTGTAAGTCTTAATTGCTGGGTGGCTCACACAGTACATGAGCTTAACTTTAGCTGGATCATGATCCTTTTGTTGTGCATTGATACTTTATATTTAGATTGTTATAATTAATTAAATACCCTTCTACAAATTCAGATCGGTTTTGCTAAGAAAATATAAAGTTGTCCTTGTTCTCTCTTCTCTTTTCTTAATAGCACGGGATGGGTATTCCCTCCATTTCTATTATGCTTCATGAGCTAATCAAATTGCTACACCATGCAAAATGCTGTGATGTTACCATTATACGCATCGGTACTTCAGGGGGATTAGGTGAGCAAAGAGTTTTCTTGCTACTAGGCATAGGGGATGCAAATGGAATACATCTCAGGAAAAGGTCATGTCTTTATGAGATTTTTATAACATTTTTTTATTTCAAGTCAACAAATATCAAACTGCTAAGGCATATGAAAGAGTACAAATATATATTTTCCTAATGCAGCATCAGTCTGAAAACATAGGGCTTGATGTTCTTTTTAGATTAAAGTCATTTGGAATAGATTTTCCCTTGGCTCTTCAAAAGACCAACACATATGAGTGATTGATATACAAAATATTATCTGTAACATATTGTGAAATAATGCTTTGCAAAGAATGTACAAAAAAAGCTCTTCAGAATGTACTGTATGCTCCTTTAAAGAAATATTTGCATTCATTCCACACCAGCTACCACATAACCTAAATACAAAAGAGTCCCATAAACACGTAAAGAAATCCCTGCTTGGAATGAGTGTGTAGTATAGGGGAAATAGCTGACCAGGCAATTCAGTCCAGATACAGATAAGAGCCCTTTTCAGGCATTCAGAATCCATGAATAATAGAGATATTTAGGAGTCCTTGGCATCTGTTTGTGGATTATTTTCTCTCGGCAAACTATGCCCAGCAGAAAAGTTGTGCAGGGAATATTGACTATGCCTTTTAAGCTTTTTGGTAACTGAAAATGAGAAATTCTTATACTGCCCTTTATGATTAAGATTGTGTTTAAGAATGTATAGAAATCGAATAAATAAATAATAATAAAATAAAATAAACCAGGAACCCTGCAAAGTTCTAATCAATGAATATTCCTTGTGGGTCGAGCCTGCTGCACATTAATTATCTATTTGAACACGTTGACGGCCTTTTCACCCACTGAAAGTTCTATTAGAATGAGGTCCAGAATTACATCAAACGTGATGTTTTTTAAAGTGATGATTCTTTTTTCCGTTTAGCAAGGGGAGAGCAACTGTCCCTATCCAGGCCCAGCATAACTTTCCTCCAGTGGTTGTTGCTAGTGTGTACCTTCTGGTTCCCTTTTGATTGTGAGCCCTTTGGGGATATGGAACGATCTTATTATTTTTCTATGTAAACTGCTTGAGAACTTTGGTTGAAAAGTGGTATATTAGTAGTAGTAGTAGTAGTAGTAGTAGTAGTAGTAGCAGCAGTATGTCAGTTTAAAACTTAATATTGGCCCAAGACACTTTATGGCTTGATTATCATTCTATAATGAACATCAGAACTGTTTGAGTAGGAGAAAAATGACATCTTCATTCTCAGAATGCACCAGTCTTATACCAGTTCCACTATCTAGGCTCTAATTTACTTCTAAGTGGTTAAAATATGCTGCTTAGTATGGTTTTTCAATAACTGTATTTTACCACCCAAACAAAATTTGTACACACCTCAAAGATACATCTTTGTATTAGGACAAGACCTGCTCTCTCTCTCTCTCTTCCATAGAAACCTCAGATACAAACTGTTCCATAATAATAGTCTACAGTGATATACAAGTGTTGTCAATTCCTGTTAGGGATATATAATCAATATCTAACTGTATTTATAGCTACTTTGTTTTATAGGTGGTAAGTGAGAGCCCTGCAAACACAATCATTGGTGCTGATATTTGGCTTGTTCTAATATTAACTGCTTTAATACAATGTTTCTACATCAGACAATTTTATAATAGCGCTGATATCATAGAATCTATCAAAATGAGTTATAACTTTCAATGGGCTGGTGTTAATGGTACATCCAAGTTGGCCTGAACATAACATAAGAACAGCACTGCTGGATCAGGCCCAAGGCCTATCTAGCTCAGCATTTGTTTCCCACAGTGGCCCACCAGATACTTCTGGGAAGCCCACAGGCAAGAGCTGAGGGCATGCCCTCTCTCTTACTGTTGCTCCCTGCAACTGGTATTTAGAGGCATCTTGCCTCTGAGTCTGGAGGTGGCCTATAGCCCTCAGACTAGTAACCATTGATAGACTTGTCCTCCATGAATTTATTTAAGCCCATCTTAAAGCCATCCAGGCTGGTGGCTGTCACCACATCTTGTGGCAGTGAATTCTGTAGGCTAATTATACGTTGTATGAAAAAGTACTTCCTTTTGTTGGTCCTAAATTTCTCGGCAATCAGTTTCATCGATGACCCCTGGTTCTAGTGTTATGTTAGAGGGATAAACTTTTCTATCCATTCTTTCCACACTATGTATAATTTTATAGATCTATATCATGTCACCCCACAATCATCTTTTTTCCCCTAAATTAAAAAGCCCCAGGTGTTGTAGCCTTACCTTATAAGGAAGGTGCTCTAGGCCTCTGATCATCTTGGTTGCCCTCTTCTGCACCTTTTACAGTTCTATAATGTCCTCTTTTGATTTATGGAGATCAGAACTGTATGCAGTACTAAAAATATGGCCACATCCTAGATTTGTGTAAGGGCATTATGACATTAGCAGTTGTATTTTCAATCCCCTCCCTAATGATTCCAAGCATGGAATTGGTCTTTTTCACACCTGCTGCACAGCTTGTCCTCACTTTCAACAAGCTTTCATCTTTCATCATGGAGTCCACCATGACCCCCTGATCTCTCTCCTTGTCAGTCATCGACAGCTTAGACCCCACCAGTATACAGTATATGTGAAGTTAGGTTTTTTTTGTCCCAATATGCATCACTTTACACTTGCTAATATTGAACTGCATCTGCCATTTTGCTGCACACTCCCTCAGTTTGGAGAGACCCTCTTTTGGCGCTCCTCACAATCTGTTTTGGATTTTACTACCCTAAATAGTTTTATGTCATCTGAAAATTTGGCCACCTTGCTGCTTACCCCAACATCTAGATCATTTTTAAATAAATCAAAAGCACTGGTCCTAGTACAGATTCTTGGGGGACCCCACTTCTTACTTCCCTCCATTTAGTGAACATTCCATTTATTCCTCCCCTCTGTTTCCTGTCCTTCAACCAGTTACCAATCCACACATGAACTAGTCCCCTTATCCCATGACTGCTAAGTTTTCTCAAGAGTCTTTGATGAAGAACTCTGTCAAAATCTTTCTGGAAGTCCAAATATACTAGGTCAACTGGATCACATTTATTCACATGTAGGGATGTGCACGAACCAAGGTTCGACACCATGGGGAGGGCGAGCGGGATCTTTTCCAAAAAGAGAGAACAGGTCCTTATCTGCTCTTCGTTGCTGCAAGCAGCTTCCTGTGGCGGTGGCGTTGCTTGTCCCAAGTATCCCCGCACAGCACCAGCATGCACATGGCATCCATGCAGGTGCCATGAGCGTGCTGGTGCTGTGCAGCTTGGGACAAGTGTTGCTGCAGCAGGAAGCAGCAAAGAGCAGGTAAGGACCTGCTCTTCCTTTTAAAAAAAGAAGAAAAGATCCCCTTCTCCCTCCCCCTCCATGCAGCATTGAACCAATGCACAAACCTTGGCTCATGAACATCCCTATCCATATGCCTGTTGACATCTGCTTACCACATGATATGGGAAGTTCTCAGGGACTTCCAGGATGTCTTCCCCCTTCTTAATCACATGGGGTGAGATTGTCCAAACCACCCCCTCATATGCAGTCTAATTACTACATTAATGTAGTATTTAAATCATGTGAGAAGGGGTGGTTTGGATTACCCCCCTGATTAGAAGAAGGGGAACATATGGGAGTGGGATGTGCTTGTGTGGCTTGTGTGGCCAATTGTATGGCTCAGACATAGTGTCTAACACGACTGATCTCATAGCAGTCAAATGAAAACTGGAGATCCCAGGGGCTCATATGCTCCTGGTTGGTGCTGTGCCAACCCAACGTCAAGCCAATCTCCAGTTGGTGCTGTACCAACCCAACGTCAAGTCAACATTCTCACCATATTTACCCAAATAGAAGGCAACACTGAATTTAAGGCAATGCCTTTAAAGATAAGAGGTTAAATACATGTTATACCTTTACTTACCCAAAAGAAAGAAGATTCCAAATCTTATTTAAACCACCCCCCCATTAAACAGGAAAGAAGTGGGGGGGGACCTATCTTAGATTTGGATAAATATGGCAATATGAACTCAGGTTGCCTGTGCTGTCTTAATCCTGACTTCAAACAACATGCTCCGTGGGAGTGTGTGCCCTGCCAGGATCTCCAGTTTTTGTTTACTTGACCTGAGATTGATTGTGTGAACAAGCCCTGTGCATGTTTACTATCAACAACTGGCAGCCCTTTGTCACAGAAAGCAGTGAATAAGGTTCATTAAACTTCCCTGTTATTGTGTGAATTGTATTCATGTTCCTGGTACAAAAAGATGTCATTTCTCTTTTCTGGTGTATTATTAGTGCTATTATTTACATTTTATTATTTTATATATTTTTGTCCCATCCCAAGTTTAGACTCTACCAGCTATACAATAATAATTATTACTAATATTCATATAGTGCTTTTCAACACACACAAAAGTTATCAGAGTGATGTACACAGAAGAAGAAAGAAGATGATTCCCTGTCCCAAAAGGGCTCACAAATCTAAAAAGAACCATTCTAGTTAAGAGCATTTGAACCTTGGTCTTCTAATAGATCAAGCTCCATCAACCATATATATTGGAATAATTTTATTGCAGCTTTTCTTGTATGGCAAGAAACATCTGGTTTAAGTACAATACTCCTAATCACCACCATTTACTACATGAATGATGACAGCTTTCTGCATTCCTGGTCTGGAAAATTGGTACGCAACTAGGAAACAGGAACTCTTCTAGGTACAGGAAGGCAACAGGGTAAAGTGCAGGATTCTAGGTGCAGGAAGGCAACAGGGCAAATAGCCCATGCTTCTCCCATACCCCACGTAAATCGCTGCCAACTATGCAGTCAAGGAGTGGGGCCAATGGAAGCTAAAGAAACCTGTGCAATTAGAGCTGCTAGTTCTCCAGTACTGACCTGGGTCCTTCAAGAATCAACATCAATCTCCAGGTGACTATTGAAAGCAATGCTGGAGATGTTACTGGCTTTATATCGTGAAAAATATTGGAAAGAAAATCCCCAGGAGTAGCTTCAGTCAGAGTTCGCAGTCCTCTGTGCAACTGAAGGATGGTTCTTGGGAGTGCTCAACCAGCATTCTTGGCCCCCCAAATGAGATGTGTCTGGGCAAGCCCATAGCTGCATCTCAACTCTTATAGTTTAACTTTGGACTAGTAGGCTGCAAGAGTTTTTAGTTGGTGTGTCTTTCCCTTTGTCTGTATTACCCATACTGAGAGCCTGCACATTTTGGCCTTGTTCGTGTCAACACATGTAGGCCCTGGTTCTCATTCCAACGCAGACAAACAGTAGTGGTGGGTGGGTGCACTTAAGGATTGTACCTCACCTCACCGTGTAGGTAACCTGCATGGCCAAGCCGTCTGTGAACTGGCCCTCAAATTAAAGAACAAACAAATGTGCAAACAGAGAGAGACTGGACTGCGGTAAGATCAAATTGGCTTCATTTGGATATTTGGTTCATCCACATTGCAGTTTTATGAACACTCCACCCCAAAATACATGATCACCCCAAAATACATGATTCCTTCCCACATGTAACCTCATGTCAGTCTAGTCCTTGTGCAAACTTAAGTGACTTTCCAAGTGTTTGCTATACTGATCATTCAGATCAAGATTGCTAGAATGTATGATTGTGGGCTTATTTGCCTACAAATACCTTTTGCCTACAAATAACTTAACTTTGTCACCATATGTCTTCAATTTCCAGGGGTTGAGCCTGGGTCTGTTGTAATAACAGACACAGCAGTGGATTCATTTTTCAAGCCTCAGTTTGAGCAAGTGATACTGGACAATGTGGTTGTACGAAGCACTGAACTTGATCAAGACCTTGCTGAGGAACTCCTGGAGTGTAGCAGAGAGATTAAAGATTTCCCAACACTTGTCGGCCATACTATGTGCACCTATGATTTTTATGAGGGTGAGTCGAGTCTGTTTATAACCCATGGTTCTTTTTTTGCACCTAAACATAGGAATTAATCTAAAAACATTCTGTTTATGACCTTGCCAGATTTTGGTTGGTGCTGTCCTAGGGCTCAAGGCCACTTATATGCTTGATTTCTTGAAAGATAATTTGAAGGACTTTTCAAACAACAAATTAAGTTAATGTTGTTAAATGAACAGAATTAAAAGGACATTAACATATTTTACCCACTTCCTGTCATTTTTCCTCAGTTTCTATTAAAGAAATATTGGGCTGTATCCCAAGAAAATTAGTCATGACTGTCCCATTGAAATTACTGGGACTGAAACTAATCAAGACTAACTTGTCTCATTGATTTCATGGGGGCTTTGTCATCACATGCTTTCTTTGGATAGAACCCAATCATTCACTGGTTACCTTTGACAACCCCTGAGGCCCAGAATTCCCTGGCTCTCCTTCTTATCCTATACTTAATAAAACTAATTATTTTAGAGGTAAATGTCATCAGAAGGCGAGATTTCTCTTCAATTCTTCAGTAACTTTGAATTGAATTCAAACCTAATGTGGTGAAATCAAATGCAACCATGAAAACTTTATCCAAACCCCCTGCCAACTGAATTTCCTAATTTCAGTTTCACCCCATGGAGCTCATGTATAAGAAAAAATAAACACAAATTTTTAAAATGTTATTACCATACGGTAACATTGCTTAAAACTGCTTGTATGCATTTATATTTTATATTGATAGGCAGCAATTTCACCAAAGGCCTTCAAAGTGATATACAAGATAAAATAAAAATATCAAAATAAAATGATTTTTAAAACACACTACACATAAATGTACACAATTAAAAATAGAATTTACCCTCATTTTGACAAAATAACCAAAGGATTTTGCCTGTAGTGCATTTCCTGAGTAAAACCCCAAAATTAACTTCAGGAATGGAAGCAATGTCCATTTTAGGAAAAAGTTAATGGGTCAGGAATGAAACTTGATTTTCTGAACTGTCAGATCTATGCTGTAATGAGCACCTTCAATATCTGCCACAATTACTGAGTTTTAAAAGAAGGGCTCCATGTATGCAAAGTTATAATAACCATGACAATGATTCTAGCTTCACATTTCCTTCCGTATGAGACTCAGAAAAATGTAAGAACCCTCTGACAACAATGCTATATGCCCCTCATCCTCAAAAACTAGTACACATCCATTGGTACTCCATTCGAAACAAGCATCTTGTATTAAACACTTAAAGTAAATAGTCCCTTGTCAATAATTGTAACAGGATGTTAACAGCTGGATTACACTTCAGTTACTTCCTATGACAGGATTATAGCTTCCAAATTACCTTACTGAAGAAAAATGTCAAGAAGTGTGGCATTTTATGTAAATAACCATTAGTGTCTCTGCACTACCTGGAAGCCTTTTGGCTGGGGGCAATTAAATGCTGTTTGCAAAGTGGATGAAACAGAATCAATGGAGAATTAATAATCTGAGGACTATTTATACATCTTTGGTTCTGTTTGCAAGCATGACCATCTGTGTTTTTGCTCAAGGCCACATTTTACCAAAGCCATTTCAGAGGATTAACACACAGTATTGAAATGACAATGAAACGCTCTGCCCATGCTAGTACAGCTGCAGGTGTACATTTGCCATGTTCAAAATATGTATTGCAAAGCAAACCAAAGGAGCACTGCGTCTTAAGCGCCTTACTAAGACCCCAAGTACCAGCTAAACCCCATCTTTGACACTAATTAAGAAGATTATTTGCAAGATGCTTTAATTCTGGGAGGAAGTTTGAGTCCATGACACTAATTAAAGAGATTATTTGCAAGTAGCTTTAATTCATGTTAAACCACAGTTTTTCACAAAGGTAAACATTTCATATTATCTGAATTTAAAATTCAGTATTGCACTTTAATCTAGAATGTACTCCACTTTCTTCCACTCTGAGCTTCAGTGCTATATTTTTACCTCACTGCAGGAATCATGTAAATGAGATTAAGGAATATAAGGCAAGATACGCGAGCACCTCCTGTTTCTTTAAAGTGGGATATTGAACATCTGTATTGAGGAAAATGCAATGACCACAATACTCACAAAGTAACTGCACAATTACCGCACAATTACAAATATGACCAAATTAATATACCTGCTAGTCAGTACATACTAGTTAAGTGGTATGTTCTCCTGAGGCCAAGTTGATTGGCAAAGTCCGAAGCAAATCTTTGGCATCCCTTCTAAATGCTGGCCCATGTTTAGCATCGTTACATAGGAAGTGTGTGTATTTTCAATGCAGTGGGGAAACAATTGGAGGTGATCTTACATCTTACATCTGAGGAATCTGGAGTAAGAGGTTCAGATGTGCCGCTCTGTCTTCTACCATATCAACATACTTTTTCTTGATTGGCTTGTGCTGCTTTCGTCTGAACAGGGCAATCAAGAACATTGCCCTTAATTGATTTGTTCTTCTCCATAGTGACATGGCATGGCATGTTTCTTGTCTATTAGTGTTTTAATTAGTTGTGAACTGCCTTGAGACCTGGTTGTAGGCAGTATAGAAATATGTTGAATAAATAAAACTAGCTGACTCCGCACAGAGCATCTGTGCGCTCTTTGGGGCTGACGGTTACCTTTTCCCCACCCGCCTACCTTCTGCCCCAGTCTCCACTTCCAGGCCCAGCTGCCTCTCCTCCCTACCGCCACTTCTGCCCCCCTACTTTCTCCTCCCCCCCGGTCCTTGCCTCAGTGGCTGGGCCGGGCCTGCCACTACCTCTGGCCTCTGCAGCCAGGCCTGCCGCTGCCACAGCGACCAATCCTCCTGAGTGCGGTGGTTACCTCTCCCCCCTTCTGCCCCAGTCTCTGCTTCCAGGCCAAGCCACCTCTCCTCCCCACTGCCACTTTGGCCCCCCCGCCACTTTCTCTCCCCCTCCTCCTGGACCTTGCCTCTGTGGCTGGGCCAGGCCCACCTTCTCTGGTCTCCACAGCTGGGCCTCTGCCGCGGCAACCAATCCTCCTGGGTGTGCCTCAGCCAATCAGGCGCGTCCGCTGCCCAGCCAATCAGCTGGGCTCTGGGACGCACATTCCAAGGCACACCCAGGAGAATTAATATAATAGACTAGCTGACCCTGCACAGAGCATTGCCATTTGACACTTCTGCCCCCCCTTTCTTTCCCCCTTCCTGGGCCTTGCCTCTGCAGCTGGGCCCACCACATCTGGCCTCCACGGCTGGGCTGTGGTGGCAACCAATCATCCTGGGTGCACCTCAGCCAATCAGGCGCATCCACTGCCCAGCCAATCAGCTGGGCTCTGGGACGCACATTCCAAGCCACACCCAGGAGAATTAATATAATAGACTAGTAATTTTAAGCCCGCTAAAATAACGGGCACTAGTACCTGTTGTTGTTGTTGTTGTTCCCTTTATTCCTTTCCTCTCTCGTTCGCCCTCCTTTCCTTTTATGTTTTTTTCTGTCTTTCCTTTGTCTTCCTTTTCTCTCTCTCTTCCTCTGTTTCCTTGTCTTCCTTTCTTCTCTCCCCCTCTCCCTCTCTTCCTTTCTTTCTTCCACCTCTTCTAACTCCCATCTTTCTGTTTTCTTGGTCTTTTCCTCTTTTCTTTCTTTAATGGGCTTGTTCTTTGGGGCTGGCTGCTGCTGCTCCTCCCTCCCTCCCTTTTTTTTTTTTTTTTTTTGGTCCTTCTCCCTCATTTCTTTCTCCTTTTTCTTCTTCTTCCTTCCTTCCTTCCTTCCTTCCTTCCTTCCTTCCTTCCTTCCTTCCTTCCTTCCTTCCTTCCTTCCTTCCTTCTCTCTTTCCTACTTTCCCGCCCTCCCTCCTTGTTTCTATTGTCCTTTTCCTTCCCTCCTCTCTCTTTTCTCTCCTTCCTTCTTTCCTTCTTTTTATCTTTCTATTGTCCTATCTCCCTCCCTCACTCCTTCCCCCCCCCTCTCTCTCTTTCTCTATCTTTCTTTCCCGCCCACCCTCCCTCCCAAGTTCAGAGTCCTTCGTCCGGGCCAAATTGGCCCACGCCGCCGCCACCGCTGCCCGTTGCCCGCCCGCCCGCCTGCCCTCCCAGCTGCCGAGCCCTCCTTACCCTGGCCATGTCTGTCAGGTTAAAAACTCCTTAATTTCCGAGAGAGAGAGGAGCTCGCAAGCAGAGCTCCTCTCTTTGCAAAGACTCTTCCCGTACTGGCGGTTTGGGTGTAAAGGGCGTCCTTTACGGCAGTGCTTGGGGTGAAATGGCCGCCCGTGGGTTCCGTGCAAGGAGGACCGGGGATTGGCCCGAAATGGCCGCGGGTGGGGCCGGGACAGTGATGGGAGGCGGGCGGGCAGGCAGACAGCGATGAGGACTGGGCGTGAAATGGTCGCCGGTGGGGCCGGAACGGTGGTGGAAGGCGGGCGGGCGATGGCAGGAGGTCGAGTGTTTGGTGGCTTTGGGACACTGGCATTGGGGGTCCTGTCTCCCTTGGGCTGTTCTGGGCCTGCGCTTCGCGCAGGCCCAGAACAGCCCAGAGAGACAGGGATGCAGATCCCCAACGTTCCAAGGCCACGGCCACTCACTTAGCCTTTTATTATATAGGATAGATAGGGGGAAATAACAGACTGACAGAGGAGGAGCAGGAGTTGTCATGAGTTATCAGGACTTGGGAGGGGAAGAAGCCACCAAATCAGTGGCGCTTCCTCCTTCCACTTAGTGAATGGACCTTCCTCCCAGAGTTCCCTGCATTATCACAGGGGAACCAGGAAGAGCGGAAGTAATCTGTGGTGTCACAAGTCTCTCATGGCACCACTCATTCCCCATCTGCAAACAAGAATGTCCCTACCCTACTGTATTTGTGGATGGAGAGCTGGGAGGGAGAAAGCAACAGCACTGCACGATACTTGCAGTGCCACTGCCTCCTCCTGGCACACCCCACATGTGTGCTGGGGCTGACTCCTGACACAGGCCCTGGAGCCCAGGCCTGAGTATTGGCTTATATTTATACCATGTGATGCGGCATGTTTAAACTCTGAATTTTTATGTGCCTCTTTGTAGTTCCTTTTGTGGTGTCTTGTTATAATGTGCTGCTTTTTAAAAATGCATGGCAAACAAGATATTAATATTTCAGAGAGTGTGCTATTAAAATAAAATAAAATGTTAAGTTTTCATTTAAGCAGAATGTTGGCAAATTAACTTTGAGCTTTCTGAAGAAACTGTTCTCTGACTGCAGCCAACTCAGCCAACACTTTCAGCCATTGTACAAAATTGATGTACAAAGTAGTCCTGTTTTCTTTTCTTTCTGTCTAAGGTCAAGGACGATTAGATGGTGCATTATGCTCCTTTTCCAATGAAAATAAGTTAGAGTACTTAAAAAGAGCTTACAATGCTGGTGTCAGAAACATAGAAATGGAATCGACTGTATTTGCTGCGATGTGCAGGCTTTGTGGTCTTAGAGGTAAGTTGGAAGACATATTCTTCCTTGTGTTTATTTCCCTTTATTAATGCTTCCTCTCTTCAGCCTACATCTTCCCCTCTCAAAAGGACTCCACAGCAACATGACTGACCCCTGACTTTAGTTGGGCTAAATTGCATAACCCAAGGCCAAAACCAAAGCAACATTATCATGTCATTTGGCTGCTTGTGTTTCTCTTTCTGTTTCTTCTTCATGTGAATAGCAGCTGTGGACCACCACCAATCCAATTGAGACTGTGGTGGGTGTGGGAGAGGGAAACTTCAAACATTTGTCCCTCTCTGTCCCCATGCTCAGCCTGGCTTGACCTGTTACACAGTGGTCTGCCAAGCTGCTTGCAAAGACACAGGATGTCCAGTAGAACATGAAGGCTGGCAACTATACAAAAGGAGCAAGCAGATCACTGGTCATGTCTTAGGCTTCACATGTGTCTGAGAGAGTGCTTCCACCTAGACTCTCTTCTAGTGCCCTTGCTTTGACTTCCCTCGCCCTGCTGGGGAAGAGACTGTCATCACTGTGACAATATTTACCCCTCCCATGCTGGGAATCTCAGTGGAAATCTGTGTGCAGTGATTATTTATTTATTATTTATTCTGCTCCACAGAGCCAGGCTGTGATTCTGCAAGGTGAAAGGGACCATGAGTGTTTGGTCAGTGGTAGCCACGGTTAGACTAGAACACACGTGCACATTCATTTGACTGACTAAAACTGATTAATCAAATAAGATTTTTTTTTTAATCAGGTGACAGCCCCAGTTTTAAGTTTTTAGAACTCACATAATATGGGGAAGTGTCTTTTAGTATGGAGATTTCTTGATTGTCCAGTCAGTTTTTAATTGGCAAGATGCATAATTAATTACTTAAGGAATTAAGCTTTCTGGTGCATAATATCCCAACAACTTCAGGAAGATAATCGTAAACAGTAGTATCTTAAATTCTACTGTACTATTCACATTTGTCTGTAAAAAGAACTTCTTAAATCTATTTGATATTAAATGTATTAAATAATACATTAAACCTCTTTTGCATGTTTCTCTGATTTTCAGCTGCTGTGGTCTGTGTGACTCTCCTTAACCGACTTGAAGGTGACCAGATCAGAGCACCCCATCAAATTCTAGTTGAATATCAGCAACGACCTCAGCAGCTGATTTCAATGTTTATCAAGAAGCACCTTGGGCTATGGACCCCAAAGGGATTATTAGATAAGGCATCATTCTAGAACAGCTGTAGAACATATGTGCCTATTTATAAACACACCATGAATGCCCTTTGAGTAGGTTTATAGACATAAATATGGTGCCACATTTTAGTAACCTCATACTGTACACAAATTAAGTGTGTGTGTTTTTTTCTTTTTGTCTGAAGCAGTAGACCTCTTGGTTTCACTGCAATTTCACTGCAATGAAAAGGTTTCACTGCAATTTTAAATGACATAGTAGGAGACAGCATCTTAAGACAGTGTGCAACATTTTATCAACAGCATATCCTGGGTGTCAGCTTAAGATCAAATTTCTCTGCTCTTAGCCACATAAAATCAATGCCTAACCTTCCCAAATCATACCCTACCTTTTCACGATAAGCTAAAAAGCAGGCATGTGAACTGATGATGATGATGATGTCAAGGTAGCAGGGATGATACATTGGAACATCTGCAAGAAATACAAGCTACCTGTAGCCAAAAATTGGTGGGACCATAAAATTGAAAAAGTGGTAAAAAATGAAGATGCAAAAATATTATGGGACTTCTGACTACAAACAGACAAACATCTGCCACACAATACACCAGATATAACTGTAGTCGAGAAGAAAGAAAAACAAGTTAAAATAATCGACATAGCAATGCCAGGGGATAGCAGAATAGAAGAAAAAGAAATAGAAAAAAATCACAAAATACAAAGATCTACAAATTGAAATTGAAAGGCTGTGGCAGAAAAAGACCAAAATCATCCCAGTGGTAATTGGTGCCCTAGGTGCAATTCCAAAAGACCTTGAAGAGCACCTCAACATCATAGGGGCCACAGAAATCACCACCAGCCAATTACAAAAAGCAACTCTACTGGGAACAGCCTATATTTTGCGACGATATCTATAATAACAAGAACAATGTTGATGATAAAATTCAGCCATCCCAGGTCCTTGGGAAGGACTCGATGTCTGGATAAAACAAACCAGTCAATAACACCTGTCTGACTGTGTAAACAGGAAATAATGTCTAGATTTCACAGTACTGAGCTTTCAGGAGCATTTTCCTTGATCTGAAATTGTAAAAAGCTTTATTTTCTGGAGCAGAAACTGAACACTCCAACCATTTCAACAGTATTTGTGAATACTCCAATAACTGAATTAGGTTCACAGTCTGGAGTAGATCTAGAACCCTACTAGGTAGGCCCAGGGTGGTAGTCTCCAGATGTACCTATTTCATATCTGAGTTAATCTGAAGAGTGTGTCAAAATAGAAAGTGTCATTTTACAATAAAATAAGTTATGCAGAATGTCTTTGCTGGTTACTTCCACATGGTTTGTTTTACCAGACAAACCCATGTAGGCTCCTATCCATGAACGCAAGCAGAGTGGAGGCAACATGGGGCTTGAAACCCTGTTTATGTGCCATATGCTGTCAATTAATGGCAAGACTTCAATCCAATGGTCATGAGACCGTTTTTTTTCATCCCACAAATATCTGAACTTTTGTTCCACTGTTCTATATATTAAGGAATTATACATTGCACTGGGTCAACTATATACTGGGCCACGTGGGTGATCACGGAAAGGTATAATTAGATGTGGCCACAGAAAGGTATATTTACTTACATTTCTAGTCCACCTTTGTTCAAAGGAGCTCAAGGTGGCATGCAAAATTCTCTCTCCCCCACCCCGAGAGCTTCATATCTGAGAGGGGATTTGGACTAAGATCGCCACCGTCCTAGTCCAAAACTCTAACCTCTATGCTGAATCTCCTTCAATTGTCATTTGGGCTATTTATCAAAGTATGCCAGACTAACTCTTGTACTTCGGGAATTACTTCACAGTTAAAATAGAGCAAACTCAGCAGTATATCTATTGCTCCTGGGTGTTATCGTTGTTCAGTACACCTGTTGAGACAGACTAGAATATTACTTTAGAATATTACTTTAGAACACAGTGGGGTAACATTTCGTTTCAGACATCTGTCAGGAATTGATCAAACAGCTTCAAAATATTTAGACAGGAGATGTCAATGTATGGCAACTCCATAGCGGCACAGAAAATGTTCCTAGTTGATGATGCTGTGATCCTAGTTGAATATGGAACATCTTAATGCTGCTTTCATACCTAAGTGTTTCAGTAAATACCTGGTGATGATGAGCTCCGTGATGGCAGAAACCAAAAGAAAGCAGAAAAAGAGGTAGGCCTGATTCAGAAATGTGGCCAGAAATTACTACGGACAAATACTGTGTGCATATTTGCTTGCCAATCAGGTCAGACATGAGAATCCTAATCTTTTCTACATGCAAATGTATATATGGTGCTTAGAGTCTGATGATGACCATAATGTAGTTAAGTCAAAAATCCTGTATGTGACTGGATTTGAGAGTTGTGCTGACGTGGAGCAAGTTATTTATTTAGTCCATTGTTTAATAAATCACATTACATCTATTGAACACTTTTGCAGAACTGGTTTATCATACAGAAACCCCCCCAAAGAGAATGAGAAAAGACTGTAGGTAAAAATTAAGGTTGTGTTGTGCTATAGCTATTGTCTATCTGATGAATATTAATAATATCTTTTTATATATGTATCTGATAAAGCTTAATTCAGGATACCACACTTCCAATATCTATGTTTACTATATTCTAGAACAGGGGTTTTCAACCTTTTTTTAAAGCAAGTGTACCCCTTCTGTCTTAAAGCTGTAATTGAGGTACCTCTTAAGCAGCCTAGAATCGTGGCCCCCAGAAGTCTTGCCAAAATGCAAGCAATGTGCATTTGCCCTGGAATCAGGCAACACCGCCCCCGCCCCCTCATATGCTACGCTGTGGGGCCAGCACTGCCACTCACCTCCTCCTGCCAGGTGTACAAACTTACAGCATTGTTTGTCTGCAGGGGGATGTCCTGTAAGCATGTCCACCAGCGATTCTGTGAGCAGCAACCTGGATCAAAGTCTCACAGTGAAAGGTGGACACTTCTCCCCAAAATATTGATTACAGTGACTTAATTTATTTATACCCTTTGTTGTGTGGAATAAAAGTATGCCTGATCTCTGCCAGCCCCTTGATGCTCATGAAACATTCCACAGGTCCAAACTGGGGGGATTGCTAGCACCGAAACAGTGCCGTCCATTACTTTTACTCTGTTGCACTGGCTATTTGAGGGAGTATTTCTATTCTAAACATATCATTTGGTTAATGGGTACCAAGTGGCCCTTGGCGATTACTCCATTCTGTGGATATAGAGGTCTTGTTCCATGATATTAAACTAGATGCCTCTAAATCCCTTTCCTCTCCACTGCCCAGTGCTAATAAACATGGGCACTGTGATAACTGGTCGACAAGTCCAATTAGACTTCCTCTCTTCTCGATCATAACTTTGCTTAATAGTGCTTTCTCCATCACAAAATCAACTCTGTGGAATTGTCCTCAGTGTTCACACACAGGTGCAGACAGTTAAATTGTACTTCGGTGGGTAAAAGGAAGATGCTGTATTCTAGATACAGGAATAAAGTTTTTTTAAAGCTTGAAACCTAAACTAGAGCTCAGAGCCAATTCTGCAGAAGTCAGAGATTATTGCAGTAATCAGCAGTACTATACAGCAATGGAAACTGTAATTTCCCCACAGTGAATTGCAAAGAACAAAACATTCTTCACAGTTCATGGAATGCATGAATTCAAAGTTTTCTCTAAAGTGTTAAGGGAAGTATGCTGTACTCTTAAATGTTCAAAACCACACAGCTTCATCATTAACTCATCATTGTCAAAGAAAACTGTAATCTTGCTTATTTTTCTGTCAATTCAATCATCTCAGTAGTAGTTTTCAAATTATGAATTGCATACTGATGGACAACTTGAGAGGGATCTCAACATGGACATTATCAATTTGACTGCACAGGGACTCGATCATGGGAGTGGGTGTCAAATCTACCCTCAGATGCTTCCTGAGGTGCATCTAGCCACACATTGTAGATCTTCAGCTTATGCCAGCCCTACACTTGCCTGCATCATACAAGACAGTGATTCTGCCTTCAGCAGAGCCAACAGAGTAGTGTTCACTCTAGCAGGAATGTCACCATGAGATATTCCTTTGCTTGTTCCAATTTTCTTGCAGATAGCTATAAAAGCCAAACTGGAAGTGTTGAAGACAATCCTGCCTTCATGTCTTGGGAGGGAGGGGAGGGGGAAGAGACTAATCTTACAGGAAATGATAGGGTGTCCCCTTCCCCCCCCCCTTTTTTTTTAAAAAGAAAAGGATGTCCATCTAAGTGGGATGAATCCCAAGGACATGTGCTGCATCCATCCACATTCTGTGTCCAAATGGGAGGGTTGAAACATCCCAGAGAACAAAGGAGTTCCTCTCAAGGAATGGGGCTGTAGCAGGGGTATAGCTACAATTGAGCGGATGGGTTCAAAGAATCTGGGGCCCCAACTCCTCAGGGCCCTTCAGCTCCCCCCACCTCTATTTTCTTCCTTAACTCCCTCATTCCAAGGGGTTGCCTGGAAGAGGGGTGGACACAAGTCCCCTCTCCCCTAGCTATGCCCCTGGGCTGTAGTTCAGTGGCAGAGCATCTGCTCTGACGGCAGGAAGTCCCAGGTTCAATCCCTGGTATCTCCACATAGGGCTTGGAAAGACTCCTATTGAAACCTTGGAGGAGTCTCTGCCAGTCAGTGAAGACAATATTGAGCTAGATGGCCAATGGCCTGAATGTCCAGCGAAAAGGCTGAAGTGACCTCCTCTGAAAGGCCCGAAGCACCTTGCTTGACATCCATTGCTGCACACAGTGGAGCTTTGTCTCAGTTTGGCCATTGCCCTTGACCACTCTGCTCCTTGCCTCCCTGCCCCTCTTTTACTCTTTGTTTCCCCTTACTTCCTGCTTCAGCCTTACACTAATCTTCCATCAGGCCTTCTAAAGTAAAAGTAAAGCGTGCCATCGAGTTAGTGTCGACTCCTGGTGACCACAGAGCCCTCTGATTGTAGAGTACAGGAGGGGTTTACCATTGCCATCTCCTTCTGCCACATCTTCATTTCCTGATGTTTCCTTAGAATCCACAACCTGCAATCCCTCTGTAACCAAGGGTGGATCCTGTGGGGGAAGAGTGCCCCCTCAGAAAAGTAGTCCCACCCCATTTCTGTTTCAGAAATCCAACATGTGGGGATTCTGCTCATCAGAAATGCATTTTGCCTCATCTGTGCCTCCCTCATCCCCCCCTGCCCGCCCCCCGGTGCTGCCATCGCCTGCCACATGAATCCCTAGCCTTTGCCTAAGATGGAAACTGCGCCAAATGAAGGCAATGAAGTCGTGAGGGAAATGCAAATGTAAGGCTAATAATCTAATAGGAATGCTGGCATTTTTTGGAAAATATTAAGAACTATTTGATTACTATTTGATTGAGGGTTTTTCTCATAGTAAACAGGTTCAAATTTGCACTATGCCCTTGTCCAGTTTGCTTTCATGTTGCTGATCATTACTAAAAGCATTTTTAAGTTTTGTTCAGGCTGTTATGAATCATATTGCAGTCTCCCTATAGGCTTATTACATCCTAAATTGAAGTAACTGTAAAAACAGTCAGGCTGGATGATAATCAGCAAAATGGATTCTATGTCATGAGAATGCTGGACCTTTTTGTACCTTGGTTAACAGTTATGCTGCTTTCTGGTTGGCTAATTTGCTTAAAATGTATAATTAAATATTTTTACTTGTAAGTGTCCATTGCTCTCTGACTTAAAATTATTCCAATTGCAACAAATATGATATTATTGCTGTGCCACTGTTGTTAGTGATGTGTGTCAGGGGTGTTTTGTAAGCACCACAGCAGCTATTTCCAGTGATGATAAATTCATGGAATGCAAGAATTTGAAGTTTATTCCCAAATAAGATGGTAAGTGCAGTAATTTACAACTCAAGATATTCACAAAAAGTAAAAATACACCTTGATTTACTAATGAGTTTCCTAGCTGTTCTTTCCAAGGTATATGATTTAACAGATGTGCAGAACTTTGTTGCCTGGTCCAGTAGGCAGAGCTTTGAAGAAGATTGGTGTAGGTGCTCAGATGCATGTGGGGCGTTTAGAGATATGAAAGCAACCCTCCATCACGTGTATCAAGGCTAGCAGATTCCTTTTCTTGAAGGTCTTGTTGATGGAACAGATGGTTTCCATTTTGACATTCCATTCGATTGATCTAAACTTGTTTTTTTGGAGCATTGTAAACACAATGGCCTATATTCCATGCCCCTAATAAGGCAGTGGAGTGGCTTTATTGTCCAGTTCTCCTTCAGGTATTGCATGGCTGCTGAGTTCTTTGTGTCCTTCTGTGGTTACATGAACCAAAAATGAATAAATAAGCTCATCCTCACGAACTTAGCTATGGAGCTAGGGAGGGCTGAGGTGAAGGCAGGAGTTTACCCGACTTCCCTCCACACAAGTGGTGGCTGTCTTGAACTCTGCCATATTGCATGCCCATGTGGTCAGCGAGGAGACAAGAGTCACAAGCTGGGATCAGGAGGAAGAAGTCCTCCTGCATCCCAGAGTGCAATAATCCCTTTCATTATTGCAGATGCTTCACGCTGCATGACTAATCCTTCCCCCTGGCTGGCTGGCTGCCTAAAATGGTGGCAGGCCAGGGGGAAGCCCTGTACACACAATCGCCTGCCAAGGTAGAACAAACTATCGTTCCATTCTACTGCAGTAAAAAGCCGGGTAGCAAAGTCGAGCTCTGGTCTGGAGCAACTGAGACTGGAGCTCCAGGCAGCTCATGTCATGTGAGTAGCCCCAGTGAATTTGGACCAGAGTGTTCTGGAGAATTCTGCTTTTTTGTCTCCTGACACAAAAGCTGAATGCTTAATGGTGGATTATCTCTAATAGTAGACAAAGGAGGAAATCTTGCCTCTTATCTTGAGTATCCCTCTTCTGCAGCCCTTTTGTCTCAGTGGTGCTTTCTCCATTTTTCTTAGTTCTTCCTAGCATAGCAAAGTTGATTTTGTAAATTGTGGACGATGCAAGTTATTTAATGGTACTAGAGAAAGGCATGCTGTTCTGGTAGCTCCAGATCTTAACACTCACATCCATTTCGGAGGATAAATACAACTGAAGGAAGCCCAGGTGGGTGCTCAGCTGGGGGAGTCAGTCATGTGACTTGCCTCTGCCGCCCCCCGCCCCCCGCAGGCAGTGGGCCCCCAGACAACTGGCTCCCCTTGCCCTATTATAGTTACGCCCCTGCTTCCTAGGGTGTCTTTGCAAAACTGGAAATTCAACTAAAGCTGAGAGGGATCAGTGTCTTGTTGGTACTTATATTGATGAAAGATCTGAAAGAGGTGAAAGGAGGGATAACAGCTGGAAAGATACTGAGGATGAATACAGAAAACCATTTACAGAGTAGAAGCACACAGAGTAGATACCGCAGTGGTCAGTAGCCAGCCATCTTCTATTACTTGAGAAGTGGTAAAAAGAGTTTTACCATTATCTTTGCACCATGGATTTCTGGTTGGGTGAGGATATGTGGTAAGATTCTTTTCACCACTTGGCAGGCTACAGTTGACCAATCAGTTTTCTAAGTGGTGACATGTACATTGTCACATAATGTCCCAAAGTCTTCCTTCTTAAGGCAGAGAATTGATAGACCTTTCTTCTGTGCCTGCTCAACTACTGCATTCATATCTGCATCCAAACAGCCTGCTCCCACTGAAAGAGGTGTCTTGCCTAGTTTGGATCCATGATCTGTCTTCCACAGGTGAAGCTCTACATTCCTTCTTTCTACCATTCCAATGGCCATTGACCCAACCCCTGTTCCCAGGGAATACATTCATTAAGAAAGCTAAAGTTTGATAAAAATTGCACTGTGCTAAGGAGATATTCTTTGATCAGATTATTGCAGCGAGAGAATTAAAAAATTGGTTACAACAATATAAAGAACTGGAAACAAAGAAGGATTCATTATTTTGCAAACACAATACTCCTGTTTACACTACCTCTTATGTACAACTTCTATGTTTACACAACTCTTATGCCCAACCTTATTATTCAGAAGCAATGGATCTTCTGCACCATACAAACTTGCGGCAGGAACCTGCAGCCAATAACGACAGGTTTATCTATAAACTGTACATATGGCTTGAATTATGCATTTGTCTCATACAGAAATTTAAAATGTTACGACCACATAAAATGTTTTGCATTTACTTATAATAATATGGCATGAGAAACATCCCTTCATCAGTGTATCAGACCCGACTCAAAATTTTCTAAGTCTAAGTTTTGCATCAACCCTGCTCATGAAAACGCTTTTGTCTCATACATATCAACCGTCTTTTGTCTCATACATTGCGAACTGCCTAGAGCCTTTGGAGTCAGGCAATATATATATTAAATAAATCAAAATAAATAAATAAATAAAATGTATGTACTTTTCAAAAGCAGGTTTGATGCAAAATTACTGATAGTGGACATGTTGCCATTTTTATTCACGAACAAACTCTTAGAAGATTTTGAGTCAGCTTCAATACATTGAACTAAGGGATGCTTCTCATATTACATTTTCATGAGTACATGCAAAATTATGTTAATTGTATACAACTATGCAAATTAGCTTCAACCAGCTAGGTTCTGGAACCTAGGTTCTTTCTCTGGGGAAAGGCAAAATTCTTGCTTATTCCACAAAGTGAATGCTATATATATTTGCTCAAGGGAGAGAAGGAATCTAACAAGATAGGAACAAACCAGAAGGAAAAGAGCTTACAAAGCTATTTTAATTGGACTTAGCAAGCTACCTCTTTCCAACCCCCTTCCTGAGCTCCAGGGGCGGCTGTTCTGTCCTACCCAGAATTATAGCAATGGATTCCTCAATGAGGCTGCCTTAGAACATTATGTCTGTGTTTATTCACTGCTTCCGGGCATTATCATTGCTATGAGTCACTACCATACTAAGCCTAACCTAACACAGCAGTTGCTTTAAAATCCACATTCCACCTCAGATAGGATTAACTACAATAATAGTTACTAGGTCATATTTGGGGCTATTAAAATGGGGACAGGGGTGTTTACTTCAGCAGTTACTTCACATTTATTTCAGCAGAAATTCACACACACACACCCCAACCGGATGTTTTTGGTATAAGCATATTCTCAGAGCCAGCAATATTCCCTGCTCTGAAGCAATCTTCCAGCTGATCATTTATTTTCCTTGCATACTTCCAGTTTACACAAGAGCAAAAGACACAAAGCACTAAGAATGTGTAAGAAGTTCCCTGAAATAATATCTCTGCCTTCAATAACAGCAAAGGGCTCTATGATGTGTGTTTGTTTAGGAGGGGGGTGCAATTTTCCCTGTAGATTTGAGATCTCTAACAGAGAGACTTCCTTCTTGCAGCACAGTTCTTCCCCGTAGGGCTTTTCGACATTGCAGAGAACTAGCAAGTCAGAAAATGACTGTGAACAACCGAGTTAAATGACATGATGTTGACCAGGACTTGGCTGTCAGCACAAACCAGGACAAATCGTGTTCAGTCATCAAGTCTGTTTAACTATGATTAAGCCCTGCTGGGACCTGCAGGCTTTTGCCTCTCAGCTACAATTGAATCCTCTGAGAAAATGGTAGGGTTGGGCCTGACATTTGAAATGTGCCTGCTTTGAGGTCTACAATTTCTCTTCCTTTTATTTCCCTTAGTAAGACCACAAAATTTAGAAACACTGTATCAAAAAGATAGCCGACATACAGAATCCTATAAGACAGACATTGTTATGTGGCTTATTGATTGATTGATTGATTGATTGGCTGATTGATTGATTGATGGTGTTGTTTAAGATGGAACCTGCAACCAGTTCTCAGTCCCAGAGATACATTGTTTGAACTGTGGATAATTGGCAAGCTACAGATTTGATGCACCTTGTTTACATATATTTCATATGCATGCCACATAAGGTCTGGAAATGCTTTTAGAGTTATAAAATGACATGACTTATCAAGTTCACTTTCATCTAGCAGAATAAACAGGGTTCTTTGCTGCACCATAATAAAGACCCCCCATAGCTGAAACATTTCTTCTAATTTTGTAATTTATTCTCAAGGACTAATTTGCAAAATGAAATTGTTTGGATGATTGGTTTGCAGTAAACATGATGAATCAAATTGGTTTCTATAAAGAGAGAAAGCTTATATTTCCATTTATAATAATCAGGCAATAGTAGTTCATATTAATAAAGCTAGCATAATTTTGTACAAATTCAAAAAAACAGAACCTGCAATGAAAGTGATGTGGGATGCTACTAAACAGGTAATGCAACCATTTTGGATGTTGTGTGCAAGGATTACAATGAGAAGCAAATTATTTATAAAAAAGAAATACGGTCCACTAAAGACCTAATTGCATTTTGATATTTTTATATTATTATTATTATTATTATTATTATTATTATTATTATTATTATTATTATTATTAATTATTTATTATTATTATTATTATTATTATTATTATTATTAAAAACTTTTATACCGCCCTTCCAAAAGGCTCAGGGCGGTTTACATTAAAACACCATTAAAATCAGTTAATAATTAAAACAAAAATAATAAAGCATAAACAATAATTAACCATTAAAAACATCGTAAAACAACAATTAAATAATCAGAAGAATTTAAAAACAAGTTTTAAAAAGCTGAGAAAGCCTGGTTGAAGAGATGTATTTTTAGGTGTTTTTTGAAAATTGCCAGAGATGGGGAGGATCGTATCTCAGCAGGGAGCGCATTCCACAATCTCGGGGCAGCAGCCGAGAAGGCCCGTCTCTGTGTAGCCACCAAACGAGTTGGTGGCAGCTGGAGACGGACCTCCTCAAGTGACCTCAGCGGCCGGTGGGGCTCATAGCGAAGAAGACGCTCTCTTAAATACCCAGGGCCTAAGCCGTTTAGGGCTTTATAAGTCATAACTAGCACTTTGTATTTTGCCCGGAAACCTATTGGCAGCCAGTGTAACTCCATCAACAAAGGAGTAATGTGGTCTCTCTGAGATGACCCAGAGACCAACCTGGCTGCCGCATTCTGAACCAACTGAAGTTTCCAGACTACGTACAAAGGCAGCCCCACGTACAGCGCATTACAGAAGTCAAGTCTGGAGGTTACCAATAAATGTACCACTGTTTTGAGGTCATTAATCTCGAGAAATGGGCGCAGCTGGTGTATCAGCCGGAGCTGATAAAAAGCACCCCTGGCCACCACCTCTACCTGAGAAACTAAGGAGAGACGTTGATCCAGAAGTACTCCCAGACTGCGGAACTGTTGCTTTTGGGGAAGTGTGACCCCGTCTAGAACAGGCAGATCAAAATCATCTCTAGAGTTCCGACCCCGCACAGTACCTCCATCTTATCTGGATTCAGCTTCAGTTTATTCTCCCTCATCCAGCCCATTACTGCTTCCAGGCAGGCATTTAGGGAGGATATGCCAACTCCTGAAGAAGCTGACATGGAGAAGTAGATCTGGGTGTTATCAGCGTACTGGTAACACCCAGCTCCAAATCCCCTGATGATCTCTCCCAGCGGTTTCATGTAGATGTTAAAAAGCATTGGAGAAAGTATGGAGCCTTGAGGGACACCATACTTATAAGCTCAGATTTTGAAGAGCAACAATCTCCAATCGACACCATCTGGAATCTATCCGAGAGGTAGGAGCGGAACCACTGTGAAACAGTGCCTCCCACCCCCCAACACCCTCAGATGTTCCAGAAGGATACTATGGTCGATAGTATCGAAAGCCGCCGAGAGATCCAAGAGAACCAACAGAGTCACACTTCCTCTGTCCATTGCCAGTTGGAGATCATCCATCAGGCCGACCAAGGCAGTCTCTACCCCATAGCCCCCTTGAAAGCCAGTTTGAAATGGGTCCAGATAATTAGTTTCTTCCAAGACCGCCTGGAGCTGAGAGGCCACCACCCTCTCAATTATCTTGCCCAGCCATGGGAGATTGGAAACAGGCCTATAATTGCTCAACTCTGAGGGATCTAACGCAGGCTTCTTTAGAAGAGGTCTAATAATTGCCTCCTTAAGACAAGGAGGCATCCTGCCCTCCCTCAGAGAAGCATTTATGATTTCTACCAGGCCTCCTACAACAGCCTTCCTACTAGATCGAACAAGCCATGTTTGACAAGGGTCAAGAGGACAAGTGGTAGGCCTCAACGCTCCAAGCAGCTTGTCCACATCATCAGGAGTCACAAACTGAAATTGATCCAGTCGAATCCAGTATAAGAGTTGTCGGACATCACCAGCTCAGACACCAAATTAATTGTGGAATCTCCATCTAAGTTGGCCCGAATCTGAGAGATTTTGTCTGTGAAAAATTCATTAAACACACCACAGCGGGTAACTGATGCTTCCAAATTCTGGTTCAAGGGAGAGGGGGCAGACACTAGTCCCTTCACAACCCTGAACAACTCCGCTGGACATGAACTTGCAGAGGCAATATGGGCAGAAAAGAACCGCTTCTTTGCCGCATGTATCGCCTGAGCATAGATCTTTAAATATGCTCCATGTCGTAATCTGTCGGATGCGAATCGAGTTTTTCTCCACTTGTGCTCCAGTCGCCTACCTTGCCGCTTCAGCCCCCGTAGATCTTCCATAAACCAAGGGGCCAATTTTGAAGCAGGTTGGAGGGGATGCTTAGGAGCAATCGTGTCTACTGCCCTGGTGAGCAAGTTGTTCCAGTTCTCAACCAGGGCATCAACAGGATCACCAGCAGAGCCAACATTGAATCCCTCCAAGGTTTCTTGGAATCCTACCGGATCCAGTAACCTCTTCGGGTGGACCATTCTAATAGGCCCCTATTAGATATCCATGTTTAGTGGAATGCTCTCTGTACAGCAGGAAGGAGGACTTGCCTCTTGCTTCTCTGGATGTTTCATAGAAGGAATCTGGGTTGGCAGGCAACAGGAAGGATGCTTTAGGAACGGAAAGAATAAATCAAAGGGTATATGAACAATGTACAGACAAATTTCGGTGTGTGTGTGTCCCCACCACTCCCCAGTTCAAGCCCAGCTTCTCCCAACCTTCACAACCCACTTTATAGACATACTGGCCAGTACATCCATTGCTGATTCAGTAATCTGTCTCACTCATCTACATGCTTTAAGTAGGCTGTCTTTTTTTTAAAAAGCACTGATGCACATGTATTAAATTAAATATATATTCATTTCTCTACAACATTTTTTTTAAAAAGGGGCATCAGATTTTAAATGTTTGAAAACTATTTGGAGAAAATAGGGGAAGTGGGTTAGTGATTTCAATGGTTGCTAGCCAGTCAGCACTGTGCAGGACTGCAGCAAGGTTAGGGTAGGCCCTGAGACAAAAAGAGAAAATGGTTCCTTGCCCTCACCCCACCACCTTTTTATTTGTAAAGTGGGGAGGGAAGGGCAAAGTGCAAGCTGGTGCTCAGCTGGAAGTTTTCCACACCTGGCTTTTAGTTAGCATCTCCTCCGGAATGGAGGTGTGCGTTCACATGTCGGCCAAATTTACCCCAAAGTCCCTGCAAGCTATCAGGGAGCACTTCACACACAATTTGGGTTTTTCATCATGTGTTAGAGTGTAGCCTGATTTATTGGGCAACTTAAAACTTGCAATAAAGCCTTGCAGAAAACCCGCGGTAAAGCCGGCTGTTAAAGCTCCTGGTGGGCTGCTCCAGGAAAGCTCCTGGTGGGCTGCCTCTCTCTCTCAGGGGCCAAGGGACATCCCCTCCTGCTGCTGTTCAGTTATAGCCATGACCCTGGCACTGTGCACAGCAGCTTCTTTGGCAAAACAGGGAGATCAGGCTTCCACAAGCTCTATCTGGGGGAAGAAGACTGTGTCTGACCAAAACATGATGAATGCACTTCCGCAGCAGGTTCACTGCTAAAATTATGCATGTCTAGATGCACTCTAGAACAATATGGAAGCTCATCAGCTTCACACACAAAAGCCATTCCCAAGTATCCAAGGGAGGAGAGCTGGTCTTGTGTTAGCAAGCATGAATTATGCCCTTTGCTAAGCAGAGTCTGCTCAGGTTTGCATTTGAATAGGAGACTATATGTGAGCACTGTAAGATATTCCCCTTAGGGGATGGGGCCACTCGGGGAAGAGCACCTGAATGCTTGCATGCAGAAAGTTCCCTCCCTAGCATCTCCAGATAGGGCTGAGAGAGACTACTGCCTGCAACTTTGCAGAAGAAACTGCCAGTCTGGGTAGACAATACCGAGCTAGATGGACCAATGGTAGAAAGCAACTTAAACATTGCAACTATTGATCTTTAAGCGATCCACAGGTAATTCTACCCTGTTAAGTCCTGCACAAGCACAGTACCCAGGCTTATGAATTTTAAACTTTAAAATTTTAACTTTAAAGGAACTTGAAAGATCCTATGTTCTTGTGTCAGGAACTCAAAGAGAGCCTGAAATCACAGGTCATCATTTCTACCTGCAATTACATTTGTATCCCACCCTTCCTCCAGTGTTGAGGGAGCATACATACATATATAGATTTTCCTATCCCATTTTTTCCTCTCAGGTACCTTCTGAGGCAGATCAGGCGGAGCGATTACAACTGACCCAAAGTCACCCAGTGAGCTTCATGGCTGAGCAGAAATTTGAACCCAGGTTTTTCTAGTCCCAAGCCCAGCACTCTATCTAGGACACCACACTGGGCTGTCTAGCCTTGACGGAAATAATTATATAGATTTCCATATGGCCATTTGTCTCCAGCAGAGTTATTTCTTGCAGATTTTCATCTAAAAAGGAGGATTTCACCTGAAATAATTAGACTACAGCGTCAGTAAACTGTGCTCTCAAGAATATGCTACAATAGAGCAACTTTCAAGATTGTGGGGGAGTGTTAAATGGTCAAATGAGCATTTAGCAACATTTTCCCCAACATGATTTAACTTGAGAAAACAAAAAGAAAGAAAGAAAAATCCACACAACCTCCACAACTCAACATCCAATTTATTTCCTGAATTAAAATAGTTTATTAAATGATTCTTGATGAAAGCTTTCTGAAGATTCAAAATCTTTGATTAGTTCCCAGTTCTACATTTTGAAGACTGTGGAGTCCATGTCCCTCCTTGGAGGTTTGGGTGGGGGAATCTGAGGTAAAAGCTCCTGAGCGTAAAGTGTTTTATGAAGTCCAGCTTCTCGAAGGGCTAGCTCTACCCGAACCCGGGTATCAGAAATGATCTGTTAAAAGAAAGAATACTGATGACGAACATACTGAATACTGATGACGAATAGTTAAAAGAAAGAATACTGATGATGAACACATAACTGTAGTTATGAATACGTTGCTTTAATTGTATTAAAATAAATTTTAAATCCATGTAGGTAAAGATAGCCATGGCCTCAGTTCCCATGAAAATGTATATACACATGCTTGTGTGCGCACGGGCACACACACACACACACGTATTAAGGGGAGCATGAGATTTTCCCACTGAACACAGAAATCAAGGATACTATGTATGGTAATAAGTGGGACTATGCATGCACTTCCAAGTACAACAAGGGCACTATGCATGCACTCTCAAGTACCCTGTAGACAGGATAAATAGGTAAGCATATATATTTAGTTCAGTTATGTATACTTAAACTTACATTTAATCTAGGGGTATGGGATTCAGGGATAAGTACCTCATTTTACTTAAGGGGTAAGTACTTCACATTACAAAGAAGTATGGGGATTAATGGGTGGTGTGTGTGTGTGTGTGTGTGTGTGTACACACACACACACACACAACTGTGGTAGCATGGGGAAGCTCATATGCATTAACTTATTTGTGAGGGTGAGATGGTACTATATCTTGTGACCCAATCATAAAAATTGGAGTAAGAGATAGGGGAAATATCCTATCTTCGCTAGAAAATAGCCATATCTCCCTGCTCCAGGGGCTTATACATAGAGCATAATTAACTTTCCACATTTAAGTTTTCTGCCATTAATATGGGCAACTACCTGCTCGGCACTGAATGTATG
Organism: Hemicordylus capensis; assembly: GCF_027244095.1. NCBI lineage: Eukaryota > Metazoa > Chordata > Lepidosauria > Squamata > Cordylidae > Hemicordylus > Hemicordylus capensis. The sequence goes on from NC_069657.1 coordinate 186,415,669, forward strand.
CAAATCAAAGAGAGGTTTCTGTAGAAAAAACTCTTCTTCTGTTCCAATGCCCATCCGAGCTTTAGATGCAATAGTGTCAGCCATCATTCTAGCCGGATCACATTCTGCCACAATAGCAACCTAAGAGAGGCCATTTAAAAATGGTTAGGAAAAGAGACAAGAAAATAAGCTTGCTTGCTTTATTTATTTATTTATAAACTGCCTCAGGGCAGTTTTTTGTTTATGTCAAAACAAAAACATTTAAAATCAATTAATAATTAAAAACAAAACTAAATTAAACAAATCATTTAAACATTACAATCATTAACATTAAAATCATTTACTACTACTACAAATATTTATATACGGCTCTTCAACCAAAGTTCTCAAAGCGGTTTACAGAGAAAAATAAATAATACATAAATAAAACGGTCCCCTGACCTCAAAGAGCTCACTGTCTACAAAGAAATTTAAGGTAGACACCAGCAACAGCCAGTATAGGGATGCTGTTCAGGGATTGGATAGGGCCTGTTACTCTCCCCCTGCTAAACATAAGAGAATCACCACTTTAAAAAGGTGCCTCTTTGCTCAATTAGCAGGGTTATGGAGCCCTGAGGAACACCATGGGAAAGTTCAGACTTGGAAGAACAACAGTCTCCAAGGGACACCATCTGGAATCTGCCCGTGAGGTAGGAGTGGAACCACCGCAAAGCAGTGCCTCCCACCCTCAATCCCCTCAGACGTTCCAGAAGGATACTATGGACAATAGTATCAAAAGCCACGGAGAGATCCAAAAGGAACAACAGAGTCACACTCTCTTTGTCAATTCCCAGTTGGAGATCATCTTCCGGCTGACCAAGGCAGTCTCCACCCCATAGGCTGTCCGAAAACCAGTTTGAAATGGGCCTAGATAAGCAGTTTCCTCCAAGACTGCCTGGAGCTGACAGGCCACCACCTTCTCAATCACCCTGTCCAGCCATGGAAGGTTGGAGACAGGCCTGTAGTTGCTTAACTCCGAGGGATCCAAGGCAGGCTTCTTCAGAAGTGGTCTAATGATAGCCTCCTTAAGACAAGGAGTCATCCTGCCTTCCCTCAGAGAAGCATTTATAATCTCTAGTTGGCAGGTGGCACTGTAAAAGTAGTGTGAGGACTGTGTTAAACACCTGGCCAGAGTGCCAAAACCCGCATGGAGGTATAACTGGATTCTGCAGAAGCTGAGGCAGGCATCCGGATCTTGTGCGTGAGCTAAGCAGGAAGTATTTCAGGCGCTTAAAAAAGAAACACAATAAACCTATGTAGGGAAAAGCCCGTAATCTGTAGTGGTAGGCAATATACCATTTTTATGCCTTGATATAATTTTTTAAAAAACTATTTTAAAAATCATTTCTGGAGAGAGAATTTCCAGAATGGGCACCAAACTCACTATGAATTAATTTAACAGCAAAAAGCCTCACCTCAAACACACATAAAGCAACAAGGAAAGCCAGGAGTACCTAGAGCTGCATGGAAGAATCTAAGAGGCAGCTTTGGCAAATTAAGTCCTTTTCACAAGTGACATTCAATGCAGTTACAGTTTGTATACATTGTATGCACCTACAGCCTTTCACACATGGTGTTCAACACATGTACAGCAGTGCACTTCCCATCTGTACCCTGCATTTGAAGGGGCCTGTATGCAGGATCACTTTTAAAATGAATGCATGCACAATTATCCACACAACAACCTGTACATGTGTACAGACTTCTCTATATAGTAGAGATTACCTACAATGTAATGTCTGGATTGGGCTTGTTAAAGTACAGGTGCACAGAAGCAGTGCCAAGGTGCTGGGCCCTGCAGTGGAAACCTCATGCCTCTCACCCCACTTCCTCTTCCAGTCCCACTGGCCTGTCCCCATGCAGGGAATGGGGAAGAAAGGAGGGCAGGGGACAAGGCACTGAGTGAGGGTGGAAGGGCAGCTTCCATCCTCCCCTTGGTGAATGAAAAACAGAGGGATGCAGGGGCAGCAGCAAGAGCTCATCTGCTTCTAGCTCCTCCTCCTCCTCCTCCTCCTCCTCCTCTTCTACCCACCCTCCAAGGGTCCAGGTCTTTCAGTGGCAACTTTTCCTCCCCCTTGACCTTCCTCCCAGAATCTCCTGGGAGGAGACAGTTTTAAAGGGCAGGAGGCAGTGGCAGCATGAGTCTCTCACACCTTCTCCCACCCATTCTACATCCTCAAATGGAAACATCCCTAAGGGTGGGAGAAGGCAGTGGCAGCATGATAAGCCTGATAAGACAACTGTTTTATGTTAACCACCCAGAGATGAAAGTTTGGGCGGTATATAAATGTAATGAATGAATGAATGAATGAATGAATGAATGAATGAATAAGACATCCCCCTCCTGGCCACCCTCCCAATATGGGTCCCTAGGGCCTCCGAGATAGCTTTAACTGCAAGCAGTAGAACCAGCAAGACCCAGCTCTGGAAATGAAGACCATTGCCACGGTCACATCAACTGTGAAGGTCTAGTAAGAACTGGGAGTGGTTGTTGCTTCCACATCTACTTATTTTCCAAACTCAGGATGAGGACATAACAAAATGTACCTAACTTTCTCGCAGACATTTCTGCAATTTCAGTTGGGTTTTACAGCACCCAAGGGCATTAAGGAAGTAGCTTTCTGGGAAAGCCCTTTGAATTTAATGAAAATGGACAAGGTAGCAGACTGAGGGCAACTGAGAAGTCTGTTTTGATGTAGGATTTCATGTGGTGAACCTCTTGATATGTTACAGCGATGGCATAGAGCAGTCACGAGAGGAAGACTGATAGAGAAGCTAACAAGGAAAGTGGCTCTGATTTTAGTTCAGGATGTTCCCGCTTCACATCCTTTCGTTCCCTATTTGTAGCTCTTAATGTTTCTTGGAGGCGGCCCTACTTAAAACCATCTCTGCTTTCATTTTTCTCATCAGCACTCTCTCATATATACATGAAAACACACACGCAGCCATCATTGTCCAAGTACTTCTAAAACTCAGGTTTGGAATAAACTATGCTTTGTCTAAAACCACCTTCTTTCCTTCCTCCTTGGGCCCCAAAATTCCTTCAGTATTTCCACATCTGGGAGGAGGAGGACGGGCATCGGCATGTGGCATTCTGGGACAAATGCCAGGGGCCCATGCCCATGACTGCCAATGCCAGCCTGCTGGGCTACCATCATTACTGCTATGCTCGACTACTGTCCCCTACTGTTGATACTTGGTAAGCCTGCTGAATGGGACTTTCTTTGCCATGCTGGTAGACCCTGGCTCACCAGGCAACAGTGGGCAGTAGAAGTGGTAGAGAGCAGCAACCATGGCAACAGCAGCAATGCTTCCCTCAGCATCTCCACAGCTGAAGGCATGTACACGGTTTGAACTGGTTTCCCCTTAGTCTCATTCTGGAATGACACCAAGGAGCCAGACAGTGCTTCTGGGAAATGGAAGGGGTGATTAATTCGAACAGCACACACACTTGTCTGCTGAGCGAAGCTCTTCCGCTGCCATAGTTCCTGCTGTTTACCACCACCTAGTAAATGAGGGCCCACCCATATGGAGGGAGCCCACAAAGAGCCCACTTTGCCTAGGATCTCTCAACTTTGGAAGCCGCTCTGGGAGTCATATAAAAGAAGGGTTTCCAGTTCTGGGCATGGAAAGTTCCCTTTTATGGTTTTGAAAATGTAGATAATAAAAGTGTACTACTTCAGACAGGGTTTCCAGAACTTCCCTTAGTGTCACTCAGGAATGGCACTTGTGGGGCTGGTCATTGTGGGAAGGGGAATGGAAGGAAACCAATTCAAACTGTGTGAATGGTGAGAGAGCAGATGAGAGAAGCACCGCCACCACTGATGGGGCTGCCTGCCACTGCTACTACCCCTGCCACCGGTAAGTCAGGGCCCACCCCACATAGGGAAAATTATTGGGCAGTGGGCAGTAGTGGTGGCACTGGGCAGCAATAGTTCTACATCTATAAATTAACATGTAGCTTGGCCCTCGATTTGCCTGTGCCAGCCACCAGCTCAGTCTCTCCCTTCCTTTGCAATGCATTACGCTTCAAAATGCCTAGGCAGTTTTTGTACAGCAGGATTTGTTGTCATGCAGGATATGTAGACATGGGCTAATGGTGTTTTGGGAGAAAGAAAACTAGCAAGAGCCCTGAGTATAAATCAATCTGAAGTAGAGCACAGTTGCTGACATATCTAATCAAGTGACTAATGCAAAAAAGAAAAAAAAAGAAAAAAACACTGAGGAGTAAGCCAGAGAGCAGTTGGAGTGTGGCTTTTTCTTCTGTTATCAGACACTGTTTATATCTGTTTTAAGACACAGATAACAGGATGGCTTTACTGCTTCAAATAAAGAAATATAGAGCTAGATCAATATTATAAAGCCTATCATCTTGCCAGCTGGAAGACAAGGGGACACCAAAGTGAAGGCACAATTCAATTATGACCAATTAATTGGCCAGATTAATAACTGCAAAATTAAACTGTTAATTCTTATTGAGGCTGTCTCCTATGAAAGGGTATTCAGAATGAAAGCAATTCTTTTAAAAAACGTCTTTTTTTTTTAATTCAAGCAATGCAATCCAGCTTTAAGTGATTTGTCTCTGTTATTTTATCATGAGAAACTATGATATTTAATATCCTTTAAAATATCACCCAACACAAGATCCTGTAATATCATGTATTACATTTATATCCTGCCTTTCGACCAATACACTCAGGATATTTTACACTGTAAAATAATGGCATGCAATCTAACAGGCACAATACAAAAGAAATGGAAGAGAAGAGGAAAACAAATGCCGTTTGTACCAGTTGTTACAGAAAGGAGTACAATGGCCAGTTGGAATGGGGACTGTAAAAAGAGAGTTTTGGGAGGGGCAGATCCAAAGAGCGGGTCCCAGCTGAGCCAATGGAGTGGGCCTTATTGTCTCACCTTTCCTGATGCAGCCAGTGGAATGTCTGCTAATGGAGACCATTCTGGAAAGGGAGGAGCCAAGTGGCAGTTGGTCGTAGCTGAGCCAATGGAGTGGGCCTTGTTGTCTCACCTTTCCTGATGCAGCCAGTGGAATGTCTGCTAATGGAGACCATTCTGGAAAGGGAGGAGCCAAGTGGCAGTTGGTCGTAGCTGAGCCAATGGAGTGGGCCTTGTTGTCTCACCTTTCCTGATGCAGCCAGTGGAATGTCTGCTAATGGAGACCATTCTGGAAAGGGAGGAGCCAAGTGGCAGTTGGTCGTAGCTGAGCCAATGGAGTGGGCCTTGTTGTCTCACCTTTCCTGATGCAGCCAGTGGAATGTCTGCTAATGGAGACCATTCTGGAAAGGGAGGAGCCAAGTGGCAGTTGGTCGTAGCTGAGCCAATGGAGTGGGCCTTGTTGCCTCACCTTTCCTGATGCAGCCAGTGGAATGTCTGCTAATGGAGACCATTCTGGAAAGGGAGGAGCCAAGTGGCAGTTGGTCGTAGCTGAGCCAATGGAGTGGGCCTTGTTGCCTCACCTTTCCTGATGCAGCCAGTGGAATGTCTGCTAATGGAGACCATTCTGGAAAGGGAGGAGCCAAGTGGCAGTTGGTCGTAGCTGAGCCAATGGAGTGGGCCTTGTTGCCTCACCTTTCCTGATGCAGCCAGTGGAATGTCTGCTAATGGAGACCATTCTGGAAAGGGAGGAGCCAAGTGGCAGTTGGTCGTAGCTGAGCCAATGGAGTGGGCCTTGTTGCCTCACCTTTCCTGATGCAGCCAGTGGAATGTCTGCTAATGGAGACCATTCTGGAAAGGGAGGAGCCAAGTGGCAGTTGGTCGTAGCTGAGCCAATGGAGTGGGCCTTGTTGCCTCACCTTTCCTGATGCAGCCAGTGGAATGTCTGCTAATGGAGACCATTCTGGAAAGGGAGGAGCCAAGTGGCAGTTGGTCGTAGCTGAGCCAATGGAGTGGGCCTTGTTGCCTCACCTTTCCTGATGCAGCCAGTGGAATGTCTGCTAATGGAGACCATTCTGGAAAGGGAGGAGCCAAGTGGCAGTTGGTCGTAGCTGAGCCAATGGAGTGGGCCTTGTTGTCTCACCTTTCCTGATGCAGCCAGTGGAATGTCTGCTAATGGAGACCATTCTGGAAAGGGAGGAGCCAAGTGGCAGTTGGTCGTAGCTGAGCCAATGGAGTGGGCCTTGTTGTCTCACCTTTCCTGATGCAGCCAGTGGAATGTCTGCTAATGGAGACCATTCTGGAAAGGGAGGAGCCAAGTGGCAGTTGGTCGTAGCTGAGCCAATGGAGTGGGCCTTGTTGTCTCACCTTTCCTGATGCAGCCAGTGGAATGTCTGCTAATGGAGACCATTCTGGAAAGGGAGGAGCCAAGTGGCAGTTGGTCGTAGCTGAGCCAATGGAGTGGGCCTTGTTGCCTCACCTTTCCTGATGCAGCCAGTGGAATGTCTGCTAATGGAGACCATTCTGGAAAGGGAGGAGCCAAGTGGCAGTTGGTCGTAGCTGAGCCAATGGAGTGGGCCTTGTTGCCTCACCTTTCCTGATGCAGCCAGTGGAATGTCTGCTAATGGAGACCATTCTGGAAAGGGAGGAGCCAAGTGGCAGTTGGTCGTAGCTGAGCCAATGGAGTGGGCCTTGTTGCCTCACCTTTCCTGATGCAGCCAGTGGAATGTCTGCTAATGGAGACCATTCTGGAAAGGGAGGAGCCAAGTGGCAGTTGGTCGTAGCTGAGCCAATGGAGTGGGCCTTGTTGCCTCACCTTTCCTGATGCAGCCAGTGGAATGTCTGCTAATGGAGACCATTCTGGAAAGGGAGGAGCCAAGTGGCAGTTGGTCGTAGCTGAGCCAATGGAGTGGGCCTTGTTGCCTCACCTTTCCTGATGCAGCCAGTGGAATGTCTGCTAATGGAGACCATTCTGGAAAGGGAGGAGCCAAGTGGCAGTTGGTCGTAGCTGAGCCAATGGAGTGGGCCTTGTTGTCTCACCTTTCCTGATGCAGCCAGTGGAATGTCTGCTAATGGAGACCATTCTGGAAAGGGAGGAGCCAAGTGGCAGTTGGTCGTAGCTGAGCCAATGGAGTGGGCCTTGTTGTCTCACCTTTCCTGATGCAGCCAGTGGAATGTCTGCTAATGGAGACCATTCTGGAAAGGGAGGAGCCAAGTGGCAGTTGGTCGTAGCTGAGCCAATGGAGTGGGCCTTGTTGCCTCACCTTTCCTGATGCAGCCAGTGGAATGTCTGCTAATGGAGACCATTCTGGAAAGGGAGGAGCCAAGTGGCAGTTGGTCGTAGCTGAGCCAATGGAGTGGGCCTTGTTGCCTCACCTTTCCTGATGCAGCCAGTGGAATGTCTGCTAATGGAGACCATTCTGGAAAGGGAGGAGCCAAGTGGCAGTTGGTCGTAGCTGAGCCAATGGAGTGGGCCTTGTTGCCTCACCTTTCCTGATGCAGCCAGTGGAATGTCTGCTAATGGAGACCATTCTGGAAAGGGAGGAGCCAAGTGGCAGTTGGTCGTAGCTGAGCCAATGGAGTGGGCCTTGTTGCCTCACCTTTCCTGATGCAGCCAGTGGAATGTCTGCTAATGGAGACCATTCTGGAAAGGGAGGAGCCAAGTGGCAGTTGGTCGTAGCTGAGCCAATGGAGTGGGCCTTGTTGTCTCACCTTTCCTGATGCAGCCAGTGGAATGTCTGCTAATGGAGACCATTCTGGAAAGGGAGGAGCCAAGTGGCAGTTGGTCGTAGCTGAGCCAATGGAGTGGGCCTTGTTGTCTCACCTTTCCTGATGCAGCCAGTGGAATGTCTGCTAATGGAGACCATTCTGGAAAGGGAGGAGCCAAGTGGCAGTTGGTCGTAGCTGAGCCAATGGAGTGGGCCTTGCTGTATCAATTTTCTCTCAGATGTCGGCAATTGTATTGAAACTGTTGATTAGGTAATTAGGTGAACTGAGCGGTTGACAATCAACTTCTCCAGTGGAATGATCCCATCAGCACAAAGAGACAATCTGGGGCCCAAAGATCCTTCTACCACTAATGTTGTTTATATATTGCTTTTCAATTAAAAGGTTCTCAAAGCCATTTATACAGAGAAATAAGAAGATTGTGAGCCCTTTGGGGACAGAGAACTCTCCGAAAAGAAACACAAACTAGCCACCAGCAACAGTCACTGGAGGGATGCTGCGCTGGGGTTGAATAGGGCCAGTTGCTCTCTCCCTGCTAAATATAAGAAATTCATCTCTTTGAAAGGTGTCTCTCTTTGCCTAGTTAGCAGGGTTACTCCTTCCTGGTGCTGTGACAGCCAAAGGTGCTACTCTGCCAGCACATATTCCCAACCTAGGCACAGGCCAGATGTGCCATACAATTAAATTTTGACAACCTGGGTCAGGGTAGAAGCTGAGCGGGTACCAATGTAGGTCAGGGTTGCTATCAGTCCTATGTACAGAATTCACTGGATTCTTGGAGCAACCCTTGCAAAATAGAGCACTTAATATTTAGAAGTCAACTGATTACTTATTTCCAAAGCAAAACTTTAGCACCCAGTGTTTGTCTCTATAGTTTGAAAAATCATTCCGAAACTAAAAATGATTTAATTATCTTTTTAAGTGAGTGACAAGTACAAGCCAAAACTACCTGATTCCACCCCCAACCCTGCCACATGACATACTGCAATTCTAGGATAACGTGATCATTCCATGAGTCAAGATCTCAATATGTTACACTAAGAACCTTTTGTAAACGTTTTACACTCCAGCAGATTCCCAAAAAGGCTGAAACAAAAGCCTAATTAATGAACTTTGGGCTTTTTGGTTGTTGTAAGAAGAGGAAACTATATTTGACAAATGCAAAAAGAATGTAGCAATCTTAAGGCATGAGAGTACTCTTCTATAGATACTCTTCTATACACTCAAGTAGATGGAATGACTCAGCTTTTGAATCATGAGGGGGAAGTGCCTTTTGTTTAGGTCACTTATGGACAAAACTATAGTTAACAAGCCTGGTCAATTTACACACTCAACTACAGAGACTTTCCAGATTTTATAAGTACTTTAATTTATTTTCAAGATTTATATCCTGCCTTTCCAAAACGTCCAAATTGGCTGAACTTCATTCACTTTCACGGGTTCGCATATAGATGTATTATTGATTTTGGTTTGCAGAGTTTATTCAGTAGTATCTTTCTGGCATGTTCTTTTGTAAACAAGTGTGCAGGGCTAAGCACTGATCTCGGCTCTCTGCTGTCACAGGAAAAGACTCTCCAGTGGCATTTTACATTCAACAATGAAACTGTAGCATGCTCCCTGTGTCCTCGTCAGGGGCGTAACGATGGGGGGGCAGGGGGGGCACGTGCGCCAGGTGCCACTTGGCAGGGGGCACCAAAAAGTGCCCCCACTAATCGCCTGCCTTTGGCAAAAAAAAATTTTTTTTTAAATTTTTTATTTTTTTGGTCATTACGGAGATCTCCGGCGGGCGGGAGCTCCCATTGGCTGCCGGAGAAAACATGCCTACCATGCTGGTTGTCTCAGCTCCTCCCTCCCTGCTTGCTGCACGCACGAGGAGTGGAGCGGAATACTTGCTTTAGTTGAGAGAACAGCTGCTGCTGGGGACGTTCTGTGACTCTGCCTGCCTGCTGTTTGCCCACCACACTGCCCTCTGGCTGCATTTATTCTTCTGTTCTACATTAACAAAGTAAGTTTCATTGCTCAAATCTCTCTCTCCCCCGTGTGTGTTGTGTGTGTGAGAATGTCCCTACTCCCTTGCATAACGTTCTCCTTTTAGCTCTTCTGTGCTTTGCATAGCAGGCTTCCCCCCCCCCCCCGCCAAACCGAGGGTAGCTGCCTGCAAGTGGAGCCAGTGGCGCTCTCCTGGCTTGCATTGTGTGTGTTTCTGGCTTGCATTGTGTTTCTGGCTTGCATTGTGTGAGTCCCGGTGGGATTGCAAAAGGAAACTCATGCATGCAAGCCAGGAGAGCGACTTGTGGCTCCACTTGCATTGCGCGAGTTTCCTTTTGCAATCCCACCTCTGCAAAAGGAAGCTCATGCAATGCAAGTGGAGCCACAAGTCGCTCTCCTGGCTTGCATGCATGAGTTTCCTTTTGCAGAGGTGGGATTGCAAAAGGAAACTAGTAGTACTAGTACACAAGATCTTTGCAGCTCTGCTAATAATTACAACTTCTGGATCATCCCTTAGCATGGGGGTGGGTGGGGTGGCAAATTTAATTTGGAACTTATTAATATGATTTTTGAATAATGTTCAGTCTGTCTGGATTAATACTAGGTTTATTCTTTATAGCAGATTTTTATTAGCAACATACAGTCTACAACATTTTCAGCCTTGTTCATTTGTGCCTTGTACATATTGTAGATGTTCTGTCTCCAAAACATAAGTACAGCATCTATATTTTTGAAGGGGGGGAAATCCCATTTAATACAGTGTGAACAAATTGGTCCAAAAAAGTAGCAATGGGAAGTTTTTCTTTCTGCCCCTGTAGCTTTAATAAGATAGAGTGCACAAATATCACTTGATTAACAGCTGCGATATTAATTTCCCTTTTTGGTTGCTTGACTCACAGCGAGAATCATGTCAAGGCAGTGGAGAACCAATTAAATTGATTTTAATCTTTGTTAGGGAAGATAACATGCCTTTTTCTCTCCTTGTTTAAATAATTAAAGTTTCAGTAGGTATTATTTCTGGCTTTAAAGAAATTGGTATCTTAATGTAATGGAATCCTTCTAATTACATACTTTATAGTTTTTAAAAAGTTAATCACGGTTTTTCATTCAATGTGCATTTTGTTTTACATATTAAACTTATATTTTCCTTTGAGAGAGTTTTAAAAATAAGAGGAAATTGGGAAGGCTTTTTTAAAACAAAGAAAAATCTCACCCCTACTTATGATCTTTTTGATTTGCCTGTGTTTTTATTTCAAGCAAGTCAGATGTATATTGGGGGGTATTTATTTATGTGTATTTATTTCAAGCAAGTCAGATGTAATTGCAAATAGCATGCAGAAGATCCCAGGTTCAATCCCTACCTCCAGGTAGGGCTGGGAGAAACTCCTGCCTGAAACCTTGGAGAGCTGCTGCCAGTCAGTGTGGGCAATAGTGAGCTAGGTGGACCAATATCTGACTCTGTAGACAGCTTCCTATGTAATCAAACCATAACTTGCCCTTATGTTCAATCCAATTGGATGCATTCACATTCACAGCTTACATCCAATAAACTGCTAAGTAAGCCCTCCAAACTAGGATCACACAGTGTGGTTTGCAATTCTGGTATATGAAGGGCCCAAACCTCAGTTTTGCTGTTCAGGTGCATAAGCAAACGGTGATTTAATTAAACCAGGAGGTTATTTATTAAGACTGTGTATGAGAGGGAAGCAGAAAGAGGAAGAGATCATGGCTCAAATAATGGTGGCTGAATGTGGCCATTGAGTTTCCCAGGAATACAACCAACGTAAAGTGTGCTACAAATAGACATTATTATAGAATTAATAAACATAGAATATCTATGATAGACTAGAATATATGTCTATTATAATTTAAGTCTCTATTATAATATAAGCATAAATCTTGAATAGACTAGAATATCTATGATGGAAAAGACTAGAATACCTGTCTTGTCTTTTCCATTTTGGGACACAAAACCTATTACTATGTTTAAAAGCATTTATTTTCTGGCCATGAGGACTCCAAACCTAGGCTGTTGGTATGCAAGACATTTCTTTAAAATATATATTTCTAAAGAGCCTTGTAGCCTCATGTTTCCTTTTTCCTGTCCCAGTATACTTGCATGGATGAAGCCCACAACCCACATTTGACTATGGCTGTGACACATTTCCATATTTCCTGGGGCGGCCGGGTGGGGGGAGCGGGGGGGTGCAATTTCAGTGCTTGCCCCGGGCGCCGTTTTCCCTAGTTACGCCTCTGGTCCTCGTGCTTTGTTCACCTAGCCACAGGCAGGCAGGTGGCAGGGCATCTTCAGTCAATTCCCAACCATCCTGTCATCAAATTGTGGCTACAACCCATGCACACCTTTGCTGAACACAATGGAGCTCACTTCTGAGTAAACATTCAAAGAGTTAGGCTGCTAGGCATGCTCCCCAATGAACCTGTCAGGCTATTAAGATAATTGTCAAAGGCCCATCCTGGATGCCCCTGCCATCAGAGGTGGTACCCTGTCTCCAGAATGCTCACTCCTGACATACTTGCCTAGCATCAAATCTGATGCATTTCCAAGACTGGACAATGGCTTTCTTTTAAGCTGCCCATGCCTTTCAACAATCAATGATCAAGGTTTTAAAGATTAACTGATGGTGATACTTCCAGAGTTCCTGGAAACAGGAACTCTGGAATGTTACATTTAGAGTGGTTTTATCTGCAGTTTGCTTCTTAACTGCTGCTTTTATGTTTACTAGCATAACTTGTGCAGAGCATCTGCGTGCTAGTACCTGATTGCTCCCCTCACCCACTGCCACAGCCCCCCTCACCGGAGAGATATCTCTACCCTCACCTGAGCCACACTCCTGCTCCTCCTCCACCCCATTGCTTCCATCCCTCTCATCCCTCTTTGGGTGCTTCCATCCCTCTCACCCTTATTCCTCTATCCCTTTACTCCATTCCCCTCATTCTTCTTGGTCGCAGCTGCAGCATTGCTGGCACCAATTGGCCAAGCTGCAACCCCCTATCCCCAGAGACCTCCCTACCCTCACCCAAGCCCCACTCCTGCTCCTCCCCACAGGAGAAGCAGTAGTTGACCGGGCCCTTCCTCGCTGCCACCACGGCTGCTCGTTCCCCTCAGGTCGCTGACAGGCCTCGGCTCATCCCTTGCCTGCCTCGCTCTGCCAATGGCCTTGGTAGCCCCAAACAGCAGCAGTGGTTGACTGGGCCCTTCCTTGCTGCCACTGCCACCACGGCCGCTAGTTCCCCTCAGGCCGCTGACAGGCTTGGGCCCATCCCTCGACCTTCCTTCTTTCTCTCTTCCCCTCCCTTCTTTCTCTCTCCTCCACTCACTCTTAGTTAACAGACCTTGTTCATCTTGTTTCCTCGTCTAATTCGCAAAGCAGCAGCCTCCTTCTCCTGAAGGGGCTCTTTCCTCCCTCATGACCCCTCTCTTTGCAGACCCCTGCCCAATATCCTTTTATATATATTTAGATTCCTCTCCTCTACAATCAAGAACATCTTCTGACCAGTAGCAGTTGCTTTCCAACTGACTTTAACCATCACAGGCTCCTCCTCCCTTTCTGCATATGGAATCCCCACTGCCCAATCACCATGGTGCTTCTGCTCGTGAACTCTCACGAGAGCTGCCACACATGGGATTAGCCATGGGTACGCCTTAGAGAATGAGATAGATAGATAGATATTGGAATTCTTGAGACTCTTTTAATAGTGTTGTATGTTTTATTGTCATGGAAGCCATCCTGTGCACTCTTGAAGTGGATTATTATTAAGAATATTTATATACTGCTTTTCTCAACAAAAGTTCTCAGAGCAGTTTACCAAAGAAAGAAAGAAAGAAAGAAAGAAAGAAAGAAAGAAAGAAAGAAAGAAAGTTCCCTGTCCCAAAAGGGCTCATAGTCTAAAAAGAAGCACAAGGTAGACACCGCAACAGCCACTGCACAAGCACTGTACTGTGTTTGGATAGGAATTTTTGCTTTTCACTCATAAAATATAAGCATTACCACTTGAAAAGGTGCCCCTTTGCCCAAATAGCAGGAATGCTCAAGATACAAGATTCCTAAACAAACAAATAAAATGTAACTCAGGTAGCATAAGAGCTCAGATAGCAGGCTTACATTCTTAAGAACACATATGATGAACAATGCTGAATCATGCCAAGGCCTATCTTGGCCTGATTCAGTCTGTTTTTGACCCTGTTGTGTCCCAGTGATGTAATCTGATCTGACCCTTCCACAACCCCTTGTAAATAGCCAACATCCTTCCCCATCACCTGCCCATTTCCCTCTCCTCAAGCCCCTTCCACCTCACTTATCTTTCTTGATACTCTAGTACCAGCTGCAGGAGCATGAGAGACATCTTTCTCTCCCTTGCCTCTCCCTGATTCTGTGCACGGTGCAATCACTGCGTGCCAGATAAAAGGAGTGCTAGGAATAGGAGTTTTAAAAATCCATGTCAGAAGCAGTGGGAAAACTCCAATTTCCAACACTCCTAACGTCTGCCAGGCAGCCATCAGAGCATGCCAGACATCTGAGAGGTGGGAGAGTGGACAAAAATGCTGCTGGAGCAAAAGCGACAAAAATGGTAAGGGGGTGGGAGGGAATTTGGAGGTGAGTGTAGTGGTGGCTGGTGCTTCCTGGACCTCGTGTGTGTGTGCGCGCGCTAGGCAGGGCAGATGATGGGTAGAGCCACAGGAAGCGAGAGGTGGAGACAATTTTGGGCAGCTGCAAAGGTAGAGCCAGTACTAGGAGGGAGCCTTAGCAATAATTGGTAACGTGTAGATGTGTAGCTAACGAGTGGGATCAAAATACAAAACACACACACAAGCACACAAATCTCAGTTGCTCATCAGCAGAGTTACAGAGAAACATGGAAAACATCAGTTGCTTTATAGGGCTTAACAAGACTACAATAGTATCTATATTTGTATCTACCATGGCAGAATCAAAACACAAGCACACACACAGAGGGAGGAAGAGAACTTTACAAGCCAGAAGTAAAGTAGAGAACAGCTACAAAAGGCTGCTTTTGTGGTGAGTAAATACATCTTTAAGTCATGAGGGCAGCTCTGTCTGCCTGATTATTTAAAAAATGAATACTAATAATAATAAATAACAAGAAATAACTCTGAGCCAAAGTGGTATATTGGCTAGTGTGCTGGACTAGACTGGGGAAATCCAAGTAAAAGTCCCCATTCAGCTATGAAACTCACTGGGTGACTCTGAAGACAGTCAGTTATCTCTCAGCATACCCTTCCTCACAGGACTGCTGGGAGGATAAATGTAACCATGTGAACCACTCTGGGCTTCTTTGAGGAAGCACAGACTATATACATGTAAAAGTAAATCAATCTATATAACCCACAGGTAAAGCAGAGAACAACTACAAAAGTGGAGCACAAACACATTCTGAAGTTACAAGGGCAGCTCTGCCTGCCTATTTAAAAATTCATGCATACATAATAGAAAAATCACAGGTTTTTGCTTGCTGCAGCTCTAAACCATTTCATAAGAATATAAGAACAGCCCTGCTGGATCAGGCCCAAGGAAGCCCACAGCCAGGAGCTGAGAGCATGCCCTCTCTCCTGCTGTTACTCCCTTGCAACTGGTATTCAGAGGCATCCTGCCTCTGAGGCTGGAGGTGGCCTATAGCCCTCAGACTAGTAGCTGTTGATAGACCTTTCCTCTATGACGTTATCCAAACCACTCTTAAAGCCATCCAGATTGTAACTTAGAGGACACCATGGGAAGCAAAGCTGCACGGGGACACCCTCTCCCTATTCCATGCCTGCTAAACAGCTGGGTGCCACTCTCTGCCAGCCATTTATACAGATTATACAGCATTTATACAGATTGTTCGGCCAGCCTGCAGTGACTACAACAGCCATGGAATGGAGGATCATTCTGGTGCAGTCACTTGCACTGCCTAAGCCCCAGCAAAGCAGCATACACAGCTACAGGCATCTTAGGCTGCAAAAATCACATTCAAGGAAATCCTGGAGGATATGTTTGATTCATGCTGGAAGGCCTGACAGCTCATACAACAGTTCAGCATCAGAAGAAAATACAAATCCATTGTGTCAGGCTTCCATTTTCGGAGAGAGAAAAGGAGAATATGGAAAAAGTAAACAGGAAAGGATATAATTCCTACACATGAATGATTCACTTTCAAATTAATTTGTGACACAAAGTAGTTAGGTGGTTCCTTTTACTGAGCCCACAATCTTATTGCAGCAAGATTATGCCATCTTAACAAATGACAACTCAGTAATTTTTCATTCTTTCCACATTCAACATCGTATGACTTAATCTAAGAAAAATATCTGTTTTGTGACTCAACTCTCTGGGGCTATCATGGCAGCATTTCTTTTAACCAGTGCTTCAATGCAAAGTATCTCTCTAGATGGCATAATACATTTTCTAGTTCCTATTGGCACATTGGTGTCTATGCTGCTGTTTCATTTTCTTTTGCTTTGCATGCGTTTTAAGACTTGTCCCTATGCCTTCCACCTTTTATTTTAGAATGGCTCACTGCCATTTATAGAAACATTGGATTTATATGCCTTTCTCTTTTGTTTCTGTACTAATTTTGCTTAGTGTCATTGCACCAATAATGCATGCATGTTTCTGTTGCTAAAAAGGAAAACAAAATGTATCATGCCAGGGTGTATCTCTCTAGAAGAGAAAGACAGACAGAGGATAGATGGATAAACAGACAGAGGAACTGATAAATTGGAGAAACATAGGGCAACATGCCTACTTGGTGAGCCAGCGTGGTGTAGTGGTTAGAGTGCTGGACTAGGACCGGGGAGACCCGAGTTCAAATCCCCATTCAGCCATAATACTAACGGGGTGACTCTGGGCCAGTCACTTCTCTCTCAGCCTAGCCTACTTCACAGGGTTGTTGTGGAAGAGAAACTTGTATGCAGTACACCACTCTAGGCTCCTTGGAGGAAGAGCGGGATATAAATGTAATAATAATAATAATACTTGAACAAGAAACTTTGCCCTTCCAGTCTGATTAGTGGATAAACATATGTTGTGGAGGAAAAGCAAATCCAGGAACAACACTGAAATTAATGTCTTATATGGACAAAATGAAACTGACACAAGAGCAAAAGGTGGTAAAATGGCAACACTGATTCTAAGTCATGTAAATGATCAGCAAACAAAGACTGTAAACTTCATACTATTCATAACATGGCAGCAAAAATTATGTCCATTATTAGACGTCATTGTCAACAGCTTCTACTGTGTTCATTCTATCAGTGTTCAGGCAGAGGTATATTACAAAACACACAATGAATTATGAGAGAGAGTCAAAGGTACTGAGGACCCTTCCTTTTTTTGTTCCTTGACAGATCCATTTCTCACCTGCGATGCGATATGATACTTAGCTTCTGTAGCTTAATTGCACATGGAAACATAGACTATAATGGTACCTGTTGCCTGAGAGCATCAAGACGTCTTTTTCGTTCCTCCTCCTCATGGGCTTCTTTTAGCTCTGCTTGTTTTTTCTCCAACAAGCGCTTCTCCAACAGTTTTTGTCTAAACTGAACCCTTTGAACAGGAAAACATGAAGTCAATGACCAATCTAAAACTGGATGATCTTTGAATGAAATATGAGGAACAATTACAACCTTATCTGAGAAGTCTGACTAATCAATAATTTGTCTAGATGTAGTACCCCTGCTAATATTTATTTATTTATTTATGCAAAGAGGCACCTTTTAAACATGGTAATTCTCTTTATTTAGCAGCAGGGTGAGTAACTAGCCCTATCCACCCCCAGCACAGTACCTCTAGTGACTGTTGCTGGTGTCTATCTTACATTTCTTTTTAGATTGTGAGCCCTTTGGGGGCAGAGAGCCATCTTATCTATCTATCTATCTATCTATCATTAACTAAGGTTGTATCAGGCAAGCCCCGCCCCCACTACAGCCATGACCAATGAAAAAGTGGGGGCGGAGCTTACACATACAACTGTCGGGCCTGTCAAAGGAGCCATCCCTGCCATCTCCGCTGCCAGTACCCCATCGTCACCTGTCCTCCCTGCTGCCTTGGAGCAGCTTCAGGTTGGGGGGGAGATGGGACAGAGGGAAACAATGGGCGAGTAGGGGGGAGCAAAGGGAGGAAGGAAGTCTGGGGTGAGGGGAGTCAAGTGGGAGAAGACTGAATGATGGGGCCTTCTGTTGCCCTGCCAAAGGCAGAGTGTGGGCCCACCATCTCCATCTCCAGCGCCCCATTGTCACCCTTCCTCTCCACCACCCTGGGGTGGCTGAAG
Source organism: Hemicordylus capensis (assembly GCF_027244095.1). NCBI lineage: Eukaryota > Metazoa > Chordata > Lepidosauria > Squamata > Cordylidae > Hemicordylus > Hemicordylus capensis. Next base: position 186,433,582 of record NC_069657.1, read on the forward strand.
GCGGGGGGAAGGTGGGGCAGGGGGGCCGAATCAGCCAGGGGGGCAGGAAGGATATTTTGTTGCCTCCACTGCCATCGGGAATGGCAGGGGGTGGCAGGGGCAGAGGAAGGTGGCACAAGGAGCCGGATCGGCGGGGGGTGAGGGTGGGGGGGGGGGTTGGAGACAGGGAGAAAGCCCATAAATGTTCTGTGCCAAATCAGCTAGTTTATTTATTATTTCTCTATGTAAACTGCTTTGGAAAAATTTTGTTGAAAAGCAGTATATAAATATTTCTTGTTACTTTGTTGTTGTAGTAGTACATAGGTTACAGTGAATGTCCAAACTCTGGCAATTGACAACATTCAGATACAAATGCTGATAATCCTAGATATATTGTGTAGCTGAAAATAAATATATATTGCCAAGAGTTGCGTTTATGTGATTTGTCAGATTCACCAGTGTCTCCCTGTGTTTTGGAGGATTCACAACATTTATCAGGGATAAATTCCCAAATGTTAGCTATTCACAATTACAATATATAATGCAATTGGACCTTGCTGGCTGTGGCCTGGCACTTACCCCACTACACTGGCCACAGGTAGGGATCTACTCATGTGATCAGAAACCCTACAAAAGTATCTGCAAAGATATGTAGGCTCATCTGAGATGTTAAAACAATTGTGAAGCTTTCCACCACGATGCTGCCAACTCAACCCACATCACCTATGAATATTTATTCAGCACAGAAGATAGGTGTGTAGTAGCGGTGTGCATGAATGGTCCAAAATTTTATTTATTTATTTATTTATTTATTTATCATATTTTTACACCACCCAAAACTTACGTCTCTGGGCGGTTTACAACAAGATTAAAAAGTAAAACATTAATTAAAAACAAAACAAAACAAAAATTTAAAAGCAAGAAATGTAAAATACAATTTAAAATTTTTAAAACAATATTCTAAAAATAACATTCAAAACAATCAAAACAATATCAGTTAAAAGCCTGGGTGAAGAAATGCATCTTTAAGGACTTTTTAAAGGATGTCAGAGATGGGGAGGCTCTTATTGCACTAGGGAACGCATTCCAAAGCCTCAGGGCAGCAACAGAGAAGGCCCGTCCCTGAGTAGCCACCAGATGAGCCGGTGGCAAATGCAGACGGACCTCTCCTGATGATCTCAATGGACGGCGGGGTTCATTATGAAGAAGCCGTTCTCTTAAAATCCCAGGGCCCAAGCTGTTTAGGGCTTTATGGGTTATGACCAACACCTTGTATTTTGCCCGGAAACATATTGGCAGCCAGTGTAACTCCTTCAATACAGGAGTAATATGGTCTCTCCTAGATGACTCAGAGACCAGCCTGGCTGCTACATTCTGGACCAACTGTAGTTTCCGGACTACGTACAAGGGCAGCCCCATATAGAGCGCATTGCAGTAATCCAGTCTGGAGGTTACCAGCAGATGTACCACTGTTTTGAGGTTGTCTAACTCAAGAAACAGACGCAGCTGGTGTATCAGCTGAAGCTGATAGAAGGCACTTCTGGCCACTGCCTCAACCTGGGACACCAAGGAGAGACTTGGATCCAGAAGCACCCCTAGACTGCGTACCTGTTCCTTCTGGGGAAGTGTGACCACATCCAGAACAGGCAGATCAAACTCGTCTCTTGAGTTCCAACCCCGCACAATGAGTACCTCCGTCATCTTCAAAATGAATTGGTTCACCACAATCCAGGTCAGTTCATCTGGCTTGATTGCAAACCAGACTGGCCATCAGGAAAGGTGGCCATCTAAGATCAAACTGAATCAAAACTGGTTCCATGTGAGCCGGTTCAAAGGTTCGGGTGGCTATGGTGGCTGCCATTTTGTCTGCTTGTTTAGTTGTTTTTCTCCCTTGCTGATTGGTTTTCTGCCACTGCCTTCCAATTGGCTTGTGCTCTCCTTTCCTCTGGTTGGCTTGCTATCACTACAAATCAAGAGTTGTCAGGGCAATTCTGCCCCCATTGGCTATTGGGGGAAGGAGAGGAGGGAGAAAAAAGAAAGGAGTTTCAAAGAGTATTTAAAGCCTCCTCCCCAATCTTCATTGGCGGTGCAACCCCCGGTCTGAGGCTGGGGATGAGCATGAAGAAGTTATTCCAGTTGTTCCTGGACCTTCTCAGCCCTGTACCAATGGCGGTGGGGCTGGTGGCCCCCAGCAAGAACCAGCAGCCCCAGTACCACAACCATCAAAATGGTCCAGGATCGAGAGCAGCATGGTATGGGACCACTTTGAGCTCTGCCAAGGTGACACTACACATGCTTTCTGCACCCACTGCAGGGCACAGGTCAGCAAGAATGAGAACCCTAAGTATCTTGGGACATTAGCCATGTTGTGGCACCTGCAATGGTGACTGTAATAATCCTCATCTGGAAGTTCTTGCCCCTGCTGGCAATGCTAGGGTGCCTGGTGTGACCTCAACTAGCGACGGCAAGACATGTGCTCCTGCTCTCAAGCAGGGAATGTTGCCGGTTGCGTAGTGGGTGCAATTAGTGGGCAAGCAGTCTGGTCGGCCAGAGTCTCATCACCCAGACCATTGGAGAGATGATGGCTCTGCATGACCAGCCATTCCAGGTGGTGGAGTACATCAGCTTCTGCTGGCTGCTCCAACAGCTTGGCCCTGACTAAAAGACTTCCTCACACACCACCTTCAGCAGGGGTTGGTGCCCTCCCTGCTCCAGGAGTCCAGGGAGGTCATTTTGGAGCTGCTGGAGTCATCAGGGCCTGTCACCAACATGCACTTCACTATGGATCTGCGGACCAGCTGTAGTGGGGTTCACTCTGCTTTTCTGTCCCTCATGGTGCACTGGTGGAGGCAGGAGAGGGAGGAGACATCTGCTGCTGGTGGCATGGCCACCACATGGGCTGTGCTGCATGTGGAGCCGATGGACACTGACCACACAGCAGATGGGCTATCAGTGGTCACTGAACACCAGGTGGAGGAAAGGCTTTCCAGGCAGCCAGACCTTTGCTGAGGGTTCCTGGTCACCAACAACGGTACCATTTAAATGCCACTGTAATGTAACCTACTTTATGCTGGTCAAAGACTGTAATAAAGATTGGTTTGATTTGATAAGACATGACCAAGTGCAGTATTAGTGCCATACAACAGATGGACACAAACTGAGCTGACAGTTTGTTGAGGGCAGCCCGCCAACTCAGTTTGTGTCCTTCTGTTGTATGGCATACACTCTGCACCTGGTTGTGTCGTGTCAAATCAAACCAATCTATTACAGTCTCGGACCAGCATAAAGTAGGTTAAATTAGAGTGGCATTGAAATGGCATTAAAACAGGCTATTTCTGGAACTGTGAGTATAGAGATTAAAAGTTTATAAGTTATACAGCTACTGTTAAATTATGATAAACTATCTTAAAACTGCATTTTAAAGATAGAATTAGTGTAATAAAGATAAAATCGGTGAGACTATATAGAAGCTTTAAGTGGTTAAAATCTTAAAATCTTGACATCTTAATCTGAAAACCTGTAATGCTGTAAATACTATAAAATGCTAAATAACTATAGAAAATGCTAAAGCTGAACCGTAAGACCATGCACTGTGTCAGGCCTACTTAGATCTTGCTGCCTGTCAGGACCTGATTAATTTTTCACACTGCCATGTAGAACTTGGCAACATTATGTGTGGTAACAGGGTTGGGAGTCAGAGAGCAGGAGAGAGGCATGGAATTGGCTTGAGTGACCTGGGGACTTGAGTATTATAAGGAAGGATGAGGGTGATATTAATGTCTCTATAGAATGGGCAATGGAGGAGGACATGCTCTGTTGTTTCACCTTGTTCAGAGTCGCAAGGTGTAGCGGATTTAACCCAGCCTTTGTCTCAAAGCAAGCCAATGTGAGGGGAATGAAAAAATGCCGGGTCATCCCCTCTCTATGCTTTTCCCCACAAAGGCTGTTCCCCAAAACTTTCCTAGTAGATAATACGCTGCCACCACACCCACCTATCAAGAGTTTCTTACCCCCACCCCCACTTGGCTTGGGTCAATTTCCAAGGAAACTCTCCTTCTCTTACTATTTGAAAAAGTACAAAAACCTTCTACATGCAGCATACACGTGGTGAGAAACCTGGCAGAGTTGCTGAACAATCAAATTGAGATGGGCATTGCACGAGAGCAAGCCCTTTCACAGCCCCCACTTTCCTGAGTTAAAAAACTACTCAAGAGGCTGGTTAAAATTGCAAAGAACAACAAGAAAAATAAACTTTATTCAAAATACTACAAACTGCTTCCATCTGAGGCTTTCTCAGCGTTTAGTTATAGGTAAGAGGAACACTAGTAGCTACAAGAATACTTGAAAAAGCACCTTTAGTTGATATTAAAAATTGTAGTTACCCAGTTGCAAAGCAACATAGATGTAAGAAAGTACAAAAAGCACCCTTAAGGATTTACAGAGTCTTTTGCAGCACCCTAGTTGCAGAGTTGGGCACAGGCTATTGTTTCTTAGCTTAGTTGCATTACTGATAGACAAACTTAGAACATTATCAGGGAAATGCAAAGCACACGAAAGAAAGATACGTTTCTGACACAAACTGTCAATCAATCAATCAATCAATCTTAATTTATGTCTTGCTGATGTTAATGTGGGTACTACTAAACTGGTTGCTAAATTTTTATGGGGCTATGAAACTGACCTCTCGTCATGCGGTTTTATGAGGCTGATTGTGTATCTTTTAGTTATTTTATGCTGTTTATCTATGGTAACTGTCTAAAGTTTTAATTTTGTTGGCTTACAGCCATAAATAAAATGATTAACTGTCTAGCAAACTGTTCCCTAGGCTAAACTTCCAGAAGCCAAAAGCCTAGGCTTCCTTCCCCCTTGAATTCACCCCAAACTCCAGGAGAGGCAGCATGAGCTCTATCTACCTCAACACTTGATCTGTCAGGATGTTCTGACCCAGTGGAACTCTGCCTTTCTCTTGCTCCAGCACTTGCAGGAGCAAGAGGCAGGCATCAACAACCTGGCAAGGTGGTGTGACTTGGGAGTGTGTGACCTATCCAATGTGGACTGGAAGTTCATTTCCGAGGTTGTCTTAACACTCAAGCCATTCTTTGTTGCCACTGACAACTTGTGTGCTGAGTGGTTAAGCAACATCTTGGGTCAATTGGCAAAGCAGGTTTTGTCCTGCCTATGTGACCCAACAATGAAGGGCAACACCAACACCCCTGATGAGCTGCCCAGGTGGAGGGACCTCCTGTTTCAAGAGGTTAGGCAGACTAAGGAAAGGAGGCTGGATTTGAACAAGGGGGAGGGTGCTAGAATGCCTACTTCTAGTGCACACTCCAATCTCAGCAGCAGCATCACCACTACTTCCTGGGCCAGCAGCGTGGGGTCCCTGGCAGCGCCAGCAGGGTCAGTAGTTCTGCCTGGGTGTTCCATCCACTGGTATAAATGAGGGTATCTTGGCACCTTGCCAGGAATACGAGAGGAGTCCATTGAGTCCTGCAGCAGTGCTGAACAGTCTGATCTCCAGTACTTGCAAGAGCCAGTAACAGACCCAAAGTTGTAACTGATCCAGTTTAGAGCAACGCATTGCCAAGTCTGGTTGGACTTGGAGGTGGTTGCTGGATGGTTACTCTCATGCTTGACAACCAGCATCCAGAGCGAGAGGGTGTTCTCCATGGCCAGGGAAGTGGTGACATCCCATCGCTCGTACCTGGATGATAACTTGGTGGAGCAGCTGGTCTTTTTAAAGGCCAACTTCCCCCTGTTGGGCTATCCTGAGTTGGACGTGGAGGGTAAGTGACTCATGGTCACCCCCATCCACAGCAACACCACTGTCAGCTTGCCCAGCCCTGGCCAGCCCCCAAACCAGATGTGTCACTGTCTACCTGTTAGTGCTGCTGACATATGTAGACAAACATACCATATCACCATGACCCGGATGGTGGTGGACTGGTGTCCTGAGGCCCAGCATTAATCGGAGGCTGTGGTGAAGCAGCCAGGAGGTTTGATCTTGTGTGTTACTGTTAACTTTTGTGTGGTACTGTTAACTTTTTTCCAAGCAGCACAGAAACATGCACCCCACAATCATGGCTACTAGGGCCAGGGTTAGGGTTGATCTACTGGTCTAGAAAAAATTCCAAAAATAATTAAAAAACCACCTGATTGAACTGAAAATCACCAATTTTGAACTGGTTTGAATTGGTTCATTGAGCAGAATGGACTAGCCAGTCGGTTTGTGAAGCCATGGTCTGGTTTGAATTCAAACCAAACAGTGGAAAACAGTTCTGCTCACACCCCTAGTGTGTAGCACTACACATAGATAGTGCTGTTACACATGGTCACTGATGCCCGAGGAGCTGTCTGCCATGCCCTCCTGCCACCACTGCTGATGGGCATGGAGCCTGTCTGCCTTCATGCCAGCTATGTGGTTGTCCACTCAGCCTGCCACCAGCCTACCTCCCTTTGCCAGTCACAACGCAGTCTATTGATATCATCATACCGGCACCATTCGACTGTAGCAAAGGGAGGCAGAATGGGCAGTTAGGTGGCTCAAAGGGTGATGGCAGCGGGGGCTGCCTCAAGGCTTACCTTGGAGTTGACCTCAATGTGTCTGGCTTCAGGGGGAAAATGGCTAGGACCAGCTCCAGACATCTCCAGATGGTTGTGAAGCCAAGACATGATCATGTATAGATTATAGTTTTTTAAAAAACTTGGAGGCAATATTGGAGAGTTTTTACTGACTGAGGACTGGCTCATGGCAACAACATGTGGACTGGGTAGTAATATGAGGAAACATTTGAAACACCACAATGTATGTCACCAGAAGTCAAGGGTTGTGCAAATTGATTATAATGGCTATTTTAAAAGTACTTTTCTAACACTAACTGCTTCTCAATAATTGAATGAACATATTTGTATGCCACCAACACATATGTCTCGGGATGGTTTACATACAGTTTATCATCTAGAACAATTCAAAATGAAGGAGGCTCATTGTCTTACTTTCAGAAAAGCATCCAACAATAGTCTTTTCCAGATATTTTACACACTTATAAATGAATGTACATGGGGGCCAGTGTTGAACTGGGAATCCCAGCAGCCAGTCTCTGATGCCTTACCTCCTGCACCACCCATGCCCTGATGCTTCAGCAAGCCAGGCAGATTAAACTTCCATGGAGCAAGGGTGTCCTCTAGGCTGTAATGTCAACTAAGTCAGTTGACTTCTTGGTCCAATCAAGCTCTATAAAATCAGGCTTTCCTTGTCCCCTGGCCCCAAACCAGGCTGTATAAAAACCTTGCCTCTAAGCCAGCCTGGCAGTCTGAGCATCTTATCTAAGCAGTGACACAGGCTGCCTCATCCTGCCTCACCTCAACTACTCAACCCACAAGCCCTGTCACAACCCTAGCTTATTCTCCCAACTACACTTCCTGCCTTTGCCCTCTGTTCTGGGTCACCCTTATCCAGCACTGAACCTTGGCCCATCCTTCACTCACTCCTGCCTCTGGTCCTCCACTCCTAACCAACCCATGCCCAAACTGGACTAGCCCACTCTGGCATGTCTCAACACTTGGCCAAGAGGGAAGGGAGGGAAGATTAGGAAGGTCTAGAGGAGTTGCAGCTGAATTCTAGATATCAAGGTGAAGAAAAAGGGGATGTGGGTAACAAAAGGGTTCCTAGAACAAAATGGATAGCTTCCGCTTATTTTGGAAGCATCATCGCACAATTGCCAACATTTAACACAGGGCAGTGACAATAGTTGCTTTCAAAGTTGATTTGAAAGAGGATAACTGTTCATGATGTGTGCACGCATCCCACTTCTGTCTCTGGTATTATTGTTATTGTTTCAAGAGACAATACAAATGTGTGTACACCATGGAGAAGTTAAGCTTCGCTCCTAAGAACAACTGTGTTTCCAGCCCAAGTATTTATGTTGGGAAAGGGGTCTGGCCAGTCAGCAGCAAGGTCCCAGTTAAAAAGCTGGTGTTTCTTTAATGAATCCCCTAAAAGGGGTGGGGTGGGGAAAAGAGTTGAATACACACTGGGCAATATTGAGAGTGTGCCTCTGGCACAACATGTCCCAGGGTAAGGCACATTCCCTGCTCCCTCTTCACTTCTCAAGTTCTCTGAGTCCTCTATTGCTGAGGGTCAGAGGACTTTTGGCACTGGCATCGGATGCTACAGAGGGGCACAGAGGAGGGTGCACCAAAAAACTGCAGCAGGAACTGCTAGAGGAGGCACCACTCATATCTCCACTTCTCACTGCAATCCTTCATGCAATGGCTTTTCAGAGGCTCAGGTGAGGTGGGGAAGATGCCGTGCACTGCTATAGCTCGCACTAGTGGTAGTCTAGATACCACCCCACTGTTTACATGAACATATGAATTTGCCTTATGCTTAACCAAAGCCACTGGTCCCTCTAGCTAAGTATTGTTTAGACTGACTGGCAGAAGCTGTCCAGGATCTAGGTTAGGGAGATATCTAACCTAAGCTCTACCTGGATAGATCTTTTCCAGTTCTATCTGGAGATACCAGGGACTGTACCTGGGACCACCCTCTGCATGCAAAGCAGGTGCTCAACCACTGAAGCCATGGTCCTGGCATGGAAGGAAAACTCTCCCAGGGACATGGAGTATGAAGGCTGTCTGAGACTTGCATACATGGTCAGTTGTGTAGGTTTGCATTACACATCTAGAGGAATTTCATGATGATATTGTTTAGTAGTCCATTTGGGAAGGCTGCCTATGGACATTATTTCTTACATTCAGACAAAATGTTACTGCTGCTTCAAAGAAAATCCTAGCTTGATAGTGAAGCATTAACATTAGACCTTCCCCCCTTTCTCTGCCATGTTCAATTTTGACTAAGTATCATGGCTAAGTAACATTCTTTTCAAAAAATAACAAGTTGAAAAATGAGCTTAGCTTATTGGTTTCAGTAAAGCTACCTTTTGAAGTACTGTGACTACACATTCATGTAATTTCCGATAAGCATAATTTCATTAAAATTGCTTTCAGAATGTGTCTCATACATATTTAACAGAAAATTTAGCTACCATATTTATTATAACAGATTTAAAATAGCATTGTGAACAAGTTTATAATATGTACAATATTTCACCAAGTAACCTCTTTGACTGGAATAAATATTCATATAAGATTCAAAGGGATTCAGCAAAAGAGCATCTTCTGTATCAGTCAAGGAGCAAATGAGAGATTCAGAAAGCATCTCCCTTTCCTTCTCTCATAAATTATATTTATTCAGGACACTTGAGAATTTGGATCAAATGATTTGGTTCTTGTTTTGAGTTTGCAACAATATGCAATGTCTTTGACAATATACAAGCCTGTGCTGTTGATCAATATTAATAATGAAATTGACACAAAGCTGAATGGGGACCTAGCCTGTCATTTTGGAGAAGCTACATTTAATCTCCCCATCTCATTTCTTTGAGACTGATTAAAAATATATATAAAACAAGATCCATGATGTGCTTTCACGTGGCTTAAGAATTCTGCAAAGTAATCTTTCCCCTTCAGCTACCACCCCATCATCAGTGAAAGATACAGTTTCCTCTTTATGGTAAACTCATATTGCAAAAAGTCATACATAATCCCAACTGAAAAAGAAGTACAGCTATAACATTAACAGAAATTACACAGGCACAAGAGTGCTGGATTCTTGCACATGATCAGAGCCAGCGTGGTGTAGTGGTTAGAGTGATGGACTAGGACTAGGGAGACCCGAGTTCAAATCCCCATTCAGCCATAATACTTGCTGGGTGACTCTGGGCCAGGCACTTCTCTTTCAGCCTAACCTACTTCACAGGATTGTTGTGAGGAGAAACTTGAGTATGTAGTACACTGCTCTGAGCTCCTTGGAGGAAGAGCGGGATATAAAATGTAAATAAATAAATAGATAGATAGATAGATAGATAGATTAAAAGGAGTGTTTTGGGGTTGGGAAGAGTCCTTCCTGCATGAATAACAGACAAACAGAGCCTCTCTTGGGCTCTGCAACCCTGCTCCCCAATGAGAGCCACAGCTGCAAGCTTGGATCAAGAAGTCTGTCCAAGGATCAGGAGAATACAAATCCCCAGATTTTCCTGTCACCACAAGCCTATGCAAGTAGTGCATTGGAGCATGGAGGATCTAGCCAAATTGAGGTTTCCATGGTTATTGTTTTGTAGGCCAGTACAATATCTCAGACTGAACATCAGATCTCAGGCCCTCATGGTGTGAGTATCATTGAGTTGCCACACCCATAACTATCCTGTAAATCAGAGGTTTTTTCTTTAATTGAATATATACCATATCTCACATAACTCTTCTCTGTCATCATTCATAGTATGTTTTATCATTTTAGTTTTGGAGACACAGACTTTAAAAATCCAAAAAATCTGCTTTATATGGAGGGGATTCTTTTTGCTTTAATGTGGAATATTTTTAAGGCTTGATTATGTGAACATCAGGAGGACCAGGCTTTTGAACGTGGAAATATCCAGGGTTTTCAGGGACAAACAAGTTATAACTTTAATCACTTCATTTTTCATTTTTCCTTGTGTGTGCTGTGTGGGAGAGAAGGGGATCCAGAGCTAATTATCCCCTCCTCCAGGCTATAGTCCTGAGTCAGATCGAGGGCTACCATGCCTACAGTTTACCCTCACACAAAAATTATGCACGGGCAAATGATGTGATTCAAGTCACATCTAGCTTGGCCCTAGACAAGTTGTATCTTTAATAAGAAAACATTCAAAATCAGGAATTACTCAACACTTGTAGTCACTGATAATCCAGAGTGAATCCAAATGCAAGTCCAAATGCAAGTATACAAATGCAAACACACTACACTGCTGAGACAGCAGGGGCCAATGCAGGGGTGCACTAGGTGGTAAGAGACAGAAAGATGCTGGCACCACTGAGAAGTGGCCAAGGGAGAGGAGATCCCAACCCTCTTGCTAGTGGGAGGCACAAGACAGTGGTGGAGCCAGAGGGTTGCTGGAGTCAGCCACATATAGGTGCACTGCTGCTGACTTTGTAAGAGCACCTAATGTAGACAATGCTGTTGCCAAAACAGCTTATCTTGGGGCTGCAAACAGCACCCCTCTATATGATTTAGAACTGTGGGGCCACAACTTCCATTTGGGGATACCTGAGATCACAGGATCGTGAATTCTGTTCATGCCCAGATTTGGCAAACTATGCAGTTTGCTCACTTAGCACAAGCAAAGCATGGGGCAATACAGTCCAAGGTCACCATAACAAAGGGCTGAAGGAAATCATCCCCCAAACCTCTCTTTGTCTGATCTTCAAAGAGAAGGAAAAGCTGGCAAAGTAGATCTCAGGTTAATACTGTAATAGACTGCTTCCTCACAGCTGATTCCCCACACTAACCCAAAAGTATAGTTGGGGGTGTCCTAGCCAAGCACTCTGGAGCAGATCCATTAACAATTCAGTCAGCAGCCCATGTTAGGTACTCCTACCCAGCTCCTGTATGGTATTCACTCCAGCCACTCTCTACTTCCTACACTGCCTCACATCTCTCTCCAATGGGGGGTGTCAGATTCCCTTTCCCATTACTCAGCAACAAGGGTGGCTTCTTCCAGCCTTTCACCTCTCAGTGCACTGTCTTACCAGCCCCTGTTAAGCTCAAGCTCTGCTTCTGTTTCATGCATTTTATTAAAAATCCCAGATTCTCAAGCAATCTGATACATATCCTTAAAAATATCCTACTATTAAAATATGAATCTACAACTCCCCTGAAGCAATCAATACATGGCACTAGTAAGCACTATTGGCAAAAGAGCCAACTTGCGGCTTTGTAACTTCTGATACTCTCCCGTACTCTTCAGTGTTCTAAAAAGGCTTGCCATGTTCAGACATCAAAAAGCGGAAGCTTGATGGGATAAAATAGCAGTCGACAGCACTAAAGGATACTTTGATTTTCCTTGCCTAAAGTACTATCCACAGAGATAGGGGACAGGGTATATAGCCCTTTTCAGCTTCCAAAGCAAGATCAGACAGTTAGCGGTCACAACTGTGTGTGGCTAACAATAGCCCAAACCCCAGGCTGACCTTTGCTCTGCAGGAATGATATTCTGCCAGGGCCATTTCACACATAGGCCTATGATGTATTACACATGTGCATATGCTACATGTTATGCTTTGTATGGCCTATGGCTGTAATAAATTGACTGAATACATATTATGGTGTACAAATGGTGAACTGTTTTCTATTGACCACTGACAAAATGGTTGAAGATATGTCAGTGATATTTTTCTTGACAGCAGTGCATGGATTATTTTCAAAGAGTACTTTTATGGAAATATAGAAAACTGTCTACTGAGTTAGACTAGTCCATCTAGCTGAGCACTGTCTACACTGACTAGCAACTGGTCTCTAGACTTTCAGGCAGGTCTTTCTCAGCCCTACCTTGAGATGCTAAGGATTGAACCTAAGACTTTTTGCATGCAAAGCAAATGCACTAATATATTTTTATTAGTGACTAACATTAAGGGGTGGAGAGTATCCTCATCAGATCTGCAGATGAGAAAGAACTGGGAAGGAAAGCTCAGGAGACACGAATAGAATTCAACATGACCACGACAAAATAGAAAACCAGGCTCAAACTAACAAAATGAAAATTCAAAGTTCTGTACTTTGGCAATTGGCAAAACCTAAGCAAATAATAACTAGTTTAATCTGTGGGCTCGTACTTGATTGTTCTCCTCGCCTCCACCACAACTCCTCACCCCAGAGACCTCCCCATCCTCACCTGAGCCCCGCTCCTGCTGCACGCGCGTGCATGCACACACACGCACACACACACTTCATTACGATGCCCTTCCACATCCCACTCAGAAACCCACATATTTCTCCCTGGAATATATTCCTACAGATCCTCCCTGCATTTCATAAGGCACCTCTTCCCTTTGTTAGCTCCGAAAGTAACTCCTGCCACCACATCAAGCACTCCAACCCCATGTGCAGCTGCTTACCTGAGTGGGGTGACACGGAAACCCCAGCCAAGGCTCCTGTGAGAAGCTGCCGCTTGACCTAGTCTCTTGGTGGAGCATGAGGCCCTGGCCAGAGAAGCTCCTCCCCAATGGTGGTGTTCTTCCTCTCCTCACTACACAGGGCTGCCATTCAGGCCAAAGTAGGAGGTAAGGCCAGCCTCAGCAGCCGATGATAGCCCAGTCGGGCAGAAGTGGGTAAACGTGGATGAGAGCTTCCTCAATGGCCAGGTTGCACAGACATTGAACAGCAGCAGCTATGCTTGCTGCCATGGGTCCCGCTCCAGTGAGCTGAGGTGATCCTGGGGGTCTGGACGGCAACTTAAACTGTTTCCTGTCATGGCTGCAGTGTTGCTGGTGCCAATCAGTCAAGCTGCCGTGGTAGGTGGATTAGGCTGCCGATTGGTTTAGCACTGCATGGGCGGGGTTTGCCACATACCGCCTTCCACATACCGCCTAAGCCCTACACACACACACACACACACACACACACACACACACACACACACTGCACAGGTATAGATACCTAGTGTGACAGTAGGTGTGAAAAAGATCTCAAGACCGTCGTCAATCACAAGGTGAATCAATCCAGCAGTGTGAGAAAATTCCAAAAAAGGTTAATGCAATTTTAGGCTCCGTCAATGGAACCACAATTTCCAAATGACAAGAAATAGTAGTTACTGATTGTTATCATTGCAGCCACAGGCCAACATCCACTACTTGTACAACAGATAACGTTGTAAGAAGATTGCATAGCTACACTAAATCACTAGGATTTTCAGCCTTGTGCTCCTACACAAAGGTTCCCTACAAAACATATAAGATGTGTCATAGGTTGCAAATTCTGTTGTGCAAGCACAGACATATTTGCAATAGTGCAACACTAGTCTGGAATAAAAATCTAGTACATGAGAGGTGTTGGAAGGAAGAGGAAAAAAGGAAGAAAACAGACAGTAGGGAGGGAGGGAAAGGAGACTAACATAAGCAGAAGTGGAAAATTGTTTCCATCATTCCACCAATCATTTTTGACAAGCCTCAGGCTAGTTCACTTCTATAAACTCCCTACCTAATTTTCTACAAATGTTTAAAACTCTATTTTGTTTTGAAGCACTAAAAATGGATACCTGTAAATTCTTCATAAACCTGACACTGCACAGTACTGGGTTGAATTCACAAAAGTGAATATCCAAGGTAGCCATGAAGAGCTTATATAGGTACCAGATATATCAAAATCAAGTGCTGAACTCACAACTTCATTGCTCATTTGACATTTGAAATATGAATATGGTGGCATTGATCAGCTAGTCATCAGATCATGGAAATGTGTGCTTTCCATGCCAGTAGGGATATGCTATGATAAGTGAATACTTTAAGCAGAACTGATGCCTTAGAGCAGAGGTTATATAATGAATGGAGCTCAAAGGCAGATCAATGAAGATAAGTTGCCCTGAAGCTTCAACACACTTCTTGTTTGGAGTTTGAAAGAACTGTAGATGAATTGCTAGGCAGGGGGATCATATCTGTAGCTTTTTCTTTAAAGAAAGGAGAAAATAAAGGAAAACTAAATAAATGAAATGGGAAGAACTCAATGGAAAAAAGGAGGGAAGTTAAAGATTTAAGGATAAATGGCTAAAATAATATGAACAAGTCAAAATTCATTCATTCATTCATTCATTCATTCATTCTATTTCTATACCGCCCTTCCAAAAATGGCTCAGGGTGGTTTATACAGAGAAATAAAAAATAAATATAAATATTGACATTCATACACCAAAAGAATGAATCTGAGTGTAATGCATTTGGCATTTAGGGGCCATGTATTTTTATACACATTTCCACCAGTTCAGGTAAATAAATGTCAGAGTGCCTGAGTATGCAGAGAATTCTGGGTGCCAACAGGTCATGTGAACAGCCGCTCCAATACCCGTCCTTTTGTGCAGGGAGAAGGGTATGCGCTTTCAAAAGTATGATATTCAAATACTGTTTATATTCCAAGCACATATTCCTTGTTGTAACTCACTTCAACTGCAGCCATTTAACACATTTTGTATTATCCAAGGACATTAATTATCAGGGATTCATCTCAGCCTGAGGCTGTTGAACCCCGGTTCATTAGGGAAGTATTTATATCAGCTGACAGTATTACT
This sequence comes from Hemicordylus capensis, assembly GCF_027244095.1. Taxonomy (NCBI): domain Eukaryota; kingdom Metazoa; phylum Chordata; class Lepidosauria; order Squamata; family Cordylidae; genus Hemicordylus; species Hemicordylus capensis. The sequence continues at coordinate 186,448,713 of NC_069657.1, forward strand.
GAAGAAATCCCTACAACCTAGACATTTGAACTTGAACTGTTGTAATCACTGTAGTTCTTCCTTTTTATAATTACTACTAAAAACATTTAGGCAGTGTGTCTGACCATGACTAGCCTCAGGGAAAATCTTCAGCGAGGTTTCTCAGTCCCCCAAATTGCAGTGAAAAAAGACAAGAGGCAAGTTCTAAAGCAGGCATCCCCAAACTGCAGCCCTCCAGATGTTGCTGAACTACAACTTCCAGCATACCCAGCCACAAAAAATTGTGTCTAGGGATGCTGGGAGTTGTAGTTCAGCAACATCTGGAGGGCCGCAGTTTGGGGATGCCTGTTCTAAAGAAATGGTGCAGGTAGGTTGGAAGGCAGGTAGATAGATAAAGAGAATGGCAACATACACTAGAGGAAAAGAAGAGGGCTGTTACTTGCAGAGGGTTGTTACTCTGCAGTCTAAATAGTAGTGCTATACACACTCTGATGCTGATGAACCAGAACTTCCTCCCACTACAGCGCTGGAAGGAACTACAGTTCCCAGCATCCCTGTGCTTCTACCTGGCTGGCCCTGCACACTCCAGTTATCATAGAAGAGCCTTTCCCAACACCAGAAATGTGGAACTTTGTGGAGATGGCTGTGCTCAGAGTGGCCGCCTCCATGCGACAGTGGGGAGTGGGGTGCCTCAAATTCATTGGCAGCAGAGCATCTGATGCACAGCCCTACTAAATGGAGACATTTAATTTCCCTTGTTTGCTGTTATCACAGCAATAAAAACAATTCAGTATAGGAAAATAACAAGACTGCCTTTTCAGAGCCACAGGAAGGCTGGAAGATCTCTCTTCCTTTGAACAGATAGCATTTGAATGCTGGCCTTCTTTGAACAGCTACAAGCATATGGATGTTGCGAGTTGAAAGCATATGGATGTTGCGAGTTTATAATTGTAGCAGAGGAAAGACTTTTGCTTGCGTCCTTGAAGAGAGCTGCTACCAGTCAGTATAAATGAGCCAATGGCATGACTCAGTAGAAGGTGATATGCTCATAGAAGGTTCAAGACAGGATAAGGCAGCTTCATTTGTGCATAGGAAATGATTCAAATCTGAAAGGTTGCAGGGAGAAAATGATGTATGGTCCTTACTTTTCACGTCACCTTAAGTGGTGCAGCAGGGAAATGCTTGACTAACAAGCAGAAGGTTGCCAGTTTGAATTCGCACTGGTACTATATCGGGCAGCAGCAATATAGGAAGATGCTAAAAGGCATAATCTCATACTGCACAGGAGGTGGCAACGGTAAACCCCTCCTGTATTCTACCATAGAAAACCACAGGTCTCTGTGGGAGCCAGGAGTTGAAATCGACTTGACAGCACACTTTACCTTACTTTCCACAAACCTCTACACCATTGAGACCCATAGCTGATTTGTATTTCAGATCAGATTGCATAAGTGGAGCAGTGATGTGTATGGGAAAAGGACAAGCAGACCAGCATAAACCACTAAATGTATTTGTTTCTGAGATCTAAGCTAAATTAAAAAAATTTTTTTAAAGAAAATATAGAACACATTTTTTAAAAACCCAAAATGTGTCCTCCAATCATAATTCAGTATCCACACAATGAAGATTTCTAATTTGTTAAAATGTTACCTTTCTTTGTCCTTAAGGACTTGTTCAGCCATTAACTTCTTAAATTCTGCCAGACGCAATAGATCTTTCACTTCCAATTCCTTCCACTTGCGTTGTTTTTCAGCCCAATATTTTTTTACCTAAGATTTGAAAGAACACAAAAGTAATAAAAAAGGGAGCTTCTCTCACTGAGTAAAGGCTATTTTGGTTTCTATAATAACAGTTTTGTTTGCCCAGAGCATATTGCTGATGACAGCAATTGAACTGTCCATTCTATATTCTCACATAGAAATGGGCTTGAAGAATTGTTAGGCATGACAATGTTAGCTACAGCATTCTCTTTCCCCATCCTTTTTAGTAACAGAAATTATAGACAGCTTTATCACTGCACACATCAAGAAGGAAGCAAATTATCTTCCATCTAGGAACTTCACGACACTTCTTCAGAACAGAGAAATATTTAAATAACAGTAACAGTAAATTCCAAAGATACTACCACAGAGGACATGGAGAGATGTGTGTGTGTAGAGGGGCGGGGGGAGAGAAATGTGCAATGAATAGAATAATGGACAATTGGGTTTTTGTTTTCTTCCTTTAAGGAAAGTAAGTAAACAAGCCTGAATAAATGAGAGCGGATGTCAAAGGACGTGGACAAAAAAACCTGGCAGATCAGTGTGATGTTCAGAGTATCTGATCAAAGCTAGCACCAGTTGAACAAATAGATCTCAAAATTCAGCACCATATGAAAGGATATATGAAAAATACTCTTACATAATTAGTAGATGGTAAGTCAGCAATTATGTCCACATAATACATTCAATACTATGGAAGTATTTCCTCTAAGCAGAGGCTAATTAATAGGACACACACTTCTGTTGTGAAAAAATATCAGCCCACAATACAGATAAACCAAAGGTTTCCACTGGGGGGAAAATGTAATTGGCATAAAGTGTTGGGATACGAGCACTTTGGGCCAGCTCAGACAACTGAACGAACCACCATACGTACACACACACACACCCCTCCATGGGGTTCTTGTGCAAGAACACCAGTACATAAGAGTAACTCAGCAATGTTTCCTTTCATAAAGGGAGAAATAAGTAACAACAGTTCTGTGGTGTCTAGGAGGGCAAGGGAGCATGCATAGGATGCATGCTATCCAATGATATGTTTTTCAGTGAGGGGTGTGTGTGTATGATTCTCCTTGTCAAACTCTGCCAGGCAAACTGCCCCAGGATCAGGTATGGCTCCTATTCTGATATTCCCAAAGGCCTCAGTTTATGCAGGGGAGGAGTTAAGTCATTGCTGGGTCCTCCTCCTGCCAGGCTGTCTGTTGCTGAGCTTGCCATCCAGACCAGTCCATTTCATCCTGGGCCTTTCCGCTCCCGAAATAGCCCTCAGCAGGTCTGACAAATTTGCCTGTCCACAGAAGCTCCCACAGCCCTTACTGGACTATTCGCCTTGTCACTTCCTCTCCCTGCAGGCCTTCCTCCCAACCTGCCCCAGTTGCTCCTCCCCCACTGCTGGCTTAGCCACAGCACAGACCTGTACTGTGGTAGTGACTAGTTGTGCTTCCTTCACTAGGCCCTGGAGAGAAGGGAAGCCCCATTTCTCCTGACTCTCGTGGGAGCTGGGCAGGAGCACAGCTCTAGGCTGCCAAACCTCTGCTGTTTGTTGGAGAGGAGGAAAGTCCCATGCCATGCTGTCCGCACACGATCTGGGTAGGATTGCTGTATTGGGCGGTGCAGTCCCAACACTCTTATCTATCTATCTATCTATCTATCTATCTATCTATCTATCTATCTATCTATCTATCTATCTATCTCCACTGTGTTCTTGTGCAAGAATACCAGAACATCAGAGTAATCTAGCTATGTTTCCTTTCATAAAGAGAGAAAGAATAACAGTTTGATGGTGTCTGGGGAGGGGGTGTGCATGGTGCCATGATATCTCTTTAGAGATGGTTCTTTATCAGGAGGGGAGCATGAGTCTAAACTGAGACCACATCCCACTGCTTTCCCCAAAAGCTGATAGACACAACCTTTTTAAAAAAGAGCTCTATGTACAGAACAGCAGACATTGGATCAGAGACGGAACTGTGCAGGCAGTATCCAATTTCACGTATGGTTCCAACTGTATAGCTTATCAGGGCAACTGTGTTTGAATAAACACAGTACAGTCTCAGCCAGACATTACTTTCTCCCTGTAGTCAGAAGGAAAGAAGGGAAACCCAGAGAGAGCAGGTTGTGATTTCTCCCCAGAAAGTAACATCTCCTCAAACCCAGAGTCTTCAGCCATTACATTCAATACAGCAGTGATTCATTTCCTTGAGGAGACCAATATTTTCTTGTCTCATAGAGAAGACCAAAGATGGCAGATCCTTTCCTCCATATTGCCCAGTAGGAAGAACTACAATAATACTTATATTTGCTATGAAAAAGAGAGAGGAGACAAAAAGCAAAAATCAACTAACATTTGTTTCAAGTAAAACAAATGTTAGCATTATGCTTAAGGCTCATTAGCTACTGTCCCTCAGAAAAATATCAACATTTAATATTGGAAAGAGGATTAAAACTGTGATTACCTCAAATGCATATGATTTATAATATTTACCCTGGGTGGGGAGGGGAAGATATATTACTAAGTTAAAATTGGCAAATATATATCAATAATTCATAGCTAACAAAATTAATAGCTTCATTAAAACATACAAAAAATACAAATGAATGAGTTCAACTTCTAGGGTGAATTTTAAGTGCATTGAGAATTCTTTGTTTTTAAGCAGTGGCTTATGAGGTCCTAAAGAACAATTCCTATCTTGTCCATTTTGCAGTGGCTCAAATACTTCACTATTCGGAGGGTTTTAAAACTCACTAGATTTACACTAGATGGCAGTCTCCACTCTAAATGGGTATCCATTAAACCAACTGGACTAATGAAATAAAAGGACATGACACTGGCCACATCATTAGAAGCTGGAGTGCCATCTTAAAACACATTTTTATGTGCTGATATGCCTGTGGCGGATTTTGACTTCTAGTATTTTAGAGGGGCACCTATTCTTATTATATCTGATATGCAACCAATGCCCATGTGAAACAATTAGGGATGGGGGGGGGATAATAACCCCTCTAAAATGTCTGTTTTCTATAAAACTGAGGTGCAAATATAGCAACCACAAAGATGTTAAAGAGTTCTGCAGACCTTTTAAAACACTAAAAACCATCCCCCAAAAGCTACCTTCTATAGATTAACTTCAGTGAACCAAGGTGAAGTTACTCCAGAACACTACTTGATGCTCAAGCTCAAATACCTCTATACAGTGACAACTTGCATGGGGTAACATAAGCACTTAATGCAAGGAAATGGAAGCACATGTAGTCTAGGTTTCTAAAAGTGTTTCTAGGCTTCAAAGAACTCCTGCATTCCTTTAAAATGCAGTTATCTTATTGCACCAAGACAGATAATCAGGCATGTTCAGAGAAAAGCAACCCACCGCCCGCGCAACCGTCCACTAGAAATGGCAGTATTGTTTGCAGATTCTGTATCATAGGGTTGGAATCTAATTTAGATTAATCTTAAGTATAGTTTTATTTAAGCAACGTTTATACATGTGTTTATATGTAGGGGCAATTAGGTATCACAGATTACTACAACAGTACTGTTAAATATCACTGGACAGGTTTATTACTTCTAATAACATCTATCCTATTGCATTAATTGCTTTGTTTTACACAGTCCATAAGAGATAAATAAGCTCCCTCATAAAATGTTACTAGGGTCAACAGGCTTTTAGGAATTATTGTCTGAATATAAAACCTGTGCACAGTACTATATATATTCCCAATCTAAACTGTATTACCACGGATGTATGTAGCAAAGTTATCTATAGATTTAATAGGTTTTGTTCCTTCTAAATTGAGCTTAATTGACTTCCCAAAATGTTATATTTGATATGTAATCTGAATGTATGTTACAGTAATCCAATACAGTTTGCTGAATTATGGAATATTCAGTAAAAACAATATGCAGTCAACAACGAATTTAGATTCCTTCCAGGGTTCCAGTGTAGCAATTCCACTTCATCAAAAGTAAAGGAGAAATTCATACTGGATACCCAATGTTCTCCAGTGAACTTAAGTAGGAATTTGCTGGAAAGGGTTAGGGATAGGGTTAACTCTTATGGGCCACACTCATGCTCTCCATGTTGGTATCAATTCAAGTGGCAACAGCCACTACTGTTGCTGTTACTTTCCATGCTGGTTTCAGGCCAACTAGTCACAGGCTTCTTATCATTAAGAGAGGGAAGAACTGTGTACGTGTAGGGTGGGGAGGCATCATGTGAGTAGCTGCTAAGCAACCATTCAAGAGTCCCTATTGCTTCTGAGTTGTGCAGGAAGCAAGGGAGGACACTTGCATGATTGTGCAGAACTGTTCAATTTCTCCCCTATTTTCCCTCATTCCAATAAGAGCAAGATGCCCAGGGCCCAATTGGCATGAAGCCATCTGAAAGGTTACAGAGGCATCACATCAATTTGGATTCAAAACAGTGGCAGATGCCTCTGTGGAGTGAGAACAGTTCCTCATGAACAATCAGCGGCAGCTCAGATTTGAGGCACAGCAGATGTAGACATGACAGAGGATGGCCAGAATGGACAGCAGTAAGAAAAGTTAGGCAGGAATCTGGGCGAAGCCCCTAGTCAGAGCATCTCCTGCACCAGATTTCTGTATTCCAAGCTCTTTTCATTCTCTAAGCAACAGTCCTATAAAGTGCTATTAGTCCTATAAAGACATATTGTAGAGCGCATAAAACAACAGATACAGAAGTGAGTGACTCTTTACAATGTATGTCACATGGATATCATATGTAAAGCTTTGATTGTAGCGCTCATGTCAATATAGCTGTTTTTGGACTACAGCTCCCAGCATCCCCAGCCAAAGTGGCCAATAGTCAGGGATAATGGGAGCTGTAGGCCAACATCTGCAGGAGGACCAAAGTTAAGTAGCCCTGGCATAGATTGACGCAGGGAAGTCTGTAAATGATTCCTTACCAAAAAAAAACCCACCTAACTATAAATCCTTTCCCGTCACAAAGGTACTAAAGCACTTCAGCAATCCAGAAGGCCTTAAGCAGGTGGGCTTGCATGTTCAGCTATGAAAATGCAAAGATCTATGTGCCTTCCACGGGAAGCCTGAGAGTTAGTGGATTATGGTTCACATATCCAGAGGCACACCTAGCCACGGACCTTGGGGATCAGGTCCGTGGCTCCTGTCTCCAGGGGGGCCTCCAAATGATCTGGGGGGCCTCCCCAGAGCCCTGCTGCTGCCCCATGCCAATATTTGCCATCTTCACCGCCAGGGGGTGAACCAAGTAGAGCAGACCTTCTCCCATGGTAGCAGTGGCTGGTGGGCCTGTGCGGCGGGTGCTCCTGCACAGTGTGAATATGGAGAGTAGCATGTCCGTGGGACCTAAAGTAACTGAGTGGACATCAAGAAACTTGTGACCGTGCACACATGCACACACCTTAGAGGGAACACTGCTTGCAACCATATTAGCAACTATGAATAAACATTAGAGTTAGTACAATCAGAAGACAGGAAATGTGCGAGAAAGGGCCATGGGGGAGCTCCACATTCACAGTAGAATTGCTGACACTTCCTATTTTGAAAAGCAACTCCCTTTGTCCCTTGGCCAATTGTCTCTCTTGAAACTTGGCGCAATCTCAGCAGCAGTCAAAAAGAGCTGTAGTCTGGAGGTTTAAAACAAAATTAGGAAACTCTCAAAATGTACAGAGAAATCCTTGCTAGGCTTTGGATCTTAGCCAGGAACCCAATCATTCTTGGTTCTGTTGCTATGCTTTGTCCTATGCTTTGTGTTTTAGAAAACACAAAGCACATGCTTTAGAAAACACATGCTTTAGAAAACACAAAGCACATGCTTGTGAAAACACATAGCACATGCTTTGTGCTATGCTTTGTGTTTTAGAAAAGTGAATAAAAGAGCACAAGAACTCCTTTCCAGTTACCCTCTTGCCCAATATTTTAAATCTTGTTTCACTGTTGAAAAACTGGGTTTCATTGATCATCACAATATTTTTTTTACTCCTCTTTGCTTTTTCCTTGACCAATTTACATAGGAACAAATTCTTTGATTGCACTGAAATGAAGAAGTGATAACATTCATTTGAGCAACACTGCCCCTCCCACCAAGTTAAAGTAACTACATGTAGTAATAAAGTTATTGATATCCCCCCCCCTCAAAGAAGTACGAGGTTGAGCCCTACATTTTGCCTCATCCTGTGGCTTATTATTGATTAGGAAAGCAATACCTTCAGCAGTTCAGCTACGGTCTGGGAATCCCAGCTAAAAGGCTGGCATTTCAAGTCAGTCAGTCATGATTTTATTAAAGTGATTGATCAGGCTACTGTTCTGTGAAAATAACTTAGTACTTTTAACTGTGGAAAGGAATCCAGAGAAGAAGCAATACATATGTAGATTTCCTATACTAATCCCACTTTTCTTCTTAAACACTGTTAAGATTTTCTTTAGAAATGACAGATTTTTTTCAGAAGGAATAAACACTTTCAGTGACATTTAGCAGAACTGCTGTAGTAATCAGAAACACCAAGTTTCTCAAATGATCAGCAAAACGAATGTTCATTCAGCTATACCGAGTGATGCCCCCATTATTCTTTCCCACTACAGACACTGGGCATCAGGCCCGCTGTTCACTGAAGCTGTCTCTGTGATGCTCCAATTGCAGTGTGCAGACATTACATTGTGATGCTTATTTGGTGCATTGCAGCATACCTTGCTGCAGCACTGGAAACCTCAGTGGTCTTTGCCACATTCGCTCTTGACAGCAAAAATCTGCCAGGCAGTTAGTTCTTCTGTACTATGACAGTGTGGCAGACACATAGCATATGCCTGGGAGTGTGCTATTAATAATAATGGCAATAAAAACTTAGCGTGACAACTGTGAATGTGGTGTGGAGTTTTCAAGCTGGAAAAAGCACTGGCAGGTCTCCACTAAGCACTTGTTAATCTTTATAATAATGCTAAAGACTGTTTACAAGGAGATAAAGCATCAACATCAATTAGAGCTTTACGTGTATTACGCTATTTTAAAAAAAACAAAACACACAGGCACGCTCTGCATACTTTCTCTTTATCCTCTGCTCTCTGAAGCATTTCCTTTTCTTTCCGAAACCTCTCTTTTTCATTTTCTTCCTCTTTCCTTCTGGCGGCGATTGCAGCTTCCAGTCGGGCAGCCTCTTCCTGCTGCGCATGCCACTGTAGCACCTAAGCAAAAAAGATCGAGACACTTGGACAGTTCAGTCCCTAACAGATTGAGAAGAATAGGGTGTTATCTTTTTTTAAATAGACAAAATAAATAAATAAAAATGCAGCAACTTGCAAATGGTACTCATGTACTGGCCAGCACAAGTAAATGGAGAGGAGGCTGGACACTGAGGACTGTGTACTTCTTGCTTGCTGTTCCGGAAAGCTGGCTGCTATTCTCTCTTGCCCTCACATTTGTCACACCTTTGCTAGCACTGGACACAACCTGTTTAGCCAAATATGTCCCTGGATGTTTGAAGTTTCCTTACTCTGTGTAGGGATTTCTGCTGCTACAGCCAGAGAGGCACCGCAGCAGGAATGAAATAAATGACAGTTTTTAAGACGCTTGAAAGTGGTTTGAGATGAGAGAGGAGGCTTCACGTCCCCTGATGTAGACATATATTTATTTTGTCTCACTGTCACCTCCTCAAACAACGCAAAAACATGTAAAGCATGTAACACTTGTTTACTAGAACACAAGTAGTGGTCTCTCTTTCAAGCCACTGTCAGCTCTCTGGAGGAAAAACAAACAAAAACATTACATCTCCATCATTGTCATGCATGAGCGTTTAAGATCAGTATATAATGCAAATGTAAGGTTTTTCTTGATTAGAATGTATATTCCAATTCCTCTTTTGCATTCTGTCCCCGCCAATCACATTTTTGTCCCTTTCTAGAAGCTGCAGCTTTTCCTAGCTAGAATGAGCAGTTACTCACACTCTAGCGACATCCTGTCTGGATTACTACAATGCAGAAGGGACTTGCACAAGGGTATTTTGAAAACTTGAGTTTCAGCATTGGATACGAGAGGTGTGTGAGCTCTTCCCTGCTCACTCTGAATCCAATTGGCAATGCAATCCCTTGCAAAGGGATCTGGGAGGGAGGCAAAGAAGTCACTCACTCTTCCAATTTTACTCTCACATGTTGCAGCTCTGAAGAGATTCTCCTCCAGGGGAGCAAGTTCCTCCCAGCAGCTTGCAGGGCAGTTGGAAAGGAACTGAGGATCTAGCACGCCTCCAGCTGCCCCGCCCTAGCAGCAGCTGCCATGACGTCAGAGCATCTGGAAGAGCTTGAGAAGTTTACTGAAGAGCCAATCTGAGCAGGTGCAGCTTCCATTAGTGTGATTGCACGGAGGACCACAAGAAGGGTCTTTGGGAGCTCAATGCAATTGTAGTGCACACTGGACTGCCTAGGGGTCTTAAAGAAAACATTTGAGGGGCTCAGAAAAATGAATCATGACCTAAAGGGCTATTTGCAAGAGAGGCTTGGGGTTAAAGAGGCTTTTGCTTAAAAAAAATTGCTGAGCTGGCTGGGTAGAAAAGCTTTTCTAGGGTTTGGTGAGACACATTCTGGAATTATCCTGGTTTCTCTTCCCTGAGGCTTAGGAGGAATCTCTTGGGTTGTCCAGGAATCCTTAAAAACCTATTTGTGCTTTGAACTACAATGGTGACTAGGACTTAAGCAAACATAATTGCTTTATAATAATACTAGTATTTTTAAGCCCGTTAAAATAACGGGCGCTAGTTGGGTTGTGTAGATATGTCTTTTAGTTCTGTGTCTCCGTTACATCTTGTATAGTTTGATTTTGTATGTGTTAATGTGTAAGTTAAGTTTTTCTGATCGATATGCATCTTAGAAGCTTTTATTTTACTTATCAATTAAGGCTTTGGGAATAATCTTTGGTTAAATACTCTTGTTTATTTTTTCATCTTGGTTTCATACTTAATTCTGTCATTGTAAGCATTGGATTTTTTTTTTTTTTTTTTTAATGACAGAACCTGCCGCCTCTGCCCTCCCCGGTTCCTGCTTCTTCTCCTTTGTTTTAGCGGCAGGGCTGGTCCCGCCGCTTTTGCCTCTGCCCTCCCCCGGTCTCCGCTTCTCCTTATTTGTTTTAGTGGCAGGGCTGGTCCCGCCGCTTTCGCCTCTGCCCTCCCCCGGTCTCCGCTTCTCCTTATTCGTTTTTGCGGCAGGTCCGGTCCCGCCACTGCCGCCTCTGATCAGTCCCCGCTTCTCTTCCTCCTTTTTAGCGGCTGGGCTGGTCCCACGGCTGCAGCATCTGCCCTCCCCGGTTCCCGCTTCTTCTCCTTCGTTTTAGCAGCAGGGCTGGTCCCACCGCTGCTGCCTCTGTCCTCCCCCGGTCTCCGCTTCTCCTCACTCGTTTTGCCGCCTCTGCCCTCCCCGGTTTCCGCTTGTTTTCTTTTGTTTTTGCGGCAGGGCCGGTCCCACCACTGCCGCATCTGATCGGTCCCCGCTTCTCTTCCTCCTTTTTAGCAGCTGGGCTGGTCCCGCCGCTGCCACATCTGCCCTCCCCGGTCCCCGCCTTTTCTCCGTGCGGTCCGGGAGCCAACATGGCCGCCGTGTCTCTGTGGCTGTATCTTTCTCGGACGTTCTGGGCATGCGCTCCGCGCATGCCCAGAACAACCGAGAAAAACACGGGCGCAGAGACACGGGCGCACACCAAGGCATTTTATTATAGAGGATAACTTTTCAAGTGGTTAACTTTGTCTTCCACCCTTTATTCTCTTGTCAAAGTTCATCAGCAAGTAAGTGGTTTTGAAGGTTTGGAAATAGAGTGCAGGTAGATTTTTCTGAGCACAAAATTAATTTTAAAAATCTAAAGAGTTGTCCCTCAATTTTGGCTTTTTCACACCCCTAAACTTTAAGAAGTAAGCTACACATGTAGCATTATGTATAGTTCGGCTTTGAGGTGAGGGAGAGGTGAGATAACCCACAATAGGGTCTGTTTGGTTGTGGTGCCCTAGCTTTGGAATGTACTCCTCAGGAAGGCTTGCTATATTTTTGGTACCAGAGAAATATCATTTTATTTGTCCAGTCCTTTTAGAATTTCTTTTAATTGAGCCTTTTAGATTAAGTTGCTTTTTTAAAAAAGTCATTGGCACTTTTTAGCTACTCTGCTGTTTTATATTATTTCAATACTGTACAGTTTTTTATTGTTTTGTATGAGTTCACATTTTCTGTAAGCTCCTTGGAGAGTTTTGAACTGAAGAGTGGCAAATAAATATTTTAACTAACTTAATAATCATAGGCTCAAAAGTGTCACATGTATGAATTGGGGACATCATCTTGGCCATTCCCTGCACACTCATGGGAAATAACATACTGCTTAGGCTCGAAGATATGCCTTCATGGGGAAAACAATACATCTGGCCAGCAGCAGAAGTGGCTGAAATGCAGCTATGTCCAATATACACAAGGATCAGAATCCAGACTGAGATTTGTGCAAGCAGAATGCTTCAGCTCACACATGGGGGAAGAGGTAATTTCCCCCCTTCTCTCTGCAGCCTTATGCCCACTGAATATATGTCCCTGAAACTTGTGCGACCCTTAGGGGCATATTTTCGGCAGTCACCAGGGGATGCAGAGGGAAGGGGGATTGGTAAAAATTGCCCACCCACTGCCACGTGCAGGTGAAAGCATTTCACTTGTGCAAATCTTATTCTGGATGCTGCTCATATTTTCATCCCCAATGTTACAATGCTGACAAGTAAACAAGCCCCAAGACTGAAAAACTGAGCCTCCTCAGCAAACATAACCTGCCTGTTTAATCAATAAAACTATATTTAATTACAAGCATGGAGTCATTTAATCCTCTGATTTATTTAGTAGAACTTATACTCTAGCCAAGACTGCATTGTTTAAGAATAAAATGTCGATTGAAAATCTAAACAGGCTCACAGACAGCATGAATCTTTTAGGTGCTTATTTGCCATTTATGGTTCTAAGTAAATAATATGGGGAAATGAGCTGAAGGTCAACAGCAGGATCACTCGTGCAAAACCACCTCCCCCAAAACTTGTAGGCTTCAGAGGCAAGCTGCCCCAAACCATCTACTACAGTTTTGCAAATCAGTGCCCAGCCCAGCAATCCCTTCCAGGTACAAAGACACCAAGGCGATGCATAAAGAGTCACCTGCCTTCAAGTACTTCTAAAAACACATTTAAAAAGCCAGGACCAGCACCACAGGAATTGGCACTATTATGCAGCTGCAAGGCCCCAGAAAGGTCTGGCCTCTAATCTACTGCACAGCAGCAACTATTACTGTCTGCCTCCTCTACCTGGACTGTGGGGAGGCTGGACTCTTGTCCCTCCCTCAGCACACAGACCACCACTTGAGGGTGACCCCTGTTCTCCTCTCACTCTTCTTCTACTAGACAGCAGAAGGTAGGTGGCGGCGGTGGCAGCAACGGCTTTCCAGTGGCACAATCAAGATCATTCAGTCTGAGCAAGGAATGATGGCTGCTGGGAGCAGCTGCCACTAGTCAAAGTGAGAGGCAGCTGAGTAAATGGAAGCAGCAGCAGCTGCTAGCTACCACCAGTAGCGACTGCCATTTGCATGAATGAGCTCACTTGCATGTCTCTCTGTTTGGGCAGCAGGGGCAGAGGGTTAGCCATGCTGGCAAGCAATAACTGCTGCCACCTGCCTACTTATGGCAAGCCTTCTGGATGGCAGCACCCCCAGAACCTGGCCATGGGGTGGGGGTGGGGGAGTGCATGCAAGTGGATCATGCCACTGAACTGAATGGAGAAGACTGCTTGTCCTCATCACAGTATACACAGGTCTCTGGACTGCTGGAAAAGATAGATTCTAGATTGTGTCACCTCCTCCTACCACTTGAAGATTCTTCTTCATAATCTCTTGCAGGCTCAGACTGGCCCACAGGGCAACGGGGCATATTCTCAGTGTGCCCCACCAGCGGGGTGCCCTGCCACACTCAGCAGCAGTGAGTAGCCCCACCCTTAAGTACCCATTCTGCTCAAAACCCAGCGCCCTCCCCACATACATTCCACCACCCTCTCAGTGACCCCAGTCCGGCCCTGATCTCTTAGCAAAAGTTCTTATATATTTCTCTCTGCTGAACCATTACATGTATATTTAGATCAAGAGTCAATTCAAATTACAGCACACTGTTGTTGTTTTTTAAAATGTCTATAAAACTTGGATATGTGCGGCCCTCTGTCTATAGAAAGTACTTTTAGAAAAGTAATGGGGGGGGGAATCCCTTCAATACATGTTTAGCTGGGAATGAAAATAATCCCCGTACTAGAAGCTAGCCTTTGTATTTTTGGAATATATCAATTACATAAATTTTTACAGTAATGGGAAATGGCAGATTAACATAAATAATCATTACATATAATTAGTGCGCTATTTAAAAAACCCCTGAATCCATGTTAAATCATTTCCATTTCTAAAATTGGAAAGTATTATTTGTCCCATTTGATTATACACTGCATACTAATGATACACTAGTAAAATAAATTACTGACAGTACCAAATGCCAATCACAAATAAAATCTCAAAGGAGGAGGGCCATTAGAACTAAGAAATGCTATAGCAGGACTAATTTTCATTACAATGCATGGGCTGTGATAGAAACTACCACTATAGACTATGAAACTGCTATGGATCAATAATCTTTGAAGTTTATTTATAAAAGTATCCTCATTTCTGGCTGACTTGCATACACAAAATCTATATCATTCTGCAATAAGTGCTTCTACAGAAAAGACCCATTATAAACATACATATTATGTGATATTCAATGGAAACTTTTCAAAAGATCAAAGGCTGTAATAAGGAAGCTTTTATCAGACATGTGCATGCCAAATCTCACAAGCTGACCCCACAACTTAGTTAAATAATGAGGACATGCTGCAAATTTCTAAGCTTGTTTAATTGGAAGTAACTCTCAATGTGTGCAATGGAAGCTACTACCAAGTTGCAGCCTGGCTTTACATCTAAGTACGTTTACCAGGAAGTAAGCCCCACTGAACTGAGTGGGCTTCCATTTCAAGTAAACATGCTTAGAATCAAGCTACAGATCAGTTTATGGTTACAGGTTGAGTATCCCTTATCCGGACATCCGAAATCTGGAATGCTCCAAAATCCGGACACCACACTGTAACAAAAACAAAACCGCCTGCAGCTGCAACCTCTCACTGAGTGAAGCCCCACCGGAGGTGCGCTTACGCCTTTTCCTTTTTCTCTGGACCCTCCTGGTCCTTTAAATGTTTTGTCTTCTTCGCCCCTTTTTTGTGTGGCAGAGTGGCTGTGACACTACTGCTGCTTCAGGTGCCTTAGGGAGAGTTGCGGCCATGGTCCCAGTGAGCGAGGGAACTGTCACGACTTCCGAGAGAGCCCCTTCCAACAGGGAGCCTCTCAGGGCATCTCTCAATTGAGAAATCTCCATGTATTTTAAAGGCACAAATCACCAAAAGGCAATGAAAACTTAAAAAACTAACCAAAAGCCAACCAAACCTAAACAAATGAGGAAAGGGAAAGGAAAAAGAGAGGAAACCAGTGACTCCCTTCGCACACAAATATTCCAAAATCTGGAATAGTCTGAAATCTGGAACACTTCTGGTCCCATGCAGTCCAGATAAGGGATACGCATCCTGTATTATAGATAAGATTGTAACTACTGCAATATTGTCTCAATAATGTCTTGACTACATGCTAAATGTTGTAATACTAGAATTCAGGCAGATAATACAGGACAGTCAAGTAAGGGTTTGAATAGAAAACACTATTTAGTTATATTGGGTAGATGCATATAACCCCGTAGGAAGCCAAGAAGTTTGAGCATGCCTCATGAATTGCCAACCTGTATTTAGCATTTCTGAGCCTCTTAAGAATAAGTTACCAAGCACGTTGGTAGAAGGAATCAATAGGAAAATATAGTTATTTTCTAAAGCATATAGGCTTCCAGCACAAATGTCAGCACAAGAGAATAAGTGGCTAGAAACAGTTTAGCTGCTTTTCGCTAAAGAGGATACTGTAATCACCTATTTAAAGCAGATCATCTGCACTGAAGTGTGGAATGATAATAATGAAGGAACCAAGAGCAAGTACTACCATTATAAGGAGACACAGAAGCATAAGATAGCAAATCTGTCAGAATTTCATTACAAAATCCTATTTTCAGGGACAGCTATAATATCTTGATTTTTTAAAAACAGAAGTTTATCTCAATATAGAAGTTGTAAGGCAAATCTTTGCTTTCACAGTTTCTAAACACAAATTGATTTTTAAGTAGCTTCTTCAGCCATTTGTAGTCTCAAAAAGGTTAGCAAACATTGACCACAATCCAGTTCAGTGTATAGGTATGCATCAATGCATACACTCAAAGACCTTTACAGCACTGCAAACAGTAATGATGCAAAGAAACATACTACAAAACGCTTCCTGGTGGAACTTTAGGAATGCGGCATCAATGGCCAAGAAGGGACAGGGAAAGTGAGCACAGATGAACATGTGCACCAGCCAATAAGGCCAGTGACAGCAAGGCTGGGGTTAAGACCTGCTACTAGAACTATCCCCCTGGGAAACATCAAGGAGGAAGCCAAGTGAGTGGCCAGACAGTAGGTAGGGATCTAGAGACAGAGGAAAAATTAGTCATATGACTGCACAGCCACATCTATGCACTTTCCATAATTGTGGATACTCTTGCATCTGCATAGTGCTAGATGGTCAACACAACAGATTAGAGGCTGGCTAATGTTCTGGTAAGGATACATTGAACAGAACTTCCTTGCCCATGGGCCAAGGAGTTCATGGACCATGAACTGATGCTTATCTCACCATGATGCATTCTATAAATAACAGGCAGATGGGCACACAGGCCAGCTCCGGGTGTGAGTGGGCTGTAAGCACATGAGTACCATGGCCCTCTTACATGAGGAACTAATTTTAGCTTGGCTTGGAGGTGAGGAATGCAATGGCTGGCAAGCAGTGGTTGGCAGGTCTCCTCCTTCAACCATCCTCCCATGCTCTCCAATGGCAAATGGGGGAATGCATACAGCAGTAGCTCCTCCTCCTCTTTTGTTCGGAGAGGAGAAACAGGAGCTTCCACCACAAATCCCTCCCATTCACTGATAGGGAACTGACAAATATGAAAGGGAATATTTGGTGGCAGATGCAGCAATTCCTCCCCGCCCCTCAGAGGGTGGGAGCAAGAAGGGTCACTATTGTGTTCCCCAGATTCACCAGTGTGGAGGGTGGGAAGAGCAGGAGCTATTACAGTTGAGTACCTCAGTGGTGGTTGCAACTCCCCCTTCTCCCATGGATAAATGGACTTTTATGTTTGTTTATTTCATTTATTACATTTATAAACCGCCCCATCCAGAAGCTCTGGGCAGCGTGCAACCATTTTTAAAAGACATAAAACACACACAATTGAAAACATAGTGCTAAAAACAATACAAAAACAATTCAAAAACAATTAAAACCATATAAACCAAGTAAAATACTTTTAGAAAACAACACTTTACAAGCCTTGGAAGGCCAGGCCAAACAAATAAGTTTTTAGGGCTCTCTTAAAGGCCAACAGAGAGCCTAAACTGCAGATATCTGCTGGGAGTGCATTCCATAGACCAGGAGCAGCTACAGAAAAGGCCCGGTTCCGAGTCGCCACAGACATACCGGTGATAACTGGAGACAGACCTCTCCAGATGACCTCAACAAGCAATGGGGATCATACCGAAGAAGGCACTCTCTAAGGTAAACCAGACCCAAGATGTTCAGAGCTTTAAAAGGTAATAACCAGCACTTTGTATTTCGCCTAAAAACATATCGGCAGCCACTGCAACTGTTTTAAGATAGGCATAATATGGTCTCTCCGGGCTACCCTAGAGACCAATCTGGCTGCCACATTTTGAACTAACTGAAGTTTCCAAACTACATACAAAGGCAGCCCCACATAGAGCGCCAGGGGCGTAGAAAGGTTGGAGTGGGCCCAGAGGCAAGATTTTAAAATGGGCCCCCCCTCACTGAAACTCAGCTCATGAAGTAAATAAATCTTAAGTGAGGCTGATTAGTGGTAACAAAAAGCATACACACACACATATACATACACCTATGCGCCACAATAGAACATCATCCTAAATTATTTTTAAATAGGTTTTGTAAATTGTGGACGATGCAAGTCATTTAATGGTACTAGAGAAAGACATGCTGTTCTGGTAGCTCCAGGTCTTAACACTCACATCAATTTCGGAGGATGAATACAACTGAAAGAAGTCCGCTCGGGTGCACAGCTGGGGGAGTCAGTCAGGTGACTTGCCTCTGGGGGCCCCCCAAGGCAGTGGGCCCCCAGACAACTGTCTCCCCTTGCCCTATTATAGTTACGCCCCTGTAGAGGGCATTGCAGTAGTCGAACCTGGATGTTACCAGTGGATGCACCACTGTTTTGAGATCTTTCTCTTCAAGGAATGGATGCAGCTGTCGAATCAGCTGAAGCTGATAGAAAGCGCTCCTGGCCATAGCCTCCACCTGAGATACTATGGTGAGGCCTGGATCCAAGAGCACTCCCAAGCTACGTACCTGTTCCTTCTAAGGGAATGTGACCCCATTCAGCACAGGAAGATCTAACTCATCCCCTAAATTCTGATGCCCCACAATGAGCACCTCCGTCTTGCTTCGATTCAGCTTCAATTTGTTATCCCTCATCCAGCCCATTACTGCCTGTAGGCAGGTGTTTAGGGAGTGAATGCCATTTCCTGATGATGAGGAGGAGGATGAGGAAGAGGAGAAATAGATTTGGGTGTCATCAGCATACTGATAACACCCTACACCAAATCTCCTGATGAACTCACCCAGCGGTTTCATGTAAATATTAAAAAGCATTGGTGACAAAATGGAGCCCTGAGGGACTCCATATCATAGCTCCCATTTTAAAGAGGAACTGTCACCAAGCTCCACCATCTGGAATCTGCCTGAGAGATAGGAGTGGAAGCACTGCAAAGCAGTGCCTCCTATCCCCAATTCCCCCAGGCAATCCAGAAAGATACCATGGTCGATGGTATTGAATGCCGCCAAGAGATCCAAAAGAACCAACAGGGTTGCACTCTCTCTGTCGATTCCCCAGTAAAGGTCATCCATCAGGCTGACCAAGGCAGACTCAACCCCATAGCCCACTCTAAAGCCAGTTTGAAATGGGTCTAGGTAATCGGTTTCCTCCAAAACCACCTGGAGCTGGATAGCCACCACTCTCTCAATCACCTTGCCCAACCATGGGAGATTGGAACCTATAACTATCCATTACTGAGGGATCTAGGGAAGGCTTCTTAAGAAGTGGTCTAACCATTGCCTCCTTCAAACAAGGAGGCATCCTACCCTCCCTCAGTGATGAGTGAATAATATTAACTAAGCCATCCCCAACCATCTCCCTGCTAGAGAGAAGCAGCCCAACTTGGGCAAGGATCCTGAGAACAAGTGGTAGGCCGCACCGCCCCAAGCAGCTTGTCCACGTCATCAGGCATCACAGATTGAAATTGATCCAATCTAATACTGCAAGAGGAATTGCTGGACACCACCTTAATAGACTCTGCAGAAACAGTGGAGTCCAAGTCGACCCGAATAAAGGAGATTTTGTCCGCAAAGAACCCATTAAAAGCATCGCAGCAGAATAAAGTCCCCGGGGATTGGTTTGAACCAGAAGGAGCCTGAATCAAACTCCTCACAACCCGGGACAGCTCTGCTGGATGTGAACCCGCAGAAGCAATGAGCACAGACCAAAATTGTTTTTTTGCCACATGCACCGCCTCTGTAGAAACCTTCAAATGGGCTCTATGCTGTGTCCTGGCACATTCAAGCTGAGTTCTACTCCACTTGTGCTCCAGTTGCCTACCTTGCTGCTTCAGACCCCGTAACTCCTCTGCTCCCCGAGGTAAGAGAGCTGACAGGGCAGCTGGAAGTGGAAACAGTTACTAAATTACTGGTTTCCCTTCCCCTGTTACGGGCAGCTGCTCTGTCAACGCCAGTTCTTCTGTTCCCCACCACAACAGTAATAGCTGCTCCAGAGCCACTGGACACACACCCAGCATCATTCTGCCCAAGAGGGCCCAAACACATGACAACAAAAGGCCTGGCACAACCCAATAAAAGGGAGGACTAACAACATTCAACTCACACCTCCAACCCCACCTTATAACTCCACCCCAGTCCCACACCAAAGGCCTGGTACCAAAGGCCAGCCCCCTTTGGTGGCTGGCTTTGGCGGCCGCCTACAGGCAGTCCTCCAGCTACATCTCCAGCGTGCCTCCCTCCAATATATGCTGCCAAGGACTCCAGAAATGTCTCCTCTCATGAGAGATCTCTGGTCCTTGGGGACAGGTGGAGCAAGTCAAGCACTTAAATAGAAGGCACAGGTGGAATAGGGCAGCAGTGAAGCTGCCCCAAGCCAGTCCTTCAGAAGGTCTGGGGCTGCAAAAACAAATCTCCTCGGCCAAGACAAGAATGCACAGGCAGGGTGAGATGGCTGTTGTTTGTCAGGAGAGGTCAGGGTGCTGACAGAATCTAACCCCCTCCTCTCTTCACCCTCTTCGATCTCCCCTTACTCTCCAAAGTCCCATGTCATCACAGGGTCCCCAAAGTCCCTTTAAAAGCCCATGCTCCCTTTAAGTCCCTTTAAAAGTCCTTACTCCCCAAAGTCCCATGTCATCACAGGGTCATCTTTTTTGCAAAAGTCCATTTGTAAATGGAGAGGACAATAGAAGGCAACAATGGTGCAAGTCTCTTAGCCAAGAGACTTGCATCACCACTGCCTTCACCTGGCACCCCTGCAAATGGAAGTGTTCCTTAAATGCTCACAATGATGCAGAAGCCTCCATGTACTTATTCAGCAGGCAGGCCATCTCCAAGGACTATAACTACAGTAATGACTAGGCCTCAAAAGCATGGACTCACCTCAACAGACACAGATGGATTGCAGGTGGCCCACAGCCACGTTTAGCTAGCAGCTGGTCATAAATATGTTATGGAACATGCTCACATGTCCCCGCTATTGTCCAGGCAGGTTCATGAGGGATATACATGCACACACAATCCCTGTCGAGTAATTCCATCCTCCATACAGTGGATTGAAACAATCATTTTATACTCCAGCAGTATTATACTATTAAAGATATTTATCTACCACTTTTAAAGCAATAAATAAATAAATATCAAAGCAGTTTATATTGCAAAAAGTACCCCAAAAATGGTCCACTGCCCCCAAAGGGCTCGAAAAGAAGAAGATGACCACCACTACCATAAAGGAGACACCAGCAACAGCCACTGCAGAGATATTCTGGACTGAAGAGGGATAGTTGCACTCCCATATTAAATCTAAGACAGTTATCATTCATATCAACAGCTGGCTGGATTTACATTTCTTTAATAATTTCTCTGTAGCTGCTCCTGGGCTGTGGAATGCACTCGCGGCAGACATCCATAGTCTGGATTCACTGTTGGCCTTCAGGAGAGCCCTTAAGACCTATCTGTTTGGCTTGGCCTTCCAGGGTTTTTTAACTGGTTTTAAACTGTAAAGGTTTGGCTTGGTTTTCCAAGGTTTTAAAATTTGTTTTAAATGTTTTAATAATGGTTTTATGTTTTTATAGTTTTTGATTTTAACAGTTAATTGATTTTACTTTTGTTTTAATGTAAACTGCCCTAAGACATTTTTGGAAGGGTGGTATAGAAATCTATCTATCTATCTATCTAATAAATAACTAAGGGAGTGCATTTTATTATTTCTATAAGCTGAAATTTCTATAACCTGAAAGGAATATAACATTCTTGATTTACAAAGGCACAACAATTGCTTCCCACTTCCAAAACTTGAGCAGTGCAGGTTGACTGGAGAGGAGAGCTGGTCTTGTGGTAGCAAGCATGACTGACTTGTCCTCTCATAGCTAAGCAGGGTCCACCCTGGTTGCATATGAATGGGAGACTAGAAGTGTGAGCACTGTAAGATATTCCCCTTCAGGGATGGAGCTGCTCTGGGAAGAGCAGAAGGTTCCAAGTTCTTTCACTGGCATCTCCAAGATAGGGCTGAGAGAGATTCTTGCCTGCAACCTTGGAGAAGCCACCGCCAGTCTGTGAAGACAATACTGTGCTAGATAGACCAATGGTCTGACTCAATATATGGCAGCTTCCTATGTTTCTGTGAAGTAACTGCATTATTTTCTGGACTACACAAACTACACCATGGCATATTAATTTCAGAAAATAATTGTGAATTTGAGAGCCCAAATGACAGAGGGCTCAGCTTAACATGCATTGCCTGGTTCAGAGCCAAATTTATCTATAAATTTACTGAGTAACTTTGGGGAAATTACTGTTTTGACCTTACTTTTCCATATGCCACATAGGAAAGCAGTTATCTACCACATGGGTCAATGTGAAAAAAAGAGCCATCATGTTTTAAACACTCTATATATAGTGGCTGGCATCCTGCACAGTGGAATGTTGGCATTGGGGACCCACGGGGTCCGCTGAACAACTTCAAAGGCAGCCCCAAAATGTAGCATGATGAGACAGCTTTGGGATGATTTAAAACTGCTTCCAGCAGTTGTGCACAGTTGGAAACAATGGAAGTAGCCTTGTGCGGCCCCCCGGAAGTGGTTTTAAGTCATTCTGCAGTTGCCCCATTTCGCCACACCATCGGGACTGCCTTCAAGTTGCACAGCAGCTCTAGCAGGTCTCTAACGCCGGAATTCTGCTGTGTGAATGCCAGCGAACAGTTATTTATTTATTTATTTGATTTCTATACCGCCCTTCCAAAAATGGCTCAAGGCAGTTTACACAGAGAAATAAATAATAAATAATAAGATGGATCCCTGTCCCCAAAGGGCTCACATTCTAAAAAGAAACATAGGACACACACCAGCAACAGTCACTGGAGGTCCTGTGCTGGGGGTGGATAGGGCCAGTTACTCTCCCCCTGCTAAATAAAGAGAAGCACCACATTAAAAGGTGCCTCTTTGCCAAGTTAGCAGGGGCTATATCTATATTTAAAGATATAGGCTATGGTCATATTTTAAGATTTGGTGATAGAATCAACATATATAAAATGTATTCAAGGAAATCAGAAGCCTTAAAACCCAGTTTTGATTTTGGAAGCATCTCAATGGTAAACTCCTCCTGTATTCTACCAAAGAAAACCACAGGGCTCTGTGGGTGTTAGGAGTTGAAATCGACTTGACGGCACACTTTACGTTTATGGGGTCTTGAAGAAAAGTCTTAGGGAGGAAAAGAAACTATTTTCTCTGCTATTCTGAGTGTCTCTGAATACCATTTGTGCTGAGTCACTGTTGATTCAGTATGCATAGATAATAGATCAATATTAGATAAATGCTTTTGGAAAATGTCCGGTTTTAATTTTTAAGGTATAAGTTTAGTAATATACACAAGGAAATGAATCAAACCTAAATTGTAAGAGAGACTGAATACATTGCCTAATAAATCTTTTCTCCCTTCTAAATTCTATGAGTCAGAAGTACATTCACTTTCTTTCCCTAACTCATGACAAAAATCGGCTGCCAAGATTTTTTTTCCCTGCCTCCAAAGTTAAATGCATTTTTAAACTCTCTTGTTGGCATAGGTTTTTCTTATAAACAGCATAATGATTCTTCTGAACACTCACTTGCTAGTGAAGATTAGAGTCACAATTCTATGGGAACTGAATGTAATCAGAAGAGCTGGTGCTGATGATAGTGAAAATGCATCTTACATTTTTAAAGCCTTGGGCGGGGTGAGGAGAGCTGGCTTTGAATGTGGAGGCCTTTCAACATATCTTGCTGTCTTTGAACAAAAATGATTTAGTCAAACCAAAAGAGTATGTGTGGTAGTGCTAAGAATAATGGGTAATAATAATAATAATAACAATAACAACTAATAGAATTGTAATACCACATCTTTATAATTGCAGCTAAGCTTGTAGGGGAGGTAAAGTTGGCAGAGTTCATGCAGAGAATGGAAATCAAGACACTTTCTTCTAAACCTGAGCTCTGATTAAAGTATCAGGATCTGAATTTATTGTACTTTTTGTTCCCAACAAGAGAGGAATTCCCTATTGCAAGATGCACAAAGCAAAAAAGGGGGAAACCAGAAGTTAAGAAAACTAATGACAATAAGATACAATATATTTACTAAAAAACCAACAAAAGTTCTAGAGCTTAACTTGACTAAATGCTTTAAAAATCCCTCACATCTGCATTATTATCATGAATTACAGTTACTAAAACAACAATCATCTGGGCATCTGGCCCTCACAAACACCTATGAAGAGGAAGCTGTAGAAGCAATAGAGGAAAACAAAACACTTTTAAAAATAAATACATTCAAAAGAAGTGGAGATTATGCAGTGTTTACTAAGCAGAAATATGATTGTTTCAATTAGATGCTGTTAGCAATAGCAATAGCAATAGCACTTACATTTATATAGCCGGAGCTCTCTAACCGGTTTACAATGATTTAGCATATTGCCCCCAACATTCTGGGTACTCATTTTACCGACCTCAGAAGGATGGAAGGCTGAGTCAACCTTGAGCCGCTGGTCAGGATCGAACTTGTAACCTTCTGGTTACAGGGCGGCAGTTTTACCAATGCACCACCAGGGGCTCGGGTTGTAAGCTGTTTTGAATTTGGAGAGGAAGGGTACAAACATTACAAGTAAGCAAGAAAGTTTAAAAAAATGTATTTATTACTAAGGTAAAGCTAGTCAACTCATTAATAGATTGCAGTTCCTTCTCCTGAGAGAGAGGAGAGAAAGCTGCATGAAGGATATACATGACAAAAAATGTAGGATTTTTTTTTTTAAGTCTACTGTCTCCTCTCTGACTGTTGAAGAGACAAATCACATTTTAAACTAAATAGTGGCTTGCCTCTTTGGCAGTGAAGGAAGTTGCAATGGAAATGTCAAATATGTCTCTGGCTGCATGCACTGCAGTTCCCTCCAATGTATGCAGATAGATTTTTTTTGTTTTTGAATAATGGTTTTAATCTTTTTATCTGTCTACTATTAAGCAAAAAAATGCACCTGCATTTACATTACAGATTTCTCCCTGTACATGTAAAGGTAAATTGTGCTGTTAAGTTGATATCGACTCCTGGTGCCCACAGAGCCCTGTGGTTTTCTTTGGTAGAATACAGGAGGTAGAATACCATTGCCTCCTCCCATGCAGTATGAGATGATGCCTTTCAGCATCTTCCTATATCGCTGCTGCCCGACATAGTAACAGTGGGGAATCAAATTGGCAACCTTCTACTTGTTAGTCAAGCATTTCCCTGCTGAGCCACTTAAGATGACCCCTGTACATGTACAGAGATTAAAATGACACAGGTTAATTTACTCATGCAGCTATCTTTTTCTCGATCATATTTAACATTAACCATATTAACATTAACCATAACATCTGGCCGCCCCTGGGCTACATAGGAGACTGCCAGTGGTGGCGGGATTGCCACCGGCAGGACCGTCACCAAAGAGGTGGCACCAAAGGGGGTCGCCCCTTTGGGGAGCCACTTCGAGGAGCAACAAGGGCAAGGGCTACCACCCTGGTTTATCATTTTTAGGGTTGGGGGGTGGCTGAGATAAGGCTTGGGTAAGATTTGTCTTGAATGTTTTGGAGTCTGTCTGGAGATGGGGAGATGGGAGGACGTGTCCAATGGTCTCAGTGCAGCTATTCCAGTGGTGGTGGGGAATAGAAGAAGTTACGTTGGCAGGTCAGCAGGCCATTGCAGGGGAAGAGAAATCAGAAACTTAATAGCTGTTTCTCCTTCCAGCTGTCCTGCCAGCTCTTTGACCTTGGGGAGCAGTGCCAACAACCCACAGAACCTTGCCTTGCTCCTTGGTAACACCAGGTCAGTCCAAAACAAATCTGAAATAATCCATTATTTGATCAGGGATGAAGGGGCTGACCTGGTGTGTATCACAGAGACTTGGTTGGGGGAGGCTGGAGGCCCAGTTTGGGCCTGGCTTCTCCCTCCGGGGTACTCTGTAGAGGAGCAGGTAAGGGAGTGTGGGTGGGGAGGTGGGGTAGCTGTGGTCTTTATGGATAATATCTCCCTTACCAGGATCCTTATCAGAATGTCTGATCATATTGAATGTGTGTATGTACGTTTGGGGACCAGGGATAGATTGGGACTTCTGTTGGTGTACCGATCACCCCGCTGCCCAACAGAGTCCCTAACTGAGCTTGCCGACTTGGTCTCCGGTTTGGCGTTAGAGTCCCCCAGGCCTATGGTGCTGGGGGACTTCAATATCCACTTCGAGACCGGGTTGTCTGGTGCAGCTCAGGAGTTCATAGCGGCCATGACAACAACTATGGGCCTATCCCAAGTGGTCTCTGGACCGACACATGTTGCTAGTCATACTCTTGATCTGATGTTTCATTCTGATCAGGGTGGTGTTCCATGGACTGAGACTCCTGTGATCTCCCCATTGTCATGGACCGTCCACCATCTGGTTAAGGTCGGACTCACAGTTGCGTCCCACCTCTGCAGGGGTGAGGGACCTATTAGAATGGTCCATCCCAAAAGGTTATTGGATCCAATAGGATTCCAAGAAGCCTTGGAATGATTTAATGTTGGCCCTGCCAGCGATCCGGTTGATGCCCTGGTGGAGAATTGGAATAATCAGCTCACCAGGGCAGTAGACATGATCACTCCTAAGCGTCCTCTCTGACCCGCTTCAAAAATGTCTCCTTGGTATACGGAAGATCTATGGGAGCTCAAGCGGCAAGGTAGACGACTGGAGCGCAAGTGGAGGAAGACTCGACTCGAATCCGACAGATTGCGACACAGAGCACATTTAAAGATCTATGCTCTGGCTATACGTGCAGCAAAGAAGTGTTTCTTTGCTGCCCATATTGCTTCTGCAGGCTCTTGTCCAGTGAGCTATTCAGGGTTGTGAGGGGTTTAGTAGGGCCCCCTGCTCCCCTGAATTCGAATTTGGAACCATCAGTTGCCCGCTGTGACGCTTTTAATGAGTTTTTTGTGGACAAAGTCGTATTTGGGTCAATCTAGATCTAGATCTAGATCTAGACTCCACAGTTATCACAGTGTCAGATGCAGAGGTATCCAGCAACTCCTCTTATGTGGTTAGGCTGGATCAATTTCAGTTTGCGACTCCTGAGGATGTGGACAAGCTGCTCGGAACGGTGCGTCCTACCACCTGTCTGCTTGATCCTTGCCCATCGTGGCTTATACTATCTGGCAAGGGGGTTGTTGTGGAGAGCCTGGTGGAAATTATAAATGCCTCTCTAGGAGAGGGCATGATGCCTCCTTGTTTAAAGGAGGCAATTCTAAGACCTATTCTTAAGAAGCCTGCCTTGGACCCCTTGGAGTTTAGTCGCTACAGGCCTGTCTCCAACCTCTCATGGTTGGGCAAGGTGATTGAGAGGGTGGTGGCCTCCCAGCTCCAGATGGTCTTGGAGGAAACTGACTATCTAGACCCATTTCAAACTGGTTTTCGGATGGGCTATGGGGTGGAGACTGCCTTGGTCGGCCTGATGGAAGATCTCCAACTGGGACTTGACAGAGGAAGTGTGACTCTGTTAGTCCTTTTGGATCTCTCGGCGGCTTTCAATACTATCAACCATAGTATCCTTCTGGAATGTCTGAGGGAGTTGGGGGTGGGAGGCACTGCTTTGCAGTGGTTCCGCTCCTACCTTTCTAGCAGATCCCAGAAGGTGTCGATTGGAGATTGTTGTTCTTCAAAATCTGAGCTTTTATATGGGGTCCCTCAGGGCTCCATACTGTCTCCAATGCTTTTTAATATCTACATGAAACCATTGGGAGAGATCATCCGGAGATTTGGTGCTGGGTGTTATCAGTATGCTGATGACACCCAAATCTATTTCTCCATGTCAACATCATCGGGAGAAGGCATATCCTCCCTGAATGCCTGCTAGGAAGCAGTAATGGGCTGGATGAGGGATAACAAACTGAGACTGAATCCAGACAACACGGAGGTACTTATTGTGCAGGGTTGTCGCTTGGGAAGCGATATTGATCTACCTGTTCTCGATGGGGTCATACTTCCTCAGAAGGAACAGGTATGCAGTTTGGGAGTGCTTCTGGATCCACACCTTTCTCTGGTTCCCCAGGTTGAGGCAGTGGCCAGAAGCGCTTTCTGTCAGCTTCGGTTGATACGCCAGCTGTGTCTGTTTCTTGAGGTTCATGATCTCAAAACAGTAGTACACTTGTTGGTAACCGCCAGACTTGATTACTGCAATGCGCTGTATGTGGGGCTGCCTTTGGGCGTAGTCTGGAAACTGCAATTAGTACAAAATGCGGCAGCCAGGTTGGTCTCCGGGTCATCTCGAAGAGACCATATTACTCCTATATTACAGGAGTTGCACTGGCTGCCAATAAGTTTCCGGGCAAAATACAAAGTGCTGGTTATAACCTATAAAGCCCTAAAAAGCTTAGGCCCACGGTACTTAAGAGAGCATCTTAAGAGCCCCTGGTGGTGCAGTGGTAAAACTGCCGCCCTGTAACCAGAAGGTTACAAGTTCAAATCTGACCAGGGGCTCAAGGTTGACTCAGCCTTCCATCCTTCCGAGGTCGGTAAAATGAGTACCCAGAATGTTGGGGGCAATATGCTAAATCATTGTAAACCGCTTAGAGAGCTCCGGCTATAGAGCGGTATAGAAATGTAAGTGCTATTGCTATTGCTATCTTCTTCTGCATGATCCCCATCATCCACTGCGTACATCAGGGGAGGCTTGTCTGTGGCTACCTTCATGTCGTCTGGTGGCCACCCAGGGACGGGCCTTCTCTGTTGTCACCCCAAAACTTTGGAACGCGCTTCCCGTGGGAATAAGAGTCTCCCCCTCTCTAGCAGCTTTTTAAAAAGTGTCTAAATACTTATCTTTTTACCCAGGCCTTTTAGCTTTTTAACTTTAACTTTTGGATCATTTATTGATTTGTTTTAAGCTATTTTTAATATTTAATTGATTTTAAGTTTTGTTTTTATTAGTTGTGAACTGCCCTGATACCTTGGGTTAGGGCGGTATAAAAATGCAATCAATCAATCAATCAATCAATCAATCAATATTTAAGAGACGAAAGTTTGGGCAGTATAGACGTTTAATAAATAAATGAAATAAAATAAAATAAATATTTAGCATTTGTATAACTCTTTCGAGTGTTCAAAATAATGTAATTGTTCTTACATCAACCCTGTTAAGGTAAGTAAGTATTATTATCCTATATTGCAGTTGGGAACTAAGGCTCAAAGAGAATGGCTTGCCTAAGACTACCTAGTGAGTTAATAGCAGAGGTGAGATTCGAACTGAGGAAGATCTGATATGTAATTCAATCCCTTAGCAACTACATTTTACCATATTTTCATTTGTGAAAACGTATGCATGGGTGTGAGAGAGATGTTTAAAGCGATGTATCAATCAGTATCATGTACTCAGAGTTAGATACATATTCCTTCCTTCATCATTTACAATTGCAATTCACAGACGTAAATAACTTGTGGTTTGTTTTATATCTCTAACAAAAAAAAGAGAGCTCACTTCTCTGGCTTACTATCTGGTGAATTTTTCTTCCCAACCTGCCATCAAACCACTTTGGAAGGCTTTATAGGACAGAAAAGCCATATACAATTTTAGAATGGTATATAATGCCTTATAGGCTTCACACATTTATAAACTTAGTGGTGGGGCTATGGGACTCCATTGGCAAATGTTAGGAATATTTGGTGGACTATCCGAAGATTTTTATACTGCCAAGAAATAATGCAAGCAATCACTGGTTATGATCTCCTAGGTAGATCCAGTAAGTATTTGTTCAAATTTATTCAAAAGGAAAGGTAGAAGAATGTGACCTTGAGTTTATAATTAACTTATGTGCTGTCAAGATGAATGTAGCAGTTGAGCTGAATTTTCTCCAGTTATCTGAGCTTAAAAGGATGTGTAGAAAGAATTTTGAACTGGATTGGGTTAGGACTTGGAAAAATCTGAGTCCTGTGCATCTTCTCCTTTAAAAAGTTAAAGTCCACAGCAGCCAGTTGTTTGGGAAGGGGAGCAGGGGGGATGGAACCTACCTTCCCTTCCCAAGCAGTCAATGGGTGGGATTTTAGTATTTTTTTTAATACGGGCTCCAACATTAAACAATTGTACAATTTACCTTGTGATGGTTGCTTACGAACTCCTAGCAGGGGTGGGCAGACTTAAGGCTTTCAGGAGGTGGTGGCTGTTTTTGTCAGAGCCTGAAATAGTGACTTGGGGAGGTGGAGCCAGTCACAAAATTGCAGCTTGAAAAGGTGGAGTCAGTCACAGAACTGGCAGTGTGAATAAAAATCTACATTGACAGAATAAGGGATGTTAACATCAAAACCCTTGAATTCCTGGAGAATTTCATTGCAGGACAGGAAGGGACTGCTTTGTGGGAGAAGAAACTAGAGAGAAATTAGTGGGAGATGATGATGGTGATGATGATTATTATTATTACATTTCTATCCCGCTCTACCTCCAAGGAGCCCAGAGCGGTGTACTACATACTTGAGTTTCTCTTTCACAACAACCCTGTGAAGTAGGTTAGGCTGAGAAAGAAGTGACTGGCCCAGAGTCACCCAGCTAGTATCATGGCTGAATGGGGATTTGAACTCGGGTCTCCCCGGTCCTAATCCAGGACTCTAACCAATACACCACGCTGGCCCGTGAAGCCAGCTTTGATATTTGATATTTG
The DNA here is from genome assembly GCF_027244095.1 of Hemicordylus capensis. Lineage (NCBI taxonomy): Eukaryota > Metazoa > Chordata > Lepidosauria > Squamata > Cordylidae > Hemicordylus > Hemicordylus capensis. The sequence continues at coordinate 186,479,149 of NC_069657.1, forward strand.
CTTTGATAAAGTCAAAGCAAAACTGATAACCCTGAGCGGTGGGGGAGATGAAAAATGGCACAACCATGCCCCCACTCAGTCTGCCAATCAGATTTGTAGTACTGGCTTGAAGGGAGGGAGGAAGAAGCAAGCGCAAATGCCTGGCGAGCTACTTCAGACAAGTTTGAGAGCTACCAATTGCCCCACCCCTGATCCACAATGTATGTTCACTTAGCAATAGCACTTACATTTATATACCGCTCTATAGCCGAAGCTCTCTAAGCGGTTTACAATGATTTAGCATATTGCCCCCCAACATTCTGTGTACTCATTTTACTGACCTCGGAAGGATGGAAGGCTGAGTCAACCTTGAGCCCCTGGTCAGGATCAAACTTGTAACCTTCTGGTTACAGGGCGGCAGTTTTACCACTGCGCCACCAGGGGCTCATTGGCAGGGTGTTTACCACACCCTCATAACTGTTTAGAAACAAGGGGTAGTGGAGGCATGCCACGGCTTGCCTCACCATGTGTCACGACATACAATAAATTCATGAAATTTTCAGATGCTACAAGGCGAGCTTGTAAGTGCTCATCACACAGTAGACTATAACCTTTATCTACCCCAAACTGGGTTTTGAAGAAAGCATCACACAGAGTAATTCACCCTTAGAACTGAACCTGAATCTTTTGGTATAATGAACATGGGCTGATATGGTGCTGTGCAAGACCCTTGCCTGATTTCTGTTCATGAGTGACTTGCATGATTCTCAAAGCAAGTGGAGCGTAATCTGTGATTGTGCATGGGTACGCTGGTTCAAAACCGTCCTCTTGCCCAGCATCATCACCATGTACATTAGAGCCCAGCAGTAGTATGGGTGAGTCTGCCCCACCATGTTACACCCGGGGACATGCCAGCCACAGTTGAGAAGCACTTTGGGAAAGTACAGTGTAAGACCCCACCACAAAGGATGTGTACGGATGGCTTGTGCATGGGATGGCGGGGCAGGGATCAGTTCCTCTAAAGAGCCGGTAAGCAGGTCCTTACCTGCTCTGCTGCTGCCCCACCGCTTTTCCAGGCACAGCGCTCAACCTAGCAACAGCTGTGAGGGGCTGCGGCAATGTTCCCCGAAGGCTGGGTGTACAGCGCCGGCACACACATGGCATCTGTGCATATGCCATTTGTGTGGTCAAAAACACCAGGCTGACCACACGAACGGCATCTGTGCATGAGCGGACACCATGTGTGTGCTGACACCACAGACACAGGCTGCAGGAAACAGCGCCACAGCCCCGTGTGGCTATCGCTAGGCAAGCAGCAGAGCAGGTAAGGACCTTCTTACCTTAAGGGAACTGCTCCCCATCCCACTGAACTGGTTTGGCTGCAGCCGCCCAAGCCAGTTCGGCACTTCCTAAAGGAGGTGCTGAACCAGCTTATGGACATCCCTTCCCACAACTAGCTGAACAGGGAGATGAATGGCTCAGGAAGTATGAGCTGAGGCAAAACTCCTATGCCACTAGTGTTACACACCCTCAGCCCTCCTGGGTGTTTTGCTGTTATACTGTGTTGCACCCCAGCTCTTGCCTGCTATTTCTGCTGTTTCACTTCATGCAAGATCAGTTCTACTATTCTAACCCTCTATTCATTCATATTAAGCATAAATAAATACAGGCTTGTTTTGTTTGCAGCTGTGAGAGAAGAAGCAACACCAGGGATACTGGACACTTGAGCTTGCTGACAGATTTATGAATGAGCTTGCTGAGGTGTAGCGTGAATAGTAGATTAGTGGAGCCCAAGGTCTCATATTTAGCTACTCCTATGTATAAGAACTATGGCCTAAAAACTAATTAACTTTAGTCTGTAACCTATGGATTCCTGACAAATGAACTGCTCTATTCTGCTTTAGCTGTCTAGCATGCGTCCTTTGTATAGCCCAGGTGCAACCATGCCCTTTTATCCCTGACTCCCTCATTCTCGGGAAACCAGTAAAGACTTGATGGCCAAAGAACCAGACAAGGAAAGTGCTGATTGTTGAATAATTAGTGTCTAACCACCAAGGCTGAAGATGGAAGAATATTCAAGAACTAAACTTGGAAAGAAAGCATAATAATTGTTTCCTTGATTAATGTGTCCCTGCTGACACATTAGAGGGTATAAAACCTGAGGACTTTGCATTAGATCCCCAGAGGGCAGATTCAGGAGACGCATCTCCAACGCTGCAGCGTCCTTGCACCCCAGCTTTGTGCATCTCATCTTTTCCTCAAGCTCCAGCATCTGTAATTGATGTGAGAAAGCTTGATCCAGTAAATCAATTGGTTTCCATGCACCTTTAATAACAAACTTTGTATTAGAGTTAGGCAAATCAGCTTGCCAGAACCTTATATCTGTTATGCCTCTCAAAATTCTATCTCATTAAGTAAAATTATAAAAGTCATTTCTGATTTGATTCCTTGTGTTTCCTCACACATCCATTGGGTGAACTCCTCTTAGTTGTCAGTCAATGGTATAATGATATATTAGTGGCACAATGGTCCACAGGTGCATTGGCACACCGATTTTACTCTGCTGAATCAAGGTATGAACTGGTACCTGGAGCAATTAGTTTATTAAGCCTGCAGATAGAAATTGGTATGCAGGGGTGTTCAGTTGGCCCATTGGTATAAACCTTTATCTGGAGCATTGGTTAATTGAGCTTGTGGCAGGAGTGTTTAGTCAGCTAAGCTGGTCCCCGGAGCACCTGGTAGCATACTGACTGAGTACAGAATGGGCATAACAGTTTGGTGTTAGCAGTGGAATCCTCATGGCTCTGTGGAGGAGAGACAAAGAATCAAACTATTCCGGGCAGGATCAGGCCCTCAAACAACTTGGGTCGCAGCATAACAATTGTGCTTAATATAGCCTCGACCACAAAAGCTACCATGGAAGACCATTCTGAGAAGAGGCAGAAGAGATCAAGAGAAAGAGTTGAGAAAATGAGGAAGCCCACTTCGTCCTTGAGGCTGCCATAGGCCAGAGCCTGTGGTCCAACTGGGGTTCCAGAAGCTGGGGACACAAGCATGGAAGGTGAGCTTCATGGTAAAAGCCAGTATTCTAATTCTTCTGTACAAGAACCAAACGTGGAGACTTTCCAAGTCCAGGGAAGGACCTCTCTGACAGGAAGAGAGTCTGAAGACGGGGTGCAGTTGGTGTGCATAATAACATAAGAACAGCCCTGCTGGATCAGGCACAAGGCCCATCTAGTCCAGCATCCTGTATCACACAGTGGCCCACCAGATGCTTCCGGGGAGCCCACAAGCAAGAGGTATGTGCATGCCCTTTCTCCTGCTGTTGCTCCCCTGCAACTGGTATTGAGAGGCATCGTGCCTCTAAAGATGGAGATGGCCTACAGCCACCAGACTAGTAAGCCACTGATAGACCCGTCCACCATGAATCTGTCTAAGACCCTTTTAAAGCCATCCAAGCTGGTGGCCATCACCACATCCCATGGCAAAGAATTCCATAGGTTAATTATGTGCTGTGTGGAAAAGTACTTCCTCTTGTTGGTCCTAAATTTCCTGACCTTCAGTTTCATGGGGTGACCCATGGTTCTAGTGTTGTGTGTGTGAGAGAAAAATTTCTGTCTGTCCACTCCATGCATAATTTTATACAACTTGATCATGTCTCCCCTTAGTCACCTCTTTTCCAAGGTAAAGAGCCTAGATGCTGTAGCCTAGCCTCATAAGGAAGGTGCTCCAGGCCCCTGATCCTTTTGATTGCCCTGTTCTGCACCTTTTCCAGTTCTATAATATCCTGGGAAGTGAAGTATGTATGTATGTATTTGATTTATATACCACCCTTCCAAAAATGGCTCAGTTAACCATCCCTACTGTATAAACTTCTAAAAGGTGTCGGGCTCAGGCAGCCTTGTTGGCTCAGTCTTTGTTCACTACCCTTTGTTGCAGTCCCATGCTCTCCAAGAGGATCCCAAGCCCATTTGAAGTGGCACTGCCTGTGACATCACATACAGATTTGGACATTTTTCAAAGGGAAACCCAGATTATATCTGATACAGACACAATCACAAATCTTTAAGGCTCAAAGTTAGTTAAACTGCAATGTTATGTTAGGTATTTATATCTATTTTAGATATTAAATATCTAACATTATATATGTTAGATATTAAATACTTCCATAATCAGTTTTCTGAGTGGTTAGAGTGCTGGACTAGGACCGGGGAGACCCAAGTTCGAATCCCCATTCAGCCATGAAACTAGCTGGGTGACTCTGGGCCAGTCACTTCTCTCTCAGCCTAACCTACTTCACAGGGTTGTTGTGAAAGAGAAACTCAAGTATGTAGTGCACCGCTCTGGGCTCCTTGGAGGAAAAGCGGGATATAAATGTAACAACAACAACAACAACTAAATGTAAACCTAAGTAACACATCAATACATAAGGGGGTCTGGGTTGAAGTTCTTCATTTTTTGTGGTGTAATCTCAGGAAATGGGCTTTACTGTATAAACATTAAATGGGTTGTTTTAATATTAAACAATCCTGATTGTTAAGCTAATGTTAAAGCAGTAGAGAAACTGGCTCCCCCACAGCCTGTTTCACAAATGAGATCACATTTTAGCAAGGCGGCAATTGCCAGGAGCAATAAGCTTTGAATGCCAGTTGTAATTAAAAACTTTACTTTCAAATATATTTCACAGTTTATACATGGCGAAAGGAGGATTTGCCAAGTGAACACAGATTGCTTTGCTACACAGAGGAGATACTTCTTCATACTCAGTTAATTATTTGAGTAGTGTACTGTGTTGGGATGCAAAGCACACTAACCATGACTAATTAAGGCAACAAATTGTATGTTGAGGCACAAGATTTTTCATTCCATTCTAGTTCTGCACAGAAAAACACTATTGTCCATATGCACAATTAAACACATTTAGCAGTCTTGAGTCCACAGCTTGGGTGGATCTATGCCCCCTATTCTAAATAATTACATTGTTCATTTCATTCTAGATCTAAGGCCTGTGAAGTTATTGGTAAAGAAGATAAAAGTATCCCAAAGGTTACAAAACCTATTGTATATCACAGGATTAATTTTTGTGAGTTACTTTTCAGTTCATACTTTTGAGCGATACAGAATTCTTCAGGTAACTGGAGCAGATTCCAGTAAACACTTTTGTGAAGCTAAAGACTATATACCACTCTGCCTGTAACAGTGGATCCAGTGAAGATCTTACCTATGTTATGTTCACAAACACCAAACATAAAATAGAATGATTTCTTCAATAATAAATAATAATAAATGCTCAGTGAGGAAAAAATCTCATTGATTAAGTTCAACAAATATAAACACTTTACTGTACTGAAAAATCACATCAATGAAACTACAGGAAAAAAACTCTCATTAATTTCAGGTCTTCATGAGTGCAAAGTTAGCCCAGAGATTGTGTTTATTTGAAGGCCATATACAATGACTGTATATGGCTGTTGATGGGAACCGTTTAGTCTGTGCAGCAAAGATTATTTGGAAAGCTGTATTTTGGGAATATCCAGAATTGGTTGGAACTTTCCCCACAAATAAAGATGGAGCTATGCACATATGAGCAGTCTTATTGAACCTGGTGGGATGTACGCTCTCCATACGGGCTGAATGAGAGAACAAGGCTACTTACATGATTATCAAAATAAAGGTTGGAGGCATGCAGCCCAGGTTTGGATGCTCATGAGAACCCACAAAAATCCCTCCAACTTAGCTTGCTCAAACATGGGTTGTCAAACTTCTGTACCTTGTGTCTTTAAGTAAGTGGGAAAGAGAGCTTCCCTACCTTGATGTTTTGGGTTATGTGTGCGCATTTCCCTTTTGCAACAGCTCCTGGCAGCCGGTTGCCCTGTTTGTAATAGAGAGCAGCAGCTACAGGGTCTGCTATGTGTCGCTGTGCACGAACCTGTCCGGAGGCCCTTTCACGGGCCTCCGAACAGGTTCGAAAGACCGGCGTGTGTCTGTACCTGACGAGCACACGCACCGGGTACTTCCATACCTTCCGGTCCAAGGAGGCAACGGGGCGGCAGGGAGGTACGACAACGCCCCGCCGGACCGTTTTTAAAGAGAGTGCCAGCGGGGGAAATGCTGCCAGGGGGGTGGGGGTGGTAAGTGCACCCTCCCCAGTCCTTAAAGTTATTCTCCCCGCCCCCACAACCTTTGAACTGGCAGGCTGTGCACATCACTACTGGTTCTGTGCACATCACCACTGCACACCACACTCTATGACCCTTTCCTCAAATGGCTTGAATAGAACTGGGCCTGTCTTCTGCCTCCTTATGGCCAATCAGAAGGGGCTGATGTTGTAATGGGGATCTCCAGTCTCCAGCCACTCTACCCACAATGCATCATGGGATAGCTCTTTTAATCCTCAGAGGACCCAGGTCCCAGATTCTAAAACAAAGCTCTAGCTGCATCACATGTGCATACCCTGGGCTTGCAGAGCCAAATGGGGGCTCTGTTCATCTGTCAAGGAGGAGCTCTCCCCCCCCCGCCACCACACACACACAAACCACCCCCAGATGCTCATGTGAAAGGCCTTAATGTCTCCCAGGTGAATTTCAGAATCGCTCCATGTTTGCAGTGATTCTTCCTCTGTGATGGCGAAGTATACCAAAGCCCACACGGACTACACCCACTCATGAGAGCATCAAGCCATGGGTGCTCTAAGTAGAGCACTGTGTTGGGAAGCGGTGAGCAAGGGTGCCCCAGAGACTGCTTTCCTGCTCCCAGGGATGGTGGCCAATATGCCCGGGAAACCAGCCACCTGCCTGGCCATTCGCACTTATGTACAGGTACGCCATTGCCAGCGGCCCCTAAAGTCAACCCAGCCGCCCCGGGGTTGGGGGAGCCAACGAAAGTGTCCTCTCCCATGATTCCCGGTGCCCACTTATCTGCATATGATGCACAGATGGACTGGACCCAGGATTTCAAAAACTTGAGTGGATGTACTGTCCCATTGGCCCACCCCACAGCCAGGCTATGGCACATGGGGTGTAGTGATGTCCTCTGGGGTATGTGCAAGGCTGCAGAGCGATTTGGAGAGAGGGAAGTCACAGTTTTCTCCCCCCCCCCGTATTTTTCAACAAAGAGAGTCAGGGACTCCGTTAGAGCGGGGACCCCTTGGATTCCCTGGTGGTTAAGTGGGCATCTCAGGTCATGAAGTTGCAGTCTGTGGGTTGGGATAATGCCTTAAGGGGATCAGGCATATCCCCAGTAGACTGGCCCTCTCATGAGAGTGTGAGCCTACTGGGCAGCAAGCTACTAGCAGCAGTTTTTTGATGAGTCTGGCAGGAGTGCTCTGACAGCGTCTCCCCTTGCAGCATCTTCCCTGGTGATGGTGTACAGCTCCCCGCCCCCCACATCCTTTGCCCTCCCCCATCTAAATATCCCATTTCAGCGAATGTGGGTTTTCTCTCCTCCTCTGGCAGTAAAAGTGGGCCCCTGGGGGCCCCCACCCACTGGAGTTTACATGGTGCTTCCAGGGTGCAGGGTCACTTGGGGGGGGGGCAGTGCTACCATGGCTGACAGAAGCAGCACTGGCATTGCCGGGCATTTATATGACTCTCATTGCACTTTCCCTGCCAAGGGTGGGCAGAGCTCTCCGAAAATGCACAATCACTTTCGGCACACCCTGCTGGAAGTCGTAGCAAATTGCAGCCGAGCAACTGATGCGGTGATGCTTTGCTCACAGTTTGGCCATGGAGCAGGCTGGGATCAGGCTGGGAGGCTGAGCGGCAGGGAGGAGCTCCCCTCTCCTGAAACTCCAGTTAGACTGACCATGGTTTGCTGTACGTCTGTGGTGCAAATTAGGGGGTTAGGAATTAGGAATGTTAACTCTGGTCAGAGTTGACTGTGGTTATACTGAACATCTGAATGTGGCCTATGTGAAAGAATGGCTCTGCAGAATAAGTAATGTGAAGAGCACCATGGGCATTCACTATATTTTTTCTTCTTTATTTAAGAAAGCAAACCAGTGATTCTAGGAGCTACCTGATTGACTTGCAGAGTAGGCAAGTAGCTTACACAAGAGGGCAATTTCAGGATTTTGATGCAGTGGCTCTTAGGAACAAGACATCAGATGCTGGTAGCCAGTGAAGCAGTCTGCTAAGTGAAACCCCAGTGAGCACAGTGTGCTGATTGACTTTTAGGCATGGGGGGCAGCAATTGAGGCCAGGGGAACTGCAGCTAGCACTGTACAAGTGCATGACTTCTAACTAGATGGTTGCGCCTGCTGGCTGCGACAGCCTGTGCTTGCTTCAAAGCAACTACCCACTCAGAAATCATGCACTTGGGCAGTGATGGATGTAGCATCGCCTACTTTTGCTGCCACTTCCTGGGGCCTAATGGTGATGGTGGGAATTCCTCTTTCACCTTGATCACAGCAGCCAGCATAGGTTTCATCTAAGTGAAGCATGTTGCCAGCTGCCATTGCGTCAGACTATTTACTTACTGGAGAAAATGAGAAATGCATACACAACTTTTAGGATAGGAAAATCTCCCTTTTAAACTTGGTACAAAATCTACCTAATGGCACAGCGGGGAAATGCTTGACTGACAAGCAGAAGTTTGCTGGTTCAAATCCCCGCTGGTACTATATCGGGCAGCAGTGATATAGGAAGATGCTGAAAGGCATCATCTCATACTGCGTGGGAGGAGGCAATGGTAAACTCCTCCTGTATTCTACCAAAAGAAAACCACAGAGCTCTGTGGGTACCAGGAGTCAAAATCGATTTGACGGCACACTTTACCTTTACAAAATCTAAATCTAATTCTTAATAAAACTCATGGGGAAAGAAAACATCTTGCCAGTATAGTGTCTAGGAGGTTAGGCAAAAAGAGGGGGGGGGGGACTGGAAGAAGGCACTTTAAAAACAATCTTTGTTTACCAATAAATTAATGGGGGCGGGGGTGGTGGTGAACCAAGCACTTCTCTTGCCCAACCCACTCACTTTCTCCAGCCTGAATGCTTAAGAACCAGATTTGAGGCACATGATCTGGGACCAAAGGAATTCTCCTCTCTCCAGTGGTGCTGCCAAGCTGTAGGGAGTAGGGAGACAATTTTTTTGACACAGCCATTAAATATGTTAAACATAGAAAATGACTAAAAAAGCAACATTAGGAGCTCCCCCTTGACCATTATGAAAAATAAGGGGAGAGTGATCTGTGTTTGATGACAGGGACCTCACCTACAATTCTAAACAGAATTATTTGAGAGAAAGCACCATTACAATTTTCACTGAATCAGAAGAAAAAGGAGTGAGGATAGTGAAATACCAGCACATGCCTGCTCCTGGTTCATTTGAAATGTTTGCTCACCCACCACAGTGGCCATGTAAGACTACCAGTTCTGTGGGAGAAAATGGGGCGGGGAGGGAAGGAAGGCAAATGCACCATCCATCATAGGACTACCCCAAGATCAGCCTACCTGGACTGTTCCCAGATAGTGATTTTACTTTGTTTCACCACGGGAAGACAAGGGCTGTTCTCAGATGGCCAGTTTATTTTGAAGTACTCCAGGAGTGATGTATGTGTGTTTGCACATGGGGGAGGGGATTTATCTCAAAGTCCCTGTGAGGCATCGGGGAGTACTCCATACACGATTTGGGGGTTTTCCTGTGCATTGGAGTTTAGCCCAAAAGTTTCTCTTTCTATGGGGCTTTCTGGGATACTTCAAAGTACTCCAACATTTCTTCTAAGATGTATGGAAGGGCCATGGGGAGGGATGAAGGGGGGCACCAGCTGGATGATCTTAATACAAATGGAAATTTCAGGCTCAAAAGTCCTAGGAGGAGAGTGCCATTTTTTATGGAGGCTTTATGTGAGGGGGGCAGGTAAGATACATCCAAATGAAGTTGAACTTTATCCTGCTGAAAAACTAGGAAGGGTGGGCTCACTCAAAGCACCCACAAATCGTTGACCCGACTAGCAGATGTAATGGCCACAAGAAAATGGTTTTCCAAGACAGGTAGTCCAGGTCACAAGTCACCATTGGCTCAAAAGGTTTTCCTGTCAGCCTGGAGAGCACCAGTAGTAAGTCCCAAGCCAGTGGCAGAGGTAGACTGTCTGGGTAAGAATGAGCCAAACCCTTTAGGAATTGTTTTACAGTTGGGTTATAGAAGACCGAGCACCTGGATGAGAGTGAGAGGACTTATGTAATGGCTGCCATATGGATCCTCATATCCATAGTTCTGTTCTCCCACGCTGGTAAGTATGGCCTGAGATGAGTATCAATTCAGAGAAGAACACTGTTACAAGCATTTTGGGAAGGCAGAGGACTTGCCCTTGGGCTGGTTGGAATGCTGATTGGAGAAGTGAGAGGTCTTCTTGTACTGCAAGGACTTCTGAGAACAAAAGGAGTGTTTGAAGCCCTGTAATTGAGAAGAAGAACAATACAATGATGGCTTGCTCCATTTATACTGTTTGGATGGGTGAGCTTGTTTGGATGTTAGGCTCTTGGAATGTGCAGTGTTTGTGGACACGTTCCATTGTCTCATCTGCTTTTGATCCAAACAGTGCCTACCCATCAAAGGGCAGGTCCTCAATACACGTCTTAGTCTCCAGATGCAAGCTTGAAGATCTCAGCCAGGGATGGTGATGAAGGGCGATAGAGGTGGCCATGTTCCAGGCTGTGCAGTCTGTTTGGTGGCAGGATGAGTGGAGCTGCTGCTTGGCAAGATAGAACACCTCCTTTCTAATCACATATGCCAGGTCTCTTTGCTCCTGTGGGAGAAGATCTAAGTAAGGACTCATAAATTTGAGAAGGTACTAGTGGAAGATTCTTAATGACAAGGGGTGGTGCCTTTTGACCAACTCTAGAAAATCAAGGGCTGGGTTGGGGCCTGGACAGGTGCAGCTGGAGCCTGGTTCTGTTGCTTCTTGTGCTGGTCCAAGTCTGCCAGATAGGCAGGGGCGTTTGATGGCCCTGGATGTTGATGGTCCCCTCTGCGAAGAGGAGAGTGAGACAGGCTTCTGTAGCATGCGTTGGTATGATCCTGACCTCAGATCTGAAAAAACACTCTGGTCTCGATTCCAGAATTGAGGCCGAGAGGTGGAACGTGAGCGTCCTCGAGTTTGTGACAGAGATCTAAAGTGGCGGTAATAATCCTGTGGGTAATGTGCATAGTAGATGTACTGGTGTTCGGAATGTGAATGTCTTTTCTTAGATACGTAGCCAAAATGCAGTGATGGGAAGTGTGAATAGGCCACATTCCAGTTCCAATAGGGGGAACAACACTTCGAGCAAGCTCTGTCACAGGAATAGTGCACATACTTTAGTGTGCTTAATGTCACTGGAATCCTTTCATTGGAAAAGTCCCTTGGTTCCTTGAGCTTATGTTCTGAACTTGACCATGTCAGATCTATGGGAGAATGTCTGCGAGATCTGCTCTGTACAGCTCTCGGTATCGAGGGAGGTGATGGTGTCTGTCACCTTGGAGAGCCCGATCCTTCCAAGATGTTAATTATCTCCTCCTGAGATAAGAGAGGGAGTGAAGGTTTCAAGGCAGGTGAAGTGGGCTTTGGTGGCTCTTGAATGGGCTTATTAGAGGAAGGCACGTCTGTGGGCTTTTTCTTTGGAATCTGGTTGTGGCAGAGCGCATCAGATGTGCCCAGGTCTGAAGGATCAGCAGTAGCAGGCTGCTTCTTATTCTTTGTTTGCGGGTCCGTTGTCACCTTCACCTTCTGTTCCTGCTTCAAGCTCAATGGCTTAGCTATTGGTACCAAGCCCTATGTCAATGACTTTGGCCTCAAAGAAGACCCCACCACTGGTGTTGTAATGGCCGGGATGTCAGATTCAGGAGTGGGGGCTGGAGGACCCTTTGGCTGTGGCCCGGGCTCCAGCATCCCTGTCAAAGAAGGATCTGACAATGGAGTGGATAGTCCCGAAGTAGAAGTCATGGGGGTAGGAGCTGCCAGAGCTTTTTCCAAGAGAAGGTGTGAAGCTTTTGAGCCCAATTCCTCTGCACCTGCTTAGTAAAGGCTAGGCAATGGTGACAGGAATGCACCTTATGGGCCTCACCGAGGCACACTAAGCAACAGGAATGGCCATTGGTGGATGAGAGTTTAGCTCGACAAACTGGGCACCGCCTGAATGTAACTTTGCTAGCCATTCAAAGAGGGCCATGAAAAGTTTCTTTATTTAACCAACGTGGTGCAACAGAAGAGGAAAAAACTGGGGAAAGGGGGGCACTCTCCCCTCACACAGCAGGAGAGAGGAAGGCCAAACTCACCACAAGGGTTGGGGGGGGGGAGGGGCACAAAATGAAATTCAAACACAAAAGGCTTAAATATACTATACAGAAAAATTAGGAATAGGATGGATTAAAAAGGGGGAATCAGCAGGATAAACTTTTTGGGGAAAGCTTCAAAAAGGTACCTCACTAAAAAGCTGTTATTCGGTCGGTAGACAAAGAAGCATGGAGGGAGAAAGGTGGTGCGCGTGCAAGGGGGGCAGGACTCAGAGCTTTGGAGAATCCCTGGACTGGCTTCTGTGCAGGCACGAAACTCATCGGTATGATCAACAGAGACCAAACCGAAGAACTAAATATTCTCCTGATGTGGGAGGTTCTTTATTTTTGTTTTGTTTTTCGGAGTCACTATTTGAAAATTCTGTTTTTCAACCTGTTCTCTTCTCTCTTGCCACAACTGTGCCTTTAATTTGCTTCTGCTCTGGCTGTCCTCAAACCTGGCAGTCACAGAAAAAGCAAGTGCAGCACAGCACCTGAAGAAGTGGAGAGTCACCCAACTGCTGAAGCAATTGAGTGACGGTTCTCTCTGTTGCTGCACTGTGTTGCAGAGATGCCAGACTGCCTAAGCAGTCAGGTGACTCTCCCTCTCTGTCTGCACTGTGTGCGGAGGCTGCAGCACAGCGAAGGAACAGAGGGAGGCATCTCCTGGTTGCCTTGGCAGCAAGGGGACAAACTCCCTTTCCAAAGGGTAAACTTCACCTATCTTTGACAGTCCCTTGAAATATCAACAAAGTGAGGTGGGGAGACATTTTTGCAACCTATGAAAGAGGCTTTGAAGCTAGACCGGTATTTCAGTTCAACCCTAATTTGTAGAAAATTGGTATCTGATGCATATTCCTATGGCTTCAATGTAAGCTAATTAAGGCAAGTCCAATCACTTTCCCAGAGCATACAGAAGCTGCTTCTTTAAAATCAGGGCAATTGGTGGGTGAAGTCCTGCCTCCTCCCCCACCTCCAGGAGAGGGCTCCATAAATATGGAGTGTCTGAGGCAAGTCAGTATTATTATTATTATTATTTTGCATTTATATCCTGCTCTTCCTCCAAGGAGCCCAGAGCGGTATACTACCTACTTAGGTTTCTCCTCACAACAACCCTGTGAAGTAGGTTAGGCTGAGAGAGAAGTGACTGGCCCAGAGTCACCCAGCTAGTCTCATGGCTGAATGGGGATTTGAACTCGGGTCTCCCCGGTCCTAGTCCAGCACTCTAACCACTACACCACGCTGGAAGGTAAGCAAGCTCACTTCACCTAATGCAGTTGGTCAGAAGCTGACCGTATCTTGTTAGGGAGTGAGAAGACTAGGTTTGCATTAAACTAGGGAGAAGTGGGGAAATGCTTGACTAACAAGTAGAAGGTTGCCGGTTCGAATCCCCACTGGTACTATATCGGGCAGCAGCGATATAGAAAGATGCTGAAAGGCATCATCTCATACTGCCTGGAAGGAGGCAATGGTAACCCCCTCCTGTATTCTACCAAAAGAAAACCACAGGGCTCTGTGGGCGCCAGGAGTCGAAATTGACTTGACGGCACACTTTACCTTTATCACTAATCAGAGGCAGATTATTTATTATGCTGTTGGCAATACTAGGGGTGACCCTTGAGGAAACAGTGGCCAATACCCAAACTAGGAAGCTCTGGTGCTACATGAGAAGGAGAACTGCCCTGAGCCATTTGTGGAAGAGCGGTATAGAAATTGAATAAATAAATAAATAAATAAATAAATAAATAAATTTGTTTACGCAGCACTGGCACACAACCCCCAGAAACGTTCTGTTCTACACAAATATGTCCATGAGGCTTGGGTGACCCTCAGATACATATTTCCATTTGGCATAGAGTCCTTCTGAGGGACAGGGAGGTTGTCAAAATCCCTCCACCATGCATGATTGCTGCTGCTGAGTTAGTAGAAATAATTAAGAGCACTGTTGCTCCTTCTCACGTAGCACCAGCATTTCCTTAGTCTTGATGTTGGCTAGAGATATTAGTATTAAAAAATTCCATTATTTTAATATTAGTTTATTTCATTTCTTTGTTTTTAAAGCACTTATCTCAAAACAGAACAAGAAGATGTTTGTTTGAACAACAGCTAGAAAGAGTTCTCCTCAATTGTCCTACATTCAAGTCTTCTCATCAACTTTTCTTTACTGAAGAGTAAATATCTGCCAGTTCCAAAGACCATTAATGATGTCAGCTGAGCCCCACTGAACAAAAATCCACTAGAATCTTCTATTTTTTGTGGCATGCCTTTATATAAAATGCAATGTGATAATGATTTCTCTTACAATACTAAATTCAAAGCCAAATGTATGTTGTACATCTGTTTTGACAGAGGTCAATCCCAGAGGCTCTTGCCATCATCATCATATCATTTTGTCTCATCTGTAAGCTTTGGTTTATTTTCTGTTTTAACATACGCAAAAAGAATTGGGTCACAATCAATCATCATCCATTTAATATCTTTTTAAAAGCCAAATGAGATTATATTTGCCTCCAGCAAACATGTTGCAGGAACTGTGATCAATATGCTTTAACTTTCGGTCAAATAATTTATGGTCTACAACTGGGGTACAACAAGATGCATTTCAGCTTAGTTTTTAGGCCTGCTAAAACCTTCTAATCCAAGGGGTTTTAAATTCCTCTTATTGTTAGCAAAACAATTTTTGAAAGCAAATACACAATCTTCTATTATTGTTCAACTTCATAATTTTGCTCAGGAAGCCAACAACATTTTTGTATTATTAGCAAGTACCAGATGTTATCCGTTTCAGAAATGTTAATGATGACTATTAAACTAATCTCAGAGATCACACACAACACTGCTGACATATCTGATAAAAGTTTCAGGCCATGTAGGCACAATTTAAAAAAACACAACTTACTCTCTAACCATCCAACTGCATCACATTTTTCAAGTGTCCTGTCCCAAGGAAAACACCACTTTCCAAACACCCTGCTTTTAAAGAGTATTCTATGGACTGGTTCAGACAATAATCCAAATTGCATGTATGAGAAAGAAGCATGAGTACACACATCTCTTTCCACACTAGCATATCATACAAAATATCACACAAAAATTTGGCTAAATTATGAGTGATGGCAAGCTGCTTATTCAATAAAAGAAGAGAGGTGTAAAATTCATCTGAACAACCCAGAAAATATATTAAAAGGTAAAGTAAAGTGTGCCATCAAGTCAATTTCGACTCCTGGTGCCCACAGAGCCCTGTGGTATTTCTTAGAATACAGGAGGGCTTTATCATTGCCTCCCCCTGTGCAGTATGAGATGATGCCTTTCAGCATCTCCCTATATCACAGCTGCCCGATATAGGTGTTTCCCATAGACTGGGAAACATACCAGCGGGGATTTGAACCGGCAACCTTCTGCTTGTTAGTCAAGCATTTCCCCGCTGCTCCACTTAAGGTGAGAAAATATATTAAAAGAGGTGTAATTAACTTATAAGAACATAAGAACAGCCCTGATGGATTGGGCCCAAGGCCCATCCAGTCCAGCATCCTGTTTTACACAGTGGCCCACCAGATGCCGCTGGAAGCCACAGGCAGGAGTTGAGGGCGTACCCTCTCATCTGCCATTACTCCCCTGCAACTGGTACTCAGAGGCACCCTGCCTTTGAGGCTGGAGGTGGTCCACAGCCCTCCCACTGGTAGCCATTGATAGATCTCTCCTCCATGAAGTTATCCAAACCCCTCTTAAAGCCATCCAGGCTGTTGGCTGTCACCACATCCTGTGGCAGAGAGTTCCACAAGTGGATCACGCGTTGTGTGAAAAAATACTTCCGTTTGTTGGTCCTAGACCTCCTGGCAATCAATTTCATGGAGTGACGCCTGGTTCTGGTGTTGTGTGAGAGGGGAAAGAATTTCTCTCTATCCACTTTCTCTACACCATGCATGATTTTATAGGCCTCTATTATGTCTCCCCACAGTCGTCTTTTTTCTAAACTAAAAAGCCCCAGGTGTTGTAGTCTTGCCTCATACGAAAGGTGCTCTAGGCCCCTGATCATCTTGGTTGCCTTCTTCTGTACCTTTTCCAATTCTACAATGTCCTTTTTGAGATGTGGTGACCAGAATTGTACGCAGTATTCCAAGTGTGGTCACACCATAGTTTTGTATAAGGGCATTATATTATATTAGCCGTTTTATTTTCAATTCCCTTCCTAATGATCTCTAGCATGGAATTGGCCTTTTTCACAGCTGTCGCACATGGAGTTAACACTTTCAACAAGCTGTCCACCACAACCCTAAGTTCCCTCTCCTGGTCAGTCACTGACAGCTCAGATCCCATCAGCATATACTTGAAGTTGGGGGTTTTCGTCCCAATGTGCATCACTTTAAACTTGCTAACATTGAACCGCATTTGCCACTTTGTCACCCACTCCCCCAATCTGGAGAGATCCCTTTGGAGCTCCTCACAATCCGTTTTGGATTTCACTACCCGGAAAAGTTTGGTGTCATCTGCAAATTTGGCCACCTCACTGCTTACCCCTGCTTCTAGATCATTTATGAATAAATTAAAAAGCACCGGGCCCAGTACAGATAACTGGGGGACCCTACTTCCCTCCATTGTGAAAACTCTCAATTTATACCTTCACACTGTTTCCTGTCTTTCAACCAGTTAGCAATCCACACATGTACTTGTCCCCTTATCCCATGACCGCTAAGTTTCCTCAGGAGTCTTTGATGAGGAACTTTGTGGAAAACTTTTTGGAAGTCCAGGTATACTATGTCAACTGGATCACCTTGATCCACACACTTGTTGACACTCTCAAGAACTCCAAAAGGTTGGTGATGCAAGACTTACCTTTGTGGAAGCCATGCTGGCTCATTCCCAGCAGGGCTTGTTCTTCTATGTGCTTTACAATTTTATCCTTGAGGATGATTTCCATCAATTTGTCTGGAATGGACATTAGGCTAACCAGCCTGTAATTTCCCAGATCGCCCCTGGATCCCTTTTTGAAAATCGGTGTTACATTTGCTAATCTCCAGTCCTCTGGTACAGAGCCCGATTTCAGGGATAAGTTATATATTTTAGCAAGGAGTCGGCAATTTGACATTTGAGTTCTTTGAGGACTCTTGGATGGATGCCATCAGGCCCTGGTGATTTGTTAGCTTTCAGTTTTTCCAGACAGTTTAGAACATTATCTCTTGTCATTTCTATCTGACTCAGCTCTCTAGCCTCTATCCCTAAAAAGCCTGGTTCAGCAACAGGTATATACTCAGTACCCAATGCCGTGAAGACAGACGCAAAGAACTCATTCAGCTTCTCTGCAACCTCCATATCCTCCTTAATAATCCCTTTCACTCCCTCATTGTCTAATGGTCCAACCTCCCTGGCAGGTTTCTTGCTTCTGATGTATTTAAAGAAGTTTTTGTTATTCCCCTTGATACTTTTGGCTAAATGTTCCTCAAACTCTTTTTTTTTTTTTTGCCTCCCTTATTGTCACCTTGCATTTCTTTTGCCAGAGTTTGTGTTCCTTTCTGTTCTCTTCATTTGGACAGGCCTTCCAATTTCAGAAGGAAGTCTTCTTCCCTTTTATGGCTTCCTTGACAGTACCCGTTAGCCATGCTGGCATCCTTTGGTACCTTTGCTCCTTTTGGGTATACAATCTAACTGGGTTTCTAGTATTGTGGTTTTGAGTAAACTCCATGCATTCCAGAGCAAAGTGACTCTTCTGATTTTCCCTTTCAGCTTTCTTTTCACCATACCTCTCATTCTGGAGAAGTTTCCTCTTCTGAAATTCAAAATGTCCGTGTTGGACGTCCTTGGTGATTCTCTCCCTGTATGTATGCTGAATTTGATGGCATTATGGTCACTGTTCCCTAGAGGGTTGATGACACTGACATCACACACCAGGTCCTGGGTGCCGCTCAGAATTAGGTCCAAGGTCGCCTTCTCTCTGGTTGGTTACAAGACCAACTGTTCTAAGGCACAGTCATTTAGCGTATCTAGAAATTTGACCTCTTTGTCATGACCTGACTGTGAATTTATCCAGTCTATGTGTTGGTAATTGAAGTCACCCATAATTACAGCCCTGCCTCTCCTTGATGCCTCCCTGATTTCCTGCTGCAACTCCCAATCACTGTCAGCGTTTTGATCCGGAGGGCGATAGCACGTCCCCAGTAGCACGTTCCCTTTCAGGCCTTGTATTGTCACCCACAGGGTTTCTGTGGAGGACTCCAGTCCACCTAGGTTTTCTAGCTTGTTAGATTCTATCTAATCATTGCTACCCTTCCTCCCAGGCGCCCCTCCCTGTCCTTTCTATATAGTTTATACCCATGGATAACAGTGTCCCACTAGTTCTCATGGTTCTACTATGTTTCTGTTATGCCCACTATATCTATTTCTGCGTTAGCAACCAAGCACTCCAGCTCACCCATCTTGGCTCGGAGGCTTCTGGCATTGGCACATAAGCACCTATATGTTGAGTCTCTCACCTGATGTATGCTATTCTTTTGACTCTTTGACCTGCTGGCATCGGCTCCCGTCTGCTCTTTATGCGGCTCTGCTCTGTCCCCTTCTGTTTTATCTGAATTCTTTGCACCCTCACACTTGAAAGGAAGGCTTTTGCCACACAGGATACTGCCCAGCTCCCATCGGCTGTTCCCCAGGAGTCATTTTAAAAGCTGCTCTGCAACCTTTTTGATTTTAAACACCAGCAGTCTGGTTCCATCTTGGTTCAAGTGCAGCCCGTCCCTTTTGTACAGGCCTTGCTTCCCCAAAAATGTGTCCCAGCGCCTAACAAATCTAAGCCCCTCCTCCCGGCACCAACATCCCATCCACACATTGAAAACCCTCAGGTCTGCCTGTTTCACTTTACCTGCGCGTGGAACAAGTAGCATTTCTGAGAATGCTACCTTGGGGGTCCTGGACTTCAATACACTACCTATCAGCCTAAATTTGGCTTCCAGGACCTCCCGACTACATTTCCCCACATCGTTGGTGGAGACATGCACCACGACAGCTGTCTCCTCCCCAGCACTGCCTAAGAGCCTGTCTAGACACTGCGTGATGTCTGCAGCCTTCACACCAGGCAGGCAAGTCACCATGTGGTCAACATGCAGGTCACAAACCCATCTCTCTATATCTCTTATGATCGAATCATCCACTACAAGGAGGCCCCCACCCCCCAGAGGAGTATCCCCTGTGCGAGAGGATATGGGCTCATCATCCATGGAAGGGGTCCCTTCTAAAGGAGCATTTCCCTCTTCCTCAGACCGATGTCCTCCTTGCCCAAGACCTTCATTCTCCCTGACAGCAGAGGAGCTACCGGTCCTGGAGTGGGATACCTCTGTCACATCCCCAAAGGTCTCATCCACATGCCTCTCTGTCTCTCTGAGCTTCTCCAGATCCGCCACCTTGGTCTCGAGGGAACAAGGGTTCCCTGAGGGCCAGGAGCTCCTTGCACAGAGCACATACCCATGACTTCTGCCCATGGGGCAAATAGTCATACATGTGGCACTCTGTGCAATACACTGGGAAGTGCCCCTTCCCCTGCTGACTTTCTATCTTCATACTGTTTTTGTTGGCTGTTTACAGTATTTAGAGATAGTTTATTAGAAGTAGTTTATTATCTGTTAATTAGATAGTTTTATTAGAAATATAGGTCTCAGCTGTAATGGTCAGCTAGTTATCTGTCCAAACAGCCTTTCCCAAGAATATGAGGGGTATGAGGGAGGGATTTGTACTTACGTTCTCTTCTCCACCAGGCTCCTTGTGATCACAGGTTTGTTCCAGACTCCCCTGCACACTTCCCGCTAAACTCCTGCAAAACTCCTACGTCCTGTTTGCTATCCCTGTTCACTATGCTCTTGGGCCTTCACCAAGGCTAGAGTAACCTTCCAACTGAGACACAGGATGTGAGTCAAAGGAATGTGGGGCCTCTCCCAGCCCTAGCTGACTCCACCCCCTTTGTCAGGCAGTGACAAAGTAAAACACTGGAGTTTGGTGGCCCTAGCCAATCCTAGCCCTGGGACAATTCTAACCCTAGCAAATAACACACAGAGAGAGAGAGACTAAGGCCTACCCCCTTAAAGAGAAACAGCCCCTGAAAATCTCCCCTCTTCCTGTTTGTTTGTTTGAAGGGGGAAAGGCTAGATGTTTAGAAAAGCTTGCTCACCTTCTCAGCTGTGTCTGCTATTCACAGAGTAGCCTTCCAACTTACTACACAAATCACTATAAAAGGAACAGTAAAGTAGGACATTGCCAACAATTTCAATTGCTGCTGATCCACATCGGCAGGTATGTTCTTCATGTTGCTAAACCTATTCCATACTCAGAGGTATTTTTCTTGCTATATTCCTGGGTATTTAAAAAAGACTCCTGGACTTTCAGACTCTATGTCTAGTCCCAGCCACTCATACATAGAAATCCCCCTATTTTCATGTTGGAATGTAAGGAAGTATACATCTGATATACTATTGCCAAGTTTAAACACCAAAGCATCTGATTCTTGCAATGCCCACAGTAAATTAAGCATGCTCCAAGAGGATAATTTTCTTTTAACTGACTATTAAAAGATCTGGATGTAACTAATCATATGTTCAAAATCAACTACAGGAAAACAACAAATTGGAAAAAAGTTGTACATTGCTGATTCATAGGCTAGTTAAACTGCATTTTGATATTCTGAAATCAACAGATAATAAGCAAATGTCTCCTTTAATTCAGATCTACACACTCCACTGCTCTGTTTGTAAAGTGCTCAGTTTATAATATGTTGAATTTATTAACAGAATGAGCATGTAATTAATATGTATTTTATAATTTTTAAAAATGTAACCAGAATATTTAGTATCCAGAATATTTAATATCTTAACCAGAATATTTAATTTCTAGTTAAGAATTGCAGATATATTTTACATTTGCTAAAGATATAAAGCGACAATATCTGTTTTGTATGCATTCTTAAATTGATATAGCGCAACACATATATAAGATAAATTTGAGTTTAATTCTTGAAAGCTTTTCAATTTAATTAGAAGTGGAGAACAATAAGAAACAACAAGAGACGTCAGGTGAGTTACAAAGGAACAGAATCAACAGGATCAAAAAAACAGACTGGTAATATAATATGAGAGTTCATCTAGTTTGGCTCTATGTAAGAGAAACCTATCCTAGGTTTACAAAAATTTAACAATAGGAACAATAAAGGAAGGATAACAGCAAGCTCAGACTTGTTACAGAAAGCTAAATAGCCTTTGGAATTTGCAAGTAGCAGAGGCTCCCCATCCCCCATTAGCAATGAAGATCGCTTCTGAGGTACGTGCATGTGCAGGTAATGTGTACAGAAGTTTTAAAATATCCTTAAGCACAAGATAAATGGACGTGAAATCCATCATCCTGTCAGCCAAGTCTCAGGTTAAGATGTCCCTATATGCAATTTACCCAGCCAAGAAGGTCTCCTCCTCAACTTCTCAGCCACATATTCTACCATATTTCAATCACACATTAGCTACGCTTCTTCAAGTGCCTCTTTAGGGAGAGACAGTATAGCCAACAGGGCAACAGTAGTAGCACAGCCCAGGTTGGTGCAGGACATACCAGCACTCTCCTTGCTAAACATGAAATGGAAAGTTTGAACGGTGCTTTACCACACTTATTTCCTTACAGGGAGGGCCAAAGGCATTGCTCTGGATGTGGTGTGGAGGTGGGCAAGGAGAAGGGACATTTGCCAGCAGCCTCCTCTTCTCTCCTCACACTTCTTGCAGGCTTTGCAAGGAGTGTGAGGAGAGGTGCTCCTTGCAAAGTTGGCCAGAGTCAGGTCAGTCCCAAATCATGACAGCGCAAGGGAGCATCATGCCACCCTACTGGCGCCCCCCAAATACGCTGCCTGAAGCCACTGCTTCACCTCATGAAAGCACTGCCCCTGTTTCCCCGATTCCACAATCCCACAAATATAGAAAGGGCACTAGGACTTGGCACTGAGATCTGGTTCCAGAGCTTAATGCTGAATTAGACCAGGAGCTGCTTTCAGCTTGAAAGGGCAAAAAATCTGCAGTTAAGGTGTTGCTCTGCCTACGTAAAAATTTGAATTTTAATCCCGTGGAATGCAGCTAATTTAAATAGGATGTTTTTAACTTGCACTTTGAAACTTACAAAAACGTATCATTTTAACTGAAGTTTTCCATCTAAAGTATTAATTAAAAGTAATGAAAATAATGGTTTGAAACTATATTGACAATGAGCTGAAGAGAGGAACTGACCCTATCTAGGGATGTGCACAAACCTGATCGGAGGCCCTTTTATGGGCCTACAAACAGGTTCAAACAGCAGGCGGTTCAAAGGTAGTGGGGGATAACTTTAAGGGAGGAGGAGGGTCCACTAGCCTCCGCATTCCTCCCACTGGCACTCGCTTAAAAACTGGTCCAGCGGGGCGGCAATGTACCTCCCTGCCACCCCGTCCTCTCCTCGGACTGAAAGTAAGTAGAAGTAGCCCATGCGAGTGCACACATTGTGCTCGCTCGCACATCAGGTGTGCGCCAACATGTGCAAGCTCTACTTCCACTTACTTCAAGTCCGAGGAGAGGACGAGGCAGCAGGGAAGTACTCTGGCGCCCTGCTGGACCAGTGTTTAAGCGAGCACCAGGAAAGGAAACGCGGCGGTGGAGTATGTGCACCCTCCCCAGTCCTTAAAATTATCCCCCTGCCTTCAAACAAAGCTCCCATCGGTTCTGTGCACATCTCTAACCCTATCTGCGAGGAACTCATTTCTTCCAGCTCCCACAGTAGGGCCCTAAAGTTAAGCTGTACTGAGCTAGAGAGTCAGGGAAGAAGGATGATGTTTTTAACTTTCTCTTAAAGTCTTTCCTCCAAGACACATACAAGGAACCAAAATGCCCTCACCCAAAACAAAAATGTCATCTTCTCTGCTACTTTATCTTATCTCTGGCAAATGCAGCAAACCTGATGGTAGTAGGCTCAAGTATTCCTGGAATTCACTCACCTAGCCCTGGAAAGATGTGACAGTCATCAACAGACGAAAGTGTGTTGTGGTCACTGTAAAGGAAATTTTACAGTGGTTCCACTCCTATCTCTCTGGTAGATTCCAGATGGTGTTGCTTGGAGACTGCTGTTCTGCAAAGCCAGAACTAAAGTGTGGAGTTCCACATGGCTCCATACTGTCTCCAATGCTCTTTAAAATTTACATGAAACTGCTGCGAGAGATCATGAAGAGGTTTGGAGCAGGGTTTTATCAATATACTGATGATACTCAGATCTACTTCTCCATGGTGACCTCATTAGGAAATGGTATATCATGCCTAAATTCGTGTTTGGAGGTGTTAATGGGCTGGATGAGGGATAACAACTTAAGTTGATCCAAGTAAGATAGAGGTACCAACTGTGGGGGGTTGGGGCACAAGAGATGGTTTAGATCTGCCTGTTCTGGATGGGGCTACACTCCCCTTGAAAGAACAGATAGGTAGCTGGGGAGTGCTCCTGGATCCAAAACTCTCCCCGGTTTCTCAGGTTGAGGCAGTGGCCAGGAGTTCTTCTTATCAGCTTCAGCTGAGATATCAGCTATGCTCATTTTTGGAGGTAAATGACCTTAAAATAGTGGTGCATATGATGGGAACCTCCAGGCTTGACTACTGTAATGAACTCTTCATGGGCCTGCCTTTGTACGTAGTGTGGAAACTACAATTGGTACAGAATGCTGCAGCCAGAGCGATCAATCCAAAGCGACCACATAGCATCGGTTTAAAAAAAAAAAAAACCTGCACTGGCTGCTGCTATGTTTCTGGGTGAAATACAAAGTAAGGGTTATTACCTATAAAGCCCTTAATGGCAAAGACCCAGGGTATTTAAGAGAGTGCTTTCCTTGTCATGAATCCTGCTGCCTATTATGAGCTTCTGGAAAGATCCAGTTACAGTTGCCACTGGCTAGTTTTGTGGCAACTCGGGACTGGGCTTTAGAGATGTGCATGGAGCCAGGCGGAGGTGGTTCAAAGGTGGGGGGTGCATCTTTAAGGGCGGGGGAGGGTCCACACCTCTCCCTCCACTTTCCCCTGCTGGCACTCCATTTTCTTAAAGTCCATTGGGTGGCAGCATACTTCCCTCCCACCCCGTTCCCCCCTTTACCGGAAATAACCAGATGTATCTGACATGCCTGCATGCACCAGGCACAGGTGCGTACATGTGCCCACCATGTGAGCACCCGCCTGCAAAGTGCACGTGCTTGTGCCCAGTGCACACAGGTGTGTCAGATACTTCCAGTTACTTCTGGTAAAGGGGGCAATGGGGCGGCAGGGAGGTACACTGCCAACCTGATGGACTTTAAGAAAACAGAGCAGCGGTAGGGGGAAAGTGGAGGGAGGGGTGTGTACCCTCCCCTGCTCTTAAAGATGCAACCCCTGCCTGTGAACCAGTGGAACCACCCACCATTTGAACTGGTTTGGAGGCCCATAAAGGGCCTCCGAACCGTTTCTGTGAACATCCCTACCGGGCTTTCTCTGTGGCTGCCCTGGGGCTTTGGAATATGCTCCCTGTTGAAATAAAGCATCTCCTTCTCTGTTTGTTCACAGGAAAAAGCACCTATTTTCACAGACTTTTAACTGGAAATAACTATAATAATTTGTTTTTATTGTGTTCTGTGGAATTTTAATCTGTTTTTACTTTTTAATATTGTTCTAAATTTTGTACACAACCTAGAGATGTACATATCAGGCGTATAAAATATGATTGATCAATCGATCGACCAACAAACAAATGAGCTTAGAAACAGAAGGGGCATTATATGGGCTGGATAAGAAGGTAATTTTGGCAAGGAAGATGCTTTGCAAATCCTGTGAATTGGAGGTATTCAAACAAGAATCTCTTTGGGAATCGTACAATGCTCAGACAGGGACACAGTCTGATGAGATGGGAATATGTTCTCATTTGCTTTTCTGATCTTATTATGTTTCACCTTTTTGAAAATTACCAAGTAAAAGATAGTTTATTTATAGTAGTAGATAAGGCCTGTTGGTGATAAGGTGACATTTTTTTGCATAGATTACGCTTATGGGAAAGTTCAAGAAATTAAATATATGTAGTCAATTTATTAATGTACTTGCAAAAGGGAGTAAACTTGTAAATTTGGCTTTGAGAAAGATGATCTGCTTTTCCTGGGCATGATGTCATTTTGGATTGATTGATCTGATTATCGAGGGTTAAAAATCTGTTGAGAACAACAACTGTTAAAATATAATGATTATATTCAGAAATTCTTCTTAAACAAATACAACATAAATAAACCTTTTGCCGAGCATATTCCAGTGTAAAAACAAAAGGTTACTCACCTGTAACTTTGGTTCTTCTAGTGGTCATCTGTACATCTATACAAATGGGCTATGCACCTGCGCAGAGACTTCATTGGAATCTAACAAGCTCAATATTCCTGCTTTGGGCAGGAACCCCGCCCCCCAGCCACTATATGCGGCTGCGCCACTGCTCATCCTCTCAGTAACAGAGTCCAGCTTCAGTGAACCCCGCGGGGAGGACGAGAGGGCATGCAGAAGTACAGATGACCACTAGAAGAACCAAAGTTACAGGTGAGTAACCTGTTGTTCTTCGACGTGGTCTCTGTCTTCTACACAAATGGGCACATAGCAAGCTAGCACCCAAGGAGGAGGGAAGAACAGAAGCAAATATAAGCAGCCAGAAATTTTTATTTCAGAAACAAGTACATCAACTGAAAATGGATTGCAGGACACTCCTGCCAAACACAGAATCATTCTGTGCCCTGATATCGATTGCATAACGACGGATAAATGAATAGGGCAAAGCCCAAGTAGCTGCCTGACAAATAGCGTCCAACGGGACTGCACGATCAAAGGCTACAGAGGCCACCACAGACCTAAGAGTGTGCCTTAATCGTAGCAGGCAACTGCTTATGATCCAACTGATAACTAAGTTAAATTGTGGAAACTATACACCTGGACATGGATTGGGCTGAGACTTGGAGACCTTTGTGTGGCCCACCGTACAGAATAAACAAGGAAGGAGATTTTCTCCACTCAGCAGACCTCTGAACGTAGAAGGACAATGCCCTTCGACTGTCTGAATGGTGTAACCTCCTTTCTGCATCCGATGAAGGATTTGGAAAAAAGATGGGCAAAGTGAGCGGGGATGACCCGTGAAACATAGGCATCACTTTGGGCAGGAACGCAACGTCTGTCCTGAGTACAACCTTGTCCTTATGGAACTGAAGGTATGGTTGGTCAGCCCTCAGGGCCCTTAACTCACTTACCCTCCTGGCAGAGGTAATGGCCACCAAAAAGGCGACCTTCCAGGTCAGGAGAGAGGGATCAATTGAAGCCAAAGGCTCAAACGGCAGCCGTAGTAGACCAGCCAATACTACTGACAGGTCCCAAGCTGGAGACATAACCAGATCATCTGGGAACATGTGTGTTAAACATTTAAGAAAACTCTTCACCACTGGGTCTTTAAACCAAGAAGCCCAGCCATTGGGGGAATGTGCTACAATAGCAGCCAAATATACCTTAAGGGATTAAAGTTTTAAACCAGCCTCCTTAAGGGACAACAGATAATTACAGATATCTTGAATGGATGGATTAAATGCATCAAAGTTATGCAGTACAGCAAATGAACAGAAATGAGTCCACTTGTGATCATATGATTTCCATGTGGACTGTTTCCTGGCAGCAGCCAGAACTTCCCTAAGTCTCAACAGGAAGTCGGCAGGACCCTCCATGCCGTCAGATGGAGGGATCAAACATCTGGGAGAAGCACCCGTCCTTCTTCCTGCAACAGCAGGTCCTGTCAGGTAGACAGGGATTTCCAGGCCACTGCCAAGTGTCTCAGGACCGGAAATCAAGGCTTCCTGGGCCACCATGGGGCTATCTGGATTGCCCTGGCTCGATCCACCCTTAGTTTGCGCAGTACCCTCGGAATGAGGGGAAACAGGGGCAACACATACAGAAGGGGACCTGTCCAGGATAGGACGAAGGCATCGCCCAGAGAGTCCTTGTCCTCCCCTCCCCTGGAGCAATAGAGGGCACATGGAGCATTGTCCCAGGAGGCAAATAGGTCCAGCAACAGGACTCCCCAGTTTACAAATATGTCCCTGAGAACACCCTGGTGTAAGGCCCACTTGTGGGAGACCACCGTCATTCTGCTCAGAGTGTCCACTTGGACATTCAGAGCACCCTGAATATGAATTGCCTGAGGCGAGACTGCATGTGCCACGCACCAATGCCACAGGTCCAGAGCCAGAAACAGAAGGCTCCTTGAGGACAAGCCACCCTGTTGACGATTGACGTAGGCTTTCGCCATCATATCTTCTGTTTGTATTATCACTGAATGACCCCCAATCAGGGGCAGGAAGCCTTTGAGAGCGTTGAAAATAGCCAACAGCTCCAGATAATTGATGTGTTGAGTCCTCTCTTTGGGGGACCAATGCCCACTCAGATGAGGCCCTTCCAAGTGTGCTCCCCAACCGAGTTCCGATGCGTCTGTTGTGACCACCCACTGGGTGCGAGGAGCTTGAAAGGGAGTACCGACACTCAAGTACCAAAACTCCGTCCACCACTCTGCCATCGCCCGCACCCATCAAGGGGGCGTGTGTTCTAGATGGTCCAGATCCCGAAGGGGATTGAACACATTCAAAAACCATATCAGAATGACGTGCATACGAAGATGCGCTTGAGGTAGTACGTATGTACTCGATGCCATGTGACCCAACAGGTGATGTATGGAACGCACAGTCCATGAGCCACCGGCTAGGAAAATGGTCGCCAGCCTCCATAGAGTAACTATGTGGCCCATTGGAAGGAAAACCTTTTCCAAGGTCATGCTGAATATCAGCCCAATGAACTAAATTTGATGGGTGGGTTCCAACTGAGATTTTTTGAAGTTTATTTGGAAACCCAGCTCCTGCAGAATATCTACCATGATCTCAAAAGCATCCAGAACTGCACACCTGGTGCTCACCACGATGAGCCAATCATCTAGAAATGGCAGCACTTGCAAACATTGCTCCTGCAGAAACGCCACCACTGGGGCCAGACATTTCATGAAGACCCTGAGTGTGGCCATGAAGCTAAACGGCAAGGCCTTGAATTGATAGGGGATCCCCCCCGATCTGAAACCACAGGAAGCATCAATGCTGAGGGCATATTGAAATGTGATAGTACGCATCTTTTAAGTCCAGGGAAACCATCCACATGTTCTTTTCCAGGATGGAAAATGGCTGTTAATGAGAGCATTCGGAACCTTTTGTAGACCAAATGTTTGTTCAGGGCCCTGAGGTCTAGTATAGGGCGCTGAGCACTGTCTGGCTTTGGTATAAGAAAGTACCGAGAATAGAACCTGGGGCTGTCGGGTTTGGTGACTTCCTTGATCACATCCTTTTCCAGGAGAGCAGCAACTACTTGATCCAACTCCAGGGTGTAAGGAGTCACCACAATCTTGGGCACTGGCTGTGTCCCACAAAACTCCAAGGCATAGCCCAAATGTCTAATTGTAGGATCCACTTGGTCCATAGTCACTTTGTCCCAGCTCACCGGGAATGGGGCCAAGCGAGTCCTGAAGTGCCCCGAGTCATTGCTTCTTCTTGGGGATATTCGGGCGCTGTTTCTGAAAGGCCACCTTACTGGGCTGGCCACCCAACTTGTATTTCGGTTGGAATTTGCTGCCATTAAAGGACCGTTCCAAAGGCGACTGTTGCTGGGAAGGGGCCTTCCATGGTTGGTAAGGTGACCACTTGACAGCTCTCTGTGTTTTGCTAGCTGCTAAAGCATATGAGATGGAGCGTGCTGTGCTCCTCAACTTCTGAACCTTCTGGAGCATATCATCAGTCTGTTCAGAGAAGAGGCTAGAGCCTTCGAAGGGCAGGTCCTTGACCCTAGCCCAGGCCTTGTAATGCAGCCCCAATGAACACAAACCAAGCATGTCGTTGGAGCGCTACAGATGTGGCCATCACTTTAGCCACGCATTCCACCAAATGCTGGGCCGAATAAAGTTCTTATTTGGCCACCTGAATGGCCTCGCGAGCAAACGATTTGGCTGGATCCCTCTTATCCTGTGGGAGGAGATCCAGAAAGGGACTCACCTTCCACAAAAAGTGGTTATATCAGGCACTTGATAATTGGCCACCCTCAAATGTAGGGCTGAGGTGGAGTAGAGTCGCCCCCCGAAAGAGTCCAACTTCCTGGCCTCTTTGTCACTCGGTACCGACTGGCTGTGACCTCTGGTCCTTTGCAGCAACACCTCCATGATGATCGAATTCAGGGTGGGATGGTTCTTCGAAAAGGATGTATTGTCACCCAGTTGTACCCTGTAGAAATCTTCTAGACGCCTGTTAGGCTGGGAAAGCGTTGTTGGCTTTTTCCAGTGACCTCAGATAACTTTTAACAATGCTGGGTTCAGGGGCAAGGCGGCCAGTATCTTGGCCTCAGAATCAATAAGACTGAACAACGGGTCCAGCTTTCACTTCTGTTGGTTACCCAGGTTCACGCCCATGGCTGAAGCCATTCATGTCACATATGCTGTGTACAGTCCGACTGAATGTTGAGTGGGGACAACCCCAGAGAAACAACCTCAGAGTCCTGCGAGTTAGCATACTCTTATATCTGGGCTCCAGTGGGGCCAAAGAGTCCTGTGCCATGGGCATCAAGCCTAAAGGAGAGCCCGGCTTGCTACCCTGATTGTCCGGCATTGAAAGGGAAAGTTCTGCTGGCGGCACTTGGGCAGGCAAGGCAGCCTGAGGTATAACCGGAACCAAAGGGGGTGGTTTGCGACACTCTATATTTCGGGGAGCATAGCGGTGAGTGGGAATGCAGCCTCCCTTCCAAATGTGAGGGGGGTGTCTCACCAACCCCTCATCTCAAGGGTTTCCCATATGCGGGGTCTTCCGAGTAGTGGGACCCATAGTGGGGATGAGCATATTTGGAATAGTCAGACCGATAGTACATCTGGTACTGGTTGCATGATCCAGAGTCCCAGTGCCAAGAGCCGTAAGAAGGTTCAACTTCACTCAACGGGGAGCGATATTCTGCCACTCGGTATCGATCTGGATAAGATTGATCATGACAGTCCCAGGTTTGGTCTTGTCTGAACATCGAGGAGCGTTCTTCCAATTCCCAGTGGTACCACGGTCTCTTCTTGGGTATAGGAGGAAGGTGATGACCTGCCCGCAAGTCCCGATGTAACTTCAGTTTCTTCTTTTTCAACTTCAGTACCGATTCCGAAGGATCTGGGGAATGAGACGCAAAGTTCTGTGAAGAGGAGGCGCTGTCCATCAATACCCAAAAAGAAAAATAATGGTTTTCAGTAAGTGTAGGAGACCTTATAAATGGTCAATCAATGGTAGGAGACTTCAACAAGTCAAACATATAAGTATCTGGGCCTCATATTCCATTCGAGGAATTCCTGGAGACCACATTGTGAGTTTGTGACTGCAAATGCTCAAAGATCCATTGCAGCTATTAAGAAATTTTTTTACTCTAAAGGCGCTCAGAACATCCTGGCAGCGCTAAGGGTATATCAGGTGAAACCTCACGCTCAGATGCTATATGGTGCCCAGATTCTTTTAGCAGGGAACTTACAATCTTTTGAAGTTGTTCAATCAAAGTTCTTACAGGACATCTTCCAACTCCCCAGCTCCGTCCCGAATGCAGCTTTGCGTTTGGAAGCAGGCGTTATTAGATTAACTGCTCAGGCCCAGTTGCAAGTGGTCTTATATTGGCTTAAACTTACTAGCTGTCCCCAAGGGTTAGGTCCACTAACTTTGGTGGATGAATTCTGTTCCACTTGGAGGAGGAATATACATGACATCCTGGGTAATTGTGGCCTTTCGGAGCAATATATACAATCATTAAATTATGATAAGGCAAAAAAAAAAATCATTACACAGAGGGTAACAGACATAGAAAAGCAGAGTGACCTTAGCCTGATTGCTTCCAGATATAATTATCTCAGCTTTTCAAACTACCCGAGGCCAGCTGCGTACCTTACACATTTGCCTACACCCAAGCTGAGAAGGGTCTTCTCTCAGGCCCTTTTTAATGTCCTCCCTTCAGCTGTGTTGGAGGGATATTGTTGGAGGGAGATTTCGAGGGATCCCCTTTGAGGAATGTTTGTGCCCATGTGGAACTGCTGAGCTGGAAACATTAACACATACTTTGTTTAACTGTGCTTTCTGTGGTATTCCCCATTCAGTTCAGATCATCCCCTATCAAAAGAAACATTTGGATTGGTCTGAGGAACATTTTATTGTTTATTTTTTAGGAGATAGGCATGAAGAAGTTATTATTATTTATTTTATTTATTTATTCAATTTCTATACTGCCTTTCCAAAAATGGCTCAGGGCAGTTTACACAGAGAAATAATAAATTAATAAGATGGCTCCCTGTCCCCAAAGGGCTCACAACCTAAAAAGAAACATAAGATAGACACCAGCAACAGTCACTAAGTTACTCATAGGATTGCTTGTTTTTGTTCGGAAGCATGTAAAATAAGGTGTCTGCAAACTGGTTTTTAAATTTTTATTTATGTTATTGTATTATACTGTATTCCTCTTTGCTGTAGTGTTTATTTGGTTGTTGACTGTAAATAAATGAGTTCAGTTCAAGAAAGAAATCAAAGAAGCAGGGAGAAAAATAACAAGGGGATAGCTGGATCCTACTTGTTGCCGAGCTGCAGACTCCACGGTGTTCACTGAAGCGTAGACGAAGAAAGACTGAGGGGATGGGGAGTGGCGCAGCCGCATATAGCTGCTGGGGGCGGGGTTCCCGCCCAAAGCAGGAGAATTGTGCTTGTTAGATTCCGATGAGGTCTCTGCGCAGGGGCATAGCCCATTTGTGTAGAAGACAGAGACCACGTTGAAGAAACAGTGCACTTAGCCAATTTAAGTGACAAGATTCTTCATGCAAAATTTGGCATTTGTCCGTCATTGGGAAGTATGACTATTTTGCACAAACAAATTCTTCCAAATGTATAATAGGTTCCAGTTCCCCACTGAAACAATCCAAAGGAATGCCATATGGTCTTGTTGATTTACTTTACTTCATCCTCTCAAGATGTTACACAATTTGTCCTTAGAGGAATTCAGTTTCATTAAAAAAACAAAAACCCTCTTGCTAATTCTACTGAACAGTTTCTCTGAATTAAGAATTTATCAGTCATTTCTTTAAAATTAAAAGCAATTCACATCTTGCTCTTCTATTTCTTCATTCTTTAACAACCCATGCCCTCTTAACAGATCGTTGGTATGTAGCACTACATACTATCATTTTGTTTTTTCATGGGCCATGAGGCAAGGTGAGGTGATCTCCTCAGGCAGCAGATTGTTGGGGCACCAGCAAGGTGGCAAGATGCCCCTTTGCCCCCTACTTAAAAAAGGGGGGGGAGGTTACACACAAGCAAGGCAGCATTTGGCACCCTACCTCAGGTGCACAGATATCTTGAGCCACCACTGTCATAGGCTGCCAAATACATCATGGGCTTTGCCTGCCATCATTTAACATATTTTCTCTTTTATTTCCAAACAGTCTGCACGATTATTCTGTGATTACGGAAAGTGTACTTCCTGAACTGTTGGGTACATGAATTTCTAGACAGGCAAATGTGGATGTAAAAGAGAAAGGCAAAGTCTGCCTAGATAGTTTTCAAAGAGAGGATAATTTACATCTGTGTCTGAAGTGTGTCATGGTTTGATATGAGCAAAAGTGAATGTCCCCACATTAAAATTTGCATTTCCATATTAGACTGTGAGTAAAAATGGGGCTCAACTTAAATCAGATCTTAAACAGAAAGTTGGTACATAGTTAAATTATCTTAAAGCAACATATATTAGACCTCTTTTATCAGACCACTGTTATTAGACCACTTTTGAAGAAAGCTGCACTGGATCTCTCACAGTTAGATAATTACAGACCTGTTTCTAATCTTCCATGGTTGGGCAAGGTGACGGAGTGGGTGGTGGCCTCTCAGCTCCAGACAGTTTTGGATGATGCAGATTATCTAGACCCATTTTGAACTGGCTTTCGTGTGGCCTTTCGTGTGGAGTTGATTTGGCCTGATAGACCTGTTTCTAATCTTCCATGGTTGGGCAAGGTGACGGAGTGGGTGGTGGCCTCTCAGCTCCAGACAGTGTTGGATGATGCAGATTATCTAGACCCATTTTGAACTGGCTTTCGTGTGGAGTTGATTTGGCCTGATAGATGATCTCCAACTATCAACAGAGGGTGTGTGACTCTGCTGATCCTTTTGGATCTCTCTGCGGCTTTCGATACCATCAGCCATGGTATACTTCAAGACCGCCTGAGATTGGGTGGCTCTGTTTTACAGTGGTTCTGTTCCTACCTCTCTGGTAGATTCCAGAGGCTGTTGCTTGGAGACTGTTCTGCTAAGTGAGAACTAAAGTGTGGAGTTCCACAAGGCTACTGTATCCAATGCTCTTTAACATCTACATGAACCACTGGGAGTAATCATTAGGATGTTTGGTGCATCAATATGCTGATGACACCCAGATCTATTTCTCCATGTCGACCTCATCAGGAAATGACATTTCTTCCCTAAATGCCTGCTTGGAGCTGCCTGGAGGTGGTAATGGAGTGGATAAGGGATAACAAACTGAAGTTGAATCCAAGTAAGACAGAGGTACTGACTGGGGGGGAAGGGACGTTTGGACTCAAGAGAAGGCAGTGGCCAGGAGCGCTTTTTATCAGATTTGGCTGATATGTCAGCTACGTCGATTTCTAGAGGTGAATGACCTTAAAATATGTGGTACATATGCTGCTGACCTCCAGGCTTGATTACTGTAATGTGCTCTACATGGGGATGCCTTTGTACATAGTCCGGAAATTACAATTGGTACAGAATGCGGCAGCCAGATTGGTCTCTGGGACAACACGAAGGGACTACATAACAATGGTTTTAAAAGAACGGCACTGGCTGCCGTTATGTTTCTGGGTAAAATGCAAAGTGTTGGCTATTACATATAAAGCCCTTAATGGTGTAGTCCAGGCCATTTAAGAGAGCACCTCCTTTGTCATGAACCCTGCCACCTATTACAATCTTCTGGAGAGGTCCAGTTACGGTTGCCACCAGCCTGATTAGTGGCGAACTAGGACCAGGCTTTCTCTGTGGCTGCCCCCAGGGCTTTGGATTATGCTCCCTGCTGAAATAAGAGCATCCCCTCAAGATTCTCCTGTTTTCACAGGCTTTTAATTAGAATTAATTTGTAATAATTTTAACTATTTGTTTTAATAACTGTTTCATGTTGTTTTTATTGTGTCATGTATTTTAATCTGTTTTGACTTTCAAATCTTTTAAATTTTGTACACTATCTAGAGCTGTACATATCGGGCAGTATAAAAATATGATAGAGAAATAGAGAAATAGATAGATAGATAGATAGATAGATAGATAGATAGATAGATAGATAGATAGATAGAGGGTTGCTTAGGCTAGAACATCTAACCTAAGCTTTAGCTTATGTGGCTTCCTCAAGCTTTATCAGAAAAGCTCAGAGAATGCACAACCCCAAGGACAGGAAGCATCTCCAGCTCAGGAACAGCACAGCTCTTAAAAATAATCAGAACACAAGCAAAGCCTTAGCCCTGATGGATTAGATAAAGTCTTTGGCAATTACTAGATTCCTTTTCTAGACTTAGATCAAATTTAATGCTTTTGTCCTACATGTCTACATTTCATTATCTTCCTTTCCCCACTCCCACACTAGTTTTTCCTCATTTCTCTACTTATCACCAACTACTTCAGTGCTTTGTTCTATTCATTCTCTACAGCTACTTCTAACACACCTGAATTAAACACTTTTAGAGTACAGACACACGTCACATAGCCTTTTCTCTACTGCAGTCTTATTATTCAGGCTTGCTTATTATTGGGGGACATAACAATGAGCTGCTATACCAGTATAGACCTGCACAGGATAGGATTAATGAAAACAAGATGTATTAGCAAAAGGAAACACATTTATGCATATTATTCCATAGGCGTGAGTACAACTGAAGCAAAACAGGACCATTAATATAAAGCCTCAAAGAGCAGAGAAGAAAATTAAAAACAAATTGTATACAAATTTTCTAGCAAAACAAATCAGACTCACCC
The DNA here is from genome assembly GCF_027244095.1 of Hemicordylus capensis. Classification (NCBI taxonomy): domain Eukaryota; kingdom Metazoa; phylum Chordata; class Lepidosauria; order Squamata; family Cordylidae; genus Hemicordylus; species Hemicordylus capensis. The sequence goes on from NC_069657.1 coordinate 186,514,486, forward strand.
CACCCCACCCCCCGGCGCCTTCAGAGGCATGTAATCAAAATGTGCTGTCCGGAAGAATTACTAAACAAGCAGCTATGAAAATATGGCAATCTGTCTCCATTTGTGGTGGGTATGGAGGGCAGGGGGAGGAAGTCCATACTACAGCTCATGCAACATTTTTTTTTTCTTCAAGCAAATATTGAACAAGCCAGGATACAATTAGCAACATAAATTTATGTGTGGTTGTGCAACTGAGCCTACCTTTTCTTTGAGATCCGCACATATTTCCTGTTGTTTTCTTCTATTATTAGCCAACATAATTTCTGTCTCATGAGCAGCACAAGCTTCCGCGATAGTCATTACTGCCTTCAGTAAAAATGCTTTTCTAGCTTGGGCCCAGTTAAACATCAAAGCTCTCCACTGATTCCTAGTAAAATGATAGTGGTCCCATGCCCTTTCATGAGCAACCTTTAAAAAAAAAAAAGCATAATCATGTTAACCCATGAAGAGTATCAATCAAATCCTGATTATTTAAAACAATCATTTCAGACTGAAACTATTAGAAGCTAAAATGAAAACAACCTCTCTCATAACTGTGAATCTGCCACTGTAATCAGCGGGGAACACATCCTTGTCAGGAGCTCCACGTGCTTGTAAGAGTTGGGCTTGGCTGTAGGTGTCTTTACTAAGACACTTTTAGTGAAAGGTCACATCCACAGAGTGCCAAAGAAATCAGAGACACATGATCCATAGAGGAAGTAGAGAGCAACGAGAATCATTGTGAGATACAGTGATGAGCGTTTCTCTTTCCCAAGTAATCTCAAGGATCAATCCAATTAGTCACAAAAAATCATAGCAACACAGTGTCATTTCATAAGAGAAATGTTCAGGCAAAATACAATAGAAACCTAATGTACATGTTGCTGATGTTGGGAATAGGGAGCACTTAACTGTAGGGATGTGCCCGAACCACAGTTGAAACACAGTTCAAAAGTGGTGTGGGGGAGCTTTAAGAAAGAGGAGAGCAGATCCTGCTCTCTGCGGCCTCATGCAGCTTCCTGCTGGGGCAGTGCTCAGCCCAAATACCCCCGCGTGGCACCAGCATGCACATGGTGCCCACGCATGCAGTGGAGTTTTTAATATTTCTATATTATTTAATGTTTAGTCTGTTGATGAAATTGCCTTGAGGGTGTTTGGTCAGCACCCCCAGTTCCCCAGAATGTGGAGAATTTAGATCAAAAGGGGAGACAGTTCCAATCAGCCTTAATTTGTGAAAGCATATGAACTCAAGAAAATCAGTTTGAAAGGTTTTAATTAACAAAAAGGAGTTTATTGAAAGAAATATAATTTACTAGGTGATCCTAACATAAAAGCAATGCAAATGTGTGTAAAAATAGACTATTGTAAGGCATATTTAGCTGAAAGTTCCAAATTATGTGTAAGTTCCCAGGCAGACTAGAGTGGTACTTTAAGATAGAGGGGCAAGATTTCAGAAATAAGAAAAAGGGACAGATTCAGCTTTGAAGAAGCCGGGCAAGAGGCTATATCACCTGTTCTGAAGAGAACACCAAGGTGGTCTGCTGGAGTTTCTTGTTTCAGTCTGATGGGGTCCTGAGTGAGAGGCACTGAGATGTTTTACAGTGGGAGTCCCAGGAAGCACACTGGGTCATGGAATTAGGGGTACTTATATCCCAAAATGTGCCCTGAGGGCACTTGTCTTTTGTCCTGCTCTGCTGAACAGGGGAGCCGAGACAACCGTTTTGGAATGCATTGTGTCTGATTTTCCCTCCTGGGTATGAGGGTGAGTGAATTGCCTATGGTATCCAAGGCTGATTGAATGAGAATCAGAGTCTGCAGGTGCGTTCAAAGACTAGCCTGTGCTGGGAAAGATTTCCCAATAATCCTATCAAAAGTTTCCATGGGTACCTTTTCAAAGTTACATCACTGACTCATCCCTATTGTAATGGAGTCTGCTGTCTTATCTACCTTAGCTTCCCGGCCTGAGTGCTTCCTTAACAACAGGTGATATCACTCTTGCGAGAGGAAGAGGGGATTTAGATTTCATTCCAAGTCCGAAAAATGATCCTGAATGCCAGACACTTGCAGCAGCTAGTTCTGGAGTCTGCTTATCCAGGGCCCCCTGACAGAACAAGGGAGTGTGGATCTAATCCACTTTCCAATTTGTGGGGCTTTCAGCCAAATCTAGAGGCGGCCAGTCCACTGTCAACTAAGCGATTTGTCTCCATGTAAAGCATAGACTGGGAGCTCACATTGCAGTGCAGCTCCTGAGCATAGCAAAAGTGAAATCTCCAAGCCTTGAGATGCAGTTGCAACCAGGGAGGCTTCTGGGAGCAAGCAGAATAAGCAAAGCTCTTAAGAAGTCATAATCTAAAACCTAAGTTAAAAAGCATTTACTGGGATAGCACATGATCATTATGTTGGGTAAGTAAAATATGTGAACATTAAATGTAAAAGACAAGTGGCTGGGATCCAAACTGCCAAGCAAGGAGTTTCTGTACATGCAGCAAGGTTTAGAATCATAGAATGTTAGAGTTGGGAGGGACCTTGGAGCTCTTTGAGTACAAACTCTGTTCTGAGCTAGACATTGCTATAGCATCTTTGACAGATGGCAATTCAACCTCTGTACGGAAATCCTCTAGTGAAGGAGAGCCCACCTTTGAAGTCCAGTGAAATAGACTGTATTTCAAAGGTTTCAGACACTTCCCTGCAATGAGTGGAACTCACCCTTTGCTTCTCTCTGAGTTGGAGCATTCATTGTTCCAGTTTTTAATGTCACACAAGTGCATATAGCTAGACAATGAAACAGAGAAGAAGCCCTGAAGAATGTGTGAAAGTGCAATGCAAGGATAGGATCTATAGACATCCCCATGCACATGCAGAAAGTACTTTGGCATGCTCACCCATGGGGTGTGTACAGCAATTTTAATTTTTGTTAACAAGCCTTGTGCCACACTGAATTTCATTCTGATTTCAGGAGCAGCTTTTAAGAAGGCACAAAGGGCTGCAGCCAGAAAGATCAAAGTCCATATGCAATGGTCCACATATGGCCCTTTGAATCACAGAACTCATGTGCACAAGCCTCTTCAGATCCTAGGCAATGGTTCAAAAAAGAAACTTCAATTTTGGAGTCATTGCAACAACCTTGCAAATTCATATATTATTCTTATGTATGAATGAAACACTGAAAGGTCAATGACAGGATACTGTCTGTAAGTGATTAGGCCACTCTTTGAAGGGAGTTCAATATTTTCAGCTAGGAACCTAAATCTCTATGTAATTTAGAATGGACTTGCATTCTTGCTTTCACATTAAACATGATCAAAATTGCCATGTATCAACTTTTGCTGACATTTACATATAATGATCATAAAAGTGCCCTGATTTCTTGACATCTGAACTTTCAATATGTTTCCTGGTAAGTACAGTATCAGCTTTCATAAGATCTTCGCAATGTAATAAAGAGAGATCTCATCACATGAAGTCAGGGGGGGAAATCATGAGAAAGACTACAGATTAAAATTAATTTGTGATCATCAAAAAGCAAGCCCCATCTATATTTATTTTCTACCTTATGAACTGCATAAATTTAAGCTTTCAGAATTGTTCATTCACATGACTTGATTCAATGTCTTCTGCATCCCATTCTGTGTCCTCAGAATGACACAATTGTCTAGTCTATACAGTGCTACTTTCTTAAAATACTATATTCAGTAGTTGTATTATCTGCAATAACCTTCAAATGTATTTTTGGAAGTGATTATAGATAATAAAATTACAGATTATAGTATTTTCTGTGGAAAACATGTTAACTAAAATGATTGTTACAATATTAAAAGAAATGAGACTTACTAGATTTTGCCTAGATTTATGAGGTAGAAGTTTCTGCAGCATATCTAAATAGAGAGTTCTTCTTCCTTGAATATCGCTTGGATATTGACTAACAACAGCCTGATAAACCCAGATATCTGCCTCGCTCCATTGGAAATTGCTGTATAAGTGAAGAGGAAAAAATCCAACACAATATTAGCCTTCAAGGCCAAACAGGTTCAGAAAGAACAATATTATTCTGCCTCTGTAACTAATGAACGGCTTAATCCTCTTACGAGCATTAGCCCCTTAGTGGGAACACTTTGCTTTGAAGCTGTTTGACATAAAGGGATTCTACATTGGCACATGGGTTATATAAGAAACGTACATAACTTTTTAAGAGCAGTGGGATATGTTGGAAAACTCTCTCCCTGCATTCAACATGTTTCTGTTTCAGAGAGGTAGTACTGCAAGTTTTCCAAGTCGTTCAGTTTGCAGATAGCTGTGGAGGATATACTTATTGGTAGTACCTGTGACATCACCAATCCCTGCTCTCCCTTTCTCACTTCCCTTAATAGTTTTTGCAATGGAAATGTTTTTTTCAAAGAAGGTAGTCAACCCACCTAAACCATGAGGCAAGACCAAATTTTTTAATTTGCTAGTAGGGAAAGTGGCATGGATGAAGGGGTGAACACTATGTCACATCTGTCTTCATACTGTATTAAACCTGATGGTTGTAACATGTAGATCCTTTCAGCAGTGTGATCTGCAGTTTCACCTCCACTGTTTTGAAAAGGTTATAGAAATACAAGCCCTCTTTGCCATAATAGTCAATGTAAAGCTCTAAACACTCCTTACTGTTCAACTGTAAAAATAGATTTAAAATTTTTTTCTACTACCAACTGGCCTAACACATACTAGTCCAGAGAACAAGTGCAGAGATAACAAAGGAAACAGCCTGAAGCCAAACAAAACAAAGACTGTTCTATCTATGAAGGCCACTGGATGTAGAATGCATCCGCTTTCCTCTGCCATTCCAGGAATTATTCTGAGCGTTACACCCTGTCCAAGATCCACATTTTGAAATGAGGCTGTTATATAAAATAAAGCAGGAATACCGGTAATAAATAAAAGAAACACATCACAATTCCTCTTATGGGATTAGATTGGAACATTTTCCGTTTGTGATTCCTGAGGAAGTGGACAACTGCTTTGGACTGTGCATCCTACAACCTGTTCTCTTGACCCCTGCCCAACTTGGCTTACTTATTATTATTTATTATTATTTATTTAATACATTTCTATACCGCCCAAAACGCAAGTTCTCTGGGCGGTTTACAAAACAATAAAAACAGCCAATAAAAGATTAAAACATTTCAACAATTAAAATTAAAAAGTTAACTATTAAAACACCATTAAAACAATTAAAACAGTATCTAATTAAAAGCCTGAGTGAACAAATGCATCTTGACTGCCCTTTTAAAAGTTGTAAGAGAAGGGGAGGCTCTTATTTCAGCAGGAAGTGTGTTCCAAAGCTTCGGGGCAGCAATGGAGAAGGCCCGTCCCCGAGTAGACACCAGATGAGCTGGTGGCAACTGCAGACGAATCTCTCCAGATGATCTCAATGGGCGGTGTGGTTCATAGCAAAGACAACGTTCTCTTAAATACCCAGGGCCCAAGTTGTTTAGGGCTTTATAGGTTATAACCAAAACCTTGTACTCTGCCCAGAAACTTACTGGCAGCCAGTGTAGATGTTTTAAGATAGGAGTGATGTGGTCTCTCCGAGATGACTCAGAGACCAATGTGGCTGCCGCATTCTGGACTAACTGCAGTTTCCGGCCTACGTACTAAGGCAGCCCCACATAGAGCGCATTGCAGTAGTCAAGTCTGGAGGTGACCAGCAGATGTACTACTGTTCTGAGATCATTTATCTAAAGGAATGGACCCAGCTGGCCTTTCAGCTGAAGCTGATAAAAGGCACCTCTGGCCACTGCCTCAACCTGAGACACGAGGGAGTTTTTTGTGTCCAGAAGCACCCCCAGACTGTGTACCTGTTCCTTCTGGGGAAGTGTGACCCCATCCAGAACAGGCAGATCAAAATCATCTCCCGAGTTCCAACCCCGCACAATAAGTACCTCCATCTTATCTGGATTCAGTCAGAGCTTGTTACCTCTCATCCAGCCCATCACTGCCTCCAGGCAGGCATTTAGGGATTATCTCATCTGGTAATCATATTATCAGAGAGGGTCTGGTAAATATTATAAATGCTTTTCTGAGGGAGGGCAGAATGTCTCCTTGTCTTAAGGAGGCTATTATTAGACCACTTTTGAAGAAAGTTGCAATGGATCCCTCGGGGTTAGCTAAGTACAGACCTGTTTCTAACCTTCCATGGTTGGGCAATGTGACAGAGTGAGTGGTGGCCTCTCATCTCCTGGCAGTTTTAGATGATGCAGATTATCTAGTCTAGATCCATTTCAAACTGGCTTTCGTGTGGGCTATAGAGTTGAGACTCCATGGATGATCTCCAACTAGCTATTGACAGAGGGAGTGTAACTCTGCTGATTCTTTTGGATCTCTCTGCAGATTTCAATACCATTGATCATGCTAGCCTCCTGCACCACCTGAGGGAGATGGGATTGGGTGGCGCTGTTTACAGTGGTTCCGTTCCTACCTCTCCGGTTAATTCCAGATGCTGTCACTTGGAGACTATAGTACTGCAAAGTGAGAACTAAAGTATGGAGTTCCATATGGCTCCATACTGTCTCCAATGCTCTTTAACATCTACATGAAACCATTGGGAAAGATCATCAGGAGGCTTGGTGCAGGGTGTTATCAATATGCTGATGACACCCAGATCTATTTCTTCATGTTGACCTCATCAGGGAATGGCATATCTTCCCTAAATGCCTGTTTGGAGGCAGTAATGGGCTGGATGAGGGATAACAAACTGAAGTTGAATCCAAATAAGATGGTGGTACTGACTGTGGACAGCCACCTAATGGTGCAGCAGGGAAGTAAAATGCCTAGGGAGTAGGAGGTTGCTGGTTTGAATCACGCCCAGGCTCCTGAGAGCCCCAAATGAGCTCTCCCAGTCTTTTCATTTGCTGCCTGACAGCCTTTATTTCCCTTATATCTTACAGTGCTCACACTTCTGGTCTCCCATTCATATGCAACCAGGGCAGACCCTGCTTAGCTAAAGGGACATCATGCTTGCTACCACAAGACCAGTTCTCCTCTCCAATTGTTAGGTTTCCGTTTTTGCATGTTTGGTCAGTTTGCATGTGAGTGTGGATTGGAGTATGTTGTCTAAGTTTGGTGTCTGACTGGAGAACCATTTAAGGAGAGTAGGCAAGCCAAGGAACAGCCCTTGCAGGTTTTGCGGCCCTTGGGCTGGGATCCGCCCCTACTTAGAGGCTGGCTGGCTCCCACCACTCTGAGTACTGTGGTCGGGGTGGGGTGGGCTGGGGGTTGGTTGGCTTCACCTCAGCTGAGTTAAAGCCTCACAGTTGTGGTGACATCCCGCCAGGCTGAATCAACGCCCAGTTCTTCGCCCTGTGGTGGGCTGACCTCCTTATGAGGCTAACTCAAAGAGGGCGTACCCGCACTCTAAATGTAAATACCTAATTGCAGGTTATTGTAATTTATTGATATAAGTGGCCCTAGCTCATCCAATCACACGTCTTGTCATTATTGGGCCCCAGTGTGCAATGATACATCACCCTCTGTCTTCCTCTGGGGAGAATATGAGGTTTGGCTAATTTTACAAATATATCCTCCCCACAATTGCTCTTCCCAAGGTCTCTCAATCCTTTCAGTAACAAGGACTTCCTTTCCAACTTCTTCTCCTAGATATCAGTAATCCATTCTTTCCAGAAACTGAGTTGTTTTTATGGGAAGAAAAGAAAAATGTTTTTTGGCTGAAGAGCTGAAGCAAACACAAAAGGATTACTTCATAGCTAGTCCTAGCATGCAAGATGTGCAGTCTGATTTTACACACATGTACTCAGAAGCAAGTCCCACTTTGTTCAATGGGGCTTATTCCATACAAGTGTGCATTGGTTTTCAGCCTGAGATGGGATAAAACAGAAGCATGAAGATGTGAAGACAGTACTCAGATTAAACATAAAATAACTGAACAAACATATGAAAGCAATTTTAGAGGTAGGAGGGTTGCCAAAACAGTGCACAATTTGTATACATTGGTTGTTATGGCAAAAGCTTGGGCTTTTGTTAGATTTTTGAAAAAGAAGATATAAAAAACAAGTCTGTATTTCTTAATATACACACAGCTTCTATCTGCAGTTTATTGCAAACAATGGCATGCAAGAGCACAGTATATTGCCAGTGGGGGCTGAGGCACTCTTACCCCTGGACTTTGGGGCTGAAGTCCAGGGCCTCCACAGCCCCTGGGGGCCCTCAAATCCTCTTTAGTCTGTCCCAGGTGTTTTGGTCACCCAGCGGAGCATAATTATGCATAATTTTCAGATGAGGGGGGCCTCCAAAGGCCTTTAGGTCCAGGCTCCAAAATTACCCAAGTGCACCTCTGAGTGGGGGGAAGTATCTAGTGGTTATGGGTAACATTCCTCCATTTGTCCTTTACTGCTCTCTCTGTGTGTGTGTGTATCTATCTATCTATCTATCTATCTATCTATCTATCTATCTATCTATCTATCTATCTCCTGGGTGTGCCAGGGAAAATGCATCCCGACAGCCCAGCTGATTGGCTGGGCTGCAGAGGCGCCTGATTGGCTGGTGCACCCAGGAGAAAGGACAATTAGCCGGCGGCACGGGCCAGGACCACTGGCAGGCCCAGCCTGGCGGCGACAGGTAATGCGAGGGGCAAGGAGGCGAGGCGAGGAGGAGGACCAGCCGACTGGCGAGGAGGCGGCAGCGGTGGCGGGCCCTGATACTGCGGGTGGGGGGAGAGGTGGCCGGCTGCAAAGACTGGCACTTGGCCTGCTGACGGCGGCTGCCGCACTCAGCCCCGCCGGAGACTGGGCGGGGGGTGGGGTGAGATAGCCGGCCCCAAAGAGCACACAGATGCTCTGTGCGGGATCGGCTTGTTATACTCTATTTAACATTGTGCTGTGTACATCTCTATTCTTTTCAGAGGGCTGAAGGTTTTAAAGAGAATAGAGGCTTGACACTTATTTGTATTTTTCAGGCATACTACAGAGCACTAAATACCCAAAAAGCCTTATTAAGAGTTGACGACAAAAGTGAAAAATTATGCTGGCAATTTTCTAGCAAGATATCTAACCGAGAATAAATTCCTACAGCGTGCAATTCCCATTCAAAGTATTGTGGGGTAATGTGGGGCTTCTAATGTGTCAAGTGGTGATTTTGAAAAAAGGAATTCAAATGTAACGTTATACAGAACATGCAACAGGGGCCATAATATTCGGTACATCATGAGAGGATGACCTAATATAAATGAAAATCAACTATCTTTATCCTGATCCCTAGGACAATTTCTGTCTCACAGTGCTTTCTACTGTTCTTGGATACTGGAAGTCTGGTTTTAATCCAGAAACAAAAAGGTAAAAAGGGTAGGTAAAGGCTGTTCTTCATTATGAATCCAGCAAAAAGGAATTAAGGGGGAAATGATCTTTCTAATCTTCTTCTTCTTTTTAAAGAAGGCACTAGGACATAGGATAACAACGTTTACTATAACTTCATATTGAGCGGTGCCTCTTTATCGTCTATAGTCTTGGAATTGGCTTAATGAGTAGAATGCCTAACTCTGATTGGAACCAATTCTTCTTCAGCAGATTACATTAAAAAGAAAATGTGTAGTCCTCCCTCCCCATTCCAACATTCACAGCTCTCCTCTGTCTGGGACTATGAGTGCACCATTGTTGGGAAGATGCACAGCTTTCCTTTTGTGAAGGTTTGGCAACTTACTGCTACTGTCACCCGTAGATCCTGGCTCTCTGCACAGTTGCCTGCTGTTTGCTACTGATGGACAATATAAGAATGCAATTGTGGCTTATTTGTTTTCTGCTTTGCAAAAGTGATGCAATCATGGTGAGGGGTTGTATGAATTTTTGAGAACCAGAAAATGAAACACTGGTAAATGGAATTGAGGGAAGCCCTGAAACGAGTCAGTAAATTAGAACATAAAGGTGAGACCATTAGAGCAAAGCAGAACATCCCCTTAAGAGTTTAAAAAAAAAAAAAAGCAGATGCAAGTTTGTGTGGCTATATGAAAGAAACTGTTCCCCCAGCTGCCTTTACCCCAGGTGCATTTTATTCAAAAAGTATTTCGTAGCTACAGAAAACCACACTTCAGGGACAAAACGAAAGGGGTAATGGCACAAGGCTAACCTCAAGACAATGCAATCTATCCAAAAGATAGATGAATGTCAGAGTTCCTGAGAGTCCAAGAATCTCTTCAGAGCCAGAATTCCACACACAAACAGAGCCAGGTTTTCAATAGCAAAAAGGAAAGGAAAGAAAAAGGCACAAATAAATGGGTCGGAACAGCAGAAGGCCACTGAAAATGCTGGGGGCACATCAGATTGATTGGATGTTTCAAAGATGGAGGGTCTTACCTGGTAGCAGCATTGTGGGCTGCCCTTGTTTCTTTTATGGGAGGAAAGCTACTGCCTATGTGGGCAGCAACTGCAGTGTTTCAAATTGCCATTTTTCAATTCATAATTCATAATGCCTTGGAGAAGGAAGCTTTTTCATGATGTTGTATCCTTTCCACAGTGCATTACTGGGGTGGGGGGGAAGCAGTTGCTCGTTTATGTTTACGGTGGTGGGGCAGGTGGCAATTTTTTTCCTAGGTAATGCACTGGGAAAAGGACGTAACAGCATGATGTTGCATCCTCCCCCCAGGCATGATGGGGTAGGTTCCAGGAAGAAAAACGATTTAGGACCTGTATCAAATCAGTTCCAATTATTCATCTGATACAGTACACCGCCCTTTGCTTTTTTATTTGTACATCTTGGAGAGGGGAAATGAACTAGTCTTTTCAAAACTAGAACATTATTATGTTATAGGTGAGGCCTGTCATTGATCAGGCAAACTCATTTTGCATAGATTGCATCTATAGGAAAGTTCAAGAAATTAAATACATGTAAATAGAGTTTTATTAATGTGCCTGCAAAAGGAAAGTAAAAGAACAGTTTTCAACTTCAAACACTATACATTTTATTGAATAATGGCCATATACAGTCAATTTAAATCACGGTAAATATAAATTTGAGAAAGATCTTCTTTTCTTGGGCATGATGTTGTTTTGGAATTATTGATCTGATTGAGTGTTAAAAATCTGTTGAGCACAATAACTGTTAAAATATTATTATATTCAGAATTCCTTCTAAAAAAATACCAATCAAATCAAATAAAACCTTTCCCCAACCATATTCCACTGTAAAAAGTTGTACATTCAGCTAATTTAAGTGGCAATTTTGTTCATGCAAAATTTTGTATCTATAGGCCATCAGGAAGTATGACTTTATTTTACAGAAACAAACAAATCCTGCAAAACATATAATAGATGAACCAGTTCTCAGGGTGAAAATAAAACATGACACTCAGCTGCCAAAAATACCTGCCCCATCTCAAATCTCCCTCCCCATAACATGGAAGCAGGCTTATTACTGCTGTTTCCTCAGTCACTAATATGGAGCATGGACAGAGAAAGACACAATGTCAAAACATGGGTTAGTTGCTTAAACACTAAATGTAAAACCTGGATGGTGGCAGCCTCTCTTTGAGCAACACGTCTCATTCCATCTCAGACTCACTTGTACATTAGTTTCGAGGTCTCTCAGTTGCAAGCATTCATATACAATTTATACAGTACTTATATAAGTATTTCAACAGTAAATGATTACCAAGATATAGATAATAAGATTCAAAATGTTATGTATCATGCTTTATTAAATTTAAATGTCATCTGGCAATGACACTAATAAGAATGTGAGATTTTTAAAAGAAAAATAAAAGTTACAAATTGAAAATTGCACAAATATATAAATATAATAGGTACATGGGTTTTAAATAAATTGAGATTTATATGGAATAGGAAAAACTGAAAAGAAAACAAGTGTTTGGCTATGACATCTTACATATACTTGCACTTTAAAACCTGAACATATTAAACTAAAGGGCAGGCCTAATGGCTCTCCAGCAGAAAGTAAGGAGTTTTACAAGGGGTGCTTTTCAAATCAAAATACCAGAAAGAAATATATCTTCCTGCACGTAAAGTACATTGAGTGTCATGAGTTTCTTTAATTACATTTTAATATATCAAGTGACAGAATTAATTGGGAGTAGATTTAGCGGCAACACTGAAATGTAATCTGGATCTATACAAAATTATAGCTCAATGTAAATTTTTAAAAGCCTACATCTCAAAGCATTACCAAGTAGGGGTTTGGGGTTTTTTTGTTGGTTGGTTCTTTTTGGTTTTAGTGGTTTTGAATCACAAAAACAAGTCTTTTGAATAGCCCTTGTGTGTGCAGATTTCTATTTATTTTTTCAATATTTGTGATTAAAACCTACAATATCAATCTACTGTTAACTGAGTCAGAGCAGGGCCAATAATCCACTTGAGAGAAGGCACTCTTTCCAGTCATCTTAGATCCTGATCTTAAGTCCTATAGAAATCCACAGGATTTACTTCTACACATGACATTCAATTCAACATTGGGGTGTCCATCTCCAGAAGTTTCCCCTTTCTATTCAAACTTTCCCTCTTACCCACAATACTGATTTACTTTCCAGCGTTCATGTTGTATTTTAGCTTCCAACATAAAAACAGAGTACAGTTTGTATGGACACACTCTGTGAAATCTGAAATATATTGGCCTTTCACTGCTCATAACTGTGAAAGCCTGAAGTCATCCTAAGGTTAAATAGTAACAACTGTTAATCCACTACAATGTGTGTGTTGCAAGAATGCACCAGGATAGGTTACACAGGAAATAGCATGAATTTGGGGGGGGGGGGGGTTTACAAAAATGCTTACTTTTATAGACTTCCAAGGAACACATTAGTGATAATTATTCTCCCCATTCATTTTGGAGGCATCTCAGACAGTTCAATATAGGTGGCCTGCATTATCTGCAGTCCTGGCACACATGGTTTTGCATATCTATGGCCAGGCTATGCAGACCCGCCGGTAGTGTTCCCAACATGGGAAGCCCCATATCTGAGGCAAAAACCTCTTGTCCCAAATGGGATGCTATTTTTCCCGTATTATTGGCTGAACCTGGGGAATCTCCCTCATCCCTCAATGTATTTGCATTGAGCCTTTGAAGTATGGGTGAAGTCCATATTATAATGTAAAAGAAACAACAAAGATCACAAAAGAAGCCCCAGTTGCTCTGCAAATTTGCAGGAGCAATTGCCTGGTTTTATTTACATCTAGTGGATGTAATGTAATGTGGGATGGTCTGTGTGAAGTGATGGATAGCTTCTGCCATTTAGGATTGACCATCAACAGTAAAGGATCCAGCAGTCAAGAAATACACTGCAGATTAGCACTTGGTAGTAGGGTTGCAATGAAGGCCTTGCAAAGGATATTTAGAATCTGTGACGTATCTATACCTACAAAGATTAGATTCTATAGATGTGAAAGCTGGACTTTGAAGAAACAAGACAGAAAAAGTACTGACGCTTTTGGAACTTTGGTGCTGCAGAAGACTTTTGAGGATAACAATGGACAGCCAGGAAAACAAACAAATGGATCATAGAACAAATCAATCCAAATAAATCCAGAATCAATCCTCGAGGCACAAATGACCAGGCTCAAACTAGCATACTTCGGACACATTATGTGAGAATCCAGCTCCCTTGAGAAGTCCATAATGCTGGGAAAAGTTGAAGAAAACAGAAGAAGAGGATGGCCAGCAGCAAGGTGGATGGACTTGATCACAACAACAATGAATGCACCACTGAGAGACCTCAAAGGCCAAGCTGAAGACAGATCATCATGGAGAGAATCTATCTATGTGATCGCTAAGAGTTGACACACCGACTTGACGGCACTTAATCAATCAATCAATTTACGTCTTGCAAGTTGCTAATTGTTTACTTATCATATGTAAATAGACCTATAGACTCCTGCTAACTGACTCACCACTTCTGGCAGATAAAAAAGACTTTCAATGAGGCTTTCAGTGGGGAAGGTGCAAGGATGTAGTGTTCGTGTAAACCTGGTGAATTCTCTTAATTTTTCACCTGACACTTGCACTATGTCTATGTGGGATCCACCCACAAATGACCCCAACTCCAAAACACACCCACCCCACTTGTGTCCCGATATCAGGCAATGGAATGCTGGCAACCCTACCCACCATAGTTATCTGTGGTTCTAAAAATAGTGAAAATTCGCCTATCTGCAGTTCCTGGGTGGCCAGAAGTGACTTCCAGTGTCATTTGGAGCCATGTTATGGCTCTTGCTTTAAAAAAAGAGACCCCATGATTGTTTTTTGTGGAAAATTGATGGAATTGAGAATCTTAGGTGGCATTGTTGGACAGCTGGAGACCTGGAAAGCATGGTTTGGTACTTTATAGCCCTCATTTCTGCCGCCTCCTTACTTTTTTAGCCTTTTTTTTTTTTACCTCCAGGAACCTAACCACCCAATTCCTATTGACTCAAGGTCTCGTTATCAATGCTTGTAGTGAAGAAAGGAACCCCTGTGGATAATGAGGGCCAGCTGTAACTAATATATCAGTCCTAAACATATTTTACATGGGGAAAGGATCTATATTATTTCAGTGGGACCTATTTCCAAGTGCACTAAAGATTAGAGCCTTAGAAACATTAAGAATAATTGAATGCTTAAGAAACCTAACCGGCCACCAGCATGTTTGGGATGAATCTAGTACTTTGGAGGGCCAAAATGTTCCCCAAGGAACACTCTTAAAGAGATCTTTTAAAATTATTTTCATGGCTATTCATAGCCATTGTGCTTCTTCTGTGCTGCTGCTTCAGCAATCATGGATCACACAGGAAGTATTGCTCTTACTCTGAATTGGCTTTGTTAGCTCTCAATGATGTCATCACATATCTATGCAATATTGTGACTGAATGGGCAATATTTTTTTTTGCTCCCTTTCATTTTAGTTCCCAATTAAATTATCACATTATTTCTTCATCGTTTGCTTTCAGTTCAGCTTTTTGCACGGTACCTTTTCCCAAAAAGCTTCTTTTATTCTGTTTCAAAAAGATTTGCATATACCTTTTGCATTTATCCGAGTCCTATATGATGAAGGAACTTATGAAGCGGAAAGCCTACATAACTATTATACCTCTACATGAATACTAAATGTTGGAGTGTACTGCTCAGATCAAAACTGCAGTAAATAAATAGTGCAGACACTGGATGCCATCTCAAATGTTCAGAAAAGGCATGTAGATTAGTCCAGTCATTCTAGATTAAACCAGAACCTGGGGGGCCTCCAGATGTTGCTGAACTACAACCCCCATCATCCTCAGCCAGAATAAATTGTAGCTGTGGCTGATGGGAGTTGTAGTTCAGCAACATCTAGAGGCCCCCAAGTTGAGAACCAATGGTTTAGCCCTCATAGGACTATCCCCAATATTGTGATGGGAAAGAGATTACAAGTTTGAATGCTGTGCTACTTCAAAAACTTCCTGCATGTGAAAAGCTAGCACAACAGGGAGAAAACTAGGCTAGAATGTTTTCCACGTATGTAGAGGTTTGTACACAAGACAGTCTTCAACCATTAAACCCCTTCACTTGCATTCTAATGAGGTAAGATTGCATGGTGTGTGAATTAGTTCAGTGTAACCTTTTTACAGAAGATTTAAAATAAATTCTCATCGTAGAGGTGCATTTGGGCAGGATTAGTTTAGTAAACTGTGGGAGTGCCAGAGAAGTGTTTGGCTTGTTCAGTTGCTGAGATTGATTACTTCAGCAATACTTAAGAATGTAAGTCAAGATTCCCTGTACCCATAATTGAATTGTTGAACTAATTCTCTAGGGGGGAAATGAACAGGCTAGGAGATGCATGAAAGCAAGCAGTAGCTCTGGTAACCAGCTAGGACCACAGTAGGAGGTTCGGCAGGAGACAGCTAAGATGTATTATTTAAAATAGTTTTATCTGCATACTGCTGCTCAAGGTGGCTTAAAATAAAAACAAGAAAATAGAACAAACAATTAAAATCAAATGAAAAAGACTGGCAATTCTCTAGGACAACATTCCAAAGACAGGGGGCCACTACTGAAAAGTGTTGGAATATGCAACAGCTCCAGCCTAATTTACTGTATATAGTTTGCATGTAATCTGCTATGAAGCCAGAGGGGGCACTGTAGCTTCCTCAGTAATGGTTGTGCTAGCTAGGAGTTTCTAGTTACTTCACTGTTCCTGTATGTGAGTCAGCAAGTTCTGTACTGACCTCTAAGTGTTTGTCTCACTAGTAAAGTTATCTTAAACCTTTCTCTGGTGTTTGTTCTGAAACCATGCAGACAGCTCACATTCTGAAACAAAAAGGCCCTGTCCTTGGTCCCCTCCAACTGGATTCGTCTCAGTGGCAGACATGGGCGTAATGGGGGGGGGGGTAGCCAGGGCATGTGCCCTGGGCGCCACTAAGGGGGGGCGCCATGCCAGTGCCTGCCCCCCCACCCCATTGCCCACCTGCCCAGCCCCAGGGTCCCTCAGCCACTTGCCGTCCTGCTTGCCTTGCCCCCCGGCCCTGCAAACTGCAGAGCTCTTCTCTCCCCGCCTCTCAGCTGATCGGCGGGGCTTACAGAGAGGCCTCTGTGTAGGCCTCCCTGAAGCTTGAACTTGGCAGGCCCCAAGAAAGGCAGGAAGGAGGCTGGCAGAGCTCCCTGCAGCAGAAGACCCTCTGCTCAGACCATCCAGCACGGCTTTTGCAAGGTAGACTGTGAATTCCTTTTTGTGGCTAACCCCCCCCCGCCGCATTATATAGGGATCTGCTTGCCATAGGGCTTTGATATGGGGGTGGGCTGGGGGAGACTCTGAATATTTAATTTAAAGCAGATTGGAAAATTTGCTGGCTTTAAAAACTATCTAAAAAGGCCTATAAGTGGCTTGTTTCATGGCAGAAAATTACAAAAACTTCTGGAACAAACAATATTATATTCATTCATTCATTCATGTATAAATGCACTTATGTTCAAGTTGTTTTGTAACCCAGAAGGTCTGCGTGAGAACTGTGAAGCATGTGTTGTGCTTTTATTTTATTTTATTTTTCTTGCATGTGAACTGCTCCCCAATAACTCGCAGGGACTTCAGGGTAAATCTGGCCAACATGTCAATGCAGCACCTCCATTCCAGAGGAGATGTGTGTTAAAGGGCTTTAAAAGCCTTGTGTGAAAAACCTCCTGGAATCAAACTTTACTGAATTTGTTCAGAATTCTGAGAAAACATACATAGGCTCACACTCCATGGTTGATTCTCCCTTGCTAATCTTCAGTGAGCGGGCCATTTTAATAATTAGTTTTTCTAGTGTGTTCTCGGCATTAAAAGTAGCACAAATATATAGTACTCAATGTATATCACTATATATTGTGAAGTGTGCATGTGTGTATTCAGTGAAATGTGTTTCCAGGCAGCATACTTATTTTGAAATATCAGACTTAAATTCTTGGGGGCCTGGGGTGTGTGGAGGCCCTGGACTTTGAGGGGCTGGGGGACCATTTTAAAATCTCATCTTGGCCCATTCCAACCTTGCTATGCCCCTGGCGGAATAGATACATATGTATTGATCACTACACATAGGTTTCTGCACAACACCTGCACAGAAGAAACTTCCATGTAAAAATGTGTCTCTTGTAAATTGACCCTGAATTTTCCATCCATGACTGGGATATCTGAGAGTTAGAGTCAATAATGGCCCTGGCAGAACTTGGCTGTCTGCTCCTGTTGCAAATTCCTCTGTCTAGTGTGGCAAACTAATGTATCCTCCTCCCTCCTGGTGTCAAAGTAAGCACCAGAATGGTGAATGCACATATACCCCATCATGAGCCAACAGTCATCACAAGACAAAGGCTGGCAGGAATCATTCACTGGTTTATAGACTCCCTCTGCCCCACCACCTTCTTCTTCCCCTATTTTGCTAGTGGCTATTTGGGCAGGTAATCCTCTAGGACAAAGTCATGTTTTTTAAAAAGCATGAGATGAGACAGAGAAAATGACACTTGGAATCCTCACATAACTCCTGACTGTTGTTCTAAGTCTTTAACAGAGATGGCTCATGTTTTCAGGTTTTGATCAACAACCATGTCTAGATGGTACAGTGTTCCTTTTAACAGGGATTTCCAGATATTGTTGACTACAAGTCCCATCATCCCTGTCTCAATAGGGGCGCAATTTCAGTGCTTGCCCTAGGCGCTATTTTCCCTAGATACACCTCTGGTGGCAGAGCCAAGAGTAGGGCTTGTGAGGAACAGCAAACTGGCAGATTCATATGGGTGAATGTCATCCAACAGATACTCCAATCACAAGCCATTTAAGACTTTGAAAGTCAAAATCAGCACTTTGAATCTGGCCTGGAAGCAAACTGGCAACCAGTGAAGCTGCCACCGGATAGATGTAATGTTTGTGTAGTGACTTGACTTAGCCAAACTCATTTATTTATTTATTGTATTTCTATACAGCATTGTGACCAATGCATGGGTAACCAAGATCAGATTGGTCAAAGCAGGTGTATCAGCCAAAGCTAGTAAAAGGATTCCTGTACACTGCTACCGCCTAGGCCTCCAGGGACAGCGTTTGAGAACCTATAAGCTAAACACTTCTTTCAATGAGAGTGCAACCTCATCCAAGATCAGATTTAACATGCCACTCAGATTACCACTTTTACTGGTCCAAACCACCTCCATCTTATTGGAATCATGCATCAGTTTGTTGGCCCCCATCCATCTCAAAATAGCCTCCAGAGATCAGTTCCAGGGCATCAAATGCCTTTCTAATATCAGTTGATTTAAAAGACAAATAGAGCTGGGTGTTACCAGCATATTGATGACACCGCAGCCCATACCTGTGGATGAGCTCTCTCAGCAGTTTTTTTCTGTTCAGCATAAAACACTGCAGCCCCCTGTAGATCAATGGCCAAGGGGTAGTCAAGGCATCCCCCAGCACTATCTTCTGAGCTCATTGGAGGAAGGGCAGGATACAAATGAAAGGAATAAGTTATGAGGCAAATTGAACTCATGGATCCTTGTATTCCCTGCAAAGCTCTTTCTACTGCTTGCAGACGTGCTCACAGGGAGAACATTCTTTTCTCTTTAGATTACTCTTTAGAGAATTCATGCCTTGTTTATACACAGTGAGCATCAGACAGCCTATCTTGAATCATGGTTTCCCCCCATTAGGAATCTAAACGAGACAGTGCCACCTTAAAGAACACAATCCATGTATATATTAGGAGTTAACCAAATCTCCACCATGCCAGAAATATGTTTCAAATATTGAACTTGGCACCTACTTACAGCATAGCGAGCATTTTTCCACTAGGAAAAAACATCCACTACCACCATTATTCGGTTTCAAAACTGAAAATTGGCAATGGGCCTACAGACATATACCCTCAGGCAGCTGCTTTATATTTCCTCTGAATCAGATTTACCCCAAGCTAATCCCTGGCTTTACACCCTTTAAAGAACACAAAAACCTCCAAAGGGAAGTCAGCCTCCCTGTACTGTAATCCCCTGCCATCCTCTATAATAGGCAGGACAATGTAAATTGGATGCACTGTTTCACTGAATTTGCAGCCAGACAAGCTACAACAATAACCCCAACTGAGATGTCAGCTTCCCTATATGTCAACCGTGTCATTGTTGGTTGCTGTACCAGCAACATTTAGTTACCAAGCTATTAGTTACTCAAGTTACAGTAAAATTCCTTGATACAAACCTGAGTTCGGCTTGCTTTAGCTTGTAATACACAAGAGTAGTTTAAGATTCAGTTTGGACACTGCCTGTTTAATACTTGCAGAGGAGTTGGCAAGAAAGTTTGCCGTCAGCAGTGTAGCTGGAACCACACTGCAAAATGTACAAACTTACACTCTGCTTCACTGTACCTCATCCTATTCCTCTGGTGGTATGACTAAGCCCAGCCCTCTGTGAGGTTGCCATCAGCACAGCAGCACTATTGCAGTAACATCTGAAGCAGCCCCGGTAGTACAAGGTATCTTTGCTGAGTTTAGAGGTTTTCTGCTTAGAAGCAGCTACGGGCAGCATATGCTGTGCCTGTGGCAGCACTTACCAGGAAATCATCGAGAGCTACTGGAGAAGCACATGCTCAGCACCCCTTTGTGGGGTTCAGAAGGGGATCTACCCAAGTCACACTGTGAACTTTATACATTATCTTCTTTTTCATCTAACTATGGTTATGAACTCTTAATGACGTTTAGTTACAGATGTAATGTGTCCATTCAGTGTAGGACTGATCCTACCATTAAGCAGTGTGAGGCAGGCTACTTCAGGCAACAGACTTATTATTCAGTTTATTAGGGTTTTTAAACCACCACCATGGGGGCACGGCTTGGATTTCTTTGGGCGCGAGGCACTAAAATATCCTGAGCCATCTCTGGGCTGGTATATGAATTACAAGCTAGGTGTTAATATTTTAAGAAAATTCAGGTCTTGGTGTCATGCATCATTTTCATTTGCTGTTTTGTCCATAAGAGAGCTCCTATTGTTTCCCGGGAGAACTGCTTGCAAGCTACAAAAAGCAATGAAAATGATGCAAGTGCATACTTGTCTCCACTTCCTGCCTCTTCTTGAAGCATGCAAAGCACCCCTCTGCTTTCTCTTTTTGTACATTTATAATGGCATTTGAAGAATGCTAAACTTACTTCTAAATAAAGCAAGCTTAGCATTGGAGCATAAATTGATTTTTACACTATTAATAATGTATGTGGCCCTAAACTTAGCAGCGTACAAATTTTTGCTTCAGAAAACAAATGCGTTCGATATAGATCTTCCACTTCAGAATAAAGCACAGAATGCTTATAATTTGGGACCTAGGTATCTGAAGGACCGCTATTAGATGAGTCTGCCCAAACACTCCAATCATCATTAGAGGCGCTACCCAGAGTCCCCCATCTGAGTTTCAAAGGGTGGTGTCTGGTGAGAGGACCATAGCCCCTTGGCTATGAAAATCCTTGGCTGCCAACTGTTATGCCTTTTCAGCACCATAAGAACATAAGAACAGCCCTGCTGGATCAGGGCCAAGGCCCACTGGCCGACCAGATGCCACTGGAAGCCTACAGGCAGGAGTTGAGGGCATGCCCTTTCTCCTGCTGTTACTCCCCTGCAACTGGTACTCAGAAGCATCCTGCCTTTGAGGCTGGAGGTGGCCTATAGCCCTCCGACTATTAGCCATTGATAGACCTCTCCTCCATGAAGTTATCCAAAACCCTCTTAAAGCCATCCAGGCTGTTGACTGTCACCACATCTTGTGGCAGAGAATTCCACAAGTTGATTATGAGTTGCGTGAAAAAGTGCCTCCGTTTGTTGGTCCTAGATTTCCTGGCAATCAATTTCATGGGATGACCCTTGGTTCTAGTGTTATGTGAGAGGGAGAAAAATTTCCCTCTATCCACTTTCTCCACACCATGCATGATTTTATAGACCTCTATCATGTCTCCCCACAGTCGTCTTTTTTCTAAACTAAATAGCCCCAGGTGTTGTAGGCAAAGGCATTCTTCTTTGCCCAGGCCTTGGACCGAATGTTGGTTTTCAAATATATTGTTATAAATTTGTTTTTATGCTGCTGTTTTAATGTGTGTGGGGGTTTTGTGTGTGTGTGGTGCTGTATTGTCATTTTATTTTGTGTTGTGCATTTTTATCGTATTTATCTTATTTTAAAGGTGAGTGGGCTTGTGCCTAAGAGGTTACAACAGACCATAATGGGCTGTTTATGTACGACAGAATTACAGAGTAGAGAGGATTGTACCTGCGGGGAAAGCCTCTGCCCAGGGATCCATATTATGTGCTCTCCAGCACTTGTACAAGGGAACAACATGGGATGTAACTCCACCTCCTGAGTGGCATTGCAGCAAGTATGGTATGTAGTTGTTCATCCCAAATTCCTGAATGATGCAGCAAATACTCTATTTGGAGGGAATGAGAAAGGATAGGGAAGGGGTGTGAAAGTGATGAAAGCTGGGCCAGTACTGCCTACTCTGTAGCTTTCCAAGGTCAGGCAGAAGTATTTCCCAGTTGAACTTGGGACCTTCAGCATGCAAAGCAGGTGCTCTACCACAGAGTTATGGCCTTCCCTATAAATAACCCCAGTGGTAAGTGAGGAGACTCTCACAACTATGGACAGAGTAAAACTAACTGTCTTTCAGTGAATAGTCAAACGTTCTGACGGACTGCACAACACAAGTATGGGTGAGGATCCGGGTGGATTAAAAAATGATCATTAAAAAAATAATAAAAATTGCATTTTTAAAAGTGTAAATCCAAGCCATGGGCATAGACATTTACTTTCAATCTCTTGAGGGAAAACAGGTTGCTTACGTGTAACAGGTGATCTGGTAGTGGTGCCTCGACATTCATAAATATGGGTTCTGCACCTGCGTAGGACTGCTTCGGTTAATATTCATTAGCTCCTCATGATGCCTTTTAACTGCCCCTGCACGAGCTGTGCAGCAACTACTGAGGCGGTTAGGTGTCTGTTATTCAGTTTCTGTATGGACGACCAATAGAGTCAATTATAGTAACACGTAGGTGAAACCTGACTGAGACCTCTTGCAAATCAAGCTTGCACTCTGCTGCAGGGCAGGAAGGGTAGGTTTAATGAATGTCGAGGCACCACTACCAGATCACCTGTTACAGGTAAGCAACCTGTTTATCTGGATAGTGAATGCCTTGACATTCATAAATATGGTGGGAGTAGCAAGCTATTGAAGCATGCTTTTAAGAATGGCCCTGTCAAACTCTGCCGTCGCTACAGAGTGAAGGTCCAAAACATAGTGCTTTACAAAGGTCTGATCTGAGGCCTAGGTTGCCGTCATGCGGATATCTTTAAATCTGATGCCCGACAGGGGCGCCACTGATGTAGCATGTGCTCTTGTTGAGTGGGCCCATATCGTAGAAGGCAGAGTGACACCTTGTATATCATAGGCCATCTTTATGAGCTCTACCAACCAAAAAGATAATTTCTGTTGGGTAGGCTGCTGCCCTTGTTTTTGACCTTTAATGGAAACAAACATGCTTTTAGTCTTTCTTAAATCCCTTGTCCTCTTTAGGTAGAAGAGGATGGCCCTTCGCATGTCTAATGTATGCATTGCCCATTTGAGCGTTGACGTTGGATTCCTAAAGAAGGTTGGTAAAACAATGTCTGCATTCAGATGAAAGTCAGAAATGATCTTTGGGCAGAATTCTGGGTCTAAACACATTACCACTCTTTCAGGGTAGAATCTTGTGTAGGGCTCATCTATGCGAAGCGCTAGTAGTTGACTTAACACACCTCGCAGACATAATAGCTACCAGGAACAACATCTTTAATGTGACCAACTTCAATGCAGTGGTAGCCATTGGCTCAAAGGACTTATCCATCAGAGTTGAGAGTACCAACAAGATATAAAAATCTATCTAATAAGTGCTGGAAATGTAAAGATAGCGAGGGGTCCTTCTACCACATGTGGTGGTCCTGCAGAGAGGTAAAGAGGTTTTGGGACATGATTTATGATAAACCTAAAAAGATTTTTTAATGTGTATTTCATAAGAGACCTGAATCCTTTCTGTTGGGCATAATTGATGAAGAAATCTCAAAAGAAAATAGAAATTTATTCTTATATCTTAACGACAGCGGCTAGAATGGTTCTTGCTCAGAAATGGAGATCTGCGGAAATTCCAGCAAAAGAAGAATGGCTGATGAAGGCATATGAATATGCAGAAATGGCAAAACTTACTGTATTAGTAAGAGATAGTCATATAGAAAACTTCGTAGGAGATTGGAAACCCTTCTTGCGGTATATGAAAAACAATGTGAATTTGGATATACTAACGAGGGTTGAAATGTAAAAATAACAGTTGGGGAATTTGTTATTTATATGAGAGCAAATACGGATATTGTAGGATAACTGTGCTGAAGGATGAATGGGAAGTCACCCTGTAATGTAGAAAACTAATAAAAATAAAGTGCAGAGAGAGAGAGAGAGAGAGAGAGAGAGTACCAACAAGAGACTCCACTTGTCACATGGCCTTGAAATGGGGTGTGTGTGTTAAAGATTATTCAGGCCTTTTAGAAAGTCCTTGCATCTAGGATGTGTGAATACAGTTTTATCATCCCAAACACTATAGCAAGCAGAGATTGCTGCCATGTGAACCTTGAGTGATACATTGGCTAGGCTGCTTGTCTTCACAGTCATCAGATACAACAAAACTTCATTTAAGCTCACCTTCCCACGTTCAAAGTGCTGTCTTGTTGCATAAGCACAGAACCTTTTCCATTTTGAGAGGTAATATCTCCTGGTTGATAGTTTCCTGTTGTTACGTAGGATTTTCCTTAGTAACCGACCTTCCATGCCGTCAGACTCAGAACAGACAGGTTGGGGTGCAATATTCGACCGCCCTGTTGTCTGATTGCTGAGGCAGTCTCCTGTAGTGGTGATCCGACAGCCTTAAGAGCTGGGGGAACCATGGTTGTCTCAGCCACCAAGGGGTAACCACAATCGCTCTGGTCTTGTCCTGTAGGAGTTTTGCAATAACCCTGTGCAATAGGGGGTAAGGAGGGGTACAAGTAAAATATACTTCGCGTCCAACGGTACTGGAATACATCGCCCTTGGATAGGTACCCCTCTCCCATCCTGGGGCAGTACTGACTGCATTTCCTGTTTTCTGATGTGGTGAACAAATCCACAGCCGGAGTGCCCCAGGGACTGAATAGCTCCTATAGTAACTTGGGGATGAGCTCCCACGTGTTGACGTAGGACATTTGATCTGCTTAGTGCGTCTGCTAGGACATTGTCCTGGCCCTTTATGTGGATTGCCATCAGGTGTATGCCTTTCACGATGCTCGAATTCCAGATCAGAAGGGCCAGATGGCACAAAGGCTTTGATATCATGCCACTCTGATTGTTTATATAGGCTATGGTGGTGGTGTTGTCCATCTGTAGTTGTATTACACAGTTGTGCAGATCGAGTTGAAAGGCCTGCAGCGCTTTGAATGCTGTGAGAAGTTCCAGGAAGTTGATATTGTGTCCTGCCTCCCAAGGCATCCACAAGCCTTGTGCCCTCTGGTTCTCTAAATGGGCTCCCCATATGCTAATGGAAGCGTCCGTGGTTAGCGTCTGAGTGGGTATTGCTATTTGGAATGGGATCCCCGCTTGTAAATTCGCAGGTCTCATCCACCACTTCAAGGAGTCTAGGACCCTGTTTGCAATTTCCAGGTATAGATCCTGGGGATCTACATTTGGCCGGAATACATCCAGGTACCACAGCTGTAGTTTTCAGAAGCGGAGCTTGGCATAACTGACTGTCAATGTGCAAGAGGCCATCAGCCCCAACAGCACTTGTATCGACCTGGCTCTTTGTCGGGGAGTGGCTTGAAAGAGTTCCACCATGTCTCGAATGTGTGTGAACCTGTCAAGCAGGAGGAAGGTTTTTTGGAGTTCCATGTCCAGAACTGTGACTATGTTCTTCAGGCACCTCGAGGGAGTTAGATGAGATTTTTCCCAATTTATCCGGATGCCCTGCTTGCGTAGAAGAGTTGTCACCATTTGAATATGGTCGCTCAATTTTGTCTTTGTCTTTGCCATTAAAAGCCAATATCCAAATACGGGAAAATCGAGATTCCCTGTACACGGAGATAGGCTATGATGACAGCAATGTACTTTGTGAATACCCTTGGTGCCGTCACTATGCCAAGGGCAACACGTTGTATTGATAGATCTGAGTTCCCAGTGTGAAGCACAAATATTTCCTGTGTATGCCGATGTGGAAGTACGCATCTTTCAAATCCAACATTGCAATCCATTCCTCTTGGTGTAGAAGGGGTAGGATCGCTTGCAGCGTTATCATCCAAAATTTTCGCACATCGACATACAGGTTTAGCCATCTGAGATCCATTATTGGGCGGATGCCGCCCTCCCGTTTCGGTATCTGAAAATACGTTGAGTAGAATCCTGTCTGTCCAAGAGCCCACTGTACCGTTGAGATGGCTTGTTTGTCCAACAGAACTTTGACTTCCTCCCTCAGCGTCTGTGTGTCCAGGGTGTATCTTATGACTGTGAACTGTGGGAGAGTTTTGAACTCGATGGCGTAGCCTGTCTTGATTATTTGCAGGACTCACTGGTCTGCATGTGGTGCCATGCTGGGGCATGGCTTAACAGTTTGATGATATTCCTAGTTTGCAACAAGGTGGTGTTGTACTGTACCTTGTGGTCAAGCTTGGTTTTTGTTTCTGCAGTGGATTGTTCAGTTGCTGTTGGTTCAGTTGCTGTGGGCTCAAGGAATGATCAAAGATGCTGCTTTGGTAGTTGTGTGGGCTTATTGTTGCCTTGTTGTTCAGGTTTGTTCTTCTGGGAGTAATTTCGACGATTGTATCGATTAAAGGGTCTTCTAAAATCCTTTCAGTCATTCCTCCAGTATGCATTCTGTCTACGCTGATAGGGCTGATATCTATTGTTAGTGTATATCTGTGTAGTGAAGGTCCTTGCAGTAATCTTGGATTTCTTCCACTGTTCCATTGTTTCGTTGATTTGTTCCACAAACAAACCCTTACTATCAAAATGTGGTCTCACATGTCTTGTAACAAGGTGGTCGAGCATAGCCATGCGTGTCGGCTTAACATCACAGCAGTAGTAAGTGTGCGTGATTCAGATTCAGCCAAGTGTTTGGCATTTGTTAATTGTTGGCAAGTGGCTGTAGTAGTCTTTAGGAATACGGTATCAAAACACTTCTGGAATTCTTTGGGTGACATAGAGGATCTCTGTGCATGTAAGCCTTCCCACAACAAATATGAATATTTCGATTGGCAAGCTATGTAAATAGCTATCTTTATGGAAAGACAAGCAGTAGAATAAGTCCATCTTGTGAGGACATCAAACTTCCGACCCTCCTTGTCAGCTGGGGTAGTATGTCTTCTCCCTGATTTGGCTGTGGAGGCACAATCGATAACCAGTGGCTATTGATCCAGTGGCACTGGATGCTTCAGTAAGTATTTGTTGTCTTGCTCCTGTATCCTGTAAAGCGATTCCAAGTGCTTTGAAGTAGCTGTGGATGCTTGTAGAATTTCCCATGCTGACTTTGCTGCTTTAATTATGACTGGGAGCATGGGTAGATAGACAGGTTGTGATCCAGTTGCCTTCTTCAAAAAGTTATAGACAGGGTTGTCTAAATCAGTTGTTTTTTTAGTTAGATTAAGTCCCAACACCTCTGCCATCTCTGCTATTTGCTGAAGGTAGGATCTCATTTCTTCCGTAGGTATATCTGAAGGTGTAGCCACAATGTCTTGGTTAGGTTCCTGTGGAAGGTGATCATCGGTCAGATGGAAAGCTTTCCTCTTTGGAACAAGAAGGCGCATTGTCAGGTAAGTCTGTTGGCTGTGATGTGATTGGTTCCCTACGTCTTCCCTTCAGAGACTGAGTGGTAGTCGAGGGAAGAGGCGGAAAATTGGTTTTAATAGATACAGTTCTATTCAGGTAAACTGGAGGAGTAGAAGATTGCACTGAGGCGTGCTTCAAAGTAGGTATTGCCACCTGTTGCTCTGTGGTCTGGACAGAAGTGCTATTAACTATAGGAGTAGACGGAGTGCTGGTTTGAACGGAAGCTGATGTACAAGGAAGAATGTTTGGAGTTGTTTGTGTAGTGCCTGGTATTAATCGTCCTGCAAGCTGAGGCTTTCTCAGTCTCTCTAGTTGCCATTCTCTGAATAATGCAAATTCTTCAGGAGATAGAGTAATATTAGAGTCTCCCCAACCTCCTAAGGGGCACAAGCCCACTGGGCTTCTGTGTGTAAGCAATGGAGTGAGAGAAGGTGTTCTTGGTACAGGCTGGTCTTCATAATCTTCATCATCATCCAATCTCTGTGATATGAATCCCTGGAAAGTTGAAGTGGACGGAGTTGTGTGTCCTGATTGAAGGAGATGCAGGAGCTCTGGATCCACAAACTCAAGATCTTCTGGATCTACAACTCCAGGATCTTCTGTGGGAGCTATCTCAATCTGCATTTCCAAGTCTAACATGTTGGCAGCAACAACGGTAGGCTCAGCATCCCGCTTTCTGCTTCTGTCATGTGAAGCTCCAGTATTCTGTGGCTTGTGCTCTGATACCAACAGAGCTACTGTAGGTCTCTCGAGTTCGAAGCTGTTTTTGAGCTTGATGTGCTGGATTTTTTCTGCCTCTTGGCATGCTTACAATGTCAAGAAGCAGTGGACATGACCGGCATTGAGCTCGGGGTGGCTGGGGACTGGCGAGGGGTGGGGCCTGGAGACAAAGATTTTGCGCCATTGGTTCTCCGTGGTTCAGCCTGCAGCCCGGTGGGTGAAGGAGTTCCCTCTGTATCTGGAATCCCCTTAAATCTTTTCAATGTCGAGGCAGTGACAGGCGAGGCAGTTCTCTTTTTAGGGCTGCTGCTTGGTGCCGTGGGTCTCTTAAATGGGTTTGGCTTTGTGGACTTAGATGTGAAGCCCAAGCCCGAGACCTTAGAGATTGTAGTTTGGGAGGTCAGAGATGTCTCTGATGCCTGGAGTTTAGTCTGCATTCCTGAAGCTCCCAGCACAGCAGCAGAAGTTGAGGGGCGGAGAGCGTCCTCCATTAAGGCGACCTTAAAATGCGCCGCTCTTTTTTTGAGAGTTTGCCTTGAGAAACTCTTACAGATCGCACAGGAGGCTGTAGTGTGCTCCTCTCCAAGGCACAAAAGACAAAGCTGATGTCCGTTTGTTGAGGGGAGCTTTGCCCTACAAGGGATACACCTCTTAAAGGTGGTCTTTTCCTTAATAGGGTACTCGTGGGCAAACGTCACTCGAATTCTTGTTGTTACTAGAGTTGTTTCTTTCTTTCTTTCTTTCTTTCTTTCTTTCTTTCTTTTTGCCTTTGTTTTCATTTTCAGGGATTGCAAAACCAGTCCTGGGTCAAGCCGAAAGGGAGAATCAGGGATCTATGTGAAATCGTTAGAGCTTCCATTCATTTGTGCTGTTCCGAGGTCAAAATACTGTTTTGACTGTTAGGTAATGTCCGTTTTTATGTTTAAAGTTGAGGGAGAAGCAAACAATGTTCATACGTTCAGTTAAAGTCCGAGTTTAGCCTAAGTGTTTAACAGTAAATCAATTTGCAATTGTTTCTGCCGAGGAGCTGTGAAGTTCCCAAGGTCCGAACGCATCAGCGGTCAAGAAGAAACTGAATAACAGACGCCTAACCGCCTCAGTAGTTGCTGCATGGCTCGTGCAGGGGCGGTTAAAAGGCATCACGGGGAGCTAATGAATATTACCCGAAGCAGTGCTGCGCAGGCGCAGAACCCATATTTATGAGAGTCGAGGCACTCACTATCCAGATCACTGTTCTACCCAGTAATTCTGAGACATTACCTTTGGAAAGTTATGGGCATTTAATCTTCAAGCAAATACACTTGTTTAGTATCCCTGCATGTGTATAAGACAAACTGAAATCTTTAGTTTCACAATTGCCCCCATTTCTAAACGTATACAAATTATGGAGTGCAAAATTCCATTCGTATGGAATTCATGAGCAGAGGCTAGGAATTAAACATCCTCTTAGGTAGGATAAAAGGTACTATCTAGTTGCAAACCAATATGTTTAATTGTTATAGCAACCAATTGGTATGCATGCTTGCTAAGGAAACATAAGAATTACAAAATTGGAAACTCAATTTCAATCAGTGATTCAAATCATCCACCCTGATGGGGATTAGAAAATGTCTGCAACCAAAAGGCCACTGAAGCAGTCCTGCTTCTACAACACCAGCATAAAATCATACCAGCAGGAATAAAAAGAGAGGGATCTGGGGCAGTTGAAATGACAAGCGCTTTTGCTCTCTCTACAAGTTATCTAGTGTAAAATACCATGTAAGGTACAGACATGAAAACAAAAGCAACATTGTATTTGCATACAGCAAATCGAGAGTGGGCCAGCAAGCTGCACCCCTGCAATGATGGGCCAAGAAGCATCATACTGCTACACTTTTCATGCTTATGCCTGACGAGCCCCAGCCCCAGGCACCATCACACTTCTGATGCTTGCCTAAATGCTGTAAGCTTGGAGAGCATGGGGAGAGTGATGCTTCTTGGTGTGTCAATGTTGGGGTGGGGCTTACTGGTTTGCTCTTGGGACACTTTATACAACACACACACACACACACACACACACACACACACACCTGAAATGGGGGCTCTGCAGTGGTACAAATTCCTGAATCTGCTAGAGCAGCAAAATTGACACCCATAGGATCAGGCTTCTCAACATAGTTAGCTATTGCCATATAAATGTGAATTCATAGGAATTAATTGAGCAGTCTGCACTTTGTAAAAAGATGAGTGCTGGATGGTTGTATGAGCACCTTTTCAAGTGAAAATATCCATTCCTGCACGAATTAGTGTAATTACAAGAGAGGGAACAAAAAGCACTGCATCCATATAAAACATGAAGACATTTGCCACAGACCATAGTTTTGGGGGTTTAATCCCTCAAATATTTTGCTTATTGTTTCAGACAAGCCATTTTTAAAAGAGACAGTTATCTCAGCTGTGCAAACAGTTACCGACTATTTAAGCCCATAGAGCTGGGCAGAGAGTCAACTATGCATTATCCTCATCAAAAGAGAAGTCATTTCCCCTGGTAAATGCAACTGCAATATCAGTACACTCCAGCACCAAAACATTTTGCCCAGCATTTAAAGAAACATTAGCCCTTAAAGAAACAGATTCAGATACTGTACCTTGATATGTCTTTTAAGTCTTGATCAATTTCTTGGAGCTTCAACCAATATTGATCTGCAAGTTTATAAAATTCCATAAAAACAGAATCCTTCAGATCAGGATAGGGGCATTCCAAGGCCATTAACCGTGGAGGAATTTCACGAAAGAGTTCAGCCCTCTCTTCCAAAGAAGATGTTAATATCTATAACAATATTGGAGGTCACTGGTGTAATATAAAAAGTTATTGTTGATGCAGTTGAAATTAAAGAAGTGAACATGATCTTACATCAGTTGTGTATTCTTCAAGCTCTCTTTCCAAAGCCATTCTCTCACAGTGAAGTTTTTCCAAAATAACTTTCTGTTGTTTCTTCACAGACTCAACCTGATTTAATGAAATATTATTTTAATGGATTAAAATGTAGCTTCAGTTAGTGCTCCTAAAATCTTGTGGAGCAGAGAGGCAATGATCCACAGATTTTGGTTCTACTACGCAGCCCAAGCAAAAGGAGAGAGGTCTTTACTGCAATGTCATGTTGAATGACATGACATCATTGTCATTGACTAAGATACCAACATCTCCAAGGCTCTCACCTTTCTTCCCACCTCCAGGATGGAGTGGGGACAGGAATACGTTCAAGGTCAGGGAGATCCCATGTCCTTCTGCCAAGCCTGGAAAAGTGTGAGAGCTCCCCAGACCTCACAATGACCTCAAAGCAGCTTATAAAGCAGCTAAAGGGAGGTGATCTTGCCAGAATCAAACATTCATTTACCAGTGGCAAGCTAGAGAGCACATTTGTGGATCCCTACACAGAGGCTTTCTCCACAGGCACAATTCTACCCATCCAGTAAGTGTGCCATATATAAACTGTCCCTTATAGTCTGGTGTGGTCCCTCAGACACAAGCTGCCACCAGGAAACAGCCTCCTGAACTATCACCAGCTTCTTCTCCTACATAGAGAATAGGAATGGGGGGGAAGAAGAGAAAGAAGAGGCTTATGGAGATTCAGTAGGATTTACCTACCCATTTTTCAAATATATTTGGGATATCATAAAGCAAACCTAGTCATTCAAAAAAACACATATGGGATACCAAGCTGGAAAAAGATTTGCGTTTGGTTCCTAATTACCCTAGCCTGAAGGGTTCAAGGCCAGATATCCTTTTAATCTAATCGACTTGAACCATCAGAGGATATTTACATTGGCACCTTTTAATGTTTTACCATCAGTTCTACTTGAGGGAAGATATTGAAAAATTCCATTCTCTGAGCATATATGTTCTTGTGGTGTGGGTAAAGTGGAATCTGTAAGATATGTTCTTTTGTATTGCTCCTATTACCGAGATATTCGCTTCACTTTTATTACACCTATTTTAGTGAAAATGCCAGGCAGGTCTGATGAGTTTTATTTCTCTCTCTTATCAGATCAGAATCTGTCTATATTTCTGATAGAGTTGCTAGGTTTTTCTCTGTTGCTTGCTTGCTGCATTCAACATAAGTTGATTAAAACATAATTCGAATGGTTTAGTACCCAAGGATGACCGATTATGTTAATGATGATGTATGATGGATTTGTAGCCTCAAATGTATTGTGTTTCTGTATTTTATGGATTTTTGCTGGCATATGACCATAATAAATCAATACAATACAGTAAATCTACACAAGCAAAAGAATGCTTGGGCCAGCCAAGATTTTATAAAATCCATAGAATAAGCAAGCAGTTGATTCTGTCCAGACCCAAAGACAACTGCAAGCAACCAGATGTTGCATATGACTAGTAATTCATGGGGAAACACTATCAAGATTGTCTCAAATAGCACTCATTCCTATCTACAGTGCAAGAAAAACAGGAAAGGCCATCCCATCCTCACCATGAAGTACTTATGAGATTATGTCCAGATAGACCTGTGCATCCAACCCCAAAAGCAGTGTATACTTTACACAGGAATTCAAGCTCTGTACTTAAAAAAAAAAAAAAAAAAAGCTGGTTCTATGTCAAAATGTATAGCCATTACTTGGTTTTGATTCTGAGGAGGGATTTTGTTTTTTGCTTATTCTTTAGAATCTGAAACATTCCTGGCAAAATTGGAAATGGAAAGGATGAAGGCTAAAAGGAGATTAAGAGCAAGGTTAAAGAGAGACAGGGGAATTAATTGAATTAACAGAGGTAGGAAGAACAAAAGATGAGCTAGAAAAGAGAAAGAAACATTGGTCTTACCGTGAAGGGTTCTTTCTCCTCTGAAGCAGGAGGTCACAGCTTACAATGGGTAGTCTTCCATTCCTTGCTCCAGGAAGACAGGAAGTCTCAGGTGTTTGAATAGGTAGGTCTGTCCCCCTTCTCCCAGCATGCCCAGGTGTAGTTCCCCAGTTCCAACTGTCGTGCCTCTTGATTGTACAGTGCGACAATGGCTCGTTGTTCATCTTAGTCATTGAGGAATTATTATTGGCATGCAAAGGTCAGAGGACAGAATCCTGAGACTTAGGAAGGTTAGGTTAGTCAAAGAGGATGAATGTTCGGACAGTGATCTATCGCTGCAGCTCCCCAGATCCATGGGTGGGCCGCGTGACCTCCTACTTCAGAGGAGAAAGAGCCCTTCACGGTAAGACCAATGTTTCTTTCTCCCTCGAAGTAGGAGGTCACAGCTTACAATGGGACCTACCAAAGCAGTATAGGTACCCGGGGAAGGGAAATGGATCCCTCTCAGTTGTGCACCACCTGCTGCAGTACAGTTCTCCCAAAGGCTGCCTGCTCAGAGACCAGGGAGTCGATTTTGTAATGTTTAAGGAATGGGGACGCGGATGACCACGTGGCCGCGCGGCATATCTCCGCTAACGGGGCCTGGGCCGTGAAGGCTGCCGAGGTGGCTGCACTTCGAGTGGAGTGCGCCGTGATGCCTCGAGGCACTTGGATCGACAGAGCCTGATAGGCCGTGGCGATGCATGCCCTCAGCCATCGAGCCAGGGTCGCCTTAGGGGCCTTGTTCCCTAGGGACCTGGCATGGAAGGACACGAAAAGGGCCTCGGACCGCCTGAAGCCCTTGGTTCTACGGATGTAGTATCGCAGAGCCCTGCGAACGTCCAGTGTGTGCCATTTCTGCTCTAGCGGGTGCTTAGGACTGGGGCAGAAGGATGGCAGGACCAGCGCTTGGGAACGATGGAACACTGAGTTAATTTGGGGGGTGGAGGTAGGATCCGTCTTAAGGACCACCGCGTCCGGCTGGAAGGTGCAAAGTTCCTTACGGACCGATAGCGCCCCCAGCTCTGACACCCTGCGTGCCGAGGTTATCGCCGTTAGAAAAAGGACCTTGTACGATAAGTGCCTCAGCAGGATAGATGAAATAGGTTCAAAGGGTGCCTGCGTGAGTGCGTTGAGAACCTTGTTGAGGTTCCATGAGAGAAAGCGATGAACTGGTGGCGGGGCGATATTGGTAGCGCCTCGTAGGAACCGTGAAAGGTGGGGGTGTAGGGTGGTACCCCCAGCCCTCCTGAGTTTGAGGACCGATGCTAGGGCCGAGGCTTGTTGTTTCAGGGTACTGGGTTTCAGACCCTGGTCCAGGCCCGCCTGGAGGAAGGCCAGGACTTGTGGAACCCTGGCCGAGGTAGGGTTGACGCCCTTGCGCCTAGCCCATCTGAGGAAGGCCGACCAGGTTGTCTGATAAATTCTGTTAGTGCTCTGGCGCCTGGCAGCCAGAATAGTGTCCTGCACTGACCTGGGATATCCTTTCTTGGCTAGCTGTGAGCGCTCAAACTCCAAGCGTGTAGCTGGAGCCACGCTGGGTCTGGATGTAGTACCGGCCCCTGTGACAACAAGTCCTGCCATGCTGGTAGAGGCCACGGATCTGTCCTCGAGAGGAGAACCAGATCTGTGAACCATGGGCGCCTTGGCCAGTGGGGGGCCACTAGGATGAGCTGTGCCCCCCTGTGGTGAAGTCTCGCCACAACCCGGGGTATGAGGCCTATTGGGGGAAAGGCATACAGGAGCCCTGGAGGCCACGGTGCGTTTAGTGTGTCGGTTGCCTCTGCAAGGTGATGGTGGAACCTCGTGAAGAAGCGGGGAAGTTTTGCGTTCTCCGGTGATGCAAACAGGTCCACCTGGGGTTTTCCCAGTCTGTTCTGGATCTGCCTGAACACCTCGGGGTGTAGAGACCACTCCGACTGGTCCACCATCTGGCGACTGAGCCAGTCCGCCTGAACACTGGAGATGCCACTCAGGTGCTCCACCCTGATAGACTGGACATGGGCTTCTGCCCACTGGAAGAGGGCCCTGGATTCCTCCATCAGGGACCTGGATCTGGTTCCGCCCTGGCGGTTCACATGGGCCTTGGCCGTCGTATTGTCGGTCCTGATCAACACGTGTCGACCTAGGAGGATCCCTGCGAAGTGGAGCAGAGCCAGCCTGATGGCTCTGAGCTCTAGCCAGTTGATACTGTGTTGAGTCTCCTCCGAGGTCCAGGTGCCCTGTGCCATGTGTCCCTCGCAATGGGACCCCCACCCTGAGAGGCTGGCATCGGTAGTGACTGATATTCTGTCGGGTTCCCTTAAGGGGTTCCCTCTCTCCAGGTTTGGGGAGAGCCACCAGAGAAGGGACTCTCGCACCTCCTTCGAAAGGGGAAACAGTAGTCCGGTGCGACTGGAGATCTCGTCCTGGAAGGGAAGCAGGGCCCACTGTAAGGGACACGCGTGCCACCTTGCCCATGGCAGGCATTCTATGCATTCGATCATGGACCCCAGGAACTGAGCTAATGTCATGCTCTCCACCCGGGGCTGGTGGAGGAGCATTTGAATCTGGTTGCGTATCTTCTCCCTCCTGTCCACAAGGAGGGAGATAGTTGCTGCCTTGGTGTCGAACCAGGCCCCCAGATGCTGAAGGGCCTGTGACGGGAGGAGCTGGCTCTTGGCCTCGTTCACCAGGAACCCATGGTCTAGCAGTAGCTGGTGAACTCTCTGGACATCCATGCGTGCCCACTGTTGGGAATGCGCTCGAATTAACATGTCGTCGAGGTACGCATGAACCCTGAGGCCCTCCAACCTCATGTGTGCCACCAAGGCGGCCAGCACCTTGGTGAAGACACGTGGGGCCAAGGATAGACCGAAGGGTAGGGCCTTGTATTGATAGTGTTTCTGGTTGTAGCAAAACCTGAGAAACTTCCTGTGGGAGGGGTTGATGGGTACGTGAAGATACGCCTCCTTGAGGTCTATGGAGGCCAGGAAATCGCCAGGAGCAATCGCCTCCCTGATAGAGTGAAGAGACTCCATCCAGAAGCGCCGCTTCCGAATGTAGCGGTTCAAGCGCCTAAGGTTCAGGACCGCCCGCCAGGACCGTCCCTCTTGGGAACCAAGAATAAAATGGAGTAGATGCCACGACGGAACTTGGTTGGCGGCACAGGCTCTATGGCTTGAATTCCCAACAGGTGGTCTATCGCCTGCCTCATCCGAAGGTGTTTGCCCCGTTCCTGGATCTTGGGGAGACAATGAACTGCTCCCGTGGCTGGGAGGTGAGTTCCAGGCAGTAGCCCTGCTCCACTATGTTCAGTACCCACAGGTCTTGTGTGGATGTAGCCCACCTGGTGGTGAAGTGTTGCAGCCTGCCCCCAATCTGAAGACAGTCAGTTCTGTTTCCGGTTCTGCCGGCCTCCCGCCTGCGTGCTGGGAAAGCGTTGTTGGCGTGGGCCCGTTCGGCCTTTCTGGTTCCAGTTAGAGTTGTTTCCCCATTGGGGTCGGCCCTGGGGCCGAAATGGTCGGTGGTCCCGGTTGCTAGAACCCTGCTTGTAGGAACGAAAGGATAGTCTGTTATTACGAAAAGGCCTACGCGTCTCCCTGCGCCTCGTGGGCATGGCCTTTTTCTTGTCCTGCGTTTCCACCAAAACCTCATCCAGGGACTCCCCGAAGAGGTTACCCCCGTTGAAGGGGGTGGAAGCCAGGTTGGACTTTGATCTAGCGTCTACCTGCCAACTCTTGAGCCAGAGAGACCAGCGAAGAACTACATTAGCCGCTATTGCTCGAGATGATGTCTGAATCGAATCCAGGCTGGCATCTGCCATGAAAGCCGCTGTTTTAGCGAGCTTATTGAGGCCTTGCCTGAGCTCAGTCTGGCCAGGCTCCGGCTTGTTAAGGAGGTCCTTGACCCATAATACCGAGGCTCGGGCCATGATGGAAGTGGACACCGAGGCTCGGATGGAGTTGGCCGACGCCTCGTGTGCTTTGCGCAGGAGTGAGTCTGCTTTCCTATCTTCTGGGCCTTTAAGTTGTTCATCCCCATCCCTGTTCACTATGGCTCCGGACACAAGGGCCACCACCGGTGGGTCTACTTTGGGCACCGATATTTCACCCATAGCTTCATCGGGGAGGATATAGTACTTCTTTGGAAAGGAGCTGGTGTGCCTGGTGGCCGCTGGGTTAGCCCATTCGGCCCGCATTGTGTTCCGGAAGAGAGCCGGGAAGGGCACCACCGGAGATTGGAGCCTCGGTGTGGGGAAAACCTCCCGTGCCAGCTGACCCGGGGTGTCCTGCGCCTCTGGCTGCGGGGCTGCATCGTTTATGGTTCTCCTGGCCTTAGCCAGCATTACCTCGTAGGTATCCTGGGAGAACAACCTCAGGATAGGGCCTGGGTTCTGCGGAGCCTCCCCCCCTGGCAGCTCCCCTTCCTCCTTGTCAGAGGGTTCGTTCTCACTGCGGTTCCCCGTGCTATCCCTGGGGGTCGCTGGGGACGTAGGTCTCGCTGGGGGAGGGGGTGGGACCCTTCTACTAGGGCCAGCTTGATCCTCACTGGACCCCTGACCGCTTGCGGAGGCGGCCCTTGAAGGACGCCTGCGTCTTACTGCGTGGGTGCGAGGAAGTACCCTCGCAGGACTGTCCTCAGAAGATGAGGAATGAGACCATATCCCTGACCGTCCGGGAGTGGGTTGTGGCGAGAAGCCCCATGGAAGTCTCGAGGCCCTCCTCTTCTCCCTGGCCACCACCTCTTTCACTGAGCGTGAGAGTGCTTTGGCGTTCGCCCTCATCTCACTGGCCATCATGTCCCGGACCCATTGGGCTCTCTCCTGCATACACTCAACATCCCCGAACGCAGCACTCACCTGTCGTCGCGTGGGGATCGACGCCGCCTCATA
The DNA here is from genome assembly GCF_027244095.1 of Hemicordylus capensis. Lineage (NCBI taxonomy): Eukaryota > Metazoa > Chordata > Lepidosauria > Squamata > Cordylidae > Hemicordylus > Hemicordylus capensis. The sequence continues at coordinate 186,552,239 of NC_069657.1, forward strand.
CCTGGGCTCGTGCTGGGCCGCCTGGGGCATAGGGTTGAACTGCGGAAGGCGCGACCTTGCTAGCCCGTCGTCATCCGGACTCCGTGCCCGGGTATATGCGGCTTGGGTGAGAGGTCTATGGACTTCCCCCAGCCATCCGCTTTCATCAGTGGCAAGGCTGAGAGGTCTATGGACTTCGCCTGCCGGGCCCCTCGTGTACCCCCGTCTCGGGTGGGCCTCCAGGGCTTGCCCCCAGTGTGTACCCTGATCCAATGAGGGGAGGCTTGCTGCTTGGAGGTTGCTTAGACTGTCCTGGTGAAGCAGTGCCCCAGCATTGAAGGCTGTGGAATCCACCTCAGCCTCTATGGGTGTCATATGCAGGCGGCCAGCAGGTGGCGATGCTGCGTTGGCCCTCCTTACTGCCAGGCCCTCCACCACAATAGCGGTACCCACGTGGTTGACTTCGGCCGGGGAAGGCCGAGCAGAAGCAGCAGAAGCGGGGACAACCTGCTGCGGGGCCAGGACGGCTGGCAAAGTGGCAGAACTGCCGAGGCCGGTAATGGCGGCGGCGTTCGCAATGGAGGCGGCTTTGGCGGGCATGGCGGTGATGGCCGCAATGGGGGCGGCTTCGGCGGTCGCAATTGTCATGGCGGCCTCTGCCAAGCCCGGGGCCTCCGCAATGGTGGTGGGGATGTCCTTGGAGGCGGCGGGAGCGGCATAAGCGGCTGCGGCCGAAAGGGGGGCGGCATGTGTGGCGGCGGCGGCCATAATGGTGGCGGCTTCTGTGGGAGGGGGAGCGGCGGCGGTATCGGCAGTGGCGGCGGAGGCCTTAATGGCGGTGGCGGCGGCCGTAATGGCGGCGGCCTCTGAGGGAGGGAGGGCGGGGGGATCACAAAGGTGGCGGTTCGAGCAACAGCTGTGGCGGGGGCAGAAATGGTGGATGCGACCATGCTGGTCGCTCCAGGGGTGTCCGGCATGGCGGCGCTCGGTGGTGAACTGCCTACCCCCGGGGCGCCTAGTAAGGGAAGCCCTGGCTGAGGCGATAGGTCTGAGAAGGTGGGGGGAGCGAAGGGCAAATGTCCGCTTCCCCCCGGCTGCGCGCCGGCCATGTGCATCCCCTGGTCTTTCGTCTGCTGTCGCGATACGCTGCAGGCAGCCTGGATCAATATCCTCTCGCTCTGTCTGGGAGCAGGCAGAGTTGAAATCAATTTCCCCCCAATTTTGGTCCCCTTGGGGTTCTTTTTTCTCTTTCCCTGGCCCCGTGGATCAGGAGAAGAGGAATGGTGTCACTTTTTGGACTTTTTCTTTTCCACCTTCTGTTCCTCCCCCCCGGTGCCCTCTGAGAGGGATCCCAGAAGGGAGTCCCCTGTCTGAGCTAGATCCATTGTTAGTATAAAGAAGCTCACCAGAGTAGAAAAGGTTGGAAAGGATCGTTCTTTGGGCAGGAACCTGCCCAGAAGCGTCTAACCCGGAGCGTAGACAGGAAGGAACTGGGGAACTAAACCTGGGCATGCTGGGAGAAGGGGGACGGACCTACCTATTCAAACACCTGAGACTTCCTGTCTACCTGGAGCAAGGAGTGGAAGACTACCCATTGTAAGCTGTGACCTCCTACTTCGAGGGAGAAAGTCCATCTAGTCCAGTATCCTGTTTCACAAAGTGGCCAATCAGAAACCTCCAGGAAGCTCATTAATGCAATAATCCTGTCCTGCTGTGGCCACACCCTCCATATCAGTGGCATACTGCATCTGAGTACATAGGTCCCATTTAGTGGTCATGGCTAGTAGGAGACACAGAGCAAGAGTCAGACAGGGAAAAATTGTAAGAAGCTGAATTCTGTAACCAGTTCCATGGGACATAACACACTTAGATACACTGGCTGAAATCCAGATCACTGGACCTTGCAGCCAGAGACAGCTCTTAACACAGAAGCCTACCCAAAAGTGGACGTGCAGGAGGGGGAAATGATTTTCACTGATCTCCCTGGCCTCCAGATGGTCTTCTGTGGCTATGCAGCCTTAGGGACATATTTCTGGAAGGCACAGAGCACTTCTGGAGGTCAAGGAGATCAATGAAAATCACTCCCCCCACACATGCTCCACTGCAGGGGAAGGCTTTTGGGTATGAGGACACATTCCCTGCTGCCTCCTCAGTTTGTTGCTCTGGATGTCAGCCTTCTATTATCGATTCCTCCCAGCACATGTAAAGAAATGAACATAATTGTTAATAAAGAAATGGGAATGGGAAGAGAGTCTACTTATCAATCAAGCAAAATATATAAATGATAAGCAAGATGGAAAATTAGGAATAAACGGCATTACTAACCTGTTCTAACACTTCATCAGGATTAAACTGATATTCTGGGCAGGACTCCTTTTCACAGTTAGTCTGTATTTCCAGTAGTCTGTACCGTAAATCCTCCCTTAGCTGCCAGATAGGTTCCACTGTATTTGCTTGAAATGTATCCAACACCTTTGATAATTTATACTCTAAAGATGTGAATACAATAGGTATGTCACTTCATTAAAGAAACAATTAATCATCAGATTTTTAGCTGATTAATTAATTGAACATTTTTTGAAAAAGAAAAATCACCATGCTTTGGGGAAAAATTAAAATGCAAGAACTGTCAGATTTTACTAGTAACCCCTGTAATAATCCTGATTAGCGTGGCCTTTGGGGAGGGAGGAGGAGGAAGAAGGATCTGAAGAACATGGGGGAAGTCTTCTCATTCAGTTTATTCTTTTGGACAATTAGAAGGCCTTGCTTGTGGGATGGCAAAGCTCATTAAGATGGAGCTTGGAAAAACAGCAGAGAGACTATGCTGTTCAAAGAGATCGTTCTTGGCTCCCTTCTCCCTAAATTCTACAGGTAAACTTTATATAAGACAGACAGATTTAGCAACAAGATCACCAATGATTTCCTCTGCATCAAACTTCTTCCCATCCCACACACACTGAGATTATTTACAGATGTTTTGGGAGACAGATGCTCCATTTTGGCAGGACAATGTGTAAACGCCAAGCTATCACTTCCAGTCTGAATCGGGAACTCTCATTTCCTCTTCCTCTCCCTCTCCCAAGCCACCTTGGCCAGCCCATCTATTAATGAAATTGAAGATTGTCCTCATCCTACCTATACATCTTTGCTGTTAGAGCTGGCAATGTTCAGTTGGGACCAGCAAGTAGTACTCCTCTGGATTCTCCAAATTTCCCAAAAAAGATACAGGTGGGCTGGTGTGAAGTCATGCACTTACTAGAAGAGAGCTTGGATGGGATTTCCAACCCTCTAAGCCACTCCCTGTCTTGCCAAGTAGTGATAAGTCTGCAGCAAGCAAGATCTCACATGCATCTCCCCCTTCCTAAGAGATAGATGATCTCTTTGTACAGAAGAGGAACACTTCTGCACGGGCAAGCTTGGTTTTCTTCTATCCAGGCAACACTGGAACACCACAAGAGCTGTGACGGATGACCAAATGAATAAATTGGCTCAGGGGGTTAGCATGGGTGCAGTGTCTGATTAATTGGGCCCCCAAATTTAACCAGTTCACAGATTTTTGGGGAGACAGATGCTCCATTAATCAATTAATCAGGCTGATGAATTGATTAAGGGTGCAACCCCAGTACAAATCTTTGTGTTTCAGAACATTAAGTTACTAGATTGTTGTGTAATTTTATTTTGCATGCATCAGCATACCAATATGTATACCTTGGTTTCTTTAAATCAAGAATAAAGTGAAAGCACTTACGCAAGTCCCATAAGTCCAAAGAACATTCACTTCCTTCATCAAAGAAGGTTTGTATTTCTAATTCCAGTTTTTTCCTGAAATGAAAACCTTGGTTCAGATAAAATAAACCTATTTATTTCTTACCCAAAGAGCAAGGATACAGCCAAAGCAATTCAGTCAGTCATTCATTTAAATTTACTCTTCTCCATTTCATGGATCCACAGAATAGATTATGTGTTTCTCAACCAGCTGCTTTTATAGGCATCCTGACATCTTTTACTTTTTTTAACGGTGGCTGCACATTGAGCAGAAATCTTCTTTGATGGATTTACAAGCATCTTGAGTAGTATTTCTGAGGTGAAGCTGTTTGTTTAGCCCAGTCAGAGATTTGTATTTTTAATATTTTTGGTGCTGCCTGTTTTGTGTACGTTACAACTACCCCAGAAGTTCTTCTTTTTCCTTACTCCTCAAGTTGAACTTGTTTGAGGCTGACAAAAGTCTTTATTTCCACCCCTAGCTATTTTTGGATAGGTGGAATATAAATGAAACAAACATACTACTCACTGCTGATGCTTAAGCACCTTTCGAACTTTAATTCCTATTCTGCTTTCACCATCTTGGCCCAGATTCATGCCTGTCCTGTCCCAGACACTGTGTAATATGTATGATTCAACCTAGGTCTCTATCCCCAGATGCCCTTCTATTCCCCACCCAGTGTATCAAACCAACTTCTTAAGTCTAATGACTCTATGTGCACTATTTGGACTACCCAGGTCCAATCTCCTGCCTGAATTCTGCTATTGCCTTTTCACCATTTGCTTTTTCCTAGACTCTTCCAACTTCCAGACAAATTCTGAAAAAAATGGTGTCCATGCCCTAGTTCCTCAATAGCTTTATGAAGGTACATGGCTATGGCCCTAGGGCTGAAAATGTCAGGAGACTCCTTTTCCTGATCCACCATTTTGGGGACGGATATGATCTTGTGGCTCATGATTACTAAATAGGCTTTTCTTTTTCTCTTTCCACTTCAGAGGTCACACCAAATAAGTTATGTTATGTACTTGTGGGGAATCCACACCACCACATGTTCCTACTATTGGAATAAGAGGCTTTCTTTCTTGGGGTTATCTTAATCAGTCCAACCTGCTTCAGCAATTTTCCGAGCAAGACTGAACTTGAGTCCATTCTTATATACTGGCGATCCTGCTGCTTGGGAGAGCTCTCCTTGCTGTACAGGCTTCCCCAGAATTGTTTCCCCACTGCTGGTGCTCCAAGTGGCCTTGTAATTGCAGCATTCAAAGGCTGGCCTCTGTGGATAGGTATTTAGCAGCCACCCTGTCTCTATACCTCCATGTATTATGACTAGCTTACCCCTTAACCCAAGTCAGCACAACTTCAGCCCCCCAGCTGTTGTTGGACTACAACTCCCATAATCCCCAGCTACATTGGCCAATAGTCTAGGATAATGGGGTTTGTAATCCAACAACAGCTGGAGGGTTGAAGTTGTGCAGTCCTGCCTTAACCTGAACTAGTATCCGATCTAGATTTTCCATGGGGCACCTTCTGGCATTGCTACCTCCTTCAAAGCCAAGGGGACACTCCCACAAGTCTGACATAAAAGTTCTTCCACTTAATGTACATTATTTTACAAGACTAAAATTAAACTACCATTCTATACTCAAATATATTAGCATCCACATTTCTGTGATACCATCTATTCCTGAATAATTGTTATTATGCCTGCTACATCTTAGTCTCGTACTATCAATTTTTGAATTACTTTATCAAGCTTTCCCAATTCTTACCCGATTTCATGCAGTCTTTTGTGCTCTTGCCACCACACTTGGCTGTGCCGTTTCAGCAACATTTGTTCTTTGTTAACTTTTGAGGCATGTTCCATCTTTTTAATCTAGGTAGAAGGTTATTTTTTATTTTAAAAAATTAATATAAATACAAAATGTCTTCTGTAGTTCTATAAAATGGCTTCCTCAAAGAAACATCTGATGTTGAAAAGGCTTTGTTGCCCTTGGAGTCAAGCTCATGAATAGTCAGAACCACTGCCAAATTAAAAGGAAATTTGTTCTAGAAACAAAGAACATTTATATACTGCCCTGCTCTACCTCACACTGTACCAGCTGCTGCTCCCAACTTCCTACATCCAACCAGCTGCCATTCAAGTGCCACACAGAACTCAAAAGGATCAGTAATCCAACTCGCAATATATGTGTGTAGGAACAAAAAAAGAATAATTACCAATGAGCTCATCACTAATTTCTGTTTATGTTACATAAAGCCAAAATATGAAAATATTATTTCAAAAATTGCAGATATGCATATACAGTAATATGGATTATGCAGGATCTTGTTCCTATGGTTGTGGCAATCTGAGGATGCTGTTCGTGGCTCAGTTGCCTCTTGCACCCCACTAATCTCGCCTCAGATATAGAGGAGACAGGATTACTTACAACCATGTTACTCTTCACTCCTCCATGCTCCCCTCTCTCTTTAGGATCCTGGGACATGGTAGAGGGAATCCTCCCTGGTTCAAGCCTGGCTGGCTTTTAAATTAAAGGAGTCCTGGCCCTCCATGTGTCTTGTGGGACATCAAGGAGTTGGCATAGCAGCAACAGCATTCCCTTCATGGAGGAAACAGGGCTGGCTTCCCTTGCTGTACCTGTCTCTCTGCTTCCACTGATTCCCAACCCTGTCATCACAGTGACTGAGCCAAAGGTGAGCCAGGCCATAAGATGGGGCTTCTTCTTGGCAGGGACTTGCTGCCCCATCGTTTCTCCTCTATTGAGCAGCTGCAGGGGCATCAAGAATCTAGCAACTATCCCTGAATGATGGTTCACAATGTGCTACCTATGTGCTTTTGATTTGTTTGTCAACCACCTTGAGGGCCCTTCCTTATAATGAAAAAGGTAGGCTAATTTTTAAAAAGGAATATCCATCACTGTATACATATCGCAACCAGGTACTTAGAGCAAGTAAAAACAGTTATTCATCAAATACTTGTCCACACCAAAACTGAAAGGTGCAAATGGCTGCCAGCTGATAATGGATTAGGCTCCCCGCCCCCTGCCCTTCATCCATGGAATCATTTCATAAATCTGGACCTTATACTTAGAAAACAAGTGTGCCAATTTTCTGTCTTCATTCCTATCTTTTCAGACACGCAGGACAGGCCTCATAATGAGGAAAATGGAGGTGCTTGCCTCAGGCAGCAGTTTATGAAGGGCAAAGGGATGGTGAAACTGCCACCACACCTGCCCCTTGCCTGCCACTGCTGCAGAAATGAAATGAAAAGATTCCTGCTGATATCTTTGTCAGCTTCCTTCATCAGTCTCCTTATCGGCCACAGTCTGGAACAGGATATTCTCAATGATGGCACACAGCCTGTCACTCTCTCTAATGTCATGTTGGCATCAAGACTTGGTGTTTCATTTTTCCAGGTATATTGAAGGTATATTTTATTCCCCAATATTGTCTGTTTTTATGTTGCTGTTTTAACTGCTCCTTTGATATTTTATTGGGTGGCAGCGGGGTATAAATGCATATAATAAATTAAGAAAATTGTCTAACATGGTAGAATTTGTACAATGTTTCCATACCAGTTACAGATACCTTCAGAATGATCCAGGGCTGCTGAGAAAACTCTCTGTATGATTAAGGGGCTCCATGTGGCAAATCACACTAGACATCATGGCATGGCAAGGAGAATAAACCATGAAGAAATTTTTCCAAAAAGATAAGGCAAGCTGTAAACCAGGATTTTATTTACTATAAATTGGTGATTTGAATAATTATATCTTTTTAAGGTATGAGTGAAATACATCTTTTTCTTCAGACTATACCAGTAAAAGTAATTGCTGTCATTGCCACAACTCAATTGTACTCTCTTCTGAATGGGAGAAAACGGAAGCCACCTCTAATAACATGTGACCTTGTGATGGATAATCTTTAAGAACTAGTTTCCAGGGTTCTTTGTATTTAACTCTACAGAACACAACTGGATCAGCAAAAAAAGAGTTTGACAGTTAATTGACAAAATGTCCTTAAATGTTCTTTGAATATATAGTCTTAAAGTATAAATATTTGTAGCATTTGAAAACATTCATGGAATTGTTTTCAGACAAGGAAACAATATTTGTGTGCCATTGATGCATTTTGTCTGTGAGAATAGGACAATTCTACAGATGAACAACCAATTTTGAACCACTTGTCACTGTTCACTTCTTTACCATGTGCCCCTGTTAGGACTTAAAAGCCATTTTTGGAAGGGCGGTATAGAAATTGAATGAACAAACAAACAAACAAATAAACAAACAGCCCTCCTTACAAAGCACCAGGAACCTGTCTTCGTCACTGAACAACTTTACAGCGAATAGTTTTTACTGCTTCCTTGACTGGAAAAGACTTGTGGAAAATGAAATACTAAAAGACATAAGACTAGAATTTAGTTTTTAAGCTTGAATGAACTGAGCTGAATTCTGCTCTGGCAGCCTGTAAATAAATAATATCTGCCGACTGCTTTGATAAATTACACTCGCATCATTAGAAGAAGTGATACAATACAGGAAAGAGTCTTCCCAGCACTTCTTCATTGTAGCTTCCTTGCATCATGTAGCTTCTCCCTTGGCATCAACCTATGTTTTTGTTTTACATGGGACAATACCATGAGGCAGTAATGAAAATGCTATGGGAGCGGGGGCATCCAGCACTTTCGTAGACTGGTGAGCTGTAACAGTAGCTGCTCTGCAACAAGTAGGAGAGTTGCACTTGCACAAGGGCTCCTTGCCAGAGCACAATTCTATTCATGAAAAGAGCTTCCATCAATGGTGGCCATTCTCTAGAAGGTCTGCATGCCACTCTGTAAGGACTGCATATATCCTGATAATTAAACATGGCTTCCCACGTGCATTTAGTCACTAATTTTATAGTTCAACTAGTTCATTTTCTGCATAGACTCCCCTATGCACAGAGATATAAAATGTGATATCACCTATTTTCATACCACTGCACTTCCATGTTTTGTGCCAGCTTCTTTTCACTGGCACATGACATGGCAGCATGTTACTATGGTGAGATATGGTCACGCACTTGGCATGCAAGCTTCTCTGTGTGGTGGGAATGCCATGTCGAGATTAGAATAACTGCATGTTAGATTCTTATGCAAATCTACCCAAAGGCTGTATCTACCCAGGAGCTTCCTGCAGTGCTGATCTGGCACCTTAGGTATAGACCTGCAAGGGGTGGGGGAGGGAAAATCCTCTACGGGTTCTTTTATGTCCCTACTAAAAGTAGGTAATGTTTTGGTACAAGGCTTCTCAGTGCTGACACTGCTGATCTTTTCATGAAAACCATAATCTCTCTCTCTCTGGAGAGCAGAGTGAGAGAGGATCCATGAAGGCTTGCAATAGAACATCACAAACTACCATGAGCACTTTGCAAACTAGAGCAGAAATTTGGGCAGGACTTGTGGGGGCTGCAAAAGCACATCCAATCCTGGCAAGATAGTGACACATGCTAAAGCTTAATTATGTTAATTTTTACACTATTTGTCTCTCCCTTCCTCAAAGAGCTCAGGCTGGTGAACATGGTTCCCCCTCTTATCTTCACAACTCTTTGAGGTATGTTGGGCTAAGACAGAGTGACTGGCCCAGTTTCACATAATGAACAGGGTTTTTGATCCGGGATTTCCGACACCTGCACCATACTGGCTCATAGAATATACAGAAATTACAGAAATAACACACTTCAGTTCTGAAAGAAGCTACTGCTTTCTATTGTCTCTATTTATATCTTTTCAGACATACTTCCTTAGAGCTCTCAGTCAAGCTTTTGCATTGCTATCTCCTTTCTTTGTACTCCCAAGGTACAACAGCAAGCTTTGAATCCAGTGTGTTCCTTACTGCCCAGAAGGCAGACATAACAAAGAGGCAGTGTCATGTAGTGGTTAGAGTGTTAGACTAGGATTGGGGAAGCCAGAGTTAAAATCCTCATTCAGCCATGAAACTAACTGGGTGACTTTAGGCCAGTTACTTCTTGCTCAGCCTAACCTCACAGCATTATTGCAAGGATAAATGCGAGCCACTCTGGGCCCCTTGGAGGAAGAACAGGATATAAATAAATAAGAGCAGGATATAAATAAATAAGAGCAGGAGAATCAGTTCCATAATCGTATGGAATTTCTGTAAATGGAGGACTAAGTGAGTACAAACATGGGACATGGCCACACGACAGGCAGTTCCCAATGGATAGAAGCAGGCAAATATCTACTTTGCACTGCATTACCCACCACAAGCTTATCATCTCATCCCTGTGAATGAGAGCAAAGAGAAAAGAAAGAGGGGAAAAAAGGGAAATATGCCGGGAATATGCCAAGAAGCAATTCTTAATTGGGCTTTCCATAGTAGCACATATTTGGAAACAAATGCTGTTTCAATTGTGCTTCTACTTTGGGAGGGAAAAATACTATGAAAGAACAGCAATTCAGCAAACCAGCTCCTTTTCTATTCTTGCTTGTGTAGAACAAAAATAATTTGTCCTTTGTCCCTGCAAGCACAGAAGCAGTAAAACAAACCCAGCAAATTAAATCTCCAAGAGTATTGGCTTTAGCACGCTTATGAAAAACAAACAGTGTTGATGGGGTCAGTATCATGAAGCCAGTCTGCCCTCATATTTATATCAATTATTTTTTACTCTATTGCTTCTTGTCACTCAAACACTGCTTTCTGCTGTGGCAGCTAAAATGGCACCCTCCATCTGGAAAGTGGAGACTCTAGCCTACAAGCAGTTTCAGAAATCCTTGACATACTCTTTTAAAAGAGACTTAATTTCGCAAGCATGTTCCAAGGCTGCCCCCAAAAGTGCCTAAGGCACTTACAATGTTCCTTAAATTTGAAATCTTGAAATCTTCCTTCTTCCTACACCCCGCTCCCCCAACCCAGTACCACACATGCCCTTGAATACTATGCTGGGACCAGATCTATGGCTACGCTAGTGCTGGGGCAAACCTAGTACTGGTTGTCTGAGAGTACCTGTTTTAAGAGCACCCTCAGAGTTTGTTTGTTTGTTTATTATTTATCATATTTTAATACTGCCTGATATGTACATCTCTAGGCGGTGTACACGATTTAAAATATTAAAAAATCAACACTGATTAAAATATAAAAGACACAATAAAAACAATAGTATAAACCGTTATTATTAAAATTATTAAAATGAATTTTAATTCAAAGCTTGCAAGAACAGGAGAGTCTTGGGTGTCTTCCTGAAAACAAACAGAGAAGGAGATGCTCTTATTTCAGCAGGGAGCATATTCCAAAGCCCTGGGGCAGCCAATGAGAAATCCTGGTCCTGGGTTGCCACCAGACCAGCTCTCCAGAAGACTGTAACAGGTAGCAGAATTCATGACAAAGTAGGCGCTCACTTTAGTTTGGACCCAAGCCATTAAGGGCTTTATAGGTAATATCCAGCACTTTGTATTTCACCCGAAAACATTTTGGTAGCCAGTACAGTTCTTTCAAAACCGGTGTTATGTGGTCCCTTCGTGTTGTCCCACAGACCGATCTGGCTGCCGCATCCGGTACCAATTGTCGTTTTCGGACTACGTACAAAAGCAGTCCCATGTAGAGCACATTACAGTAATCAGGCCTGGAGGTCACTAGCATATGTACCGCTGTTTTAAGGTCATTTATCTCTAGAAATGGACATATCTGGCATATCAGCCAAAGCTGATAAAAAGCGCTTCTGGCCACTGCCTCAACCTGAGAAACCAGGGAGAGCTTGGGGTCCAGGACCACTACCAAGCTACATATCTGATCTCTCTAGGGGAGTACAACCCCATCCAGAACAGGCAGATCTATACCTTCTCTCAGGTCCCGACCCTGAACCCCTGTCAGTACCTCCATCTTATTTGGATTCAACTTCAGTATGTTATCCCTCATCCAGCCCATTACCACCACCAGGCAGGTATTTAGGGAAGATATGTCATTTCCTGATGAGGTCAACATGGAGAAATAGATCTCTGTGTCATCAGAAAATTGATAACACCTTGCACCAAACCTCCTGATGATCTCTTCCAGCAGTTTCATGTAGATGTTAAAGAGCATTGGAGACAGTATGGAGCCTTGTGGAACTCCACACTTCAGTTCTCATGTTGCAGAATAACAGTCTCCAAGAGCCACCATCTGGACTCTACAAGAGAGGTAGGAATGGAACCACTGTAAAACAGTGCCACCCAATCCCACCTCCCTTAGGTGGTCCAGAAGAATACCATGGACAATGGTATCAAAAGCTGCAGAGAGGTCCAGAAGGATCAGCGGAGCCACACTCCCTCTGTTGATAGCCAGTTGGAAATCATCCATCAGACTAACCAAGGCAGTCTCAACCCCATAGCCCACATGAAAGCCAGTTTGAATTGGTCTAGACTAGATAATCTGCATCATCCAAAACTGTCCGGAGCTGAGAGACCACCACCCGCTTAGTTACATTGCCCAACCATGCAAGGTTGGAAACAGGTCTATAATTAGCTAACTCCAAGGAATCCAGTGTAGCTTTCTTCAAAAGTGTCTAATGATAACCTCCTTAAGACAAGGCGGCATCCTGCCCTCCCTCAGATAAGCATTTATAATATTTACCAGACCCTCTCTGATAATATGATCACCAGATGAGATAAGCCAAGTTGGGCAAGGGTCAAGAGAACAGGTTGTAGGATGCACAGTCCGAAGCAGTTTGTCCACAAACTGAAAATGATCCAATCTAACCCCATAGGAGGAGTTGCTGGACACCTTCACAGTAGACTCTGCAGTAACTGTGGAATCCAGCTTGGCCCGAATCTGAGAGATTTTATCTGCAAAAAAGTTGTTAAAAACATCACAGCAAATGAATGATGGTTCCAAGTTTAAATTCAAAGGGGAGGGAGTACTAGCCCCCTCACAACCCCAGACAACTCAGCTGGATGTGAATTTGCGGAAGCAATGCAAGCAGAAAAGAACTGCTTCTTTGCTGCCTGCACTGCCAGAGCATAAGTCTTCAAATGTGCTCTGTGTTGTGCCTGATCAGACTCACGCCAAGTCTTCCTCCACTTGCGCTCTAGTTGTCTACCTCGCTGCTTCAGCTCCCGTAGTTCATCCGAATACTGCAGTGGTGTCTTTAAAGCAAGTCAGAGAGGACACTTAGGAGCAATTGTGTCTACTGCTCTAGTGAGTTCATTATTTCATGTTTTTACCAGAGTGTCAACAGGATCTCTAGCACAGCCAACCCTAAACCCTTCCAAGGCTTCTTGGAATCCTATTGGATCCAATAACCGCCTCGGGAGGACTTATCTAATCGGTTCTTGACCCCTGCAGAGGTGGGTCGAGGCTGTAAATTCTACCTTAACTAGATGGTGGTCCGCCATGACTATGGGGAGATGACAGGAGTCCCCACCCACGGAACACCACCCTGATCAGAGCAAAAGACCAAATCGTCTTGCACTGTGAGGTGCCTTAAATCATATGTATATCCTTTCACTTCAACACCAGAGCATGGGATCAAGCTTTTTCAAGCTATTCATTTTAAACTAGGCAGGAAAGAAAAGTTAAACACATAAATTGCTTTTCACTTACACCGAAGACTTTATTCAGTTGCTGCCCTAAAATGGCTTGGAAGAACCATATAGTCAAATACTTGCTTGTATTTATGTAAAAATATTAGAGTAAATCCAATGAATTTAGTATTTTTGTTCAAAGCAATTTATCAAAAACTCCCAGTGCTAGGTCTACTACTAGGTCTAATGCCAGGCTGGTCTCTGGGTCATCTAGGAGAGACCATATTACTCCTGTATTGAAGGAGTTACACTGGCTGCCGATACGTTTCCGGGCAAAATACAAGGTGTTAGTTATAACCTATAAAGCCTATAAAGCCCTAAACAGCTTGGGCCCTGGGTATTTAAGAGAACGTCTTCTTCGTCATGAACCCCACCACCCATTGAGATCATCAGGAGAGGTCCATCTGCTTTTGCCACCAGCTCGTCTGGTGGCTACTCAGGGACGGGCCTTCTCCGTTGCTGCCTCAAGGCTTTGGAATGTGCTCCCTAGGGAAATAAGAGCCTCCCCATCTTTAACAATTTTTAAAAAGTCTTTAAAGACACATCTGTTCACACAGGCTTTTAACTGATACTGTTTTGATTGTTTTTAATGTTGTTTTAAAATTTTAAATTTCTTGCTTTTGTTTTTAACTAATGTTTTAATGTTGTTTTTGTTTTGTTGTAAACCACCCAGGGACATACATTTTGGGCGGTATAAAAATATGTTAAATAAATAAATAAATAAATAAATAAATAAATAAATAACTATTTACAACAATGACTGAGAACCAACTTTAGAATTATGCATATTGGTACAGCTTAACACAGGACAGGGAACATAATGCCTGTGGGGCATATCTGGCCTGCCAAGGCTTTTCTCCTTTACCCACTCATTCACACAATTGGGCTGCTGCTGTAATTCACCAGTAAGTGAGATGTTCATCAGCTTTGCATTGCCTATTCCTATTAATTTGCAATTTGCCTGCTCTCCCAAATTTGTTTCTAGGTGAGCAACTAGGTGAGCAACTAGCAATTGTTTCTAGGTAAGCAACTAGACAGCCATAGCAACAGAGCTTCACTTCTAGTCCACATAGCATGGTGTTTAGCATCTCTTTCTCTTCTGGTATTAAGAGAAAGAATGTTTTTAATGTTAGAAGAGATCAACGCCTGTTGTCTCCATGCTGCAGATTTATGTTTTGTTCTCGTTGACATGGCTGGCACATATGTGTTCCCTCCTTTTCTTTCAAAGGCTTGTATCCCACCTTTCTTGCAAAAACAGTCATGTTGGTTTATATCCCCAGAGTCATAAAAATACAATAACACAATTATACAAACAACAAAAACAAACAGCTCTTTGTAGCTCTTTGCTGTGCTGGACTAGGACTGGGGAGATCCAATTTCAAATCCCCATTCAGCCATGAAACTCACTGGGTGACTCTGGGACAGTCACTTATCTCTCATCCTGACGTACCTCACAGGGTTGTTGTGAGCATAAACAAAACCATGTACACTGCTCTGGGCTCCTTGGAAAAAGAGTGGAATATAAATAAATCATGGACATCTTCCTCAATATTTAAACACACACACACATCCCATATTTGCAGTAAGACTATCCTTCCCCCTTTTAATTATCTGGCAACATCCATAAACTGCATATCTACAACTGTCCATGCCCGTCTCTAAGGCAAGAGCTCAAAGAAGGAGATGCTGGACCAGCAAAAGATGGGTACAAATGAAGGGATTACTTCATATTTCCTTTAGCAAATTTCCTTATGGATAGGAGGATCTCTTTGTATGTATGTCAGCCATGAAATCTTATAGTACCTTTTCCATCATCATCTAAAGTTGTACTTTACACTTGCCATAAATCTTAAACACTTACCTTTAATAGTATGTTAGCAGACTGTAATTTCTTAGCCTCAGTAATTGCATGTAGCTGTTCATAGTCAACAGGTTTATACTTTGGACTCTTCAGACCATTTTTCACACGAACAACCAGATTGTCTATTTTGTAAAACAAACTGTTCAAATGGCTAAATAAAGCTTGGCATTCCATTATTTCCAATCACCATGCATTTTAGAGCATAAATGAAGCAAAATAACTTTCTCTGGTCAACTTCCAGACTAGCACTATGCAGGTGCAGCAGTGCTGAGTTCCATACTACCACTGTGACCCTCAGAGAATATTTTTGTGATGCACAGTGGGCTTCAGATGGATGGGGAAATTGACCAAAATTGCTTCTTCACCCACTCCCGTGACAGTGCAGTGGAAGTATGGAACTTAGCACTGTTGCATCTGTGCAGTGCAAGTCTGCATGTCAGCCTAATTTTAAAATTCATTCCATACAGAAATCGAAGAAATCGAATGAATAGAAACTGAAGAAATCAAATGAATACAATTTTAACAGAATTTTAAAACTTAACATATCTTAGAGAGCAGCTTCTTCTGCACAATTCCCACCGCACATTAAGGTCATCTGAGGAGGTCCATCTTCAGTTACCACCAACATGTCTGGTGGCAACTCAGAGGCGGGCCTTCTCTGTAGCTGCTCCTGGGCTATGAAATGCCCTCCCGGCAGAAATCAGCAATCTGAGCTTGTTACTGGTCTTCAGGAGAGCCCTTAAGACCTATCTGTTTGGCCTGGCCTTCCAGGGTTTTTAAACTATTTTTAAACTGTAAAAGTTTGGCCGGGATTCCCAGGGTTTTAAAAACTCTTTTAATCGTGTTAATAATGGTTTTATGTTATTGGGTTTTTTAAAAATAGTTTTTTATTTTAACAGTTAATTGATTTTAGTTTTGTTTTAATGTAAACCACCCTGAGCCATTTTTGGAAAGGCAGTATAGAAATAAAAATAAAACAAACAAACATATAACTGCTAGGCCTCAAATTTCCATTCTTCTGGGACATATAAATGTTTTATGTACATTGCTGTTCTGCCTTTGACAGTAAATATGGATAATAGGCCTCTTTACTTAGACAATCAGGTTCTGCATTATTATGCTGCACCCTGCTCAGGACATACATGGTCAGTACAGGCACTCCCTGAGTTACAAATATACAACTTACTAAAATCCATACCTACAAACAAAGCTCCATGACATATTATATTAAGGAAGTCTCCAACTTACAAACATCAACCCACACATACAAACAAGTCATCGCTCTTGGAAACTATATGCATTCCAAGTTATGAACACCTGAAGTACAAACTTTTGGAACCAATTCATAAGTTGGGGACTTCCTGCATGGACATCTGCTTTTAACTGGAGGGAAACTCAACCCATTTGCCTTAGACAACAGTTAGTAATGCTACTGGTTATATACTGTGATTCCTAGGCAATGGTTCAAAACTAGCAAATATCATCATTAGGACGAATCAATGGATATACAGGTGAAACTCGGAAAATTAGAATATCATGCAAAAGTCCATTAATTTCAGTAATGCAAATTAAAAGGTGAAACTGATATATGAGACAGACGCATTACATGCAAAGCGAGATAAGTCAAGCCTTAATTTGTTATAATTGTGATGATCATGGCGTACAGCTCATGAAAACCCCAAATCCACAATCCCAGAAAATTAGAATATTACATGGAACCAAGAAGACAAGGATTGTAGAATAGAACAATATCGGACCTCTGAAAAGTAGAAGCATGCATATGTATTCAGTACTTGGTTTGGGCCCCTTTTGCAGCAATTACTGCCTCAATGCGGCGTGGCATGGATGCTATCAGCCTGTGGCACTGATGAGGTGTTATGGAAGACCAGGATGCTTCATTAGCGGCCTTCAGCTCTTCTGCATTGTTTGGTCTCATGTCTCTCATCCTTCTCTTGGCAATGCCCCATAGATTCTCTATGGGGTCAGGTCAGGCGAGTTTGCTGGCCAATCAAGCACAGTACACTGTATACTTTTCAGAGGTCCGATATTGTTCTATTCTACAATCCTTGTCTTCTTGGTTCCATGTAATATTCTAATTTTCTGGGATTGTGGATTTGGGGTTTTCATGAGCTGTACGCCATGATCATCACAATTATAACAAATTAAGGCTTGACTTATCTCGCTTTGCATGTAATGCGTCTGTCTCATATATCAGTTTCACCTTTTAATTTGCATTACTGAAATTAATGGACTTTTGCACGATATTCTAATTTTCCGAGTTTCACCTGTAAAGTCTTAAGCAAGCTTTTGAGTTATCAAGAACTCTTTATCAGGATGGACATTAAGCAAAGCAAAAATAGATGGAGGGGAGCCAGGTATGTTGTGGAAGCCCTGAAGTTTGCAGTGTAGCAGTCTTATAGTGGAAGTTAGGAAGAGTTACTCCTAATTAGAATAGCTTCACAAGCTTTTAGGTAGTGTCTGTAATAAAATAATAATAAATTGTAAACTGCCTTGAATATATTAGAAGAAAGGCAATATATACATTTAGTCAAACAAACAAAATATATTTGAACTTGGCTTTGATAATCTTTGTTGCTGCTTTATTTTTACACAGGAAAACCAACATAAAAATTAAACCAGCACACATGGGGCCCTATTTCCACTATCTCAAAAGCTTTCTAAGTCTCTTTTCTTCTCTCTCACCAACTGCCTCTTCTCCACCACACCATTCACGTTATGCAGAAGTGGGATAAAGTCCATAATAAAAGCCAAATTTCCAAGCTTGTTAACTATAGGATATGACACCAAACTGTTGGTTCATAAGAATGTTATCACAGCAGGGCTCTCATCCCGCAGGGTGCCTATGTCTACCACAAAGAGAATGTTCACTGTCAATATAGGAATCAACTTTCTATCCATAGAAGTAAAATGAAATGAAATGCTTAATGAAATGCAGTCAGTTGAGGTTTGAAAGATGCCATGGAAAGACAGCAGAGAATTATGGGATCACTCCGCCCTCAAAATATGAACCCTATTACTGTATATTATCTCTATGTAATTTATGCAGTTTTCTGGCTAATTCTGCATGAAGGCAAGACATGAAACAATCAAATGGGAACATTTACATGTATTTTTAAAGCATACCTATATCACTACTCCTGTTAGTTGTAACAAATGCCCGAAGATCCCTTCCACTCATCTTACACCTGTGGGACAATAAATATATTATTTGTAAAACGAATAATACTTGTTCAAAAAAGAGAACCACCTTTGAATGTCTTAACTTTGTTCTTTGTTTAGGGGTTTCTTTCTACAGCAAAGCCCCTCCCTCTGCAACTGAACATATCTGCCAAGTGTCCCAATTTACCTGGGACAGCCACAAATTCCCATATTTCCCCAGCTCACGGCCATGCATCGCAGAATCACGATTTTTCAATGGTCTGGACTGCCTCTCTGCCGCTGCAGCAGGCTTCAGGATGCAGGTGGCCATGGATCTTGCCAGAAATCTCACAAGAGGGGACTTTGGACTATTGTAACAGTTTCAACAAGATCCACGCCTGAGAGGCCAGAGAAGGAAAGCGGCATTGGCAGCCCGTTGAGCCTCAAAGTTCCAATGGCAGGGAAGTCGATGGCTAGATTATAAACATCTGACTATTATTATTATTATTATTATTATTATTATTAACGTTTATATCCCACTCTTCCTCCAAGGAGCCCAGAGCGGTGTACTACATACTTAAGTTTCTCCTCACGACAACCCTGTGAAGTAGGTTAGGCTGAGAGAGACGTGACTGGCCCAGAGTCACTCAGCATGTATCATGGCTGAATGGGGATTTGAACTCGGGTCTCCCCGGTCCTAGTCCAGCACTCAAACCACTACGCTGAGGAGCTGTGTTACAGAGCACACAAATTTGTGGTGAGAAGGATATGATTTTGAGAGCACTGACTGACTGCTCTGCTGAACATTTCTTCAGTTTATATAATCCCCACTGATTTCTGATTTCTTTTGAGAGAGCACAGCCTTTGTTTTTCAGAGCAATTTCTCAAGTTGATATTTTCTATATAATTCCTACAAAATAGGGTCTGGTTTAATAGCGCAGACTTTACTTTCCAGAGCTATTTCTCCAATTTATTTTATACAGAATAGGGTCAAATTTCATATGAGAGAGCACTGACTTTCCCCATATCCCTGCAAAGGGGAGGTATTTTATTAGAGAACTTTATCCTCATTTCTTGGAAAACCACTCTTTATATTTAAGACCCTCCAAAGACCAGAATTCCTAAGGAAAAATAAAAACAAAAACAGCGTGAAACCACATTCATCATATTCTTCAGATGGCAGGAAATGGAAGAGCTATGTTTCTGTTCAACGTGTGCCTATGACTTCTTGGTATTGCATAGTGGGATTCATGATGTAAAACTGCATATAGCAACTGTGAGGCACAGGGCAAAAGAAAGTCAAAAAAGCTTAAAGTCCTCCCAAGCACTGATGAGCACTTAGTCCAATCCACACAACCCAGGGACAGAAAAGGCAATGGAGGCAGAATGCTTTTCCCTGAGTACAGATGGCAGTTCTGACAAGGATGACAAGTTCTTTCCAGGACTTGTCACCTTTGAGGATTCAGAAAGCTTAGTTAGGACTCACTTTCTGGATATGCCCACAGTAAACCATGCAGATGCTGAAAATATTGCAGCAGCCATTGAAAAATGTCTTTCTGATTCAGGACTCAGCCTAAAGAACTGTGCTGCTTTTTCCTCAGACAGTACTTCTGTAATGATTGGGAAGCACAATGGAGTCCTGAGGCTTATACAGAAGAAACAAACTGATGGAAAGACTTATGGTGTTGGCTGTCCATGCCTTTTAGCACATCTAGCAGCAAAACATGGGGCTAAGCCTCTTTCATTTGACCCACATGAATTTCTCATCGATATCTATCATCATTTTGAAAAAAGTGCCAAAAGAAAATAACTTCTTTTCTTTTTACAGAAAGAAAAAGAAAAAGAGGAAGAGCGGGATATATATTTTTACTGTCCGAGTTGGTTTTTAACTCTGGAAAAAGGGGGGCGATGTTAATCAACTATCAGTTTTCTCACCACGTGTGGGGTCACACGTGGAAGATTTTTGTACTTGTCCACAGGCTACATCCTGCCATGATTAAACTATCTGTAGACTTTTTAGGATATTTCATTAAACCAGCAGTCATACTTGAGCACAAATATGATATATTGTCTCCTGATACCACTGCAATAGACTTTCAGAGGTCTGACTGAGACTTGTTGATAGGTTTTGCTGCACTGCAGTTGATCAAAAAGCAGGATCTTGATGGATCACCTAAAACTGCCAGGTTCTGCGACGAGGCTAGAAGATGTTATCAGAAATCGCTGCTGTATATAAAGAAAAACAATCCCATTTAATGACCCAGTGCTGATGGCAGCAGTTGTGCTTGATCCTATGGAGAGAGAAAATCTGAACTCCTCACTGATAGAGACTCTTTTGGAAGAATTCCCTAATGTATTGCCACAGAACAGAAAAAATGCTATATGTATGGAGTCCATAGAATTACCCATTGCTCATCATTTGGAACTGATTCCAAGCATGTAGGCTTCACTAGTGATTGTTTAACTTGTGTTAGTGATGGTTTTCATTAAAAAGACAAATATTACAGCAGCTCTGAAATACGGTATGTTGCACTATGGCTTTTTCCAACAGGGTGAAACTCATTAAAAGTGAAATCAAATGTATAGTTCCTCTTGTGGAATTCTCTGCCACAAGATATGGTGACAGCCAACAACCTGGATGGCTTTAAGAGGGGCTTAGATAACTTCATGGAGGAGAGGTCTATCAACGGCTACTAGTCGGAGGGCTATAGGCCACCTCCAGCCTCAGAGGCAGGATGCCTCTGAGTACCAGTTGCAGGGAAGTAACAGCAGGAGAGAGGGCATGCCCGCAACTCCTGCCTGTAGGCTTCCAGTGGCATCTGGTGGGCCACTGTACGAAACAGGATGCTGGACTAGATGGGCCTTGGGCCTGATCCAGCAGGGCTGTTCTTATGTTCTTAAGTATGTTTGCTTTACAGTCCTATTTTATTCATATTTACTTGGACATAAGTCTCACTAAATTCAATATGGCTTACTCTCAACTATAATGTGTCTGGGTTTATCTGGAGATGGGGAGACAAGGGACATAGCCACTGATTGTGGGTGGGGCAATTCTGGTGGTGGTGGTGGTGAAGAACAGAAGAAGTAACTTTGGTAGGTCAGCAGGTCATTACAGGGGAAGGGGAACTGGAAATCTAATAGCTATTTCCCCTTCCAGCTGTCCTGCCAGCTCTTCAACCTTGAGGAGCAGCGCCAACTACCCTTGGAACCTCACCTTGCTCCTTTGTAATACCAGGTCAGTCCAGAACAAATCAGAAACCATCCAGGATTTGATTTTGAATGAAGGTGCCGACCAGGTTTGTATTACAGAAAGCTGGTTGGGGGAGGCTAGTGGCCCAGTCTGGGAGGCTAGTGGCCCAGTAAGAATAACACTGCTCTTACCAAGATCCCTGTGGAAGTGTCAGACCATATTGAATGTGTGTACTTAAGTTTAGGGACCACGGATAGATTGAGACTTCTGTTGGTATACAGATCACCCCGCTGCTCAACGGAATCCCTAACTGAGCTGATGGACTTGGTCTCAGGCTTGGTGTTGGAGTCCCCCAGGCTTGTGGTAGTGGGAGACTTCAATGTTCATTTCGGGACCATCTGTCTGGGGCAGCTCAGGAGTTCATAGCGGCCATGACAACTATGGGGCCATCCAAGTGATCTCAGGACCAACACACATTGCTGGTCACATGCTTGATTTGGTCTTTCACTCTGATCAGGTTGGTGTTCTGTCGGTGGGGAATCCTGTGATTTCCCCATTGTCATGGATGGACCACCATCTGGTTAAGATTGGACTCACAGTCACTTCGCAGGGGTGAAGGACCTATTAGGATGGTCTGCCCAAGAAGGTTATTGGATCCAATAGGATTTCAAGAAGACTTGGAGGGATTTAATGCCCCTGCTAACTGGGCAAAGAGGCACCTTTTACCGTGGTGATTCTCTTTATTTAGCAGGGGGAAAGTAACTGGCCCTATCCACCCCCAGCACAGTACTTCCAGTGACTGTTGCTGGTGTGTGTCTTATGTTTCTTTTTAGAATGTGAGCCCTTTGGGGACAGGGAGCCATCTTATTTGTTATTTCTCTTTGTAAACCGCCCTGAGCCATTTTTGGAAGGGCGGTATAGAAATTGAATTATTTATTATTATTATTATTATTATTATTGGCTCTGCTGGCGATCCTGTTGATGCCCTGGTGGAGAACTGGAATAGCAAACTCACCAGGGTTTAATAATCACCAAGGCATGATTGTTCCTAAGCGTCCTCTCCGACCCACTTCAAAACTGGCCCCTTGGTATACAGAAGAATTAGGGGGGCTGAAGCGGCAAGGTAGACAACTTGAGCACAAGTGGAGAAAGACTAGACTCGAATCCAACAAATTGCAGCATAGAGCGCATTTGAAGATCTATGCTCCAGCGATACGTGTGGCAAAGAAGCTATTCTTTTCTGCCCATATTACACCCGCAAGTTCACGTCTGGCAGAGTTGTTCAGGGTTGTGAGAGGGCTAGTATGTGCCCCTCCTCCCTTGAATCAGAATCTGGAACTATCGATTACCCGCTGTGACGTGTTCAATGAATTATTTGAGGGGGGAAACTCTTGTATTCAGGCCAACCTATGCTCCACAATTACTTCAGAATCTGATGTGGAGGTGTCCAGCAACTCCTCTTGTGTGATTCGGTTGGATCAGTTCCAGTTTGTGACTCCTGAGGATGTGGATAAGCTGATTGGAACAGTGAGGCCTACCACCTGTTCTCTTGACCCTTGCCCAACATGGCTTATACTATCTTCCAGAGGGGTTGTTGTAGAAAGCCTGGTAGAGATAATAAATGCTTCTCTGAGGGAAGGCAGGATGCCTCCTTGTATTAAGGAGGCAATAATTAGACCACTTCTGAAGAAGCCTGCCTTGGATTCTTCAGAGCTGAGCAACTACAGGCCTGTCTCCAACCTTCCGTGTTTGGGCAAGGTAATTGAGAGGGTGGTGGGCTCCCAGCTTCAGACAGTCTTGGAGGAAATGGATTATCTAGACTCGTTTCAGACTGGCTTTCGAGTGGGCTATGGGGAAGAGACTACCTTGGTTGGCCTGATGGGTGATCTCCAATTGGGAATTGACAGAGGAAGTGTGACTCTGCTGGTCCTTTTGGACCTCTCAATGGCTTTCGATAATATTGACCATAGTATCCTTCTGGAGCGTCTGAGGGGGTAGGGAGTGGGAGGCACTGCTTTGCAGTGGTTCTACTCCTACCTCTCAGGTAGGTTCCAGATGGTGTCCCTTGGAGACTGTTGTTCTACAAAATCTGAACTTTTGCATGGTGTCCCTCAGGGCTCCCTATTGTCTTAAATGTTGTTTAACATCTACATGAAACCACTGGGAGAGATCATCAGGAGATTTGGTGCAGGGTGCTATCAGTATGCTGATGACACCAAAATCTATTTCTTCATGTCAACATCATCGGGAGAGGACATAATCTCCCTAAATGCCCGCCTGGAGGCGGTGAAAGGCTGGATGAGGGAAAACAAACTGAGACTGAATCCAGATAAGACGGAGGTACTCATAGTGTGGGATCGAAAAACAGGAGATGGGTTTGATCTCCCTGTTCTGGATGGGTCACATTTCCCCGGAAGTAACAGGAACGCAGTCTGAGAATGCTTCTGGATCCAAGCCTCTCCCTGGTATCTCAGGTTGAGGCATTGGCCAGAGTGCCTTCTATCAGCTTCAGCTGATACACCAGCTGCACCCGTTTCTTGAGATAAATGACCTCAGGACAGTGGTACATATGCTGGTAACCTCCAGACTGGATTACTGCAATGCGCTCTACATGGGGCTGCCCTTGTATGTAGTCCGGAAACAACAGTTGGTCCAGAATGCAACATCCAGATTGGTCTCTGGATCATCTCGGAGAGATCATATTACTCCTGTATTAAAAGAGCTATACTGGCTGCTGATAAGTTTCTGGCAAAATACAAGGTTCTGGTTATAACCTATAAAGCCCTCAACGGATTGGGCCCATGGCATTTAAGAGAATGTCTTCTTTGTTATGAACGCCACCACCCATTGAGATCATCAGGAGAGCTCTGCCTGCAGTTGCCACCAGCTCACCTGATGGCTACTCGGGGATGGGCCCTTTCCACTGCTGCCCCGAAGGTTTAGAATGCACTCCCTGCTAAAATAAGAGCCTCCCCATCTTTGACACCTTTTAAAAAGTCTTTAAGTATGTATTTGTTCACTCAGGCTTTAAATTAAATAGTGTTTTAATAGTTTTAACATTGTTTTAAAATATTTTAAATTTTTTAATTGTTGTAATGTGTCAATCTTTTATGTTATTTAGTTTGTTTTAACTAATGTTTTAACCTTTCTGTAGTAAATTGCCCAGAGACATGAGTTTGGGTGGTATAGAAATATGTTAAATAAATAATAAACTAGTTGTGTGCAGGATCACTGTTAATTACACAATAATGTAAGTTCCAACGATTTAAGAATCAAAATCATGAACCACAATAATTTCCAATGACGTTAACATGCAATATCTAATATGTGCTATAATACATTTCAAAAATCATGTGTTCTCTTTGGGAAAATAAAAAGGAAACCAAAGCTGCTTACATCCCATGCTATAAAAACTTCTACATCTGACTTTTGTACCACCATCTAGGGACTACTTTCTTTTGGTGGATTTATGTATCTAATAAAGCTACAGAACAAGAGCCAAAATTTCTTCACTAGATTTCCTGACTTTGAAACAAAACAAAACAAAACAAAAACAAAACAAAAAGCCAATACACAATTAAAAGTACAAGATTCCCAACATGATTCTGCTCTCTGCCAGTTGACAACTTTAGTCCTATAACTCCAAGAATCCTTGCCTGATTTGTCTATTCATTAGTTAAAATTATTGCCATTCTACCTTTCTGTCCCAATGAGGCCAAAATAGATCTCCACAATAACAATTTAACGAATACAAATAGAGCAAAATACAGTATCAAAAAAAGCAATTTGAAAATAAAACAAGACAGACAAAAGAGAAACAATGTCCACGAAAAACACATTAATTGCATCCAGCGTCAAATGACTGCCATAACAGAAAAGTCTTCAGATTAGACCAGAGCATCAAGAGGCGTTTGCAACTGAGATGAATAAAAATGAATTAGAATAGAACCATAATGTAGAGGAATGATTAATGTTACAATTAATGCAGAGTGGATGAGACAAAACATATATTCTAGACAGAAAAATCCTTTATTTTCAGATCTATATAGCTCAGAATTATACAATATTCCTCTCATATTTCTGTTTGTAATCTATGACTTACTGCTATTATATGCCAACTTCTTTCCTAATTTAGGTTGTCACCAAGCACCATGAAATAATCACCCATCTCTATTGAGATCAATCAAGGTTTTACAAAGTGATGTCCATTTTGGAACTTGAGTACATATTATTTAATAATAAATATTTATTTATCATATGTTTATACTGCCTGATATGTACATCTCTAGGCGATGTACAAAATTTAAATAGTATAAATAGAGACCATGAGCTCCAAATCTTTATTTTTTATTTTTATCTAAATTATCTAGCTCTTCTAAATCTTCTAATAACCAAAAGGAAGGACTACTGAAAAAAATCTACTTCAAAAAAACCCTACTACTAACTAGTGCCAAAGAAAAGAAAATGGCAGGTTTCCTACATTTTGTTTTTGTAAGAACAAATAAGATCAACTTTGCTAACATCACATCAGCAAATTTGCGAATGTCCTAGAGATAACATGATTATAGCTCATTTGCATTTATTTACATATGCAAACTGTACAAACGGATTTAAATGAGCTTTATAGTAAATTCCTCATTGTCAAACACAGAAGTTGGAGGTAACAATAATTAGCTAAGGGAATTTTTGTTTTATGGGCGGGGGTGGTGGTGGTCAGGCTAGTTTAAAGCTGGCCAGATGGCAAGTTAAGAGATCTATTATGAACCTGGAAATTTAAGGGCAGACCAGAAAAACAGATGTTCTATACATGCTAGTCAGTGTATCCAAGTATAAAATCTAGGCAGTAATTAATCTTAATTCCACTAAATCTTAATTCCATTTTAAATCCCATTTGTATGGGGAAGAGCAGAAAAGCAAGGGGACAATGAAACATCAAAATTCCTTAAAAAGATTAGATGAGGTACATGTCACGCTCCATGTGATCTCTGTAACTCTTTCGCCTGCTTTCATAGCTCATAAGCACTTCACAGAAGACAACAGCAGAGTCTATTGTCAGGGGAGACAGGATCCAGCCCTCAGCTGGCAGCAAGAAGAGGAAATGCTTACAGGAAACATCTAATCATGGCTTTTCTTGTGCCCACTCTCACAAGTGTATACCAAATTCAGAGTTAAAACAAAATTGATCCTCACTCATTGAATAATATATTTTGCTGCAATTGTACAGCAAACATTGTACAGCAACAGGAGGAGAGCTGGTCTTGTGGTAGCAAACATGACTTGTCCCCTTAACCAAGCAAGGTCCGCCCTGGTTGCATACGAATGGGACACTACATGTGTGAGCACTGTAAGATATTATCCTTAAGGGATGGAGTTGCTCTGGGAAGAGCATCTAGGTTCCAAGTTCCCTCCCTGGCATCTCCAAGATAGGGCTGAGACAGATTCCTGCCTGAAACCTTGGAGAAGCCTCTGTCAGGCTGTGTAGATAATACTGACCTAGATGGATCAATGGTCTGACTCAGTATATGGCAGTTTCCTATGTACAGTCATCCCTTTCCAACTGTGGATTTGTCTGACATGAATGGGTTTAAGTATATGTGAATGGGTTTTTGTGGGCTGTCTTTCCTACTGACACTTGGGTATGCACAAACTATTGTGCGATTTGGGCCGCAAGAAGTGCGAAAGAGATGGAGGAGAGAGGGAGAGAAGGAGTGGGGAGAGAGGGAGAGAAAGGGAGAGGGAGAGAAGCGGGGGTGAGAGAGAGACGGAGGAGAAAATGAAGGAAAGAAGCAGGGGAGAGAGGGAGAGGGAGGAGCGGGGGTGAGAGAAAGAGAGAGAGAGGGAGAAGAGAAGGAGGGAGAAGAAGGGGGCGAAGTAGAGGTGAGAGAGAAAAAATTAACAAAATAGCTCCAAAGCATGCAATAAAGGGAGATGAAACTGCTGTGCATGTCATGTCCCTGGAGGACAAAATCGAAGTCCAGGACTGCCTGAGGGAAGGCCAAAACAACAAAGTGGCTGGAAGATTGTTTGAGGTCAACCATCCACACTATTAAGAAAAATGAAGCCATTATCAGAGGCAGTGTTGCTAGTGGGACCCAGTCCTCTCTTAAAGTCTCCTATATACCATAAGAGCCCAACATCAAAAAGATGTAGAAGTCCCTGGAGATTTGGATGGAGGACCAAATGCAGAAAAAGGTTTATCATGCAGAACCTGCATGATCTGCATCAAGGCAAAGAAAATCTACAGGCATCTGGCAGAGAGCTCTGGCGAGGGAGACCCAGAGAAGTTCCAAGCAAGTAAGGACTAGTTTGAGAACTTTAAGGGAGGACAGGGAGGCACCTTAGGTGGAGAAGCACTGTATGTTAAAGAAAGGATAGAAGCAGCAGGCTGTAGAGTCCTCCACAGAAACTCTGTTGGTGTCAATAAAAGGCCTGAAGGGAAATGTGGTATTATTGCCCTCCTGCTGTAAAGGCATGCAAAAATACTGACTGGGAATTGCAGAAGGAAATCAGGGAGGCATCAAAGAGAGACAGAGCTAATTGGTTACTTTAATTAATAATTGGTTACTTTAATTAAAAGGTAAAGTGTGCCACCAAGTCGATTTCTATTCCTAGCACTCACAGAGCCCTGTGGTTTTCTTTGGGAGAATACAGGAGGGGTTTACCATTGCTTCCTCCCTTTCAGTATTTTCCTATATCACTGCTGCCTGATATAGTAACAGTGGGGATTCAAACTGGCAACCATCTGCTTGTTAGTCAAGCATTTCCCCACACCCACACATAAACTGGGTAAATTCACATTTGGGTAATGACCAAGAAGCCAAATTTCTAGATACACTGAATGACTGTGCCCTAGAACAGTTGTTCATGAAATGAACCAGAGAGAAGGTGACCTTGGACATAATCCTGAATGTTGCCCAGGACCCGATGCGAGACGTCATTATTATGGAACTTTTATGAAATAGTGACCATAGTGTGTGATTAAATTCAGCATATATGCAAGGAGAGAAAGGAAGTCTAACATAGAAGCTATGAACTTCAGAAGAGGAAACTTCTCTAAAATGAGGAATTTGTTCCAGGCAAATTGATGGATGGAAAGCATTCTCAAGAATAAAATTGTTAAGCACATAGAAGAACAGGCTCTGCTAAAGAAGAACCAGTATGGCTTCTGCAAAGGTAAATCTTGCCTCACAAACCTTTTGGAGTTATTTGAGAGTGTCAACAGGTGTGTGGATAAAGGTGATCCACTTAACATAGGACATATATTTGGACTTAAAAAAAGCTCTCAACCAAGTTCCTCATCAAAGACTCCTGAGAAAACTTAGCAGTCATGGGATAAGAAGACAGGTTCATGTGTGGATTGGTAACTGGTTGAAGGACAGGAAACAGAGGGTAGGGATAAATGGTGAGTTTTTAATTTAGAAAATAGACGACTAAGGAGAGACATTATAAAGGTCTATAAAATCATACATGGTGTGGAGAATGGTTAGAGAGAGAAAAATTTCTCCCTCTGGCAAAACACTAGAACTATGGGTCATCCCATGAAACTGATTGCCAAGCAATTGAACCGACAAAACAAAGTACTTTTTCACACAACACATAATTAACCTATGGAATTTTCTGCCACAATATGTGGTGACAGCCACCAGCCTGGATGGCTTTATGAGGGGTTTAGATACATTCACGGAAGACAGGTCTATCAATGGCTACTAATCTGGTGGCTATAGACCACTAGGAGTGTACATGGTTTTGGTCCAGCATGATAGACCAGACCGCCGGACCAGTCCGGAGGTCCGGCGGTCTGACTGGGCGGGGGACTGTGACTTTAAGCAGGGGGGGTGGTAGTACTTACCCCCCACACACACTGCGCTTCCCCCTCCGGCGCTGTTCCTTTTTAAAATCTTCTTGGGGCAGCAGAGCTCCTCTCTGCCGCCCCTGCCCCCGTCGTCGTTTGAAAAGCTTTAACAGAGACGAGCGCTAGTGGTGCGCATGCGCGCTATGCGCGCTCGTCTCTGATGCTGCAGCGCCTGCGCCGCATATGTCACCGTATGCGGCACGCGCGCCGCGCAGGACGCATGCGCGCCGCTAGCGCTCGTCTCTGTTAAAGCTTTTCAGACGACGATGGGGGCAGGGGCGGCAGAGAGGAGCTCTGCCGCCCCAAGAAGATTTTTTAAAGGAACAGCGCCGGAGGGGGAAGCGCGGCGTGGGGGGGGTTAAGTACTACCACCCCCTGCTTAAAGTCACAGTCCCCCCCTGCCAGACTGGGGGGGGGACTCCGAGCCACACACACCCCTATAGACCACCTCCAGCATCAGAGGCAAGATTCCTCTAAATACCAGTTGCAGGGAAGAAACCGCAGGAGAGAGGGTATGTCCTCAACTCTTGCCAGTGCGCTTCCCAGAGGTATCTGGTGGGCCACTGTGCGAAACAGGATGCTGGATTAGATGGGCCTTATGATAACAGATATATTCTTATAATGACAGTAATATTTTCAAAGTGTTTTGTAAGCATGGGATCACTACTTTGCTCTGGGAAATGTCACTTTAAAAAAAAAAATGATCTCAATCTTGAAGAAACCTTTCCACATAAGACTTTTAATTTAATTGAGATGTCCAGAACATAACTCAGACTCTTTGCAAGTTTCTTGCTAAAATAGGAGTTGCCACACGTTTAAGAACTTTAATTCTTTTAAAGGCATTGTAAAGCTAATTGATACCCAGGTCACTAACAGAACTAACAATCTGTTTTAGCCTCAACATGTTTGTTAATAGCTTTACAGTACCCTTTGGCCAGCATAACTCACTTTGTTCTTAAACTGCACTAATCTCTTCTTTGCAAGATCTATTTGAAAGAGCATTTTGCTCACAGTCCTCATAATTTCTACAGTTACAGTACTGGACATATTTAGCAATTTAATCCTTAAGCAATTCCTTGTAAAGTCCACATTGGCTACAACTCCATTTGAAGGAATGTTTCAGAAGTGTTCCGCTCTTATGAGATGATAGTTTTGTTTGGGATTATAGCCTTAAAGAGACTATATCCATTATTATAATGGCTCAGCTCATAGCAAACTCTGAACTAATTGAAGTATCTCATATTTAGCTTAATCAGAAGTATGGGATCTGACTTCTTATGCTAACAAGCAACTGAAAATTCACTACTCTGATATGAAAGCTATACCAAACGCTGGTCTGCCAACAAAAATCTGGTTCAGTTATTAAACTTGATGAGAAATTTGATCTCAACAACAACAAAAGTCAAGCACTCCTACCTGCAGCTAATGCTCTCTAAGGGTTTTCTTACCTATTAATTGTATTTGTTAAGCCAGCTGTAATATACATCTAAGAATGCATACACAATATCATTTCATTCACACACACATTTTTAGACACAGGGCAGAATTCTGACTAGTAGTTTCATGAGGAGATGTTCTGTTCATACAATGAGAGATGGGGAATACTTGTTAACAACACACACACCCCTTCTCTCTACTGTCCTTTGGACCTCCAAAATATCTGCTCTTCAGGTTCCCCCCCGACTCTCAGAGACATATCTTCAGGAAGCAAAAATGGCTGTAGAGAGAAGAGGGAACAGGTGAAAATCTCCCCTTGTGGGAGCGAAACAGTTACTAATCAGAATGCTGCCTATTCTTGAAGGCGCTTCATGGCCTGCTCTATGATGCATTTATTTACTCTGGAAACTGCCATCAACTGACTTTAATACCAAGAGGGTGATTGTTCTTTGGTGATCTGTTACTAGAACTGTCCTGAGGTGCTAGCTCCATTATGCTTTTGGCTTAAAGTGGGGGAATTAGTTTGCAGGAGCAGTTTGGCTTTAGTATCAAATTTAAGCAAGTTTGGTTCTTAAGTTTGGAAAGGTTGAGGAGACGTAGGTGAAGATGGCAAAAGATTGTTAGGAAAGGCAATTCAATAATTTCGCTCATGTTCTACATGAGGGTCTGGGTGAAGGCTTGTAGTAGTTTGGATAGAGTTCCAAATCAGAGCCTGCTTAAAGCCTCACAGTACAAAGAGCCTGGAGAGTAGGGGAGAGTCCAAGCGGAATGTGAACTGAATTCTTCAGAATCTGAGGCCATTGTGGCCAGACTGGGGTATTTATATCCAAAGACATGCCCTGAGGCAAAGACTGTTATTTACCAAGCAATTCTACTTCACTGTAGTGTGGGTGAAGCCATGACAGGCAAAAGTGTCTATAGCAGGCTGGACTCAGTGTCCTCTCTAATTTTTTTCATCTGTGTGAGGAATGAATTTTGTTCTGGGCGGGAGTATCAAGGCAGTGTGTGCACACAGGCATTCAGAGTCGGGACTTCCTGATTCAACCTGAGCGGGATCTAAAACTAACTGAGCGGACATCAGAAAATATCTGAGCGTGTGCACATGCACACACTTTAGAGGGAACAGTGGACTCAATCACTCTAGGTGTGTCTCACCAAATAAAGGCAGGAGCAACTATGCAAATGTGGACATGAGCTTCTGAGTTGGGATAGTGTTTGTTTACTTATTTCAAGCCTTCGGTGTCTCCGAGGTGTAAAGATATGCTCCTATAGTTTGCTAATGAGCAATGTTTTCCTGGTCTTCATCAGTCAATTTATTAACCTAAATAGGTTGGGAAATGTGCCTTTTATCTATACTCCTTCTTGAGAGCTTTTCATGTTATCTCTTATGCCAGAAAATCCCTCCCCTGATCGATTTACCTTCAATGGGTCTGTATAGTTTTGGCCATAGTGATGTGTGGGCATGTCCTGTTTCGATCTGTTTGGCAGCTCGACCTGAAGGCACACTGCTAGCATAGCCTGCACTATTGACCTGATCGAGCCAAGTCTTTTCAATTAGGCAAGGTGAAAAGTTCTGAGACATCTAATAGAGGGGTGCTTTGCAGCGCCAACCCAAAACATAGCTTACTGGCAACAAAAGATATACTAAAAAAGCCTAACTACAATACGTTATCAACAAATTCAAAATATATACCCCACAACCTCTGCAGTGTGTGAACAGTCAGAGAATGCACAGCTCGGTGCCTTAGTGTTCATGTGTGTGTTTATTTCCTTTCTTGTGTGATATACCCAAACAACATTTTAACAAGGCATTCCCCAAAATAATAATAATAATAATAATAATAATAATAATAATTATTATTATTATTATTATTATTATTATTATTATTATTATTACAATTTCTATACCGCCCTTCCAAAAATAGCTAAGGGCAGTTTACAAAGAGAAACAACAAATAAATAAGATGGCTCCCTGTCCCCAAAGGGCTCACATTCTAGAACGAAACATAAGATAGACACCAGCAACAGTCACTGGACGCAAAAATAGGGACACTGCAAAATGCAAAAATAGGGACACTGACTGACATCCAGAACAGCCTAATGCAGATAGTGCAACCCTCCCTGCGCTGCAGCAGGCTCCGTGTGAAGCCTGGGCAGTCTTGCACTTTTGTGCAAGAATGCAAATACTTGCATGCCTATACTTGAGCAGTGCTCCATACCCAGAAACACGTCACTTAACTGTCAGTGACTTGTTTCATGTCTAAGAAATGCGTTTGGAGTGCAGGCAAGCCCCCCAAAATAAAAGTGTAAAAAACTGCTGTGCTTTGCTGCAAGCCCACAGCAATGCAAGGGGATTAGCACCACCTGCATAAAGCTGCTCTGAAGGTCAGCCAGTGATTTTACCAGGTACAGGTATCAAAAAACAAGGACTGACTCGGAAAACAGGTTGAGTTGCAGGGTATGTTGTTATATCAGCATACCAGTCTCTGAGCCCAGTCTTAGTTTGCTGGTGCAGTGGCTTATAAGACAGGTCCATTAGGAATTTAAAATAAAAAACCGGCGTTACTTTACGCTGAATAAGCTGCCCAGTTTTTTTGCATTCAGATTTCTTTTTTAAACGCACCACTAAGCAATTGCATGTGATAAGGTTGTACAATTAAGCTCTTACAGGTCAGAAAATGCTAAACTTGATAATCAACTAACCATATATACTCCTGTGTATAGTATATGCATAGCAATGGTGTTGCTGTAATTACTGTTTTTTCCCCTTAGAAATGACAGTCATAAACACATAAAGCAGGCCATTATAGTTTATGTTGTCATTCTTGCATAATTACAGGGAATTCATAAGCATGGTAGGACATTATACTGTTGTGCTGCGGTACACACGAGTAACTCTGCATGCGTGACTAAGTCCAATTAGCAGCAAGAAGATCGCCTTTGCAGAGTTGGGCCTGAGTGGGGGGGGGGAGCTGAGTGGGGAGCATGCTACTTCAGAGCACTTTGCTCTAGTCTCCAGGCCATAAAATACAGCATTTGAAAGTAAAGAAGTCTCATCCCCAGCCTTTTCTAGAGATGAAGTACTATATCTAAGAGGCAACAAGAAAGAGAGACTATTCATACGTTTTCCAGGATTAAAGATCAGAAATGAAGTAGGAACAAATATAACACTTCTTGTGAAAAAAATGGCCAATATGTGTTGATACAACCTGAAGAGTAGAAGCTGCATCCCTACTCTTGCTACCACTCAAAGTCTCTCTAAAACACTGAACATTGTCAGTAAGAAAGCATGCCCTTAAATATGTAGAGAAAGCATGAATTGCTCTCAACTGAAGTTGAGCCCTCAGAAGAACCTGTGGAGTGATCCATCACTTTCTTGTGGTCATGCTTATTGCAGTAGGCACTGGAAGAAACTGATTAATAAGACACAAGAGGGATGTTCATTCATCTCCCCTCATGTATTCGCTGAAGACACTGGCTCACATACCGATAGAGGGCCATTATTTCTATTTTTCAGTCACACTACTGTGTTTGCACAATTCTGGCATCTTGCACAAGAGTGTTCCTGTGCAAATGCTCCATTGCTAAGCAGAGTATTGGGCAGTATGGGAGCTGCAAGGCTTTACCCACTGGCCACACCCTTTGATGCCAACAAACTCACCAATCATGCCCTCATGTTCAATATTAGTGTGAAAGGAACCCTACAGAACTACAGCATAGGCTCCTCCACACAATTTGGAATCCTGATTGCCCAGGGCTCCAAACTGCATGGAGGATCTGCACATGCAAAAGGCCCTTTTCACACAGATGCTGAATGCACAATAATTGTGAGGGGAATGATAGCTGGCAGGTGCGGTCCCACTGCCTCTTCATGCATTCACTGAAAGTGTAAGGGGAACACAGACGGACAGCTGCTTGGACGGTTGTTCCTTCTCATAGGTTTTGCCACACATTTTGATAAAATCTCTAGCAAGGCAGTATTTATCTCTTTTATAAACCAACAGAATGAAAGGAACACCAGTCCTAGCAACTGTCCTATTTATATGTTTCTTGAGAGTTTGCAGCTGTTTTTGAACCAATTTCCTATTGTTGCCAGAACAAGGGAACACCCCTAAAGTGGTTGTATCACCAGTTTAGAAATTAGGGCTAACAGTTTATCCCGAAGAAGAAGAAGAAGAAGAAGAAGAAGATTGAGCTGTTGAGTCAGTGTTGACTCCTGGTGACCACGGAGCCATGTGGTTTTCTTGGTAGAACAAGGGAGTGATTTACCATTGCCTTCTCCCACACAATATGAAATGATGCCTTTCAGCACCCACATAGGATATCACTGGTTTACCATTGCCTTCTCCCACACAATATGAAATGATGCCTTTCAGCACCCACATAGGATATCACTGCTGCCCAATTTGACGACAACTATATTCCACTGAGGTGAAAGGGACAAACTACAAGTTATAAACTACATGTTTATAACTGGGCCCTGTGATTCAGCTCCCCCCACCCTCACAGTTAAATAGCAGCCATGGAAGGATCAGGACCACTGTGTGGGGAAAGACCGTCAATGTCTCATTTGGCAGCAATGAAAACTTTTCTCTAACAGCAGCTTCAGGGGTGCAATTTTTGTAAGGGCTGCAGAGGAAAAGGGTTAAACACTCTCTCTTGTCATTATCTCAATTCTGATCACCCTTCCCCTCTCTGTAGCGGCAACTTAATGGATAACAAAGAAACATGCAAGACCAAACTACACATTTAACACAATTTGTGTGCAGTTTGGCCCAGTCAGAGGAAGTAAAAGTGGAAGAGTCACTGTCCTAGGGAACACAAAATGGTGGGCTCGGGGGAATCAATACCACCTTGGGACTTTTTGCCAACAGATCTCTCAGTGGACTGGACTGCAGGAAGGAGTACTCTAGATGTCCCCTTCTCCTTTGCTGAATCAACAGTACGGCTATTTTGATATCATCCTGCCCTCCAACACACACATGGATAGTACTTAAAATCCAGTACGGACTTCAATATAAACCTAACTAGAGGAACAAATTCTGCATTATATCACTTACATAATGATTATATCATAGTATCACTACAAGTGGGGAATCTCATATCCCACCCATCAATCCACTCACCCCCATATTTTTTTAAAATCTTGCTAGAGTATCAGGAAGAACAGTTCTAGCCAGAAAGGGCTGTTTGTTTTTTAAACTATATGTGGGTGCTTCAAACCTGAGATTACACGAAGAACTGCACTATGTGAACCTGCTGAACATGTAGCTGAACCGTTCACTGAATAGCTTCACCCACAGTAGCAAACTTTGGCCTCATTATGCTACACAGTGACACTATGATCAGCATAATGCTACATACCGGTAGGTCATCACTGCCACATCCAAAGGTTTTCTTAAACAATGATAAATACATTGGTTACATAATGCAAATACTGTATCTACTACAAAATACCATCAGAATATTCTTAAACAAAGACTCCCGGTTTTTACGAGTTCTAGAAGGGCAGTCATGTTAGTCTGTGGCAGGAAAAGCAGTCTTGTGGCCCCTTACAGGCTTTCAGAGATAAACTTCTGTGGGTGGGAGCCCACTCTATCAGAGACAAGTGAGACAAGTGAAGTGTACAGCACAGTCTTGTTACATACTCTCCATTGCCTAGCTGTGAGAAGTGCATAACAAAACTGAGTTTCATTTCCTTTGTGTGAAGATAGCACTAGATACTTAAGGTGTCAGTAGTTTCTTTAAAAAAAGAACATACAAACATATTGAAGAGAACGTCTTCTTCGTCATGAACCCCGCTGCCCATTGAGATCATCAGGAGAGGTCCGTCTGAAGTTGCCACCGGCCCATCTGGTGGCTACTCAGGGACGGGACTTCGCTGCTGCCCTGAAGCTTTGGAATGCACTCCCTGATGAAATAAGAGCCTCCCCATCTCTGACAATTTTTTAAAAAAATATTTAAAGATGCATCTCTTCACCCAGGCTTTTAATTAAATATTGTTTTAATAGAGTTAACATTATTTTAAAATTTTAAATTGTTGCAATGTTTTAAAATAAATAAATAAATAAATAAATAAATAAATAAATAAATAAATAAATGCAGAGCATAGTGGAAGCAAACAGATACTCCTAAAGGAGGCAGCAAATGCACCAACACCACATGAGATTTCTCTCTCGTTCTCATCAAAACTGAAGTGGCTCCAAACTGTTTCTCCATCCTTCTCTCTGATGGCCGTCACATTCCAAAGGCTATCAAGAAATATTAAGGTTCTTTGGCCTGATCCCCAATAGAAAACACTTTAGACAAAACCGTAGTGACAGACTCATTCACCGCACTCAAGACAACCCATACTGATAACAAATAATATGTTAGTCTTTTAAGGAGACACAGGACTCTTCGTTGTTTTTGTTTAAAAAAGCTGTCAGAAGAAATATGAGCAAGGAGAATGGTTACAAAAGCACTGTACAATCTACCAATTGTCTTCAATAATTTTACAGTTATTGTTTAAGATTAAAATGTACTGACTCCCAGTCCTATCTGCTCCTCTGTCCTACAGTGAAACACTCTTTTATTACAACTGTTTTTAGGTAGAGTAATTCAATGTCTAAATGCAACATTATGAGTTCACTAAAGCGTTAAATGAGTCGCAATAGAAGGCTAACAAAGAGTAAGTCCATGCCTAAACTCCTATTTAATCTTCAATTATTAGAGAGCATAACATAACAAATTATGAACAAAGGAAAATCAGATGGATTTTTACTTTCAGACTGATAAATCTAAAACATTCCTGTGTCACAGAAGTCCCTCTAAACAAGCTTTCAGAGCTTCTACTTCAAGGCTTTGTTACAGTATCAATTTAAACTCAAAGCTGAAAGTGAGTTAGGGGGGAAACTTGACTGAATTTATAAAAACAGACACTGAACAGAATTAACAACTTAAAAAATTGTGTGCTTTCAAAGGCTGCCAGATATTCACTGATCATTGATTACGTGACCAACTATTCTAGTCTCAGTAAGGTTACTACCCACAACTGGATTTATTTAGAGTTTGTTGTCATATTTATGTTCCTTGAGCTGGGCATGATTGCATGAGCCTGTAATCCCAGCTACTGGGGAGGCTGAATTTGGCAGATTGTTTGAGCTCAGGAGTTCTGGGCTGCAGTGGGCTATGATGATCATTTTGCATTTTTCTTTATTTAAAATATATACCCCACCTTTCCACCAGATAGCTTACAATGAATAAATTTATGAAAACAATAAATTGTTAC
Organism: Hemicordylus capensis; assembly: GCF_027244095.1. NCBI lineage: Eukaryota > Metazoa > Chordata > Lepidosauria > Squamata > Cordylidae > Hemicordylus > Hemicordylus capensis. Next base: position 186,590,306 of record NC_069657.1, read on the forward strand.
TAATTACAGTAAAGAAACGTGTTGGTGTTTTTTTAAGGCAGCTATGAAACAGGCAGATTATATCATCAGTCAAACACAGGTCTGGGGAAATTATTTGGTTCCAAAAGGATACAAGTGGAGATGCTAGGTGGACGACCACAGAGAAGGCCTATTTGTCTGTTTACCCATTTCTTTAGAAACATATACTGACTTTTGCTTTCAAAACCTCCCAAGATGGCTGGCTAACTAAACAGTAAAACAGATACAAAACCAAACCTCAAAATTGCATCAAAATTAAGTTAAGCAAACCAACCAACCAATGCTAGAAAAACCCTTACAAACCATCAATTAAAACCAGCTAGATCACCTGGAAAGCCTGTGGAAATAGTTACAAAGATCTTCACCTGATTCCCAAAAGACATCAGGTTTGGAGCCAGGAAACCCCCCCCTCCCCCCCCCGTTCCTTCCTGCCTACACTCAGAAGACAGGGGACTCAAAAGGAGGCAGTAGCAGCCAGTGAGGGAGCCAGTGGAGAGGTGGCAAGAGGCACTTTAAGAGTAAAAGAATAGGTGCTTGCCTCTGCTCTCGCTGCACCTGGATGCTGCTTGGAGAAGCACCGTGCCACCCAGCAGCCCCTGTGGTGGTGGATCGCCTCTGCCACTCACCTGGCCGCGGGCGGGGGATCGGCTCCGTGGAAGCCTAGTGAGTGGCGGAGGTGATCCCCCACTGCAGGGGGTGCTGGGTGGCATGCTGCTTCTCCAAGCTGCATTCAGGTGTGGCAAGAGCGGAGGTAAGCACCTATTCTTTTACTCTTAAAGGTGCCTCTCGCCGCCCCTCCACTGGTGGCCTCACCGGCCACTACTGAAAAGAGGTGTTCTGAATATTATAGCAACATTCATGTAGCTTCATATGAGAAGAGGACATCCTTGAGATTCCAGTATCCCAAACCACTTACAACTTTTAAAACACAGCTTTGAATTGCGCCCAGAATTGAACAGCAAGTCAATGTGGTTGACTTGGAGAAGTGGTGAGATGAGTTCCCTTCAACTGGTCCGAGTTAACAGTTAGAAGCTGTAACTTGGACTAACTGAAGTTTCCAAGTAGTCTTTAAAGCAGGGCTGCTCAATTTGGGCCCTCCTGCAGATGTTGGCCTACAACTCCCATAATCCCCAACCATTGGCCTCTGTGGCTGGGGATTATGGGAGTTGTAGTCCAAAAACAGCTGGAGGGTTGAAGTTGAGCAGCTCTGTTGTAGACTTTAAAGTCTACAGGAGGGTTGAAAATGAGCAGCCCTGGATTACAATGCAGCCCTGGAGCAACAAGCAGTTCTCCAGATATTGCTGAGCTACAACTCCTATCATCGTCAGCCACAATTTATCACTGGGGGTGATAGGAATTGTAGCTCAGCAACATCTGGAGAGCCACATGTTGCTTACCCCTGTTCTAGAAGTTACCAGAACATGGATAAATGTGGTCAAGCTTTCTTTGTCCAGGAGGATCTGCAGCTGGTGGAAGGCTTTAGGTGCCATGGATGCCACTTGCATAAACATAGTGGAAAGTTCCAGTTTTGTCAGATTATGTACCTGCCCCATATTGGGCAGAACTGAGAAACCATGTTCCAGTAGTGTGCTTAAGTCTAAAGCCTTTGTCTGGTAAGCTTGGCAAACAACACTGTTCTTGGGTCATCTGGTTCTATGACAGTATTTACATTAAGAAAAGCAAACAGTGTTAGATATTAATGTTGAGATTATGCAGGAGAGCATGCCTTGTTTATGTGAAGTTCACTTTACATGCAGAAATAAGAGGGAAGGAATCGCCTTCTGTAAAATCAGATGGAAACAGCCCAGATTTCCCGGGGCACTCATTTCTATTCTATTAAAAAACAAGTTTTTCTGGTAAGAACTAATCTGCCTTCTTTCCCTTCACTATATTCTTAACTGATAATTGTCATCTTCACAGTTAGCCCACTCCAGTCTTAAACATTTACACGTCCACCATCTTGAACCAGGGTGGATGACATCATCACAAACTACGCCGCTGAGCCGTACCTATGTGTCCCTACACCTGTAGCAAATTTGATTCAAATTGGTTAGGCGGTTCATAAGTTAGCCCACTTATGCCTCAAATGTTCATGTTTCTGTCACCTTGAATTGGGGTGGATATCATCACAAGCCACATCACTGAGGTGTCCCTAATTGTCACTCACTATAACTGTACCAAATTTGGTTCAAATCAGTTAGGTGGTCCCATAGGTAATATTGGTGCTTGGACCTGAAGGGCTTTGGAGGCTCCCACGCCTGCCCGTGCACCCCTGCTGCAAGTTAAAAAGAATTTAAAGGTTTTTTAAAGGTTTTTTTTTAAGGAAACCTGAATTTTGAGGTTCTCCCCAGAAGCATGCCGCTGCTGCCCCACAGCACCGAAAACTTCACTAATTCTAGCCAACATGTGAGCAGCCGGGGGGTGGGGGACATGCAGGCCTCTCCCACCCCTGTGGTGGGGGTGGCGGCAGCAGCAGCGGGCCGAGCAGGAGCGGCTGCTGGGCCTGACCATTGGCCCAGTGGCGCTTGAGAACTGCAAGGTGCTCTAGAGTCTAGTGCACCTGTGCAGCTAGAATAGAGTGTCACAAGCCCGTGATCACAGGCTTGTGACATCTTGAATTGGCCATCCTGAATTGGAGTGGATAACATCCTCACAAACTATACCATTGTGGCATCCCGATGTGTCCCTATGGTTGTAGCAAATTTGGTTCAAATTGATTAGGCAGTCCACAAGTTAGCCCACTTGTGCCTCAAATACGCAACCACCATCTTGAACTAGGGTGGACAAACTATGCCATTGAGTTGACCTTACAACTGTACCTAATTTGGTTCATATTGGTTCAAGCATTGAGAAGTTGATGGGGAGGGCACACACAGAATGCCAGGTAAGCTCATAAACTCACTTAAATTGTATTTCCATTAGGGATGTGCACAGAACCGAGGTGTGTGTGTGTGTGTGTGTGTGTGTGTGTGTGTGTGTGTGTGTGCGTGTGTGTGTGAAGTTGGGGGGCATACCTTTAAGGGAAGGGGAGGGTGCCCTTACCCCTCCCGCTGCGTTTCCCCTGCTTGCACTCCATTGAATAAGTCCCCATCAGGGCGGCGGCATACCTCCATGCCGCCCCAGTGTCCTCCTTGGCCAGAAGTTAAAGGAAGTACCAGGCATGCGTGTGCACACACGTTGTGCTTGTGCACACACCCAATGTGTGTGTGAGTGCACACACCCGGCATGCACATGTGTGCTGGGTACTTCTTTTAACTTCCGGCCAAGGAGAACACTGGGGTAGCAGGGAGGTATGCCGCCGCTCCGACGGGGACTTATTCAATGGAGTGCAGGCAGGGGAAATGCACCGGGAAAAGTAAGGGCACCCTCCCCTGTCCTTAAAAAGGTATCCCCCCTCCCCCCCGCTTTCGAACTGGCAGAATCGCCGGTTGATCAAACCAGTTCAGAGACTCATAAAGGGTTCTGTGCACATCCCTAATTTCCATGGTTATGATTTTGTAGGGCAGTACACTATCTCGATATCCAAGGAAATCACCACTTTGAAAAGTGCCTCTTGTCCAGTTAGCATGTAGCACTTTTCATGAACTGCAGCTAGTGCATCAGCTCCTGGACAGACACAGCCCGGCCACAGTTATCCACAAACTGGCAATCTCCAGATGACTACTGCAATGCGTTGTATGTGAGCTGCCTTTGAGGACTGTTCAGAAACTTCCGTTAGTTCAGAATATAGCTACTGGGCTACTAACTGGGACCTGCTCTAACTCAGGGGCATAGCTAGGGAAGAGGAGACCTGTTTGCCCCTCTCCTTGGCAGCCCCTCAGAGGGAGGGAGATAATGAAGAAATAGGGAGCGATGGAGCTGGGGACTCTCAGGAGCTGGAGGGCCCAGGTTCTTTAAACGCATCTGCTCAATTATAGCTACACCCTTACTATAACTCTTATTCTACCAATTGTGAAACAACTTTACTGGCTGCTGATTTGTTTCTAAGCACAATGCTGCACATTGTTATGCAGGTATTTCTGATTGATCTGCCCTTTTGCAGGCATCTAAGGAAGCACTAGCAGTTTTACCCAAAAGCAGAGCAGGGGTAATCCCGAAGGTGGCTGGTATGGGTGGATGAAGGAGGGTGGTAAACAGGTTTCAGGTGCAAGGCCACCTAGATAATTTATGGGGCATGGGGCAGGTGTGATGTTGGAAACCCCTCTAAATGACTTATGTATGTGTGTACAAACTGGGGGTGGCGGCGGCTTGTTTTGTTGGATCTTAGGGCATATTGCCCCAGTTCCCCCACCCCTGCTGGCAACCCTGCTCAGCTGAGGCTTGTTCTCACTCTTCTTGCCCGGACCTGGCTACCTTGCTCTTCGTTGCCATGCCTGGCTGCAATGTTAACCCCTTGTGCACAAGCTGGTTGCCTGCCCAATTTCCCAATCTGGCAAATGAGCAGCCTGCATGCAAGGGGTTACTGCCATGGTCAGGGACTGTGAGGGAGAGCAAGGCAGCTGGGACCAGGCAGGAGGAATGAGAACAAGCTTCACCTGAGGCTCGCTTACCACCACCATCTGACCAAAAACCACTGGGATTACCCCTGCACCTCACCCACACTCCTCTCTCTTAAACATATATATCAATTTCCAACCAAGTTCCCAAAGGGGTTTACATAGACATAAAATAAACAAAATGGCTCCCTGTCCCCAAAGGGCTCATAATCTAAAAAAGAAACAAAAGACATCAGCAGCCGCCACTGAAGGGATACTGTGATGGGAATAGATAGGGCCAGTTGCTCTCCCACTGCTCAATAAAGAGAATTGCCACTTCAAAAAGGTGCCTCTTTGCTCAGTTAGCAGAGGACACAATCATTACAACAAAAATTTTAAAAAATGGAAACTCTCTTAACTGGCTAGCAGTTTTGCATACATGACATTCAACAACGACCTTGGTAGAGCCTACCACTTTCCTGCTTAGATGAAGTAGGGAATAGAGGGCAGGATATTGACAAGAAAGGTGAACTAGGCAGCAAGTTATTAGAAATGGGTCTGTATATTTAAAAAGAGATAAGTAACACTTCAGAGTTGTAGTTGTTGGAGCTAGGACCCTGGCAGAATCAGCTCTCAGCTGCAATGTCTCACAGCAACCACTGGGGTTTTTTAGAGTCATGGATAAAAGTGCTGGATAGAGATGAGCCGAATCAGGCCCTCCTCTTAAAACGCCACACCGCAGCGATGGGATGCTTCCCCGGCATCCCTCGTCTGGCTTCAGAACGTAAATAGCGTTGATGCATGTGCCACCATTTACATGCTGATGTGACAAGAGGGATGCTGGAGAAGCTTCCTGTTGCGATGGTGCAGTGTTTTAAAGGGGAAAGTGGCACAAACTGCTGCTTGCACAGAGGTATTTCTGGTTGAACAGCACCATGTTGGCATGGTGCGGGGTGGCGGGGACTTGGAGGAAAGGCACATAGGACCTGTCACCCTCCTCTTAAGGGAATCCCTCACTGCCCTTGGGATGGCACTGAAGCATTTCTGTGCACATCCCTATTGCTGGAGTCCTCCCCTCTTTGTTCTTCCAGTGTTAGTCTCCATTGCGTCTCTCCAGAGATGGCAGTTTGTTTTGGTCTCTCTTTAGCCAAGAGCTACAGCTAACATCAAGCTGCAGGCTTTTTCATATTTGTTTGTAACCTTTTCTTTAAATAAATCCTTGTAGTTCTTCAATACTAAAGAACCATCTCAATACCTCTTGCTTTGCTGCTTTCTCACCAAACTGGTTATGCTCTTCTATTTGGAGACTGAACTGCCATTCTTCCCCTATAAATGGTTATGGGCCCAGAAGCCAGTGAATAAAAGAAAAAAAGCTTGAGAATTAAATAGAAAGCAAAGCAAAGAGTAAAGCTTTGAAAATGGAGACAGCATAAGGATTCCAGATGATAGAAAAGCTGCAAGGTCCTAAGTATGAGCTCTGTTATTTCAAAATGGAGATGCTACTCAAGAGTCATGGACTTGGCCATGTTCTGCACACCCAGCGTCCTGCAGATTCAGGAAAGGAGCAGAAGAATGGGACAGAGCAGATGAAAAGGCTTCAGGAATGATTTGCTTTGTGGTGAGTGACCCTATCTTAGTGCATCTAAGAGACAAAGAAAGTGCAAAGAATATGTGGGTAATTCTGAAGGGATTATATAAAAAGAAGTCTGTGGTTTCCAAATTGCTTCCAGTAAGAAAGCTGTTTAATAAAAGACTTAGAGAAGGAAAAGTTCTGTCCAAGCCCATAAATGAAATGCAACTGCAAGCTCAGGAAGTAATCATGCCAGAATCAGTTTTGATAAGATTGCTGTTGAATAGTTTGTCACATTACTTTGATAGTGTGACTAGTGCCTTGGACGTCGAGGATGCAGAATTACAATTTATAATTAATCATTTTTACAATTTGTAATTAACCAACTTTTATTTGCACAGGAAGGAAGATAGGCAACCAAAGGAAAGTGAAGAAAATGCATTTAGAACTTTGCAAAGAAATAAGAAATGCTTTATTTGTGGAAGCGCCAAACACTTGCAGAATAAGTGTCCCAAGAATAAAGGGTTTGCAGACGAAAGGCAAGCAAAACAAAGTTGCAAAGAGAGCGAGTCATCTGGGAACACAATGTACAGAATTTATAAGCAATCAGGGACTAAAGCTAATAAGCAAAGGATAGACCTTGCAAGGGTAGATATGGTTTTGGAAGTTAATTCTGAGAAATGCAGCAGTGGCATTTGCATTGACTCGGGTGCTACAAGCAACCTGATTGGAGAAAAGAAGAGATTTATAAGCCTAGATACAAGTTGTAAAATCCCTATATATTTGACAGATGGAAAACTGATGTAGGCAAAAGGGAAAGGATCAGCTCTGCAAACTGGAGAACGGAGAAACCATTGGATTAACAACTGAAGAGGCTTTGTATGTGACCAAGCTAGAAACAAGTCTGATGTAAAATATGCTACAGAAAGGGGCTACGAAGTAAAATTTAAAGGAAGGCACAATTTCATTATTCATAAATAGGAACTGCTTATGAAAGCAGTTTTACAAGATAATGGATTGTTTGAAGTAAAATGTGTGACTGAAAAGGCCAAAACTGTGAAGGAATGCACACACAAAGGATGTCTGAAGTTGTGACACAGAAAGTTAGGCCATAGATATGCCAAAATGATATGTCAGGCTGGAGAGTTGGACTTGGTAATGGTTCTAAAAATAGCCCCTTTCAGGACTGAATCAAAGTATGCATCCTTTATAAAAGCAAAGGCAACACAGCCTGCTTTTCTTCCATGCAAAGAAAGAGAAACACAGCATCCTTTTGTTCTGATTCATAGTGATGTTTGTGGACTTATGCAAGTTAATACATCAGGAGGAATAAATAAGTTTCATTGATGACTATTCTAGATATACACATACATACCTGTTAAGTGAAAAGGGACAAGTACTACAAAGACTAAAAGAATGTTGCAAGAGTGAGCAACAAGTTTGGGAGAAAGCCACAGATCCTCTGCACTGATGATGGTTGCAAATACCCTGAGAATGCTGTCATAAGATTCCTAAAGGAGGAGGGCACTGAACACCAAAAGACTGTTCCTTATACTCCAGAGGAAAATGGAGTGGTGGAAAGAAAGAACCATTCTCTTATGGAAATGAACAGATGCATGCTTGTAGATTCTGGTTTGGCCACTAAATTTTGGGGAGAGGCAGAGATGACTGCTAGGTAAAGTGTGCTGTCAAGTCAGTTTCGACTCCTGACACCCACAGAGCTCTGTGGTTTTCTTTGGTAGAATACATGAGGGGTTTACCATTGCTTCCTCCCATGCAGTATGAGATGATGCCTTTCAGCATCTCCCTATATCGCTGCTGCCTGATATAGTAGCAGTGCGAATTCAAACCAGCAACCTTCTGCTTGTTAGTCAAGCATTTCCCCGCTGCGCCACCTAAGGTGAGCAGTGATGACTGCTACTTACCTGCAAAACAGATTGCCAACAAAGGCCACAGGAACAATGCCACACGAGTTATGGCATGGCAACAAGCCCATTTTGAGTCATATAAGAGTGTTTAGATCTAAAATACACCTATATACCAAAAGCCAAAAGGATCAAACTCAACTGTAGATCTGAGGAAGGAATACTTGTTGGCTATTCCATAGGATGTAAAGGATATATGATTTTAAATCTTGATGCAGAAACAATTAAAATATGCAATGTAGCATACTTCAGTGAAAATGAAAAACCAAGCACTAGAACTGCCAAACCTGGAGCCCAAATTTCAGTTGGAGAAAGAATCAAGGCAACATGACCAAAAGGAAAGATCCACTATAAGTTTTACACCTGGCAGTGATTCAGCAGGAGAGGATACTGATGACGAACAAAGGGTGCTCTGTTCAACATGACAAAATAAAGGAGTTCTGCCTAAGAAACTTTCCTACATTGCAAAGCGGGAAAGGTTTCCAAGCACGTGGAAAGAAATGGATAACTTACCTGCAACTGAAGCACAAAACTGGAAGGAAGCTGCGAATGAAGAAATTGATTGCACAAAAACAACACATGGAGAATCAAAGAGCTACCTGAGGGAAGAAAGACTGTGGGATGCAAGTGGATTCTTAAAGTTAAACAAGATGCAGAAGGATATCTCCAGTGTTACAAAGTGAGACTGGTGGCAAAGGGATTCTTGCAAATATATGGGGGAGATCATGATGAGACATTTGCTCCCATTGTAAAACGCACATCAGTAAGGACACTCCTAAGCATTGCAGCAGCAAAGAAAATGCAAGTGGATCACATAGACATGAAAACAGCATTTCTTCATGGAGACATTAAAGAAGATATTTATATGGAGCAGCCTCCAGGATTTGTGGAACCTGTTAAAGAAAAACTTGTATGTGAGCTGCAAAAAAGTATCTATGGACTAAAGCAGGCTGAAAGAGCCTGCAATGTCAAATTAAACCAGTTGCTAGTCAATGGGGGATTTACCCAAGGAAAGGCTGACCCTTGCCTGTACTCGAGGCTCAAAGACAACAGATGGACCTATATATTTTCTTACGCTGATGATCTGATAATTTGTTATTAAAATAGAGAGGGCAGCCTTGAAAAAAATAAAGCACCTGAATAGTGAGGTAGAAGTAAAAGAACTTGGACCTATTTCACACTATCTTGGGATACACAGAGAGAAAAGAAGAGGTAAGCTATTTGCTTAACTAAAACCAGAAAATAAATCATTTTCTAGAGTATTTGGGACTTACAGAGGCCAAAGAAACAAGTTACCTAAAACAGAAAGAGGAGAGTGAACTTCTGCCAGACAACAGTGAGTGCAGGGCAGCAGTTGGAACACTTTTATATGTAGCTACTAGTTATTTTAGGCCCGTTAAATGACGGGCACTAGGAGAGTTGTGCGCTCCGGGCCCCCCGCCACCATTTCCCCTCCCGCCGCCACCAGCCTCCATGCTGCGGCCGGTCTCCCTGGCCGGGCAAGGGCCCCAAGGTCTTCCCCCCGCCCGGCTTCGGCAGCGCCGCCAGGCCTCGGCGGCGGCTCTGCCGCCACCTCGGCCGGCTTCCCCCGCCGCCTCTTCCCCCTGCCTGGCTTCGGCAGCGCGGCCAGGCCTCGGCCATGGCTCCACCACCGCCTCAGCAGCGCCACCTCAGCCAGCTTCCCCCGCTGCCTCTTCCCCCCGCCCGGCTTCGCGGCGGCCACTTCTCCTCGGCCGCCGCTTCTCCTTCTCCCGTCCATCATGGCCGCCTGGTCCCAGCGGTCATGTCTCCCTCGGCGCTCCGCGCATGCCCAGAACAGCCGAGGGAGACACGGACGCACGCCAAGCTCTTTATTATATAAGACGATAACAAGACCAGATATAGCTGCATCTGAGGGAATCATGAGTAGGAAAGTAAGCACGCCCAAAAAAGATGACTGGACTGCAGTAAAGAGACTAGGCAGGTACCTAAAAGGGACAATCCATCTAATCTATAACCACTGTTAACTTCTGGTCTGTTTGATCCTCAGCCCAGTCTGCATCCATATAATCTACTAATTTAGGTCCACTACTAACAGGCAACTTTAATTTTATTGCCTGCTAGTAGTGGACCTAAATTAGTAGATTATATGGATGCAGACTGGACTGAGGATCAAACTGACCAGAAGTCAACAGTGGTTATGTTTTCTTTTATGGTGTTGGCATAGCTGCATAGCTATCAATAGTTGCTCTCTCATCTACTGAGGCAGAATAAGTATCTGCCATTCAAACATGTCAAGTAGTGGCATGGCTGCACAAGCTAATGTTGGATTTCAACATAGACAAACCAAAACCCACTGAGATGTTCAAGGATAATCAGCTGCATCCAGTTCTCATAAATGGAGAAAATTAAATTTAGAACAAAACACATAGAAAAAAATATCATTATGTGCAGGATGCACAAGAAAAGGGACTTCTAAAACTGATGTATTGTCTAAGTGAACAAATGGTAGCAGATGTGATAACTAAGCTGTTGCCCAGAGATTGTTTCAAAACCTTGAGAGAGAAGTTGGGATTTATAATCAGCAGCACGAGCCGATGAGAATGAGTATTGGAGCCAAGACCCTGGAAGCATCAGCTCTCAGCTGCAATGTCTCAGAGTGACCACTTGGGGGAGGGCGTTTAGGGTCATGGATAACAGTGCTGGACTCCTCCCCTCTTTGTTCTTCCAGTGTTAGTCTCCATTTTGTCTCTCCAGAGATGGCTGTTTGTTTTGGTCTCTCTCTTCAGCCATGAGCTACAACTGAAATAAGCTGCAGGCTCTTTCACAATTGTTTGTAACCTTTTAAAAAAATAAATCCTTGTTGTTCTTCAAAAATAAAGAACTGTCTTTGGACCTCTTGCTTTGCTTTCTCACCAAACTGGTTTTGCTCTGCTATTTGGGAACTGAACTACCATCCTTCCCCTATAGCAGTGTCTTGGTCTACTCGTAATTTTAGTGCCATGGTGTTCTGAAGTGAGAGAGAACAGGTTTTCAGGTTCCGTAATAAGGGATATGCCATTAGATGAGAGATAATCTGCAACCATATTTCTGGATCACAAGGTAACCTACCAGAGCATAGAACTCTTAATAAACAGCCAGTAATTATTCTGAGACTCATTGAGGTTGTATGATTTAAAGGGCATGAAAATTAAGAAAGCCAAGCAGCACATGTTTTTAATTTCACTATTAAGTACATTGATACAAATACTAAAGAGATTATTATATCATGTAAGTGAAGGTGGCATCAGGTACCAGATTCAAATCTCCTACCAAAACAAGCATTAACACAAAGCAGTAAGCAGATTGAAGTAAAGATAGCAAGAGGTAAATAAAGCAGCCCTGAACCATAGCTCTATAATATGTTACAGTAAATGTCCAAATTTGATGAATGTCAATATTTGCATGTAAATGCTGACAATGCAAAATAAATTTTACAAATGCCTGAAGACAGATGTTGACATAAAATATACTACTTGTCAGGCATCAATACAATTAATCTGAGATTGTCAGCATTTGTATGAATGTCCACATTCAAAAATATACACATATACACACCAGGCTGCAAAAATACTTCTTACATGTCAGAAAGAAAAACCTAGGATTTCCCCATTGTAACACACAAATAACAAACATACGAACAGCATATTTAATTCAAATAAACAAACGGTTATTTTCAAACTGTACACTTTGGTATGTCAAGGTATGAGGAACTTTTCTTCAATGGTCTTGTGTGACTGAACATTCCTTGAAGAATCCTGTTACCCACCCTGAATCTTTGAGATTAAGAGTAAATCCATAGCATAGCAAAAATGTTATCCTGCAAATACTAAAGTGCTTTTGCTGTTTTCTGTCTAAATTGTTTGGGTCAAGATGTAAACACTGCAGTTTGGGATTATGAAATCTTCTGTTGCACCAACATTTGGGGGGAAGGCAAAAACAAAGCAGAATACAAAAGATAGCTTCCAGTTAACACAGCTCTTTGTCAAATGGGACCAAAGCTATAAGGCTGAACTGTGCTAAACGAGATTAATTCTTACAGAATTTTAAAATTATGCAACATACTTCGCCTGTGGGCATGATCTAACACTCTGTGAAATCAAATAGAATCTTTCAAATTAGGTTGTAGGAGTGGAGACTGTATCAGATTGCTAGTTTTCAATCAGTTTGTGCCAGATTTCCATGGCAATACATTAAAGACTGACCTCACTGACTGTGACTAAAGATTATGTGCCATTCAGAAATATCATTTATAATCTTTAGGACTGAACAACAGGAATTAAACTGGGTCTGAGAATAAGAACACACATGGTTTTAAATACCTTTTAACAAACTGTTTTAATGGGAAGCCCATATCCTTTATTTAAAGTGGGGAAAGGGTACATATTAAAATAGTACCGTAAGTTTAAAGGGGGATGCTAGCAGTCCAAAAGTCACATACTGTGTACTTGCTAATGTTGGAAACTGCTACAATGATCCTGACTCACCTGGTAAAGCCATAATTATACCACTTGATCCACAAGTAGAATACTCTATCTTCTCATAACTTATCACTCAGATATGGCTACTACATAGTGATTGGTATGGGTGTGGTAGATTTTGGGTGACTTGTTCTATTTTTAATAGAATGAGTCACCAAAAATCTACCACACCCATACCACATTTGTTCAAAAATAGCTAAAATTAAAGAAACATTGTACAATTGTGGAGTCTGTAATAAGGAATAAATTGCTTCACATGCACACAGATGTTGCAGATATTTAGGACTGGTTTTACTAGAAAGCCCTTCACAGTGTGGATCCAATCAAGGCAAAAGCAGTGTCATCTGAAACCTCAGGCTTAGTGGGGATAAGCAATTACCTGGTTATTGATGACATCTATTGATGACAATAGATGTTATCTATTGATGACAATTACCTGGTTATTGATGACATTGGCTAACAAGGTTCATCTGAACCCTAGCATCCTGGATGAAGCAATAGTGACTAGAAGTACATTCTATCAACAGAATCTTATTCAATATGTGCAGCCTTATCTGGAGTGTGTGGATGATGTTTACAAAGTCTTGGTTTTTGTCATCTCCAGGCTTGACTATTGTAAAGTGTTTTAGGTATGACTGCCTTTGAAGAGTGGAACTGCCCTGAAGAGAACATCCAATTTTCTGGCAGAACAGACTACCAGGACCATATAGCATCAGTCTTATAGAACGTTCACTGGCTACCAATAATCTTCTGACCATAATTAATAATCTTTTAAAGCCAGAATGGCCTGGACCTTGCCTCTCTTAGGGAGAGAAAAAAAGCTCATATGCCCATTGAGGTCAGCTGGAAACACAGTGCTCAGATCTCTGCACCAAACAAGGCAAGATTATAACCACACACAGCACTTGGGAACACAATAATTCAATTTAGTAGAGTTGCCATACATATATTGACACATCTTTGCCATATTTGTCCCTTAGCTTGTCACTGTAGTTCTTGCATAACAGCATTTCATCTCAATAAAAAGTAACTTTTAAATGGAAGCCTTTAATATAGTGATTTCTCAAAAAGCTGCATGTTCTTTTTAAATTTGAAAACTGGCAACATTTGCTTCAGTACTTACTAAATATAGGATTGTTTTAGTTACAAAAAATGAGTTCAATGGAAAACTGTGCTACATGATTAAGCAATGACAGTATCAGGCTTATTTTTACTTCTTGAAAGAAAGAAGAACAATCCCATATTAGTTTGTCATTTCTAGAAAATTTCAAAGAAATAGACAACTGGCCTTCCTACTGGTTTAGCCAATCATACATTTCTTCTGTTTCACATTTCTGCATTACTCTTTGACATCTATTACTTTCCAGAAGCTTCGCTGAGCTTTCTGTTTCTTTTGTTCAGGTTTAAGGGCCTGTTAATTGGTCTACCACTAAAGCTTTCCATTCAAAGAATTAGGATGCAAATATATAAATAGGTCAGTTTTGTTGTGTTAACTGACAACTAGTGCTATAGCCAGAGAGAAAACACTTTCTAAGGGATGGGGATGGCTCAGGACAAGGACAAAACAAGATGATATCACCCATACATCACAAACATGTAGTTTGGACTGTTAAGGGACTACTTGAAAAGGGCAGAATAATCATTACCATCAGGAGCAAACTAAAGGGTTCAGACAAACATCCTCTTCCTCAGGCTCAGAAACGCCTACTCCAATATCAAAATATTTATTGCTGGAGTCCTCTAGTCTAAACAATAGCCCCAGTCAAGTCTTTAAATGAGAATTGTTAACTTTTTAAAAGTTTAGCTGAAGCACAGTAGATCAGGCATTTATGTCCTCCAGTCTGGCTTTGGAATCTGCTAATCTCTCTATTTTCAAATTCAATCAAATTTAATACAAATCAGGATGATGAAATACAGCTAGTAATTAAATCCAACTAATTCATTATTTATGGGATCAATATGTGCAGGATAGCTCCTTTCCTTTCCATATATCAGCACACTGAGGTGAAATTGTGGGTTTGCAATTGGTTTCACCAGGACACATCTAAATGGTTTTCTTTAGCAAAATGTCACATTTTAAATAAAGCTATGGGTGCTATAAACACACACTCTCTCACGCACACACACGCACTCTCTCTCTCTCTCTCTCTCACACACACACACACACACACCCTAAAAGAAGTCTAAATGTCTTTTGATTAGAAGAACTGAAAGAGAACATGTGAATACAGGAACTGGTCACCCATGTCTGCCAAACTATCTTGAATCAAGCAATTCAGCTGGAGTTTTGTGTCTTTTTTACAAAACCTCTATACAAACCATTTCTGCTGACCAAACGCATCCATTTCATAGTTAGCCAGCAGTAGACAGTAGGCTTAGCTCAGAAAAAGCAAGCCAGAGAAGAGGTACAGTACTAATTTCAGGCTAGAATGCTGTACACGCTTACTTAGGAATAAGTATCACTGGACATTGTAGGACTTACTTTTGAATAAGCATGCATAGGCCTGGGATATCCATGTCCATAACTGATTATATATCATATATATACCATATCAATATCCCACAAGAAGTTTATATGATGTTAAGTGATAACAAAAAGCTTTTCAGTTAGCAGTTCATTAAAGATGTACAGGCAACCTATAAACATTCCCAGAACTGCAGGGCTGTAGTAAGTAGTAAGGGGCTTAACCCTTACTATTAATCAACAGATAGACCAATAAACACACACATCTTTGAGAAATGGACCACACTTTATGCCATGCTCTCAAAAATGTTGGCTGCCAGCTAGCATTCACTGAAGCAACAGAAGCTTGTTTCCCTTTACTTCAGGCTCTCAATCCTACATGCAATTACTTTTAATTCCTACTGAATTCAGTGGGACTAAGGGTAAAGTAAAGTGTGCCGTCAAGTCAATTTTGACTCCTGGAGCCCACAGAGCCCTGTGGTTTTCTTTGGTAGAATAGAGAAGTTGTTTACCATTGCCTCCCCCTGCGCAGTATGAGATGATGCCTTTCAGCATCTTCTTATATCGCTGCTACCCATTATAGTACCAGCAAGAATTCAAAGTGGCAACCTTCTGCTTGTTCGTCAAGCATTTCCCCACTGCGCCACTTAAGGTGCCTACATCTGAATAAATGTGCATTAGATCAGGCTATATACTTCATTCAGTTCTGACCTGTTTGGCTATTGACCCCTGAGACTGCACTTGAACTTCCCTTTATAATTGATTGCCTTACTTCTGGCTCCTCCCATTTATTAAAATTTAATATACCACCTTAGTAAAATGCACCTCAAGGCAGTATACAAAGTTTACAAACAAAATACAAAAGATGATAAATAAATCATCATTATCATCATCATCATCTTTATTTTTAGCTTCCCCATAACAAATTGTTCTCTGGCCGGCTCACAGCAGAGGATTAAAACATACAATAAAAACACATTAAATCATAACAGACAAAAAAGTGAAAATAAAATATAAAATACAATACAAAGCAGCTTAAAAACTCATAGTTAAAAATCAGAACAAATCTGAAAATTTGCATTTTAAAACCCACATTTAAAAGGCCTGCATGAACAAAACGGTCTTTACCTGGTGTCTACAAGAACAAATTGATGAAGCCAGGTGAACTCACTGGGGAGGCTATTCTATAAATGGGGTGTAAATAAAAACAAGCACTAAAATCAGCACACCAATCAACTGATTCCAGCAGCAGTTAAAACACATCCAGCACTACACAGGGTAGCTTTTCACTATAAATCAAATACCCACATCTATATAATTAATTCTCTTAGCCGGCATGCGTGTCCAGGATTTGGTGGCGGAACTCTCGCGACACGCTGCAAGAGTTCCGGCTAGAGGCCTGGCGGAGTAAGGAGGGAGGAGGAGAGGGGTAAAAAAGTGGCGGCGGCTGGCCAGCCAGCCGGTGGGCGGAAGGGGGGGGGAGAGAAAAGTGGCTGCACCTAACACAGCTAGGCCTTGATCGGCATCTTGCAGAGTGGGTATAATCAACTGGGAGGAGGAGTAGGTCTTTCAAAAGCCATTTAAGTAATAGCAGCACCTTGAATTGGACCAGGAAAGAAACTGACGGCCATTGCAGCTCTCTCAAAAATAGGGGTAACAGGCTCACATCTAGCAGCCACAGACAGAACCTTTGCAGATTCAGAATACAAGAGTAGCCCCAGGTACAGTGCACTGCAATAATCCAAGTACAATGTGATCAAGCCATGAGTGACAGTGGCCAATTCTGCCTTTTCAAAGGAGTACAGTTAGTACACTAGCTGAAGCTGCGCAAAGGCACTCCTGGCCATGGCAGCCACCTAGATATCATAAGCTATGTATGTCTGGTTCAGAAGAACACCCACGTTGCATACCTGCTGCTCAGACAGGTAGAAAACTTCCCAAGAGGATTAGTGAACTCCTATGGGTGGCCATATATGGTGGGTAGATTGCATTTAACTTGAAGAACCACAAGTTGTGTAGACCAGGTATAAGGAAGGAGCACACACATCAGCAGCACAATGGCAACAGCACTATGTTAGCACATTGTGCATGCTGTACGACTTGGACAATGACTGGATCATCCTGAGCATAACTCATGTTGTAAAGCGCAACAGCCCGGCCGCTCAAGTAAAAGTTAATGGTTCTTTGACATGCTTTAGAATAACTTCCAGAGTTTATCTACCAATGGAAATTCTCCTGACAAAAGTGTCAGCTCCAGTTTCTAGTCAAGAAGAAAAGCATTGGGTTGGATCCTAATTTTCAGAAGAGCACTGCTCGGTCATTAAAAGTTCCATCTGGGAACATAAGGAGATCTGTACTCCTGAGAGAGAGCATTTTGGGGGCGAGGAAGAAGTCCTTGCATTCAAGTCAACTCTCCTTCCATTCCCAGAAGGAGCTTTTGTCAATGGAGCAAAGAGCCACTGAAAGGATCCAACCCATTGTTCCATTTAAATACTGCTGTCAAACAACCTGCAAAGTTGTTGTGACCCCCCTGTGAATCTTTGCCCCACCATTTGGGAATCACTCTTTACACTACTGAATTTTTAAAACTGCCCATTTTTAAAAAGCAAAGTACAAAAAATAATAATGACACTTTCATGTGTAAACTGACCTTCAACTGGCAGAATCAAATAATAACTCTCCTTGTTCCCTATCCTAGATAGGCAGCACTTTCCAATAATGGTACAGTGAGCAACTATCATTCTTATACACTGGCATCCATCAGATAAAATGATTAAATCTACATCAGTCACTAAGTGCAAAAGAAATAAAGTCACTGTATCAGAAACCTGCCATAAAAGTGTGATGCCTCTTGCATGACAAAAAAGCCCCTTGGCTCTGCCTTAGAATTTGTTTTTGATAAATGGAAAGCAATGCCAAGATGTTTATCTAGCAGCAGCAGACTATTATCCTGTGCCAATATTCTATTCTGCTAACATCATCTGTGAAACTCTATTATCTGCTGCACACTCTCATTTTAGCCCTAAGTATATCTGGGCATGATCCTAAGCAAATGTACATGAAAATATAAACACCATCTAAATTAGTGGGAGTTACTTCAATGTTTCCGGTAGTGGAAACAATTTTGCACATGGAGAGCTGTTTGTTCATTTATTTATTTTTACATTCGATACCCCGCTCTTCCTCCAAGAAGCCCAAATCTGTTGTAGATTTAGCACTACCTGTGCAGCCCGTCCAGCTTGGGGAGTGGGTAGGTCAGGGTAGCAGATTTATGCTGGGAATTGCAGACTTCAGAGTGAAGTATCTCACTGCACTGATATCAGGTAGGACAGTGTTCATCACATATCAAGGAGGGGGCAGGAGAGAAAGGCAAATGGACTGAATCCAAGCAATCCTTCCTTACTATTCCAGACAATTAAGTGGGCCTGTGAATGACTTTTGCTCTTCAGGCCTTGAGTGTGATATGAGAAAACAAATGCAGTAGAGCTTGCTCTCTAGAGTCATCCACTTATCTCTGTATGTGGCAAACTCTGTCTAGAGTCTAGACAGAGTTTGCCACATACAGAGATAAGTGGATGACATCCTAACCAACAAAGCACCAGTGCTTCTGAAAAGTTCAGCTAACTCAGCTCCACTGCTGACTCAGCAGTGAGGGCAAATTCTGACAATCTGAAAATACTGTTTTTCACCCTGTCCATATAATAGTTCTTCTGCAGCAAAATCATGAGATGCGGGGAAAGAAGTCAACAAAGGGCCCATCTTCACTTTTCGTCCCAGGGCCCACTTCAACCTTGCTACACCCCTGATCTCCAGAATGCTTTCTAATCTGAGAAGTAGGCAGGGTTGTTGTTGCTTTTAATTTTTAGAATGAGTCTCTGCAACAAGGGGAAAAGTAAAGTGAAGTTGTGCCATCAAGTCAGTGTCAGCTCCTGGTGACCACAGCCATGTGGTTTTCTTTGATAGAATACAGAAGGGGTTTACCATTGCCATCTCCTGTGCAGCATAAGATGATGTCTTTCAGCATCTTCTTATATCGCTGCTGCCCAATATAGCTATTTCCTATAGTCTGGGAGACATACCAGCAGGGATTTGAACCAGCAACCTCTTGCTCCCTAGGCAAGTTACTTCCCTGCTACGCCATTAGGTTCATTGAAAAAATTAACTCCTCTTGCCTGCATCTGAAATGGTCTTGCTCAGCCAGGGGACTCCGTCTGACAGTCTCAAATGCATGCAGGAAGATGGTTCTGGAGTAAATTATACATTCCATATAACCCACTCCAGAGTTTGGTGAAGTGGAATTAACTCCACTACAAATCAGTGGAGCAGAACTGCGCAGTTCTGCCTATGCCACCTTTATGTAAGATTGGTAGCCATGACTTGAGTACTAGAACAATGAACATTCTACATAAATACAACCAAATGTATATAAGACATAGTATACACATTGAATGTCTTTTATCCTGCAACTGCTATTTTTAAAAAATTAACTGGAATAAGCAACAGAACAGGAAAGGGAAGGCTATTTGGTATTTTTCTTTTCTTTTTTTTAAAAGGAAGCAATATAAACAAAGACGTTTTTTGGACATGTTCTTCACTAATAATTTCCATGGAATATGGGTGAAGTTGGGAAAAACTGATCCAAACATCAGTTTGCTATTCATAGGAATCATTCTGCCAAGAAACAATAATTATTACAACCATTCTGTCATTTAGTACAGTATAACACTGCCTTCAATATTAAAAGAGAGAGAGAGAAAAACATAGTTTCATTTCCAAACACAAAGTCATGAATCTAAATTAATACAAAATACCACTCAGGCATCAATGCAATATTGCTAGGAAACAGACTTATCTAGATCCAGAACGGCTTATAGTTGTATAATATCTGCATTATGTATTGCATAGAATGCATGTTTATATACAATTACTTAATTGTATATTTTAGGCCTTTAAAGAATGTATGCATTTTTAGCAAGAATATGCCTGTAAAAGGAGATGAAGATATTAATTGTGCAGACATTTAGGAGGAGATGTATAGATGGAAAGAATAAAGGTAGGGTGCAGGAGGGAAAAGCAAAACTAAGTAGGAACATATTCGATGTGGTGTTAGAAGTGCAGAACAAGAGCTGTGCCTCTGAAGCTCAGACCAGAGCATTGCCAAGCAACCGGAGCAATTTTCACTGCTCTCTCTTGCTTCCAGAAGTGCTATTTGACTTCAGAAATATGCCTTTAGGGTTGTGCAGCCTTCAGGGACATATTTCTGAAACAAACAAAAAACTTTTGGAGGGAGGAGAGAGCAGTGAAAAATCACTACCCTTCCCCCTCTGTGTGAGTTTGGCTGTTCAACAATCCTCTGGGCTGAGTACTGATGGTGCCTCTTGTAACAGTGTACAAAATGTGAGCCACTTGTGATGCACTTGTAACAGTGCACAAAATGTGAGCCACTGTCACATGGAGCCCTTAATTATCAGGCAACAAAGATTATCTCCACAGGCTCTTACTAGTGACCAACATATTGACTCAATTCAGACAATCATCCAAACCACAGTTTGGACTGGAAATAACTGGTATGATAAATGCAAAGTGCACAAAGGTTTTCTTAATCACTATGTAAGAAGGAATCTGATGGGAGTATGGGCAAAATATAAAAAATGGTTGGAGTGTAAAACTGCACTATGGGTATCTCCGATTAAGGCTTTGGCACGTAAAGAGACAAATATGCAATCTGAATGGGGTACTTATAGGGATTTGTTATGTTTTAAAGAGAAGGGCTGCAAATTAAAAAATTTAAATGAAGTACAAAATTTGGTTAGTAATTGGTTTCAGTATCATCAGCTAAATGAAATTTGTAAAAACGATCTTAAGGTTGGGTTTGTGGATCAAATGTCGAGATTTGAGAAGGAGCTGTGTGAAAATGAAAGATTAGTCTCTAAGATGTATAAATTGTTGCTTTTGGAGGAGACAGGAGATGAAGTGGTTAAAACGAATTATAAAATAGGCTCAAGATGTGGGTCATAATATAGATATGGCTGCTTGGGAAAAATTATGGAAAACTGATTTAAAGTTTACTGCATGTTATACTTTAAAAGAAAACTTTTATAAGATGATGTATAGGTGGAATCTGACACCAAAAAAAATTAGCTTTAATGTATAAAAATGTTTCAAACAAATGTTGGAAATGTGGACAATGTGAAGGAACTTTTTTCCATATGTGGTGGTCATGCGGGAAGGCAAAGGCTTTTTGGGATATGATATACAATGAGTTGAAGAATATTTTTTAAATGACATTTCTTAAGAGGCCAGAATCCTTCCTGCTGGGAATAACTGAAAGAGAGTTTTCCAGAAGAAATTTAACATTTTTTATGTATGCAACCACGGTGGCTAGGATAGTATATGTGTAGAAATGGAAAGACACTAAAATGCCCTCAAAAGAAGACTGGTTGATAAAAATTTTGGAATATGCTGAGATGGCAAAGCTTACAGCACTTATAAGAGACAAAAATTTGGCATGATTGGGAACCATTTTTGCTTTACTTAAGAACTATTTGTAAGAACTATTTACTTAAGAACTATTTGTAAGAACTATTTTTCTAATATGGACTTTTCAGTAGGGTTTGAAATATAGTAATAACAGCAGGTTGGGTAGGGTAAAATTGAGTAGTAATGTGGAGTATGTATGTTTTGAATTATTATAGCAATGGTTTATATGTATAGTTATCGTGAACCGCACAGATAGGTAAGCGGGAAGTAAATATTTACTTATGTGTAGAAATGAATGTAATTTGAATGTACAGCTATTGTATAAGCCAATACAAATTTAAAAGGAGGGGGGAGGAAATAACCCATAGGCAAAATTCAGACATAACATCCATGTCAGCAGAATGGCCGTGATTGGCCATGATATTGAATGGAGTGTGCCAAGTGTGGTCATTCATTGTTGGTGCCCTCCTCCCACCCTTGGCATGGAAAGGGCATTTAAATGCCTTTAAATGCCATGCCATGCCAGCGCTGCTTCAGACCATGATGGCACCACCACCCTCCAAAGAGCCCTGCACCTAAAGAGTCCCAGACAAGCACGTTGGGGGGGGGGGGTTCCAGGGGGTTTAATATTTCCCTGTTACTCAGGAAAGGGAATGGAACATCAGGCCCAAGGTCCATCCAGTCCAGCCCCCTGTTTCATGCAGTGAGATGATGAGGACGACGCCCAGCCCAGTTGGAAAGTGGCTTTTGTGGAGGCCTGGGCTTCCAGAGTGAAGTGGCCTGCTGCCCATTCTGGCTTCCTCCCCATTTTCATCATTGTATATCCCTGAAGCTGGCTGCATAAATGGAGAAGCAGAGTCAGAGCAAGGCTGGACTGGGCCCTGGCGCTGGAGCAAAAAGTGTGTCCTCAGCGCCCCCCAAACAACTACATCTTCGGGGGGGGGAGCAAAGAGCTAGCTGTCATCCAGCCAACAGGAGCCCCTCCCTCAGGGGCCCGGGGACATTTGTCTGGAGAAGGATGCTGCTGACAGCTGGGCTCTGACTGGCTGAGAGGGATGCTGCCTCTGGGACCCTGCTGGGATGTACAGGGATTAGATCTGCCTACAGGAGCATCTGCTGGTCGCTTGCCCACCTTCCTCCCTGCCTCGCGCTTTCCTTCTAGCACTCCTGTCTGATGGAAGGGTCCAGTCAGCATGAGCTCCATGGGCATCCATCGGAGCCAGGTCTGGAAGTACAGTGAGTAGCCCCTGCCGCTCCTTGCAATCTCTTGGATTTTCGGCTCTCATGGGGAGGGCAGTTATGGCCTGGCTTCACCAGGCAAAGCCATTATATCCTTCAACCTGCCCTGAAGGCAAATCCTACAAGCCAAGTCTTAAAGACCTGGACCAGACCAGGGTTTTATGGTTTTCAGATATTTGAGGTGATGCCGCAGTTTTGAAAGGAAGGGGTGCCAGAGCATAAGGCTGCTTGGAAGTTGCACCCTCTGATTTGGAAGCCCTCCCAGCCGCTGCAGTATAAATTGGTTGCAATTCCTCAATATAGAGCAAGTTGCACTCTGCACATGCTCAGAAGCCCCTGCTTGTTAATTCACAGTGTCCAGGACTGTGAAGCTGCAAAGAGGTGGGAGAGCAAAGAGAAACTCTGGCTTAAGCTTACCCCTGAGAGATCTTCCTTCCAATTCTGTTCTTTATTCCCAAACACCAAGTCTTCCTCAGCTTGAATTTCAAGAGGTGTGCAAATGGCACATGGGGAAGAGCAAGCACTTCTGTCTTCAGCAGCCCCATGACAGGCAGAAATTCAACAACCTGCCTGCCCTTCCCAGGATGAAGCTTCACTTGTGGAGTTATTTCATCATTGCGTGTTTAAATGGCTTCAGTTCATAAATGGAGCATCTGTTCCAGACAGGGGGCAACTTATTTGGGGCAGCAGATGTCACAGCAGCACCATTTTTAGAGTGGGAAGGCACCTTGGAGGCCTCCCAGTCCAGCCGCCTCTGAAGGTCCTTTCATGCAGCCACACTCCCAGGGGCATAGCCATAATTGAGCAAAAGGGTTCAAAGAACATGGGCCCCCAACTCCTGAGGGCCCTCCAGGTCCACCCCTTCCTATTTTCTTCATTATCTCCCTCACTCTGGGGGGGCCGCCAGAGAGAAGGATGAACATGGGCCCCCTCTCCCCTAGCTACACCCCTGCACACTCCCAAGTGTGGAGCAACTCAGGGTGATGAAACTGCACTTTGCACTGGCTCAGAGACACTACTCTCTGGTCTTTGGGTTCCAGCACTCTGCTCTAGCACTGGAGAGGAGAGCTGGCCTTGTGGTAGCAAGCATGACTTGTCCCCTTAGCTAAGCAGGGTCTGCCCTGGTTGCATATGAATGGGAGACCAGAAGTGTGAGTGAGCACTGTAAGATATTCCCCTCAGGGGATACAGCCGCTCTGGAAAGAGCAGAAGTTCCAAGTTCCCTCCCTAGCAGCATCTCCAAGATAGGGCTGAAAGAGATTCCTGCCTGAAACCTTGGAGAAGCCACTGCCAGTTTGTGAAGACAATACTGAGCTAGATAGACCAATGGTCTGACTCAGTATATGGCAGCTTCCTATATAACATGAAGACTGTACACAGACTAGCTGGCATACTGTGCAACGTTACACACATTGTATATATGCAATGGCTGCACTGTTGGCGCAACTCTGCACAACTTTCATGTTTGCACAACAGTGCTCTTGCACAACTGCACAAATGTTACATTCCACTGCGTGCGTATTGTAATGCTGAAAAGCAGATCTGTACATATGTTGAACATAACGTGTGAATAGGACTATTGCTGTAATCAAATGCTCTTTTTGCAAGTATGCAATTACAATATCTATTTCCAAAGTTTATCCTCCTGTCCTGTATGCTTGACCTTCTTAGTATTCTATTAATATTCTCAATATGCCTTTGAGACATAGTATTTAACAAGCAGGTAGGTAGTTTAGTAGCACATTAATTGCTATCAAAAAGGTTTGCTGTGGATGGTGATTGTTATAATAGTTATCTCCTGCTGCTGAGTACTTCTGATTGAAACTGGCAATAATGTTAAGTAGGAATTACTTTTTTCAGAGTTGAGATTACAATTAAGTGTTTGATTCCAACACCTCCATAAATACACCCACCTTTGGGTGCAGCTGGAGCCCTGCATTGTGAAATTGTCAATCTTTTAACAACTAAAATATGCAGCATCACTAAAATCAGGCTCCTTAATAACGGAGAATTAGAAAGCAGCCAATGTAACAACAATTTTAAAAAACAGAAATTATAGACTGTCAGCCAAAGTTCTGTCCCATCTAAATTGGTAGAAAACATTTACATTACAATTCTTAAACATACAAATTCTGGGCCTATGACCGTGTGTGGGGCTCAACTTCCATTTTGCTTGGAGGAATCACTGTGAGGAGGGAATTTAGAAACTTAGTTTGCAATAGCTACCTTCTCTATTTCTCATAGGCTAATAGATGGGTTTGCAGAAGGCCTTGCTAC
The DNA here is from genome assembly GCF_027244095.1 of Hemicordylus capensis. NCBI lineage: Eukaryota > Metazoa > Chordata > Lepidosauria > Squamata > Cordylidae > Hemicordylus > Hemicordylus capensis. The sequence continues at coordinate 186,615,253 of NC_069657.1, forward strand.
TGAGTGTTGGTTCAAAAGCACTCTAAAAGCACCAGGCCAAAGTGTTATGTCGAAATACAAATTCAGTGTGAAGAGATTTTTGGGAAAAAGTGAACAAAATTCTTTAAATAGCTGTGATGCCCACATTTACAGTACTCCATACAGTTCCCATAATGCCATCTAAGAGTCATGTCAGTAAAGAAAAATAATATTTTAGAAAAACCAAATAATGGCTTGACAAGGACCTCTTCTCAGTGCCTTCCAGGACCTACAGAATGCCAAGGACCATTCTAGAATAGAATATTGAGGGTACAGTATACACTGAGGGAGGGAGGAAGTAAAATGGAGGAAGCAGGTAATTGGAGATTAAGGTGGGGGTGTTGTGTACATTTTTTAAAAACTCCTCTCCCCACATTTTAAAGAGAGGTTTCAGGAAAATGGAAATAAAAAGAGTATCCCTTTTAATTTCCTCCCATCCTGAAACTACCCTTCCCACCACACACACACACACACACACACACACACACAAACCCTGAACAGCACTACAAGGCTACTGTTTAAGGATGCTGGAGCAATGAACAGAAACATTTCTGTTAGGGGCTAGGGGGTGTATTGCAACATTTTGTTAGAGGTCTCCACTTCTCATGCTCCATTTCCAAGCTTTCTACCTGGCTGGCCACTGCTTGAGACAGAGTGCTGAAATAGACGGACCTTTAGTCTCTTACAGCATGTCAGTTCTTAAGGTTTTTATCTGAAGCCACTGCATTCACAACTTAGTACAAGCAGATAATTCAAGGCTACAGTCCTATGTATACTTATTTGGGTATAGGTGTCATTGAACACTTACATGCAAATTTCTGTACAAGGAAAACTTCAGTACCTTAATCTAGCCATTTTAAAAGCAGGATGTGCAATAGAGACACATGATTGCCACCATATAGGATTCAGATTACTTCTGCAGCCTATCACAGCACACCCACTCTAGTACCTAAAGCTTGACAGGTGACAGAGCTCATGGCATAGGGTTATGGCTGAATTCAGATGTTATAGGAAACCGGAGGTTCACCTCCAGTTTCCTTTGCCACACATCCAGATTCTGAAAAATGGAGTTGAAGGCGAAAAGGGACCCATGGTTTCCCTCGCCAAACTCCACTCTGAACCTTCAGTCTTACTTTCAACTTACTTTCAACTGACAATGGCAGCATGCTTTCTGAAGTGGGGCTATTTCCCTAGATTTACTGCAGGCCCTTAAGGGCACCAAAGGCAGTAACAGGAAACCTGGGGAGAGATTTTAACATCATGTACCTAATGGCGCCACCTTAAGTGGCACAGCAGGGAAACGCTTGACTAAGAAGCAGAAGGTTGCTGGTTCAAATCCCTACTGCTACTATATCAGGCAGCAGCAATATAGGAAGATGCTGAGAGGCATCATCCCATACTCTGTGGGAGGAAGCAATGGTAAACCCTTCCTGTATGATACCAAAGAAAACCACAGGGCTTTGTGGGTGCCAGGAGTCGAAATCGACTTGACAGCACATTTTACTTTACTTACTAACTAATGGTGCAGTGGGGAAGTAACTTGCCTAGGGAGTATAAGGTTGCCTGTTTGAATCTCCACTGGTATGTTTCCCAGACTATGTGAACACCTATATTGGGCAGCAGCAATATAGGAAGATGCTGAAAGGCATCATCTCATACTGTAGAGGAGATGGCAATGGTAACCCCCTCCTATATTCTACCCAAGAAAACCACATGGCTCTGTGGTCTCCAGGAGTCGACACCGACTCAACGGCACCACTTTACTTTTTACCCCAGCGTATCTCTTAGCCATAGCTTTGTACTGAATTGTATAATCGTAAACTGCTTTAAAAATATTTAGATGAAAGGAAGAGTAAAATACTTTACATAAATGTGCTTATTACTGCTAAATTCTTGGAGTTCATTCAAAAGAAACAAGTATTCAAAATACTTGTCTAACTAGTAGGTTCCACTATACAGTTTGACATGTTTTAACATTTACAAAGGCTTGTGAAAAAAATTATCATAGATTTTTCTGCAATGTACTGGTAAGGAACTGCAAACTAGTATAGGATCTCCGTAAGTAGCTGAATGCTCTCTCTGTTACTATCCATATACTTTAATATAAAAAGTTAGCTTAGTTTCACACCCAAAGGAAGATGTTTCTAATCATGTAACAAGCTTCTATTTGTGTGTTATAGCATCAGCCCAGGGCATGAGCACAATAGTGTATTATAGAAAAGTTGGACTCCATCCAGAAGTGGTTACACATTAAAGCTGTAATTAGGCCTTGAAGGTCTTTAGCTGAAAGTTTACGATATAACATCAGTACTACTAAATGAAATTATAGCCAACCAACAAAAGTGAAGATGAAGACAAAAAAGAAGAAAGAAAGAAAAAAGTATTAGATTAACACCCTAATTTTAAAATCTTTACTTGGAAGCTAGACCCATTGACTTCAATGGGGTTTAGTTCCATATAATATACTTAGGATTGGGGTGTTAGAAGAAGAGTCTAGTCTAGTCACTGCCAGAGTCTGAGATAACTACAATATTAATGAATTGAAAAATGATCTATATTATTAATTCTCCAAGACAGAGAATTGGTGAATGCGTCCGGATGTGGCAGAAAGGAGGCGATTGGATGACAGAGGGGGAAGAGGTGATTGGCTGACAGATAGGGAGAGAGTTCCGGAAGTTTTGTGGGGTGGCTGAAAAGCAGTTTGACAGTTGGCTCCGGGGCGCCGTGAAGTGGCAGGGAGCTCAGAGGCTGGGGGCGGCTTTGGGAGCTGGACAGTTGGCTCTGGGGACTGCGGGCAGCAGACAGTTGGCTGAGCTGCACTGTGAAGCGGCAGGGAGCAGGGAGCTCGGAGGTTGTCAGGCAAGCGGGCAACAGACACTGGAAGTGTCAGGAGGAAGCAAGGACAGTGAGACAGAGATAGAAAGTTGAACAGAGAAAGAGGAGACTGCGGGGAGAGCAAGCGAGTTGCGGGGGGGGCCCGAGCGCGGGCGAGCCGCGGGGGGGGGGCCCGAGCGCGGGCGAGCCGCGGGGGGGGGCCCGAGCGCGGGCGGGCGAGGTGCGAGGGGCCGAGCGCGGGCGGGCGAGGTGCGAGGGGCCGAGCGCGGGCGGGCGAGGTGCGAGGGGCCGAGCGCGGGCGGGCGAGCTGCGAGGGGCCGAGCGCGGGCGGGCGAGCTGCGAGGGGCCGAGCGCGGGCGGGCGAGCTGCGAGGGGCCGAGCGCGGGCGGGCGAGCTGCGAGGGGCCGAGCGCGGGCGGGCGAGCTGCGAGGGGCCGAGCGCGGGCGGGCGAGCTGCGAGGGGCCGAGCGCGGGCGGGCGAGCTGCGAGGGGCCGAGCGCGGGCGGGCGAGCTGCGAGGGGCCGAGCGCGGGCGGGCGAGCTGCGAGGGGCCGAGCGCGGGCGGGCGAGCTGCGAGGGGCCGAGCGCGGGCGGGCGAGCTGCGAGGGGCCGAGCGCGGGCGGGCGAGCTGCGAGGGGCCGAGCGCGGGCGGGCGAGCTGCGAGGGGCCGAGCGCGGGCGGGCGAGCTGCGAGGGGCCGAGCGCGGGCGGGCGAGCTGCGAGGGGCCGGGGGCCGAGCGCGGGCGGGCGAGCTGCGAGGGGCCGGGGGCCGAGCGCGGGCGGGCGAGCTGCGAGGGGCCGGGGGCCGAGCGCGGGCGGGCGAGCTGCGAGGGGCCGGGGGCCGAGCGCGGGCGGGCGAGCTGCGAGGGGCCGGGGGCCGAGCGCGGGCGGGCGAGCTGCGAGGGGCCGGGGGCCGAGCGCGGGCGGGCGAGCTGCGAGGGGCCGGGGGCCGAGCGCGGGCGGGCGAGCTGCGAGGGGCCGGGGGCCGAGCGCGGGCGGGCGAGCTGCGAGGGGCCGGGGGCCGAGCGCGGGCGGGCGAGCTGCGAGGGGCCGGGGGCCGAGCGCGGGCGGGCGAGCTGCGAGGGGCCGGGGGCCGAGCGCGGGCGGGCGAGCTGCGAGGGGCCGGGGGCCGAGCGCGGGCGGGCGAGCTGCGAGGGGCCGGGGGCCGAGCGCGGGCGGGCGAGCTGCGAGGGGCCGGGGGCCGAGCGCGGGCGGGCGAGCTGCGAGGGGCCGGGGGCCGAGCGCGGGCGGGCGAGCTGCGAGGGGCCGGGGGCCGAGCGCGGGCGGGCGAGCTGCGAGGGGCCGGGGGCCGAGCGCGGGCGGGCGAGCTGCGAGGGGCCGGGGGCCGAGCGCGGGCGGGCGAGCTGCGGGGGGCCGGGGGCCGAGCGCGGGCGGGCGAGCTGCGGGGGGCCGGGGGCCGAGCGCGGGCGGGCGAGCTGCGGGGGGCCGGGGGCCGAGCGCGGGCGGGCGAGCTGCGGGGGGCCGGGGGCCGAGCGCGGGCGGGCGAGCTGCGGGGGGCCGGGGGCCGAGCGCGGGCGGGCGAGCTGCGGGGGGCCGGGGGCCGAGCGCGGGCGGGCGAGCTGCGGGGGGCAGGGGGCCGAGCGCGGGCGGGCGAGCTGCGGGGGGCAGGGGGCCGAGCGCGGGCGGGCGAGCTGCGGGGGGCAGGGGGCCGAGCGCGGGCGGGCGAGCTGCGGGGGGCAGGGGGCCGAGCGCGGGCGGGCGAGCTGCGGGGGGCAGGGGGGCCGAGCGCGGGCGGGCGAGCTGCGGGGGGCAGGGGGGCCGAGCGCGGGCGGGCGAGCTGCGGGGGGCCGAGCGCGGGCGGGCGAGCTGCGGGGGGCCGAGCGCGCTGCAAGGGGCGGGGGGCCGAGCGCGGGCGGGCAAGCTGTGAGGGCCCGAGCACGGGCGGGCGAGGTGCAAGGGGCGGGGGGCCGAGTGCGGGCGGGCGAAGTGAGAGGGGCCGAGCGCGGGTGGGCGAGGTGCGAGGGGCCGAGCGCGGGCGGCCGAGCTGCGAGGGGCCGAGCGCGCTGAAAGGGGCAGGGGGCCCAGCGCGGGTGGGCGAGCTGCAAGGGGCAGCGGGCCGAGCGCGGGCGGGCGAGCTGAGAGGGGCCGAGCACAGGCCGGTGAGCGAGGTGTGGGGGGCCAAGCGCAGGCGGGAGAGCTGCGAGGGCCCGAGCGCGGGCCGGCTAGTTGTGAGGTTTGGGGGGCCAAGCGCGGGCCGGTGAGCGAGGTGCAGGGGGCCGAGCACGGGCCGGCGAGCAAGGTGCGGGGGGCCGAGCACGGGCCGGCAAGCGAGTGGCGGGGGGCGAGCTGTAGGAGCCGAGCGAGAAAGCAGCGGGGGGCCCGAGCGTGAGCGAGCGGCGGGGTGTGAGTGAGCTAATTGCAGGGGGAGCGCAAGAGTTGCGGGGGTGCGGTGAGGTTAGCGCGAGCCAGAGGGCAAGCTGTGGGGGTGAGCTGCAGGGGGCGGGGGCACGCTGCGGGGTCGAGTGGGTTGTCGGAGGGATGCCACAGGCTCATTTCACGACCGCAGAGAAGCTCTATGCAGGGTCAGCTTGTGTATTTTATTTTAAAGTTATACATGTCGCAGATTTTTCTAATGTTACTATGACTATATTTCACATTTCATCATCTGTAAACCCCAGCTCCTCTTCTCTAAATTTATACATCTGAATCTATCTATATGTATTTCTTAGATCCCTAAACAAACCCTAATATGTTTTTCTTATCCTCAACAAATTTGCAGTGTAATGACTTAAAGTACAATATTTCAGAAGCTCTTGGGAAAGTATGTGCTACCGGAAATTTTATCAAATCCCATTTTGCTCCTTGAGGGCCATGAGATATCTAATCTTAAAACTGTCAGTGAGTCAGGAATGGATTTTTGTCTGTTCTTGCTCTCAGTCTCAGACACTGTGAGAAACAGTTCACAAGGTGTGAGAAGCCGCTTGGAACGTCGCCTACAGAAAGATTTATTAAAGAGCAGTAGGAAAATTAGATGGGTAAGAATTTCCTGATAGCACCTTGTGCTATGGTATTAATAGAGGAGTACTGTACAAATATATGAATGGGTATAGTAAACAAGACAAAACTCACATATTTAGGCAACAACATCGATTTTGTAGAAATAAAAGAAGAGATATACTCTTACCATCACAATTGCTCAAACTACTTTCAATGCACACTAAACTATCTGCTGTGCATTTCCTTACAGAATTCACCCATGGGAAACTAGCATTTTAAGTAGCAAGTTTTTTATTAAAAATCATCAGGAGCTTGAGGACATTGTTTTGAAAAACCAACTTTTCATAAATTAATCTTTTTTACTTTTTCTAATCTTGATCACCCATGTAAGCCTTTTTTAGAATTAAGCCAATTAAGCCATTTTAGGGTAAGTTTAGACCAGCACTTTTATTGCATGGACAGCCCACAGTAAATCTGAGTGTTTACTCAGAATTCTCACTGTGTTCAGTAGGGATTGCTCCCATGTAAGTATGTTCTGACAGTAGTGCAGTATAATCCTATGCATTTAGGAGTGCTTAGAAAACTGATGGGCTTAGGCATCTGACCCTGCGTATAGGATTGGCAACAAACCAGGAAGAGAGAGAAATGCTGATTGACTTTGGTTGGTTGTTTGCTTTGGGGGCACTTTCCAGAAATGCAAGGCACAAGGTTGTTCCATCCCCAGAACTTAAACAAACAAAAAACTGTGTGCCATAAGTAAATAGACAGTGCTTACACAGCAGTCTATACCAGACTCACGCATCCACCCTCAAATAGAGGTTTGCCTCTAGTTCCACGCCCTGGCCCCACTTAGCTTCCAGAACTTTTTATTTCAAGAACTAGCAAACCTAGCTACATCTAATTGGTCTGTAAGCCTCCAATACTAAGCACATATATTAGGGGGAAAGTCATATTGTACTTCATAGAATTTGCTTCTATGAAGTAAATATACATAGGATCATGCGCCACCTTTTAAACAAATCCAGTATAAACAAGCAAAATGATGGAAGAGGAGGTGTGGCATGATGGCCAGAAAGAAAAGCAGGGGAGACTTCTCTTTAGACTAAGTGCTCAAAAGCTTATCCATGGGCTTTGGGCACATCTAACCCTGCACAGAACAGGGCTAGTCTCTGCATTAAAATGGGAACCCAAAACACTGACGGATCCTTAGAGCCCATGGATTCTGCATCCTCTTAGCAAATAAATATGAACAGCAGATCTAGCAAAAAAAAAAAAAAAAAGGCCACTCTAAATGCACCCTTAAAGTAACTCATTTGCATTTAACTGCAGTAGCATCTTGTTGTCTTCCATCTTTCAGACATCAGCCCTGTTCATAGCTGGGGGGGAAAAACCCTAAAGTTCTTGGGCATTTTTGCCAGGTGTCTGGGAGTCTTCCAACCTGGAATGGTTAGAGCATAACAATTACATTACTGCAGGAGGAAGACATGCGCCAAAATGAAAACCCTGTGCCAGCCCATAAACACAGAGCATGCACTCCAGCATTCCATAGATGAGAAGCAGGACACTCATATCTAATTGCAACACTCTTATTCTTATGCCAGCCAGCACCCTTCCAGTTGCTGAAGGCTCTACTTTGCCTGCTGTACTTCCATTTTTAAAGCTTGTGAATGTTTGATTTCGCAGTTGATGATATGGCTGTATTTAGTACAGAACAGCTGCAACACATCCAGGCACTTTTGGTATCTTGATAAGTGGTGATCAGGGGAATTAAGAACATAAAGAAAAGTCCTACTGGATTATAATAAACATCCATGTAGTTCAGCATTCTGCATCCCACAATAGTCAACCTGAATTCTCCAAAGAAGACCTCTTGATAGCAATACTACTATGCTGCTGCTGTTGCCCAGCAACTCATATTCAGAGGCATATTGCCTCTAAACCCAGAAGTTCCACATAGCCATCACTACTCATAGTCATGAATGGACATCAGTGATTGAGTAGAGATAGGCTACAACCCAAGCCTAGTCACATGATTTAAAAACAAAGAGGGTGTTATACCAGAATAACAAAATTGCCCTGTTATCATAAACAGCTGAATAGGAATCTCATCAAGTACAGCAAAGGAAATGGCAGCCTGTGTACTAGATGCTGCATATGTATTTACATGCATGTGCACTAAAAGGTCCACCCACCAGACATTCAGATTTAACTTTTAGAGATGAGGAGGAGCGGGCTGAAACTTCAAGAAGAGCAACTTCATACAACACCTGTGCACACTATTTTTTGAAAAGGCACCCCCAAAATCTGCCCTAAAGGAAAAGATAGGGACAGCAATTAAACAGGAACAGATATCAGAAAATAGAAAGGTTCGTAGTAAATAAGATAGTTGCAAGTATATGATAGAAGAAGCCATATTCACACATTCTGTTTGATGCATGTACAGTCTGCATACATTGTATGCATGTACAGATCTGTACACATGTATAGTTTTTCACGTTATGCTGATGAATGCAGTGCACTTCCTATCTCTGCCATGCATTTGAGGGACTGGTAGTACCCAAGTTCACTTTTAAAATGAACACATATACATGTAAACATGTACAGGTGCACTTAGGTCACTTTGGAGCCTAAAGGCTTTTGGAGCCGCCCCCTCCTGAAAGTTAAGCATCATCCCCCTACACACACATACACCGTGACAAACAGAGTATTTTTAACACGCGGGGTATCTTTACGTGAATATGCAGTAGCAGAAACATTTCAACATGCAACTTAACATATTCCCATCCCACATTTTTCTTTCCCACTCCCCCTAGTCTCTAAAGTACCTGGCACATAATCACACTCGGCCACCCCGCACAGTGCAGGCCAGCAGCAAACACACCACCTGGGACAGTCTAAAGAAAATTGGAGGGGGGGCCCAGGGGGTGTGGAGGCCCCGGGCTTTGGCCCCAAAATCCAGGGGTAAGAGCGACACTGCGTAGAGACACCTGAATGCATGTACTGTATAATGCCTGAACTTAGTTACTGACCCTTTCTGTACAAAATAACTGCCAGCCCTTGGCTCCCTACCATAATTTTCAATATGATCCGCCACATCCCCCACAAGCATACATTGAAAGACCTGGCTTGAAGCAAGAATCCAACCCTTCTACCACAACACAAACACACGACCACTGTACTGTTGATTAAACGGTCAAGGACCAACTAACTGTTACTCGGGATCAACTCCATTAAGTAGACTGATCTCGAGTAAGCACTCGGAGTGGAATTTGGGGGTTTGTTTTTTTAAGAGTGCGCCTCAAAAATGGCTCGTGAGGAGCTGAAAATTGCGCACACGCAAAAAGTGAACGGTTTACGGCGGCAATCCTGTAAACATTTGCTTGAGAGTAAGCCTAACTGTAACCAGTGGGATTTGTTTCTAAGTAAAGATGCACAGAATCGGGCTGCAAGCTTACGCCACTCTAGTGTGCCTCTTGCTATTTTGGTGAGTCTCCTTCTCCTCCTCCTCCCCCCTCAGTGTCCTACAGTCAGCCACCTTCCTCCCCCCCCCCCCCCTTTTGGTCCCCTCCGATCTCCCACACAGACACACACCCCAGCAACACGCACAAGATCTCCCCGCCTGGCCTGAAGGAACTGCGGCGCTCCCTTCCACTCCGCCGGTCTCTTCGCAGCATCGGTAACCCTAGCAACCTCTGCTCGCGCCGCCATTGGCTGGTTTGATACGCGTCGGCGGCCTATGGAGCCCCGCCTTGAGGCAGGCTTCTCCAATCGGGGCGAGGCACAGGGCAGGGCGCCTTGCTGACGTTTCACCAGGGGAAGGGAGGGGGGTTAAAGGGGCGGGAAGAAGCAAGAGGAGAGGCTTGCGAGGAGGATTCTGTGCTGCTTGGCGGTGGCACATTATCCCCACGACCATGGACACCCCGGGGTAGGGCCCCCCTCGGCGGGGTGGCCGCTGCCCCTCCGCGCACACAGAGACCCTGCGCCGGCGGGGGCGCCGCTCCCTCTACGCGGTGAGTGAAGGTCTCTCTTCCCCAGACGAGGTGGAGGCGAGAGCCAGCTCGGTCCCCAGGGCTGCGGCGGGAGAAGGAGAGGGACGCGGAAGGAGCTACCTGCAGGGAGAAAAGGAGGGAGTGGTCTCTTTTCTGCCCCGGGATGGGGCTGGTTCTCAGGCTCCCTCCTCCCCTGCGCGCCCTCCCCGCATCTCCATCTTCCCTTCCTTTAGCCCCCTTCTTGCAAACTCTCCGGTGCTCTCCCTCCCTCGCCTCTTCCCTGGCACTTCTCCTTGCTTCCGCGAAGCCTGCTGAACTCCCTCCCCTGTTCTAACAGTCTTGTTGCCTCATCTCGCCGCTTGCTCACCTCTCCCTTCCCGTCCGACCCTGCTCAAAGATCTGCCTCCCATTTTACTTGCCAGGCTCTATCAACGGCCCCTCCCCTGACAAATGTGTTTCCTCTGCTTCGTTTGGCCACCAACATCCTCTCGCTGCTTAGCCTGCCTTTTCCTCCCTCTCTTATCCAGTCCATCATGTCCTTAAAGCCCTCGCTCTTCAGCTTGACTCCTATCCTTCATGCTCCACATGCAAGAGGCTCACTTTTACCCTCTAACTAACCTTTCTCTCTCCTCCTCCTCCTCCCAGAAATACAAACGCTTTAGCTTTCCACCCTAAAACGTCTGTCTTCTGTTTGTTCCTTCCCTTTGCCATCAGAGTGTCCTTGCGCATCAGTTTCCCTCCTTGTAATGCTCAGACTACACCTAAATGCCCTTTCTTTCTCCATGTAGAAACGTCCCATATGCAGATTTTGCTTCCCTTGATTACTTGACCTTTTTGCCCTTTCTTGCATAGTCTGGCTTCCTGCATTTTTAACATCTACCTTTCCATTTAGTTCCTCAGTATTATTTTCTAGAAAACACTCTGCCCCATCAGGTATGTCTTACTTAATCACAGCCTTTCTGCCTTTGCTCTGAGATGCTGCCCCACAATATCTCTAAGTGGTCCCCTCCCCTAAAAAAACTCACTATCTTCTCATCCTAACACACACACCCCCTTTTTAAGGGTCCTGTGAGAGCTTTGCCTAATTTCCTTCACCCATCTGAATATCTCTTCTAGTTTTGGCCTTTGCTCAGAACTTGCACCCTCTAATTTCTACCAGGCTTTTTACACCTTGTCCCACAAGTAAGACTGGCTTTTAGTGTTTCTTCTCTAGATTTTGTTCTCTGAGCTCCTGGAAAATTGCACTCTCCTTCTGTCCATATAAGACCCTTCAATCCTCTCCCCTGCCGTTTGCATGTCTGTTAAACCCTTGCAGTTCCCAGCCTGTTCCCTCTTATCATGTCCTTGTTCTAAGAAAATTCTTCCTGCTACTTCAGTGTCTCTGAAATCTAGGGAGGAAGCCACAGTTCTCTTCTTGCATTGCTGGCTAACTGGCTCCCTCTAAATCCTTCTCTCTTAACCGGCAGTCTCCCCTCACTCGACCTCTCCCCCATCTTGTATTTTCTCCCATTTGCTTGTTAACGCCACTTCCGACCAGGCTGAAGGAGCAAATCCTGTAGCGCTCGCTCTCCTGGGCCTGGGTTTTCTGAGTGGCAGACCCACAGCTCCTGTCCCCCTCTGGCCACCAGATCCCTTGAGGGAGAAGGCAGTGGGAGAGGGGGCAGCAGCAGTGACTGCCTGGCTTTTGGCTGCATGTTCAAGGAGTGCGACAGACGGCAGTGTGTGTGGACGGAAGCTGTTGGCGCTCTGGGCGAATGAGAAGGCAGGTGTGTGCCTGTGTGTGGGAGGGGGACACGTTGTTTGTTCCTGGAGCTTTTTGATAGTGCAGGAATGTGAGGAATGTTTCGGAAGCCACTGCAACAGATCACTTCTCCTTCCCCAGCTCTCTAAGAGCCAAAGGTCACTGGACCATTTACTCAGCAGCAAGCAAGCCTGTCTGTCTGTCTGCCTTCATGCTGCAGAGAGAGTGTCTGTACTGTGTGTCTTGAGCATGGCCTTACACAGGACCAGGTTAGATTCTCGTAACACTGCTCTGCCTGGTAACTGGATTTGCAGTCCCTTATGGTGTTTGGGCTGGCCTTTTCCTGTTAAGCCTGTCTGAGCTTGGAGACCCCTTCCCTCTTTAAGGTATTGCTTTTCTGCCATGGTCTTAGTTCAGATCTCATTCAGGCGCCTTGCTGACGTTTAACCAGGGGAAGGGGGGGGGCGTTAAAGGGGCGGGAAGAAGCAAGAGGAGAGCTTGCGAGGAGGATTCTGTGCTGCTTGGCAGTGGCACATTATCCCCATGACCATGGACACCCCGGGGTGGTTGCTGCCCCTCCGCGGGCAGAGACATCCTGTGCCAGCGGGGCCCGCCGCTCCCTCTACACGGTGAGTGAAGGTCTCTCTTCCCCAGATGAGGTGGGGGGGGAGAAGGAGAGGGACATGGAAGGAGCTACCTGCAGGGAGAAAAGGAGGGAGTGGTCTCTTTTCTGCCCCGGGATGGGGCTGGTTCTCAGGCTCCCTCCTCCCCTGCGCGCCCTCCCCGCATCTCCATCTTCCCTTCCTTTAGCCCCCTTCTTGCAAACTCTCCGGTGCTCTCCCTCCCTCGCCTCTTCCCTGGCACTTCTCCTTGCTTCCGCGAAGCCTGCTGAACTCCCTCCCCTGTTCTAACAGTCTTGTTGCCTCATCTCGCCGCTTGCTCACCTCTCCCTTCCCGTCCGACCCTGCTCAAAGATCTGCCTCCCATTTTACTTGCCAGGCTCTATCAACGGCCCCTCCCCTGACAAATGTGTTTCCTCTGCTTCGTTTGGCCACCAACATCCTCTCGCTGCTTAGCCTGCCTTTTCCTCCCTCTCTTATCCAGTCCATCATGTCCTTAAAGCCCTCGCTCTTCAGCTTGACTCCTATCCTTCATGCTCCACATGCAAGAGGCTCACTTTTACCCTCTAACTAACCTTTCTCTCTCCTCCTCCTCCTCCCAGAAATACAAACGCTTTAGCTTTCCACCCTAAAACGTCTGTCTTCTGTTTGTTCCTTCCCTTTGCCATCGAAGTGTCCTTGCGCATCAGTTTCCCTCCTTGTAATGCTCAGACTACACCTAAATGCCCTTTCTTTCTCCATGTAGAAACGTCCCATATGCAGATTTTGCTTCCCTTGATTACTTGACCTTTTTGCCCTTTCTTGCATAGTCTGGCTTCCTGCATTTTTAACATCTACCTTTCCATTTAGTTCCTCAGTATTATTTTCTAGAAAACACTCTTCCCCATCAGGTATGTCTTACTTAATCACAGCCTTTCTGCCTTTGCTCTGAGATGCTGCCCCACAATATCTCTAAGTGGTCCCCTCCCCTAAAAAAACTCTCTCTCTTCTCATCCTCATCCCCCCCCCCTTTTAAGGGTCCTGTGAGAGCTTTGCCTAATTTCCTTCACCCATCTGAATATCTCTTCTAGTTTTGGCCTTTGCTCAGAACTTGCACCCTCTAATTTCTACCAGGCTTTTTACACCTTGTCCCACAAGTAAGACTGGCTTTTAGTGTTTCTTCTCTAGATTTTGTTCTCTGAGCTCCTGGAAAATTGCACTCTCCTTCTGTCCATATAAGACCCTTCAATCCTCTCCCCTGCCGTTTGCATGTCTGTTAAACCCTTGCAGTTCCCAGCCTGTTCCCTCTTATCATGTCCTTGTTCTAAGAAAATTCTTCCTGCTACTTCAGTGTCTCTGAAATCTAGGGAGGAAGCCACAGTTCTCTTCTTGCATTGCTGGCTAACTGGCTCCCTCTAAATCCTTCTCTCTTAACCGGCAGTCTCCCCTCACTCGACCTCTCCCCCATCTTGTATTTTCTCCCATTTGCTTGTTAACGCCACTTCCGACCAGGCTGAAGGAGCAAATCCTGTAGCGCTCGCTCTCCTGGGCCTGGGTTTCCTGAGTGGCAGACCCACAGCTCCTGTCCCCCTCTGGCCACCAGAACCCTTGAGGGAGGAGGCAGTGGGAGAGGGGGCAGCAGCAGTGACTGCCTGGCTTTTGGCTGCATGTTCAAGGAGTGCGACAGACGGCAGTGTGTGTGGACGGAAGCTGTTGGCGCTCTGGGCGAATGAGAAGGCAGGTGTGTGCCTGTGTGTGGGAGGGGGACACGTTGTTTGTTCCTGGAGCTTTTTGATAGTGCAGGAATGTGAGGAATGTTTCGGAAGCCGCTGCAACAGATCACTTCTCCTTGCCCAGCTCTCTAAGAGCCAAAGGTCACTGGACCATTTACTCAGCAGCAAGCAAGCCTGTCTGTCTGTCTGCCTTCATGCTGCAGAGAGAGTGTCTGTATTGTGTGTCTTGAGCATGGCCTTACACAGGACCAGGTTAGATTCTCGTAACACTGCTCTGCCTGGTAACTGGATTTGCAGGCCCTTATGGTGTTTGGGCTGGCCTATTCCTGTTAAGCCTGTCTGAGCTTGGAGACCCCTTCCCTCTTTAAGGTATTGCTTTTCTGCCATGTTCTTAGTTCAGATCTCATTTAGGTTAGTCCTCTAGCATTTTTCTACATTTGTGGAGTAAAACTATGGAAATTATGTGGTGACAATGGCCGTTCAGAAGAGGGAAAGGGTGGACCAGAGGAAAACATCCAAAATGTGCTTACAATGGTTATTTATTATTGATTTAAAATATTTATACTCTGCTCCTCCAGTACACTACTGATCGGGCTGGCTCACAATACATTTTTTTACATTATATGCAGAAATGTAATCTGGATATATCTTTAAATGGAGCATGTCATTAGGAAGCAGTTATTTTTCCATCAATACTGAGCTGCATTTATACCCCTGTGATGCCTATGGGGAGTGGGGGAGAACAGAGAAGTAGTGTTTGACTAGAGATGGGACAGAGGGAGCTGTCTGGTACTGTTAAATTACTGGGCGTGTCAATTACCATTTGAAACAACACAGAAGGCTAGCAGGACACAATTGCCAACATATCTCTCCCCACATTTATAGCTAGTAGTACCTTGTATTGGGTCTATTCAAGCTGCCAGAATCATTTAACTTGATGTTTGTGAGCAGGGGTCTCTGGCCAAGAGGTGGGTTGTGGGAGGCAGAAAGTTTTTTGAAAAGGCATGGAGCACAGTAGAGCTGTAGATAAATGGGAATAGCATGCATGCCTGAACGTGATCTAAAAGTTACTGTTTTCTGTTTGGGGGTTTTGTTTCTCTGGCAGATGAAAAGAAATAATTACAGTCTTTAGGTAAAGAAAAAATTGTAGTGGCAGCTGCCAAGCAAGTCCAGGGCACATCTGTAGACTGCTGCTCTGACATGTTTGGGACAGTGCTTCTTGTAAATAGGATACTGTGGTTTGGATCCTGTACTTAATTGAAACTCATTTGCTTATATGCTTTTTTGGGGGGGGGGGGTAAGTTATAACATATCCTGCATTGGAATGGATATTGCTGTTCTGGTGAAGTGCTTTGAAAAGGATCTGCAAGCTTTGAAAAGATCTGCAGCCTTTACACTGAATACTATTTATGGGTGATGTGTGCTTTTTAAACTTGAAAACAGACTTTGAGCTTGAGTACCAGTATAAAAACTAGGAAATAAGAATAGGCCCTAATGTATGTATTGCAGGCAGCATAACTGTTAAGTCTGAATGTCAATTTCGCTATATTTCCTGTGCTCAACATAATATGATGTGGGGATTGAACAATGTTCATATTCAAAATTAGTGATCCTGGGTGACTCTTAAATTCCTAATGTCTTATAGCTGATGCATTAGTATTTCATCTCTGAGGAAGGATTGCATGTATTGGCACGTTTGGGTGGATGTTGTGCAATAATTATATGGAATTATTGTTGGGGAGCAAACTATTTGGCAGGCAGCACATGCTTCCTGTCTGAATAAAGGGTGCTGAGTTAAACTGAAATGAGAGAGATGTGCTTTTTAGAACTGGTGTGGGAGGCCTGACGTAAGATTCTTTTAACAACAGTGGGTACTGCACTCCCTCTGTGTATACCTAGCTTCCCTTTCTAAATGTCTTGGCTGCTTTGTAGTCTGAACCCTTTACTCTTTGAATGGAGGCATTTACTCACTCCACATCTGCAGACATCCTCAAACCCCCTCTTATGTCATCGGCCACTTCTGCTACCCAGTTTCATGTTACTCTTATGACCTCAAATTTTCTTTCTCCTGCCCCCACCCCACTGCTTTGGTAATCGCAACTCTTTCCTCTCAACAAGCTTTACCTTTTCTTAGGTTTTCTTCCTGGTGCCATCAACTCATTTTGCAGCTGTAGAGTATATTTCATGTGTGTCATTTGAAGTGGCAGTCATTCTCTTAGGTCTTGTGTTCCGGATAATGAAGTGAATTCCTGCTCTTATGGCATGTAAGCACTAGTCTTCCTCGAATGCTTGAGGAAAGCAATTGCAAAATAAGATTTGTAAGGGCAATCCAATAAGATGTTTTCTGTACTGATAGCTAGAACAGGTTTTTGAGGGAATACTTGTTAGGTTCCCAAATATGACAAGTCACTACCTTTTTTAATTCTAGGTGTCTTAATGATCATAGTATGTCATCAGTAAACAATTGGTCACTACTAGGATTCTTTTTCCTGTAAAGATAGCATTGTTGGCATATCATGAGTGCTCTTTGAACAGCTTATTCAATTAAATGGCAAGAGAGCATCTGAGGTATTGAAGGGGCAGAAGGTTAGAAGCAGCTTGGTTTTCCTTTTTGTCTGTCCAGTATAGCATCTGCATACCTACTGA
This sequence comes from Hemicordylus capensis, assembly GCF_027244095.1. NCBI lineage: Eukaryota > Metazoa > Chordata > Lepidosauria > Squamata > Cordylidae > Hemicordylus > Hemicordylus capensis. Next base: position 186,631,769 of record NC_069657.1, read on the forward strand.
ATCTTATTTTTAAGGCTGTAATAGTGATGAAACAAGGCAATGTGCATAACACATCATAATCTTGCAACTCAGGAGTGGTATTTCCTGGATGTGGTTATGATAGCAGCTGCTCATTAAAGGTAAAGGGGGTATAGCATACAAACTCATCTGGGACAGTTGGCAACTGGTTGGAGTGGCTTCCCAAGAGAGGTTGTATAAGAGGTTACTACTAATGTTAAAGGAAGACAGCTGGTTTACTCTGATATTTCAATTGAACTTGGCAAAACTAAAGCAGACCTGCACAATGTAAGTCCACAGGCAGATGACAATTTAGCCCCCTGAGGAAATTTCAGACACTCATTGTTTTGTGTCCCTTTCCCACAACTTACCAGTAAGTGAAGGCTTGCAAAACTCATCTAAAGTAGAAGTTGGGGTGGGGGAGAGGGACGTCTACATTACGCTTTCTCTCCCTCTATTCAGACACATGCTCTGGATCTTGTAGCAGCTTTTCCAGCTATCCAATCACTATTTATGGCCCTTGGAGATGTGGAGTAGAAAATCTTTTGGAATTTCCCCCCATGCTTGAAAAAATCTCTGATATACAGTTAGGAGGAAATAATATGGTGGTGTGTCCTTTAAAAAAACAAAAAAAACAAAACCTGTATAAAAAGGTCAAATAACATGCCAAATCAGATCACAATCTATTTATGGCATTGAGAAAACTTGCATAGTAATTGTTTTGAGAGAAAATCAATGCAAATTTTATGCAAATGAGGGGGAAATTGCATGGGAAATATCTTCCAATTTAACATTTCCCAGAAAACCCACATCTCTGATGACCCTCCTTTATCTCTTACTGATGAGACTTGTTTAGAGCATGCAAGTCTTGTGTATTGTGGCTGCTGAAATCTGTGAGGGACAGACTAGGAGACAGAAGTATAGCAAGAGACCCGAAGGAAGATGTGAAGTAGGGGTAACAGATGGGGATACAGAAAAACCTGTAGTGGTGCCCAGAGAAACACTAGAAGCAGGGAAGAGTTGTGTGGGGTGACAAGAAGAGAGCAAGCTATCTGAGGGATGCAATAAATCTATGGAGTGAGGAAATCAAATGTTGTTGCAGAGACAAAATGAGATGGCGGCTGAACAAGAAGGACTGCAGTTCTAAAGGGGTGTTGAATAGTCTTCGTTTCTGAGGGCAGGACTAGAACTAATGGGTTGAAATTACAAGGAAGCAGCTTCAGGTTTATGTTAGGAAAAACTTTCTGTCAAATCTGTCCAACAGTGGAACAGTCTACCTTGCACAATGGAACTGCTCCCAGGGATTCGGTGGGACCCTGAAATATATCTTAGGTTTGTGTGGGGGAATTAGCTATCTTAAATGGAGCAGTCCACCTTCATAATAAGTTGGTTCAAAAGTTTGGTCATGGAAGGAACTGAATGGAGAGGTTAAAGTTCAAAATAAAATGCAGTGCATTGAAGGGTTTAGGGGTACAGGAATAAAAGAATAGTTACGCAACAATATTTAACTGATATCAACTAACAAGACAACAAGTTACAAAACCTCATGACGAGTTAATTTGGTTTGAGTTCTCGAATTCAGTTCACTCCAGGCTAGCTAGAGAGAAATGAACAGATTTGGATTTTAGGAGAAATGAGGGGAAAGGTAAATAGAATGTAAAGATAGGGGTCATATACTACCTCACTCCTTCCAAAAGAATTGCATCGAAATCTTACAGTCTTTACAGATAGGCTTCTTTTCTCCAGAGCAGAAAGGCAGACACAGGGATCCAGAAACCAGACAGGGGCCCCGGAAAAAAGAGTAAATCCAAAAATGAATGGGACGCTGCAGCCACAAGTGCTAGGCAACTATGTTAGGAAAAGCTGGTGTGGAGTTGTAGGTCAAGGCAGGGCAAAATGGAAGTGCTGATGCCAAGATGTGGGGGAAAGAGTGGTGGTTCGAGGTATTCTGACAGCACTGGTGACCCAGAAGACAAACTAATTGACTGTGTCTTCACCAGTTATAGGTAAAAAGGCAGACAAAAGGGACAAAGCACAGGACACACCATTGTGCTATTCAAAAGGGAAGAATGAACTTTTTCTTGGAAAAGGCTAAGGAAGGTCTGGAAAGACCCCTGTTGGGCAAAATACCAGTGAACCCATCTGGATATCGCAGGTCTTTTAGAATCTGTGGAGGTGACTAATGTTTGCAAACAAGCTAGCTTCCTGCGTTCAGAGTGGGCCATCAACATACTTGTTAGCAAATATGATGCCTTCTCCCTGCTTTATCAGCTCTTCCTGTGTAACTGATAACATGACTTAATCTATTCTGCCAGCATAGGGAGAATTCTTGGCTCTTTGAAAGAAAAGCACTTGATTCAGTCATATCTACTCTGGCATTTCTCACCTGGTGGCAGCCAGAGAGACATGCAGCAAAATATACTTTTTGCAGTCCCAAAGTAGAATCTTGACCTCAGACCAATGATTTTAGGCAGCATGCCAAGCAATATGCCCTGTAAGTTAGCTAGAATCAAATTAAAAATGGAGATCTCAGGGTCCCATGAGGTCTTGAGCAACACTGGTGGGCACTACAGTCCCCCTAGTTAGAGCGGTGCTCCAGGGAGCCCCCAAACAGGCTTTATTTGTAACAGGCTCCCTTTGCAAGAACATTTTATAAGCTGGATGGCCCCCAGTCAGAGATGCAATAGCAGTTTCCTGCAATGAGCTGAGGTTGGACTAGAAGACCTCCCAAGTGCCATCCATCTCTGAAATTCTGTGATTCTCTTTATGCTGGGATACAGTGTGCATTTACCAAAAGGAAGCATACATTAAATTTTATTTTTACTTTTTGGTACTTCAAAACAGTGAGAGCCATCCACCAGAAAGGACTTTTCCTCCTACACTGTCATCATAATAATTTGGGAAGTGCCTCAGCTGAGGGTTTGCATAAAGCTTTTTTTCTTCAGTTATTTTAGAACGCTAAACCCTTGATTTTTTTGTCAACTCCAGCAGTGCTGTAGATTGGGGAAACAGGAAAAATGAGAATGGGGGTGCAGAGAAGGGTGATATGGGATGTATGGGGGAAAGTGAGGGTAACACATCGGAGTGCAAATCTGTGGTGATAACAAGCGAAAAGTTGACGTAGGGGTTCGTAGATATCTGTAATGGTGCATCACTGGGAGGTATTGGTTCCCTGCACTCAACCAAAGCTGATAGGAAGAAAAATAGTGGTAGAACAGAGGTCAATATGGAAGAAGACGAGGTGTTTTGAGATCAGAGATGTGCATGAACCGCAGTTCGATCACATTTGGGAGTGGGGTCCAGGAGCTTTAAGGAAGAGGTTCTTAATTGCTCTCCAACACCCCATGCAGCTTCCTGCTGGGGCAGCGTGTGTCCCTAAAAGCCCCCACGCATGTGCGGATGTCATGTGCGTGCTGATGCCTGTGGGGCTTCTAGGGATGTGTGCCGCCCCAGCAGAAAGCTGCATGGGACAGCGAAGAGCAGGTATGGATCTGCTCTCCTTTCTTAAAGCTTCCAGGCCCCGTTCCTAAAACATGTTTGAACCACAGTTTGTGCACATACTTAATAGAGATACAGGAAATGTAGAGTTTGCCTTTGACTGGGAAGGGAGTGAAGAGTGCTAGGAAGCCGGGTCAAGAAAGGAGCTAAATTAAATGGAACGAACTAGGCAGTGGCCTGAAAATGAAGGGTCTGAAAGCAAGGCTTTGGTAAAACTGCATATAGGGTCTAGAGCAGGGCTGTCCAACTTTGGTCTTCCTGCAGATGTTGGCCTGCAACTCACATAATCTCTGGCTGTTGGCCACTGTGGCTGGGGGTTAGGGGTGTCGTAGTCCAAAAATAGCTTGGGAGGCCTAAGTTGAGCAGGCCTGGTCTAGGGGAAGAGCTGTGACATAGCCACATTTCCCAAGGTTGGATTACATGAGTTTTCGCAGCAGCATGGGAAGCTTTCTCGGAGGAGCAGCCATTCTATTACGGTAATGGAAGAACCAGCCCTATGCCTGAAGTTTGCTGTTGGTTCTCTTGTATTCTATCAGAAGCAGATGGACTGTTGCTTTTTGACCCAGCAAAGGATCTCTGTTACTGTCTGGTGTGTCTCTTTAAATTGTGACACACACATCCCCATGGCACGGGGAACCATCCTCTCATTTCTTTTGCTATGTGTACCAGATTGAGAATTTATTTTGTTGAAAAGTAGCATGTAGATCACTGGCCCCACCCCACACAATGGAAAACTCTGACGTGTGTGTTCAAGGCCACTCTGGATGCCTGCTACCAATTCTGATTATGTCTAGACCAAGGATTGGCATGCTGATAAACTGAGTAGTCAAATATTTCCAACTGACTGGTCAGTTGTCCACCTGCTGTCTGAATATGGCCAAACATTCCACCAAGTCGTTAGCTTTGCTTCTGAAATCCCATCATGATGTCCAGTGTTCCCTTAAGGCATGCACACACTCACAAGTTTTTTTTAATGTCCACTCAGTTAATTTTAGATCCCACTCAGGCCCCATTCTGAATGCATGCACACATATACTGCCTTGATACTGCCACCCAGAACAAAACTCATTCTGCTTAAAAAAGAAGAATTAAAAAATTAAGAACACAGATTTAAAAATTAGAGCACTGGTGGTGTCATTTGTTGAGAAGGGAAGAGTGAGGGCTGCTTGCCCCCTAGTCTTGCAGTAGTCGAGGGCAAGCCTAATGGTACAGCAAAGTTTACCCTACTGGCCACCTCATATAACTGCAGATATTTCTAAATGGGAAGACAAGTATTCTTCAGTGATCAAGGTGACTGCCTAGGAGTGCATATGACTCGTTGCTTGCTGCAAAAATCTGGGATTACCCCCTGCCAGTTATCTGGTTCTTTTCTCTGTAAAGGTCCTATGATGGATTGGATTTGGGTTTAGAAAAACAATTGCTGTTAAAAGAACTGAAGGTACTGGTTGAAGTAAGAAGTACAAGATACTGCTGTGAGTGAGACTTGCTATTCCAGGATAAAAGGCAAAGAGAAGAACTGTTCAGTGAATAATTCACAGTTCATATAAACCATCTAAAGTGAATTTCATTGTATTACAATAAACAATTGTTCTTAGAAGAAAAATGCTTTAAAATGCTTAAATATTTGCATGGTTGGACAATACTTATTTGAACGTGCAGCCCATAACATCTCGACTTAATGTAAAAGTTGTCAAACTGAACAGACTTCCTGGTTTGGGATTAGAAGTAAGGAAAGTGGCACAAACAAGAACAAATTGGGATCCCATGAAGAAGAATGTTTCCGGCTGCTTCTCCAAGCTCTGTTCCCATCCCACCCCCAATTTTAGCAGCATTTCACTTGCCACTGAAAGGATATTTCACCCAGTCCCAGCCAACTATTAATAATACTTTAGTTGTGTGTCCACCCCATAACAATTGTTTGGGTGGCTCACAAAATAAAACATTAAAATAAAATATAAATTAGAAGAACATTAAAACTACAAGAAAATACAACCAAAACACCACATACAACTATTTAAAAAACGGGTGACCAGAGGTCTTCATCTGGCATCTTTAAAAAACACACACACACACACACACACACACACACACACACACACACACACACATGATACCAGGTGAGCCTCTGCAGGCAGGCTGTTCCATAAAGAAGGTGCAACTAAGCAATAGTCTGAGCTCTGCTCTCTTCTGGTAAGGATATTCTCTGAGGCTGTACAGCAGTACACATATGCATTCTTTGGACCCTACCAGTGCTTGGGGTGAAGAAGTGGGGACTGTTCAGGGCCAGCCTTATAATGAGGTAAACTGAGGCTGATGCCTTCGGCTTGGCTGGGTGGCCACTGCCACCACCTCTGTTCACTTCATCTGTTTCCACTCCTCTCTTCCACAGAAGTGCAAAAACGAGCTGCTCCATCCTCTTTCTCAGTGCACGATATCAGAAAAGGAAGAGAACTGGGTGGGCAAGGAGAGTGGGCTACAATGGCTTCCAGGCTGTAGCCCACCACTCTCCTCTTGTCTACACTTTGTCTTCTGCTTGATGCCTGTCCTTTACAGTGCATCAAGGAAGAAGACAGAGCAGCTCTTTGCACTCTGCCACAAGGCCAGGTGACAGTGGAGAAGGTACTGTGACTTTTTTCTGCCTGTGGAAGGTGGAAGGAAGGTGCCAGCAGTTGTAAGGCTGACCCCACCAATTCCCTTCGTTGCGTGGCCAAGGTCTTGGGTTCCATCTGGCTGGATCTGGCCTTGTTGCAAGGATAGTGGATATCTACTATTATCAGTAGAAACCTATCCTGCCCTTCTTCCCTTCCTACGTTTAAGAAGGGTAATGTCTGAATAGATAAGAGATTGTGTAGTTATCCAAAGATTACATTTTATATGTAGTAGAGAGAGAAATTTACTTCTGTATATCTTAGTTGGATAGCTAAATTCAAGCTGGAAAAAAACTATAAAGACTTCCAAAATGTGAAGATTAGCTGCAAAGTTCTATCTTAAAAATTCAAACCTTCCCCCTAGAAGGTGACTTACTCAGAATAACATTGACAATCTTCAGTTGTAGGGTATCTGTATCTGTAACATGCTTTGTTTAACTTCTTAAACAGCCGCTGAGATGTCTGTACAATTTTAATCTGAGTAATGCTGGATCAGGAGGCGTTAACCCCACCCCACCCTTTTCATGACCTAACCCCACCCCCCTTGCTAAAGTTACTATATTGGTCCTGGTTGGGGAAACATATCCCCACCCAAGGATTTAATGGGGAAGAAGGGGTTTAACCCTTTCCTCCAGCATCACTATGCCAATTAGTTGAAGTTCCCAGCTTCCTGCAGTAAAAACATTGACCGATTCCATCATTGAGCCCAAAGAATCCCTTCATTTTAACAATACTTGTGTATAGAGTTGCAGCCCTAGTACACACGTTCTAGCTGCAATATAAAACTCTTATGTTCAGCTCTGCAGGTGGATTGTTCTGAATTCAAACATAATGCTACGTTTTGTCAAATGCATTCATTTTGACAGTTTCTTATAGGGTACTTGAAAATATGAAGTAGGTTTCTTTTTACTAGAGCAAATGGAGTGGCCTAGTTCAGTTACTTCAGAAAAGGTGTGTCTATAGTTTTATGGCAGATCAAAATGCAGAATTCTAAATGTAGCCAAACTTGGTTACGAACACAAGCGGAAGGAATCGTTCTCAAATCACATGAAATGTGAATACAAAACTGTCTAGGACGGGTTGTAACACCTCTGCTGGGATTGTTCTGTCTGCTCGACTGAGCATTCTGTCCTGGCTGCAGGATCATGTAGAAGGGAAGGAGGAATAGGATTCATCCGCACTACGTGGTGTTGCCAGTCATCCTAACTCTGTGCCAAGTAATTCACCTTGGGCCTTTGCCAGATTTCTATCTGTAGTCTCTTGACTAGGAGCAATTTGGGCAATGACCTGCTTCAGCCCCTATCTTGGTATGAACTCTCAACTGGCCTTAACAATGGCCAGTGCTGATGTTATGCTTAGTTAACTGCGTTTAAATGCTAACTTGGGTTCTCTTAGGCAGCTTTTAACCCTAGTTCCTAATTCTAGTTAGGAGGGAGCCCAAGTTTGGTGTGATGTCAAGCTTAACAGCAATTCAAGCTCACACAAGATATTTGTGCTAAAGAGGGTTTGCTCCCAGTTGCTTACCATGGTTTAAAAGATAATCCGTTGTTGTCTTGACCAGCTGTGTATCTTGCATGAAAGGCCATCTGTTTGAGAACATGGGAGATGACTAGCAAAACCTTCTAAAAAGCAGCTGCATTTTCCTCTGTTCTGTGTGAATTGGTCCATTATTGCCTGCTTCAGTTTGAAAGAGACATTTTGAGCAGGCCAGTAGGTATCTAAGATGGGTGGAAAAGAGCTGCTATAACTGAAATGGTGACCTCCTGCCTCCACCTCTATGCTCATGCAATAACTAACCTTTATTTTAACTTGGTGGTTGCCATTAATACTGAAACACTGCTGCTGACACCACACTCAACTACCTTCTTTCGATACAGCATCACATTACACAATATTCTGAATTTCGTGGACAAAGTAGTGGCACGTTTGGCACAGAACTGACTCCAGTTCTGCTTGTCTGTTTTCCCCATCACCCCCAAACCACTTACTATGCTCAGTTTCCCTAAGTATTCCCAGAACACTGTTGGCTGCAATTGGACAACCCTGAAAGGGATAGTGAGATGTTATCCACCATAGTGTACTTGAAAACTCTTCCTGCATAGGCTTTGAAGTAAAATTCTTCACTATCTAAAATGCATTTGATAATAGGTGAGGCCTGAAGAAGGGATTTTTAACAATGTGCACTGCATTGCTAACCACACTTGTGGCACAATTACAGTTGCACCATAAACAAATATTCCTGGTTATTTAATGCAAAATGCTTTTTGAGACTTTCTGTGCTGTATGACTGATTTGGGATTAAAGTTTAGCACACCTGGAAAGTGAATTCTATTGTAATTTCTAGGTACATACATGTAAGATATGACAACCTTTACTAGTAAAATAATTCAAGATGGATGCCAGGCCATACACTAGAGAAGATTCTATTCTGGCACATGTCCATAATCTTCATACAAATTTTGAGTTTAAATTCCATTGGAAGTAGATGTAATCTACCCCCAAGTAGCTATTATTTGCAGTTGATCATTCCTCCAGAGAGCATACTTGAGAATATGAACTATGGGGAACCTTTCCACAAGAGGGCCCTCTTAGAAATCAAGAGCAGAATTATTCCCTGTAGCAGCTTTCTTTGTTAGATGGAGCAAAAAAGGCCCATCTCCTTACTACATCAGTTCATCTCCTTATGTAAAAATTCTAACCCCCAAAATGTTAACTGTAAAATGTTTGTTCATAGAGATGTTGTATACACTTCATCAATTTGGACTTGATGCTTAGTAACAAATTTAGCTCTGTAACGTTGTACTTGAAGAGAGCCTGGTTGCTTAGTTACCTTTCTCTTTTCCATGGAAAATCTCCAACAACAAAAATGTAGATTTGGGTTACAACTGTAAATGCTCAATATTTGGTTGTATCACAAACACATTTTCAGAGATAGCACACACCTTTTGTAGCATTCGGCATTATCTAGACATGTAGTAAATGGCAGTTCTGCACTTGTAGTCAGACAAGATGTAGCAGTTGGAGAAGATAGCAATGTCTGTCAGGATAATGGTATCAGAGACAGAATAAGCAATTTTTAACACGACTTTTTAAAAAACCACCCTGTGGAGCTTTTAATTTTGACTACCCAGTTGCAAGCAGTATAGGTGGTATAGATCCATTAGACCAGGCCTGCTCAATTTAGGCCATTCCCAGCTGTTTTGGGACTACAACTCGCATAATCTTCAGCCACAGTGGCCATTAGCCAGGGATTATGGAAATAGTAGGGCAACATCTGCAGGAAGGCCAAAATTGAGCAGTCCTGCATTAGACAAAGCTTGTTTACTTGCTTGACAAGGGGGTGTGGCTTAACAGTATAAACCAATAAAGTCACTTATTGGTCTAGATCAGCTTTCATGAAAAATCCAGTTTCTTCATTGCATTAAAGTTTTTGAACAGCTGTGACAAGCCAGGCCACTTCGACTGCATGTTTTCATATGCCACCAAAATCACTTGTTGCACTGTTCCCATATTATGAAAAATATTGGATTGGCTGTCTGACTTTATCAGGAGAACGTCCACACTGAGTGATGATGATAGTACAATGGAATGTATTTTCTAAAAATAATCTTGAATATAGAGGATTTGCACAACTCCTTTGTAAGGAAAAACACTGAAATATTTTAACATCAATCAGCAATCATTAAAAAGGAGGGTTATAAAAGATATCCGAACTATAAATCTTGAGTAACTATATATTGTTCCATATTAAAACAACTTCTTACCAAAGGTGTTTCCACCCCCCATCTGACTACTAGACTATGAAGTCAACTTAACTATAACCTGTGTGTCCAAGTTAACTCACATCCATGCCTAGTCCTGTAAGTATAACCTATCCCACACAAGATTATAGTCTTACTAACAGTCTTGCCTGTGGTCATAATGTGTTCATTGAGATGCTGGTATTTTCCAAAATACAGCTTTTGGATTGCGTTGACCAGTGTTTCTCTGCCAGTCTGTAATAAAAAATATGTGGTGATTTCCACTTGTTCCCTGAATAAAAGAATGCATAAATATCTACTATATTGACTTAAACATAAATTTATTGGGGTTTTCTTGTTAAGATGTTTAATCTTGATTTAAGCCATGAAAACCATACTCTGCTTTTGGATTTAAAAATATTCCTAAGGCATTCTACAATAGACCAGGCCTGCTCAATTTAGGCCCTCCAGCTTTTTTGGATTACAACTCTCATAATCCCCAGCCCCAGTAGCCAGGGATTATGGGAATTGTAGGCCAACATCTGCAGGAGGGCCAAAGTTGAGCAGCCCTGCAATAGACTATGAAATATAGTATGAAACTAGGTTGTTGGGATAGCTCAAGAGACTCTAGAGAGACATGCCTTTCCTCACCAGATTTCTGGTGCTCCTGCCAAAATTATGCCTGTCCTCCAGGGGGTTATATTGAGCCCAGGGGAAAGAAACATTGGTCTTACCTGTGAAGGGTTCTTTTCACAGTAATTGGAGGCCATCCTAGAATATAGAGTTTTTTGTATCCAGCATGCCTTAGAGCAGACAGATCATTATCCAAAAAAGTGAACAAGATCAGACAAGCTGAAGCCAATTTCCAGGCGGCGGGGGGTGGGGGTGGGGAGAATGGACAGATAGATGGACATCTGCGGGTGGCCTAGATAGCCTCAAATTACTGTGAAAAACAACCCTTCACAACTAAGACCAATGCTTGTTTTTCTGCTGTAACAAAGGCCATCCTAGAATATAGGGACATACCCAAGCAGAAAGCAAGATATAGGGAGGGTAATTTAAACCACTTGCTGCAGAACAGTATGGATAAGTGCTGCCTGGGCAGAGTAGAAGGATGATATCTTGTAGTGTTGGATGAAGGGAATTATAGAAGATCAAGTTGCCACCTGGAGGATGGCTTGCAGAGGAGCATTGGCAGAAAAGTCTGTGGAGGCACTACATGTGAAATGTGCAGTAATGCCTTTCGAAGCAGGAAGGTGTAAGGACTCATAGGCCAGCACTCTGGAGGCACGAATCCATTTAGACAATGTGGCCTTAGAGATCTTATTTCCCAGTGAAGAAGGCAAAAATGAAACAAGTCAGATTTACAAAGCAACTTGGTTCTACGAATGTGTATTTTCAAGGCCCTCCTGACATCTAAAGTGTGACAACTTTTTTCTTTCACATGAATTGGCAATGGACAAAAAGAAGGAAGTACTACTGGTTGAGAGCAGTGGAATGTAGAATTTAACTTTGGGAATTAAAATCACATCAAGCTTAAGGATTAATGAATCGTTCTGAAAAACACAGTTCTTTGCGAACAGACAGGGCACCAAGCTCCGAGACTTGACGGGCCAAAGTGATTGCTACGAGGAATAGGACCTTGTAGGAGAGAACCTTCAGTGAATCTGTGCGGAGTGGTTTGAATGGAGATTGTGTTAGAGCACTGAGGTTCCAGGAGGGAAACCTGTGCACTGAAGGAGGGGCCAGGCTGTTTGCTTCCCTAAGGAAACACTGAATGTGAGGGTGGAGCAGGGGCAATCCTGGGGATTTAATGGAGGTGAGGGCTGATGTTGGTTTGCCTGTGTAGAGTTCTAGGCTACAATCCCAAGTCCAGACCCGATGGTAGATAGGCCAGGACTTCGGGTATTCCCTCTGATGTAAGAGAGAACAGTTTCCTTCATGCCCAGCAGGAAAAGACCATCCACGTGGTTTGGTTAATTCTATTCATTGGTCTCCTTGATGCTAGAATGATATCCTGTACAGTCGAGGAATAGCCTTGCTAGGCAAACGTTGCCCATTCAATGTCCACGCATTGAATTTGAGTCGGTCTGAGTGGAGGACAGGTCCTTATGATAGAAGGTCGGGGGAAGGGGCCAAAGTGGTTATATGGACAGAAACCAGGTCTTCAAACAAGGGTCTTCTTGGCCAGTGGGGAGCAATGAGGATAAGAAATGCCCCCTCCTGTAGTAGCTTTTGTAGGACTCTGGGTATGATGGCCATTTGGGGAAAAGGCATAGAGTAGTATTTTGGGCTACAGGGCTGATGGAGCATCTATGGCTCTGGCCTACGGGGCTACGAACTTGGAGTATAACCTGTGTAGCTGGCTGTTGCGAGCAGTTGCAAATAGGTCTACCATTGGTGTGCCCAATTCCTTGACCATCTGAAACAAGACTTCTGGGTTGAGGGACCATTCCACTGGGTTGACGTTCTGGCGACTGAGCCAGTCCGCTCTCAAATTGGAGGTTCTGCTCAGGTGTTCTGAATGCAGATTATTTTCCACTCAATTCATAGAAGGGAGGATTCCATCATGAGGGCTCGTGACCTAGTTCGTTTACATTAGATTTGGCTGTCATGTCTGTTCTGATCAGGACATGGCAGTTTTTGATGGATGGTAGAAGTGCTAGGCAAATCGCTCAAAGCTCTAACTAGTTGATGCTCTCACTTCTCTAGAGGACTCAATTTGTCCTGAGCATAGTTGTTAAAGTAGTGTGCTCCCCATCCAGAGAAGCTGATGTCAGTGGTGACTGTGATGCAAGATGGAGGATTCAGAGGAAGCCCCTGTTTTAAGGCCAGTGATAGCCGCCACCACCGAAGGGACATGCAGAGGGAGAGTGATAGAAGAAGCTCCCTGTGAGTGTGTGAGATGATTAGGTCCTGAAGGTACCAGTGGAGGGCAGTGGTCCTTCTAATTGTTTTCATCTCTGTGCAAAATGAGTTCTGGGTGGCAGTATCAAGGCAGTGTGTGCACACATGCATTCAGAGTGGGGCCTTCCTGAACTTGGGTTTCCCCAGTCCTAGTCCAGAACTCTGACTATACCACGCTGGCTCTCCTATGCCATGCTGGTGAGAAGTATTTTCATAACTTTTAAAAGGATAATGATCAAAGCAGTAACAGGTTTCAGGGTAGTAAATATGACCCAAAAGTTATGGAGAGTAGGGATGTGCACGGTCCGGAGAAGTCCGGACCGGCACCGAAGGGGGGCCTTGTTTTTAGGGCGGGGAGGGCTTGCTTAGCCCTCCCGCCTCCTTGCCCCCGCCAGCGCCCGTATTGTACTGTATAGGGGAGCTGGAAACCAGCCGCCCCCCCCCCGCCGCCGCCGCCGCGATGAAATAACCTCTAAAACCATCCAGCCCTCCCTCCCTCCCAGCTAGCTGCCCGCCCACCCAGTTGCTCACCCGGTCGCTGGATAAAAAGCGAGAGGAGCTCCGGCACAGAGCTCCTCTCGCTTGGAAGGCCTCCAGCAGAATGGTGGCTTGCGCGCGCGCGCGCATGCGCGCGCCGCAAACCACACCGTTCTCCGGAGGCCCGGTCTACCCGGCAGGAAAGGGCCGGGTAGACCGGGCCTCCGATCGCCGGAGGCCTGGTCTACCCAGCGATCGGAGGCCCGGTCTACCCGGCCCTTTCCCGGCGGGTAGACCGGGCCTCCGATCGCTGAGTAGACCGGGCCTCCGATCGCCGGAGGCCCGGTCTACTCAGCGATCGGAGGCCCGGTCTACCCGCCGGGAAAGGGCCGGGTAGACCGGGCCTCCGATCGCTGGGTAGACCAGGCCTCCGGCGATCGGAGGCCCGGTCTACCCGGCCCTTTCCTGCCGGGTAGACCGGGCCTCCGGAGAACGGTGTGGTTTGCGGCGCGCAAGCCACCATTCTGCTGGAGGCCTTCCAAGCGAGAGGAGCTCTGTGCCGGAGGTCCTCTCCCTTTTTATCCAGCGACCGGGTGAGCGACTGGGTGGGTGGGCGGGCAGCTAGCTGGGAGGGAGGGAGGGCTGGATGGTTTTAGAGGTTATTTCGCCGCCGCCGCGGCGGGGGGGGGGCGGCTGGTTTCCAGCGCCCCTATACAGTACAATACGGGCGCTGGCGGGGGCAAGGAGGCGGGAGGGCTAAGCAAGCCCTCCCCGCCCTTAAAGACATACCCCCCACCCGGACCCGGACCAGGCAGGGCCGGACCGGTCCGGTCCGGCAGTTCGGCCATTCTTTGGAATGGCTGCCGGACCGGTTCGGACATACCACTAATGGAGAGATCACCTTGTTGTTGTAGCATACCTCTTAAAGAAGCTGAGTTTCCTGGCCTTTCAGCTTTTTCTAATTAATGTTTTCCATCACTAGCCTTTCCCACTTGACCTATATTTCTTGAGCGTTTGACACCTGGAGCAGGTTGTTGCATGGATTTAAATTGTCTGGATTAAAACTGGAGGAGCACTTTTACTTTTCCACTCAAAAGGAGAAGGTACACACATCTTCTGATTCATTTTCTGAAACTGGATTCCAATTGGCTTGCATCTTCTTGCTGAATGGTTGGATTGTTATTCCCTTTTAGAGGGAATTTCAAAATGTATTCAAAGGGATCGGCGGCAGAGAGTCCAGGATACATCAGGAGAGGAGGAAGGTAGGTTTGATTTTGTGGTTTTCTTTTCTCAGCACAGAGTATAATGTGCTGTGCTATTACTGCTATAACTGTCTGATTTTGCTGGATCTCAGATTGACAAAGGCAGAGCTTGGGTGCCTGCCTTGAACCTTCCTTGAGTTGTGGCTTTTGTTTTTGTTCATGAGATAGTGTTGTGGTGAGAAATGGATAGTGTGGGGCGTGTGTGTGTATGTGTGTGTGTGTGCAATATTTCAGTGATTGTTGTGATGAATTCCATGTCCGTCCTTGAGACTAACTTGTGTGCCTGTTCTGCAATCTGCATTGCAAGGTGTACTCTATCAAAATGTGGATGAAGTTGCTCTAGTTGAGCTTATGGCTATGCTTGCTGCTAAGGGTGCTGCTGTGACAGCTGTTGCAATGCTAGGAAGTAATGTAAAGAGCCATAATTATGTGTGAGGGAGCAATTTGTGCCAATGATGTTACTATAGCACAGGCATTGTGGCTGGCGGTTGATTCTGAGTCTGTGATTCTTTTTTGGCCATCTTTGGACTGTGTTTGAAATGTGTGTTCTCTGTTTGGAGGACAGATTCCGCTTCTGCAGTATTTTTCAAGGCAGTGTTGCAAAATGCATTGCACTCTGCGTTCCTATGGGGGCTTGGGGGAAAGGTTAAAAATTTGTTTAAAATGGCCTACTTGCCCATTTCTTTAATGGGTTGGGTGATAGGTAGCACTTTGGTGTCCCTAGGAGCTACCCATGGGGATCAATGGTGTTTAGCGTTCTCTATGGTTGAAACACTCAAAATGTTTCGGATTGGTGCCATGCCAAACTGACATTTAGCCAAGAACAGTAATTTTAGATTTGAACTTGATTTGTCAGTGTTGTCTTGGCATGGCACTATTTTGAGATTGCCAAAAAATCCCGAGTTCAGATTGCTGGCATTTTGTTTTTTTGCTGAAATGACATGAGTGATCATGTGAACCAGTCTGAGAAATACAGTAGAGTCTTGAGTGTTCCACCCCAATCTACAGTGTTAAGGTCTTGACAAGAATATGCAATAAATCTAAAGAGCTATATTCCTCTTTATTCACATACTTTTATGGACAGAACATGATTGTCCGAATATCCATTGTGGCTTTTGCTATTCTTAAAATGGTGGAACAGTGAATGTAGGAAGCTTTTAAGCTGGCAAGGCATCTATAAAATTAGTAAGTAAACAGTTTGTCAACTGAAATAAAGTGGAAACTCAGACAAGAGAAATTGGCACAAATTATGGTAGGTAAGCCAGAATCCAGTTCAGCAGTCAGCCTTACATGGATGCATCTGACACCTGAGAAGAAGCCTGTATCTAACCTTCCCTTTTTGGGCAAGGTGATAGAGCGTGTGGTGGTGTCCCAGCTGCAGAGGGTCTTGGATGATACGGATTATCTGGACCCTTTTTATTCTGGCTTCCACCTTGGATATGGGACTAAAACTGCCTTGGTCGCTCTAGTGGATGACCTTTGCCAGAGCTAGACGGGGGAGTACGTCCCTGTTGGTTCTGCTGGACCTCTCGGTGGCATTTGATACCATCGACCATGGTATCCTTCTGGACCGCCTCTTGAGTATGGAAATTGGAGGTACCGTGTTGGAGTGGCTCCGTTCCTTTCTTGAGGGGAGAGTCCAGAAGGTGGTTCTGGGGGACTACTTCTCAGCCCCGTGGCCATTGGCCTGTGGGGTCCCGCAGGGATCGATTCTGTCCCCCATGCTGTTTAACATCTACATGAAGCCGCTGTGAGATGTTATCTGGAGACTTGGACTCAGTTGTCAGCAATATGCGGATGACACTTAGCTCTGTCTCTCCTTGTCATTGGATCCTAGGGAGGTGGTGGATGTCCTGAATTGGGGATTGGAGGCCGTGATGGGCTGGATGTGGGCTAATAAATTGAGATTGAAGACAGAGGTAATGTTGGTCAGTAGGAGAGCCAATCGGGATGAGGAGATTTTACTGGTTCTGGATGGGGTTGCACTCCCCTTGAAGGAGCAAGTATGCATCTTGGGGGTACTACTGGACCTGGCTCTGCTTTTGGAAGCTCAGGTGGAGGCAGTGGCCAGGGGTGCCTTTGCACGGCTTCAGCTAGTGCGCCAGCTGCTTCCCTTTCTCGAGAAGGCAGATCTGGCCACAGTTACCCACGCCTTAGTCACGTCACAGCTGGTTTACTGCAATGCGCTCTACGTGGGGCTGCCTTTGAAGAATATTCGGAAACTGCAGCTTGTACAAAATGCGGCAGCTAGGGTTCTATCTGGAGCTGCCCGGTGTGATCACATCACACCTATTTTGAAAGAGCTGCACTGGTTACCAGTGTGTTTCCGGGTTCAATTCAAGGTGCTGGTGTTGACCTTTAAAGCCCTTAATGGTTTGGGCCCAGGATACCTGAGGGACCGCCTGCTCCCAAGGGTTTATGCCCGCTTGACGAGATCATCTGAGGGGGCTCTGCTCCGGGTGCCAACAATGAGGGAGGCTCGGCTGTCATGCACTCGGGACAGGGCCTTCTCTGTTGCTGCCCCCAGGGTTTGGAATGCTCTCCCTGTGGCCATTCGCTCCTCAGACTCTGTCACGGTTTTTAGAAAGCTGGTTAAATCTTGGCTTTTTATCCAGGCCTTTACATGATTGTTTTATTGCTGCTTCTGTGTGTTTTTATCCATGTATAGTTTTTGTATTTTGTATATTACATATTTTGATATCAGACTGGTTTTATATTTTTAGCTAAATTCTTTTAATTCATTTTTATTATGTGTTTTAACTTTTGTAAACCACCTTGGGGTTGTTTTTAACGAAAGGCGGTATATAAATCTAACAATAAATAAATAAGCATTCAGTGATGTTGACAGTGGAAGCAGCATTATTATACAGGTTCCTTCTGCTTGGAGACAGAAGTCCTTCTGCTCATGCATGTACTTCTTGCATTCACGGAATAAATAAAAGAACTACATGTTGGCTGCTTTGATTTCAACAAAGATCTGTTATCTGGTGACAGTAATGACGCTGCCATGTAGAAACACATCTCCATTACCACACTTTTTTTAAAATCGGCCTTGAGTTGTCTATATGCAACCTGTTTTTGCCAATTCAGTGATATAGGATTTCCTTTAAAGAGTTCATGTTATCACAGCATGGAAATTGAGGCAGTAATTTATGCTTCTTTAAAATCCATAAGTGTCTGGACATACAAGCAAGGGACAGACTATTATTACTGCTTTAAAAAGACAAACATGTGGTTGTATAGCAATGTGACACTTCTGTCCTGCCCTCTCCTTGGATTTTGTTCTTTCAAGGGGTGCCTCAGTGGAGTCAAGCAGGGAACACAGGTGTACTCTTCTCCAAACGTTATGTAAGTGTTAGTGCTGTGAAAAAGAGTAAGCAGGTTTGGTGTCATAGTTTTCGTGATGACTTGGTGGAATAATGGAAGACTTGCAGTTCTTTTTTTAAAAAGCAGATATTTTATTGAAGGCCCCCAAGGAACTTAAGTCTACATACAAATAGATGCTAAACTAGGTTTGGCAGGGCTGCCAGGCATTCATCTGAAGGATCATAGCTAAATGCATGCAAGACGTGCAAATAATAGGCTTGAGTGGAGTTACTTAAAGATAAAGTGCCATTGAGTCGAAACCAAGCCACAGAGCCCTATGGTTGTCTTTTTTAGAATACAGGAGGGGTTTACCATTGCCTCCTCCCATGCATTGTGAGACGATGCCTTTCAACATCTTCCTATATTACTGCTGCCCAATATAGGTGTTTCCCATACCTGCAGGGATTCAAACCAGCAGCCTCTTGCTCCCTAGGCAAGTTACTTCCCTGCTTCACCATTAGGGAGTTACTTAAGCAAACCCAAACCTCTACTGTTGTATTTCCATGAATATACACCATGGAGTATACAGATCTTGTATCCTGGAGGGTGTTTGGAATTAAGTGGGTGTGAGGTATACAACATAACTCAAGGGCAGCTGGATTTAAATCCCTATTTACTTAAAGTAATTATGGCTTAAGAATTATTATGTGGAGCATTTTATTCGGTTATAACAGGAAATATCCCTTTATTGTACAGCAAATTGTAAATCAAAGTATGGCCGGTCCTCTTATCTTTTGCTGAAAAAGTTAAAAGTACTGCAGAGGTTTCCAAATGCAGGTTTTACATCAGTGTGGCCAATGTAAGGGTTATTTTTACACAAGGGACATTCAGCTGTGGATTATACTCATGTACAGTTTATATTTGCAAAAATACAATATTTCATTTTTAGAATAGACTCACTGTCCCATCAATCAGCTAGTACAACGGTTTGTGGATACATATTATTTCTTGTTTACACAGTCAGACAGGTGTTATTGACTGGTTTGTTTTATCCAGACATCGAGTCCTTCCCAAGGACCTGGGATGCCAGAATTTTATCATCAATACTGTTGGTTATTATAGATATCGTCGAAAAATATAGGCTGTTCCCAGTAAAGCTGCTTTTTGTAATTGGCTGATGGTGATTTCTGTGGCCCCTATGGTGTTGAGGTGCTCTTCAAGGTCTTTTGGAACTGCACCCAGGGCGCCAATTACCACTGGGATTATTTTGGTCTTTTTCTGCCACAGCCTTTCAATTTCAGTTTGTAGATCTTTGTATTTGGTGATTTTTTCTATTTCTTTTTCTTCTATTCTGCTATCCCCTGGTATTGCTATGTCGATTATTTTGACTTGTTTTTCTTTCTTCTCGACTACAGTGATATCTGGTGTATTGTGTGGCAGATGTTTGTCTGTTTGTAGTCGGAAGTCCCATAATATTTTTACATCTTCATTTTCTTCAACTTTTTCAATTTTATGGTCCCACCAATTCTTGGCTACAGGTAGCTTGTATTTTTTGCAGATGTTCCAGTGTATCATCCCTGCTACCTTGTCATGCCTTTGTTTGTAGTCAGTCTGTGCAATCTTCTTACAACAGCTGATCAGGTGGTCCACTGTTTCATCTGCTTCTTTACAAAGGCAGCACTTGCTGTTTGTGGTGGATTTTTCGACTTTTGCTCTTATTGCATTTGTTCTTAGTGCCTGTTCTTGTCCAGCCAGTATTAAACCCTCTGTTTCTTTCTTCAAGTTGCCATTCTTAAGCCATTGCCAGGTCTTGGTGATGTCTGATTTTCCACTTATATTGTGCAAATATTGACCATGCAGGGGCTTATTTTTCCATTTTTCTGCTCGGTTCTTGACTTGTTCTTTCTTGTAGGCCTGCTTTCTTTCATTGGTGTTGAATAGTTTCTCATTCTTGACCATTTTAAATGCATTTTCTTCACTGTCCTTGATATATTCTTCAAGGCCTCTTTTCTCCTCCTCTACTGTTTGATGGACTTGCAGCATTCCTCTTCCACCTGAGCTGCGAGGGAGGTATAGCCTATCGACATCACTGCGGGGGTGCAGAGCATGACTGATGGTCATGATTTTCCAGGTCTTACGATCTAGTGTCTCTAGCTCTGCCTGGGTCCAGTCTATTATTCTTGCAGTGTATCTGATAACAGGTATAGCCCAGATGTTTATGGCTTGTATGGTGTTCCCGCCATTGAGTTTGGACTTGAGGATTTTTCTAACTCTCCTGATGTATTTACTTCCAATTTTTCTTTTAACTTCAGTGTGTGCGATGTTATCAGCTTGGAGAATGCCCAAGTATTTGTAATGTTCTTTCTCTTCCAGGTTCTTGATGTTGCTTCCATTGGGCAGTTCTATTCCTTCTGTTTTTGTTATTTTTCCTCTGTTCATTATTAATGCAGCACACTTGTCTAGTCCGAACAAATATTATTATTATTATTATTATTATTATTATTATTATTATTACTACTACTACTACTTCATTTATATCCCACTCTTCCTCCAAGGAGCCCAGAGTGGTGTACTACATACTTGAGTTAGGTTAGGCTGAGAGAGAAGTATTTGGCCCAGAGTCACCCAGCTAGTCTCATGGCTGAATGGGGATTTGAATTCAGGTCTCCCCGGTCCTAGTCCAGCACTCTAACCACTACACCACGCTGGCTCTCTGTGTAGGGATCTACATAATTTGTTTGGTTCTCCTAGCCATCCATTATTTGTGGTTGTCACTGATCCCTCCGAAGCCTAGTGGCATATGTAGATAATTCTGGGAAGGGAGGACACAGAAAAGCTACTCCCCTCCACCCATCTCTAAGCCAGTATCTTCATTGTAAGGCCTGGGGGCCAGTGCAGCTCCCTGACTAACTGGGCCTGTGCAAAGCTTCAGTTGAAGCTGAATACTTGGCACAGTCTCCTTGACACCATGCAGAGCCAACCATTTCCACCATGCAGTGCTGTGCCCAGCTTGGAAATAGAGCCCTCTTGAGCTCCTGTTCCTCCATGAGGCATGCATGGAGTACTAGGAAGTATAGCACTTTCCCCATAGAGCTGTTTAGAGAGGTCTCTGTCTCTCTTAAAGTGCCTGCCAAGCACTGAGAAAAGTGCAGTAGCACAGAGGTCAGCACCGTGGGAAATGGCTCGCATTGAAGAGTGTGCTTTTCATGGCCAAAGTGGTCCCCTCTTGAAAAATAGTGACACTGCCCTACAATTTCTGTGGAAGCAAAAGAGGGTGATATTTTCCCCTTGTGTCAGGCTTATGCAGGAGGTGCTGGCAGTGACCTCTGCTGCCTCCTGCAAAAATTCACAGAAACAAGGCTCCCACTCTTTCATTCTCCCAGTTCTTCCATGAACTGTAGAGAAACTTGAGAAGGAAGGAACACTTTCTGCTGCCTCACACCTTCCCCCATGTTTTTTGCAGTTCATAGAGTTCCAGGGAGAGAGGGGGGGAAATCTTTGTTCTAGACATGTGGGACAGGGGATTTGCTACTGGCAAATAGGTGAGTGAATTGATGGAAATCTACATACAGTATTTAATTCCACAGAAGTTAAGCAGGGCATATCTTTATGGCAATACAGCTCTTCAAGTGTGAGATATAAATTCAATAAATTAAAAAGCAAATATAATATTCACGTCAACAGCTTTCAGTATCCTAAGGGGGCTGGGGTATGGTTGGATTTTTCTTTTTTGGAATGTGCTCTGCTACTCAGAGAAATGCATGAAAAGGAAGAAAATAGTAACTTATGAAAAATCTCATGTGCCTGTACTGATAAAATTGCTACCACCTACACAAGGCAGGAAATTGCTGATCATATTAAAGCAGCTGTGTAGTCTAGTCTTATTGTGACTAAGACAGCAGAAATGCCCAACCTACATTCTCCTACATTCATTGTATCATCCTACTACCTTCAAGACTCTTCCTAACTTTTCTTTTTGACTTCTATTCATAGTAGTTCCATAGATCTTGCTTCCCACGTCTGAGTTGTATCTTTAGGTTCTGCTGTACCCAGGTTTTTGTGAAACCTTCAACAAGAAACAGAGCCATAGGAAGGAATGAACAACTTCAAATCATATTGGCCTCTTCCAGTCAAGTTTCAAGGTTTGTCTTAGTGGGTCATAACTGAAGGGAAAGAATAGCTATGAATTGTCTACTGTTGTGGGCCCAGTGTGGATATGAATAGAAAAATCAAATATGGGGTGGGTGGGTTGAGAATGAGAAGCTGAGCAAGTGAGTGAATCTAGTAGAAAGAAGCATTTGTAGTGGAAGATCAAATCCAGTATACTAATGAGGTTTCTGGATAGGGCTGGCTCCGGCTTTCAGGGGGCTCTTGGCAAACTGTCCTTTGTGCACAAGTTTGGTTTCAAGAATCATACTATCACCACCACACAGAGGCTATAGACACAGAGGTGGTCTTGGATCAGTGGTAGTCACTTGGCAGCGGCTCACACTGCTGGTCCCCTGGTGCCAGCCCTGTTTCTACATTGATGTTGGTGTATCACACAGATGTGGGAAGGTTTTCCATTTCTACAATGTCCTTGACAGACATCCAGACTAGCCTTGCACATGTGCAGCCATGTGAGTTCCAGACTACAGCTGGGCTGTCACTTGAGTGGGGGAAGGAGTTGTTTTTTCACCTATCTTCCCTTCTCTCTCAAGCCCATTTTACATCACTAAAATGTTTCCCGAGGGTCACATTGACTCCCTAGGGACATATCTTTGTGATGCACAGTGCAATGCAGAGGGAAGATTGATAAAAATTGTCCCTTGTGCTGCCTAAGTGACTGTGCAGCAGTAGTCTAGAACTCTCACTGCTATACATGTGCAATTCTAGTCTGGCTGCCCGCCAATGGAACTCTCACTGCTGCACGTGCATAGTGGTAGTCAGCAGGGCTTGGGAAATCCACTCATCTACTCATCTGTGATAAGAAAAAAATGATACCCAACGTGTGAGTGGGTGGGGGGAAATTCCTGGCAAGTCGTACCAACCTAGCTTGAATAACTATCTGACTAGAGATGTAAAAATTCCAGAAACTTTATGAAATTCAAGTGATGGGGAAAAAATCCCAAGTCTCTTATCTAGGGTGAGGTTTTTTATTGGTGGTGTGTGGGGGGGGGGGGATTGAAATATATGCAATAATTTTTTTTGCCTAGTGCCCTTTAAGTTTCTAAAGTCACATTATTTCTTTAGGGACATTTATTATGTATAACCTGCTTTGCTCATAACACTGATCATGTTTGGTATATTATAAGTACTCTATCACTATCAGCAGTTTCTGCTTCTTCCGATCCTTCCTTTTTTAATCCTCTTCATGATGTATGAAAATTGAATTGCCTGTATTGAGACAAGCCTCTCTACCTTTTCATGTGCCCCAGAGGGATTAGTTCCACTGATCTTGAAAGATAACATTCTTTTATCGTGGAAGTTATCTGTTAAAGAAAAGCTTGCTTCCTATGGCTCCTCACCTGATGCACTGCAAATCTTGGAGTATGAGCAAGCCAAAAAGATTTTAAAACAGTGCATTTTAGATATGGAATGGCAGCAGGAGGTTAGTGTCCTCAAAGAGACTCTGAGTATGGAGATATACATTTAGTGCCAAGCCACTGAAGATCACCAGTCCTTGCCAATTTCCAAATACCGTAGTAGAGCCTTTACTTGGCTAACCTTGATAGTGTGCTTTCAGCTGTCTTAACTTGAAGATATCAAAAGATTCCTTATTTGTAACACTATTGCCCATGTGGTACAAAGATGATAGAAGATGTAAGCCATGTTTTATTGTATCGTAATGTTTATAGAGATGTGTGATCTAACCTAATACTGCCTTTTTAAAGAATAGGCCGGATAGAGAAGCTAAGCTTACATCTTTTGTAGGACAACCAATCTAATGTTACGTATAATGTAACTAAATTATTCTAAGCAGCTGTGAGTGACAACACATAATGGTGGATATTGCTGAGTAATGTTGTTGAGGCTGTTCTCACAAGCAGCCTAGCCTGGGCTAGAATGCTTGTGTGGAGTTCTGGGATCCATGCAGATGCTGGTGCTCCCGCCTAGCCTAACCCTTCCCGCCCCCCAAAGCCTGGCTCTTAGCTGAGCTCCCTTAACTCTGCTGCCAGGCTCATGTGTCTTGTCGGGCTCCACAGAGCCCAAGGAGAGACAGACACTGGCACCTAAGTGCCTACGGGAGAATCCCCCAAGGCACCACACTCGTTGCACGTGGCCTTGTGGGATATCCAGAGGCTGGGAAATTGAGTCCCTGCCTCTGTTGATCCATCCTGCTGGATGTCAGTGCAATATTAGGCAAGTTTGGCAATTTGTAACATCCAGGTGATTATCCCTGGGAAGTGTGTAAAAGGGTTACATGTGTTCTATAGAGTATTCCAATTTTTTTTTTTAAAAAAAACTTAAAGCTTTGAATTTGTTTTGATATAACAAAGCTTGTGAACTGTCGCATTGATCCCATGCTTTCTTTGGCCACATCCCTATCGGTTTGAGTGTAGATACTTACAAGGCATGCTCATGCTGCCGCAGCAATATTGAATAGTACATTCTAACGTTGCTCCCACCCCCAAACAGCTGCTGTGGTTATTGCTGCATACTTGCATCTCTCTTAGAAGAATGTTTGCCTAGGTCCTGCTTGCTGTTATTTGGTCCACTAATGACTGCATAATGTACTCCTAAGAATGGATTAAAAACACTTTCAGAGCATGTATTCTTACCTGTAGAGTGTGTGTGCGTGTGTCTACACCTTTCATTCTTAAACTGCAGGGAACAATGTCATAGAGCTGCACACTTGGTAGTTCTGTATAGGGCTTCCACGTCATTGAGCAGACATTTATTTGAAATCATAGATGAGTTGTGGTGGCTGCACAACTTTAATTCTTGCTGAACCTGTATTTAAAGCATGTAATAGTAAAATTGTAAAACATTATTTGAGTTTTTTAAACACTACTAGATACATCCAGTTCAACTATTAATATTTGGGTAGATGTTCTTTGCTTTGAACAACTTGCTTTCAATAAAACATTGTCATGTCTTAATATGAACTATGAACATCCTGATCTCAAACTTTGTGCTAGTGTCGGTGGTAGTGTGCTGTTTTATATTTATCAATGCAGTAGATTCATATGCCTTTTGGCATTTATTTGCTGGCATTGTAAGTAACTTATTATTACCAATATTATACAGAACAAATAAGGTAGCACTTCCTCGGCCCCGCCCCCCACTAAAATAAGCCTTTGGAAGCCTTGCAGCATGCAGGGCCTTCTGTGAACCCTCAGTAGCATGTGCGCATATGTGTGCTAACTATTTATGCATTGCAGTATGTGGGAGAGATAAGTTGTAAGTCACCTTTTGGATTACTCAGTTGGGACACTTAAACGTGTGCGGTGGGGGGGATAAAACTAAAGGGACAAAAAACTTCATGCAGCCTAGTACATTTTGGCCTACATCTTACTAGGAGACATACTCCTGAGACCTTAATAGAAAAGCTTCTAGAAGCTTAATAGTAATTCAGCCAACCTAATTTGTATTTTGAGATGTCTCTTGTAGGTTTGATTTTTTTTTTTAATGCTTCAGTTTAAAGCAGTTACCTTCTGTAAATGCTTTAGGCTCTGCAGTCTTAAACAAAGTGCAAAGCAAAATTTATAGTCAAATTTCAAAGTGCTAGCTTTAGGTATGTTGTAACTTGCACAAAGACTTCAAGATTTTTTTTTTTTTTTAAAAAAGACAGAATTAATGAGTCTGAAATAGTTGTGAAAGGGACATACTTTATGCAGTTTTGGAAATAATTGGTTGGATGACTGGAAATTTTGGAACTATACTATACATGAGACAGAGGTGTAACTAAAAACCAGCAGTTGCCATGTTTCTGTCTAGTGATGCTTGGTCTCTAATGTCAAACTTCAAGGTTTCCCTACCACCACAGGCAGTCAGTAGAATGAAGTGGATGCAGGGAAACTGACATCATTACATTGCATTGCACATCAGGTGTGATGAAATAAGGCCTTCACCTCTTCGGGTTTTTCAAATTTTTGTATGTAATTGCTTACTTCCTGCGTTCTGTGTGTTAAGAAGATATGCAGGGATCAAATGTTCATGGCTTCTGTCTAGTTTGGTTTGGGTAGGAAAAGGTTTTACTGTTTGTTTGGAGGTGAGAGAGAGTTTGTTTTGATTGGCTTGTTTAGAAAAATTAGAGTGGAAAGAGAATAAAAGGAGGCTTGGCTACAGCAGGAGAGAGGAAGAGTTAAAACAAGAGTAAAAATTGAACAGGAGTAAGACCTAGAGAGAGACAGCTGGAACAGTG
This sequence comes from Hemicordylus capensis, assembly GCF_027244095.1. Lineage (NCBI taxonomy): Eukaryota > Metazoa > Chordata > Lepidosauria > Squamata > Cordylidae > Hemicordylus > Hemicordylus capensis. Next base: position 186,657,951 of record NC_069657.1, read on the forward strand.
AAGAGACAAAGCTGACTAGGGCAGTTGAAGGCAGAGAGCTCGAATCACTGAGCTGGAATGACTGCAGCATAGGAGAGGCAGAAACTACTAGGTGGTAGTAGTGAAGGAGCCAGGCCTAGAGTAGGGGAAAGAAGGAAGCTTTAGGAGAAGCTATCCTTTGCACTCATTTTGAGACTGTTGCTGAGTGTAATTTGCAGATGACATTGGTCTTGGTTATTCAGTGCTTTGTTTAGTGGTGTGTTTTTGTTTTGCTCATACTGATTTTTTTCCATTTTTATTTGATATTGCTGCACTTCTTGGAATGAAGAGTTTGAACCAAGTAAACTTTTTCTTGTTTTTTGGGAACTGTTTCAGTAGCAGGGGCGTAGCTATAATTGTGCGAAAGGGTTCAAAGAACATGGGCTAGCGTGGTGTAGTGATTAGAGTGCTGGACTAGGACCGGGGAGATGCCAGTTCAAATCCCCATTCAGCCATGAAACTAGCTGGGTGACTCTGGGCCAGTCACTTCTCTCTCAGCCTAACCTACTTCACAGGGTTGTTGTGAAAGAGAAACTCAAGTATGTAGTACACCACTCTGGGCTCCTTGGAGGAAGAGCAGGATATAGAATGTAGAATAATAATAATAATAATGGCCCCCAGCTCCTGATGTCCCTCCAGCTCTACCAATTCCTATTTTCTTCATTATCTCCCTCACTCTGGGGGGCCACCAGAGAGATGGATGAACACGGGCCCCCTCTCCCCTAGCTGCACTCCTGTTCAATAGTGTTTGTCTATTCCCCCCACCTCACACCTACATACCTAAACTACCACTCTACCTTTTTGTAAAGCTAAGGGACAGAGGCTCCCATGACTGGATGGTAGAACCAGTTGGAAGAACTCGAACTGTTGGCACCGAGTTTATGCACAGGGCCTGCTGAGGCCATACCCTCCACATCAAATAAGGCTAATAGTACTGAGGGCAGAGAAGAGGGCTTCAGGTTTCAGTAGTAATCCTGTGCCTTCTGTAATACCTAGTAATATCCACTTCCTCTTCCATTAGCTATTGCGTTCCATTTGGGTTGGCTCTTGCACAGCATCCTCAGCCTCTGCTCATGCCCAGCTAGCAACTTGGCTGCTGGGCTCAATGGAGGAGGTGTTGGTGACAGCCCAGGAGAAGGAAATGGGTAACCTCCTGTAAAGGACAGTAGGCTAAGCAAATAATCTCGCATGCTCAGGATCTGCCCTTTTTTCACACACACACACACACTTTGTAATCCTGTCTTCCTTGGAGACTAGTCAAAACAAGTTTAGGACCTTGCTAAAAGCTGTGAAAAATAAGCAACCAGTAAACTGTGTTTCCTCTCCTCTAGCTTAGGAGAGTTCCATATTAAGGATTCTCTCTCTGTAATTTGCTGTTCTTGTATAGTGCAGCAGGTTTGACGCTTCTTGGAAACATCAACCTGTTCTGGACCTCCAAAGCCAGCAAGAAAGTACCAGCAGGAAGTTGATACTAGACTATATAAGATGACTTGGATCAATTAATCCAAGGAGTTCCTAGCCTTTACGCAGATTAGAAACAACATTAAAAACAAATATCAAATGAAGTTATCTATTCTTACTACAGTTCAACCACCTGTTTGGATACAGTAAAAGATACAAGCATTTCATATCTTAAGGGTATCCACAAATTCATTAACATTTTAGATGGATAATAAAAGCAGGCTACCATGACTCATACTTCACTTATAGCAAGATTTAAATCCCATGATTAGCCCTCATTTTTTTTGCTGTAGCAATTTCCTGCACTGAGCAGGGGGTTGGATTAGAAGACCTCTAAAATCTTTGAACTCTAAAATTATGTGATCTGTGTACTAATTTGTAAAAGACTGAGATTTAAGGCCTCCTCTTTGAGTTCTGTTATGGTTATGTTGTAGGTATGTTTTAAAATGACATCCTAAGGTGAAAAGGTTGACCCAAGGCAGCACCCTAAGGTCAAAAGGTTAGCCCAGAAAACAGAAACCACAAATGCAAAATCTGCTTTCCTGATTTGTTGCTTTAGAGCAGGGGTGTCAAACTGAGGCCCTCCAGCTGTTGCTGGCGTACAACTCCCATCATTCCCAATCACCATGGCCAGTAGCCAGGGATGATGGGGGTTGTACGCCAGCAACTGCTACAGGGCCTCAGTTTGACACTCCTGCTTTAGAGGGAGGGCAGTACTTCTAAGGTATAAATGGCAGAGTTGAAGAGGTGTGTTAGTGGGTGTTAGTTTGAAAGGGAGAAGCCAGAGGAAGAAGGATCAGAGCAGTTTCAGGAAGAAGAAAGCTGCTGAAGACCAGAGGAACTAGTGAGACTGGCTGCGTTAGGGACACAGTTTTAGACAGGATAGCTGGATGCATTTATCCAACCTTGTGGTGCTACCCTTTGTTCATATGGTTTTCTTTTGGAAAAAATTTACTGAGAATAAAACAACCTAATTCATTGTTCATATCAAACAGGCACCTTTTTAACGTGGTGCTTATCTTTATTTAGCAGGGGGAGAGTAACTGGCCCTATCCACCCCCAGCACGGTACCTCCAGTGACTCTTGCTGGTGTCTATCTTATGTTTCTTTTTAGACTGTGAGCCCTTTGGGGACAGGGATCCATCTTATTCATTTATTATTTCTCTGTGTAAGCTGCCCTGAGCCATTTTTGGAAGGGCAGTATAGAAATTGAATTAATAATAATAATATCTCTTGTAGTCTCCTCTCCCAAGTCTTGCCATACCACTCTACCTGATGAGTTTTTGGAGTTTTTTTGCTTCCACTTGGTGGCAGCAATAAAGGCCAAAAGGTGGGAGGAGCGAGAGGTTGGCTTGCCGCTCCTGGCCCCCCCCCCCACTTATTCACAAAGCTGGTTACCAGACCATGACATAAGCACAGTACAGAAGCACCCCTACTGCCCAGTATCTTACAGTATATAGATGCATGGTGTTACACTGGGCACAACCCTTAAATAACTTGAAACCTGTCAAAAGGTTTCAAGTTCATGTGCTGGGCAGATATGTGAAGCAAGGGATTTTCAAAACACATCTCCCCTATGCCTTAAAGAACTTGTCCAAATATTAGAATGTCTATTGTACAAGTTCCGGACTTAATAATTACAAAAGCTGGAGAAGTGTTCTCAGATGTACTCAAGCATATACACACACTTTACAGAATTTTACAGGGCAATCCTAAACAGAAGTAAATCCCACTATGTTCAATGGGACTTACCACCAGGTAACTATCCATAGCAGGGGTTCCCAACCTGTGGTACTCCAGATGTTGCTAAACTACAGTTCCCATCATCCCCAGCCACAATAAACTGTAGCTGGGGATGTAGGGAGTTGTAGTTCAGCAACATCTGAAGTACCACAGGTTAGGAACATCTGGTCCATAAGATTGCAGCCTAAATATTGCACTTGTTCCCAAAATATTTGTATTACTTTAGCTGTGGCACAAAAATAAAACACAGCAACTTACTGTGGAATTACCACAAATATTTATATTCTGCTTTTCAACAAAAGTTTCTAAAGCAGTTTGATTAAGTGCCGTCAAGTTGATGTCGATTCTTAGCAACCGCATAGATAGATTCTCTCTCGTGTGATCTGTCTTCAACTTGGCCTTTTAAGGTCTTAAGATCAGTGATGCATTCCTTGCTGTCGTAATTGAGTCCATCCACCTTGCTGCTGGTTGTCCTCTTCTTCTCTTTCCTTCAACTTTTCCCAGCATTATGGGCTTCTCAAGGGAGCTGGATCTTCACATCATGTGTCCGAAGTAGGATAGTTTGAGTGGCATAATTCTTGACTGCTGGATCCTCTACTGTTGATGGTCAATCCTAAAAGGCAGAAGCTATCCACCACTTCAGTGTCTTCTTTGTCAATTCCAGGCGTGCTCAACTTCAGCCCTCCTGCAGATGTTGGCCTACAACTCCCATAATCCCTGGCTATTGGCTACAGTGGCTGGGAATTATGGGAGTTGTAGTCCAAAAACAGCTGGGGGGCCTAGGTTGAGCAGGCCTGGTCAATTCTGAGGCTGGTTGCTGTACCTGTTGTCATTAGTTGACATAGATATAAATAAAATAGTTGCATGTCCCCAAAGGGGTCACAATTTTAAAAAGAAACATAAGAGAGATTCCAGCAACAGCTGCTGGAGGAATGCTGTGCTGGAGGATGGATAGGGCCAGTTGCTCTCTCCTTGCTAAATAAAAGATAATCCCCACTTTTTAAAAGTGCCTCTTTGCTCAGTAGGCACTGCAATATAGGTTATTCTGCCAAGTTTGAGGTAGGGGTGTCCCCTTTAATACAAGAAATCTAGTGGGACAAGAAACACACATGCAGAAATGAGGAGGTAGGTAAAGATTTACTGAATTTTTGATGATTTAACCTATGAATTTAAGGTAAAGCTATAATGAAACACAGTGGGATGATGCACAATCCCAAGAGCTGGGGGTGGGGGAGATCCAGTGTGAAGGACAAAGCTCCAAGTTCACACCCACACACCTCTTTCAGGAGCTGTTTAAAGTCTCCTGGAACAGATGAAAGGAAAGGGAGAGGAGAGCAGCCTGTAGATACCATCAGGCCCCACAGAAAAATATTTCGGCTTCATTAGAAGTTTTTTTTTTATAAAGGAATGGGAACAAATCCTAAAGAAACACAGCACAAGGAAGCTTGCAAAACTGCTGAGAAGGCTTACCTAAGCTGCTCTGTGCTGGAGACTCTGCTTGATATTGAATCCACAACTCTGATTCTACATATACTCACTTGGGACTAAGCCTGACTGAAATCCGTGGGAATAGGCATAGGAGAATTGAACTTCTCATTTAGCAGTCCTGGGTTAGGAATAGAGGAGAGGGAACACTGCCTTTAGGAATCTCTTCTTTTGCCCATTTTAAGTGAGCTTCAAAGCAATTCAGTCTTTGGGAATAAAGTCAACCACTGAATACTCTTTACTTTCTGCCCTTGTGTAATAGAAAGCTGCAAGTTGTTTCTAATTGCATCCAGCCCATACTTCCCCTTCAACAGACCATGTCAACTTAGCTGAGGAACTTAAATTAACCTCATGGCTAGATCTTAGCAAAAATGCCGGCAAAGCTTTGCACTACCGAAAAGGTGGTGGTGGGGGTAGTAGACAGGAAAACATTAGTGTACTGAAACCCTTCTTCCTCTTCCTGGAAGCTTTACCAATGCACAGAAATTAAGGGATGGGGAACAGTTCATTCATCCCTAGCCTAAATCAAGCCTTATATTTCTGGGAGCTGACCAAGAATAGCAGAAGAAACTGGGGCTGTTAAAGAAATAGATGGATCAAAAGAGTCTCATTTCTTGCTCCCTTCTTCCTTTTGCTTCTCCTCTTTACTGCAGTTCAGATAACAATATTGCCACGTTCCTGGTGAAAGCTGTCTTCTCCTCAAGGGTAGATCTACATTAGACTACTGTGCTAGCTGTGCTTGGGATAACTGTGCCAATATCATATTGTGCACAAAGAAGGCTGCCCAAAATGTTTGAAAACCTTGTGAAATTAGAGATTTCTAGATCCTGACTATGCAGCCTGTGCATTGTCACATAAGGCTATCTATACCAGAAGATGAAGGCAGTAACGGGGAAGTTGAGTTTTGTAGCTTTATTGCTATCTGACTGCTTTGAAAAGTACTTAAGGACTATGACGAGCACCTGGCTCATGGCAGTGTGTCTAAGGAAGAACTTGATGATGGTGAAGGGCTGGCCACAGAAGCTGTTCCAGATACTGCTTTGCCAGTCAGAGGTGGTGGTGGTGGTGCTGCTATGCTGTAATCCATCAGAACAAAATCTGTTTCTAGCAGCCGGCTGGTGCTATTAAATAAATCAATTCAAGGAGGTAGTAAATGCTGTTATAACAGTGAGCAAGGAGGAGGTGGGGAGCAGAGAGAGAATCTTCTACTTGTTATCCATACATTGTTTTCCCCTCCACTGAGGGATGGAGCCAAAGTTTCAACTCATACACATGCATTTAATTGTGTTTAAATCTGTAAATGTATCGCCCTTGATGGGTGGGGAGGGATTCCTACACAGAGATTCTCTGCGTGGTGGGAATTGTTGCATGTGAAATGGTTCTGAGTAGTTGGCACTTTGTATGTGGTTAACCACTGCAATAAAACTGATCTTGTAGTGCTATCCCTTGCTGCTTGTACTTGGACATAAAACAGTGGGTGGCATCAATCCTTGGTTCAGCAGGATGCCATTGCTGGAAACTCCTTCTATACTGCTTGTGGAAGGAGAGTCATGTTCATGCAAAGGGTCTTTCCCTCACAGAATGAGTTTCCAGTTATGTAGGCCACTGCTCCAAAGACTTGGATGCCACCCAATGTGTTAAAAACTAAGAAACTGACACTGGGATTTGGAAGGATTTATTATTATTATTATTATTATTATTATTATTATTACATTTATATCCCACTCTTCTTCCAAGGAGCCCAGAGCAGTGTACTACATACCTGAGTTTCTCTTTCACAACAACCCTGTGAAATAGGTTAGGCTGAGAGATAAGTGACTGGCCCAGAGTCACCCAGCTAGTTTCATGGCTGAATGGGGATTTGAACTCAGGTCTCCCCGGTCCTAGTCCAGCAATCTAACCACTATACCACACTGGCTCTTGGTGTGCATGCTTCTGCTCTGAGTTCCTCAGAGGAAAAAGTGGGATATAAATGTAAGCAAATAAATTTTCAGCAATACTCCAAGAATATTCTTAATTTGATTGTCCTGTTAAGGGAATACCTTTCTATGGATCCCTTTTGTGCATTTCTAGCTAGTACTATGAGTGATTGTGTTAGTGTGCCCAATGTAGTATGGAAAATACTACTGGGACTAAAAATATTCTTGAATTATTCTTTAGAAAGCACAGATCAATGTCCTGCAAAGCAGCGTCGTCCCTAGGTATGTGTGGGGTTGGGGGTGAATCAGCATGTGCGGGGCCTCCTTAACTTTTCATATCATTACAGAATCATACTGATTGATGACATACAGTGTAAATAGTGTGAGTGAGGTTTTTGGACATATAATGCATTTCTAAAGAAATAAAAATTTAGAAAGCACAACACATGCTTCACAGTTCTCAGACCTTCTGTGTTGCAATCAACTTGAGCATTGTGCATTCATAAATAAATAAATAAAATATTGTTTGTTCCAGGAGTTCTTATAATTTTCTGCCATGAAACAAGCCACTTATAGAACTTTTTGGATGGGTGGTTTTTTTTTTTTTTTTTAAACCAACAATTTGTCCAATCCACTTCAATTTAAATATCCATATTCCTCCCACCCTGCTTTACATCTCTGCTCAGTACCAAAGCCCTATGGCAAGTCAGTCGCTAAATATTCCGGGGTGGTGGTGGAAATAACCACAAAAAGGAAATCTCATCATATCTCCATTACTAAGGCTGGGTTGGGCAGAGCGTCTGCAGAGAGCTCTGGTGCTGGACACTCTCTGCCTGCTTGCTTCTTTCCTGGGCTTCAGGGAGGCCTCTCTGGAAGCCCCGCCCACCCACCAAACAGCTGAGAGGTGGGTAAAGAAGGAGCTCTAGCAGCTTGCCTGGGAACCTTTCAAGCTGCACACAGACACAAAAGATCGGCTCTGGCTAGGCTGCGAGGAAAGATAAGTGGCTGGGACTTGGGGAGAGAGGAGGGCAGGCTCAACTGCAGTGTGCCCAGAGTGGGGCCTGTGCCAGTGGGGGCAATTGCCCCAGTTGGGCGCCCTGAGGTCAGCCCTGCTGTGAAGGGTCTAAAGTGCAGAGAAGCAAAGCTGACAGATGACTGACCTTAAAACTAGGTGCAAAACAGTACCTGAAAAGTTATGAGTTTATAATAGTTACCCAATAAATTTACAATTTAAGAGTTGAGAAGCACAGAATAAATTGCTCTAAGTGAAATGACTCAAATTCAAGTCCATTCTGCAACAGCATCAATTTTGGGGGTGGGGTGGGAGGCTAGTTCTCTAGATATTCCAGTATTCACATGCAGTTAGCGCCTAAGTTAGCTGTTACTACTGAAGGCAACTTTGGAAGTCTTTGCTCCTTGAGAACATTAATTCAGCAGATTACAGCTGTCAAAAAGCAAACAATATTTAGGAATATTGGATCATTAGGAACTGAATTTAAATTAATAGGTTTATATAGTAGAAATGATGCAAACATACTCCCTGTATTTTATGCTGTACTTGTCACTACTTCACACAAGCTGTGTAACCTTACCGGAAGAGTTATGAAGAAATGCAAAAATGAACTGGACTGTAGAATATCTTTCACAAGAAGAGATGTTCAATAGATTAAGATTTGAAATATAGAAAAAGCATGGCTTAAGGGCATATGATAAATCTTCACTACTCTGGAAATAGTGAAACATTTTAATGCTATCTTATTTCTTGGTGGGTTTTTTAATATACTACTCTTTAATTAAAATTAGTAGGATTTATATTGTATCTTATTTCTCTTATTAAAAGAGAAGTAAGATATAGTAAACTTTAAAAGGAAGTAATGGGCTGAATGAGTGAAAACAAGTTGAATCCAAACAAGATAGAGATGCTCATGGAGTGGTAGGGGTCGGTGGGGGGGTGGGGGGGAGGTCACACTAAGATAAGATGGGTAGCTTGTGGGAATAAGAAGCTCTAAGCAGTAAAACTTTTGTCAATAGCAAGAGTTCTGATTTCTTTCCAGGCCATAGATGTGCAACAGATGGCCAATAGAGGTACATATGTAGAGGTGTATGGATACTTATCCAAAACATATTTGCAAAGCTGAGGTATCTTTCAGAACATAGCTGTGTCCTAACTCTCTAATGGTTGTACTGAAGCTAGTCATCTAAGTAAGCCCAGGATCTTAAATAGAGAGCAAAACCGGAGAAGTGGCTCTGAGTTGAAGACAAAGCAAACAATTTTTCTCTGCTGCTTCTGGCTTCTTCTCTCTCTACGTGAGTCTTAAATGCATGTAGGAAAAAACAGTGGAGCAAGTTACCTTCTGTTACAGTAATGATCTTGTTTGTCCCTGGTTTGGTTTTGTTTGTTTTTTTAATATAGCTGCATGAGATGTACACTTGATGGTTCCATAGAAGGCAGGTGCCTGCTTTTCAGCAAGCTTGTTACTGGCAGTATGTGGCAAGCAACTGGTGTCTGAAAAGCCTATCTGAGCAACCATTCATCTGGAGGGATCTCTTAATTCTGTTAAAGGGAAAACACTAAAGGAAAAACAAATACTACAGTTAGACTTCTAAATGAACTAAATGGTCTATCTAAGTGGTCTCAGATATAAACATTTAAGCTATTTCCAAGAGTGTGTGTGTGGAGTTGACATTGTTTATATGGATTTGTATGAATTAAAATATTCATTTTAACTGTTACCAAGTATGTATCCAATAAAGTTACAGATAAGACTGACTTTTTAAACGTTTGGGCACATCCTCTGATACTTGTGGCATTAAAGTAGATTTTTTTGTTCTAGGGCACATGTTCTATGTAAGCCCTCCACAGGCACAACAGTTAGTCACTTTTATGGAGAAGAAGAGTATGAACTTTTCCTCTGCTGAAAAGATTGAAAGCAATCCCCAGGATTTCAGGCTTATGAAATATTCTACTGTGCAAGATAATGGGTTGAATGCATACCTATCTAACTTATTTCCCACCACTACCCCCAGGCAACATGCCAGCCCCTGATCAGACCCCAATGGAAGAAGGGCTGCAACAGACCACTCAGGAATCTTCCACTGGCCCGGGCATGGAGACAGAGGCTACAGCCACCACTATTCTAGCTTCTGTAAAAGAACAGGTATACCTTTGCTTTTAATTCATTAGATACATCTATCAGAAACTTTGTGTGAGTGGGCTTGAATTTGCAAGTTGTGAAGATGAATTATCAAGCACTTTGGCCTGCTTTATTGCTGTATTGTGATGTATTACCTAATATGAAAACATGTTGCTTTGTCCCAGTGCCTTGTCTTATTCCTGAGTCTTTTTGTGACCACTATGTTGTACTGCAGCAGATACAGTGTCAAGCTTTGACATGGGAGGCCTTGGTTCAAACCCCTCCTCAGCCATAAAGTTTATTGGGTAACCTTGGATAAGACTAACCTATTTAACAGGCTTATTGTGGAGATAGATAATTGTGAAATACTTTGCACACTGGAGATTGTATAAACATGACTTAACAAGACGTGTGGGTGCTGTTTGACAATTCATGGTCAAATAAAAGGGAAGGATGTGATTTCTCCAAGGGCACATGGCATTTCTAAATGTATTGATACGTGTTTTGGTCACCTGTATTCAAAAAGGAACGGGTGCAGATAACACTTAAGTCAGTTTAGCTTAGTATAAAGTTGGATATGATAGAATAGGATTTGCCTAGTAGAAACAAATCTTTGGAGAACTGATTTTGTGGAAGGTTGTTAATATAGGTTAGAAATAGCTGGGTACATAGGAAGCTGCCATATACTTAGTCAAACCATTGGTCCATCTAACTTAGTACTGTCTACACAGACTGGTAGCGGCTTCTCCAAGATTGCAGGCAGGAATCTCTCTCAGCCCTATCTTGGAGATGCCAGGGAGGAAACTTGGAACCTTCTGCTCTTCCCAGAGCGGCTTCATCCCCTAAGGGGAATATTTTGCAGTGCTCACACATGTAGTCTCCCATTCATATGCAACCAGGGCAGACCCTGCTTAGCTAAGGGGACAAGTCAAGTTTGCTACCACAAGACCAGCTCTCCTCCCTATTAGGGTAGAACTAATAATTAATACAATTTGTCAAATGGTGAACTTTTAGGTTAGAATTTGAGAACATAAATCTGTAGTCACCATGTTAGACACTTTCTGTATTTTGGGAGCAAAAAAGCCTACCTAGCGCTAAGCCATATCTGGCTACATTTGATAAAGGCTACTATATTTTATTTAGTAGATTCTATCCAGCTTTGACAGAAGTCCCCAAAGTGACTTACAGCACTGATAAGATGAGATAGATACAATCTTCCACTTTAACCATTAGTATTTGACATATGCCTCATCTTGTCCACTAGAGTCAAGAAGTGCAGGTTAGATTTTGTTGTACCCTAGCATTTGGTTGTCTGAAATTTAATTAAACTGAAACCTTGTCCTGCCAAGACAGTTTCCCTGTTCCTTCTCACCTGTGCTCCAAATCATTCGCCATAGCTTTCTCTCTGTAAATACTCTTCCTGGTGGCAACTAATCCTGCCAAGTTCATCAGTGATAGCAAATACTGTTGTGCTCCAGATGTTGTGCTCCAGACCTACGTTCATTATGTACTATTCACACTCATTGTATTTATGCAGTTAAAGTTTAAGTGATTTGTATATCAAAAACCCTTTGAGGTCTTTTTTTTGTATATACTCAAAAAATAATAATGGATATTTTCACAACATTGAAAGTGTTTGGATTTTGTCACAATAATGTATAGGTTGGATTCTTCTTATGAACAAGAGTTTTGATAGTGCTTTATGTTTTGGGAGTGTTATCAGTTCCTATTGCTATCATTACCATTATTTTTGCACGGTCTCACCCATTTTGCTGCTGTTTTGTCGTGCAGTCCCTTATATATTTTTCACATTCTCTACATAAGCACTAGGAGTCCGGCACAGCCATGCTTGGGTTCCATATTTATGTTGGCTATTGTGGAGAGAAACACAAAAACCCCACAGCAAATTCCTTTATGTATTTAGAAGAAATAGAGAAAAGTGCACAATAAAGAGCAATTACAGTAGAACCTCATTATTCGCTGAACTGCTATTTGTGGTTTCGCTTATTCGCGGGTGTCTAATTGACACCAGTTTTCAGTATCCGCAGATACTAAAGGGTTAAAACACATGTATCTGCAGTTCCTAGAGAGCCAGACATGACTGCGGAGGTCACTTCTAGCCACTAATTTGTCTGCAGGAGACAAGAGGAGCCATTTTGTGACTCATTTATTCTTTTAAAAAATACCTCCCCCCACCCCCAGTGATTTTTTGTGGTTTTGAGGGCATTCCTGTGTACATGGGAGCATGGTACAGTAGACAGTTTGCATTCTTTTTGTGTTCTTCTGTGTATTTCACTGTGTTTAGTGGTTTTTAAAAACCTCCACCCCCATTCTGGAAACTGACCCTCCTTTTTCCACAGGCAGAATACCTCTTTACTCAGTGCTAGGCAAGGAACTGAACCTCAACGAATAACAAGATTTGCCTGTATTGTTGTTATGATGATGATTGGCCAGCTCACAGTCCAACTGCCCAGAACCAGGACAAGGGAAATAAAAGGAGGGGAGGAGAGAGTTGTGAGAATACTGTAAAATAGCCTGTTTCGCATATCAAACAAGGGGCAACTGCTGGGCTGGCGATACTTTGAGTATGCAGCTTTGGGTATGCAGCGTCCACAAAAGTGGGTGGGCTATGGAGCCTGCAGCTTGGCAAACTGAAGAGGCTCAGCTTTCCCCTCACTTCATTCATGGGTTCTCCCTCTCTGCTCCCCTACTTTTCCAGTGCTCCCTTTTTGTACCCCTTTTCTATGATGTGTGAGACAGTCTTATCATTCTGCAGATGCCTTCCCTCTGCTGGCTCCAGCATGCAACAAAAACATTGTCCTTGAGAAGAAAAAGGCCCTGGTATGTCCATTCAGAGAGCAATTAGGGCAGAAAAAGCTGAGGATGGGGGGAGAGGAAGCAGGGATGTGGATTCCAGGAGTTAGGCAGCTTGGCAAGGCTACTCTGATACACAGCTAAGGGCAATAAACAGATCAAAGAACGACCTTGTAGTGTGTTGAGAGCTGGTTTAGTGTATAGGTTAGAGTATTGGACTAGGATCGGAGAAGCCTGAGTTCAAATCCCCACTCAGCCACAAAATTCACTGGGTGACTCATCAGTCACTTATCTCTCAGCCAAACTGACCTCACAGGGTTGTTGTGGGGATAAACAGAAACATGTACACCACTCTGGGCTTCTTAGAGGAACAGCAGGGCATACATGTAATAAATAAATATAAAACAAACTTGGTGCATAGGTGTTTGTATGCCCATTCTAAACAAATGCTTTAGAATTAACTGTAACCATGTGCTGAGTGAAAACACATAGCTGCACAACCTAGTTATTAATGCAACAGAAGGTACTGCTCAGGAGTCCCAACTGCATGTGGTAGAGCTTAATTTCATCCCTCCAAACTGCAGCTGTCCTGCTTGCTGACAGTCACTCAGTGCACAAAGGAGTATGTTGGTGTAGCAGGAGTGTGTCCGTACAAAATCCTGTATGCTACAACTGGCATGAGATGCTAGAAATCACAAGGAGGGTATTTAGAAATACTTTAGAGGCAAAAGGAAAGCAGAGGATACACTGAATCTGTAGATTAGTCTGAAAGGAATGACTTGGACAGAGATGAGTCAAGGAGTCAGTGACTATTTTATTTCCTGTTTTTTCAAAGGTGGGGTGGCAGGGGGGGTTGTCAAGGGAAAGTTCACATCATGAGGGCTAAAGAACATGTCAATGAATACAAAGACAATCTGAACTGATGTCAGTGCATTTGATCATCTCACAAGAATCCTGAATGAACGTAGCTGGGCATTTCAGGATTTCCTCCTATTATATATGAGCTTACAGAAAGCTGTGGTATTGTAACTTCTTCTGCTAGGGCAAATCTGCTAGTTTGACTCTTCTGGCTGGTGTTGGAGCACATAATAGAACATTTTAAGTGCTTTTAGATTGGTTTACAATTAAGCGACTTCTTACCATCTGCAGTGTAAAAGCAATTATGGACCTGAGAAGCAAAACTGGTCAACCTGGCTTGCCTGGCTAAATTTAACTAGTTTAGTAGGCAGCAGGGCCATCCTTAGGGTGGGGCAACTGGGGTGATTTCCCCCAGTCCCGCGCTGGCACAGGCCTCGTGCTGGGCACACTGTCGCCTACTCTGCTCTCTCTCCCAGTCCCAGTCCAGTCCCAGCAATTCACAGCAGCCCCGCCGAAAGCTGACCTAGTGCAGGCTTGCCTGGGAGTGAAAGGCTCCCTCCAGGCAAGCTGCTGCATCTCCTTCCCTCACTGCCTCTCAGCTGTTGGGCAGGTGGGTGGGGATTCCAGAGAGGCCTCTCCTGCTGGTCCCACTGAAGCCTGGACTCTTCAGTGCCGGCTGCAGGAAGGAAGGGCAGAGTGGCCAGCACTGGCTGTCCACCACAGCTTTGTGCAGACCCTCAGCCCAGCCCAGCCTTTGCCTGCTTAGTAATGGAGGTATAATGTGATTTCCTTTTTGTGGTTACCGCCCCCCCCCACGCTTGAATGTGGTTATCCCCCTCCCCTTGAAGGGAGTGGCTTGCCATAGGGCTTGGATATCGCGCACAGATGTAGGGCAGATTGAGAAGGCTCTGAATACTAAATTTGAAACAGCTTGGGGAATTGGTTGGGTTTTATTATTATTATTTTAATTTTTTAAAAAATCAAAAAAGTACTATGTGGCTTATTTCATGACAGAAAATTACAAAAACTTCTGGAACCAAAAAAACAATATTATATTTATTTATTTATAAATGCACTATGCTCAAGTTGGTTTGCAGCCCAGAAGGTCTGAGTAAGAACTGTGAAGCATGTGTTGTGCTTCTAATTTTTTTGCTTTAGAAATGCACTATATGTCCAAGCTGGCTGGACATGTCCAAAAACCTCACTCACACTATTTACACTGTATGTCATCAATCAGTATGATTCTGTAATGACATGAAATGTTGAGGAGGTCCTGCACATACTGATTCTCCCCCAGCCTCACACACTGATAGGAATGGCCCTGGAAGCAGGAATGTAATAGATGTATACCTGCACCTAGGACTTGACAAATCCCAGATGCCAGGGAGCAATGGTGTCCAGTTGGGGATATTCAGTGGTAAGATTGTTTAATAAAACATTTATTTGCCCCAGACATCCCTGTTTCTGTTCTACATATGTTACTGGTGAAACAGATATAACAGTACTAGTGGCTATTTGGCTGATATCTGATGGAAAGATATCTGGGAGATCAATTGTAAAATAATATATGCTTAAATATATTGCTTTAGGTGGATCACTGGGAAGAATAGCTATTCTTTGTTGACATAATGCAAGTTTCAAAACAGTAGCCGGTATTTTAAAAAAATGTATTTGGGGGCATATGAGTGAGTTGGAGATAAATGTGAAGTCTTGTGTCTCTTCCTTGGAAGGAAAAGAACCAAGGGCATTAAGAAATCACATGCAGTTTTTAAAGATTCAGTGTTCAGTTGATATTGCTATGGCAGTGTTGGTAATTAAATACTCTTCCTGTATGGCAGAGAGCCCAGAGCTGAATGTTTTCCAATACAATTATGTACTTTTATTCAGCTCAGACTGAGGCTTCACTGTTGTTTGCTCTTGCCTCTTGAACTTCCTTTTTATTTCACTTAATAACTCTTATTTTACGTGGACTTCCGTTTGCAAAATCATTAAGGCTGCCACACCATAACCATTTCAGAGGTGACTTTGTAAATATCTTTTTTTCCCCCCTGAAGTATAGCTTGCTTTCATCAGGGAGGGGAACGAATGGAAGTGCAAAATGAAATTTTGAATAAAATTCTGAAATAAGGATTGAAATTACTACAAGGTAATACAGAATAGGGTTATACAATTTTCCTTTCTCTTATGTGCACCAATCCCAAATCAAGGTGAATATATGAGAAATGGATTTATGTCAAGATTAAACTTTATATATGTGTATTATATATGTTCAGTTCTTGTCATATATTTTATTTATTTATTTATTTATTTATTTATTTATTTATTTATTTATTTATTTATTTATTTATTTTTACATTTATATCCCGCTCTTCCTCCAAGGAGCCCAGAGTGGTGTACTACATACTTGAGTTTCTCCTCAGAACAACCCTGTGAAGTAGGTTAGGCTGAGAGAGAAGTGACTGGCCCAGAGGCACCCAGCAAGTATCATGGCTGAATGGGGATTTGAACTCAGGTCTGCCCGGTCCTAGTCCAGCACTCTAACCACTATACCACGCTGGCTCTGTTATGTATATGTGAAGGAGAAGAGGGTGGCATCTGGACTAGGGACCAGGCCAGTGAGGGAAGCATGTGGGCACATAGGCTATGATCCAAGGGGCAGGACTAGTGAGGGAGGCAGAGTAGCTCATTGCTCTTTGCCTCAAGTGGCAAATGGCAGTGAGCTGGCACTGGTGGTACACTGTAGCTGCTAAGGTAAAGTGTGCTGTCAAGTCGATTTTGTCTCCTGGCACCCACAGAGCCCCGTGGTTTTCTTTGGTAGAATACAGGACTAGTTTACCATTGCCTCCTCACCTGTAGTATGAGATGATGCCTTTCAGCTATATCAGCAACCTATATCTCCTCTGCCCGATATAGTAGCAGTGGGGATTCGAACCGGCAACCTTCTGCTTGTTAGTCAAGTTGATAGAAGTTCACTTACCGCTCCTATGGTTATAATTTATCTACCATGGACAGCTAGCAACTGCTGCTGGGACTAAAATTATAGATGTGTGGAGTGACTGCTTCTGTGCATATGCAAATACAGTACTATTATATCTGCAAATGAGCTGCTGTATTGGCAAGCTGGAATGAGTGATGCCTATTTGGCTTTCAGATTTTTGTTTATCATAAAGAAAAGCTTTACCCTTGCCACAGTTGCTTATTCTAAATTTTAAAAATACACTTTCCCCCAAAACACTTTGGCATTGAAGAGAGATTTTAGCCACTGCTGATTTTTATTTGTTTAAAGAAATAATGTATCGTGAGTGCATTATGCTGCTAGCTCTGCACCTTCATGACTATTTAGCAGCCAACTTTCTGTGTATCTTTTGCTATTTTCACAGAAAATCACCTGTTAAAGAATTATATTGGTGTTATAGCATAGATTAATCTGCCAGGCTAAAGGACATACGTAGCATGCAACATGTTTCATCAGGCACTGATCCCAGAATATCTGTCTGGAGATCAGGGATGTTAAGTAGTAGTTCCCTGAACCAGGCAGGGGAATCTCCAAGATCTTTTCCAACTCTAATTCTGTATACGCTAGACTTGTCTCCATAACCGTTGTTCCTGCTTTATGAAATGGGTATCGTGCAAAAAGAGACCCTGTCATTAAACAATTCTAAACCAGATTTCATGAAAATTACACGACTTTAAAAAAATCTAATATGGGATAAGGCTCTGATTGTTCAAAATTAGCACAGTATTTGCTGGCATTCTGATATAAAGTTTTATTTACTACTACTACTATTCCACTTTTCAACAAAAAGTTCTTAAAGCAGTTCATATAGAAAAAGAATGAGAAGATGGTTATCTGTCTTAATTAGATACACACCAGCAAGATATACGACAGCAACAGCCACTGGAGGGATGCTGTTCTGGGATTGTATAGGGCCAGGTGCGCTCCCCCTGCTTAATATAAAGAGAATCAGTACTTTGAAATATGCCTCTTTGCCCAGTTAGTAGGGAACCATTCTGAGTAGGAATCATTCTGAGTAGAAACCATCCAGGTCCAGTGCTTCTGCCACTGCAGAAATTGTTCAGCTACATATATGCCATACATCCATTGCATCCACACAAGCCTTGGGAAAATGCAGCCCCATTCAGGCAGGCTAACATAATATGTAAACATGTTGTCGAAAACTGGGCAGGGTGGGGAGTTTGAAACAAGTTTGGGTTGTTTGTTCTGCTTTGGTCATTTAGTCCTCGTCTGGATTTTGGGGTAGATTTCTACACCTGGCCATAAATGTGCTTATACAAAAAAACTACTACAATCCCAGCTATTCACTTATTGTCATGCTCTTACTTGCACTTGGGTACACAGTATATCCACCAGTACGGCCCCTTGCCAGTTATGATATTCATGTTATTATTATTTTTTAAATGACACAGGGTAGAAAAACACTCCAGAAATGATACAATAATTTTCTGACAGATTTTTCTGTCACAAAATATAGAGAACATTTTTATATTGCCAAATTGCAGTTAGGCAAAACTAAGACCCTGTTTCACTCTCCCCCATGTGTAAAGTATACTGATATCTGCCCATGGGGTGTTAAAAGGCACATTTAACTGAAAAAAAAAATTTAGTTAGGAAAATGAGAAAAGTTTAATTTCCATAGGTTGGTGTGTGTTTGTTTTTAATCAAGGAATGAATTTCAACATGCCAAGGAAAGGTAAAGGGCAAAATCGGAAAAATTAAATGGTAGAAAAAGGCACAAATGATACATTCTCTTAGCTCTGTTATTATTTAAAGCTACAAGCTAGCATTTAGACCAATTATAGCTGGAAATCTATGGGCCTGAATCCTGGAAATGCCATGTTCAGTCAGAATACTGACATCTTGGCACTACTATATTCATGTAACAGGCTTCCCCAAAACTCCCATAGCTTTTCCTATAATTGTTCTTAACATGACAAATGTAAAAATGTTCCATGAAGAATCTTACACACATTTACCTGGGAGTAAGCTTTATGGAATACAATGGAACATATTTCTGAGTAAAGATTCATAGGGTTGAACTGTTAGTCTACTAAACTCTAGCATGTGGGATTATACCATCTATGGGGTGTATGCATTACAGTCTTTGCATATCTGATACAAGTTATACACATCTGGCCATTTAAAAAAAAAAAGCTGTTATCAACTCTGTATATAGGTTACTGTCAAGTTCCTTAACTCAGGATGCTTTACTTTCCCCTCCCTCCCACAGAACTGTTAACTGTTCTGTGGGCAGAGAACCATATTCTTAAATGTTTTACTGCTGTGTAAACTTTTTTGTTGAAAAGCAGTACAGGAGAACCTCAATATTTGTGGAGGTTCCTTTCTGGGCTGCAGCCACAAATATGGAAACAACAAATATCGAGTCATTGGGCCTATGGGATCATGTGGGTTAGGTTCTCAGTCAGCCGGAAATGGTGGGAAATAGGCCAAAAATAACAGGGGGAGTTTCTTACCATATTCTACTGCTCCCCTTGAGTCGTGCTGTGCCTCCAAATCGGCCAAAATCGGCTTGGGGCCCCCTATTTGTTTGTTTTTAACAAAGACAGGAGCCATTTTGTGGCTCCAGCAAAGAAAATGGCAGCCAGAAATGACCTCTGCGGTAATTTCCGGCAACCTCCAACCCACTGATATGCGAGGTTAGCATGCGTCTCCCACCCCCCACATATGCCAAGGTCAGGTGTCTTTCTCCCGACCATGGATATGCGAGTCAGTGGATATGGAATCTGCAGATAACAAGGTCCACTTGTGTATAAATATATTTTAAACAACAAAGCAAGGCAGAAGAAGACAACTAGATAGAACAGATTAAACCCAGCAATCTCACACCAATCCCACAACCAGCCACCACATGGCAACCCAATATGAGGAGGAAAAACATAAGCATTTCAGTTATGCTAGAGCTTGGAAGCCACAGTACCAAAAGAAAGAAAAAGTTATAAAACTAAATCAACCCAAAAGTGTCTTCTGGTGGGTGGGGAGAAAATATATCTCGTGCTCTGAATCTCAAACACACGCTCAAGCATGAGAGTGAATGGATGACAAATGAGAGAACCAGGACAAGCTGGGCTGGTAGTTTCTCAAAAGCAGAAAGTAAGAAATAATTGATTGATTGTGTGTGATAGGAGCATAGGAAGCTGCCATATATTGAGTCAGACCATAGGTCCATTTAGCTCAGTATTGTCTACACAGACTGGCAGTGGCTTCTCCAAGGCTGCAGGAAAGAGTCTATCTCAGCCCTATCTTGGAGATGCCAGGGAGGGAACTTGGAACCTAGATGTTCTTCCCAGAGCGGCTCCATCCCCTGAGGGGAATATCTTACAGTGCTCACACATCTAGTCTCCCATTCATATGCAACCAGGACAGACCCTGCTTAGGTAAGGGGACTAGTCATGCTTGCTACCACAAGACCAGCTCTCCTTTCTTCAAAAGAATCCTGCAATGCAATCCATTCAACTTCTGAGCGGGAGAGGATCACATGGATGAGACTATCAAAGGAGAGCCAATAGGCTCTTACTACTCAAACACAGGAAGGAAGAGCTGCAGCTGGGCCAGCCATGCAGAAAGGAAGGCCTTTTGTGTGGTGGTGGTGGTGGTGGTGGTGGTGGTGGTGGTGGTGGTAGCAGCAACAACACTTCAAACTGGCAGCTTTTGGGTGGTGGAAGGATCAGAAGCAATGGTGCACTTCTGTGGGCAGCAGAATGGCACCCCACCAGTTCCAAGAGCTGGAGGGAGGGCCAGCCAGCCAGTCTAAGCCACCTGATGATGTTGGTAGGCCCAACCTGAGTACAGTGCAGCTGACCAGGAAGGAAACACAGTGCAGTGGCACTGCAGACAACTGGGCCACTGCCAGCCTGTTGTCTCATCATGATGGTGGTGTGCAGAAGGAATAATAACTTCTGGAGGTGGGGGGGAATGCAGCTTGAGACCCAGTAGTGACGTGGGAGCAAGAAAAGTACCAGGTTGGTAACATCCCAGTCCCGGATGCATTACACCCCATGGGGACACAGCTCAAAAAAGAGGCTGCAGCAGCCTTGATTTTATCACATGTGCAGGACTATCTGAACTGACCCTCAGAGGATTGTGATAGGAGAGAACTATTTTCCCAATGTACAGCTGGCAGAGGCTCTCCTGAACACATTTAACTATGTAGATACTATGAGACATAACAAGGCAATCATACACTCAAAGATGGAACCACATTCACAAAATAAACTGTTGTCATCTCTGTTTGTCTTGGATGGACAGAAGTTGGTTTTGTATGTATACAAAAAATGTTTGCCCAATAGCTGAGAAGAAAGATGTGACTATTGTGGGATACTGACCTGTAGAATTCACTTGACCAGGTACCATACTGGTGATGAATGCATTTAGGTCAGTCACAGTGTGCCTTTTGCCTGAAATACTGAGAATTGGGATGTTGAAGCGTGGAGTCTCATTAATGTATGGTTTGAAATTAGTATTCTCTCATTTTTTTTCATCTGTGTGCAGAAATGAATTTTGTTCTGGGTGGCAGTATCAAGTCAGTGTGTGCACACATTCATTCAGAATGGGGTCTTCCTGATTCAACCTGAACGGGATCTAAAATTAACTGAGCGGACATTAAAAAAAGTTTGAGCGCATGCACATGTGCACACTTTAGAGGGAACACTGTTTGAAATGTTCATTTTTCTTGGCTAACAACTCACATCCTCAGCAAGTTGTGCAGTCACACAGGGCCCCGTGCTTGCAGTGTGGGGGTCACTACTGCACTCCCCTGAAGTAAAAAAAATATTGTAGGTTCTCTGGTCTCATAGTTTGGGGGCATCCAGTGTAATCAGTGGTACTACTACTTAAGAGTAGGAAGTCCTACTCTTGAGTAAAATATAATGCAGTGTGAGGGTTAAACATACTAATCTGAATACAAAGGATTCTGACACAGAACTCTCATGTTGGCCCCTTTCCAAAGCTTCACAGTATTGCAGGTGTGTCCGCATATGTGCACATGCTGTATTTTAATAACTGCAAGTGAGATAGCAGTATACTGTTGAGCAAGCTCAGTTATTCAAAGGTTGACCTAGGTGACAGCTCTGAACATAGTTCTTGTTCAGAGTGTCTGCATTCTTGCTGCTGTCAAGTGTCCGGTTCCTCTCTCGTTTTCCATTCCTTATGGTAGTCTGGTAATTTATAAAGCAAAAGTAGCAGTGCAGGGTTTTATTATTATTTACTTATTTGATTTCTATACTGCCCTTCCAAAAATGGCTCAGGGTGGTTTACATTAAAATAAAACTAAAATCAATTAACTGTTGAAATAAAACTATAAAAACATAAAACCATTATTAAAACATTTAAAACAATTTTTAAAACTCTGGAAAACCAGGCCAAAAAAATAGGTCTTAAGGGCTCTCCTGAAGACAGACAAAGAATTCAGACTACGGATTTCTGCCGGGAGTGCATTCCACAGCCCACGAGCAGCTACAGAGAAGGCCCACCTCTGAGTTACCACCAGATGTGCTGGTGGTAATTGAAGACTGACCTCCTCAGATGACCTTAATGTGTGGTGGGGATCGTGCAGAAGAAGGCACTCTCTATAAGAGGTTTTGTAGGAATTAGGAAAACTCCAGACAATGGGTGCAATAATTGAGTACGAGCTGCCACTTTAAGAATAGTGGCAGGCATCCAGAATAACGTACGTGTGTGTGTGTGATGGAAGAATGATTTGTGAGCAATTATGGATAATATTTTTTGCAAGTTTCTACCACTTCTCCCTCAGTGCCCCCCTGAAAATCTCTATATTTCTCTTAAATATACCTGTCGCTGATCCCATGCATGGCAGCTCTCGCAAGAGTTCGCGAACAAACTGCCAAGGGGAAGTCAATGGGCAGATATGGATGGACGGGCAAGGGCGCCACCGGGGAAGGCGGTGGGGTGGGTGGATGTGTGGATGAAGAAAGTGGTGCTGGGGGAAGTGGGGAAAGAAAGTGGCAGTAGGGGAGATGAAGAAAGTGGTGCTGTGGAAAGCAGCAGGGCATGTGAAAAAAGTGGCGGGGTGTGTGTGCATGGACAGCCAGAAAAAGTGGTTAGCCAGGTGGCCTGCCAGAGGAAAAAATCTTTGGAGGAGCAGATCTGAGAATGAGGGGCTGAGAACTAGAGGCGCAGATGCTCTGTGCCCGGCCCAGCTAGTTACATTTATATACTACCTTTTACGGTAGTAAAAAGAAATACTCTCAAGGCAGTTCACAACCTATTAATAACAAAATCTGTTTCAAAGGAAGCATTTTAAAATGACTACTAAGTTAGTAAAAATGTAGCACCAATAATGACAGTACCCATTAAAGCATAAAAACCCCAATAAAGAGCCATGCCTTTATGCCTTGCTCCCCACAACCCTTAGGGACATGTTTTTGGGAGGCTGACAGCTACAGAGGGAATTTGAGATTGGCAAAACTTGTGCAATAAAATCCCCTATTGTGCACGTGAAATCTTCTGTGCATGTGTCATTGGCCAGGTGGTTAACCAGTTCTCTTAAACATTCAGTATACTAAAGATAGAGTATTTCCTTTTCTCTGTGGAATGTCTGTATTGTCCTTTTAATGCTTTGGGAACTTTAGACACAAAAAATAGAAAATAATTGGTCAGCAGATCAAGAAAGAGTTGGCTAAATACTATTTATTTATTTATTTTTGCATTTTTATACCGCCTTTCGTTAAAATATAGCCCCAAGGCGGTTTACAAAAGTTAAAAACATACAATAAAAACACAATAAAAACAACATGCTAAGAGTATAAAAACATATAAAAACAGGCATAAAACAATACAAGAATACTAGAGCACAACATGAAATCTATCTTATGTACATTGATTCTTTAAGGGAAGTGTAGAGTTTCTGCCTATAATATCCTTCGTGAAGGCTATAAAAATGAATAAGTTGAATCTACATTGCACACTGTCAAATAATGCTAAATGCATTATCTAAACCGGGTTTTTCCTTTCTACAAAAGGCTTGCATTGCATTCCTTTTAATGGATCCTAGAACATCATATTTCATTTTTGTGTGATCAGAGCTTGATTTACGTCTTGAAAGGTTCTGGAAACTTTCCAAAACTATGTACTGTATGTGTAGAAGTAAAAGTAAGTGAAAAATAATTAAAAAACAAAAACTTATTCATGAAGTTTTGCATTCATGTAGCAATTACGAATTCTACTCTCTAACTGCTTCTATAAACTGAAAATAAACAGTCTGCATTTTGTATTTCATGCTCCGGTTTATCTGTAATACAGTAGCTGACGATACTCAGTTTGCCCTTTGAGGATGGGACAATCTTATTTATGTATTTTCCTATGTAAACTGCTTTGAGAACTTTTGGTTGAACAGCAATATATAAATATTTGTGATAGTAGCTGCATGCACATTGTTACAATGTTCATGGAAGTCTGCACAGTATGTGAGCTATCATTGGAGGTAATTTACGAGGTTACATAATGCCTTTCATGTCCAGTGAGTGAGGTATATTAGGTGCAAAGTTCTTTCTTCCATTGGGAGGGAGCTAGAGAATCCAAATAGCTAGGACCTAGTTCCTAGGTGATTAAAGACAGTCTTATTGATTAATACTTCAGAAACATCCAGGCTAAGTTCGTCATAACAAGCTTGTCACCGATTTCAATGGCGCTTAGTCATAACTATTGGTGACAAGCTTGTTATGACAAACTTAATTCCCTTTAATTTCAATGAGACTTAGTTATTAACTAGCTGGGCTGGGCACAGAGCATCTGCGCCTCTGACAGCCCACCCGACCCGCTTCCCCCAACCCCCAGCTGCGGTTTCTGGCTGGCTTTCAAGCCAGCCCATCCCCTCCTCCTGCCACCGCCTGGCAGCCGGGCCACCATTTTATCCCCATCCCATTGCTAGTTCATCAGCTTCTCGCAAGAGTTGCCACGCATGGGATTAGTGACAGGTAAGGAGAAATAAATATATAGATGGTCTAAATGTTGCCATTATTAGGATTTTCCCTTCTGTATCTTATTAAAACTATATTTCTGCAAGCTGCATACATTTAAGTGTGTTTTCAGATTCTTCATGATGCTAGTATAGAAGCTGAATATTTAAATAAGCAGAGCTAAACAATAACCTATTCTCCATAGAATTGGACTTTGGTTAATGTATCTGCTTCCTGGATTACTTTGCAAGGTTTTTTGTATCTGACATACACTACCTTTTAATAATTTAGTCAAGTATCAAAATGCAAGATGCTGGTTAGTTTGAAGTTTTGGGAAGAACCCTTACTAGAATTGCAGTCTAGTAAAGAACAAAAGATAAAGTTTGCAAGTTGTGATCAGAATTGTCAGCAAAGTATGACAATTATGATCATGAATGATCAAACATGAATTGTCAAAGAATACTGTTGGCCCAACCCAGAGGTTTCCCCTTTTGACAACAGATATTGTGGAGATATGGACTGACCACACAAGTTTGCATGTGTGCTTAGGATTTAATTGAATCAATTGTGGGATGGTGGGAAATGTCACTTAAATTAGGAGAGCATGCCATGTAATGGGTGCTTAGTTCCATATGACAGCAGATAGTTGGGCGATGATTAGTATGGTAACAACACTTCTCTTGTCATATTGCTGTAACCTTATGGTAGTGAAAGGTTTTTAACATTCACTGTTTTTTGCTTGAATCCCCTGATTCTTCCTAGGGTTCTTATTAGTCAGGAATATTGTAGTCTTAATTTAAAAATCTCTGCTCCTGTCAAACTGTTTTTGAAAGCTAAGATTTGCTTTATCACTTTTTGTTCAAGTAATCGGTACCTGTGCATACTAACAAAGTATTGCTGCAACTTCTTGAGCAGAGATTCTGGACTCAACTGTTCACAATGTTTTTTTAAATCATGTTTTGTTAATGGCTCTGCAGTGAATCACTTGTGCACTTACTTTTCCTAATGTGTTTGACCTCACAATGATTCTGTGACATTGTCACTGAATATCTGTTTCTGGGGATTAGTATCTTGGGAGGGCTTATGCCTTCCATGCCTTGCTTGTAGGCTTCTGAGATGCATGTGCTGGACTGCCATGGGAAGCAGATGCTGGACTAGATGGTTTTAACGGCAACTTAATTCTCAGTTTTTCAAATGGGAATATGGCAGTGACTGATAGAATTCCTGTATTCATTTGCTCAGGCTAATGGAGGTCAGTCTACTCTGCCTGCATTTTGAGCATTCTTATCAAATTTCCTGCCACAGTGATAATTGTGAGCTTGTGCAAATAATATGTAATTTAAAATCTACCACAGATGCATTAGGATGTCAGAAGCATAGCACTGAGAAAAGTTACTATTGTCATAAGAACAAAATCCTTCTTCTGTATGATCCCCACCACACATTAAGGTCATCTGAGGAGGTCCGTCTTCAGTTATCACCAACATCTGGTGGCAACTCAGAGGTGGGCCTTCTCTGTAGCTGCTCCTGGGCTCTGGAATGCACTCCCAGCAGAAATCTGCAATCTGAGCTCATTATTGGCCTTCAGGAGAACCCTTAAGACCTAGCTGTTTGGCCTGGCCTTCTGGGGTTTTTAAACTGTAAAGGTTTGGCATGGTTCTCCAGAGTTTAAAATTTTTTAAAATTGTTTTAATAATGGTTTTATGTTGTTTGTACAGTTTTCGATTTGAACAATTAATTGATTTTAGTTTTGTTCTAATGTAAACAGCCCTGAGCCATTCTTTGGAAGGGTGGTATAGAAATCAAGTAAGTAAATAAATAAATAAAATTAGCTTTGTTTCAGACCTCAGTAAGTATTGAATGCTGCTTTCATTAAGAGAATTGTAAGTATTAGCTCTGGGAGGAAAAAGTTCTCTTCTTTTTGAATGTAATAGTGACCAGTTTGTATCTTGATCAGGTATCCTTTTTTTTTAAAATTAATTTCAAAGTCCACTAGAAGGAAATGCTAAAATTAAAGGGGATATAAACATGGCAATCATGCTTAGATCTGGGAAACTTTGAACAATACAAAGTAAAAACAACTTGAAATCTGGCCAGTTACCTTTATGTATATTTGGAAGCAAGAATATACAGTTAACTGTGTCGTAAAGATCAAAGGCTTAAGCACAGTAGGTCTGCAAGTAATCATTTTAATGGCTGACATTCTAGCATCCATTAAATTTATTTTATGGATGGTTGTTACATGCAGTATAATGGATGTTTGTTTGTTCTGAAGTCTGACCTTGTCTATAAATGCCAGTTTTGAAGATTTAAATCCTTCGATACAAATTATACATTCAGCACACTGCGGTATATGTATGAAGCTTATTAGAGAATTAATTGGAACCATTTACAGTAATGTTCACTGATGTTCTGATGGAAGGCTTCACTGTCATAAGATGTGAACAGTATTGAACTTTGCCTGAATAGGCTTGTGTATTTGCTTAATAATACAAAGTAGAAGTAATTTATTCCAACTCCTTTAAACAAAAATGAAAATATTTACATGTTTTAAAATTTGTTGCCAGTTTAGGCACAGGGCTGAATAAATGACTATTCCTCAAAACCAGCTTTAGATTTCTAGGTCTCTGGATGATTAGATGCCTTTGATTTACTCTGGTCTTAGAACTGCTGTTTGTTTTAGGGAAACATACTGTACAGCTGGATCAATTAAATGTCGATAATAATGTAGAATAGTAAAGGAGTTCATAGCTGTGTTTTCATATCAAAAAACACATGTAATTAGCTATCATGAGGGACACAAACTGCTGGCTCCACACACTTGTGGCTTTGAGACAAGGCCAAGGAGACTTCATTCTCAAGGTGGTAGTTTTACTTATATCCAAGGGGTTTCTTTTGGTCATTGACCGTAAATAAAGTAATCTGAATCTTATATCCAAGTGTGTAGAAGAGGTTCTTCATAATTCCCCGCTAATGGGAGTAAAGGTGACATACATGCATGCATTTCTTCTTCTTCCTCTTCTAATTTGCGTGTTCTACAGCACTACTGCTTTTGTATGAGTTATGATATAGGCAAATTGGTATTCTGCCAATTCTACCAAACTAGAACACATTGAAAATATATTCAAAAAGACATTCTAACAGTACTGACATGGCGCAGATATTGAAGCAGCACATCCATCTCTTAGTCTTAATTTACCAGATCATCCAAAGTCCAAACTTTGTGTCCCAACTGACGGTCAGCAGCATGTATTTAACAAAATTTGATATAAAAATGAAGTAAATATTTACCACCTCCACTTAGACAACCTGTGAAGTCTAAGTAACAGGCAGTTTATAGTTTTCAACACTGAGGGGTGATAGAGGGAGGGAAATGCAATTGCAGAATTTCCTGTAGGAAAGGGATAGTGTTGCTAGTGGGATATCTGACAGGAAATCACTGACTAGGATTCAAAGGGAAAGATTCAGAAAGGTTGAAGCTTTTGTCTTCAATACACATTTGGGAACAGAGAACCTCAGGATTTGGGGGTCCTAAATAGTTTTTTTGTCCATAGCTGCACTTTACAGTCAGTGTGACTGCAGTGTTAATGAAGAATTATTCAAATACACTTATGTCTATGTTTTACTGCATTACCTCTGATAGCAATGTATATTCCCAATGACTTGCATACACAGATTGAGATAAGAAGCTGTTTGTTGAATTTTAACTTTATGCCGTACACAATTCAGCTGCAAGTTTTTTACCAATAAGTAATCAAATGGTGAGAGAGCAAGAAAGAATGAAAGCATGTGGAAAATAACCAAGAGATGTTCCATGGAATCAATTTCCTATTCCAGTTTACTGTAACTTTAAAGGGAGGATGCCAGCTACCCTGTGTAGGTCAACTAGATGTCATGTGGAATCACATTCATAAGGAGATCGTGATCTTCCTGTAATTTTGGTGAGCTTCAGCAGATCATGTCTATATATTTCTACACATTATAACTTCTATAAGCAAACCTACAAAAACATTAAATGAACCCAGAGCTTTGAACTCAATGCCTTCTCACGTTGAGAAATGAGATGAGCAGCTGAGCCACATATAAAAGGAAGGCTCTTCCAAAACCTCTGCTATTAATGCTGGGAAGCAATAAGTTCTTTGCCTCTGTCTTGCTTCATACAAGAGTGAATGAGTGGGTGAAGCCAAAGTGACTGGCTGTTTGGCCCTTGCTGTCTTGAACTACAGGCTATATTTCTAAAACATTAGCTGCTGGTGTGGGCTGTAAGCCCTCTAAGCACAGACTGTCATACATGTCCAATAAACCATTAGGGCTGATGGCAGCCCTAATTCTTAAGCTGTGTTTGAACCATAAAGAGCTTTGTGTGTTCACTTTATTTATTTATTATTTATCTGTTGATATGTATTGATTTATTGACAACTGCATGCAAACGTGGCATGATCCTGCCAGGCGATGTCTTTCAGTAACTGAGCAGGTTATGTTGCATCAGCTTACTTTTTTCTTTTTCTTTTGTAACATTAAAGGTGGTAAGTCAGCTACCCATGACCAAGGGCTGACTAATTATTTTTTTAGATGAGTTACTAATAGGAATTGTTCTTATTTCTTATGCTGGATTCTCTGCTTTGAGATTTATGAACCAATGACTATCTCACCTGCATCAGCTCTTTTAAAAAACTCATCTTTAAAAATTCTTTTTGAATTACAGGAGCTCCAGTTTCAAAGGCTCACCAGAGAGCTTGAGGTGGAAAGGCAAATTGTTGCCAGTCAGTTAGAAAGGTGCAGGCTTGGAGCAGAATCACCGAGCATTGCAAGCACAAGGTACAGATCCAACGTCTTTTCCAGTTGTCCACTAAATATAGAATTTTCATGATAGTGTTTGGAATTTCTCTCTAAATATGTGACCATCCAATTCAGCGTTGATTACCATTTTCATGTATGCAAACGGTTACTTCATATTCATGGATTTGGCTCTGTAGAACTTGTGATTGCTTGACTGCTGTGTACGCACACACGAGCCCAAATGCATGTTTCAGTGGGTGATTGCAAATGAACACTTATGAAGTCTTCATTTAGCATGATATGCATATAACAGCATGGTAAGCTGATCATCAGTCATGCCAAGTGGCAAGAAAATTTTTGCTACCTTGCTTCCCCAGAGCAGGTGTATTGGTGAAATTCTTTTTGATGCATTGAGAGACGGCTGTGTTAGTATTACAATATTAGAGTTTCACATCCAAATACTGTATTGCATAATACTTGGTCTATAGAAAGGTAACAAATATTAATCAGATTACTTATGTGTCCTAGTAGACCACAAGTTGAACATGAGCCAGAAGTGTGATGCATAGCTTTTTTAGCAGCTGCAATCTTGGACTGAATTAACAGAGATATAGTGTCCAGATCATTAGAAGAGGTTATAGTTCCACTGTATTCTGCACTGATCAGGCCTCACTTGGAATACTGTGTCCAGTTCTGCACACTGTATTTTAAGGAAAAGATAAACTGGAATGGTGCCAGAGGAAGGCACCAAAGATGGTAAAATGTCTGGACACCAAGTCCTGTGAGGAACGATTGAAGGAGCTTGGTATGTTTTGCTTGCAGAAGAGAAGATGAATAGCTGTCTCAAATATCTGAAGGGCTATCACATAGAAAAAGAAACAGGCTTGTTTTCTGTTCTTCCTGGTAATAGAACTACGGTTGAAATTACAAGGAAGCAGATTCAGTTAGACCAGTGATTCTCAATGTTGGGTCCCCAGATGTTATTGGACTTCAACTCCCATAATCCCCAGCCCCAGTGGCCTTTGGTTTGGAATTATGGGAGTTGAAGTCCAATAACATCTGGGGACCCAACGTTGAGAATCCCTGAGTTAGACATTAGGAAGGATTTCTTAACTGTAAGAGTTATTTGATGGTGGCATAGTCACTGTACACTGTCTTATATGGTGGTGGGCTCTCCTTCACTACAGGTTTTTAAACAGAGGCTTGATGGCCATTTAAGTCATGGATGCCATAGCAGTTTCCTGCACTGAGCAAGGGATTGGAGAAGGAGACCTCCCAATGCCCTTTCTGACTCTAAAATTTTGTGATTCTAATTGGTCATTTGCATAAGATGAAAAGAGCTGGTTCTGAACTGTCCTTTAACTCCTACTGTTCTCCTGTGCTAGAACCACAGTCTGTGTTCCCACAACCCATAGGGTGTTGTTGCCTAAAAGGAGAGAAGTGATGGAATCCAATGTGGTATTAGTGCATTTACTACTTGAGTACTCCCCCCACCACCCCCGCCCCCCTTTCATTTCATTTGTAGTAACTCAACTCTTTGGTAGATGTATCTTATTTCTTAGACAAATATTGATATCAAACGTGCTTAGGATACAGGTATTAGGCAACATACATGACTAACAGCACTGAATAGTAACAACTCACATATTCAAATACTAGTATTTTGCACATTTTGAACATGTCGTCTATGTGAACAGGGCCATTGTTGGAAACACAGTATTTGATTCTCTAATTACAACTGCTGCTGTTAAGTTACCAAGTAGAAACCATTTTCCAATTGCTGCTGGTTTTATGCTGCTCTGATTGTGTGGTGTTGGTGTATTTAATTCTTTGTTTGTATTAACTTTACGTAAACTACTTTGAGTACTTGTGTAGAAAGAGAGTATAGAAATAAATGTTTAAATTACAGGTTTTCGATTCATAAGATTTGAAAGCATCCGAAGCACACAAAGAACTCTGCTATACATCACTGGAAAATTAGTGAGAGAATTCACTAATTCATATTAGTTTCACATTTCCAACAGGTTAATGCTTCACCGTGCCCAAGAGACAGACACTCTTGGGAGATTGTAGTAGAAGTTGTCTTATACAAACTGGAGTCGACAGGAAACAGCACAGCAAAGGAGGAGCTCATAATTGCTAAACTCAACATTGAATTGGTCTTAACATAAGAAATTTGCTTAAAGTAACACTTTTCTTTTCTCAGAGCCTTTCACATCTTTTTCTCTCTGTGTACTATCTAGGATTGTCTTGCTCAGCTGGTCCTTTAGCACCAATGCAGTCCCATAGTAGTAAAATTAAAAATACATATCCACTTCTGCCACAAACAAATGTGATTATTCTTAATTATGCCACGAGCTACCTATTAAAGGTTATGGGGGCTTGTTGGAGGGTGGGGGAGCATTAACAGCAAATTAAGCCAGTTTTTAATGTAACCTGTCAAATATCTGGAAACAACTATTTTTCTAGCAACGAATTTTACTATCACAAGTAGCAAGATTTTTTAATGATTGTAAAAGGGGTACAAAGGTCTTTGGCAGCAAAGAGAGGAAAGGTAGACTTGGAATCTGCAGTTTAGGGACTGGGACTAGAGTTTTGAAAAGGCCCAAACCAACTCTTTCCCCTCTAGCTGTCATGTCTCTTCCCTGTCACCACTCCCACCCCCAGACATCTTTTTGTCATGTCTGCAATCTTTTGAGTTTTCAAACAGAGGAACTAAAGGTGTCTTAAGTTTGGAGAACATCTTGAAATGGTCCCCACCCAATGAAGACACATTGTGGTAGTATCCAAATTAGTACCTGTGCTACCAGAACATTTCAGCTTACACAAGCAGGGGAGGGGGAACTTTTGCCAATCCCTCTTTCCTAAGTTGGAGAACCTATAGATTTGTGTTAATATCTTTGTTTCCTCTGAACTATTTCATGAACTTAAAAATCTGTAAGAATTGTGGGTTTTTTAAAAACTTGATCAATGCATGAATGTTTTCTCAGGGCATGGTATGACCTGCCAATGAAAGGGGTGAGCAGAGATAATTGAGATATTTTTTTCCCCAAATTCAATTTTTATTAATTTTAACAGTAGTAATATTATCATTCATTGCAAATACACACAAAAAGTTGGACTTCCCGCACACATCTCTTCGTGAATCATCAACTATAAAATTTACCCTTGCTATAATAATAATTCAAAACATAAATTCAAACCCTTACAAACATAGCTAATCTACCCAACCTGCAGTTTTTTACTAAATTTCAAACCCTGCTGTAAAGTCCATAGTAGGAAAGTAATTCTTTAGATACAACAAGAATGGTTTCCAATCTTCTTTAAAACATTCCAAGTTTTGGTCTCTTATTAGTGCTGTAAGTTTTGCCATCTCCGCATATTCCAAAATTTTTATCAGCCAGTCTTCTTTTGAAGGCAGTTCATTACTCTTCCATTTCTGTGCATATATAATTCTGGCCGCCGTAGAAGCATACATAAAAAATGTTAAATTAGTTATAGAGATTACACCTTGTGTTATTCCCAGCAGGAAGGATTCTGGCTTCTTAAGAAATGTCATTTTAAATATTTTCTTTAATTCATTATATATCATATCCCAATAGGCTTTAGCCTTCCCACAGGTCCACCACATGAAAAAAAGGTGCCTTCAGAATGTCCACACTTCCAACATTCATTTGAAACATTTTTATACATTAATGCCAATTTTTTTGGTGTCAGATACCATCTATATATCATTTTATAATAGTTTTCTTTTATAGCATAACATGCAGTGAATTTTAAATCATTTTTCCATAACTTTTCCCAGGCTGCCATTTCTATATTACACCCCACATCTTGAGCCCACTTTATCATAGTCGTTTTAACCACTTCCTCTCTTGTCTCCTCCAGAAGCAACAGTTTATACATTTTAAAGACTAATTTTTCATCATTTTGACATAATTCCTTCTCAAAATTTGAAGTCTGATCCTCAAATCCAACTTTAAAGTCTTTCTTATATATCTCATTTAACTGATGATACTGAAACCAATCTCTAACCAAATCTTGTATTTCAGTTAAACTTTTTAACTTACAATCCTTTTCCTGAAAATGTAACAAATCCCTATAGGTACCCCAACACATTTGCATATTTACTTCTTTATGTGATAAGGCCTCAATCGGAGATATCCATAACGGAGTTTTAGGTTCAAACCAATTTTTGTATTTTAACCACACCCTCATTAAACTCCTTCTCACATAGTGGTTCAAAAAGTCTTTATGTATTTTACTTTTTTCATACCACAGATACGCATGCCATCCAAACCTTCTGTCAAATCCTTCCAAATCAAGAATTCTAGGGTTCCTTAATGTTATCCATTCTTTTAACCATGTCAAATAAACAGCATCAAAATATAACCTTAGGTCTGGCAAGGTAGGACCACCTCTTTCCTTTGCATCCGTTAAATTCTTAAAATTAATTCTTGGTCTTTTCCCCTGCCAAACAAACTTAGTTATGTCCTTCTGCCATTGCTTAAAACAAGTTAAAGTGTTAATTATGAGAATAGTCTGAAAGAGAAACAACATTTTAGGCAAGACATTCATTTTCACCACTGAAATTCTTGCCATTAAAGACAAATTCATTTTAGACCATCTTTGTAGATCAATTTTCACTGAATTCCATATTTTAACATAGTTGTTTATGAACAACAAGGAGTTGTTATTTGATAACCAGACCCCCAGATATTTAACTTTCTTCTCCACTTTCAACTCACTTATTTCAGAGAATAATTGAGATATAGCTCGAACATAAGAGCAGCCCTACTGAATCAGGAGCAAGGCCCATCTAGCCCAACATACTGTTTCACCAGGATGGAGAGCTGGTCTTGTGGTAGCAAGCATGACTTGTCCCCTTTGCTAAGCAGGGCCTCCCTTGGTTGCATATGAATGGGAGATTTGATGTGTGAGCACTGTAAGATATTCCCCTTAGGGGATAGAGCCACTCTGGGAAGAGCAGAAGGTTTCAAGTTCCCTCCCTGGCATTTCCAAGATAGGGCTGAGAGAGATTCCTGCCTGCAACCTTGGAGAAGCTGCTGCCAGTCTGTCTAGACAATACTGAGCTAGATGGACCAATGGTCTGACTCAGTATATGGCAGTTTCCTATGTCCCTACTTCCTTTTGTTGGTCCTAACTTTCTTGGCAATCAGTTTCATGGGATGACCCCCTGGTTCTAGTGTTACGTGAGAGGGAGAAAATTTTCTCTCTGTCCACTTTCTCCATACCATGCATGATTTTATAGACCTCCATATCTCCCTGCAGTCATATATTTTTTTCAAAATTAAAAAGCCCCAGGTGTTGTAGCCTTGTAAAATTGGTATGCAGCATTTTGTCCCTAAATTGGTCAGTGTTCTTTTCTAGACTCTGTACTTGCTGGGTTGCATTAGTTCATTTGCCCCCTAGTTCTGAGATGATATACTTTGTAAGTGACCAAAAGTAACAATAGTGCTTCTTGTAACTACTGTGTTCTTGCTTTCCAAGAACACACCAAAATTTGGTTTGGACTGGACAAATTTCCTAATGGTTCTCCTCTTCTTCTCCCTGTGCAATCAGTCTTAAATATGTACTCCCATTGTATAGAAAAACAAGCGCGCACACTTTTCTTTTTAAAAACCTAACAAAAATAGGCATGTAAGGCTAACAGGGGCAGATCAGGAAGCAATAGCATATGCTGAAAACTGGTCACAATTTGAAGCTAAATGCAACTTCACAGTACGGTCAAACCTAGATTTCTCATAATATGTTACATAGAATTGGTAGTCTTTAATGCCGCTCATTGTGTTACAACTTCCTTGCAAACTGCTTAACTTCTGCTTAAATCCCCCATGAATTTGTCTCCTCTTTTAAAGCCAACTAAGCTGGTGGCCCATACCACATCAGCAGAGAGCTGGTCATCCATAAATTGTGAGGTCTGGCAGAACCTTAGGTGGGACAGGTCTTAGCAGAGTAACAGTTATCATGCTGAGGAGATTCACATTCCCTTTTTGATATATTGTGAGTAATTCCATCCTCTGAACTGCAAATAGACACTGTTTCTCTCTGTATTCAACTTTATCCCAGGGTTTGAAGGAGCAGTTAGCTAGATAACTCGTGGACCCAGATTTGAAACCTGAAATTTCCCCAGACGTTACTGATGGCTCACCTAGAAGTTTAAGTGTGGCATTTGAACCAGGGGATGAATGGATATGATCAGGAAGAGGAGAGAACATCCCATCCCAACCTTGTTATTCCCTCTTCATCATTGCATCTGTCTGTCACCTGGTTGAGCAAACTTGTCTACCTCATTATCCTCCAGAAACATCTAGCTCATCTGAAGGAGGAGGGTGGCAGGGTATTTTTGTCATCTTCCTCTTATGTCTCATCACTTGCACATCCTCCCCTGTTTGCATACCTGCTGCTGCCACTGCCTGGAGGCACACCACAACTCAACCATGGGGGGGCGGGGCGAGGGGGGTTCTCTCAAGCTATTCTGCTCCATATGTAACCAGAAGGTGATGAACCTGAAGCTGTTAGGCATGGATGCTCTGACCTCCTTCAGCTTCCTCTGCAGCAACCTCATCATCATGGCTCCCCTGGCTGCTTGGTGGTAGTTATTTTGGACTGCAGAAGCTATGATGACTACATAGAACTGTGGCTGAGGAGGACTTCAGAGGAGAGCAGTGTGTCTACGGGGGAAGTGGTGATGGCGGAAGCAACAGCAGCACCAACAACTAGCACTTCCATCGCTGCCAGCATTAAGCAAAAACATCTTGCCTCTCTCTGCAGGCAGGTGTTCATCAGGCTCTGCAGCCGACTCAGCATTGTTGTGGGTGGAGGCAGAGGTTCCTTGCTGTTTCTTCAATAGCCCCATGGCCAGCAAGATTAGAAGAGTGTGAATTTAAGATAGATTTTGATGCCTAGTCTTTTCACTCCTTTTTAAAGAAACATAACTATTTAATTTTGCTGTTCAGTTTGGAAAAAAATACAGCTCGTGTAAAGCCATATGTGTGGTATCTTGTGCATTTTTCTTTGAACCAAGAGCTTTATACTTTTTTACTTTCTGAATATTGATTCAGTGTCAGCATTCAGTGTTTACAATTGCTACACATTTGAGGGTGACTTGGAGTGTTGGAGAGCTCCTACCCTATTAGCAGCACATGACCAGAACTTCTCTTTGAGTCAGCAAACCCAGGAAAAACACAACTAAGCCAGGTGCAGTGCTCATTGTTGAAATTGGGAGCTGGAAGCATGGAAAGTCCTCCAAGGCCTCGCATGCCTTCCCATCATACTTTGCGCTGCCAGCAAACTGGAAAGCCTCATGAAATCAGCAGCTGACCTCTGGCCCCTAAGGAGCAGGCAGAGGCACTCTTACCCCCAGACCTTGGGGCCCCGGTCCATGGCATTCAAATAGCCGGGGGCAGGGCTCCTGCAGCCAGCCACCACGCCGTACCTCTGGTCCCCGCCCACTTCATAATTCAAGTCGCCATGTGTGCAGCTGGGCTAAGCAAGCTTCATCTCCCCAGTTACCTAGGTGCACTCCTGGGAGCAGGAGGTAGACCCAGCCCTGCTGAAGGTGCACCAGCTTCAGGATAAAAGATTGTGCTTTGCAGAGTGGCATGTCCATGGATGAGCTCCTGTAATCACAGTTCTCTATTGTTTCCATGTGAGGGAGAGTCTGATGGATCCCAGTAGCTGGGCAGGAAAGGCAAATGGATTCACATGACCAGAGAATCAAGGTAGGATATCTTTCCCCTCCTCCTACCTTGGTAAAAGAAGGGTAGGAAAGCGGGGATATCCTGCTCTGAGCAACCTGGGCTGGAGGGGTTTTTGTGAGTTCACATGATCCTGCAAACCAGGTAGCCTTCCTCCCTATTCTGATCTTGATTATAGTGTGAACCAGCCTATTATCCTGAAGTTGCTTGGGCCAGGGTAAATTCGGTAATCCACAAACTTGGGTTTAAGATGAGAGTTAA
Source organism: Hemicordylus capensis (assembly GCF_027244095.1). Classification (NCBI taxonomy): domain Eukaryota; kingdom Metazoa; phylum Chordata; class Lepidosauria; order Squamata; family Cordylidae; genus Hemicordylus; species Hemicordylus capensis. The sequence goes on from NC_069657.1 coordinate 186,695,097, forward strand.
GATCCTTTACATTTTCACTTGTGCTCTAATTAGTGCTCGTGTGTTGCTTAATGCTGGCAGTGATGGAAGTGCTAATTGTTGGTGCTGCTGTTGCTTCCACCATTACCACTTCCCTCATGCACACACTGCAAAGTTCTCCTCAGCCACTGTTCTATGCAGTCGTCATGGCTTCTTCAGTCCAAAAGTACAACTATTTAGGGATGTGCACAAATTGAATCAGCCAGATTCGATTCAAACTTGAAACTGGTCAGATTAGATTCAAGGTGGATTAGATTCAATTTGGATTTGAATTGATTCAACCCACTTTTAAAAGGTGGGGTAGTAGTTAGGGTCCCATGGGTGCCACCTACCACCCAAACTTCAAAGTGGTGGGGCACTTGGTTGATTTTTTAAATTAATTTTTTTGTTTTTGGTGATTTTGAATATTTTCGCCATAGGCAATAGTGGGGATTCAAAGCAACCCTAACCCAGATCCCCAGCTTTTATTATTATTTTTTTGTAAGCTAAGTTCTAGCCCTTGTGGAAGTGGAGTTATGGAACAAAATGTGTGGTCACTATGAGGATTCATTACACACCAAAGAGTCTAAACAATTCAAAAATTCCTAAAATATAAACTGAGTACCCTACTGCCTTGCAGGTCGGGGAGGAGTTGGCACATGGGGTGCCACTAATTCCCCCCCCCCAACCCCCCCCCACACACACACACACTCAAGGCAGTGGGATATTTCGTTCTCTTTTTTTCTTTTAGGAATTTTTGAAAATGCATTCCATTTGAAAATGGAAATTTCAAGCCAGCGTGGTGTAGTGGTTAGAGTGCTGGACTAGGACCAGGAAGACCCAAGTTCAAATCCCCATTCAGCCATGAAACTAGCTGGGTGACTCTGGGCCAGTCACTTCTCTCTCAGCCTAACCTACTTCACAGGGTTGTTCTGAGGAGAAACTTAAGTATGTAGTACACCGCTCTGGGCTCCTTGGAGGAAGAGCGGGATATAAATGTAAATAAATAAGTTAAGGTGCCCATCTTAACTTGTGCACCATATAAACAGTAAAGACTTTGTACAGTCTGGTATATGATGATGGCTTTAGAAATGAGGCTCCATGCACCCATACTTTGCCGTAATGCATCAAGCAGAAATTCATCACTGACATCTCTAGGAAAAGATTAGGGAAACTGCACCAGTTAAATGTCTGCCTGAATGCATCCCTCCCCAGCCCAATATCCAGCTGAAAGACTAAGGCAATGTGTGGATGCATGGAGCTTCATTTCTACAGCCATCATTATATGCCAGACTATACAATGTTCTTACATCTTATATGATACAGAAGTTAAGATGAGCACCTTAACTTGCAATTTCCATTCTTTTTGGAGCACGAGTGAAAATGTAAAGCATCTTAACACTCTTCTTAAACCAAATGTTTTTGGATTACTGAATTTCCAGGCATTTAAAAAAGGGAAATCTGATCAGATATTATGGGTAAAAGCTTAACCAAACCACAAGGTAGACCCTCCTGATCTTGAACACCAAAAACTTTGTAAAACCTTGAACTAAGATAAAGTCACGCTCCCACTCCTGAAAAAACACAATTAAATGAAATTAGTGGATTCAGGGACAGTGTGATCCCATCTCATGATTATTCAGCAGTGAATAAGCAGTTAATTTGTGTTAATTTTTTTCTTTAAACACACACATACACACTCTCATTAAAAGTTTCTCAGAAATGTCCCATAAACCTCACAGTTCTCTGCTTGATTAATTTTCTTTAAGATGGTGTTATCAGCAAAATAGTAGTGGGCCTTAAGCCAATCTGACTGAAATTAGTAGACCTTAACCCTATGAATTGTCTCTTTAAAACTATATATAGTGACTCATACTCTGTTTTTAATACCTCCCTACAAAACAAAAGCCCCTACCCCCATTGTTGAAACCTCAACTCTTTCATGGGATGAAAACCTATATGAGCCCCTACATCTTCTTTTTCTCCTTGCTTCACTCAGGACACATACAGGCCTTGAGCAGCAGCCCTCCCGCCACCTTTCCAGGGCCTGTTCTCTGACTACAGTAGAGCCCTGAGGAGTTGATACCAGCTCTTCTGGCCTTGGCTCTTCTTCCTCTTTTAATAAAGTTTGGCATGTCTTAATGATCCTTATTAGTGTCTGTCTCTTTTCCTTCTGTCTAGAAAGTGGTGTATTTTACAAGTTGTACACAAGTGACATGGCCTCTGAGCATAGACAGAGTAGGCTACTTCCCTTTTAAGCCTTGAGCCTCCACTGAATGGTTAATGGCTGATAGGATAGTGGGTTATTCAAAGTAATCTCATTGAAATTAAAAGGATATTTGACATTCCTAAACACGTTCTTTTAATTTCAGGGGGATAACTTTTAGTAACATTCCTCATTATGTCAGTCACTGTCTCTTTCTTGCTGTATTCTCTATGAAGTAGGAGAGGAGGGATTATTAATGTACTTTATCTGTGGTGGAAAAATAGGGCCAACACTTTGAAACCAATTTTTAGAAGTCTGCAGAGGCCAAGTCTGTGCTGGATCTGTGCTGCCACATGCAGGCTGCTAGGGGGAGTGCCACTGCTCCACATTGGGCCCAGGCAGCTTCTAGGAGTGGTACTGCGCCCACCAGAGGTAAGCACCTTGTCACTTAACTTTTCAAGGTGCCTCAACTCTCACTGCCCTCCTTTAGAAGCCTTTTATGAAGGATTCCCCTTTGCTTGTAAAAGGGAATCCCCACCAGATTCCCCATTAAATAGCCCCTTGAACCGCTGAACCAGTTCAAGCTGGTTCAGTCGAACAGACTGGCCCAGACATTCTGTTTGACCAAACCCATTCGCAGACCCGTGGTTTGCTCCGGATTTGAACTGAATGCGAAAAATGGTCCATGCACACCCCTAATAGAAAGGGCAGCTCAGTAAGGAGTAGTTGGAGCACTATGGAAAATAAACAACAGAATTGCTTTCAAGAAAGCTAGAGCTAATTATGAAGCTAATTGCTTCATATTTATTTTTATTTGGTGCTTGTAGCAAAAGTTTATAATGGGGATAGACTCACAAAACTATGAACTAAAGGACACACAACTAGGGGGGAAGTGAGAGGCTGAAAAATGAGTCTGACTCCTAAATGTTTTAGTTGGCTCCTAGATCCAAAGAGAATTTGTTGAGGTCTGGCATAATAACCCTTTCCCAACATCGGTCGGGAACCTTTGCCTTTATTCTGAAAGATGCTGGTTACAAATCGGGAGGAAATACAATGTCTTGTAAAAAACTTTTAGGATGATGATGATTTTATTATATTTATTATTAGGTTTGCTTTAAAACAGCAAGTAGAGAAGAGTACAGTAAATAGTGAACCAGTTCAAGTCAGTAAACCTGGAGAAGTACATCTCCAGAAATGCAGTTTATTTGGAGCAGCTCACTGAAGCAGAGCTCTTGAAGCAGCCATTTTTAATTACTTCTACTCATTGCCATTCTGTTCACAAACATTTTAAGCCACAAGCCAATTTCCTCTGGGATGTAGAAATCCAAATTGTAATGGTCCCCACCAGCTGGAATTAAAAATGTATATCTAAATCTCCTGTAGAGCATTTATGCTTTAGGTAATTCATCCAGTTTTCCTATTAAATGGAACCATTCAAGCTGGCTGCAACAACCAAATACTGTGGCCGTATGAAGACTTTCAATAGCTTTCAAAACTACTAGGTTGGTTTATTTGCTTTGTAACGGATCATTTCTTGTTCTATGATATAAATCAAAATAATGTTCCTTTAGTGATGTACAGAACTTCTGCATTAGTTCAATGAAGTGTTACACTCAATAAATTGAAAAGTTCCTATAAGTGAATGCCTCTACTTGTATGGGTATGTATTTGTTGTAGCATTAAAAACCGAACGGAGGAGTAGAAGCCTAATGGCACAGTTCTAGCAAGAAAACAGCCATGGTGCATGCTAGCTGAATGCCGCATGGCACAAAGTACAGCTATCCCTTGGTGTATGGGATTCAGTATGCCCATTGGACTACTTAGTTATTGGTGATAGTTGTGCTGGAAATATTACATTAATCCATTGAGGAGAGAGGGTTCTAGTGGTCACAGCATCAAACTTTCGTGGGCAAATGGATACAAATGGTATATGTATGTGCAGAGAACCAGTGGTCAGCTAAATTGGGAGCTGGTTGGTGATCTGGTCTCATCAAAGGGCCCACCTGGTTGGGCAGATTCCTGAATCCCTGGTACTGGTGGCACAAGTTAGCTGAGAGAATTACTGCTGCTTTGCCCAGAACCCCCATATTCAAATGGAAACAGCCACCAAAGACCCCTGCACCATCATAGAACCTCTGGGGATGCTTCTGTTTCCCAGGAAGAGAGGCACTACCACACAGGTCTCTTACTGGCACCTACTTCTCCTCACTGACCAACAGACTTTCTCCAAAAGCCGATTTGCCAGTAACCTTGGTGGGGGGAATGCAGACTCGGGGCTCGCTTGTGCTGATGCTGTAATGAACCCCTGTGTAAGAAAACTTCTTGTGCGGACTTCAGTGTCACAGCTAGTGGTGTATAAATTTGTTTGTTTGTTTGTTTGTTTGTTTATTTATTTTTGCATTTATATACCGCCTTTCGTTAAAAAGATAATCCCAAGGCGGTTTACAAAAGTTAAAAACATACAATAAAAAGACAATAAAAACAGAATGTTAAAAGTATAAAAACATATAAAAACAGGCATAAAAACAATACAACAAATAAAAACACAGAGAAGCCGCAGTAGAAAACAATCATGTAAAAGCCTGGGTAAAAAGCCAAGTCTTTAAAAGCTTTCTAAAAGCCGTGATGGAGTCCGAGGAACGAATGGCCACTGGGAGAGCATTCCAGAGTATGGAGGCAGCAACAGAGAAGGCCCTGTCTCGAGTGCACAACAGCCGGGCCTCCCTCATTGTCGGCACCCGGAGCAGGGCCCCCTCAGATGTCCTTTTCAAGCGGGCAGCAACCCTTGGGAGCAGGTGGTCCCTCAAATACCCCGGGCCCAAACCGTTTAGGGCTTTAAAGGTCAAAACCAGCACCTTGAATTGGACCCGGAAACGAACCAGCAGCCAGTGCAGCTCTTTCAAAATGGGGGTGATATGTTCCCAACGGGCAGCTCCGGATAAAACCCTCGCTGCCGCGTTTTGCACTAGCTGCAGTTTCTGGATATTCTTCAAGGGCAGCCCCACGTAGAGCGCGTTACAGTAATCCAGCCGCGACGTGACTAAGGTGTGGGTAACCGTGGCCAGATCTGCCTTCTCGAGAAAGGGATGCAGCTGGCACACTAGCCGAAGCCGTGCAAAGGCACCCCTGGCCACCGCCTCCACCTGAGCTTCCAAAAGCAGAGCTGGGTCCAGTAGTACCCCCAAGCTGCGTACTTGCTCCTTCAAGGGGAGTGCAACCCCATCCAGAACTGGTAAAATCTCCTCATCCCGATTGGCTCTCCTACTGACCAACAGTACCTCTGTCTTATCTGGATTCAATTTCAGTTTGTTAGCCCACATCCACCCCATCACGGCCTCCAGCCCCCGATTCAGGACATCCACCGCCTCCCTAGGATCAGATGACAAGGAGAGATAGAGCTGAGTGTCATCAGCATATTGCTGACAACTCAGTCCAAATCTCCGGATGACCTCTCCCAGCGGCTTCATGTAGATGTTAAACAGCATGGGGGATAAGACCGATCCCTGTGGGACCCCACAGGCCAACGGCCACGGGGCCGAGCAGTAGTCCCCCAGCACCACCTTCTGAACCCTCCCCTCAAGAAAGGACCGAAACCACTGCAACGCAGTGCCTCCAATTCCAATACTCGAGAGGCGGCCCAGAAGGATAACATGGTCGATGGTATCGAAGGCCGCCAAGAGGTCCAGCAGAACCAACAGGGACGCACTCCCCCTGTCTAGCTCCCGGCGTAGGTCATCCACTAGAGCGACCAAGGCAGTCTCAGTCCCATATCCGGGGTGGAAGCCAGATTGAAAAGGGTCCAGATAATCTGTATCATCCAAGACCCTCTGCAACTGGGACGCCACCACACGCTCTATCACCTTGCCCAAAAAGGGAAGGTTAGACACAGGTCTATAGTTGTCCAGGTTGGAGGGATCAAGGGAGGGCTTTTTTAATAGAGGTCTTACCACCGCCTCCTTAAGGCACGATGGCATCCTGCCCTCCCTTAATGAAGCATTAACGATCACCTCCAACCATCTACCTGTCCCCTCCCTGGCAGCTTTTATTAGCCATGAAGGGCAAGGGTCAAGAGCGCACGAAGTCGCCCGCACACTGCCCAGGATCTTGTCCACATCCTCAGGCTGCACCAACCGAAAAGAATCCAACACAACGGGACCAGATGGTACCAAAGGCACGTCTGCCGGAACTGCCAAAACTCTGGAGTCCAGGTCAGCACGGATGCAAGCGACTTTATCTGCAAAGCGACAGGCAATCCGATCACAAAGAGCTGTAGATGGCTCCTCCCCCATTGTCTGGGGGGATGTGTGGAGCAAGGTTTTCACCACACGAAACAGCTCTGTTTGCCTGCACTGAGCAGACGCAATGGAGGCGGAGAAAAAGCATTTCTTCGCCGCCCTCACCGCCACGGAGTAGTCCCTAAAATGGGCTCTAACCCGTGTTCGGTTGGATTCGTGACGACTCTTCCTCCAGTGTCGTTCTAGTCGTCGTCCGAGTTGCTTCATCACCCTAAGCTCCGAGGAAAACCAAGGAGCAGAACAGGCTCCACCAAGCCGGAGAGGGCACTTGGGGGCAACCGTGTCAACAGCCCGGGCCATCTCTTCATTCCAGAGATCAACCAAGGCCTCGACAGGGTCACCACCTCTGGACACTGGAAACTCCCCGAGGGCCGTCTGAAATCCAAGCGGATCCATAAGCCTCCGGGGGCGGACCATCTTAATCGGCCCACCACCCCTGCAGAGGGCAGATGGAGCAGTCAAACTAAACCCCACCAGGTGATGATCTGTCCATGACAAGGGAGTGGTCTCAAATTCCCTCATCTCCAGATCATTTATTTCCCAGTCTGCAAAAACCAGATCCAGAGTGTGTCCCGCCACGTGGGTAGGGCCCGATACCAATTGAGACAGGCCCATGGTTGCCATGGAGGCCATGAAATCCTGAGCCGCACCCACTAGGGGGGCCTCAGCGTGGACATTGAAATCCCACAAAACAATAAGCCTGGGGGAACCCAAGGCCACCTCCGAGACCACCCCCGCCAGCTCAGGTAGGGAGACTGAAGTGCAGCGGGGTGGTCGGTACACCAACAGAATCCCCAGCCTATCTCGGAGGCCCACCCTCAAGGACAAACACTCGAAATTCTGAGATTGCCTGATCGGGCACCTGGAAACGGGGAGGGTCTCTTGAAAGATGACCACAATGCCTCCTCCCCGACCCTCGAGGCGGGGCTGCTGCACGATCTGGAAACCTGGAGGACAAAGCTGAGAGAGACCCACCCCGCCCAGCGCATCCAACCAGGTCTCCGTCACGCATACCAGGTCAGCACGCTCATACACAATCAAATCGTGGATGAGAGATGTTTTTGCGTTAACTGACCTGGCATAAATATTAGGGTATGTATGCCCAGAGGTGCCCTTCACAGTTAAGACAATATGAGGGAAGACCCTGTGCATGGAGTATCTCATCCTGTATAAGGAACTCCAGGACTTATTGCATTTTGTGTTGGATCAAATGATCTTAATAAGTGGATCACTTTTATAACATGAAAGTGCACACTGTTTCTTTAAAATGTTTCCATTAAGTTAAGAACTGATCAAAACTGGGCTGTTCAGATTTGGAGCTGTTGGATAGTGACTAGTACTGTCTGAGGCTGCATCCTATATAATAAAATGGTTGGGTACCTGCGTCCGTGTCTTTTTCGGGTGTTCTGCGCATGTGTGGGTGCGCGTGTGCGCAGAACACGGCGAGAGAGACACGGAGCGGGCACCGGCCGCCATGTTGGGTGGGTGGAGGAGAAGCGAAGCGGCGGGCTGAGGAGAAGCGGCCGCCGCCGGCCGGGGGGAGGAGCAGCGGCAGGCCGAGGAGAAGCGGCCGCCGGGCGGGCGAGCTGAGGATAAGCGGCCGACGCCAGACGACCAGGCGAAGCTAGGAGGCGGCGGGAGAAGCCAGAAGAGGCGGCAGCGGCCCCGGGTGGTGCCAGCCCCGGCCGGAGGAGGCAGTGAGCCCGGGCGGGGGAGGGTGGAGAAGGCGGCGGGCCCGGGGGAAGCCGGAGGAGGCGGCGGGCTTGCGGCCAACATCGGGCTCCGTGGCGGCGGGGATACTGGGCCCGATGGTAGCGGCGGGCACATTCGGCCCCGCCGGAGACGGTGGGCAGAGAGAAAGTTAGCTGGCCCCAAAGGTCTACTAGTGCCCGTTAATTTAACGGGCTGAAAGTTACTAGTATTCAAATAACTTTTACTCCTTTCCTCCATTGTGAAAACTGTGTGGGAAGTCAGTGTGTGGGAGAGGGGCAGTTAAATAATGTCTGAACTAGTATTTCTAATATTACCAATTTTGTTTGGTATTTTTCCTTTTATTAAAATTGCCTTGTAAGATTATATGTAAATAAAACAGCATATTGACCAGCTACGCCAGAAATTGATTAACTTATAGAGACCTTGCTTTGTTTGTTATAGCAATATTTTATTTATTTATCTTTCCATTTATATCCCGCTCTTCCTCCAAGGAGCCCAGAGTGGTGTACTACATACTTGAGTTTCTGCTCACAACAACCCTGCGAAGTAGGTTAGGCTGAGAGAGAAGTGATTGGCCCAGAGTCACTCAGCTAGTATCATGTGAGTTGAACTCGGGTCTCCCCGGTCCTAGTCCAGCACTCTTGACTAATACAATTACCAATAACATGGCAATACATGTCAAGAATGTGTTTGAAACAACTACTTCCATTGTCTGTTGCATATTCTCTCTGATCCTTTCCTCAGAAGCTTAGGACAAGTTACACGCACAAGCACACAAGCCTATGAACATGTTTTAGCAGAAATCTAGTTTAATACCCACCACCTAAATGCTGGTCAAAGCACATTACAACTAGATGCTATATTGACAAATCACCACTAGGAAAAAATTTCATATTTGGAGTAGCAGTGTGAAAACTGGTGTTCATCTTTCTACAATACTCTCTCTGTTCTTTTTCCTATGGTTTTACTGTACTACCCTACTCCTCCTGTTGATCGCTATAGTGTATGCTGCTGGTAATATCAGCTCCATGCTTTGGGGTCTCTGGACTAGTGGTCTTCAATCAGTAAGTAATTCAATTACCAACTAGCTGAACCAGGCGCAGACCATCTACACCTCTATCCACCCCCCCCCCCGGATTTCTCCCCCCTCCCCGCCCACCTGCCAGTCACCACTTTCTCCTGCTGGCCACCGCTTTCTTTCGCCCGCCCAGGTTAATTTCTCCTGTCCGCCTACCTGCTGCCTTTCTCTCGCCCCCGCCCCCCGCCTTTCTCTCGCCCCGCCCACCCCCTGCCGCCTTTCTCTCGCCCCGCCCACCCCCGCCGCCTTTCTCTTGCCCCGCCTGCCCCCCGCCGCCGCCTTCCTCTCGCCCCGCCCGCCGCCTTTCTCTCACCCCGCCCGCCCACCGCCACTGCTTTTCTCTCGCCCTGCCTGCCCGCCCCTGCCGCCTTTCTCTCGCCCCGCCCGCCCCCTGCTGCCGCATTTCTCTCGCCCCGCCCGCCCACCGCCACTCCTGTCCGCCTACCTGCCGCCTTTCTCTCGCCCCCGCCCTTCTCTCGCCCCGCCCACCCCCTGCCACCTTTCTCTCGCCCCGCCCGCCCCCAGCCGCCGCCTTCCTCTCGCCCCGCCCCCCGCCGCCGCCTTTCTCTCACCCCGCCCGCCCGCCCCTGCCGCCTTTCTCTCGCCCCGCCCGCCCGCCCCTGCCGCCTTTCTCTTGCCCTGCCTGCCCGCCCCCCGCCGCCGCCTTTCTCTCGCCCCGCCCGCCCGCTCCTCCTCTTCCCTCCTCACTCAGCCAGCCTTTCACCGGAACTCTCGCAGCGTGTTGCAAGAATTCTGCCGCCAAATCCTGGGCACCCATACCAGCTAAGAGAATTAAATATATAGATATTGGCACTTCACAGTATAGCAAGTGGTATGTGACCTCACTGTCATAGTGACAAAATGGCATTCATCTGTCTAGTCTAACCCCGCCATTTGTGGACATGGCAAGAGCAGCAGTGCACTGATGACATGGTGTGACTGTGCAGTAGCCCAGCCCTTTATAGGTCAATATCAGGAAATGGCATTAGCAATAGCAATAGCACTTTCATTTATATACCGCTCTATAGCCGGAGCTCTCTAAGCGGTTTACAATGATTTAGCATATTGACCCCAACATTCTGGGTACTCATTTTACCGACCTCGGAAGGATGGAAGGCTGAGTCAACCTTGCGCCCCTAGTCAGGATTGAACTTGTAACCTTTTGGTTACAGGGCGGCAGTTTTACCACTGCGCCACCAGGGGCTCATTAGCCCCTTAAATGCCTGACTTCAGGCAGTAATGGGCTGGCTAAGGGATAAATTGAAGCTGAATCCAAGCAAGACGGAGGTGCTCATTGTTGGGGGTTGTAATCTGCAAGACTGGATAGAACTTCCTGTTCTATGCTTCTATGCAAGGTTACACCCCCCAGAAAGAACAGGTTTGGATCTCTTGGATCCGCGTCTCATCCTGGTTCCTCAGGTTGAGGCTGTGGACAGGAGTGCTTTTTACCAGCTATGATTGGTTCAACAACTCCACCCATTGCTTGAGGACAATGACCTGAAAACAGTGGTACACCAGTTGGAAATATTTTTAAATTTTTAAATTGTTGTAATGTCTGTGTGTCTCTTCCCCCCCTCCCCATTTTTGTCTTAACGAATGTTTTACTTTGTTTTTATTCTGTTGTAAACTGCCCAGAGAGGTAAGTTTTGGGCGGTATAGAAATGTTTTAATAAATAAATAAAGTAAACCTCCAGATTGAAATACTGCAACGCCTCTGTACGTAGTTCAGAAACTTAGTTAACTAGAAATGTGGCAGCCTGGAGAGACCACAGTATGCCTGTTCTTAAACAGTTGCACTGGCTGCTGCTATGTTTCGAGGCAAAGTACAAAGTGCTGTTTATTACCTTTAAAACCCTGAATTGCTTAAGTCCGGGTTACCTGAGAGCGTACCTTTATATACAAGGTCCCCGCCACTCGTTAAGATCATCAGGAGGGGTCTGTAGTTCATCTGGTGGCGACCTGGGATCGAGCCTTTTCCTTTGCTGCCCCTACGTTGTGGAACATGCTCCCTGTGGATATAAGAGGACTGCCTTCCTCAGAAACCTACAGGAGAGCCTTAAAGGCTTAACTTTTTAGCCTGGCTATTTAATAATATCTAGTTTTAATTGTAATGAGTTCTAATCTGGTTTAAGTGTGTTTTATCATGTATTTTTAATTTTAATGTAAACTGCCCTGAGCCACTTTAGGAAGGGAGGTATATAAATTGAATCAACGAAGGCAGGTGAAAAACAAAGGAAAGATCAGGAGGCAGCAGCAACTGGAGAAGCCTTTCCCTCAGTCGAGGGACCACTGTGCAGCAAGCCACTCAACATAGGCATTGCCCTCCCTAGCATAGGAGTGCTGGACATCTTAAGCCTCTGCTGCTACGTCCCTGCCACAGTGTGCATGCCACAGCATGAAGGTTATCCCTACTAACTGAGCATCTTTTAAAGTGGTGATTCTCTTAGATTTATCAGGGGGAGAGCAACTGACCCTATCCAACCCCAGCTTAGCATTCCTCCAGTGGCTGTTGCTGGTGTCTGCCTTAGGTTTCTTTTAGACTCTGAGCCTTTTGGGAACAGGGAGCCCTCTTTTATTTTTCTATGTAAAACCTCTTTGAGAACTTAAGATTGAAAAGTGGTATGTAAATATGTGAAGTAGTAGTTTAGGGCATGATGATTGCTGCTTTTGTTGCCACTTCTTCAGTAGGCCTCAAGAGCTGCTCACCATGACCTGGTTCAGTTATCACACTTCTGATTGACAAACTATGACTTGATAAAAGTATCCTTCTAGGCTTGTAAACTCCTTCGTCTTTATTTAGCGGGGGAGAGCAACTGATCCATCCCCAGCACAGCATCCCTCCAGTGGCTGTTGCTGGTATCTATCTTATATTTCTTTTTTAGATTGTGAGCTCTTTGGGGACTGTGAGTGTGTAAACTGCTTTGGGAACATTGTTGAAAAGTGGTACATAAATATTTGTCACATTCATATATTCACTCCTTCCTGTTCCCATGTGAATTCCTCCTCCATCTCCCTTTCCTAGTTGACTAACCAACATAACTATAGGTTGCTCCCAGCTCAGAGTCGAAGATCCTGTTGTTCTCAAAAGGTGACGTATTTCCCTTCCACAGAGCATTGTGTGCATTCACACACCTGCTGACACTGCCCATTGAACTCCCTGCTTGTTAGTGCTTACTGTCTTCTGGCATTTCTCTTGGGTGAACTTCCATTGCTCTTCAAAACTATGAAAGCCTTCCTGTTTCTGTGTTTGGCTGCTGCTGTGCTTGTTTTCATGTGTTGGTTTTTACTGATGTGTTAAATTTTAATTTGCAAGCTACCTTGGGTGTACCTGTAAGGAGAGGAAGGCAGGATATAATTTTTTTATATAAATAAAACTTGAACATTACAATAAATTGACAGACACCCTTTCCATACCTTCACACCAATATAGCCTTGTCTGTCTTGATATGCTCTTTCTTGCTTCACATATTTTCACAGGTGGCTCCCCCTAAACATCTGCAGCCACAATTTTGCTTCCACACTGGCCTTTTTCTGTTGGCTGTGGGAGCAAAGCCAGAGAGGGAAAGGGAAACTAGCAAACTGGAAGGCTTGGCAAGAGGGAAATCAGTCATGGGGAGCTACAGCCCTTGGAAGAAGGGAGACGTAGAAGACTCGTTCCTTGGCTTTTCCTTGTCTCCTGGGGCTGCAACTGGCCTAGGGGGAGTATTCATAGAGATGTCATGGGGGGGGGGAAGGGAATCCAGACCTTATCTCTTGCCTACATCTGTGGAAGCACTGTCTCCAGTGTGGTGGCAGTGAATGGGAAACTACTGGGAAGACGCTGGGGCTTTGTGCTTGCACACATACAGTTTAGGAAGCTGGAACTGTGTCTGTTGGCCAGTTAAAATGGGGTAGCTGGATAAGTGCTTAATATCTTATTTTGGAATGTTTCGTCTTGTATCTACATTTCAATGCATGCACAGAAGTCATTCTTCTATGACCACAAGTAAATTCTCATCAGTGTGGAACCTAGTCAGTTAACTACTCACATGGGGTGATTTAAAAGCATACTCTGGAAATAATACATCTTGAATTGATGCATTTTTGTGAATTGTGTTTGAAAAATAACTTTCAGAATATATATTTCATTTAAATATCTGTAAATTTCTTATCTCTTTTCATCAGATTATGAATGATAGTCCAAACTATGGTGTTTTCTCTAATAAAGCCGCTTTACATATAAACCCAACTGCCATAAATTCTGTATTCCACCATAAAGCCGTTGTATAATATTGTACAAACCTTTTTGATAGAATTTTAAAGGGACCTCTGACAACAAGAAATTATTATTTTTAGAAGGCTGCATAACCTTATTTCTTGGTTTTTGTGTATACTCTAAATTATCCATGCCTTTGTAATCGTGGAAAACGAAGTTCATGCTCCCAATGTTCAGAAACAATAAAATATCAATTTGAGTAAACTAGATGTCATGTACGTAATCACTAATGTAGTTTTGAAAGATGGTATGTTTGTACATATATCCTTTAGAAATTCTACTTTTTGAAGTGTCTTATTAAAATATTCTGAAGGCTTAGAATTAATTTTGTGTGTCTTTAATATTAAATGGGATATGTTTGGCTAAAGAATTTCTGTTCATTTTCTAAAAGTTAATGAGGTGTTCTTTATTACATATCCTTTTCCAACCATCATCTCTGCTTCCAGTTCAGTCATTGTACCATACTACTCCTAAATGGGACCTTAGTATACACATCCCATTTGTTTTATGCAGTCTTCATTAAGTGGCTGTTACATTATTACATGCTTTATATGAATTACATACGCTGTTTTTCTCATCTCTGTGTTTTATGGGCAAAGGAAGAAAAGGGCAGCTGTTAGGACACAAAATAGGCTTGTTTAATTTCTGGGGAAAGCATCTGTGTACTCCCTAGGAGCTTATTCCACAACATTGGTCTTCAACTGATCGGTTGTGCCCTGGCCTATACTATCCCACCACCACCCCTTCTTTACTGTTTATGGAGTATGTTGCATCCCAGAAAAAGCAGAGAGGCAAGCTTGTAGGAAATGAACAGGCTAGTCTTTTCTAGGATTTGATTTCTGGCTGGCTAGTGGTTTGTTTTTGACAGGGCAGTTTAAGACAAGCTCCAGGGGAGATTTACTTCTCGAGATTTGCCAACAAGAGTTTGCAAACAGATATTGAAGGAGATTTGTGTGGAGCTTAGTGGGAAAGTGTTTAAGGAAGCACACAAGTGGGCCCCATTTATCACAAAGATGACACTCAGAACATACTACTCCACTTGTATAATTTTCCTTGAAGACAGAGCTTAAAACCTTTTAATTAGCTGAGAATTGCAACTAATACCTAGCTTTCAAATAAATAAGCTCCATATATTCTAAATAGCCAATAAAACCAGTTATGAAGGTAGAATGCCAGTAGGGGAGCAGGTGCTTCCCAGTGTGTTGCATGTATGACTACTTCCCTGAGAGGAAGAAGTTGCGGGTGTGTGCTCAGTGTAAAGAGCTCCTCAGCTGACATGGAGAATGAAAGTCTCAGGAAAGGAGAGCATCGATCTGAGAAAGAAGGGAATGCTCCCTTAGAAGGGACCCCTTCCGGGGTGTTGCACTCATATCCTCTCACACAAAGGATACTCCTCCAGGGGTTGGGGGTCTCCTAATAGTGATGATTTGATCGTTAGGGACATAAAGAGATATGATCTTGTGATCCACATGTAGATTGCACGGTGACTTGCCTGCCTGGTGCAAAAGTTGCGGATGTCACACAACAATAGGCTGTCAGGCAGTGCTGGGGAGTAACCAGCTGTTGTGCTGCACGTGCACACCAATGATGCTGGGAAATGCAGCAGGGAGGTCCTGGAAGCCAAATTTAGGCTTTGGGGTAGCATTTTGAAGTCCAGGGTCCCCCAGGGTAAGCAGGCAGAGCTGAGGGGTCTCAATGTGTGAATGAGACAGTGGTGTTGGGAGGAGGGGTTTGGTTTTGTTAGACACTGAGATACATTTTGGAGCAAGGATAGCCTATACAAAAGGGATGGGCTCCACTTGAACCAAAATGGAACCAGACTGTTCGTGCTTAAAATCTAATAGGTTGCAGAGCACCTTTTAAAATTATACCTGGGTGGGTTGCTTACAGCAGTGTTTCTCAATGTTTTTGGAGTCATGGACTGGTACATTATTTGTGCGCAGTTTCCCAGACCAGTAGTTAGTAAGAGGGTCGCCCCCCTCACCCCCAACCCTACCCCCAGGCACCCCCCAAAAAAAAATTTGGGGGCAGCTCTCCAGAGCTCATTTCCGGGCACCCCTCACTGCTGGATAATGGACCGATACCCAACACTTTGCGGACCAGCACCAGTCCCCAGACCGGTGGTTGAGAAACACTGGCTTATAGGAACTGTGTTGTATCTTTTTTGACAAGCAAAATCCCCTAAGCTATGAGGGTGCAAATATTTCAGATGAACCCAAAGGGGACAGAGCAGAACCAGGAGTAGGGCAAATGTAGCTGTATATGACAGCTAGTCAAAAAGGTCAAATGACAGTAAGGGAGATAGCACATGCCAGTGCCAGGTAAGAGACCTGACATATAGATGTTTATATACCAGTGTCAGAAGCCTCTGAGCCAAGATGGGTGAGCTGGAGTACCTGGTTGCTTATGAAAAAATAGACATAGTGAGCTGGTGGTGAGAACCAGTGAGATACTGTGATTCCTGGGTACAATCATTACAAGAAGGACAGGGAGGGGCAGTTTGGGGATGGTGTGTGTGTCTGTGTCTGTGTCTGTGTCTGTCTGTCTAAAAAGGGATATAATCCAACCAGCTAGAAAACCTAGGAGAATCGGACTCCTCCACAGAATCATTGTGGGTGACTATATGAGGGCTGAAAGGAAATGGGTTACTAGGGACGTGCTATCGCCCTCTGAATCAAAACACTGAGAATGACCTGCTGTTGGAGAAGCAAATCAGAGAGGCATCAGAGAGATTAAGCTGTAATAATGGGTGACTTCAATTACTCTCACACAGACTGGTCTAATTCATATTCGTGTATTGACAGAAAAGCCAAATTTCTAGACATGCTACATGACTGTGCCTTAGATCAGTTGATTGAAGAACAAACCAGAGAGAAGGGGACCTGGGACTTAATCCTGAGTGGTCCCCGTTTGGGACCTGGTGTGAGATGTCAGAGTTGTATAACCATTGGAGAATAGTGACCATAGTGTGATCCAATTCAGCTTATATGTGAGTAGAGTATTGCAGATGTGTTGGACTTCAAAGAGGAAACTTATCAAAAATGAGGTGATTGGTAAAAAGGAAGCTGAAAGGGAACGTCAGGAGGGTCAATTCATTCCAGAAGCATGGAACCACAATAATAGAAGTTCAGTTGGAATGTATACCAAGAAGAAGGAAAGGTACCGCCAAGTTCAGGAAGACACCAGTGTGACTAACAAGTAGACTCAGGAAAGCTGTAAAAGGGGAAAAGACTTGCTTCAGAAAATAGAGTCTTGCCAAAATGAAGAGAACCAAAAGGAACATAAACTCTGGTAAAATAAATTCAAGGGAAGAATAAGGGATGTAAAAAGAGAGTTTGAGTAGCATATAGCGAGAAGTGTCAGGAGAATAACAAAAACTTCTTTAAATATATCGGAAGCAGAAAACCTGCCAGGTCAGTGATTGGATCCTTAGATGATGAGGGCGGACGGGATTAAGGAGGATAAAGAGATTACAGAGAAGCTGAATGAGTTCTTTGCATCTGTAGGATTATATTGACCATATACCCACTCCAGAACAGAGCTTCTCAGGTTTGGAGGCTGAAGAACTGTGCCAATTTGAGGTGATGAGAGAGGATCTTCTAAAATGTCTTGAAAAACTAAAAGTTAACAAATTGCCACAGCCAAGTGGTATCCACCTAAGAGTTCTGAAGGAATTCAAATGTGAAATTGTTGATCTTCTAGCAAAAATATCCAATTTGTCCCTGAAATCAGGCTCTGTACCAGAGAATTAGAAATTAGCTAATGTAACTGGGAAATCCGGAGATCTGGGAAATTACAGGCTGGTTAGCTTAACTTCTGTGCTGGGTAAATTGATGAAAAGCATTCTTAAGGACAAAATTGTTAAACATATAGAAGAACAAGCCTTGCTGAAGGAGAACCACATGGCTTCTGCAAGGGCAAGCCTTGTCTCACTAACTCTTTGGAGTTCTTTGAGAGTTGAGAGGCTCCTCAAGCTAGCACAGAAAGGAAGGAATGGGGGCGGGGGCGGGGGCGGAATCAACCCAGTTTCCTCTATGCATACTGATATATCATTTATATGCTACCTCCTTGTGCAGCTATAACCACAATTATCCTATCGTCCATGCCCCCATACATGTAGTTGAGTGAAAAATACCAAACCTTGCATATGACAAACATCTGCTTGCCTTCTCCACTAGCACGCTGGCCAGGATCCCTATGAATTTGGAAGTAGTAATAGATGTGTACCTTCCTTCCACCCAGGTCTACCTGGGACAAGACAGGCATTTATTCAGGACTCCCACCTGAAGGCGGGTGGAGCAAGCTAAGCAGAGAGGCTTGCTGTACGAGTATATTGTCTGCAGTGAGCTAGGGAGCAATCAACACTGATGAACTATTTTATTTTTTTATTATTATTAATTCGATTTCTAATTTCTAAACTAATGGGGAGAAAGAACACCAAAGTCACTCCTCACCCAGGGCAATATTTATTCTAGGGTCAGTCTTGCTTCCACCCACCCTCCCCCTTTTCTGGAAATGTGATCCTGCATTAAAAGTTGATGTTTCCTCATCTGCATTTTCTGTAATCCTCAATCACTGCAAGATGTTTTTCTATCCCTAAGTCAGCTACTCTTACAGCAATTGAACAGTATCCCAGTTGGTGGGGTGTCTTCCCCCGCCCCCATGCAGCTGTAAGGTTATTCTTTCCTGTTTTTTCATATATGTGCATGTATCTGAAGTTTCCTGCCTTTTGTATGAACAGGGGAAAGACGCCAAGAAAACTGAGAATATGAGGGAAAGAAAACAAGCCTACTTCTTTCCTAGGAATATTTATTTATTGTTATATTTATATACCATCTCCGGGCAGTTGGCAGCAACATGGTGTAGTGTGTTAGTGGTGTAGTGGTTAGAGTGCTGGACTAGGACCGTGGAGACCCGAGTTCAAATCCCCATTCAGCCATGAAACTAGCTGGGTGACTCTGGGCCAGTCACTTCTCTCTCAGCCTAACCTACGTCACAGGGCTGTTGTGAAAGAAAAACCCTTTGTAGTACACTGCTCTGGGCTCCTTGGAGGAAGAGCGGAATATACCGTAAATGTAAAAATAATAATAATAAAACAAATTAAAACAGAAATTAAAACCTTACAACAATTTAAAACCAGAAGCCTAATTAAAAAGCTTGGGTGAATAAATGGGTCTTTAGAGTCTTTCTAAAAGTTATCAGAGATGGGAAGGCTCTTAGTTCGGGAAGCACATTCCAGTGTCTCGGGGTAGCAACAGTGAAGGCCCATTCCTTTGTAGCCACCAAGACGAGCAGGTGGCAACTGCAGACAAATCTCTATAGTAGCTCAGTATAGTTGTTTTCTGTTTTTGAGCACCTGAAATCTGCTGGCTCTCCTTCAAACACTGCACATTTTTTCTAAATTTGATTTGTGACTGAACTGGGCAATTTGTCTAGCACCAATGACTGTGTTCAGGAGACAAAATGACATTAAAGGCCTCTGCTAATTAGAGATGTTTTTGATGCATGTAATTTAACTACTGTACAGATGCCACATTTCAGTTAGAAGATATATTACAACTATTACACAACATTTTTATTCAGAAATCATTACCTGTGTATGAGAAAACCGTGAGCCACCATTGATGGGGGAGATTTGATTTATGAACTTACCAATGAGCATTAAAAAGGATCATATTTTTAAGGGTGTATAAAAAAAAATTCCCCTGTTGCCTTTTAAAATGTCTTTGCAAGGATTGAAAATGTCAGTTTTTACATTAAACATTTCTCTCTTTCTCTAACAACTGGTATTTTTATACACTGATCATCCAAGAGCCCATGTATGTGCCACAATTAACCTCTGTCTCACACACTTAGCTAGAACACTGGGCAGAAAAGCATGTGCCGGTGCTTGAGTGTCTTCACACATTTCATAGCAGTAAAAGAGGAAGTATGAATAATTTGAGCTTCTTCTGTTTGCACTTCTCACTTTGGTTATTGCACAATAAGTTGAGCTTCTGTAGATGCTGTAACAGTTTGTATATGAGCAATGTGCAAGTCTGGACTCTTGCAAGGAACATGAAAAGCTTTTCATGTCCAGGCTTGCAGATAAAGATAGAAATAAAACACGCTCCTTCCTGGGCAGCAGTCTTTTCCTCCACAGGGGAGGCATGCCTCAATTTTTGTGTTTTACTTTTCTTTTGGTGGTAAATGAGACTCAAAAGTAACATTTAGCAGCTAGAAGCTGAGCCCAAATTTTACCCTGGGAGGTATGCTGTCTGCCCTTCATACTTGCCTACCAAGCGCACCACCACTCCCTCCCTCCCTTCTCAGGTGGCAGCGGCCTGTGGAAGAGGGATGCAAGAGGCGGCCAGAAAGGGGATGGTCACGTGAAATGTCCTGTGCACATTTTCACTTCACTGGTCAGTCAAGTGAGTCAGAAGCTGAGTATGACTTTCTTCCATGCTGCTTTTGTTCAGAACACTGGCACTGGCAACTTTTGGCTAGGCCGAAGGTAAAATATGTAGAGGATTTCAGGATCCACTTCAGCTTTATGCAAGACAGCTGCACTAACCAGGCCAAGACCCACACACAAGAGCTGCCATTTCTGACCCAATTGACTGCCCAGTAAAGTGAAAATGTTTAGAGGGCTTTGGAGCAAACCAGCTTTGTTTGTCCTGCTCTACTTCTCACTATCTATTGAGAGGGAACATGATGAATGGTACAGGAAGAACAGAATAGGCCTGGCTATCTACTTCCTAACCCTCCTGTTTTGACAAGTGCCCCACAGCAAGATTGCTGACCAGGGATATCTTATATGACATGTATTATGAGCTATGTGCAATGAATATGCAGTTCAGTGAATATGCAGCATGATCATATCCACCCATTGGCCAGGGGCACCTCTATACATTTGCCATGACATGCAAAGGGTGCAAATGCCCCATGCTCAGTGTATATAGGTCTACTAATGCCTGGTCTTATCAAAATTAGAGAAAACGTCACACCTAATATACACTGGAATGTATGTGCACATGAACCATTTTAAACATCATGGCAAACATGGAGGTGGTATAGGCTACAAACTCACTGCCATACCATGTATTCAGTGAGTAATCTCCAGACTAAGTTCCATTGACATTAATGGGACTTAAGTTAGTCATGACCAACTTGCCATATTGATTAGAGTGGTGCTTGCTTTGTAATGACTAATCAGTTTGGATGTTACCCCCACTATGTATTCTGTTCCATGTGTGTGGAATCCTGGATGTAAATGCTTCAATTTCTAACTAAATTTGAATTTGCATAAATTTAGATGATATGCAGGCTTTTTCTGAAATTCGTCTTAACCGGATAAACTTTCTTCAGTGCCTTGGTAATCTTTTCAGATATTGGTTAAGTCCATCAAAATGGCAGAGTAGGTAGTGAAGAAGATTCATATCTGTAGATATTATTGATCTCCTGAAAGGGCCAAGACCATTCTTTCTCATTTGTTTCTCTGAGAATTCTATAAATGTACTCAGCTGAAGTGACAGGCCAGACTGAAAGTGATGAAATGCTGTGTGAAAGAATCCTTCTAGCAGAGATTACCCATCTGCTGTCTTGTAGTTCAGTCCCTCGCCTGTTTCTCCTTTCCTTATTTCCTCTTTACTAACGGTCTTGGGTTGGTTTGTAAGCCTGTCAGTGGGTTCATTCTTTTAGACTTAATTATTGTACAGTATCTACAATACAATCCATGTGCATAAAAATCTGCTACTTTTAACAGAAAAAGTTAAAAAATCAGATATTTTGAATCTTTTAAAAATTTTAACAATTTACATTTAAGTTGATTTCTATTTCTTTGTTAAAATGCTGTGTGTGCGTGAGAGAGAGAGAAAGAGAGAGAGAGCGCAACCCTGTGTTGTGTTAAGATATACATACTCTCCAGCAGTCCCTATTGACTAGGAACAGTCTCTATTTTCTTTGACCTACCCAAGTAAAATCACTGTCCCTATTTTTGTGTTTTGGGGAATGCCTTGTTGTGTTGTGTTGTGTAAATAACACATGCAAGTAAATGTGTGTGCAGTAACACTAAGGTACTAAGCTGTGCATATGCTGACATTTCACACACTGTAGACATTATGTGGTGTATATACAGAGATATATATTGAATTTGCTGATAAGATTGTAGGCTGGTTATCGTAGTAGTCTAGTTAATTATTGTAGAATATATTATACAGGATAAGTATATGTTTACCAAAAGAACATTCATTTCTTGACCTTAAAGTAAGCTGAGGACAGGCTGTCGTGGAGTAAATGAATGCATCATACCATAGGCAGTGAAAGAACTTGCAAAGGGCAATTTTCACCAATCCCATCTTTCCTCTGTAGCCACCTGAAAATATATCCCTGAGAGTTGGGGGAACCTCAGAAGCAGAATTTGTGAGGGGCCAGCAAACTAAAATCCCCCAGCAGAGGGAAAGGGTGATTGGTTAGAATAGCCCCTCTCCCCTTGTGTAAGTGGAACAATATAATGTAATTGCTTTGCAATATATTGTTTGTACTGTACCTACCTTCTAAAAATGACACCTACACATCTTAACTCTGATGAGTGAAGAATATGTATTAAGATTATATCAAACAAGAATGTACTTTTTAGAAAGCAAGGTTTAAATGAAGTCTGTGGCAGCACCAGAAAAACAATGGAAGGGGCACAGAAGAGGCAAAGAGCATTTATGGGTGGGCGAGCTGTGTCCCACATATTAGATTTCTGAAATAAAAATGGGGGGGAGCAAGTCTTCCTGACTAGTGATTTAAATTAGGCCCGTGCAATGATTCTGCTCTGAAGAATCAAAGCTAAATAAATTGCCCTGTAGGCTTGGCCCTGTATGGAGGCAGCAACTCCTCTCTGCTTACCTCTGCACACAGTGCTCTTCACACAGGGTGGGCTATTAAATGGATGAGAAGTGAGGCACAGCTCTAGGGACACCGTGAATGGGATTGGGGACCTGCGCACAGAATGCTGGGTGGTGCAACACAGCAACTTTTCCCCATAGAGTTCTATGGCATGTTCTCCACACAAGATATGTACAGGTGGCCCTTGTTATCCATGGACCCAGCACCCGTGGTTTTGTGTATCTGCTGTCAGGCAATGAAGACCTGACCTCATTATACGCAGTTGAAAAAATGGTAAAAATTCCTAGGTGGCCAGAAATTACCTCTGAAGTAATTTACGGCCACCATTTTGCTAAATGGAGTACTATTTTGTGTTTCTTTTTTAAAAACTCATGGTTTTTCACAGAATATTGGCCAGATCGGGGGGCATTGCTGGACAGCTGAAGACCTGAAGAGCATGGCATAATATATTATTTCACTTGTTTTTTGCCCTTTTTTACCCTCTAGGAACCTAAAAAAAACCCCATTCCTATTCACTCTAGGTTTCATAGTCCATGGTTGTAACCGAGAACACAACCCCTGCAGATAACAAAAGCCACTTCTATATGGCAAAATTTCTATATAGTCAGTGGTGATTTAGATCTACATTTCAGATCATAATGCCCATTTAGTTGAAAAGTAAATTTCTAGCACCTCACTAAAAACACATTTTTCTTGTACAAAGCATTGTTTGTTTAAGGCGCTTCTATCCCATATTTTAAGCACAAAGGCCTCACATGGCAGATTACAGAAAGTATCACTGCTAAGAAAACGAAGATTTTAAAAAATGGTAAAATACATAGGCTCAGGGTTATCTTGCGGAGACAGCTAGAGTATCTTTGCCAGTTCAGTGGACGGGGCCTTGTCCAGTGGACGGGGCCTTGTCTTTCCCTCTCCTACAGTGGATGGAAATGGCTGCAGGAGGATACAGTTCTCAGGTTGGATTCATCAGATCCTTGTATGAGTGAAAAGCAACTTACACAAGAGAACTTTCCTGCCCCCTGCAACCCCCAGAATCTGCTTCTGACTGTCAGAGGACCCCGGGAGCTGGCTGGAATGGATGCAAAGAGAGAGGGAATTTTCTCTGTTTTGACAGTTCCACCCCCACCATCTACTTTATCCCATCCCCCAAGTCTGGTGCATCACAGAAATTGCAAGAGGCAGGAAAAGTTGTTTGTTTTTTTTAAACATATTTAAAGTCCTTGGGCCAGGATTGGCTCTGATGTCTAAAGTTCCCTTGCACAAGCTGCCTTCTGCTTGCATCGAGTCTGAATCTGGCCCCATCTGATTTAGATCACAATGAGAGTTGTACATAGAAGTGTTAAAAAATTGTGCCTGAATACGTTATGCTGAGAAAGAGGGCAAAAGGCAAACACAAATTTAATATTAATAACATGCCATATTTTTGAAAGTTTTAGTTGAGCTTGACTGCAGTTACAAAAGGGAGCAGAAATGCTCCTATGTAGGCAATAGTGCCTTATTTGAAGTCGGTATCAAATTTATTTATTTATTTATACATACATACATACATACATACATTTATATACTGCCTTTCGTTAAAAGAAAACCCCAAGGCGGTTTACAAAAGTTAAAACATACAATAAAAAGGCAATAAAAACATCAAGCAAAAAATATAAAAACGTATAAAAACAGGCATAAAAACAATACAACAGATAAAAACACACAGAAGCAGCAGTAAAAACGATTATGTAAAAGCCTGGGTAAAAAGCCAAGTCTTTAAAAGCTTTCTAAAAGCCGTGATGGAGTCCAAGGAACAAATGGCCACTGGGAGAGCATTCCAGAGTCTAGGAGCAGCAACAGAGAAGGCCCTGTCCCGAGTGCACGACAGCCGGGCCTCTCTCATTATCGGCACCCGGAGCAGGGCCCCCTCAGATGTCCTCGTCAAGTGGGCAGAAACCCTTGGGAGCAGGCGGTCCCTCAAATACCCCGGGCCCAAACCGTTAAGGGCTTTAAAGGTCAAAACCAGCACCTTGAATTGGACCCAGAAACGAACCGGCAACCAGTGCAACTCTTTCAAAATGGGGGTGATGTGTTCCCAACAGGCAGCTCCGGATAAAACCCTCGCTGCCGCATTTTGCACTAGCTGCAGTTTCCGGATATTCTTCAAGGGCAGCCCCACGTAGAGCGCGTTACAGTAATCCAGCCGCGACGTGACTAAGGCATGGGTAACCGTAGCCAGATCTGCCTTCTCTAGAAAGGGACGCAGCTCAAATTCAAATAAGTAGCATATTTTTCATGTGTTTATGTATGGTAGTGTGAAGTGTAGTTATAAAATCTTTTCACTTACTGGCAGTCTGTAAAATAATTTCAATATATAAGTTTAAGTGGTTTTCCCTATAATTTTATTTTGACATTCTTTCTAAACATTTCAATGTGAATATTTCATCTCTGTATGTTAATCTGTTCTTTCTTCTATATATAGTGGTATTGGAAAGAAAGTGAGTTTGAAATGGAAGAAATTAAGGTGTAAGAGTAGTAATGAGCTCATACTGTGAAGGGTCAAACAATTTTACATTAATGAATCACATTAATTAAGTAAAATACTTCATTTCACATAATTTTTGTTAGTCAACCTGAAGAGGGGACGGAATACTGTTTGGTGTGTTGTTTTTTTAAATAGCTGGCAGAAAATATTAGTGCCTTCCAGCTTCACACTGTAGTTGAAATCAGTAGACTTAGAAGTGCTGGATCTTAGCCCAATGAGGGCTGTATCTGTTGAAAAGCAGTATATAAATATTTGCCATATTCGTATCTGTTATTATCTCCCTAATACTAACCCAGTTCCGACATCATATGGCATGGTTTTATCATGGTTTTCTATTACTTTCTAAAACCTCTGAAGTTTTAATTTTTTTTACGCTGGTTTACACCAAACCAGGATTGGCTCTGATGTCTAAATGCAACAAATCCTGGCTTTTCCTAATCAGGGTTTACGAACAAACCAGGATGTGAAGCTAACATTTCAGTGTGCTATCATGGGGAATAGGAAGCCTATGTATTTAGCCCACCCCTATATCTTGATCCTAATTTGACTGAGTGAAAGGGTAGGATGGGCTGAGTATATAAGAAGCTCACGCAGATCTTCTACTCCCCAGAACATTTTTATGTGCCCTGTTTTGAGAGGTGGAGGAGAGAAATGGCTCTATGGATCCTTATGAGGATATTTTTATGTGCAGGTAGTGATAATACTCTGTATGCTTATAAAATGAAAGGCAAAATTCTAAAAGGAATTATGTTTTCTCTTGTTTTTTGTTTCCTTTGCTTTAGCTCTACTGAGAAATCATTTCCTTGGAGATCTTCAGGTACAGTTGTCTTATATGCATTGTGTAGCTTCTAAAAATGTCCCAAGATTTTTTTTTCTCAATTTCTCTCGTAACTTAAATCTTTAAGGGCATATTTATTTGCAAGGCTAACATCTTTGCAAGACTAACTTTCACAGATTTATTTTCAGCATATATGTTCTTCAAGTGGTCACAGTTGCTAATGTGTCCAGAATTGTTGATATGCAAGGGGCTTTTTCTGTGTAGGAAAAAGCTGTACATACTGTATTTATATCACATGTGATGTGAATGTACAAGTGTCTGTTTCACTGTGTGCATGGCATTGCACACAATGATTTTAGAGGTATATGACGCTATTCTGAACATTTTTCTTCCTGCACCTATTAAAGCAAATAAG